>NC_046316.1:48652971-49902971 GCF_009819535.1 Lacerta agilis
CTTCCAGGGGCTGTGCAGATTCTTTGTGCAAGTGGAAGAATAGCTGACTTTTAGAAGACACCTGAAGGCAGCCCTGTTTAGGGAAGTTTTTAATGTCTGATGTTTTATTGTGCTTTTAATTCTGTCCAGCTGCCCAGAGTGGCTGGGGAAACCCAGCCAGATGGGCGGGGGCGGTATAAATAATAAAATCTTCTTCTTCTTCTTCTTCTTCTTCTTCTTCTTCTTCTTCTTCTTCTTCTTCTTCTTCTTCTTCCTGTGGACTTAAGTCTTACTTTTCTCCTGCATTGAGAACTTCTGTGAGGGGATGACATCTCCTGTTGAAAATAGGGTTCTTTTGGATACATTCCAATGAAAACAGTGATCTGTTTGTGGCTTTATAAGTATGGTAAAGCTGAAAGTCAAACTTACTGCTAGGTATGTCCTTTAAGTCTGCAGTTCTTTAAATAATTGCTATGCTTTTAAAATGAGTGGATTCTCTGCTATCTCTATATTTTTTCTGGAGAGACAGCCACTATCTCTTGGCCCATACACTCATTACTATTCACAGCAAAGCGTCAGCATAATAAGGGCATCTGTAATTACCTTCAGATCCCGTGTTGTACATTTCCTTGCCAACAGCACATTCTCTAGGGAAGCTTCCACCTTCACTCATACATTGCTTGGAGGTTGTTGGGGTGTTCGTTTTTGTTTTTTTTGTTACATACAGAGATGCAGCAGTGACAGCATCCAATTGTTTTTCCTAGGCAACTCAGAAGAGTAATTCTGCAGAAGTTTATTACATCTTCTTGGTTTGGATCTTACCAGAGCAACCTTGGAAGGGTTGAGGAAGAAGTTGTGCCTTTAGGATGCATCCACGGCACAGTTCTACCCCAAGTGTTATTAGTACCCTCTCCCCAATATTTTTCCATCTTAACCACTCATGCTCCTACAGCAGTGATGGCCAAACATGGCCCTCCAGCTGTTTTGGGACTACGGTTCCCATCATCCCTGACCACTGGTCCTGTTAGCTAGGGATGATGAGAGTTGTAGTCCCAAAACAGCATCACCTTAACCAACAATGTATCACTTCCTCTGTTTCTCTCAAATATTTGCTGCTCTCCGTTTCTTGAAGCTGATGGATTCTACCTCCATGCCATAGTCACATTCTTTCTCTTTTATACAGCTACATCTTACACATCTCAGATTGCATGGGTTGTGTGTGGGGTGACCATGTATCCTACTTTACAAAAGGCAAGCATCTTTCTGAAGGGCTGTCAGAGGATAGTCCTGTGTTTGAAGGTGTCCTCTGTTTGAAGGCCTGCCCTTCCTAAGCTCATAAAGAACTAAAGCCAAAAGAAACGAGAAGAGCAGGGCCTTCAAAGCTTCCCATCAAGAGTTAGCACCTAGACAGCAGACTGAAACAGGTGATCAGCTACAGCAGGCTTCCTCAACCTCAGCCCTCCAGATGTTTTGAGACTACAATTCCCAGTATCCCTGACCACTGGTCCTGCTAGCTAGGGTTCATGGGAGTTGTAGGCCAATAACATCTGGAGGGCCGAGGTTGAGGAAGCCTGAGCTACAGTCTTTCTCACCAAGGTGAGACAAATTGTATTTCTATTTAAATTATACGGTAGTAATAATTTCTGAGTTTGCACCTCTACTTATAAATAAAAATATGCATTTTCCCCCTTTTGTGGGGTGATGCATAAATGACCATCCTGCTTGCTCATCAATATGTTCTCATCATAGCAACAGCTCTTGGGAATTGCTTGGGGTTGTGTAGAAGGTACTGCTAAATAAACATTCTTTCGGTGCAAGCACTGCTGCTAGTGCAACGGTCTGCACTTCCCCTGCATGCTCCCTAAATCTGTTCTAGGGGTTTCCCCAAGCCTCTGTAGAAGATTTGGGAAGGGTGCAGGGTGCATGCAGGTGAAGGAAAAGGGGTAAAGTTTTGTTGCACAAGCAGAAATTGAATGAGTTGGTAACTGTGTAGCTATCAGGTTGCATCAAGGCCTGCTGGGGACAAGAAACATAACAATGACTTGTAACCCTCTGTGAAAACACAAGACCTGGCTGTTAACCAGGTCTGTCTCCATCCTTAGGTGAAACACACAGGCTCCTTTGTAGGTAGAAAACAGGAATCAAGAGAAACTAGTCAGTCGTTATATAAGCAAAGTTGGAAATCAGTTGAAAGTTGTATGCTGGGCAAAAAGTCAATAAAAACCAAACTGGATAGCTTTAACTAGTTACTCAGCAGGATGTTCCCTCAGATAATAAAGCCTCATCTTCAGGCGGCATGAAAACCTTTTCCTTCAGTTTAGGTTCCCACTGCAGAATTACAGGATCCAGTATTTTCTATGCCACTCAAAAAAGTAAATGCAGCTATTTTGGCTCATCAGAAAATTTCAAAATCCATATTAGGGAAATACCTTTATTAGGATCAACGTATCACAAAACAGTATTATTGTTTGTCAGCATTTGAGGGGGGGCACTTAGGGATGCTTGAGTAATTTCATGCATATGGATTCCATGCCCAAACTACCCAATCTCCATCCTCATCTTTACTCAGCCTTGCACCAATATTTTATTGTCTACTGGCTTTCCTAGCTATTTGAATACAGTAACACAGCTCCTTAATTTTGCCTCTTTAAAATGCATAAAAATGGGGTTTTGGTCAACATGAGCATTAAAAATATACTGTTTCTGTTTATGCATAAAAGTAGATCGAAAGGCATTCAAGACAAACCATTACATCTCATTCTCATCATAACTAGTCAAACCACATCTGTAAACTGTAAACAAGACAATAAACTTTTACTTCAAGTGCCGGATTTAAGCAAGGTAGGCTTTCAAATGCAAAATCATGAGGTATCATGATGATGGGTGCTGCAGGATACATACTAGTTCAGGAAGGGGAAGAAACAAAGGACTGCAAATTTGAGTGCAAAGAAAAGGGGAAAATATGATAATATATGTAAATGGAATATGTAAGGAAAAGGTATAAAGAGAAGGCTATACTATCTTTTTTGCTCACATGTCAAGTGAAACTTAAAATGTCACAATATATACTTAACAATTCTAATAGCAAAAATACATATTTTTGTGTGGGTTTTTTTTTTAATTCCCTGGATGCCTCTTCACTTCATCCCACATCTCAAGATCATATTGAACAAATTTCTCTTTCATCTTTCCAGGCTGTTCAGTGCCCACTGGATAGCTGCTGTGGTGCTATTTTAAAACGGTCTTGCTTGCCTCTCTGCATTTCCCTGACTCTCTGTAATATCACTCCACACACACAATTACTTCATGGTTAAAAAAAAACAGGAACCCTTCTTGAAAATATCCTGTTGCTTCTGTAGCCAAGTCATATTGCTTTAAATAATGTTTACGGGGAGAATATGTCAAGAGAGAATAAGAAATGCAGATGTGAGATATCTGGCCACATGGGGCTAAAAATCTGGTCGCATCTGATGAAGAAGGTACTTTCAAGTTTGGGCTTGTAGTTCAGTTAGGTCTATGGATGGGTGATTTCACTGTTTATGCACTTTGTATAATTTCCCAATTCACTCAAGCAAGGGTGATGTGATCATTTCATTCCAGGAGCAAGCTAGCCAGGACTTGTTCGCACAGTACTACATACCAAGTTATTAACATTTTTGTCTTTACATGATCACTGAAGGTGCATTTATAATGGAGGGAGGGAGGGGGTCAACACAAATTTTCCAAGGGGAGGGAAACATCCTATAAACATAGTTGGTACATCAAGAAAAGTAAGAACGTATGAAGGGTCAAAGATGTGGCACAAATGACCTGGGAATGTAACATTTTATTTTATTTTTGAATATGATGTTTATTATTATTTTAATTAATAAAACATAGAATATATCCACATTACAATAATTAATCAGATACATTTGCTCCGCCAAGCTCGTGACTTCCCTCCCTCCCTTCAACTGGTTTCCTGTTTCCTCATAAATTATACACTTCTTTCTAATATCAGTTTCTTTCCTTTGATACATATCAAATCCTTCTATTATTTATGGTCAGATATTAATTATTACCATATGTTGCAGGAATTATGTCAATCCTGTTAGCGTCTTCAGATTTTTACAGTGATCTCTTAAATACTCAATAAATTAAATATCCTGTCCTTGAGCCACAGACTGCAGAGCCACCTCCGCCGCAAGAAAACGCAAAAGTCTGAATCACAGACTTGATCTGGAGAAGAATCAATGGCAACGCACACACGAGCTTCTCACATGCTTGTAATTTAGCTTTTTCCAAATATTTGATTTGGATCCAAAGCTATTTAAATGTGCATTCTTCTGATTAAGACAGGCTTCTTATTGTGATGAGAGCCAGCGTGGTGTAGTGGTTAAGAGCAGTGTACTCGTAATCTGGTGAACCAGGTTCGATTCCCCGCTCCTCCACATGCAGCTGCTGAGTGACCTTGGGCTAGTCACACTTCTCTGAAGTCTCTCAGCCTCACTCACCTCACAGAGTGTTTGTTGTGGGGGAGGAGGGGAAAGGAGATTGTTAGCCGCTTTGAGACTCCTTAGGGTAGTGATAAAGCGGGATATCAAATCCAAACTTTTCTTCTTCTTCCTGGAATTTCTGATCACCTTGGTTCCGAATCCTCACAGTCATCTCCATCCTTTTCATTACATTTCCAGCATAATTTGATTTTCATCCTATACATTTTAGTCAATTTAACTGGGGTCAGATACCATCTGTACATCATTTTCATAACATTTTCTTTCAAGACCATACATGCTGTAAATTTTAGGTTCTGATTCCATAATTTTGACCATGAGTCCAACTGGATATTATACCCAAGATCTATAGCCCATTTTGTCATTACTTCTTTCAACTCCTCATCCTTAGCATACCATTCTAGCAAAAAATTATACATCTTTGACAACAATTTAGCTTTTCCAACAATTTGGTTTGGAATTTAGATTTGTTACTTTCAAATCCACAATTCCTTTTGTCAGCACTAAATATATCATTTATTTGATGATATTGCAACCAACCCGTAAACCATTCCTCTGTTTGTTCATATGGTTTAAGTTTCCACCCTTTCTCTGTTTCTGTCAACATTTCTCCATAGGTGGCCCATTTCCCTTCCATGTTTAATTTTTTGACAGTCAGTGCTTCTATTGGGGATAACCACCAAGGTGTTTTTCGTTCCAGCAGGTTTTTATATCTATCCCATATTTCATAGATTGATTTTCTTATCATGTGGTTTAGAAATCCTTTATGTACTTTCACTTTATCTTACCATAAATATGAATGCCACCCAAATCTATTATTAAAACCTTCCAAATCCAATAAATCTGTATTCTCCAATGTTATCCACTCTTTCAACCAACACAAACAGGAAGCCTCATAATAAATGTACAAATTTGGCATAGAGAACCCACCCCCTTTTTATCTATGCTTTCTTTTTATTTATGCTTTATTCTTGGTTTTCCCCCTTGCCAGATGAATTGTAACATTTTAGGCTTTTTGCTCAGTATAGTATTGGTGACTGTAAAGTTCTGTGAATCTGCAATGAGCTGTCTTGTTACTACCAATTTACAAGTGAAGATGAAATGCAGAAGAAAATCTGCATGAGTTCTTTCCAGAAGGCAGAGATTTAACCTGTTTGAGCCCTGATCTACAATATAATCTTTCTCATTAAAACAGTGCTCATAAATCAGGAGGTCAGGAATGGACTTAGTTTTTTAATATCTAAAGTTGACATGCAGAGCTGTTATAGAGTTCTAATGCCGAGAGGAGCTGAACAGGTGTTCAGAGGAGCCAGAGCTTACAATGTTTTAGATTCCTCTGCATAGTTCATAATAACATCCACTGCACTCATTTATTGCTGTCAGCTACTGTGTGCCTGTATGCAATTATCTCAGAGTTGCCAATAATGATGTACTGGTCCAAATGTAGAACTCCTCTTGTAGAACTAATGTATACCAGGTAAGCTGATAGTGCTGTGAAAAGTGAAAGGGGGCTTGCTCCTTTGTTCACATCTATCAGTTCAGAAAGGGAAGATGGAGGGAAGGAAGAAAGACAGTTGGCTATATTTTTCTTCTTTCTATCTCCAACTTTCTGGCCCTATTTTTCACAGAAGATAAGTGATAATGCTGAAATGTTCCAAGGACACTTGTCCATGGCTTTACAGTTCAAGGCCTTAGATGACTTATTTTTTTCAATTTTTTGAACCAAACAAGACACAGTTAAGGTGAATTCTGCAATATTGTCTCCTCTGCTCAACAGCTATTAGCTACTTTCTGGAAATAGCCCTTAGGTAAGAGCAAAACCAGGGAGCAAACCCCACTCCCTCGAGCCATTTGAGGAGGATACCATAGTCAACAGTATCAAAAGCCAAAAAGAGATCAAGGGGATCACTCTTCCCCAACCTCTCCTGACGAATGTCATTAACCAAGGCAGTTTCAGTGCTACGACCGGGCCCTGAACTGGAATGAAATGAGTCTAAATAATCAGTTTCCTCCGATTATGCCTGGGCTGCTAACATCTTCTTGAGCCCCTTACTCCGAAAGATACTCATTGCGTGTTTAAACCCTTTACCTTTCCCCAAAATAAATTTACACAGGAGTCAGATATTTGGTTTGGTTTTTGGCAGAATTTAGGCCACAACTTTATTGATTACAATCAAGTGAGTGGTTGCATAGGTTCTGGTTCGACTATCTCCCTGCACCCATGCAGGCAGCGCTGTCCCAGAGCCACGTTCATAGGACAGCCAAGGATGAACACCAGGGACAGCTGATGGAGGGTACACCAAACAGCCGCCCTGATGTCCCCTGGACTCGGGTGTGGGCCTAACCCCTTTCGGGGATCGCCAAACCAGTGAGTCCCTGGATTCCTTTATCGGAATACCCTTCATTGCATAGGCGTGGCCACGTCAAGTGCCACGCCTATCACCTGGACCAGAGCCTATCCGCAACCTTACAAGTTGTGACGATTTGCTACGCAGCAGGCAAAACCCAAATGGCACCAGACAATCAGCCAAATGGGGAAAATTCCTACCGTGCCCCTGCCCCCAAAGCTGGCGACACACGACGGCATAGCAAGGTCAAGCGCAAGCCCTAAATATAGGGAGAGGTGGGCGGGTGTTCCGATGTGATAGCCCCAAAGAGGAAGCTCGTAAGCCACGCATGGGTTTAAATGGAAGACCCGCTCTGCTGGGCAATAGCTGTTGTACAAGAGCTCTTTTGTGTGCAAGAGAAGTTACTGCCTGTGTTAAGCTAGATAGCACCCACCTCCCAAATGAGGCTTTATTCAATAAGCCAAGATAGGCAAGGGTTAAGAGGGTTGGTGGCTGACATCCTGAATCTGCAATAGCTGAAGCTGATCCAGCACAGATGAAACAGTCAGTGCTCTGGATCCCTCCATAGTCTACCTGTGTCATCCAATAAAAAAATCTAGTGTGACTTTTTCAACAGGATATAGTAAAAGCTCCTTATAACATAATAACAAATTCTGAGTACCTCTGGGTTTTTCTTTACAATTGAATGGTATATTAATTTTGTTACATGACATAAAATCTAAATTTTCTGTGGCTACCATTTTAAATGCCACAGAACAGCAAGCTTAAAAAAATACCAACCTTCTCCCCCCCCCACTCTGAACAACGCAGCTCATGTACTGAGACTTTGGACTGCTCTTCTTGTGCCAGTTGAGTTATGCCCACATGCAGTCTCTCCAGTACAAATTTTACACTCCCATACAGAAATAATACACAGTCATCACATGCCCCCTTCATTTCAGTGAAGAGAATCTGTTCCAATTGGTCCTTCCAAATTGCTGTTCCTAATTGTAACAGGTCTTCTCATTAAAATGTTGGACTAAATCCTAATTTTCTGTGAAGTGTTACCTGCAGGGAGAGATTTATATTCATCATTAGCTTCTTATCTAAGTAAACATGAGTTGGTTGAGAGACAGGGAAAAACCCATTGCATCTTATATCAGGAGCTAAGCAGATCAGGTGAGCAACTGAGACTAACTTGCTTCATGGTTAAAGCCGTTCTGGAGATGAATATTATTGCTTTGGGGTGCTCTGATTCATTAAGATGCCAGTCAAAATTTGGCAGTTTAAGCTGCATGTTTGTTTGCCATCAGAAGTGTTAAGCACATCTTATTAGTTAGACAATGTATTTCTGGGACCAATATGAAGACAGGCAAGCACTATGTGCTCAAGAGAAAAGAGAATTCTCTTTGGGTAGGGCCTTAGAAAACACAAGATTTCCAATTTGAATATATATCTCAGCAGAGCTTTTTTTCAGCCAGAAACTCACTGGAACTTAGTTCTAGCACCTCTCAGGTGAGCACCATTGCCATTATAAGAGAACAAGGGAGGTGTTCGTGGTGAGTTCTGGCACCTCTTTTTCTAGAAAAATAGCACTGTGTCTCAGATTATTGAACTTTAGTTTGACTTGCTCTGAAAAGGCTGTTCAAAACAGTAAGTACAGTAGACTGGTAGTTAAACTAATTTTTTGTCTGGAATTGGTTTAATATTTTCATTGGAATTGTTGGTTTGACTTTCTATTTGGTGTCTTCTTCTTCTTCTTCTTCTTCTTCTTCTTCTTCTACTACTACTACTATTGCTTATAGCCAAGTAAGATTGTCTTCCATAAACACAGTTTTAAAAGTGAGTCCGTAAGTGACTGTGGAGGCCAATTCTGGATCAACACATCCTTCCACAGTGGGGACCTAGGTTTCCAGGTGGGAGTTGATCGTGGTGAGGGTTTGCCAAATGTGCCTTCCTCTTAGCATGTCTCTCCCTTTTGTCCTGAGTTCAAGCGTCTTCAAAGTGCATGACACCTTTGATAAAGGCTGTTCTCCAATATAATTTCATATTTAGTGTACCATGCTCTAGAATGACTTATTTGATGAAGGTGGCACGTTGAAAATTAAATGAAATTAATCTTTGTATCAGTGACCATAATGACCACTTCTGGCCAGTAAGCAACCACACGCCTGCATAGTGCTGACCCAGTCAGCTCCTATTTCCAGAGCCTTGCAATGTCCACAGGTAAGATCATGCCCCCTGCGTCCTTTAGAATGCTGACCAACTGATCTGACGTCTTCTAACACTGTGGTGTAGTGGTTAAGAGTGGTAGACTCATAATCTGGTGAACTGGGTTCGCGTCTCCGCTCCTCCACATGCAGCTGCTGGGTGAGCTTGGGCTAGTCACACTTCTTTGAAATCTCTCAGCCTCACTCACCTCACAGAGTGTTTGTTGTGGGGGAGGAAGGGAAAGGAGATTGTTAGCTGCTTTGAGACTCCTTTGGGTAGTGATAAAGTGGGATATCAAATCCAAACTCCTCCTCCTCCTTCTCTTCTTCTTCTGAGACACCACTGGACACGGGTGAGGCACTGAAACAACAAAATCCTATGCCTCACATCTTATCATTTTGACATCTCATGTAGGATCCTGAAGGAAATGAATCAATGACCAATGCACTTAAATCTCAACACCACCATTCTATGCTCTTTTGTGCTGTTTGTGGTACTGGCTACTAGAGTCAGTAGTTAAGGCAATTAATTAACTGAATTAAACTGATTTAAGGGAACCCAAAATGAGGCGGGGGGAGCTCAAATACTGAGTCTCTTTTCCATTTCTTATATTTCAGCAAAGTTCCTTAGGAGTCAAGAGTTCACTGCTGCTTTTCCAGCAAAACATAACTTTTCTCCGACATTTGAATCAAGGTTAGTTGGGTTGAGAGTGTTTCTGTGATCCACAGCTGAAGATACACTGTGGGTGCAGGCTAGCCAATGTAGTTGTGTGGAGTTAGTTTTATTATTGCATGATCATTAATTTCAATGCAGTGGAGGTGGTCAAAAGTGCTAGAGAGATTGCATAAGAGCAAAGTAGATGTGCTATTAAAACTGATGCTCTGAAAAAGGCTGCTCATTAGATTTGGCCCATTAAATTTGCTCTGGAATCAATGATACAACATGTTTTGTGCTAGTGCATAATCTAACATGATTTTCACATATAAATACTCTTTATTATCAATTAAACATTCTATGAACTTAAACTCCTGCTTTCTTAATGGAAACTATTTGCATTCATTGAGAGAAATACATGCCTGTGCCCTCTGACCTATGCTGTCAAATAGAGAATTGACTTTGGATTCTTGGAGAAGCGTGCTAAGGCTGCCGTATTTAATGGATGACCTTATGCCACTTGCTAGTCCTTAACTATTCTGCAAGGTTGTTCTTCTTAAAATACTTCTGTCTCATTCCTGAAAATCTGATGGCTATGTAATAAGAAAGAAAGAACGAAATTAGTCAAAAGTCATCTAGGCCTCCTGCTAGATTTGATTTGTAAGCAATTGCAGTGCCACATGCGAACATGATCAAGCTGCAAATAAATGTTCTCATTTAATATCAGACCTCATGAATGCTTTTTATTTAACAAAAAGTAGCAGTAAAATGAATACTAAGTATTAGAGTGGTGGAGCGGGGGAATAGCAGTGCCTGGAGGAGTCAGCTTCCACCAAAAAATGAGGAAGACCATTTCTTTTCAGACAATCATTCCAGATGAGCACATGTTCATGGGTGGAAGAGGAACAGGAATCATGGCATGTCCCCAAACCATATAGATTCATTTGAAGGTCAGAACAGATTTTACACTGAATCACCAATGAGGACAATTATTTAGAGAATAATCAACAAGAGTCAAAGTACAGATTAAGATCCACAGATAGAAAGCATTTGTACCCATCATCATCCTTGTTACTTGATTGTTCAGCTGTAACAAAGAGTCAAATAACATCCCAAGATGAAAGGGAGGAGTAATATGGGAAATTGGATGCTGATAAAGTTTTCCAATTCTTTACATATCAAAGTATTTAGAATACCTGCTGCCCAAGTGTTGAGTTTTATATTTTCAAAACAATGTAACACATCTCTTTGTTCCAGGAGCCATTGGAGCAACCTGAAATCTGTTTTGCACCCAGCACAGTCTAATCCAGCCATACTCCCACCTCCAGTGTTTGGGACTGCAGGCCCCACTATCCATGGCTGATGTAAGCCACAATCCCAAACATCTTTAGGTCACCAGCTTGGGGAAGGCTGATCTAAGACAATTAAAGTTGCAATCCTATGCACACGTTTTGCAGGGAATAAGCCTGTGTACCCATTGGGACTTGCTGCTGAGTAAACATGTGTAGGATTGAGCTGACAATTGCATAAAACCTCCTGTGCTTCATCTTATGACTGTTGTCAACAGTTGACTTTGAACCTTTCCATCATGTCCAGCTTCTTCTCTTCTCTCTAAGTATAATTGCTTAGCACCTAATTGCTTAGAAAAGTCCAGCAGAAGTCATGAGAAACTCACTCATTACTTTGTGACATTTCAGCTGCTCCTAGTAAAGACATTATACTGCCTTTCGGACATTCTCTACTTGTGGAAGTATTACCAGTTTTATGTGCAGTCAGTACTTCCATGAAGTAGCATAATTGGAGTGCACCATTCTCCTATCGTTACTGCTTTTTACAGCTGGTCTTCAGTGCTAATTCTCAAGGTAAATGTTTGGATATGGGTGATTAGCTTGATCTTGGCTGAAAAATGGAGCAATTTCAAGTTTGAATAAAGTTGTATGAGTTGGTGTGACTGATAGAGCGGCTTTGCTGATCTGACAATCCTGGTAAGAGATCCCTGAAAATGTGGAGTGCCTGTGGCTCTGCAGTTGTGTGAGCCCAACTCTAGTTTGGAAGCTACATGCTCAGTGATGAAAATTGTAATCCATTGACATCTGGGAAGCCATAGGTTCCCTATTCCTGGTTTAGACAGAAAATCAATTTAATTTCCCTTGCCCACACCTGCCGCTGGCAGCTTTTATAAACATTTATGAGGCATATGGAACACAGTGATATTCATGACGATCACATAAGTTTGGCACATATCTATTTGTAATAAACAATATTTGTATCCCAGCAACAAGAACACACAGGTATTAAACAAGAGTGGAGTTTACTACCCATCTATTCAATCTCATTAATGCCAACATTAGAGAGAGAGAGAGAGAGAGAGAGAGAGAGAGAGAGAGAGAGAGAAAGGAACAGGAAATATTTGCTTTATGTTTTAGCTTTTATTCTGTTGCTCCTGCTGAGCCTGTATGGTGGGCGTGATAGCAGGCAGACTTAAGGCATGTGTACTGTTGCACTGCCAAATGCCACAACAACACAGGAAGCCATGTTTGTTTAGTTTCCCATTTTATCCCACTTGTGTTCTGAGCAGAGTTTTAAAACCTCAAGTCAATATAGTTCAGTGTCAACAGTTTTTAACAGTCTTTAAAAAAAATGAAGGAGATATATATGGGATCATGGATAATACCCAAATAATGCAATCATTCCACTTCTCCAAAGAACACTGTGTGCTCCTGAGACCCCAGTGAGGGTCACTGAATTAAATGGAAGACTTAATAAGAAATTAGGGGCAACCAAGGCCTGGGAGCACAGCTGTGGTTTGCCAATAGCTCTTGGGAAGCTGCCACACTTATATAACTACAAGGGCAAGCCAAATTTATGACTTTAATACTTCTAAGCATCTTTGTGTAAGTGGGCACAAACACTGGAATCAACTCATTACTAAGAGAGAAAGTTGTTCATAGGGTTGCAGGTTTTATACAAAGTTGTGTGCACAGCCCTAAATATCCTTAAGCTTAACTCTTACATTTTACTTATAAAATATTATACTACAATAATGACATTTTAACAAAGCTATTATTCTCTGGTCAGGGTTATTAAGCATATATTATTTTACTAGTTTAATCATTATAACTGTATTCTGAAGCTCGTAAACTTTAGGAAGTTTTATTGAGTGTGAGCTGCTGTTGTGTTTTATTCTGCCTATGTTCGCCCCACCCACCCTTGTCTTTTTAATTGTTTTAATTTGTTTGGTTTATATTTTCAGTTATTTTGTTAAATTGTTGTGTTTACTGTTACAGGTGGGTAGCCGTGTTGGTCTGCCATAGTCGAAACAAAATAGGAAATTCTTTCCAGTAGCACCTTAGAGACCAACTGAGTTTGTTCTTGGTATGAGCTTTCGTGTGCATGCACACTTCTTCAGATGTTGTGTTTACTGTTATTCTTACCAATGTTGGGTTTTTTCTTAAACTGTAAGTGTCCACGTCCTTAAATAAAGTTACAAAGTGTATCTTTGGTTAATGCCAGGGCTACAGGAGCAGGCGATATAGGAATAAATTAGTCACACTGAAATTTATGCAATCTAGAATCTGGGTTGAATATTTGTGGTGCTGGAAATTCTGTGTATGTTTTGGGAAGGGGGGGGAGTAAAGAGGCAAGAAGAAAGAACATTAAATAAGAGAAGCAGGAGGTGGCAGCAAGTATTAGGACTTGTCTAGTGCTAGGGTAACAGCAAGACAGATGACCAGAAACTAGCACCATCAGGGAAACTGCATTTCCAATGTGTCATTTGGGTCTAATGGTAAAAATAAGCAACAGGTTTTCTGTGTGCAACCCATGATGCACTGTGATGAGGGCACTGTGATAATGACTCTGATGAAAAAAAGAAAAGCAAGGGAGTGGGAAGAGAAGACATTTTAATGGCAATGCTTGGGGTTGTTGTTTTTTAAATCAATACAAAACTGGCCTAAAATTCCCTGTATACCATGATTATTATTACCCACTGGTGATTTGAAGAGAAAACAAGGAAATTGTTTGAGAAGTGTCTCCTGCTTTTATCTGGACCAGTTTTGAAATTGTCGGGAGAAAGTAAACTGTGGAAGAAGTTGTCAATAACGACTAAAGGGGGTACACGACAGAAATCCATCAATGTGCAGAAATGGAATAATTCAGTGCTAACTTTGGAACAGCAAATGCAGCTATAATGAAATGACTCCCTTTATTCTCCAAATGACCATCTCCAATGCATTCCTAGGTGGAAGGTTTAATAATATTCCAATTCACCAAAGACTCTGGACCGATCCACACTGTACCTAAAAACACATGCATGCTTTACTCAAAGAATCCTGGTACTCTAATTTGTTAACAGTGTTGAGATTTGTAGCTCTGGCAGTGGGAAACTACAGGTCCCCAGATTCTTTTGAGGAAGTCATGTGCTTTAAATCTATGTGCTTGGTGTGGATTTGCCCTCTGTGTTTGTGAGTCCAGCAAGATGAAGGATGTCTCCCTTTAACTGTTGAGCTGCCAATCATATGAGCACCACACAAGTGCCCTACTTGTATCCTTCAGTCTCCAGATCCATCCTGGACCAGATACGTACCTTGCTTGTAGGCAAAGATGGATTTGTTACTATCCAAGTAGCAAAATTTTCACTGGAAGCCAAGCAGCTATGAGTCAGGTTTTTAAAAAACTTAAGGGAATGGGAGATGCTTCTGGATTAATGTATTTTTAACCTCTTTATAACTTATTGGAGAGGCTTGTTATGCGATTTATGCTGTATTTATGTATTATATTTCAGTTTTCTCTTGTGTATATATATTTGTCAGTTGAATATGTCAAAATGACTTTTGCTTGTAGTATTTGTATTGAGATGAACAATAATGTTTCATTGTCATTGTTATTATTTATTAGATTTCTTACTCGCCCTTCATCATGAGGTGTCAGGGTGGGTTACAATTCAATATACAACAGATTACATTTTTAAAAATGGCTACCGGTAATAAAAACAACATCAAATAAAATCATATATAGGGACCAGAAATAAGATAAATTGAAAGCTTGGCAGAATAAAATAAGTAAAGACCACAAGAGGAGGTGAAGAAATTCTCAGGAGAGGGAATTCCAGAAGTGAAGGGCTGCCACAGAAAAGGCCCTGTCCCTGTTACCTGCTAACCTAATTGACCTTACTGGCAGGCCAGAAAGCAAGTCCTTTGGTGCTGATCTTAGGGCCTAGACATGTGCATATAGGCACTCCTCCAACCTGGTTGCAAACCATTCACTAGCACTTTAAATTGAGCCAAGAAATGAATGCGTAACAAATGCAGCTGCAGCAAAATTGACTTGATATAATCAAACCACTTAACTACTACAAGAATTCTGTCAGTTAAATTTCCCCCACCCGCCCTGAGAAATTTTGATCCCATAGCTAGGGCTTAACCACTGCTTCCTTTAGGGTGAGAGGAACCAACCTTCCTCTGGAGAAGGACTGATAACCACAGAATGATAACAAGGATATTTTTAGAGGCCAGTCTTCCCTGGGCAACATGGCACTATGTGCGCATGTGAAATGTTGTGATGACATTGGGGGCAGGGCCTGCATGCACATCTCTCTTTCCATCCACACTTCCAGCATTCATGAATTTAAGCAAACTCCTGAACATGCCTTATGTCTCAGTGGAAGATGACCAACAATCTGCCGACTAGATGCTATTTGCACTGAATTACATAGGTTAATCCCCACCGCCCATCTTGCAGAGGTGTGCTTCCTTTTACATTGTTCCCTTGAGTTGCTCCTTCAGCACTTTAGTTATTTTAGCTGAGCTTTCTTTCAGAAAGGCCAGTCAACTTGGTGTAGGAACTGCATATGAGAAGCTACTTCTGTGCTGCCTTGGTTGACCTCCAAAAGGACCTTTTTAGCCGTATAGCATAAATTAGACAAGGTGAAGAGTTTTGATATCTTCTGCAGTCAGCCTCAAGTGTTTAGGTCCAAACTAGTGCCTTGAATTTTAAACAAATCCCCCATTCCAACTTGGCAGTGTTCTAAGCTGTTGCACAGCCTTGGTAGGATACACAGCTTAACATTTAATTCCCAATATATAACCCACAAGTTTTATCATCGCATTGTCAACAAAAAAATCCAGGATAAGGGAATTATGGAGCCCCTAATCTCCAAAATTCATGCATCTACCTTTATGCAATTCAAGTTTCATCAGGTGGGAGAACAAGACTGCACTCGCCAACCCCAACCAGTGAGATTAAGAATCCTGAGCAATTGGGGTTATAAATCACAGGGGAAACTGAGTGGGCCTGATTCCATGCTTCAGACATTCAGCCTTCTAATATATGAAGGGTAATGCAGCTGGTGACAGGGACACAATAGAAGGTGAGGAGCAAGCAAGAACTATTACGCACCCCCCCCAACCTATGCATGAATAGGGCTTGTACACTGTGCCACTCAATTCCAATTAGATCAACTCTCAAATGAATAAATCTAAAAGCTATCAGTTATTCATTTTTTCTTTCCTGTTTGACATCAGTAAGGATCAGCGCTGCATACAGAACAAACCTATATCTCCGAAGCATCTTTTCTCTGAAGTGGCTTTTTCTCTGAAGGCCTATTGATTTTGATGAAGGAAGTTTTCACCTCAGCATGTTTAGAACTGCAGCCTTCTTTTAATTTCCATTTTGTATTTCAGTTATATTATCCTTTGTATATGAAAAATGCCTTTTGGTAGAGTAGCCACAGGGGTCCAGGAATGGGAGATGGGGTTAGGGAGTGAATCAGCTTGCTCATTATCTCGTGATGCATAGATATTAGCACTGCAGACAGACTGATAAGAGAGGCCACACGAACCCTACCGATCTTATGGACTACAGATCCCATACCTGTCAACAGCCCTGGAAAAACCTGGGCATTCTGCTTTTTTCCACATGGGCACAGTGTCCATTTTGGGTGTCTTGCTCTCGTGCAATTTCAGGTCTGCAATCTCACTACGAAAACAGCACTTTTGGGGGTCTGAAATCTCACACAGTGCCCCAAAATGTGTGGTTTTGGGTGCTGTATCCAAACAAGTTCATTTTCCAGGTCCACAATATCATGACTCATGCAGAAGTGTGGAACTGGAACATGGCACCCCAGATTTGGGCTATGTTGAGTTGAAGGATATGAAATCACCACCTGGAACTGATGGGAGTTGTAGTCCATGGCATTTAGTTACCACCCTGAAGTAAGTAATTCTAGTAATTCCAGACCTCAGGCTGCCTAGCTAAGGGCCAGCTTAGAATTAACCAGTTGGGTTTCAAAACTATCTCCTTCTTAGCATTAGTTACACACAGTCTCTCTCTCTCTCTCTCTCTCTCTCTCTCCTCTCTCTCTCTCTCTCTCTCTCTCTCTCTCTCCAGTTATTATGATTTAGCTAAGATTCCTGCATCGCAGGGGGTTGGACTAGATGACCCTTGGGTCCATCCTAACTCTACAATTGTATGATTCTAATTTGCACTGGTCTCACTCTCTCTTTCTCCCAGATTTGTGTGCCTGTACCTAAGTTTCAGCCTCCTCCTCAAATCTGTTTTACAATCCAAAGGAAATGCTTTTGCAACAGCAGCAGAAGAAGATGAAGGTGGGGTGTCAAAGTTTAATTAACAGGTCTCCAGATTTCTCAGTACAACTGGTATCAACAGGAATGCTAAAGCACATGAAAAGCAGCAGAAGAGAAAGATAATGAAGGTAGAAATGTGATATGCATGTGGAAAGCATAATTTATAATGAGTGAAGAAAAAATATCAGTAAGGTTGCTTGGGTATGTGTAAAGAATACAAGAATGAATACCTTAGTACTATAGCAGACTTTGTAGGATTACCTGTGTGCCTGTATCTCACAATGAGTTTTAATTAGACAGTATTTAATTGCTTGGAGACAACAAAAAAATGAACGAAGCTTCCGGGGGAGGGTGGGAGGGTGGAAGGGAGTTCCCCTAGCTGTAAAACGACCTCACTGCTCGCTGTAATGGGATATATATATATATATATATATATATATATATATATATATATATATATATTTCACAAGAAAGTCAAACAAGAGTCATGTTCTGTGGATTTCATCCACAAGAAAATAGGGATTTTGATTTTATCTCAGAATTCTCAGTTCATCTGCAAGCTGATAATATGAAATAGCTCTTTGGCCAGCCTTTCATGCAGAATGAAAGGAACTGAATTAAAAAGAAACAAAAAAAGAGAACAATGAAAGAGAGAAAACTGAAAACTGGAGTTCTAGTTCTCACCTCATGTCCATCAGACACTAATGACACATACTTACCAAGCACCAATCATCCTGAAAAATTGCATAAATGATGTACAAAAGTGAAAAGCATTTCAACCAAATTGAAGCTTCTGCAGTGGGTGTGGGGCTGGTATTCTCTGGGGGAAAAGAATATAATATAACAACCAATATTCCAGAAAATAACATTTTAGCTATACAGTGCCAAGTCTTGAATTTATGTAAGTTTCCCTGAAACTAAGACTTTTGTATCTGTACCTTCAGGAGGAGCCACTGCTCCCACCCCCTGCGAAAAAAAGAAAACAACCCTCCCCAGCCCACCAACTTCCCACCCCCACTGTCTTTCTCACCCTGCTAAATCAGTCAAGAGGCCTTCACAAAAGGAGGCCTTCACAAAAGGTTTCCACATTCCCGCTATGGATGGATCTCAGAAGACCATTTATTGCAGCCAAATTGTTTTCTTCCTCTTCCTCAGAATGTTGGATCAGATGCACAGTAAGCACCAATGTCACAGCATAAAAAAACAGAGATAACGTTTACCTTACAATGCCATGTCATTAGGACCTAAATATTTATTGACATATATGGAACATGGGTGTCTAGGCAATGGAATAAGAAGCTGTGCAAAGGATCAAGGAGCAGGCTGGATGGAATAAGTGCAAATCCACCTTCAATGTTTCTGAGGGCTCAAAAGATTACCAAAATGTTTTGTTTATCATAATATCTTAATCCTGCAAAAAGACACTGCTGCCTATTTACCGGATTAAGGTCCAATGTGTTGCTAACTCCATTAAGCTGTGTCCTCTAGCAGTATTTTCTTGCCTCCAAACTTTTTTGCCTGGTTTAGATTGATCCTTAGCAAACAACAGGCCTTCTAATGCAGTGGTGGTAGGTCTAGTCACCGGAAATGGATCATGGAAGCCTGTAAATGATGAATTAATATGACTCATTCAGAATAATAATAAAAAATCAGATTGTTTTTCCTCTGGTTTAAAGATCTCTGGATGCACTTTATTTTTATTTTAACCTACCGGCAAAGTGAACTTTCAAATATCACTGAAGGCTGTGTGAAAGTCACAGGATAATAGGAGTCATTCCTTCATTTCTTGGAATCTTGTTATCCTATGGGCTAAGCATTTTCTTCCCATGACATATATTGTGTTCTAATCTCATTCTCGGAAGGGTTTACCGAAAATTAGTGATGAATGAAATATGTTGTAGGATTTTGATTTCATCGTTTACTAGCAGCCTCATGCCCAGAATAACTTGAGACTTCTAACGAACCCAGAAAAATTGGGCAGTTTTGATAGGTTCAGTCCACCACCTTGATGCAAAATTGCATCCAATTGTATCCAACTATAGATTAAAACTTGCTCCTTCATCTCAGGAGACATCATGCAAAATTTGGTTACAACATCTGAAGAGGTGTCCAAATGTGTAGTGAACAAACAACTTTCCAAAATATAGCCTATAGTAGATTTTCCAGACTTCAAGAACTGGATTTCCATGTGAACACCACCTATATTTTCAAAGTTTTAGCCAATTTTAAAGTTTTTTTCATCGATGCAATAATTACTCAGTTTTTCACATGACTAAAACAGGCTTTATATTTTCAAAATATCTGCTCACAGGTCCCAAACAGCCTTGCCTGATGTGGTGAAGTTGCAGCAATAGCCTACTGGGAGGGGGAGGAGGAGGTTGTGGCAAGGTTGACACTGGAGGGGGAACACAGAATTGGCTCTGTTGGTGACTCCACCCCACTGGGAAAGCCACTCCCGGTGCCATGTATCCTAGATTGTGTAGCCTGTTGCATAAGAGAATGGCATGTACTTTGCTATAGGCCACAGTGCATCACTGTCTTCTTTAATGCTTTGTCAGGAGTTCAGTGTCCTTGTACACTTTTAGCTTGTACCTGGCATCACTGGATGGTTTTGACAATGCATGGGGTGGTATGGCAAAGTGTCAAAATATTGCAAGGAACGAATTAGCGAGACAATGTAATATGTAGTTGACAGCAATGGAAATTTGCTTAAGGTTTAAGTTGTGGAAGCTTTGTTGAAAGTATTGCAGATTTTGGTGTGAATGACAGAGTTTGGGAGTAATATTGATAACTACCAAATTATGCTGTTCCTTCTGAATGATGGGCTTTGCTCATCCTGATGGAGTCTAGCTAAAATCCGCCCCCTTCCAATTTGCTAATCCCTTGTGGCAATTTCAGGCATGATCTTCTCAGCATCCATGGTTCTAACACAAAAGAGGACAGCCCTCTTGCTATAATCTGGATTGTTAGTCACCATTATTTCCACAGTCTGCCCATTGTCCATTTGACAGAGAGCCCCAAACTTCATTAAAGGATCAATCAATGCTGCAAAAACAGCTTATCCCAACCCAGTTATCTTCAGTACCTTGCAGCCATTTGTCTAAATGTCATTTGACTCCACCATGGGTCAAAATATGCATATTCCAGAAAAGTGTATTCACATGGAACAGTAAAAACTTATTGTCTAGCATTTTCATATGCTTTCGTATGGTTCTAAAAACCAAATTATTTGCTGTCAGTGTTGTGAAGGCTCCCCATCTGCCCTTAGACCAAGCAAGGTGAATTAGCTTCCACCAATAGGTGGAGCTGTAAATTCTACCAATGAGCAGTAGTAATAAAGAAAAAGTTTCTGCCCTTTTCTTATTCTATATTTCAGGCTGCACCCATCTAAAAAAAACAGATAATGCATTAACAATGTTCTTGCCCATTTTTCCAATCTTTGTGAAAATATATTTCTTGAACTGTCGTCTCCTGTTGGCCTGCAGAAATATAGGAGGCTGTTTCTATGTTAATGCCCCCTTTATGACCCAAAATATCATTTAATAAATGCCTTTTACAGAACCTGCAGGAACTGGTCTGCATTTCATTTTTGACAGGGTAGATGGTAAAAGTGAGGGAATTTATGTCCTGCTGTGTAAAGCATCTCTTCTGAACATTTCAAAAAATGAAACATTTCATTGCAAGAGCGTTTGAGCCAGGAAGACTCTTTAAAAAAAAAAAAAAAAAAGGTGAATCGACCCATATTGGACATAGATTGATTTCCTGCTTTCCATTTTCAAACTAGTCCCAAACCTTGTTTTGGACTCAACAAAGGTTTATGAATAATTTCTTGTATTTCTAGCTCTCTCATTCTACCTTCCTCTTAGTTGTTGTGCATCAATGTTTCTTCCTAATTCCTGACAGACTATCCTTGGGTGTGAATTTGCCACTATATCCAGTCACCCAACACTTAACACGTATTTAATTCAAATCACCTTTCCTTAATATACATAATGGCAACCTTATTTACTTTTTTGATTGCTCTTTCAGAGGCCAGCTTCAAGATAGTTTGAGATGTGACACGGTGAAAATGCTTTTTTAAAAAAATTAAAAAAATAATTAAAATATATTGAATTTGCCATAAGCTCACCATCTAGTGTCATATCTGTATAATGCACTTAAAATGCACTTAACGTTATATTTGCAGCTGTGTGGCTGAGTCCCAAAATTTCTAAATGATAGGTTATAATGTATTGATTTTAAAAAAATAGGATTTGTGAAGTAGGGATTAGTTGCAAGATGAGGTGTTATCGAGCAGAGACTTTTGAGAGAAATGGGCACAGAATACACCCCCATAAAATAATATCCCCTTTTAATTTAGTTCCATCATCATCATCATTTTATGAATCAACTTTCATATGTCTCAGGTTGATTTACATGCATGCAGAAAAATAGGCTAAAGAGCAATGCTGTTGAATATGGGTTTTAAATCAATACAAATAAGCACCTCAAGATTTCAAACGGAAAAGTTTGCTGGAACAAAAATGTATCCCATTGTTTCTGGAAATGACCAATAGCTGGGGCCTGTTGTATCGTCTCAACAGGGATGCTATTCCACAGAACAGGTGCAGCCACACTGAAAATCTTGCTCTGAGTTATTGTGGAATGGGTCTGTGATATTTTAGGGGCTTATGGGCCACAACTCTCCCACAGAGCCCAGTGACCTACTGAGTATGGAAGGGGCAAGGCAGTCTTCAGTTTGCTATTTGCAAAAGTCAGTTGCAAGAGAAGAGCAGCAGTGGAAGATGGGGAATTCTCTCTTGCTCTCCTCAGAAGACATTTCTCTATGCATTCAATGAACACATGGGGGTCAGGAGAGCAGGATGGTGACCATGCTGCCTCCATGTCAATGTATTTTCCAGCCATGACTCAGGTAGACCATATTTGAAAAGAACCCTACATGTGTAAATATATACCGGTATATGGTCATTACTCTGATCAAATGTACGTACAGATATGCAAACCAAGCTATTTCTCATTGGTTGTTGGGAAGAGGTGCTGGTAGGACAATTCTTAGCTAGAGTATGAAGGAAACAACTTGGATTTCCAAAATAAGCATTGTAGAAGCTTGCAGATGGCAAAGGGAGAAATTCCTCTGCAGAGATAATGCCTTGAGTTCAGACTGGAAACATTTTTCTCATAATGGTGTTCTTCAGAAAGTCAGCATCAATCTTTGGTGTATTCTCTGAAGACGTCTGACAAAATACTTGGTTCTAATTCATATATTGTCTAATCTCCACTGAAGGCTATGAAATAAATCTTACAGCTGGTTTACATCTGCATATTCAGGTAGCTGCAGGTTCTTTAAAATGTTGACTACAGCATCAGTTCATGACTTGCATGAATAACAACAACAACAACAACAACAACAACAACAACAACAACTCTGCGTGGCTTCCAACCGAATATTAAAAACATAATACAGCATTAAACATTAAAAACATCCCTAAACAGGGCTGCCTTCAGATGTCTTTTAAAAGTAAGATAATGAACCACCACAATTCAGGCACCACTGGCAAAACTATTGATTGTATTTTGTTTAGTTTGTTTGTTTTAAACACTTTATTGAAATCACACACACACACACACACACACACACACACACACACTGATATCACTATCAGTATCTCTAACTTAGCTAATTTATACACAATCAACTAATACCATGTACAGGGTGCATGCTTTGAGATTATTTTGTTTTATATTTGTATACATTATCAAGCTCTCCATTTTGGCTGTGCTCCATCTTTTATTATGTCTTTCTAATTTAGAAGGTTTATCATTCTTCCATTCGTTCAATTTCACAGCAGCTAATTTTCTTGCTGCTAATGACAACTTATTAATAAACATTTGATTCAGCATATCCAAGTGTTCCCAAGGAGTGGCATACATGTCGGGGTGAAATGCCCCTTTCACATGGCTTATTTAAATCTCCCTGATTTCAACAGGGCTTACAGCTAATCTGTTGTTGCTGTAATGAGCCACAAATGTACAAGAACTGGCAGTGCCAAATGCCCTTTTCCATATCTTGTTTCTTTGTACCTCTGTTGTTTCTGCCTCCATTTTAGGACTTTCAATTCCTGCGAAGGTCAACATTCTGTGCTGCATTCTGCATTTCAAGTACTTTTTATTTTTTTATTCCATGAGCTATCTTGGCAGTTCTGTGCCTTTGCTCGTGCTGATGCCAGCAGAGACAACTCTTCCCTTGCCATTCAGAGATCCTATGATAAATTAGCAATTTAGCATGCTTAACAAACCTCTTTCACTTTTTCTGGGCACCTCAAACCAATGTAACTTTTTTGATCTTCTCTTTGGGAATAGGCTAGGATCTAAACTCATACTTTCTGGTGCAACAGAAAAGTGGATCTCTCATAACTATCATTGTCTGCCATGGTGTTCCTCTGTTATGTTCTTGTATCGAGACCACCAGGGGGTGCTGCGTCCTCAGCACATATTCCAGGACCCGTCCTCTTACCTATTTCAAATTTACTAATTCAAGTAGCCTGATTACTTTAGCTCATTCAAAACACTGGACCCAATTGTGAATGAACAGCAGCCACTCGAATACTTTGCTTACACAAATCCTTAAACTATACACACTTATGGAAGTTCACTCATATACCACAAGGTTAAAAACTGGCCCAAGTCATGACAACTCTTTGTAAAAGTGGCACAGATTTAAACGCTGGTGTTCCTGAAGCGTATAGACATAGTGAGCGTCTTGCTGTGTTAAAGTTTTCCTTTTGTGTCCTAAATTGCTTAGTTGCATAATTCTATGCTCCTTAAAAAAAATAAAAAAATAAAGGAGTGTTATCTAGGGATGGGGGGGGGGGTTTAAATTTGGTGTACATTCAAAGACAAGCCCACCTAATCCACACTTTCTGAAACAAAATGAGCACTGAAACACAGTCATCTTTTATTTTTGAATTTTGTAATGTGGTGCTCCAGCCATGTAATGTGAATAAAAATTCATAGTGTACATAAAAATGCATGCATTTGTAAAAATAGCACACAAAATTGCATTGCATTAGGGGAGATTGCTCTGCAATGGCCATGTTAGGTAAAATTCATGTGAATGTTAGGTAAAATTGCTTATAAGCATGCAGATTTTAGAGTTTTATGAGGATTGTGTAATTTTTATTTTTCAAAGAAAGATTGGGAAAATGTGAAACGGAGAGAACCCACATAGTTAAACTACAGCACTCACTCCTACAGGAAGCAGTGCAATTTGGGTAGCTTTGAAAGATGATTAGGATAAAAAGGCCATCAACAGCCACTAGTCATGGTAGCTATGTTCAATCTCCACTGTATGCTTCTGAATACCAGTTGCTGGAAATCGCAGGCAGGGATTGTGCTGTGTGCTGTTGTGCTCACAACAGTCCTATGAGATAGGTTAGTCTGAGAGATAATGACTGGCCCAAAGTCACCCTGTGGGTTTCAGTCCTGAGTGGGGATTTGAACTCTGATCTCCCAGTCCAGTGCACTAACCACAACACCACACTGCACCAACAACACCTGAGTTAGGAGATCTGTAAACAAACATAGGTAATGTCGTTATCCATCCACCAGTTGGTTGCCATTTTAATGAACAGCCCAACACACAAGGACCATCCAGTACTTGTTACTCAGTGATCTTCAGTGGCAGGGTTGAGCCTTCCAGATTAAGATGTGCAACAACCTCTTTCAGAGTGATCACAATCCTGCAAGAACTGTGATAAATTGCACATAAAATGTTACTGTGCTTTCAATTCTATTATTATTATTATTATTATTATTATTATTATTATTATTATTATTTTATTTCACCCATCTGACTGGGTTGCCCCAGCCAGTCTGGGCAGCTCCCAGATATTAAAAACACAATTAAGCATCAACCATTAAAATTTTCCCTGGATGTCCCATGAAAGAACTATCTATTGAGCAATGGATATTGGAAAACAAGAAAGTGAACTGGTGAACCAAGAAAAGGGGGGAGCCCTGAAAAGACTTTTGGGAAGAGAGGACAAGTCAGCAGAGCAGGCATTCTCCAAGCCTTGCTTCCTCCAGAAGGAACGTACAAATTAATTTGAGTAAAAGATGGCATTGCAGATGCTATGTAGGTGGATACTAGCCAAAGGATTCACTTCCCAAACAACTCGGCTGCACAGACAAACGGGCTTGTCAAATGCTGGCATCTGAGATCAGGAGCAGAAACAACAAGGAGGCAGGCGAGGATGTTAAGAATTATTAATATAATAATATCAATGTGTGTGGTGTGGTGTGTGTGTTTTTAAATAGCACTATCTATTTATGCAGGGCAAATTGCGTGTAGCTAAAAGGGAGGTGGGGAGAGAAGCCAACAGTCATTTTCTCCAAATGTTCAGTGCCAATGTATAACATATAAGGAAAGTTCACAAATAGAAAGTTTTGGCTGTTTCAGGATGCAGCGCAACCCTATACCTCCTAATAATCAGTAGTGCAATGGGACTAATTCGAGGTAAAAGGATATAGAATTGCAGCCTTAAGGAACTACAGTACCTAGCAGGGCAATTTTGTACTATTTGATGCTGCAAAATAAACAGTGGGGTGTTGTGCTTGGATAAAACTTCTTGCACTGTATTTTGGGGGAAGTTAATATGAGAAATATGAGAAATCCAGAATCAGATTCTAATGTAAGCAGCTTGCATTACAAAGGGGAAATTCCACAACTAGTCATTAAATCGGTATTTCAGTTACAACTCTAAAGTGGCCGTGACATTAATTTATATGAGAAAAACATACCTCCCCCCCCCCTTTTTAAACGTTTAACATCTGTGGATTGTCCAGGTTTCTTCTCTCTGAAGCTTGGCACACAGCTCTAATATAAACGAAATGCCTGCATTTTTATAAGCATACACTGAAACTCCTTTTATCTAGCTGTGATTCACTAGCATTGGCCTGAAAGGGCACTGAATCATCCATCTCCTTGATTTGTATTGTGATGTAGTTTTATATTCTCTTCATATGATTGCTCACATTTGCCTTTGTAATTAATTGATGTCTCCACTTCCTGACTAGGTTTCATCAGCCCATAAAATGTGAAGCTTGTATTTTTAAGAGAATGGAAATTGGCTCTAAAATTCATATTACCTGAAAATACCAATCATTTTGTTTCAAATATATATTGATATAGGTATAGATACAATATTCTGCCAGTTCATAATAAAACCAATGTAACATTTATATGCAGGCATTGCACTGCAGATATTTGGCAGTGCTGATCCCGGCATTATTGCCTGATAAGGAATGGATTATGCATTTGAATTGCACATCTGAAACACAATTCAGCAACCATTGACTGAAATCACTATAGGTTATTGTGCATTTGATTGTGTTAATCAACAAAATGATTTTGTCGACAGTGTAATACAAGAGAGATTCAATCTGCTTTCAATCAACTCTGAAATAGCTTTAGTAGACAATCTGAAACAAAGTTTTTTCATGTTGTCTAAGCTGATTTTTAATACTTTCTTTTCCTTTGGCTTTATTTCAATAGCCACAAAAATATAGTTTGGTCATTGCCTTTCAAGGAAACACACTATTGTTTTGCTCTTATAAAACCATCTCTTATGATAAACTGCTGTTGCAGATAAAATTCTGGATAAATTAGAATCCCTTTCTAAACCATCTATTGGGGCTTCCCATTAGTCAGTCAAATTTTCAATTAAAAAGACCTATGTAAAGAGACAGAAAAACCTAAAACCCTCACTGGAGATCCATATCTGGATTTTGGAAATTAAACATGTTTGATCTGGTAAAGTCAGGGATACCTGAATATCTATCTATATTAATCTTCCATCATAAGAACTTTTAGCAATGTTTTTTATTCACCCCTGTGAAAATTAAGCTGAGAGATGAGCTCTTTTCAGTTCAATGCAACAAGATGGCTTCCTGGTGTCTACATTTTCCGTCAGCCCCAACCGACATGCCTATTCTGACTGGGAGTCCAAAACCCCTGGTCATCACCAGATTGTCAAATATTGAGTTGTCTGTAGGGATCCTAGGGTCAAATTCCTACGGACATTTTATAGGAAGATTCATAGGTTGCGGTGATCTGCCCCAGTCTAAACAAGGAGTCTGCAAGGCGTGGTGCAGGCAAGGTGGGCCAGCATCCATTTGTTCCAACAAATTATTAGAGAGGACTTTTATGCTTTCAGGGCCAGATAATCTCTATTAGACTCTGTCCTGTCCTTGAGGGATGGAAGCCTTTAAAGGGGCAGACCTCTGACTTATTCTTTCAAATAAGTCCTTCTAGGTGCATTGCTGGGGTGACCTGGAGGATGGAGGGGTTCAATTATTTTGTATTCTATTTGTTTGCTTCTTATTGACACTACAGTAAAAGGGTAGTTTGCAACCCCATTAACCCAGAAAATTGCAACAGGAAAGTGGCAAAAATTGGGGCAGTATAATGGCATACTCTTCTTTCCCGCCATTTTCATGGGTGAATCATGGGGGAACAGAAGCATGCATGTGCAGCAAGGGAGGAGAAATGGTGATGTTATCTGATGATATTCATTGTTTGGTCACACTGCATCCACTGATGTGCATCAAATTTTGTTCAACATGCCAGTGTATCAGTGAAAAAGCTACAGTTTGATAATGCAACTGGTACTGCATTGTGAATGTTAATAAACATCACTATTGTTATTATTTTAATTTCTCCATATCCAGTCTTCAAGATTGATAGGTTGCCCTTTGGGTGATAATGCATATGGTTTTCTATTTGTAAACTTGAAGAATAAGAGATACAGTTACACGGGAACTTGTCTGGAGCTCTTGGAACACAGCAGGAATAGAAAATATTTGGATAAAACATATAGAAGACAGAAAAGGCTTTGTTTGGGTTTAGTTCTCCCAGTGAGGGCATCTAATAGCTTGCAGCATGGGTGAATATTGTATAATCACCTAAAATCCTCTACCCATCATTGCTTCAGAGATGTGCTGCCTTCACTGGTCTGCCACCATGAATGCTGGCATCCTGTCAAAATGTTTGGTTCCTTTAATCTTTCCACATCACTCAGTATTTCCAGCACCACCGCCAAAGGCAACTATGGCAACACTGTTAATTCTTATACAGTAAACTGCTACCCTACTATACTTGAGAGAATTCCAGTTATAAGCAAGAAATTGCCTTTGAGTCTTTTATGTTTCACGGGTGGTGGTGGTAAATTTTCCCTCTCCTGAAAACATGTGTAGCAAGCATTAACCATATTAGGACTTTGTTTTCTGAACATTAAATCTGTCTTTCATTGGAATGGAATGTAGTTACCATAACTTTTCCCCATTTAGCACAGAATAATTGTGCATCATCCATTTCCTGGTGCATACAATTATGCTACCCTTTCATCACCAAATTAAGTCAATAAGTTAGAAATATAGGCTTCCATTGTAATACTGAATATATATATTTTTAAAATATTGGATATCCCCCCCCCGGGTTCTTTTCCCCTTAAGCAGCATGGCAATATTTGGCTTGTCTACATCTGTCCCTACTACACACTCTTCAGTGTTACCAGAAGGGGGAAATAGTATGTCTGCAATCTTTATTTATCTTTGGGGGAGGGACTTCATGCAAATCAGTCCTTTGCACATATGGAGTGCCTGGTTCAAGCTGGGAGATATATGCGTATGTTTTGTGCCAGTCTTCTGACAATTGTTGAAATATATAACATTCTGCTCTGAATATTCTGTGTGATAGCAATACACTGAGTTGCACCTTTACATCTAGAAAAAGAAATTTGATATGATTTTCGATAACTGTGTCACAGCTGTCAGAGAAGTTGCTGTTGTTGTTTAGTCATTTAGTTGTGTCCGACTCTTCGTGACCCCCATGGACCATGTACTCCTTGTCAACTTTTTTTCCAGCCTTCAAATTGTTACAAGCTGCCCTGGTAAAGTGTAAAATACGAGAAGCCCATGAAAGCATCAAAACACACATGCTGTGATGTGAACTACAATTTTATTCCCCCCTGCAATTATGTTATTTACGCCGAAGCAGCAGCAGTGTTTTTCAGACAAATAAAATGTAATGGCCACAATGAAAGTTAAGTGCAATGAAACTTACATTGAATTGAATTGAACTGAACTGAATTAAAAATTCCCCAAAGTTGCATTGCAAAAAGAAGGTAATTTTCACATGGAAATTCTAGAAGCTATTTTAGATGTCATTCAGAAATTGTTGAATTAATTCAAATAATAAATTGTTCTGAATTAGTTTATCCCAAGCAGTTTTTTAAAAAATACATGTATAATCACAACATACAGAAGCATTATTGATTGTTGTGGAACAGCCTTCTCTTGGTAGTTTTTCAGAGCTCAATAGAGATGGACTTGTCAATTTCCAGTTTATGGAACACCTGCATACTTCAAGCCATAATTCTGCTTTGATCCATACTGTTCTCTCAAAATGCACATTTTAAAATGTGCATTCTGTTAAGTTAAAACTCCAGGGACAGGGCATATTAGAGAATGATAGCCAAGTTTCCTTTTTTCTTTTAAAATAAATTTTATTTTCCAATTTTCAACATTAATTCCATACATTCTATATATTTCCCATATATACAATACTGGGATTTTTTCAACCCCTCGGACTTCCCCCCCACCCCCACCATGGCTTCCAAATTTAACATTATTTTCTTGCATCTGGTTATATTTGTCCGTTTTATTTGATATCCTTCCTAAACATTAACTTATATTTACTTCACAAATGTTATAACAATCCTGCTAAAGTTTCTATATAACTACAGTGGATTTTAAGATATTCTATAAATGTTCTCCATTCTTGATCAAATTTTTTTTTTTTGGTCATCTTGGTGTCTGATCCTGACGGTCATCTTTGCCATTTCGGCATAGTCCATTATCTTTGTAATCCTTTCTTCTTTCGTTGGTACCTTCTGTTCTTTCCACATCTTGGAAAGAACATTCTTGCAGCTGTTTTCACATGCATAAATAGTCTCTTAGTATCTCTTGGTAATTCTTCAGAATGATAACTAAGTTTCAAACCATATATTTGTCCAAGAATGTGAAGTAGGATATTTTGTATAGGAGTATATGAAAACCAAAGTTCCCAAGCCCAAATCTTGTGCTGCTACTTGACCTAAGTCCTCATTGGAGTTGTGATCATTGCTTCACTCAGAAGAAGTTGTGATTTTTTTTTTTACATTATTTTGTCTGTGGCAGGCATGGCCTCTGGTCAGGGATTATGGGAGTTGTAGTTCAACAATATGTGGAAGGCCACAGGCTTCACTGATCTATAGTAATTGTGTGGGGGGGGGGGAATCAGATCCAGGACAAAGATTTTGTTTCCTCACATTAGTTTGCAATTGATTATCAGAAACTCATAATTCAGCAACTAAAATGGAATAAGATTACAACCATATACCCACTTATCACTTAAGTCAATGGGACTTATTTCTGAGTCAGTGTGCATAGGATTGCTCTCAGGGCCAGATTTAGGTCTGATGAGGCCCTAAGCTACTGAAGGTAATGGGGCTCTTTATATGTCCAGCTTTCCTTTGCCAACAACAAATTGTCGCTTTTTTGTTGAATATATACTATATGCTAATTTATGGACCTTATAGGTCCATCCACAACACAAAACACTGTTGCTGTATGTAGGTTTTATTTTATTTGTTTTTTATCTTATATTTTGGAAATGTACATTCAGGTTTTTCCCTTCTAATTTTTTTTTGGGGGGGGGCCTCAAGAGCGTGGGGCCCTAAGCTACAGCTTGTTTAGCTTATACGTAAATCCGGCACTGATTGCTTTATAAGGTGCCTAAATATAGGTACCCATGCTGGTGACGAAAAGCTGATATCTTTGTTTCATCTCTATTATATTCAAAACATATGTGGTAGTTAAAGTGTACTTGAAAAGTACATCTCCTCAACTGGAGTACCACTACCTTTATAAATAGCATCCTCCTCCTCCTCCCCAGACAATTCATGCATGACGTAAACCAGATGAACATTCATTATTCCTTTTGTTGTAGCTCTACACTGGCTGCATCATCTTAATATTTTTACTATTGGGCATAAGAAGAGTCTCTTTTATATTTACCCCCTCTATTTATCTCCATGCAAAAGAGATTGGTGGAGAGAAGCATTCCTAGAGCAGATTTCTTCTAAAGTGTACATGCAAATAGCCACATCTGCGACAACGTCCCAGCAGTTGTTTTTGCTTCATAATATTTATTTGGGAGCAACTCTACTTCTATCTGTGGTTGTGTACAAACTATGCCTTTAACTACATTTGAAGCACATTATTTCCCTCAAAGAATTCTGGGCACTGTAGTTTACCCTTACCCCACAGAGTTAGAATCCCCAGCATACCTTTACAAACTGAAGTAGTCACTGCCAGGCTTGTTCTCTAGCAAAACCAAACCAAACCCAGCTCAATGTTGCTTAAAACCAAACCAGTGTCTCTGAGACAGATTTTCTTGTGTTAAGTCATAAGAGGGGAGGAGGTGGGTACTGTCCTTATTTAAATCTAAGTATATAAAGTATAGTTGTTGTTTAGTCGTTGTTGTTTAGTCATTTAGTCGTGTCCAACTCTTCATGACCCCATGGACCACAGCAGGCCAGGCACTCCTGTCTTCCACTGCCTCCCACAGTTTGGTCAAACTCATGTTTGTAGCTTCAAGAACAATGTCCAACCATCTCATCCTCTGTTGTCCCCCTTCTCCTTGTGCATAGCTGTCAACTTTTCCCTTTTTAAAGGGAAATTCCCTTATTCCAAATAGGATTCCTCACAAGAAAAGGGAAAAGTTGACAGCTATGTCCTTGTGCCCTTAATCTTTCCCAACATCAGGGTCTTTCCCAGGGAGTCTTCTCTTCTCATGAGGTGGCCAAAGTATTGGAGCCTAAGCTTCTGGATCTGTCCTTCCAGTGAGCACTCAGGGCTGATTTCTTTCAGAATGGATAGGTCTGATCTTCTTGCAGTCCATGGGACTCTCAAGAGTCTCCTCCAGCACCATAATTCAAAAGTATATAAAGTATATAAAGAAATGGAGGCAGTGAGAGATTTTACTTTCTTGGGTTCCATGATCACTACAGATAGTGACAGCAGCCATGAAATTAAAAGATGCCTGCTTCTTGGGAGAAAAACAATGACAAACCTAGACAGCATCTTAAAAAGCAGAGACATCTCCTTGCCAACAAAGGTCCATATAGTTAAAGCTATGGTTTTCCCAGTAGTGATATATGGAAGTGAGAGCTGCACCATAAAGAAGGCTGATCACCGAAGAATTGATGCTTTTGAATTGGAAGTGCTGTGGTCCATGGGGTCACGAAGAGTCAGACAGGACTAAACAACTAAACAACAACAATATAAAGACTTTTTAAATGCTTTCCACCATCCTTAAAAAAGGCTATGAAGAAGAGATGACCATGATGCAGGTATTCTTGCACCATTGTGGCAGAATGCACAAAATCCATCTGAATGCTGATAAAGACTGAGTGTGAAGCTGAAAGAACAGGTCTGGAACAATATGTGTGTGCAATAAAATATTTTCAGAACCCTGGAATCATTTCATGGGTCCTACTACTATGCCCCACAATTACTTCTGAATCTCATTCAGGATGAAATTCCTTGCTATGAGCCTGCCTTTCCCCTTAAAATTGTCACACAAGCCCCTTGCACGAGTATGAAATCAACATATGAGGCGTTCAGGGTTTAATTCATCAGCTGGAGCAAACAGCAACCTTATGGCAAGTGATTTCCCATAACCTGTGACAAGTACAATATGTCACGCTTCTGAATCCTTCTGGTTGAAGTGTTCTGCTTGACTCTTTCTTTCCTCGTTCTGCAAGTTTGAAACTAACTGGCAGATGGCGACTTCTTGCTTCAGAGACATCGCGCCAGCAAGCTGAAATAAGCCTCAAGTTACCTTGAGGCTTTTATGTGACAAAGGTTTGCTCCAGAGCTTACTGTATCAGTCTTAGGCCTTTGCAGAAAACTCTTCTGTAAATTGAATCCAGTGTTTCTGAGGGGTAGGAGGTATTATTGATCAAACATTAATATGCAGGAAGATAGATATCAGATTTGTTGAAATTTAAGCACATGACCCACATTTATGGAACGTATCCTCTAGCAGATTAAAAAGCTTATTTTCTTTTCATTGTTCCCTATGCCCTATAACTCTTTTTAAATACATGTATACTTTTCGGCTGTAGGAGCTTCCTGGCAACAGCTTAAACGAGTCAATGAGGCAAATACAACTTATATTCTTCCATCACCAGGACTGGTAAGAAATTTAAATGTAAGGTTTTTGAACACACCGCTAAAAAAGGTACATCGCTTCATCGATATCCCTATGTGATATTCGAAAATAGTGAAATTTCACCTTGTATAGAATTACCTTAAATAGAATAATAATAAGCTGCTTTTTGACAAATACTCTTCTATATTTTTTTTAATAGAAAGGAATAGGCTGTTTGATGTTATTCTTCATTTAGACGAGCATTCATGTTTTTTGTACTTTTTCTCCATTGCACCAAAATCATGCAAATCCAGTTTTAGCTCCCCCTCCCCTCATTTTCCAGGTTAATAAAATAAAACAAAACCCTATTGCTTATGCAACTTTCTTTTCTTCAAATGTGTGATTGTTACTTGGGGAACAAAATAATAAACAAATAAACAAACAAACAAATAATTGTGGGTATTGGTGGTATCACCATCTCTCTCCCCCCCCCCCTTCTTAGCACAGCTTGCCAAGAGACTGTGCTATATTTCAACCTTTACTGTACCCTTTAATTTTACTGCCTGTCTGTTCCACCTCTTCCTCATAAGCAAATGGAAGAGAACAGAGTAACCTTGACTCTTCAGGAAAGCAAATCAGATAACACTGTAAAGGTCAGCACAATATAGTTTGCTATTAAAGAGGGAAGCATTAGCCACATCTAATCCTCATTCTTTTGACAAAGATTCTAACAAGATGAGAAAATGGCAGAGTCTTAATCCATTTGGGTACCAGGAATAAATCCTGAATCCAGTTTAACCCCTTCTTATGGCAGCTTTGCTGTTGAATTCCAAGTGTACATATTATAGATCCTGCGGTATTCCAAGGAGCTGCAATGCAGGCAGAAAGCAAAAGAGCTCTATCCATGCAACTGAAGCAGAGCAAAAACTTTGAAAATATTCAGTATACTAGTGCTTTTCTTGCTGACTTTTTATTTCTTTGTTAAATGGAGGGGTGCAGAGCAACTTGAGTTTGATTTCATGCTATACACCCAAGAGAGAACACAATGGTAGGTTGTTTTGCTTAGATCATATTTCTGAGCAATCTTAAGTCCTGTTTAATATACATTTCTCCGTATATGCCCAAAAAGAACAGGATTTAAAGAACATGATTCCTGTTTTTATCTCCAACTGTTGACTTGTGTTGAGTAGTGAATATTCAACTGATTAGAAAAGTAACATGGCCGAATCTGATATTTCCTTCTGTCCTTCTGCTTCCAATATCAAGAAGAAGGAGAAGAATGTATGGGTTTTATATTGGAACACCTGGATCAGTTCTGAGTAATAAAACAAATCACAATATATTCTGAAAGCATACTCTAACAGAACATCATGCCCACTTGGCCTGCATGCTTCTGTAGATGCATTGTAGGGAGAAGGAGTAAAGCAAAGAAAGCATATTCCATTTCATTTTTTTGCAAATAAAATGTACTAATTGTCTTGATCCCAGTGTTAATCAAAGGAGGGGAACACTAATGAATGAATATGGATCTAAAGAATGGCATATCATTAAGCCAAGTTTGAGTGGTTTGCATGAATAATGGGCTGTAATTGCAAGCATATTTAATTTCTCTAATATTGAATCTAAAAGCTCTAAGGAGACACACTGCATGAAATGTGTGTGTGTGTGTGTGTGTGAGAGAGAGAGAGAGAGAGAGAGAGAAGATTGCTCATTGATCTAAAGAGAGAAAACAAGGAAGTTTAATGTTTAATCATTGCTTCCTATAGTAGGCAATAGTCTGGAAACCTGGATATTGATCTGCTGCATTTAACTCTAAATTATTGCATGATAATTTAAAGCAGGGCTGGGGGATTCGTGGCCTCCCAGATATTGGCTCCAACCATTGGTCATGCTGGCTAGGGTTCACAAGAACTGGAGTCCAACAACATCTGGAGGATCACAGGTGCCCCAACCTTAATTTAAAGTAACTTTTTGAATGTTGTAAAACCTTGTTGTTCTTCTGTCTCTTGCGTTTTCCCCAACACATTGAACTGAACTACCATACAGGTTACTACCAAGGACTATAGGAAGCCTTAGACTATAGGAAGGTCCTATACATCCTTACTGCTTTTGTAAACCTATGGGATATTTTGACTTTTTAAGCCGGGAACTGGGAACCTGTGATCCTGCAGATGTTGTTGTACTCCAGATCCCATCAACCTCAGCCAGCCTGGCCAATGATGAGGGGTGGTAGTCCAACAACATATAGAGGGGCAAGGGCCCTTCACCCCAGTTTATGCAATGGTGATATATTCTACTGCTTCCTCTGTGAATTAATAGTTTTAGCATTGTTATTATTGTTGCTGCTGCTGCTTTTGACCCACACCCCCAGTGTGTGGTATATAAATATTATGAGAAAGCAGCCACAATTAGAGAGGATTCAAATTCAGACCGTGGTGCTGTGGGGTTTCTTTGAACCATTTCCCCTAGCACCATTTTTTAAATGAAAACCACCCCCTTTACGTGAAGCTGAAGTACTGATCTAATTCTTATAATCTAACCCACTCTTACGATTGCTATTTGCTAAAATGTGAAGGGTCAGGAACTCTAATCATAAAGTTGTATCTGATATTGTGTAGAGTTTCACACAGAAGCAGGACTTCCACTTCTTCTCCTCTCCCATGTGCCGACAAAATTTTCTCCTAAGGGCCTCCCAACCTTCTGGAACAGATTTTGGGTATGCACTGGGAGTTGAAAAGGGATGTTCCATTGTGCAAGTGGAAGTCTGTTGCATGAGCAGAGTTGTTGATTCGTCTTGTTCAGGCATAGGCAAACTCGGTCCTCCCATAATCCCTGACCACTAGTCCTGTTAGCTAGTGATGATGGGAGTTGTAGTCCCAAAACATTTGGAGGGCCGAGTTTGCCTATGCCTGGTCTTGTTAAACAATCATCTCAGGTAGGGAAGAGGAAGAGAGTTTGGATTTGATATCCCGCTTTATCACTACCCTAAGGAGTCTCAAAGCGGCTAACATTCTCCTTTCCCCTCCTCCCCCACAACAAACACTCTGTGAGGTGAATGAGGCTGAGAGACTTCAGAGAAGTGTGACTAGCCCAAGGTCACCCAGCAGCTGCATGTGGAGGAGCGGAGACGCAAACCCAGTTCACCATATTATGAGTCTACCGCTCCTAACCACTAGACCACACATAGGGTTGCCGTATTTCATGAAGTGAACATCTGTACGAACTTTTGGGGGGAGATCACCAGAGAAGTTCTTGAGCTTTTTGAGGGGAGCTCCACCCCCTGTCATCCACAACCACCAATTGCCATTATCTACCAATCACACAACAGGCAAGTGGTGGGCACTTGGCGGTTGTACCCAGGTCTCTTGTCAGGAGGACCTGCCACTGCTGCCTCTAGTGCTCCCAGCCCCTCCACTACTCACAAACTTTGGGCTCCATGCAGGAAAGGGAAGCAGTGACGGTGGTAGCTTCCTTAGCAGCCACTGCCACCCAGAGCTGGAAATAAATAAATACCCCCCCAAAAGTCAAATATTCCTATAAAATGCAAAAAATCCGCCCAGATGGGGGTGCAGGCCCCCCCCAAATAGGACATGTCCAGGATTTTCTGGACGTATGGCAACCCTCAGGGCTTCCTGCGCACCTCCCTGTGTCTATGCATCACACCAAACACAGTGAAACAGTTTCTTCACATTATGTGCTACGTAAAAATGAAAACAAATGGGTTGGACAAATGACATTTGTTGAACCCATTCATGAAGGAGTGGATAATAGCCTTTCATATTAGATGATCCTGCATTATTCGCTCATTTTTCTCTTTTAAAGAAACAAACAAACTCAAATTTCTAGCATTTGGCAAATATAATCTATGATCTCAGAGAAATCTAATTTTCTAGATTAGTGAATCACATCTCATATTGCAGATTGGAAAAGTGTTTATTATTTTATTACTGTAACGTAAAAACAATGTGACTAGCATTGATATTTCTGTCAGGTCAGCATTTAAGTAACATTAGCACTAGCATGGGTAATTGTAATTTATATACAACTTCTGAACATAGTGTGCATATTTAATCAGTGCTTTGTCTCCTCTCCAGAGAAGAAGGGGATTACTTATCAACAACTGATATTATCAAGCTTCAAATTATGGAAAATAGACCTTTAGATCTTAAAAATGAATTTGGTTTTTGCTTGTTCCTTTATAAAGTGACCTGCAGAAAGCAGTAGATGGATTATGTGCCTTTGAAAGAAACATTGATTTATTCATTTTTTTAAAGCATGGGTTATTAAGCAAATCTAAGCTTCCCCCACCCCCATTCTTAATATGTTTTCAAAGTTGACTAGCTGTTGGCTTCTGCTTTTCACACCAGTTCGCAACAAAAACTGCTGATTTGTGTTTGTGAATCTTTTTGTGCATGTAGAGGCAGAGCATACCCCTGCCCTAATGGCTTTCCCTTTCTCCCGAAACAGGACAGAGAACTGAAATAAAATATCCTTTAATAAAAATTACCTAAAGTCATTTGCAAACAGACCACTATCTTACCTAACCTGATGATGGAGGGGGAGATGGAATGTTTGCATCAGTTTTGCTTACTGATAGTTCTGTGCATAGAAACGGGAATGGTAGCATGGCTAATTGGTGTGGGTATCTTTTCTGCACCTGCACAAAATCACAAGAACCCTAAGCAATTAATGAGTCCAGGTGTGTAGCAGCTACGCCCCCTTGCTCCGCCCCTAAGAAGATACCTGCATCAGATGCACACTCACACTACAGTGTACATTTTAATGTAATCCAGATATGCATAACTCTCCATTCTGCAGGCCATAAATTGGTATGCTCATACAGGCGGCAAACATTTTGCACACCTCCAAATGACACCCACCTGCCGATGCATGATGTCACACACACTACGTGCAGGTGTGTGCATGTGATGTCACATGCACTTCATGTAGGCATGTGTGTGTGACATGGCATGTCCATGTTGCAGCGGCAGGCACCCACAATCCTGGGGACAAGATGGCACCACTGTTAAGAAGCAAAGCCTCATTGATGGCTTGAACCTTATGGGTCTTGTTTCCACATAACCAAGCATAAAATTAACCTGTAAATACATAGTTTTCTGAAATAGTAGGCATTCACTACATGCTATGGTACAGCGTGTCCTAGAACAAGTGGCAATAGTTTATAAAATGCATCTGGCAAGTTCAGGTGATCCTGTTTGTCTTGGCACAGGTCCCTCAACATCTTGATTTTCTGTCAGCTTTGTTGCAAATAAGTGCTCATATGTTATCAGGCTGACAAAATCAGAAGTTGATGTTTTTCAGGCTATTCTAACCAACCAGGGTATAGGTTAGCTCAGGTCTTCACCTGGATTAACACAAGTAACTGGCATATGTTGACTCACACTTTATCCCATGGCACTCCCCTGCATCTTATCTTTTGAATCAATATTCATGGGGAAATTCAGAGCTTCACTTAGAAAAGGGCATTAATCTTTATTGTGTCCCTTTTTCTAATAACCTAGTTCTCTTAATCATATTGTAAGACAGACAAGGCTTAATCAAACCATTCATCACAAGTGGGTACACATAGTACCAGGCTGGAAGTTTTATTACAAGTTTTCTTTTGCGCTCAGTAGTGGAAATAGTACACAATGTGTATGCTTTATTATAGAGGAAATTAGACATTCTTGCTATTGCAACCATGCTTTACATAAAGGAAGTATAATAATTTTAAGAGCCCAGTTTATGCATGGCATAATTTTTGCAGTTATAAAATTATAAGCATCTTCCTTTTAGTTTACTTTTGATGGTAAGAGGCAGTAAATTAATCCCATGATGATACTGTTTGTTAACAGCAGATGAGATGAACTTAATTATAATAGTATATCTCTCATAGAGGGAGAGACTGTTTAACTTTGGGACATTCAAAGCTACTGCTTTGCTTTCACATCCAAGCAAACAGATGGAAGAATATTATGTCCTGAATCCTGAATTGGGGGGGGGGTGAGGGGCAGGGGAGCTGCTCCTCTGTTGTATTTCCAGAGATGCTATACCTAAAATAATACATCGATTTTGCCACTCAGCTACAACAGATGCACCACGAAGAGTTTGATTATTATTAATTTATTATTCTGGTATTTAAATTATGCAAAATAAGCCTTTAGCATCTATTTGTTACTTCCAGTCCAATTATTCCAATTATTCTTTACTCTGAGTGCTAGTTTTCGATCTGTTGTTATTACCTGCCCCCCTCCAACACTCTGATGCACAGATAGAAGCATTTCATACGAGGACCTACATTCCCTATTACAATGGAAAATTAAATATAATTTGAAGGGCAGCTTGCTATAGACCAGGGGGGGACAACATGCTGCACTCAAGATGTTATTGAACTACAATGACCAATAGCCCCAATCAACATGGTCATCCTATGGTCCAGGTCAATTCAGTGGCTTAGCAAGGTCATGTGGTACCCGGGGCAGAAAATTTCTTGGCACCCCTCCCCCTCACATTGAAATTATTAAAAGAAGGAAAAATAAGACACTTGCAGTTGCAAGTGCTTTTTTCTGGATTATTTACTTAACATTGTGAGCATAAGGACATAAAACCTTTTTTTCACGATGGGAATTTGTTATGAATGATTTTTTTTTTTACTTAATTTCACTATTTTGCATCTTTGGCTTAACGTACAAATAGAAACAAATAGCATGCATCATAATGTTTACGTTACTTACCAAACTCAATATCATAGAAAAGAGGATGATTACAATGAATCAATGAACTAAAAAAATGTAACAAATATTAATTCAGCACGGCACTTATAAGCTTCAGTAATAATGCACAACTGGCACTGTGGGTTAAACCACAGAGCCTAGGGCTTGCCAATCAGAAGGTTGGCGGTTTGAATCCCCGCGACGGGGTGAGCTCCCGTTGCTCGGTCCCAGGTCCTGCCAACCTAGCAGTTCGAAAGCACGTCAAGTGCAAGTAGATAAATAGGAACCGCTTCAGCGGGAAGGTAAACGGCATTTCCATGCGATGCTCTGGTTTGCCAGAAGCAGCTTAGTCATGCTGGCCACATGACCCGGAAGCTGTATGCCGGCTCCCTCGGCCAATAAAGCAAGATAAGCGCCACAACCTCAGAGTCATCCGTGACTGGACCTAATGGTAAGGGGTCCCTTTATTTTTACCTAACTCCACAGAATGATGTGGGGTGACTGACCGGTATGGCAGCAGATAGGATTGGTTGCAGGTTGAGTGATGCTGAGTCACCGGTTGTTTACGTCTCGCTTGAGTACAAACTAAAGAGACAGAATTCGGTGAATCAGCGAAAAGAAACACACCTTCCTGTTGCTTATCCATATGCTCTCCACTACACAGTGTGGAGTTCAGCCACATTTCATTGCGTTTGTTGACTGAAATTAAAAAGTTCCAATATGTATTATGTTAACTTGTTAATTAATTGTCAGATGAAGTTATTAAACTCGTTTTAAATATTTTTTATTTTAAAAAGTGTCACGAGCCCATTTTTTAAAAAAAAAAACACCACACACATATTTTTGCCATTTTGTCACCCCCCTCAGTGATGACACCCAGGTGGACCACACACCCCGAACCCCCTTCCTATGCCACTGGGTCAGTTGTCAAGATCCTTTCCCATGGTTGTATGAAAGGGCTCAGAAGTTATGTTTGAGCCACTAGCACCCACATTTAGATGGTATCAAAGTTCTGGATTATTTCATTCCATTGACTTTGCTTGCGCCTGTATAAAAAAATGCAGCACAAAATGATGCTTACAATTTTGTAGACAGCATTTTGGTCATGTAGGTTGGCTTAATGCAACATGAACTTCATACCAGTCCATTAGCTCACAGTCCTGCAAAGTATTAATGCATAGCTACCAGCAATGTCAAAATCCTTTATAAAAAGTCTATTAATATTGTAGCTGTGAATGTCACCACTGCCTGAAAAAAAAAAATCATTTTCTTGTCATATTGACCCTATTGCGGGATGGCCCTATTGTGAACATAAAGAGATGGATATTGAAGACAATATTTTAATGAGTCAGAGGCTGCAGTAAATGGTCCAATTTTAAAATGTGATAATCAAGGAGTAGAAGTAGTGGCATTCACTGGACAATTTTCTATAATCATTACATCAGCTATGAGACTAAAGCTATTGCTTGCTAGATGATCAAATTCAGTACGATCAAACTCAGGAGGAAAATTCGAATCAGATTTTTCCATAGTATAATTGGATAAAGGTGATGGATGTAATTTCACTTATTTCATAAAATCAGATTCTCACATATAGCTGCACGTTGTTGTAAGATCAAGCCTGCATGAAATCATACGCCTACCATATAATTATGTGCTGTTTTGTTCTCCTACCCATAAACCAAACCAACTTTTCAGTGGCATACGAGGTATATCAAATAGAAGTGAATAGATTCAGTAGGGTACAAATATTTTATTTCCATGTTCTTATATAAAGGACATTTGTGTATTCCTGAGGAGACTTGAATCTGCAGTGCAACTTGAGCATCAACAGAAAAGCTGTCTTGGTGTAAGGTCCTTTGACATCCACAATCTGATTCCCAACTTACCTAGGAATAAACAATGAGAAAGAAGCACTGGCAGGAAAAGAAGTATATGTAGATGAAATCTGCAAATGACATAAAGTTGCTAACATACAGCAAATAGTAGATGATACCCTTCCATGCTTATCCTGTTGCTCTGGTTACACAATATAAGCAGTTCATGCAGAGATTTCCCTGTCTCTATAACCCTTGGTTCCTTTTCATGACTGCAGTTGGGTAGTATTAGGTAGAATCTACATAAATCTTAAAAACTGTGAAAATGCTTTAAAAAACATTTTGAAAAAAACATTGAATTTGGCATAGCTCATTTTCGCCATCTAGTGTCTCATTTGTATATTGCACATTTAAAACGTTTTATTTGCAGATGTGTAGCTTCCTTCTCTGACTCTAGGGTACACTTTATGTGCATTACTACACTAGCCCTCCTGCCATAGCTGTCAACTTTCCCTTTTTTGCGGGAAATTCCCTTATTCCAGCGCCGTTTCCCACTGCAAAAAAGGGAAGGTTGACAGCTATGCCTCCTGCATTCCTAGCCCTACTGCATTTGGAAAGCCTCCTGCTCATTCTACTGAGAGGAGTATTGGACTTCTGCCCTGTCAGCAAAACTGGTTCCTGTTGTAACGCCAAGAAGCCTGCAACATTGCATAAGTCCCCTTGCACCAAGGTGTACATATTGGGGTCTAGAACAAACCACAGAGCCTGCCAATCCCACTCTTTCTCTGCCAGGGCCTTCTTCTAGTAAGCAATCTGTGGGCATGCTGCAGCAGTCACCAAATCACTAATATGGTTTTCAGTACACAATCTGAAAAATATATAACACTTTCTTCTGTAATAACAATCACTGATGTCCCCCCCCCCATTTCTGCTTCAGTTCAGTAGGGACAACCAGAAAGATATGTAATGTTTAATTGCTTTTTAGAGAAGATGCAGGAAACCAATAGTGATAAAGATCATTTTGAACTAGGTCAGACAGCTAGAGCTGTGGTACAATTACATGCCAATTTTTTTTTTGAAAGAGATCTCTTTCTCATACTCTCCTGCTGTTAATGATTCTGGAAATATTACCGCACACCTGCACACCAATTCTTCTTTCTCTCTATTCATTTGAAGTTTTCTGTGTTTTCTTCGAGTATGTACTGCATGAAGACAACATTACTTTTAGGCTACTATTTCTAGAACTTCAGCCATTGGTTGTCAGATGTCAAATGCTGTGGGGCAGAAGAGAACCCCTATCTAGATTGTCACTGTGTAAAGGGAGACAGAGATTGCAGTCACAGTGAAAGGCTCCACACAAACAAGTCCAGTCTCCAAGCAATGCTTGAAATGTTTGCAGAGTGGCCTACCTGTTCATGTGTTTCCTGTGAATAGACACTGGAACAATGCATTGTATCGATTTAGTCATTCCCATTCATATGTGTAAGTCACTAACCAATGCACAGAAGGACTGTGCATTCATTTCAGAGTAAGATTACCAGACATCCCCATTTCCCGGGGAAGTCCCCGGATTTACAAATCAGTCCCCATACAAAATCCATTGAAGTTGAAAAGTGTCCCCGGATTCACTGAAAAAAAATCTGATAACCTTATTTCAGAGCCAATGAAAAAGTAAACTGAATGGGGTCCATCTTCCTTCGTTACAAAACAAATGTCCAGAGAATGAATAGATGTGATGGAGACTCCCACTGACACCCATTTCTACAGTTTGGGAAGGTGGCTAACCTCTCCCTGGCGCCAGTTGAACTCATATGGCTGTTCCTGACAGCTTCCATTTTATTTACCCAGAACTGTCAAGACGTTACACCATGCTGAGGCATTGTGGGGAGGGGAAGGGAGTTGCAGTTTCCAGTGTGGAATTGCTGTTTTCTGTGGCAGTTGCTCTTTGTCCAGGAATGTCCAGGAAGTCAGTCAAACAAGATGTAGTGATGGCCAACAACCCGGATGGCTTTAAGACAGGATTAGACAAATTCATGAAGATCAAGGCTATCAATGAGTACTTTACACAATGTCCGTGTTCTACATCCAGGGTCTTTTATATTTTTATTTGTTGCTTTTATTTAAATATTTTTTACTTTTTACATTTACCGGTACACTTTCATAGAAAATATTGCAATGTGGTATACAACCTAAAAGTACATTGTGAGACAGTCAAGATACAAAGGTGGCTTTCCCTCATCATTGTAACTGTGAAGCATGATGTCTCCTCATACCTGGGGGTGGGGGTGGGGGAGATGCAATATGAAATCAATCTAGGAATACTCTATACACAATAATTCCCAGGGTGCTTGCTCACTCAAGCAGCCTTGAGATGCCATGTAGCTAATATTTGCAAAAACTGAATGAGTCAGAACAAGTCAGGATTCTCCTGGTTTCAGAAAACATGTTTTCACAGTAATACTCTAGATTAACAACTATATATTACCTGTTTCATCCTGAAAGTGGCAACTTGACAATATTGTTTACAATTGGGACCATTCTTTACCACCTCGGTTCAAGAATTGTGTTCTGTTGAAAATTATAGGGAATTTTATAGCAAATAGATATGTGACCCAGTGCCTGTAGATTAATGGGAATTGCTGTTAGATGTGAATGACACAGCCAAGTTACTTCCCAGAACACTTGCCAGACATCATTTTATAAACCATGTGTCATCCTTTTCTACCTTCAGAGTACTTTTAGTTAAAATGTGTCAGAGAACAAGTGCAGTGTAAATCTTTGATGTTTCCTGCACAAAGTTTGACTTTCCAAGACACAGACTCTTTGGGTGTTTTACATTTTGGTAGATGAGTTGTGGCCATCTAGCCAATTTTGCAAAAGCAATGAATTCTTTTTCCAAAAGATGTTCTGCACTGTTTGCCTGCTTTGGGACAATGCCTTAATTAATACTCCAGAGGACTGTTAAGCCTTATGAAGATATGAGGCTTTCCATGCCATGAAGAACTTTGGTGCTCTCTGCAGCTGTTAGTCATGTAAAATTGCCTGCAGGTGATTTACCCTTGTACATCCAATCCAAATTTAAAAGCGTTAATTGACATTCCCATGTGTACTGAAAGATCTTTAAACACTAGGCTGCTGCAGTTAGGCTGCTTGTTGATAAAACGTTACGCAACTGTTTTCTTCAAGATGGGCTTCAGGAATTAGCCACTTGTCAATTTTATGTGCCTATATAATTTGTTCATAAAATTTAGTAATTAAGTTTATATAATACCATAGCTACCTACTGGGTACAATACTTCCTACATGTGAAGCTGTTGAGCTTGTAAGATAAACAGCTGCCCTCCCCAGCTTCTTATCATCGTAAAATGTGAGTGTGGGCTTCTCCAGATGGCCTGTCTCCTTTTCCTTTAAAAATGATTTTATTTCCTTTGCAATATATATAAAAAAGAACTGTTACAAACATTGGATAGTCTCTTTCTTGAGCATTCATCCTGATCTGCTTGCACAAAGCTTATACGGAGGTTAGACTATGTTTGGTATTTATTATGCATTTGTTCTGACTTTTTGCAGAGTGATAATACAACATGAGCAAGTGCGCTGATTTGCTTGTGCAGCACTTATGCCTCTTCCTATTAACCATTCATTTATTCTACACTTTTCAGTGCACTTTCCCCATCACTTTCCCAACTAGAAAAACTAGTTGCTGGTTTGTTTGTTTTTAAATGGGTTTCTCATACTATGGCAACAGAACATTTCAAACCACTTTAATTGCATAAACCTAAATTTCTATCATGCACTTGAATCCCTCCTTAAAAAAAAAAAATCCAGTCTGGAAGTGACCAGAGACAGAACTCAGGTTTGGAAGCCATCCCAGGTTCTGATTTGATCCTGGAACCAGGGCCAGATTATGTTTGATGAGGCCCTAAGCTACTGAAGGTAACGGGGCCCTTTATATGTCCAGCTGTCCTTTGTCAACAACAAATCGCCGCTGTTTTTTGTGTTGAATATATGCTATATGGTATTATGGACCTAATAGGTATCTAAAGCCATTCACACATAAAAATATGTATTTTATCCAAGTAATTGTTGAACTGAAATACAATTGGAAATGTACATCCAGGTTTTTTCCTTTAAATTTTTTTGGGGTCCCCAAGAGTGTGGGGCCCTAAGCTATAGCTTGTTTAGCTTATACATAAATCCGACACTGCCTGGGGTGTCCCACTTTTCCTTAGGATTTCCCTATTTTCATTGGAGAAATGTCGGAGGATATGGGAAGATGTCCCGATTTCATAAAACAAATAAATAAAAAATAAAAGACACTGGATATAGAACAGGCATCCCCAACTTTGGGGCCTCCAGATGTTTTGGACTACAATTCCCATCATCCCTGACCACTGGTCCTGTTAGCTAGGGATCATGGGAGTTGTAGGCCAAAACATCTGGAGGGCTGCAGGTTGGGAATGCCTGATGTAGAACCTCTCAGCTAGAAGTGTCATTTTTCCTTCCTTCCTTCCCTCCACCCACCCACCCCTTTGAGGGACCATCTCCAAGATTTCATTTTCTTAGAGTGTACCATTGAATTTCTGCCTTAAATAGTGCAACCAGAGATAAGTATATTGACAAAATGAGATAATATAACCAGCTGGGCTGATTAGAGAAAGTGCTTTGTTTTTTAAAGACTTTAAAGATTCCAACATCTTGCAACCTTTTGCTGACCTTTAGAGAAATAACACAAGTTTCAAAATATCAGAAGTGTCAGAAATTTGAGCATTTCAATCCCTCAGCATTCACCAGCATCCATTACTGGACACTGTTGAAACGAAAAGGCAGAGAGCTGATGTTTCCATTAAATGCAATATTATTTTTAAAATAAAGGTTTTGATTATCTTAAACTTATTGGGATATAATAAAGAGATCTAAGACTTGCCTCCTATTACTTTGTGGATTTTGAAGTGCCTGATACAGTAGAAAAGGCTCTGGATAAATATAGATTTCAGTGAACTAATTTAGTAAGATATTTCAACTCCAGGCTGTATGTTACACATACATACAGTATTGCCAGCCTCCTTATTGGTCCAAGAAAGTGCTCTGAACACAATGGGAATGTACATGGAAGTTTTGAATTCTATTGTGATTTATTGGGGGTGTGAGTTTGACCCCCCTGTGAATTATTTTCCTAGTGACACTCTTAAGACTAACCTTTTGAACTTGCCACTCCCTTTTCAGATTTACTCTACCATGTGGCCCTCCAAAGCCATCCTGCAGGAGAATATGTGAAAATCCTCATGCAGTATTGTAACCTGATTGCTGCTACAAACTATAATCTGAGGACTGGAGAACTATTCTAATGAAATAGAACATGATATCCCTAATCTCTTCCTAAAACCACTCACAGGGAACCATCATTAGATCAATTTGGCACAATACGCACTTGTCCAAATAAATAACTAGTCATAGTTAGGGATGGTGAGGAATCTGGTTCACTTCATGTTTTCGAGCAAACTTACCCATTTCACCTCCCTCAGATCCATGTGCGATCAGATCTATAGTTTAAGTCAACAATCAACATATTGACCCATGGATGGGTCCCTGCTATACTTATGAGGTGGTCTGAAGACTGCTTTTCCCAATTAAACAACAACAACAACATTTGACTGCAGCTTAAAACAACTCTTATGTCTGCACAGAAACAACAACACAAACAAACAAACAAAAACTGTTCTAAAATGCTCCCCTGTATGTGCTAATGTGCTGTCCCATCTTGGGGGAATTCAACAGAGAAAAAGATGGCTGCCCTCATGTACTCCATATGGGAGCAACCATCTCTGTACCTGTACAATGTTCCTCAGGGCTGGCCCAACATGTTTCGGCACTAGAGCCAAACCACAAAATGGTGCCTTCCAGGGAAGAAGGGATCAGTGAAGATGTACATTAGGAACGGGTGGGTGGGTGGGTTAAAGATCTACATCAGGAGCAAGGAGACAAATCAAATCAACCTTATATAATGGTTGAGGTGGGAATCAAAGGCCATTGCAGGAGGGGAGGGGCCTACTCTGAAAACATGCCAAGCAGATGCACAGTCCAGGAGACCCCAGAAGGAAGTCCCTCCCATTTCCCCCTAGAAGTGGGAAGAGACCAGCAGCGCCTCCTATTCACCAAGATGCTGCTGTAGAGATGGCAGATCGGGTCTCCAAGGAGTGTGACACAGCTGTCACTGCTACCACGGCGGCGGCAGCAGCAGTGGGTGATGCATTCCTCGGAGTCTGGATCCGATGCCCCTGTGGATCCTGCTGCCCAAGGCAGTCAGCTCATCTTGCTTCGTGGGGATGGATGGCCCTGATGTTCTAGTTACTATTTCAAGCTCAGTAGCTCAGTCTTCAAGCATGGTGGGCTTCATCATTTGCTTGTTACAAGCTTTTGGCGTGCACTCTGTTTCATTCTACAATGTTCATGTTCTATGGAAGCCTTTCCATTAAGTGCTTTATCATTTCAACAATTAGTGTTGCTTACAAAGATAGGAAATGTCAATAGATTTTTAGTAGTCTTCAGGAGATCGTATTTATTAGAACAATAATTCATTATATTTTTATTGTTTTGGAGAATAGATGATGTCAGGGAAGCAAACCTGGAACAGACATTAATTATAAATACACTGGGTTTCCAGTGTATGAAAAGCCACTCAGTTTGTTGTAATCAATGTTTACATAATTCAGTATCCAGCCTTCATAATCTCCATTGTAATAATCATAGAATTGTAGGGTTGGAAGGGACCCCAAGGTTAATGTCACTTGACGGCTACAAACACGCAGTAGACTCTGGTGTGGACAAGCCATTATGCTATGCAATAAATAATAATCTTTCAATCTTTTAAATACTAAGTATCATTTCAGATTACAATGGGAGGGTGGCAACAGCCACTCACTGTGAAGAAACAGTGCTTGAATCAGAAAAAAAATATCACCTTTGACCTGAAAACATGGGGATAGAGGAGTAGTATGCCTGGTCCACACCCACAGTAGAAATGTCTACAAAACATTGAATTTTGCTCACATAACTAAAGATGAAAAGATATAATTCAGTAGAGGCTCTTCAGACAAGCGGTAACTCTCTCCTATATGTTTTTATCGTACAAGGCTATTTACTACTACTACTACTATATTGTGTGTGTGTGTGTGTGTGTGTGTGTGTGTGTGTGTGTATGTCAGACATTAAATATATATTCCAGTCCTTTCATGTAAGAAATATTATTCTCTGTGGCATCCTATGGGAGTAGGGAAACATTTATATTTTATTGTTTGAACATTCCTCGCCAACCAGGCAGGTGCTTTTATTTTCTTCCCATTGACTGCACATACCCTCATTTATTGGTATTGTGCATTTGTGTGGTCTAGATGCCTCAGGCTGGCTCTTGACCCCTGCTTCTCTATGACATGTGTATTTTAAATCAGAAAGATGAGAGTATCATTAAGGTTGGTTTTACTGTATTAACCTGTCTGCTGACCTTATTATTAAAATCCTGTCTGGCCAATACTTCGGCTCACTTTAAACAGAATGTAACTTAAAAAAAAAAAGCGTGTTAAAAGATAGCCAGCCAGCCAGCCAACTAGATGCGCAATTTAATTTCTTTATAACTGGAGGGTAAATGAAATTGCAACTCTGAAATATTTGATGCTAAATGAGTTGTGAATAGAAGTCTTGAATATATCCTCACATAAAATGGAAGCAATTCCTTTCCTTTAAACACACACACAGCAAATTCAGACGTATCCCTCATTATGCATATCTGTGCATAGTACAGAACAGATCACACCACCACCCCCTTTTGGTACATTTGCATATTTAGGCATGGGTTGCATTTTAACATCATGGTAAACCATAGTTAATGGTTTCTGAATGCACAAATGGTTCTCACTTGGTTCGTCCCCTTGTGTGAGTTGGAACAATAACTCCAATCCCTAGCCTATCTCTATGTCCAGCCCGGGGCTGATGTTTAATTTCACTCCAAACCATGTAAAGCCATTGTTTTCCCTTGGCTTACCAATCATGGTTTGTCTGAATGAAACAAACCTGACATTGGGACTTAATGGTAAGCCAGGGATTGTGGTGTGTTGCTCCCACTCATGCTAGGAGAGGAATGGAAGAGTTTTCTCCAAGTTCACAGCAAACCATTTACTGCACTGTGTGACTTTGTCCATTCAGCTATAGCTCTTCCATATATTAATGTTCTTTCATCATATTTAGTGTTTTTACAACCAGAACTTGTTCACACAACCACAGAGACTCATGCAGAATAGGGATGTGGAAAAACCCCATTCCCAAACAATTTTTGTTAGAACTATTTCTGTGCTGCCTTTCATTTAAATGGCTCAAAGTGGTCAAAAATACATTAAAAGTATATTTAAAATTCCTTAAAGGAGAAATAAATAGCAGTCAATGTTAGACCAAAGCTGACATATGAAGTTACTATGGTCAAGTAGTGTCCAATGTTAAATCTTACCAAGACTGCTTTCCCAAAGGAAAAACCTATATATTGGTTTATGCTTCACTTTAGACAAAATATGGTGACAACAAAGGCAAAAGCTGCTATGAAGTGGGAAGAGGGATACTTCACTGAAGACTATTCCTTTACCCACAGTTTTGCATATCACTGTGCCCTATTCAGATGTTCAGAATCTATAGAGCTCAATACTCTTCCCTGGTTTGTGAGCTGGCAATTTCTGTGTGCATAGAGCCAGTCTGCATAAACTTAATGCAGTTGTTGTTGTTGTTGTTGTGTTGTTGTGTTGTGTGTTGTTGTTGTGTTCTGTGTCATCAAAGAAGGAAGAGATGTGGGAACAGGCTTTTAAAACTAGTTTGGGCTGTGTTAACTGCAAGAAAAAGCAAAATTGTTGATTTGACACATATTTTTCCCAGCACACTGGAAAAGGTTTGTAACCAACACAAGACATTTGGGCATTCTTGAGCAAAACTGTCATTTATACATCTTCAGGGAGCATATGAATTTCAATCTGTATTTTATTGGCTCATTACTTAAAGCTAATTTTGAAGGCATTTTGCAGCCTGTGATGCATTTTGCCTGGAAATAGTTTGGCTTATGAAAATTTTCTTGATTTTTCACCTTTCTCTTTTGTGCTGTTAGTATGAACCAGGGGGAAAGTATGATATTTTGTTTCTAATTCTTTTTTTCCTGAGCATATTTAGATTAGCAGTTCTCAGTTGATTCAACATAAGATCTTTACGAGCAACATGTTTATCAGGCAACAAATGTGCACTTTTGCTCAATTGTTGTATAGGAATCCGATTCAAAGAAATACTTATATCTGTGGCATTTGCCCAAGCCACAACATATTTTGCTTTTTTAAAAATGCGATTCTTTCACTGATGGGTCCATTGTGTGAGTGATTTAGTACAACAGTAAGAGGGAGATAGTTCCTTAAGAAACAGAGCAAAGCTGAATGTCAGTTCTGCCCCTTTTACTAGATGCTAGACTATGGAAGATCAATACTGTCACACTAGTTAAGTTCCTGTTTCAAATTGAGAATTTCCCGGGGGCCGGGCGGAAATAAGGCTTTAGTATTTTTCAAGTAGGTCACTAAGAACTTTCTGTCCACGTAGACTGACAGTGAATTAAATGTAGGGGGATCATTCGTGCAGTTCCTATTGACTTCCTTTTTCTTTGAAATTTAGGGAGTGGAAGGACCAGAGCTCCATCACTGAGCATCTGCTTAGCATGCAGAAGGTTCCAGGTTCAATCCCTCACATCTCCAGGTAGGGCTGGGGATCACCTCCTGCCTGAAACCCTGAACTATTCACTGCACACTGACTTGTACAACATGTAGCCCTGGTCATTGCTGCATGGGATAGTCTGGCAATCAACTGCAGAACTGGTCCTGGATCCTCAGGAGTCTCATCACATGACACCCTCTTGTGTAATCCCTTGTGTCATCCTATTATTTGGACCCTTGGAGTTTCCCTCCTGCTATAACCCACCCTTGGTATTCCTGATGCTTCCTGTAGTTCCTTCCTCCACTGTTATTTGCCTCTCTGTATGCTCCACAGTTATTGTCACATCAGTCTCCCCTTCACTATCACACCCACAGTCCTTCTGACATTCCAGCCACACTTTCTCTCTCCTCTCCTCTTACTTTCACACTTTTCTTACTCAGCCACTTTCTCTCATCTTTCGCCCTGAATCATGCCATGTTATTCATTCTGCTTTTGCTTGCTTGCTTCCTCTACATATCTTGCTTCTGCCTTATTGTCTTGGTGTGTGTCCTGTGGTTCAAGCGCATCCATGTCTTCAGTGTTCTTCCTCTGTCACCTAACTTCTGGTCTGTTCCCTCTCCCCTGCTAACATCTGAGGATGGTGACACAACTCCTGCCACTCTCACCCCTCATACTGATTTAAGGGACAGAAGTGTGCCTTTCCTACCAAATCCTTTCTCTGAATATATATCCCAGCTGTAGCCCAAACTTTAGTCTCAAAAGACCAAAAACAATGTTCAAACAAGACAATAAAGGTTCTGGTGATGATATGAACATCAGTTCCTTAAACACACACAAATTGTTTTACAATTTTGAGCAGCCCTAGAACATAATGATATAGGTGAATCCAAAGGACATATTGATTTTACTGGAGTGTGAGTAGAACTGACTGCAGCAAAGAGCAAGGGAATATTTTTCAGGAGAGACTGATCATCTGGAGTTCTACACACAAATTGTGTATACTGAATGAGTCTGTTCTTTGGTTATTATTTGAAGGCTTGGGGATTTATAGAGAAGATAATACTAGAGCTGCAAATTGAAAATGATTGAGTTTTCCCTTCAGGTCGAGGCTCTAATTTAATTCTCATGCTGGGTTCTTCACTGTGTGAGTTGTAAAGCATGTTGGTGAGTTTAGAGCCTTATTTTTTTGGTGCCATCCAATTTCACTACACTACAGGGCTGGTCAGACAACCCCCTTTAGCAATTTATTTATTTGTTAGATTACTTACATGCCCTTTGCCTTAATATCCCAGGGTGGGTTACAACAGTAAAATTATACAATTAAGAAACAAATAAAACAGTTACAGCCATAAAACAATAAAAAGTATACAAACAATTAAGAAGCAATTCTGTATATATAAAAACAAAGCAAACATCACAACCCATTTGAAGCTGTGAGAGGGAAACAGTATGGTACCTGGTAGTCTCACCCTTGTCATCCACACTTTCCTATTTTGGTCCTACAGAGGGCCCCATAGATAGGACAAATTGATTGCTGCAGCACCAAGGACAGCTCCTAATAAGCAAAGCTTAGACATTAAATGAGATGTTTTCAGTCTGCTTTATTTTAGAGAACTAGAATGTCTTAAAGAATCAGCCCTTTGGCCTGAGGACACTTCTCCGGTTTACCATGGTCTCCTGGCTGGTGCACTCTCTGTGCCTTTGGACTGGTGAGGTGGTGTAGGAGGCATTTAGTTCCATGGGTCCAGGAGATGGATGGTGCCAGTAAGGATGCTGCCTCCAATTCTACAGGGCATGAGGCTGTGGGATCTGATTCTTTGGCTTCTGCCAGGCAGCTGTGGGGTCAGTGGTCCCCTGATAATCAGCATCATGCTCAGAGTCAGAAACATGGTCTGAGGCAATGTTGTACCCTCCACCTTGCTGTCCTGCTCAGTACTAGATTCCAAGGTCATTGCATACATGCCCACTTGTCATTCCCCAGTGACTACATGCTGAGAGTAGGTATGAATGAGAGGCTATTTCCTTTCATGCATTCTTTTGAACTCCTGAGGGCATTCTTATGAACAGCCCTTTTGATGTTCTCCAAACATGGGTCCCTTCAAAAATAGCCATAATTAATTGATTTATTAAAAGGGACACTTTTTGGGGGTGGGGGGGAATATATCTAGATGCAGGAGATAAGGCTACCCAATGACCAGAAGGAATGTTCTGGATTGTACTTTAACAGCAGCTTTATCTGCAAAAATCCATAGGTGAAACTTTACATTGCATGGAGATAAAGATTGTTACCCAATAGTTGAGCAGAAAAAGATGCTGTGGCTAATAAAAACTGGCAACTGCAGTGGAGTGATAAGAAGCAATCATGTAACATGTACCTTTAAACTTTTGGACTTATTCTCACACATGTAGGAAACCCATGTCTGGGTTGTGCTACTTCAGACTGTAGAGACCTAGATCATATGATACAAAGTTCTTCCATTCATCAATTTCCCTTCACTTAGAAAACTAGATGCTAGGGAGAACAGTAGCCTACCTTTCTTCCTACCATGCTAGATTTCTGGGTACAAGGAATGTCTTTCGAATTGATTCCATCACCTGGATCATGATGGGGCTGCTTCCACTGAGACTGATGAGAAAGAAATACAAATGGGGTGACGTTCATCATAGCACTATAGTTTATTGGGCTGATACTGGCCACCCCATGCCTTCCTTTTAAACATAGATCTCAGCAACGTAGGAGCTGTTTATCCATGTCACTGTTAGAGATTCATTCCCCTGTGTGCAGTCATGGGTTTGTTGTCTATCACATGACTGGGTATGTGTTTTGATTCCACAGAGTGGGAAGTGGGATGTGACTCAGACAGGATGTTTGTCTTACTGTGTTCCCTGAAGTGTGGACATTGTCCCTTTGTTCTTCCTCTTTGTGTCTGATGGCTAGAGACAGAGGGAGCCATGTTGAAGAGCTCCTGTATTATATGTAATAAAGTAGTTTAGCCAACATGCTGAGTTGCTGTGGTCTGTTACAACAACTTAGCAAAATTCTCAGATCCTAGAGCATGCTGATGTCTTCCCACATCAGTTCCAGTGATGTTTGGGCAGAAGAAGCTTAAGAAGCTACCGAACGATCTCCAGGAGGAAAGAACATTCCAGTCAGGCATGTGTCTCTGCCAGGTCCTAATTGTGATAGCCATTTCCTGCAGTCACTCTGGCCCATCTAGTCTTGGAGGGAGGAATTAAAAGTTTTGAAAAACCGATCTCTTTACTTCAGAAAATTTGATTCAAAGAACAATTCTAAATTGGGTGACTGTTTCTTTCCCAGTAGAGAGAGAAAATGTAATGTAGCTATGCAATAAGCATTCATTGTTTCCAGAAATAAAGAGAGTGTGCCCCAAAACTAAGCTAAGAGTACATTAAAGAGAGTACCAGTGGAATATTAGAAAAGCTACATAAGAGCGCTCTTAATCTCAATTGGTTTCACTTGTTTTGAGTTTTTGTTCAGTTTAGTCCACTGGATAATACAATGAATATATTATCCCACTATAATGCTAGAATTGAGCTTCATGTAAGTTTGATTAAGGCAAACTATTACCAAGCAGTTGCATTGATTTTCATTGCTGAACAGAGGTAGTATTCTTTCAACACCAGATTCTTACCAGGGCACAGTGTTATGGAATGCTAGTTATTGCTCAAAGGGAAGAGATCAGATCCATGAATTTTGTTTGGGAGCAGGTCCTTATATGCTAATTGTAGTCCATGCAGTTTTAAAATTATGGCAAGAAGCAGAGCACAAATGAAATATTAATAACACTGTCATTCAAAGCATCATCTATTGATATCCATCAATTTGATGTGTGAGTGCCGAAGGTGGGGAACTAGAGGTCAAACAAAGCTGGAATATGAGACGTTTGGCTAAGTAAGTGCATAGTATGTAATGGTTTGTTTTAGGGAAGGTAGGTCCCCCTAAATTAATGGATTTAGAAATGACAGTGGGTTGCAACATTCAAAGACATACTAGTTGATACTGAGTTCTGATCCATGTATAGCATAGCTTGCTGAAGCTATGGGAGAAACAACAAGAACACTATGAGGTGTGATGTCCTCCACTCCCTCCATTAAGGCTAAGATGCATGTATGTGTCAAATAAAACCATATATTGTAAGACACTACAGTCTCTGCTGTGCTACATTTTTCACACAACACTAACCTTGGGAAAGGATCCTTGGAATCTCACACCACACTGTAGAGTATTGGGGTAGCACAACAGTATTTGTATGAATATCTGCAGTTATCTGAGTTTTCTCTAAAAATGTTGAAAATTTCATTATATAATTCACTGCCCATGATAAATGTTCAGATCTATATCCTTTGAGAACTTTGACCCAGTCTGAATTGTTTGTTTGATTTATATTTTCTTATTGTATGCTTCTTATTTACCTAATGGCTTTCATTCTCTCTCCCCCAATAATTAATTTCAAGTCACAAAATCATGAATTATGAGTTGCTAAACTTCACTGCTTCTTATAGTTCTTAATTTTGCAACTTGAAATTAATTATTTTTTCATTTTGGGGAGCTAAGCATATATTACTTTTCAGTTATTTAGTTTTATGAAGCAGCTCGTGTTGTATGCTAATACTGCTAGGTATTCTTCTAATGTTGAACAAATTGCCAACTAAGTCGTCTGATGTAATGGAATAATTATGCAGGGCAAGTTTCAATGAAACCAATTAATTTGCCAATGTCTCTTTTATTATTTATGCTGCAAAATTGTAAAGCAGCATTCCCAGTTCAGATTGAGAGAGGGCAGGGGCTGAAAACTTACTCAGATTATAACCACTTGAATATCTCTGATTGCAATAATTATGGATCAGGAATGTGCACAAATTAACTTTTAAGAGGTAGTTCTTAAAGTCCCTTACAGTAAACTGTGTCTTTGTGTGGATGTAATTTGAAATGGAGATAACTTCATTTAGGGATGTTTGAGGAATTCTAGTATGAATAGATCCACTCCACTGGGTGAAGATCAGAACTCTGGGTTCATCCAATTTAGCCATGCTTAACATACACACAGAAATTAATGGATTTTAGTTATGTCATTTCTGTTTTCTCAGCATTTTTAATTTGGTGAAATGCATCTGCCATATGGTTTTTTATCTGCTATTTCATGCTAGTTTTAATCCTATAGGTTTTATTGTTAATGTTATTGGTGATATCCTACTGGGGAACCCCCCATAGCAGATTTTGGGGTAGAGGGAGCACAGGGGACTGCAGAGGGAGGAGAAGCTGTCACAAGAGTGGATGTCCACTTGTGTGATGGATATCATAAAAGGTTTTAGCAGCTGCCTTACATTATTGTTAATACTATGTTTTACTGAAATGTGTACACACACACACCCCTATAAACAAATTAATAATTTTATGTGAGGTCATACAGATAGAAAAATTTGTCACACAGGCTCACAGCAGGGACTGTGTGTGTATGAAACCTTAAAAGGGTCAAATCACAAGTCAGTAGAGTTTATTTAACCAGCCATAAATGCAACATGGTCTTATTGGATAGCCCCACTACAAACTCAAGGTCTGAAAACATAATGCCTGGCATCCAGAGTGCATGATTTAAAAAACTCACTTAGGAAAAGATTGCTTTCTGGCCTTTTGATATTATTCAGTTGGAGAGGTGAGAAAGATCTTTGCCAAATGGTGACACCTCCATTTTGTTATGATAACGCTAAAATTTCCCATGACCTCAAAAGGAATGAGAATGTTCCAGGGCTCTTTGCTATCTGAAAACATTCTTATCAAATGGAACACAGATAAATAGGCAAATGATAATGGAGCAAGGGCCAATTCACTTGAGCAAAGCAAACAGGAAGTCATGAAATGTAAATAGGGCACCTGTACTAGCAGGTGCTGCATAAGGTTGTCAAAGTCAAATCTGAACACAATAGTACAAGGTCCATTGGCAAAGATTAGCTTGGGAACACTTTGCCTAGTAAATAGTTCACATGTTCTTCTTAGATTACAGGAAGTTCATTTCTAGTTGACAAATCAACAGTTTGAACTGGGTGTGCTATGACTATAGCAATAGGGTAGCTCAAACAAGCCATATCCCCACTTAAGCAAAGCATTGCTAACCTCTTGTATCATCACAACCACAACAAAGAGAGAAATGAGTCAGTTTACCTTAGAAGCAAGAGCATTAAACACAAGTGGGACCTGAAACAATATGCTATGAAAATCAGGATGCTTCATCCTTTTTGTGAAATTTGGCACATGAAATCCAAGTGGTGGGAATGATACATTTGCCATTTTAAGGGGGGGGGAAATCCATTTAAAATGGCTGAATGCAGCAGTTTAAAGATTTCCCCTGCTGAAGCTGTAGGTAGGTGGAAGTGTGAGAGGAGAGGTCTGTGTGCGAGAAGGAGGGAGGGAGAGATTGTGATTGTGTATGAGATTGTATGAAGTGTAAATAGTTAATGTATAAGCAGTAAAAAAAATGTTTTGAATGGTTTCTCCAGATTGTCACAATTTTGCAGAAGGGATTCAAATACACACCAGAATTAGGTTTGTGCAACTGAAGTGGACTGCAACACTCTATCATCCTAGCATAGCAGCCCCTGCAAGCAAATCAGGATCAATGTTCATTGTCATATAACCACCTCATAAACAATTCAGATTGGATCCTCAGTAAAGACTGGACACTGTCTAACTACTGTGCAAGCAAATCTGGGAGAATGTTTAATAAGCAAATCATCTGCAGGAATACATAACCATCACATACTACTGTGCTTGCTTACAACTTTGCCTCCATGCACCCACACTTCTCATTGGTCTTTTAACTTCACTCCTCTTCCTTTGCAGGTTGGGACAACACGGAAGCATGGGTTCAGTAATCAATTGGTCTTTCTGTCAACCAATTTATTGCATGGCTAATCTTTAAATTGCAGAGCACAATACAGATAAAGATGCCAGGGCAGGGACAGAACCTGGGACCTTTTTCATGCAGCACATGTCCTTGACACACAGAGTGATCATCCTCCCCTCCACTAATTGAACGAATGAATGAATGAATGGCTCTTCCACATGAGGCAAATGTTGCTGGTCTCTGACATGCTGGAACAAGCACACCCACTTCAGTACCCACCAAGTGCAGAGAGGGATGGAACAATATTCTCTCCACTTCAGTATATATGAATAGAGCTGGAGGAGAAATTTGTCAGCATTTTAAGACAAACCAACCTAATCTGCCATTCTTGGAGTTATCCATGGATCAGAACTCAGTTATCAATTGGATAATGCACTTCTTTGAATGTTGCAACCCACTGCCATTAAAAAAAATCAAAATGCATATTCGATGGAGGAAATATATGCAAAGCATAGAAAAATGTATATTTAGTAGGGGAAATGCATATGATTTAAATGCAATTTGTGTTCTAAATCACAGAAAACAGGACTGAATATAATTATGTTTCACTGCCTGTGAAATGATGCAGTTTCCCAATAGAGGAAATGTATAAATATATCTTAATGAAAAATGTAGCTCTTGTTAAATTCAATAGTATGAATAGATGCTTGATTGCACAGGGCAACTGTTAGTAAAAAGTCATAAACTTCAAGCAGAGAGAACACATATCCAATTAGAGATAGCATCATATCTACCTCTTATGAACCTACTAGATCAGGATATGGAGTCCTCTCAGATTTGGCAAGCATCTCAATCAAAGATATTTGCAGAACAATAATCAAATAACTGTGAAACCAATAATATTGCCAGTATATTGCTGTCTGAATGATTATGAACATTATTATCATACTTTACCCAGAAACCAAATTAAAGCAAGTTCTAGAGAATAAATAAAAAATACATTTTGGAATTGATTGAACAAATTACCGGTATACAACACAGCAAAAACTAGCCAAGTGTCATAATATGTGAACATTATTTGAGAACTGAAATGCCTTTTCTATTCAGATTTATTTATATTACAGCTGAAAACAAAATGGGCATGGTAAAAAATAAATAAAAGCAGAAAAACACTCAAAGTTTTTTACCCAGTGCTTCCTTCCTCTCTCTCATGCTGGCTTGAACAGACGAAAGTGGGCACCAAATATCTAGGGGAAAACTCTATCCAGTATCTTACACTGACTCTTATCCTGAATGTCCCATCTTTCATATTCTTTTCAACATTAGAATGTCTCCTCTTCAAAGACCTTGGTCTTCATGGTCCACCAGAAGAACATACAAAGAGCCCTCCTGGATCAGACAATAGACGCATCAAGTCCATCATCATGTTGTCACAACGGCCAACCAGATGCCTAAGGGAATCCCACAAGCAGGATATGAGCACAACACCACTCTCTGCACTTGTGCTTCCCAGCAACTAGCATTCAGAGGCATAAAGCGTCTGTCATGTGTGGTAGTAAACAGTCATTAGGACTACAGTAGTAGACATTGATAGCCTTCTCCTCTATGCATTTGTCCAGTGTCCAATTTCCAAACCATCTGAGTTGGTGGTCATCACTACATCTTGTGAGAGCTAATTCCATAGTTCAAGTATGCACTGTGTGAAGCTTTTTCCTTTGTCTGTCCTGAATCTTCCAACATTCAGCTTCATTGGATGTGTCCCAGTTCTAGTTTTATGAGAGAAGGAGAAAAACCTATTGCTGTTCATTTTCTCCACACTCTCATAATGCTTCCCAACACATCCCAGATATAACCCAGGGGTATTACAGAATGATGTTATACAAGGATCAATACATGAAACATTCCTAAATGTACAGAGAGTTCTGGAAGAAGATAAATAGTGCTCCACTTTCTGTGGTGCTATGTCACTATTATTATTCATGGATGAACAAATGAGATGCAATGAGTGAACGAATTGATTAAATCTGCATAGACTAGCATATGAATTTGAAGGGTGAATACATGCTTTGCTTTTAGATATTGCATATCTAGAATGTCACAGAAAGTGAACATGTAGCAGTGGCATTGCCTCCTGTTTGAAAGTGAAGGCGATGTGTTGCTTTGAGGATGATGTTTGCTAGAAGGAGTTTTTATAAGAACATACATTAAAATCTAAAAGTTGTTGCCTGATTCGTGGGGAATGCCTTTTTAGCTGATTATTTTTTTTTGAATCCACTAATCTAATATTAGGGACATGGGTGGCGCTGTGGTCTAAACCACTGAGCCTAGGGCTTGCCGATCAGAAGGTCGCGGTTCGAATCCCCGTGACGGGGTGAGCTCCTGTTGTTCAGTCCCAGCTCCTGCCAACCTAGCAGTTCGAAAGCACATCAAAGTGCAAGTAGATAAATAGGTACCACTCCAGTGGGAAGGTAAACGGCGTTTCCATGCACTGCTCTAGTTTCACCAGAAGCAGCTTAGTCATGCTTGGCCACATGACCCAGAAAAACTGTCTGTGGACAAACGTCGGCTCCCTCGGCCAGTAAAGCGAGAGCGCCACAACCCCAGAGTCATTCGCAACTGGACTTAACTATCAGGGGTCCTTTACCTTTACCTTTTAATCGAATATTAGGAAGTTAGAGAGCAATGAGAGTTTGAGAACACATGGTGGCATATTAGTTCCTACTACTGAAGTGCCCTCCACCTGGCCAGATATGTGCATGGGCTAGTAGAGTGCACACAGAGTTGTACCTCGAAGATGGCTTCCAGACACATCTGAAGCATGTTGAAGTTGTCTAACCATGCCACACGACTGTCCAGCGAGCACATGGCTAGAAATTGCCCTTCATGTGAAGCTATGCAAAAGCAGTGACAAGTAATGTGAATAGCTCAAAAACAGATTAAAAAGCCACAACTTTCAATACAAATCTAGATGGTTTATGGCCATCCTTGATACCTTTATTTTGAAAAAAAAAGTCAGCTTTAGTAGCATTATGAATCCTGTGCATAAAAAGGTAAAGGACCCCTGGACGGTTACATCCAGTCAAAGGCAACTATGGGGTGCAGCGCTCATCTCTCTGCAGGCTGAGAGAGCCGGCGTTTAGCCACAGACAGCTTTCCAGGTCATGTGGTCAGCATGACTAAACCGCTTATGGTGCAATGGAACACCGTGACTGAAGCTAGGTCACATGGAAACACCATTTACCTTCCTGCCACAGCAGTGCCTATTTATCTACTTGCACTGACATGCTTTTGAACTGCTAGGTTGGCAGGAGCTAGGACAGAGCAATGGGAATATACTAACAACCATAAATGTCTGGCAGTTGGAAAGCAGCATATGAAAGCATGGATTTTTTTGCAGCAGAAGTTTCTGCTAACGTTAAAGGAAATCAAAGCAGCAGCAACTTCAAGAGTGGCTTTCATTATGTTTCCCTGAAAAGCCACAGCAGCTTCCTTCTATCTCAATCTTCACGAAACACATTAAGGTGGCTTTCTAGATCAAACAGTTTTTCCACTGCTCTGGCTTTCTTTACAAACCCTAATTACTCTTTCTGATGTTAATTTTGTTTGTTTCTTTCTTTCTTGGGGAATAATGTTAATTGGCCACCATGGCAAGACTTTACATTTCTAAGGAAAAATAAGAATGGCTGCCGTTACCTTACTCCAATGTTGTGTTTCCTAGAGATATGAGGAGGAGGTAGATTACTCAATTTAGCTTTTTTTTAAAAAAAAATGAATCATTTTTGTAATGTGATATTTTTATACAGTCTAGTCTCTACAAAATAAAATAAAAAATTCCTTCCAGTAGCACCTTAGAGACCAACTAAGTTTGTTCTTGGTATGAGCTTTCGTGTGCATGCACACTTCTTCAGTCTCTGTTAGATGAAGGAGTTGAAAAGCTGTGAGTGAAAAGATTTCACTGTCTGTATTCTGTTTCTTTGATTCTCTGTAGGGTTCCCTGTCTTTTTTTCTATTCTACAAATAACCATTTTCCTCCTGTGTTCATTTCAGCTTGGAAACAACAGTCTGGCCATTTGGATCTGGATCAATGCCTTGGCCATTATGCTCAAGTAACTTACTCAAAAGTGTGCAGAGCTTGTCTGGGGCCAAGGGTGGGAATCTTGTTCTTGTCATGATGGTGTACCTGGCTGCCTGGCCCCCTATGCACAGGCCTGCTGAAATGTCAGAGATTCAAACATTCAAATTAATAACAATTTCCCTCTCTGTGAGACTCACAAAAATTTAAAACTGACCAATTGTAGGCAACATCCTAAGGCACTAAAGGTAAATCTGAACTGAGACTTCTAAATGATGATCCTACATCAGAGTGCTTATATCTGGCAATCACTCAGAGCTACATGAAGGATTTCCTGTGCTGTATTTGGATCTATATAAAACCAAAGCTATCAATAGGCAGGAGAGATTAGCAAATGGAGACTTTCTGATATGAGACTGACTCTGAGTCTCAAGCATTCCATAGTATCCAGACCTGCATTTTTATTTAAAGTATTGGACTAGACCATACAGGTAAACAGGGTTGGCTAACTTAAGTTCTATTTATTTCAATGGGTCTGCTCTAGAGTAAGTCTGGATCGAACCCATACAGCCCAAGTCATCAGCAGTGTAGATACACTTTAGCTTTTAGAATTCTTGAGCTTCTACTATATATCTTGCTACTCGGAAGAAGTTAAGGATAATGGACAAAGTGTCATTAACTAAATTAGTTAAATAATAGTTATTGTATGTTGAATGATATACATGAGATAGCTTTCCATAGCTTTTATTGTTTTATTGTGGTGTCTCATATATCAGGGTGTGGTTTTTTTTACAATTGTTTTACATGGTTTGATGCAGTGTGTTGCTTCTCAAGGTCATGGGTGTATAGCATAAAAAGTCTTATCTGTAAAAGTCAATAGAAGAAAGAATACGATTGGCTCGCCTATCACTTTGTATTTGTTGGTAGTCTTATTGTATAAAGTATGCAATGTCTTTTTTCTGTGATGCTATGCAAAAAAGCAAAAGAAAATATTAAAAGAATTTTTTCCTAGTAGTTCAGGTGGTAGAATATATAAATCCGTCTATCATAAGTTTTAAGTTTTAAAGATAATCAGCAGTGGACACGAAAAGGTTACTTTCTGGTATAGCTAATTTCCCGCCTGTCTTACAGAAGCTATATAGTTCAACATTTGCAAGTTGTTTACCAGCTTGATACCAGCAGCATATTCTTTGATGAATAACTTAGATGGATTATTAAGTATGTTGAGTTCACTCTAATCTGACAAACAGAGCAATTTCTATGTGATATAACATGCAGCCCCATTCCCTTCGCTCTCTGAAACACATTGGTTCAAACCATTCTTAATATCATCTATATATATACTGGTGGGAAATGAGTTGGTGTAATGAGGAAAGAGATCTTGGGCTTGTGATGGATAGCTCAATGTTCAGGATTACAACTGACACCCTAAATTCAAGCATTCTTGTTGATACAATAAGCTATAAATCCAAGTGGTCTATCGATACAACAGGCTAGGACTAGTAAGGGAAAATGGGCAATGATTTCCAAATAATAAAATAAAGCAATAAAATCTGGCAATTATTTCCAAAGAAGAGCTGCTTACTCTGGTGAAATTTTGCAAATCTCCCTTCCATTTGCCTTTCATGGAGGATAAGGCCAGCAATGGCTATGTTCTGCCTCCACAGTTGGAGATGGTGTGCTTCTGAATTCAAATTGCTGGAAACCACTGGAGGGCAGAGTGATTTTGTGCTTTCCAGTTTCTCACAGGCATCTGGGTGGACATTGCAATAACAAGATACAGGCCATTGACCTGATCCAGCAGGCCCTTCTTATGTTCTTTCCAAAACCTAGATCATTATTTATTGACAGTCCTGACAGCAGAGCCCATAATTTTTATGAAATCATACTGAAATATGAACCTTGCAAACCTTCACAAGATTGCAAAAGGCTACATTCAGAACGATTTGTTTTTAGAGGAGGTAACTACAGTTATTTCAAAAGGGAAAAATGTTATGCTGGTTCATATAGTATGGTGAGGTGCAGGTGGGTGGGTGGGTGGAAATTAAAGGGCATGCTACTGAGAGCGTTACATAAAGAAAGAGGAAATAAATCACAGGGTTAGAAAACAAGGCTGCAATCCTATATGCACTAATCTGGATGTCTCACTGAGTCTTACCTTCAAGTAGACTAAAAAGGTTAAAGAAAGATAGGATTATGTCATGTAAAAGGTAATAATAACAGAAGGAATAGGGCAGCAGAGGAAATGTGGGTGCTTGAAATGGTATAATTTAGCTCTCCTATATGTTCAACAGGCATATTAAAGCAATTTACTAACCAATAGACATTAAACAAAACTCAATTTCTCTAGGCAAGGGAACTTGCAGGTTTTAAAACCAATTTCAGTACATTAAAACTTTTAAACACGACTCATGAATTATTCTAGAGATGAAATGAACATGAGTTTCCAGCGTGCATGCAGTTTGCCAATGAAAAGGCTTTCTGTGATCCGATCCCATATTGTAATTTACAAGCGCTTTCAAGAATCCTGGCAATTAAAATACCCACATTGACATTAACAGTGATGTATACGGGAACACTACTTCTGCAATTCATTTCCAGTATGGCTGTGAAAATAATTGAAACCCAAGAGTCCAACCAAGGGAAAACAAAGACTGAAACAAGTCACAGGACTATTCCAATCTATGTTTTGAAAGGAGCAGCCTAACTTGTTTTGGTCTGCTCCAAAGCTTAATTCCTCAGAAGTAATTCCTAGAGAGTTCAGCAGCGCTTTATTCCTGAAACATATGCTGAGGAATGAAGCCAATATCACTTTCCTACTTAATAGTACTGTATAATAATAAGTGCTTTCTGATTCTACATCTACCTACAGAATATTAACATAATGTTTCCATTATTTAAGAAGATGCACTCAGCAATCCTAACCAGAGCCAATGGCTGAGTCACCTCTGCATCCAAAGCATTGTCAGCTCATACTAATCAGGGTGGAATGTAAGAGGGTGATCTTTCACCCATTTTAAGTAAGCCTACTGGCCTTTGAGGGATCCACAGGCCTCTGAATCTGAGCCTAACTCCACTCCAAAAATCCACAATTCCATAGGTTAAAGCCACAGGATGACCACCAATGGTAGCTTACTATCCACATTGGCAATGATGGATCTCCACTGAACACAGCTGCCCATCAGTGAGGCTCCTCTCAGGAGGGGGAGGGTGTCTGAAAGGGGCCTGCACCACAGCCTAACCCTACCACCACAGCCATGAACATTAGGTGGGTGGTGTGGGTGTGTTAGGGATTGCAAGCCACATTAGGATTGCTGCCTTTTCAGTATAAGTAGTTGATGGTGACAGCAGTCACAAAATTAAAAGACGCCTGCTTCTTGGGAGGAAAGCAATGACAAACCTAGACAGCATCTTAAAAAGCAGAGACATCACCATGCCAACAAAGGTCCGTATAGTTAAAGCTATGGTTTTCCCAGTAGTAATGTATGGAAGTGTGAGCTGGACCATAAAGAAGGCTGATCGCCAAAGAATTGATGTTTTTGAATTATGGTGCTGGAGGAGACTCTTGAGAGTCCCATGAACTGCAAGAAGATCAAACCTATTCATTCTTAAGGAAATCGGCCCTGAGTGCTCACTGGAAGGACAGATCCTGAAGCTGAGACGCCAATACTTTGGCCACCTCATGAGATGAGAAGACTCCCTGGAAAAGACCCTGATGTTGGGAAAGATTGAGGACACAAGGAGAAATGGACGACATAGGACAAGATGGTTGGACAGTGTTCTCGAAGCTACCAACATGAGTCTGACCAAACTGCGGGAGGCAGTGGAAGACAGGTGTGCCTGGCATGCTCTGGTTCATGGGGTCACAAAGAGTTTGGACAAGACTGAATGACCTGAACAACAACAACAACAAGTTGATTGCTATATGGTGGAGCTCTATCTCTTATCCATAACTCCACACATACCCCCAATGTCTGTTTGGCTACTGTAGTTTTATTAGAGGAATAGCAATTAAAAAATGCCCCCCTTGTTTCACTTAATATGGATAATATTTCTTTTTTGTTCTTGATGAATGCTGACAGGTATATGAAATTCATACCATGCAAGAACTTGAAACTCTAGGGTCAAACAGTCCTTTTAAGACCAGAAGTTGACAGGCAGATTTGCAGAGCATCCAGTAAAACTTTCTTTGTTCATACTTTCAGCTTCTATAGCATTGTTTTGCAAAATTTGCTTCAGCCAGTTATATCACAATGCTAGATTTTTACAAAAAGGATCAATTCAAGACTGACTGCAATGTGCAATTAACTCCAATTCTTATGCTGACAAAAGTTGCACATGGCACATATAAATCGCTTACATGCCACACAGGTGGAGCAATAAACACCTAAGTAGGGGTCCTTGCCAACATTCACATTTATTGGTCACTTAGAAGCAATCTAGCACAAACATCAAGAGTCTTAAATCACTATCAGAACAAGTTCGTAATTCTGTATGAAAGATTGAAATGGAACATCTGCAAGTAGGCTAATTTATCTGCTTGGTTGAAAGCACCATCTGAAATCTTATGAATTGCGTATGTGTAAATAAAATCCAGCCACTTAGTATTCATGTTTTTGTTTATAATGGGTTCTTTGAATAGTTTTGTCTTGCAAGGAATGTGAATTACAGTTCATATTCCATGGGCCATTAAGAACATCTGTTAACAATTCTTCACCCACAATGGAGGGGGTTGTAAAGACTCTCCAAGAAGGGAACAAGCCCCACTGAGAACAGAAGACCTGAACTGTGTCTTATCTAAGACATGTCAAGTTCAGAACCCTGTTCCTAACAAAAACCAGCTAAATGCTTGCAGGAAGCCCCAAAACAGGACATGAAAGTATTCCTCCGCTGTCACAGCAAGTCTTTAAAAGCATTCTGCCATTGACCTTGAGATGATGCTCAGCTGTGATGGTTTATAACTATTGAGAAAATCTATCTACAATGAGTTTGTCTAAAACTTTTGAAAAGCCATCTTTCTAAACCAATGGCGATCACTACAGTGTAGCAGTGATTGCTGCAGGCTAAATCATGCAATGTGTGAATAAGTGCTTTCTTTTCTCTGTCTTAATCTACTGCCAAGCAATTTCATTTCACAATCCTGAGTTATAATATCATGGGGAAAGATGGGGGGGGTACTTGGTATGCACTTCTGCCACATCAGGTGTGGGAAAGATGCTTTGAACCTGATCATTTTGCTAGAAGTCTGCCCAGCACTCCAAATGCAGTCATAGGGGTATACAATACATTGTAGCCCTGCACAAGGGGTTTCCTTATCCTGTCATCTGTATTTATCCCCATCCCTAAAGGAACAAGTTGGATTTGGATAAGTCCATTCACTAGCATAATTCCAATTTTGGATTATATCCAGTGTTAGTTATACACAGAGCAACCCATGGACTTAGATAAGGTCCGTTCATTTCCACGAGTCTACTTTGAGTATGATATCACGAAATAACTGCTTGTACCAAATTACAAGGGCATCCCTAACTTATTTTTTATAGTACTATTTTACGTTAGGAAAGGGAAACAGAAAAGATCAGTAATTCTATTCTTCCCCTTGTACCCAAAGAGAACGGATATTGGGACCATTTAGACAGATTGTTTCAAGGGTTATATTAGATGTTATTCATCACAAATATCCTAGCCTAGGCCAACAAGGAGCTGTGAACTTGGGATGAAAAGGAGAAGATGTTCCAATTCAAAGACATAGGAGCCCTGAAACACCTTAACAGTGTGTTGTCTGTCCACACCGAAATGACTGGTGTTGCAAATGGACTTGCATTACATACATATACACACGAAAGGTCTGAAAACACACAGGAGGATTACTCAAAACATTGGATTACAATTGGCTACCAACAATATCATGTGGATGCTCTGTAAATATGACTGAATAAAGGACGGCAATTTCAGAGGTCAATTTCAGCACCCAAGATTCTTCATCTCTGAGGTTCATTCATACTCTTATTAGGTTGAACAGAGAAATGAGAGAATCTTTCAGTAAAGAGAAAGCTAAGATATAAGGGACATAAGCTGAGTGAAATGTAATAGCTTTGGTGAGAATTTTCCATTTGATGCTCTTATCTCATTGGCTTATAAATGAATACCACTTCTCCAAACAACCAACATGGCATGAAAAATTATGCCAAAGTATTACTCAAAAAGAGGATTTCAGTCAACAGCTTCCTTCGTATGCTAATACTGCATCTGTTACACATATAATTTGTTAGAAACCTTTCAAAGCCCCATTTCTCTCTCTGAATAGTTAAAACATATTCCATTTTGCATTTTAATATTTATTTTAAGCAATCTTATTTGTGGCACAGATATTCTGGAAGAAGAAAAAGTCACTCTCCTATATTAAGGGGTGTCTGAAGGTCAAATATTTATTTTCTTTACTAAAGTCATGATAAAATTAAAGCAGGCAAATTCATTTGAGTTGAAAGGATTGCTTTTTTCTCTATGACCCTTGTAAAAAAGGACAGTGTAACCAAATGGCCACATAACACTGGTAATAACCCAGTGTTTTAGTTTTCAGTCGGTTGTCTGGGGCTTAAAGTTATCTTCTACAAAGAACATGCTTCTAGATATTGTTATGAGGATATTGTTATGCCCCCATTTTGGGCTCCACAATGTAAAAGTTGAATAGGAGGGAAGTGGCAGCAGAGCTGGGTGGCTGCTGGGGAGCTGTTGCAACTTGTCTTGCCTGTTTCTCTGCTGCTTGCCTGAGCTGTGTTCTGTTCAGGCTGTAATGGCAGGAACACAGTTTAGATTTCCTACAGAAGGAGCCTCCCAGAGCAGCAGTTTTATGTAGATATTAAATAACAATATGGAACACTGAAGAATCCCAAAGACCCATGTCCAGAGGGTTGAATAATGCTCCAGCATCCAGCCAGGTAGACTAGAGCTCCAAGGCTCCATACCCCAGAAGGATGCCATAGTCAGTGGTATTGAGAACTGCAAAGAGATCCTGGCAACCAATAAGGATGCACTTCTCATTCCTAGTTCCTGGGTTAAGCCATCCAACAGGCTGTTTTAGTCCCTCAACAAGCCCATAAACAAGACTTGAACCCAAACTGGAAAGGATAATCAGTGTCACCCAAGAAATCCGGGAGCCATGTTGCCAATACTCACTCTAGGACCTAGTGAGTTGGAGAATGGCTAACAATTAACAATTATAGAATAATTATATTTTTTATTATTTTTTATTATTTTTTTACAAGAATTTTATTGGTTTTCCACATAATAAAAGACAATACAACAATACAACAAAACAGATACAACAACACATACACCAATCAAAACAGAATAATAAACAAATATAAACCACCACTAAAACACCAATATTTCTTTTTCTTACTTTTCTTACTTGTTTGAATCTAACCGGGTGACTTCCCCCGTTTTCTCTCCTTTGGTTCCAATTCTAATTTACTTTAATAACTTCTCATCTCTAAAGTTAAAATCATCCAAAATATCTAAACAGACTTCTTAATATTCATTTTTTACTTCATAATACAACCTATTACTTCTTAGCTCCAATCTTACATCTTATTTTACTTAAACTGCTGCTAATAAACAATTCACATATCTCTTCACTAGTTCAAAATCTTAAACTCTTAACACACTGACTTCAGGGTACCATGGTGAGCCATCGTACTTATATTTTAAATATTCTCACCCTATCCCTCTTCTAACCATTTTCCTTCGCCATCTCGGGATCACCCCCCAGACATTTCTCCATCTTCCTCCCACATCATTGTCCAGAATGTCCTCTTTTTCTTTAAAGCCAAAGGTCCAGACGCAGTCCATAAACATCCTTGCAGGGAACTCCAGGGAACACAAATCATCATCTTCCAGCATCTCCATTTCATAATTCCAGTCATCTTCTAGTTGTAGTTTCGCAAGTCTTTTTCCCTTCATTCCTGGGCTCTCACCCCAGAAATTGGGATATAAATTGTATTCTAACCCCTGGGTCTCTCACACCAACAGGATTTTCCATCTTCTCGGAGTTGCATAGTCACTGTACTTTGTTTCTCAAAAAATTCCTCAAGTTCCCTAGCAAGATTTTCTTCTAGTTTGACAAAGTTCTCAAGAGTCTTTCCTGTAGCATATAACTTTTCCCTCGACAATCCTGCTTCAACAAATTTAACTTCTGGTTAACAGTTCTAACTTCAAAAGAATAATCCTTTGTTCGTGGGTCAGTCCCGAGTCTGAAGCCAATTGAAAACGAAACCAAGCATGGTAGAAGTAGGCAGAGGGTATCAGTTTCAGTACTTTTCCATCTTTAAACCATAAATTTTAGCCGCCATTTCCCCCCGGGTCAGGGTGGAAAGATTATAATCCAACAGACTTCAAAGAGAAATATTTCCAACCGCTTAATTCCCCTAAAAGGGGTTCAGCCAGTCTCACTTGTCAAAAAGCTCCGTAGAAACTTTGTATCCGCTATTGCAGCAGCAGCTAGAAACAGTGTTATTTTCTTCCTTCAACGAAAAGGGAGGAACGGGCTTCCTTTTTCACGTTCCTCCCGGAGTGCCAATTGTCCAAAATTTTGAATCCAATTAACTCCGTACTCACGGCCTCCGTGTTTCTTCTTTTTTTCCTTCCAATCAGGTAGAATGACGCGCGCAGTGCGGGCGGCTAGCCGCCGCTTCACCAGCCCGGTTGGGGCATGCCTCCACAGCCCGGCGCCGTTGTCCCTTCACTCCCGCGCCCCTTTTACAAGGGGAACGGGAGAAGGGTTCAGCGCCATAGTGGGCTCGCTGGAGAAGCCCGTGCCGTGGGATGCTCGACCCGCGGTTTGGCGGAGCCCCGCTGTGCGGTAGCGGGGCTCCTATCCCTGGGCTGGCCAGGGTCGTCTCGCTACCGAAACGACCCACGACCGCCCGCAATGGCATCCTCGCCGGAAGTCCACAATTATAGAAGATTATAGGTTATAAAAGATTTTATCCATGCACAGGGAAAACATCCCTTATTATTTCAGATGTCAGATGTCTATGCATTTGGACATTACATTTGCTTAAATATATGTCTGCATGAAGGTGGGTTGTGTAGATTATTTGCAGCAGAAATGATAATTTTGCACAGTGAAGAATAAGGAGGAGGAGGAAGGAGCAGGGCTTGGCGATTGACAATAATACTAAGTTGGCTATTGAATTGTTGATGGCATTGCAAATTAGCTCTCAACCATTGCAAGTCACAAGCAAGCTGTTAGAGTCAAGAACTTTACTTTCATCATAGTATTATAATAATGAGCAACTCACAACAGTGCAAATTACCCAGCAAACAAGTGCGGCTGCAAGCCCAAAGGTCTCCAAGATCAATGGGCCTATTAGGAATGCAGCCAGTATTCAGTGGCAATTGGAGATGATTAGCCTTCTCCTCACATAGGCCGATGTCCCCTTATTTTCAGCACCTGATGAATCATACTAACTTATCAAAGTGAATGAATTAATTCATTAATATCAACTTCTGCACAAATTGAAACTCAACGTGAAACGGCATATTTGCAAGCATCTCAGTTGGCAACTGGTTTGTTTGCCAATTATGTTTTTAAATCTCAGTTTAATTGACATTGTGCAAATGACCAGTTTTAACAAACTGACCATAAAGCTACCATGCTCGGAATATTTAATATTGGATGCATGTTTGATGCAAGTGAGGAGACGTTTGCAAGAGGGAAAGAGTGAGGTGTTGTTTGCAAATAACAGACCAGTGTCTGATCTCAGTGATCTCTCTCTCCTTTTAAATAGCCTAATGCAGAGCTTTCCAAACTTTTCATGTTGGTGACACACTTTTTAGACATGCATCATTTTGTGACACAGTAATTCATTTTTACTAGCAAACTGGAGGTTAAACTAACCCCTTTCCAGCCCCAGGACATGCAACATACCTACGCACTGCAGCTGACACAGTAACATGTCATGACACATAGTTTGGAAAGCTCTGGCCTAATGGTTCATATTCCTTTTACCTGCTCTGGCTGACTGCTTCACTGCATACCAACCTCCCTAGGTAGAATCAGCATGTAATAACATGCATGAATACAGATAATTGCATGCTGATGGGTGATCTGGGTAAACTAGTGAAGTAATCAGAAAACCAGTTCATCATGTGGCCTCTGCAGTATGGACCAAACTCAACCTACATCTGGAAACACAGAGAGGGTAAAGCAAACTGGCTCCGAGTAATAGACAGAAGGAGAGTCCATGTAGTCATAGGCAACTTTCACTCTATACATTTAAAGCACTATGATACCACTTTAAACAGTCAGGGCTCCCTTCTCCCCAAAATATTGTGGGAGCTGGGAGCCTTACACCCATCCCAGGGACACAGAACTCCACATAGGTGAGACAGGTTAGTCCCAAATGTGATCTGTATCCATCCCATGGCTGAGTAGCTAGCCTGTGGAAATGATCACCACCCTCAGGTTGGTATCTCAGGTATCCATTGGCATAGGAATTTGTAACCTTTTGAACTTTGCCACCTTCTAGAAGGTAGGAGAAGGCACACACCCCACCTCTTCTCCTATTTCTCCCTTTACACCCATCCTTCTTCCATACATACCCATGACTCAGGAATCTTAAATGGGGATTTTATCCTAGTCAGGGACTGTAAACACTGGAGTTTACTGTGCGATTGCTGCTGTTTGCCTTCCCAGTTAGCTTGCATAGTCCACATGATGTTACTGTCAAACAGCACCAATCCCAATGCTCCCCCCTTCCCACAAATTAGATTTACCTGATACAGGAATAATCCAGTATGTTGTGGAAAATCAGGCTCTAAACCACTCCATTCGGGGTCACAGAATATTTGTTTCAGTATTTCGGTGTGGGTGGCTCAACTGTCATTTTCTGCCATTCCCCTTTCCATGCCCACTAGTTCCTCAATGCTTTCATTTCTTTTCTGGTTACTTATCATTATTTCTCCTGAGAAATCTGTATGTGGGACATGCTTATTTAACTTATATGCAGAATTCATCATGCGAAAGGCTGGGCTGGATGAATCCAAAACCGGAATTAAGATTGCTGGAAAAAATATCAACAACCTCAGATATGCTGATGATACAACCTTGATGGCAGAAAGTGAGGAGGAATTGAAGAACCTTTTAATGAGGGTGAAAGAGGAAAGCGCAAAATATGGTCTGAAGCTCAACATCAAAAAAACTAAGATCATGGCCACTGGTCCCATCACCTCCTGGCAAATAGAAGGGGAAGAAATGGAGGCAGTGAGAGATTTCACTTTCTTGGGTTCCATGATCACTGCAGATGGTGACAGCAGTCACGAAATTAGAAGTCGCCTGCTTCTTGGGAGAAAAGCAATGACAAACCTAGACAGCATCTTAAAAAGCAAAGACATCACCTTGCCAACAAAGGTCCGTTTAGTTAAAGCTATGGTTTTCCCATAGTAATGTACGGAAGTGAGAGCTGGACCATCAAGAAGGCTGATCGCCGAAGAATTGATGCTTTGAATTATGGTGCTGGAGGAGACTCTTGAGAGTCCCATGGACTGCAAGAAGATCAAACCTATCCATTCTCAGGAAATCGGCCCTGAGTGCTCACTAGAAGGACAGATCCTGAAGTTGAGGCTCCAGTACTTTGGCCACCTCATGAGAAGAGAAGACTCCCTGGAAAAGACCCTGATGTTGGGAAAGATGGAGGGCACAAGGAGAAGGGGACGACAAAGGATGAGATGGTTGGACAGTATTCTCGAAGCTACTGGCATGAGTTTGGCCAGACTGCGGGAGGCAGTGGAGGATAGGCGTGCCTGGCGTGCTCTGGTCCATGGGGTCACGAAGAGTCAGACACGACTGAACGACTGAACAACAACAACAATCATTATTTCTGGTGCACTCTAGAACAGAGAAATATCCCTCCCCCTTTTCAAACCACATGGAAAATTTCTACACCAGATACATTGTGCATCAATCTGAAAAGTGTGTGCTCAGAATTTACAATTGCTTTCATTTCTTTTCCAGCATACTAGTAAGGGCATTTCAGGAATTCAGCCTCTTATTTGCACAAGCAAATTTACAATTGCCTAGGTATTTTTGCATGCTTCTTGAGTGCAAGTGAGAAAATCTGCGCACGTGCCCTGGTGGTTTTTAATTGGCATAACAGAATCAACAAATTTCTGGGTTATAAATTGCTTAGACACCTTTTCAGAGCATTGCGCGATGGTATCCATGCAGAAGATCTCAGATAAATGTGGTTTAAGGGTTATGCTGTGTTCCAAAGGACACATGTAATGAGGCAGACAGGCGGGAAAAAAAATGCATACTAAGTCCCCAAGCGACTGCTATCAATACTGCAGCTGAAGGTGGGGCTGGGTGGTTTCAATAAATTCAAGAGTTTGGTTCGTGTCTAGCACAGACTTAAATAGCCACATAGCCCTCGCCTGACATCAGTAACTGTCAGGCATCCTTGCCTCTCCCCTTGCCTGGCTCGGAGCGCAGTTTTAGTGCTGGCTAGAAGAGTAATATTCCCCTAGACACAAATTTTCTTACCTGTGCAATGTAAGTAATCAGCACCTGCTTTTTTATTACCTAGTAGAAGGCGATTGTCAGGTCCATTCTTAAGAAATAGATTCGCCATGTTCCTTTCCAATACATTCTTGAATTGGACTTGTCATGTCACCATATAGTTTCTCCAAGCACCTCTTGAAATTGAAGCTGGCAGGCTGTAGCCTCAGTAACAAAGCAGCTGAAAAGAAGGCTATAAATCAGATCGTCATCACTTTGTGGAGGAATAAGGCATTCCCGGTATAAATGCATTTGCAAACGGGCCCAGCCAGCATTGCAAAAACCACACTCATTATTTCCCTAGATATCCATTTGAATAATAGATTTCATTCGACATTTGGCAGACACTTTAATGAAGATTACCTCCCCTTCTTTTATATCTAAGCAATGAAGTACAGATACCCCAGGAGCTTGGTAAATGATATAAAGTTGCTCTCCTTGAAATAATTCTGAACTTCACTTTTTTGAATCCCACTACATATGTGTAGTCATTTTGTCCTCTCCCTGATCATCTTAATGCCCTGATTATCTTAATGATCCGATGCCCAAAATGGGCTGCTTGTGTCCAACACATTTGCACCTCAGAGGGAAATGGAACAAAAATAGTAATGCCTCTGTTGGTCTTCTAGGTGAAACATTCTCTGCAATTTCTCCAAGCATTATTTCACATGTGTTCCACACGGGGAATGAGGTACATTCTGCAGAGATTTCCTTCTATGCAGATACACAAGTTGGCATGTTATTTCAACCTTGAGTTTTCCGCTGCCTTATTTGCCACCACCAGTATTTAGCATGGATGATCCCCCCACCAGAGCTTTCCAAGCTGACAAGCCTTTCTCAATAAATTCTTGGGTTTCCCCTTGCACAAACCAGTTTGCTATACTGGGGAAGGGGGTGGATCTGCTGTGAAACTTGTTCAGGCTAAACTTTAGCATATTCAACTTGTTCGTGGAATGTCTATGGAACACTTTATTACAATGGCAGGGATCCAGGTGGCACTGTGGTCTAAACCACTGAGCCCCTTGGGTTTGCTGATCAGAAGGTCGGCAGTTCGAATCTGGGTGATGGGATGAGCTCCTGTTGCTCTAACCCAGCTTCTGCCAACCTAGTAGTTCGAAAGCACACCAGTGCCAACTGTACACCTTCCCCATTCCGAGGTAATTTTGCGGGGCAGAGGGTTGAAGGAGTATTTGCACTGAATGGGAAATAGCAGAAGTGGGATTAAAACCCTAACTGTTTTTGAACTCACCTCGAAGGAAGCTGATCCAACACAACATGGCACCTGACACTCCAAGCTATATAATGAGTTTCCCACAATCTTGTGCTTTCCTGCTTTTTGCCACAACTTGGATGAAGTTAGGGGAGAATGGGTAAGTCATTCCTCCACCCCAACTTCACCATGGAACAGCATGTGTGCAAAGCAGTCCAGGAGAATCATCTCCCTCCCTCCCTCTCTCATATATCTACCTATCTATCTTCTATCTGTCTGTCTACCATCATTCTATGTCTGTCTGTCTGTCTGTCTGTCTGTCTGTCTGTCTGTCTGTCTATCTATCTATCTATCTATCTATCTAGTTTGTGTTCTTTAGGGTTCTTCCTCTGCAGATTAGGTGGCACACATGCATTCTCATTCAACTGGAAGACTGGTAAGCTTAATATTCAACCAGCAAGGAGAATTGCTTTATTTAATAGACCTTTACCAAGCTTGTCATAATGCACCAACACCCACCAAGCCCCCTTTCTTTCTCACTCAGACCACCTTGTAGAATGGAAGGGTAATGGACATTCAACTCTACCACAGTTTAGCTGTGCTGTTTTTGGCTGCCTACCAACAGCATCTCCTTTTCTTTCTCAACACTCAAAAGGTGTCACTCAACCAATGCTAAAAGAATGGAACTATATGAAGTTAAAGCAGCAGCCTAGTAGCACCAGTTCTACCATTAGACTGTGATGATTGTTTTCTGCATTTAATTTCAAAATATGTTGATGCATTTTCTGTTACCGTCTCTTACCATGAGACAGGAGCCTGTTTTGGTAGCCTAGAATTCAGTTTTTCCCACTGGCTCCCGAAGGCATGCAGACTAGTGCTGCAATTGCCATTATTCAACTCAGTTCTACCTACTAGTGTTGAGCTAAGCAGTGCTTTGGCTGCAGAGCGAACCTATCTGCATTGTCCATAATTTCTATTCACTCTCACAAAGCAGTCCAAGAGAATCATCAAAATCACAGCACCATAGAATAAGCATCCCCATCCTCTGACATCTGATACCTGAATGGAAGTAGGTTACAGAACTGGCAGCAAGCAGCAAACTTACAAGAGATGGTTCTCAGCAAAAATGGTTAATGTGCCAGGAAGTTGTTTGCCTATGAATGATAATCCGGATGATAGAACAAGGTCCAATAATGGATTCCTAGTTGAGTGCACATGCTGGTACTTCTTTACTTAGCGCTTATTCACACCTACCATTTGCCCTGCACTTTCCAGGCACAGGTCTGTGCTGTAAAGCTCTGTGTCCTAGCACTCCCACCCCAGTAGGCAGTGAGATGAATAACATAGTTTTTGTTGAAAACTGAACTGCAGCAGAATGGAAATAGCACTGCTTGCAACGAACACAGGGTGGAATAGAAATCAAAGTTTTCTTATGTCTCTAATTGCAGTAGAGCACACAGCAAGATTGGTTGATCACTTGTTCTTATGTAGTTGTGTAATTGGGGATGGCACAAAGAAACTTATCAATCATTCCAAGCTAATGGAGAGGGATTTAGCATAGAGGGAACATCACTTAATGCAGATATTAGCAAGCATTGTGAGCTGGTCAAATTTATATTTCAAACCATTTAATTACATTCTTTGGCTCCATCATTAGCTTCATTAATTCTCGGCTAATAAAAATTAACAGAAAGGAGCAATCAATTTCAGGTAGTGTTATGTTGATTTATATGGAACTGGAATCAGGACCAGGTCTTGGATATGTTTGCTCAGTACATTTCCCATGTTGTTCAGTTGTTGAAATATTAAAAGAGCTCACTGTGTTTTAGCTTAATTAGAAGGGACTAATGTAATGGACAAACTATAATGAATGGCCATTAAGTCATGTAGAGATCTTGTTTCAGAAAACAATTTCCTTCTTACAGTTGTCATGTTCTTATTATATTTGTAGATGTAATTAAATGGTAGAATGTACGCACAGTTGGTTTTAGCTTGTTGCATGGAACCTGTTGCTTAAAGCACATTGGAAGCTGCCTTATAGCAAGTCAGACTATCAGGTCTTCTAGCAATGTCCTTTGCACACTGATTGGCAGCAGCTCAATCAAGTTTTCAGGCCTGGTACCTTCTGTATGCAAAGCATGTGCTATTCCATTGACTCTTGGTTCTTCGCAGGAGAGTTCGGTTTAGGAAAATGTAGGTTTCAGCATTCACACATACAGTGTGAATGTTAGTTCTGAACATGAGGGCTCCCATATAAGACGGGATGAAAAACTTGTTGGAGATGTAAAGAAAAAGATGGTACATTTTATCATATGTGGTGGGAATGCAAAAAGGTCAGAAATTATTGGGACATAATTTATAATGAATTTTTAAAAATGTTTAAAAAGACTTATGTTAAGAAACCAGAAGAATTCCTCCTAGGGATTTTAGATCAAGAAATAAGAAAAGACAACTGGAAATTATTTATGTATGTGACAAGAGTGGCAAGAATTCTACTAGCACAAGCTTGGAAGACAGAAGAAACCCCAACGAAAGAACAATGGCAAGAGAAACTCGTGGAATATGCAGAATTAGCAAAATTAACAGATAAATTACATGAAAGGGACAACAAAGACTTTAAAAGCGAATGGGAACCATTTACAATATATATGAAGAGACAACATGAAGAGCTGGACTCATTGGCAGAGTTTGAGTAAACATTCACAAATGTATATAATAATAATAATAATAATAATAATAATAATAATAATAATAATAATAATAATAATAGATGTAAATGTATTAGGAATTAGTTGGGGAAACAATTGGAAGCCACCCAGAGTGGCTGGGGAAACCCAGCCAGTTGGGCAGGGTATAAATATATTATTATTATTATTATTATTATTATTATTATTATTATTATTATTATTATTATACAGGGGTGAATAAATTGAAAGTAAAACAAAGTGGAAGTATGAGGGAAGTCCAGGGGAGGGGGGCAGGAAAAAATGGCAAATTGTTAGAGAGATATTTCATAAAGGATGTATATATCGAAAAACCAATAAAAAGTATTTTAAAAAATAAAAATAAACACGAGGGCTCCCTTCCTGCAGAAGTTTGTACTGAATTATGATGATACCAGGGGGACAAGGCTCCCAGGCTTACTGAGCTTACAGGAAAGCACAACCAACGACACCATGAGGTTTTCAAGAAGCATAGAGTAGGGATGGGGGACATGGTTAATATCAGCTTTTCTCAGCATCTCATTTTTCCAATCTTAAATTCAGTTATTCACAATTCCACATCAGTTTGTGATTTTTTAAAAAAATCATCCTGAAAAATTCACCAGCATTTTAGTATGAATTTCCCCCAATATTTGCATGTTGGTGTGCAATTTTGCCTAATACATGCAGGTCCCGCTATCCACCCACTCATAATGTGAAAATGCAAGTTACCCAGATATAAAGAATTATACTCAAACCTTGCTATACACACTGCAGATTCCTATATCCAAACAGCCAGAGTTTGCTCACTTCCTTAGTTCCCTACTTGTTCGTGCTTTGCTGGTAGGCAGCAGCTGTTTTCGGACAGAAACTCTGCAGGGTGGGAGAAGAAGAAACCATGGAGTGGGGAGAAAGAAAGATCAGACAAATAATGAATTAGAAATGTTCACATAGGAATCAATGGAAATCAAGTGAACTCTTGCTTAATGAATAATTTCCAGGGAATGCATTGTGTTTGATAAGTGGGCTTGCCTGTATATACCATCCTGCATGTATACACATGTTCTCCAATATAATGGTTTTAAATGTTATTTTCACTAATATATGCATTTTGTACACAATGCTTGACTGGCAAAATTGACTGCTTGCAAAATTCAGAGAAGTGCGAATTTTAAAAGATGGCTGCATTTCGTTCTTTGTGGTTTCAGAAAGTGCAAATTAAGTAAATTCATCTTCAAATGTGAACTGAATTCTACATCTCCCACATCCCTAGCATGGACACCCATGAAGGTGGCAGAATACAGGCTACTGGAGAGATAAATGGCAGACTGAAAGAAAGGACTCTATGAAAATGTCTTGGACAGCTCCATAGTATGCTAAGCACAGTGTAAGCTCTGCATCCCAAATCCACTGGAATTTTCCTCTCCCCTTTGATAATATTCAAATACAATTTCTTTCTGTAGGAATTGATGGGCCATTGTTTGGGAAATGCAGGGGGGGAATTCAACACATTACTACTTGTGCTAAAATCAAAACCTAAATAAAGACATGATGACCTTGTGAACATGCTAAAATGTTAAATGCGCTTACTTCCTAGCATGTCCCATGAAGAAAGCCTGGGTGACTAGGTAAAGTGTAGTTAATAGGCAGGAGAGGCTGTTTGCATCCAGGTTAATTACATGATCATTGTGGATGCTTCCTGGCAAATATACTTGCATTGTCAGAGTGCAAAGTAGGGAAAGCTCACCTCTTACCTTTTCATAAAAATTAGTGCATTCATCAGCAGCTGTTAGCTCCTTCACTCTCTCCTTTGCATTCTAGACTAAAATTAACTGACTGGAAATTATAGTTATTAGTCATTTATCTGATCTAATTAATTTTATTCTGTCTCCTTTTCAAGCTCATTCTTCATTTTTGCAGTTCAGTTAGCAACCTGGAATTGAATCATAATATCTTTGCAATAAGCTTTTTAATTTTTTCTTTGCTATTCTTTTTTTTGCCACCACTATACTTTGTTCTTATTGCAATGTATAATGTTATTATCTCTGGTTTGGGGTTCTTGATGGATTTACCTAAGTCTTTTGGAGTTGGCAAAAGTAGAGGCTGAAATGGATGCCTAAGATAAGACAATGAAAAAAAGAGTGGGTGTCTTAACCATCTGTGACTGAAATTAATAAGAGGAATGTTTCCATGTTGCCTGCTATTGTTAAGTCTTGTGTGAACATGCAGAATTAATAATATTTAGCATTTATCAAAGGCAGCCTTGCTCCACCTGGTGAAGAAGAAGAAGAGGTTGGATTTAATATCCCGCTTTATCATTACCCGAAGGAGTCTCAAAGTGGCTAACATTCTCCTTTCCCTTCCTCCCGCACAGCAAACACTCTGTGAGGTGAGTGGGGCTGAGAGACTTCAAAGAAGTGTGACTAGCCCAAGGTCACCCAGCAGCTGCATGTGGAGGAGCGGAGATGCGAACCCGGTTCACCAGATTACGAGACTACCACTCTTAACCACTACACCACACTGGTGACCTCTAGATGCTGTGGACTACAGATCCCATCATCCCTGACCAATGGCCATGTTGGCTGGAGTAGATGGGAGTTGTACTCCAACAACATCTGATGGCAGCCCTATTTAGGGAAGTTTTAATGTTTGATGTTTTATTGTGTTTTTAATATTCTGTTGGGAGCTGCCCAGATGGGCAGAGTATAAATAAAATCATCATCAACATCATCATCACCATTTATTATTTATACCCCGCCCATTGTCATCATCATCATCACCACCACCACCACCACATCTGCAGGTCCACTGAAATGTAAAAAGTGCAAAACCCACATACATATATATTCAAACTATACTCTGAGGATGGGGTGGTATTGAATGAAGCTTCTGTTTCAAGAGCAAAAATCACCCTCTAAGGCAACCCTAGTTCAATTATTTTCAAAAGACAATCTGCTAAGGAACACCTGCCTTTTGAGACTCCAGCAATGTTGGCATCTCTTAACCAACCAGACTTAGATTTGATAATGTCCTTTCTATTGCATTACTGCAGAATTACCTACATTATGGTAGCTCTTTGCAACAACTGTGCTGACAAGCCTTGCCTCTTATGTTATCTTTCTAATCTCTTTAGCATCATCTGCTGAACATTTTATTTGCAATTGATTTTTAAATTTACCTGTAATTGAAGTTTAAGTGTAGCTACCTCCTTGCAATGGGGGCAATTAAGTACTGATTAAAAGTGATTGCAGAAGCCACCATTTTCTTAATTATTTGTTCTTAATGGTTTGCTGTATAGAGAATCGATCATATTTCCTAGAGAGTGAGTATCCTCTAAAGAGGGAACATTGAAGATATAATTGCAACATACATTTCTCAGTGCTTTCTGGATGCTACTTCTAATTCTGAATGTATGACAGATTAGCTCCCACAACCAACTACACATAGGGCAGGGTTCAAGTAAGTTGAGCCAGTGTGGTGTAATGGTTAAGAGCGGTAGACTTGTAATCTGGTGAACCGGGTTTGACTTCAATCTCTTTTCATATATGACTCTTGTAAGGCACTGGTATTGCTGTCCAGGATAGTCAGTACAAAATGCAGGAAATTCTGCTCCTTGGCTGAACTCGATTTCAGACTGTTCAGCTTTCTAAAACCATACCCTCTTATCACCAGCTACACCTATTATGTTCTGTTTTAATGAGGAGCATTTTTATCTGCTGAGTACACGAAGACATGTTACCATAGTGACCCATCACCATCATTGTCCGGAAACAAGACAGCATTTTTCACCTCTTTTCTGCTATTGTTAGGCCTAAAAAAATAAGAAGAATCCTACTGGTGATTGCTCAGTACTCTTTAAGTGGAGGAGAACCACTCAGGCTTCCTACACATCTGTAGAGCTGTGATATAATAGCTTTATTGTGGTCCCCATGGAACTGACTCAAAGCATGGAAACAACAAGGATTCCCAAACCATAACCAGCTTGAGAATAGAGCTGGAGATGAAATCTAGTAAATTTTCCCAAAAGTAGGACACTTTGGCTGTTTGACTGTCACAAGCAATAATCCCTTAAATCTAGTGGCTATTTATTCAGTTTTGCAATGCATAGACAGCATTTTCAATTTTTAACTTAAATGTTTGAAAACCCTCTATTCAGGATTTGTAATATGAATGGATGTGGCATACTGAAATTGTAGGAAAGCAAATTTGAACAGCACAATACCGAGCCCTGACTCTATTGAAACATGCACCTACTACCATCTTAACCAAAAGACAAATTATTTTGACATATACACCAAAGGCTTTTTTTTCAGCTGGAGTTCACAGGAGCTTGGCTCTAGCACCTCTCAGGTCAGATAGGCACCATTGCCATTCTAAGAGAATAAGGGAGAAGTTCACGGCAAGCTCCATCACCCTTTTTTCTAGATAAATAGCACTGTATACACAGCAGTGTGTGTGTGTGTGTGTGTGTGTGTGTGTGTGTATATATATATATATATATATATATATATATATATATATATATATATATCTTTTAATATTTGTGAACGGCTCTTTGTTTCTATCCTGGTCTGGGTGGATGAATGGATCCATTCTGGGCTTGGTAAAATTTTGGTAGCCATTTTCTGCCTCAGCCCCAGTACCCACCTCTTTGGCTCCTCATCCATCCCACCCCACCCCACTGAATTTGTTCCTTGTGTATTGCCTGTGATGGAATAATCTTCTCCCAAGCCATGCTTGAAGCATAATGATCAGTTTGTCAGTGTGGCGAAGGAGTCTTATCTGGCCTGGGTGCTTTGCCTTAGGATATTAACTAACAAATTGATACTGCCAGGACTCTCTCTTTGTGTGCATTGTTTCTTAATTACATGATTTGTATGATCCTTCAAGCTCAATTACTCAATTTGAGAAGAGGCAGAGAGTAAAAAGAGAGAGGAGGCCAAAAGGCAGTAGGAATGTGCAAGCAAACGAGCTCCTGCTGAAGAAAACAAACCTCTAAGCCATTAGAGTTTCCTCCTACTTGATAAACAGACAATTCATAATTTATACTGGATTGGAGCATCTCCCAGCTCAAAAGTGGTCTGTTTTCTGTGCACAAAGCTCAATTGAATCTACTCTGGGTTTAATGAAGTTCCGTTATGCATACTGGCCCTAAACATGTGCAGAATGCAAAACAGGCTGCTTTCTATGGAAAGTAGTTTCCTTGTTTCCTTTTTTCTTTTTTGATTATCACAGTGGCTCCAGAAGAAAGGCTTTCTACTTAGGCCACGGACACGATTGCATAAATGATGGTGACCAAAACAATTTGGAACAAAAACAAGCATTGGGAATCTGAAAACCCCACCAGAAATCTATGTCTCCAACTTTCTCAGAGCCTGTTCTCTACAGTTTTGTGTAAGACCTGGACTGGAACTGCTTTAAGCTCTTGTGAGGGGCTAGGTCCCCAAACATTAGAACAATGTCTCACCCAATAGATTTCATAGAAAACCCAAAGCTGAGCTTAATCAGAATTAGTCATTGTACTGACTGGCCTGCGATCACGTCAGAGAAGAAGGCACTGAGTCTTCTGCAGACTACAGTCGGATAAATCATTCTAAGGCCCATGCACTATAATGCCACTTTAAAGCAGCCATGGCTTCCCTGAAAGAATTATGGTAACTAGTTTGTTAAGGGTCCTGAGAGTGTTGGACGACCCCTATTCTGCTCACAGAAATACAATTCCAAGAGTTCAATGGGAATATGGAATTATTGTTACATAACTCTGAAGTTGTAGCTCTGTGTGACGAGTAGGGTAGTCTAACAACAGTATTTGGTCTAACCTGAAGTCTGAAATCACAATGGGCTACCATAATTTGTAATTTGAATGAACTACTGTATTTTTAGGATCCCCTTACGTCTGTGATTGTAAATTGTTTAAAACTGTTTTAATATTGTGTTTAAATGCTGTTATCTGCCCTAGGCCCTTAGGGTGAAGGGCAGGTTGTTGGTGATGAAAATGCTGCTGCTGATGATATGAAATCTGTGTCCCGTGAATTACATGCTCAGAAAAAATATAGTAGAATTATGAAAGGTGAAACTAGGAGGCAAGGAACAAGGAGAAATGTGCAGAGAGAAATAGAGGCTTAGGATAGGAGACCACAGAATCATAGATTAAGAGGGAGTCTCCAAGGAACAGGATCCTTACTCCAGGATCACTGATGCTGAAGAAAAGCAAATGCATTTCCTTTTCTTGTATGTGTGTTTAAACCAAACCAATGCACTCTTTCTGTAGCAAACTAGCAAGCACTTGCTTGACAGCATCTTTGTCTAAGTTAACACTGCCCTTAAAAGCTGAGCCATCCTGTTTGCTGTTCTCTCCTGACAAAATGTTTGTTATTCCTCTCCTTCTGTCTTCGCTCATCATGTAAATAGTTCCTGCATGAATAAAGTCTTTGAACTCCAGAAATTGTAAATGATGTCTTCAGTCTAATTCACCCAAGCTGCATGGTCTTCTAACAACTGAAAGTTCTTTATTGGTTTTATTTCCACCAACACTTTGTCACTGATCATGAAGGGTAGAAAGGCTCCTTGTATTTAAAATAGATAAATAAAAGAAGTTAGCTCATCAGGAATGCAGATTTTGGGTTAAATAACTAAAAGCGATATTGCCACATTCCATAGTGCAATATGCTCATGTCAGAAAACTCTATGGTACACTGGGCATGGTGAACATGCAGTCATTTCAAGCCTGTGATTACTCAGCACACACCTCTGAAGTGCTTGGCTGTTATTACATTTGAATGTTTATATGTTATGTGAAGAGCTAACTTACCCACAAGTGTAGTTTGCACTGTTAGATGATGTAATACATATAACTAGCAGAATGTGTGTAATTACATTATATTTGATTACCCGTTGCTAATGTGGTGGGAATATGATTACAGCAGTTACATTTCTAAGGGATAATTATGTAGATAATAGCTAATATGTACAACTTGGGTAATTTGTTTTCACCCACAGAACTTTCTAACAAGTGCCTTGCGCAGCCGTAAAATTGCATGAGAAAATGGGCTGTTTAGAAGACTAATTCATCCTTAAACTGTGAAATGCCTGCTTACTAAAGCTGGAGACAGGTGTAATATAAAAAAGGAGACTTGCAGTGCTGTGGGCTTACTGTCAGTTCGTTTTTTATTGCAATATGAGCGCACAATCACTTTCACTTGGGATGAAGACAGACATAATGTAAAAAAGCAAGAACAGAGCTGTGAACGTACTGTCAAATCTCTCTTTATATTAATGCCTGTCTCTAGGATGCTGGCTAATTGAACACTATATCAGTCTTGCCTGCCCAATCGCAACTGCTGCTTTCTTTTCCTCCTCATCTCCCCACAGCTGGGTGCTTTAGATGTGCAACGGTTAGACTGTTCCTTTCTCAGTTCAATTTGCTGATATGATTGATACAGATATGAATATAAAACAAGAGCTAGCAGCATGTTTACGGTGATGCAAGTTCCTTATTCCTTATCTATATTATATTTGTCTTCAGCAGTGCTGGTTTTCTAGGAAAAAAATGTGCTGGAACTCACAATGAACACCTCCCTCGTTCTCTTAAAATGGAAATGGAGTATACCTGAGAGGTGCCGGAACTGAGTTCTGGTGAGTTCTGGGGAGAAAAGCCCTGTCCAAGTCGGATTGGAGAACTGGGCCAAAACTAAGAGAATTAATTGCAGTAGGGACAAATGTAAGGTTCTACACTTAGGCAAGATGAACCAAGTGCACAAATACAAGATGGGGGACTTCTGCATTGCCAGGAGCTACGTGTCTTAGAACATAAGCTTAACATGCTATTCTAGGCTGCATCAACAGAAATAGAGTGTCTCAACAGAGGGAAGTAATAGTACCACTCTATTCTGCCTTGGTCAGATCACAGCTAGAGTACTGTGCCCAGTTTTGGGCACCACAATTTAAGGAGGATAGTGACAAGCTGGAATGTGTGCAGAGGAGAGCAACCAAGATGATCAAGGGTCTGGAAACCAAGTCTTATGAGGAACAGTTGAAGGAGCTGAGAATGTTTAGCCTTGAAAAAGAATTGAGAGGAGCCATCTTCAAATATCTAAAGGAAATGGAAGATGGAGGAAGTTTGTTTACTCCAGAAGGTAGGACCCAAGCCCATGGATTCAAGTTACAAAAAATGAGATTCCGACCAGACAACAGGAAGAACTTTCTGACATTAAGAATTGTTCACAGACTCCCTTGGAAGGTGGTGGACTCTGCTTCCTGGGAGGTTTTTAAACAGAGGTTGGATGGTTGTCTTGTATGATCTAGTTGAGATTCCTGCATTGCAGTAGTTTGGACTAGATGACCTTTGAGGGTCCCTTCCAACTACAGTGGAACCTCTACTCACGACCACAATCTGTTCCGGAGGCCCGTCCTTATGGCGAAACGGGTTGCTGGGGGAGGCGCTGTTGTGTGCAGGCGCGGGAGGCAATTTCCTGCTTCTGCACATGCGCAAATGGCGGCAAACCCACCGGTTACTTCCGTGTTTGCTGTGGTCGCAACTTTGAACCTCCACGAGTGGAGGTGGTTGTAAGTAGAGGTTCTGCTGTATTACAATTCTATGATTCTATGAATTCCCAAACTATAATGAAAGTCCAGATGCTGGTATATCATGGATATGTATTCATATTGCTGTTAAATGTTTTTTTTTTGTGCACTGCTTTGAACCTTGGCAAGAGGATAGTATATAAATACTTTTATAAATAGATATAGATATAATTAAATAGGTTCATTTTAGTCCCAGAAGTCTTTGCATTCTTGCTTAAGAATTCTGATTGTGGCCACTTTGTTCTTTCCTGAACCTTGAAAGACTGTTGATGTTTAAACAGCCTGTATTTATTACTGTTTGCCTGTCTCTTGTAATAGTATGCGTTCAAAAGACGGAATAGATCTATTGTCCCCTTAGGCTGGATTCAATCTCCTGGTCTGTGTGTTTTGTAAAATAACAGTTTGGGTTTTTTAACTAAACAGTCTTTGGGTCCATGTCAGATCTTTTTTCTTTTTCTTTTTAGTCACATGCACTTATGAATGGTTCTTTGGGGTTTATTGGGGTGGGTGTGTGCCTGCACTGTTATCTTGACAAAAGTGATGTGGGTGCTAGGAAATATTGTTAATATTTTATACTCATGATGAATGAAGATGAGGTAGGATATTTTTGGAAGTGAATAGAATTTAAAGCAGTTCATAGAGAGGATGGACCATATACTGTGAGGTGAAAAGAAAGGAACTCAAACATGGTCCAAAAGTTAAGGAAATGCTGGGAATTGAATATTACTCCCAGGTGATAGCTGGGTATACTTGTAAAATTAATACTTAATTCTTAAAGAATGCTGTCATGCATTAGTCCATCAAAAAAAATCTCTGTATTTATAGAGACATTAATAAAGTGAATTAAGTTATTTCTACCACAACCTCTCTGGCTTTGGGTCCATGGAAATGTCTTGCTATCATAGTACAATGGAACCTTGTTTTTCAAACATAATCTGTTCTGGAAGTCTGTTCGACTTCCGAAACGTTCGAAAACTGAGGATCAAAGGGCTGTCAGCAAGTTCAATGGGGAAAATTGAGAAACGTGCCTCAGATCCAAATTTAAAGCAACTTTCAGTTCCATACATTTAGTTTACTTGGAAGCATGTACAAGGCGATCTCTGTGAGTGGGGATTAGCAAGTTATGGTAAGGATCAGAACGCTGAAGTTAATTTGATTTTATTCAAAGTCTAATACAAAAAAGTAACAATGTTTGTAAGCTTTGGCAATGTGACAACTGATTATTGTGAAACTTGTCCTTCTAATATTTATTTCTATGCTACTGCCTTCCATGTGTTCTTAATTACTACAGCCATAACCATATGAGGAAACAACAGGGTTGTTTGGCTTCTGTCCTACTGTTACATGATAAATCAAATCTTGGGAAAGGAAGGAACTAATGATCATTGTACTAAATTTAGTGAAAACCAGACCTGGGTTAATCTCAAAAGCTCTTATTCTACTTATTAGGAATTCAAGACCCAGTATGGATTTGGAGTTGCTATTATAGTTCTATCTTTTTTATTTCCATTATTTCATTTCATTGATTTTTAAGCTATCAGAATAGAATATACTGCATATTTTGAACTATTCCCAAAGCATATCTTAGTTTACAAAATAACCCATGCCAAAACTGTTAATGCTTTTTAGCTATTAGTTGCCAAATTCATGTAAAATAGTAATTGTAATAAATACTAATTTTGAAATAAAATATTCACCTTAACAAAGGCAAATAGCATGAGGTCTTCCTACAGAAAATTTCTAGGAGGACATGTTTTCATAGAATCATAGAATTGTAGAGTTAGAAAGGACCCCAAAAGTAATCTAGTCCAACCCCTTGCAATGCAGGAATCTTCTGCCCAACATGGAACCCGAACCCACAACCCTTAGGTTAAGGGTCTCATATTTATATATTGTCCATATATATTTTTATGCACAGGACTACATTCACTTTTCACACACAAAGCAATCATGTTAAAATCATGAGATAATATTCCAGAGTTCTTCATTGTGCTTTACAGATAGGGTATCCTTCTCTTTACCAAGCAGAAAATGGTTCCTTTTCTGATAAAAGGAGGATAAAAGAGTCTGCAGTTCTGATCCTTCTCAGTATGAAGGACAAAATATAGTAAGGATTCGCTAAATTGAAGTAACCGTCCATATGGATATGTGAATCAACTTCTAAGAAACAGTTGTGCATTGATCAAGGGATCAACTGGTTCCCTTTCCTACCAAGATTTTTCAGCTGAGTTAACACATTGTCCTAGCTGCCCAGAGTGGCTGGGGAAACCCAGCAGATGGGCGGGGTATAAATAATAAACTATTATTATTATTACTAGTTCTTCAATTAAAAAATGAGGCTTTTAATGTGTCCAAGTCTTTATCATAGGCAAGCACAGACGCAACACAATAAATTGGAAGAAGGATCACTTTATTAACCCTGCAATGAAATTCCAGTAAATGCTAGGAGAATGATGAAACATGAAAGAGACAGTGCTGTGAATTCAGTTCACCAAGAATAATTAGGGAGCTCCATGTGCAGTGAAGAAACTAGATCTAGTGCTTGAGCTGAGCTGACATCTTATGAGAGATCAGTAGGGGCCATAAATCAGCAGTAGAGCAGAAGGTCCTGTGCTTCAACTGCTATTAAAATGATCTCATGTTAGCAGGGGTGGCAAAGCCCCTTGCCTGTGAGACCTACTGCTATTCAGAGTACACAATACTTGGCTAGATGGATGAATAGTGTACTCCATGTTGTTCCTGGATGAATGGTCCTCAGGTGGTTCCTGAACTACAACACTAATCATTCCTGAGAATAACTGTTGGGCATGCTGGCTGGGGCAAATAAGAGTTGGAGGCTAAGAGCATCTGTAGGGCCACAGGTTGCCCACCTCATGTGGACTCAGCAGAACACAGCTTTATACACTGATGAAAGGTAGGTGTGTGTGTGTGTGTGTGTGAGAGAGAGAGAGAGAGAGAGAGAGAGAGAGAGAGAGAGAGAGAACCTTATATGCAGCCAAGAATAGCAAATAGCATTAGCTTTTTTTGCTGCAGGATCACACTGTTGACTCATGTTAAGCTTGTGATCTGCTTAGGCCCATAGATTCTTTTCAGATGTACTATGGGCAAGCCAAGTGTCCCACACCTCATACTTGTGCAGCTGTTTCTTCCTGCCTAAGTGGAGAACCTTACATTTATCTCTATTGAAATTTCATTTTGTTAATTTCTAACCCTTTATTGTTGTTGTTTTCTTTTGGGTATAGTTTTTTTTAAAACAAACAAACAAACAAAACTGTACTGGATTCTCTCCTTAATCATTTCCTAGAGTCAAAATGGAAGTGAGTTAGAACTGATGAGGATCAATTGAGTATGCCTCAGGGCTTGATGGTGATTTAGACTACTGGGTACAGCCAAGTGTTTCTTCCACCATTTTGACAGTGAGCTCTGATTGCTGGTAAACTCCCAGCCACAGCTTCCTTCCTCTACAGATTGCTAATGTCATTTACTTTCTTTGCTGAGGGACCTGTCTTGAAGCAGGATACAGACAGCTCTTGGAAAAGAAATAGAAAGGAAAACAGATGAGTTATCACATGGAAAAGTGAAGTGAATTGCTTTCATGGACTGTCAACTTCCAGAAGAAGATAGTGCAAAAATGTGTCATTCATTCATAGCTCTACTTGCTGCACTTTAACTGCTCAGTGGCAGTTAGTTTGGGGAGTATCCCTGGAGAGAAGCTGTATATAATCAGAAGAATTCTAGTTGGGGGTGTGGGCGGAACATCCAACTCCACATTTCTATTATTCTATGATCAAGAAAGATAAACTAACAACATTCCATAGCACCTTGTCTGCATTCGGCTTCAGGGTGTACCTAGGTAGGTAGTAAGACAACTGTGAGTGTCTACTGATGCATTCACATGGCAGTTTGTTCCATTTCCCTGATGTTTCCCTAACTGTTAATTTCTGCATTATACAAGAGGTTTCATATGACATAAAAATCACATTTAGTATATTTAGTGCTCATGTCCATGTTATTTGATTCCAGAAATAATCTACTCGCAGCCCTCTTAACCTGGAAAATCACAGGAGTATGAATGAATGCACCCTAAAGCAGGGTCAGAGAACCTGTGACCCTCCAGATGCTGTTGGACTCTGAACTCTCATCTGCCCCAGCTAGCTTGGCTAATGTTCAAAAACTATTGGAGTGCACCATCCCTAGTCTAAATCTATCTCACCTCATCTATTCAAATCAGGGGCGTCGCTGGGGAGGGGCGGTGGGGGCGGGACGCCCCCAGTGACAGGGTGAGCAGCGGCGGGTGGGGGTGTCAAGCGGCGGCCCCTCCCGCCACTCCCACGCGCCGCCGCTCCCTCCGTCACCCCCGGAGCAGCAGCACATGGATGGGGTGCTTCTGCCGCTTTTTTTCGGCGGGGGGGGCGACCCGCGAGGGGGGTTGTCACCCCCTCCTCGCTGGTCACCCCCCCGCGCCGAAAAAAACCGCGGGAGGGCGGGCGGGGAAAGCCTGGAAAGGAAGCAGAGCAGGCACGTTTAAGCGCCGCTCTGCTTCTTTTTCCGCTTTCCACCGCTTTTTTTCGGCGGGGGGGGCGACCAGCGAGGTGGGGGTCACCCTTGTTACCCCCTCCTCACTGGTCACCACCACCCCCCCGCCGAAAAAACCGCGGGGGGGGGCGGGGAAAGCCTGGAAAGGAAGCAGAGCAGGCGCGTTTAAGCGCCGCTCTGCTTCTTTTTCAGCTTTCCACCGCTTTTTTCGGCGGGGGGGGCGACCAGCGAGGTGGGGGTCACCCTTGTCACCCCCTCCTCGCTGGTCACCACCACCCCCCCGCCGAAAAAACCGCGGGGGGGGCGGGGAAAGCCTGGAAAGGAAGCAGAGCAGGCGCGTTTAAGCGCCGCTCTGCTTCTTTTTCCGCTTTCCGCCGCTTTTTTTCGGCGGGGAGGGGCCGACCAGCGAGGTGGGGGTCACCCGTCACTCCCTCCTCGCTGGTCACCACCACCCCCCCGCCGAAAAAACCGCGGGGGGGGGGCGGGGAAAGCCTGGAAAGGAAGCAGAGCAGGCGCGTTTAAGCGCCGCTCTGCTTCTTTTTCCGCTTTCCGCCGCTTTTTTCGGCGGGGGGGGCGACCAGCGAGGTGGGGGTCACCCGTCACCCCCTCCTCGCTGGTCACCACCCCCCCCCCGCCGAAAAAAAGCCTCGGAAAGGGGGAAATCCCCCCTTTCTGTATACACGTGCGTCGTGACGTCATGATGACGTCACGGCGCGCGCGTCGTGCCCCTCCCCCAGGGGGTGCCTCTGCGCTGCCGCCGCCCCCAGCAGCGCAGAGGCTAGCGACGCCACTGATTCAAATAAACTGCCTTCTGGCAGCTCCCTCACTATGAGAAGTGAGGTTACAGGGAACCAGGAAGAGGGCCTTCTTGGTAGTGGCGCCCGTCCTGTGGAATGCCCTCCCACCAAATGTCAAAGAAATAAACAACTGACTTTTAGAAGACATCTGAAGGCAACCTGTTTAGGGAAGTTTCTAATGTTTGTTGTTTTATCGTGTTTTTAATATTCTGTTGGGAGCCGCCCAGAGTGTCTGGAGAAACCCAGCCAGATGGGCAGGGTATAAATAATAAAGTATTATTATTATTATTATTATTATTATTATTATTATTATTATTATTATTATTAATGTATGAATAAATGGTGTGATAAAAGTGGGGAAATTATTAAAAGGGCTTGGGCACCAGCAAGGGCATTTTCTAAAGGTCTCTTGTAAGGTATTTCTGAGGATAGGCAGGATATAGCCCACTTCAGCCATCCAACTCATGATGTCCATCTGTTGCGGTCTGCAGAGTTGAGCACAGTGATTTGGTGCTAACAGAGGCAGATTTAGGGTGAGGAGCCTTGGGGCTGCTGCTGAGGATGCCACAACTATGATTTACAATAGAGCGCAAGAAGTGGAGAGGTGCTGAATTTTGGCGTCGGAGAGGTCACCGCTGAAATTTGAAACCCCAAAATCTGCCACTGTTTCTAACTTATATGCAGTTTACACTGAAAGGAAGTAACAAAAGGGATTGAAGTGAGTATAAAGCCACTATTACAGGTATGTGCTGCTGAGCTCATGTAGAACCACTGAATCAGCACTGAACTAGACATTTGATTGCTTTGTCATCATGTATACTGCCCCAGACACATTCACTGCACCATCACAAAACTTCTGTAAGTTGCATGAGTGGTAGTCTGGTGACACTAGGCACCCGTTGAAGCAATTAGGCAATTCAAAATAAATTTAGTTCCATCACATCCTGCTGATCTAACAGAGTTGTCTGAATTGGTTTTTACCACCAGATGTTCCTAGATTCAAGTCTTGATAGGAGTCCTTGACATGTAACCTTTTGTAGCTCAGAAACAACAGCAAGCTTTTACTGTAAGACCTGAATAAGTGAAATCAAACCTCATGTTTGGGAAATCTAGTGCAAAGGATGTTCACCCCACTGGCTGCAGAGACTTTTGGATGTAAGGAAAATTATGGGTTTGGATCATCAAACAGATTTTCCAGGAAGCCAGGACAAAGGATGTGTGATGTTATCCAGCCCCTTTGAACACAGTGAACTCATATTTCCAAGAAATCTCTGGGAAATCTTGTTTATATTTGACACGGTATAATTCTAATTCATTTATGTGTACATGAACAATCTTCCCCCTTTTTGGTATTTTCATGGTTTCGTTCTGGGTCCTATTTTCCTTGTCTACCTATATTTTGCAAAAAAAAAAATGTTCTTGTATGTTAACTATTCTCTACACAGAAGCAATTGAAAGAGCTGTTATTAGGAAGCTGGTTGCTCCTTTTTCCTGCTCAAAAATACACAGCGGGCTGGGAAATCTTGTCCAGAAACCAAGAATGATTTAAGCTGGGTTATTCCTTCTTGCTTTTCTTGATGGGTAATTTCTCAGATAATTGCCAGCCCAAAGAAAAGTGTACCCAGCTGAATTACAAGGAAGTTACCAAAATTGAAAAGTCTATATTGAGGCTTTTGTTTGCTAGAGAACTGGGTAAAAAACATCAATCTCATATTGGGAGAGATTGTGTGGCGTAGCCATTGATCTAAGTGAAGGTGGACAATCTAAATTATTACTTATGTTCCAGCCTTCTTGTTGGAAGATTCAGGACAGATAAAAGAAAGTACTTCTCCACATGGTTCATAGTTAAAGTGTGGAACTCACCCACAGGAGATGGTTATGGCCACCAACTTGGATGACTTTAAAAGAGGATTGAACAAAATAATGGCGGATAAGGATATTAATGAGGAAGAAGAAGAAGAAGAAGAAGAAGAAGAAGAAGAAGAAGAAGAAGAAGAAGAATTATTATTGCTGGAAACAACAGGAGAAAACACCAGAAAACTTTGGGCATTCAATTTGGAGCTCAAGGGCTCTTGGGTTGCCCGGGCAGATGCATTATGTGACCCATGAGAGCAGCGAAATAACCAGGATGTACAATGGTGATGGGGTAACAGGCAGGGCAAGGGTTGGCATGGCATTGGGTCCCAGGATCAGTTCATCATTCCGCAAGCCCCACGTTGATGGAATGGATCCGCTGAGTTTGGATCGCTCCAAACCTGTACCAAGCGTTGAACCTTACTGTGGTGCAAGCCAAGCAAGCAAGGTCTCACTGGGGGAAGAGGGTGCAGATTCCAACCAGGCAGATACTGAATCCATGCTTGGGTTTGCTGTGGTCAATCCTCCCCTCAGGTCCCTTATGGGGAGGGGGCTATACTATGTTGATCCAGACCAATGCCATTTCCGCCCTCATATAAACAATGTTATTCCGCCTAACAAAGGAAAGCCACAATTTCACTGAGGGGAAGGGTGGGGGGAGGAATCCCAACCAAGTGCCAATTGGGTTGAAAGAGGGAAAAAATCCTTTACAGCCCTGTCAACCCACGACCCAAAATTGTTCAGTAAAGCCTCTAACCAAGGCATGGCCAAACTTGGCCCTCCAGCTGTTTTGGGACTACAATCCCCATCATCCCTGACCACTGGTCCTGTTAGCTAGGGATGGTGGTAGTTGTAGTCCCAAAACAGCTGGAGGGCCACGTTTGGCCATGCCTGCTCTAACCCAAGGGTTGGCGGGCAGGAAGCTCTCAAAGCAAAATGGCTGTGAGCTCCAGGGAAAGCAGCCTTATATAGGCTTCTCCTCCCCTCTGTAACAAGACTCATAGGACAGCTTTTTCCCATGAGCCCACCACACAGAGAAGATACTGTACAAAAACCTTGCCCAGGATTTTGCTGCAATCTATGGGACACAGCACCGCCAGACAAAGGCCTCTTATGCTTATTGGGCACAGAACGGGGCTTATGCTAGACTCTCATGATTCCAAAATCTTTGATTCAGACAGGAAATGTTTTTAAAAATCTTTCCCTTGTCAAATTGAAGAGTTTCCATTATTGGATGTTGAAACACATCTGATTCAGTTAGGGAAAGGTGATAAAACTCTTCCCTTAACTTGGTTAGAGACTCTCAGATATATGGGGTCTAGCATTACCATTGGACAGTACTAGATCTCCTTCACATATGAAGTTCTCTGATTCAGTGAGACATGTAATTTTATGTCCTTCCCTTAACCCCAACTCAATCTTCGGCTAGTAGTTTTGGCCTCTAGTTTTAATCTTTGACCTCTAGTTTTAATATGAACTAGATTTTGACAGACTCCTGCCTGGAAATGCAAGTGCCTTACCTGATAAATATCTGCTAGAAATCAAGATTCAGCTCCATTAAATAATTGCACTGCACCATTGCTTTCCAAGAAATTGCAATTTACTCCTTGTGGCAGAGCTAGTTAAGAGCCATTCATTCATCTGCGACATCTCAGCTACGTGAACTTTCTGCCCCCACCCCCCAGATGATTCACGCTCAGCACAAACACCTTGCTGTTATCCATCATGGCTGGCTAACTAGGAAGTTATAACTTATAATTACTTGTTGAATATAAAGAATCAAGCAAAACTTCCAGTTATGGTGTATGTCACTTTGACCATAACAAAAATATGCTCCTATTAAAGGTCCATCATGGGGAACATGATAGGTATATCCCATGGAGAATTTATTGCTTGCTTTCATAGTCTGCTGTACTTCGGATGCATGTGTTTGTTTCTGCCATCACTAAAAGCAAGGTTCCCCCAGACCATTGCTATGAATAAGCAGCGGAGCTGATTTTGCACTTGATATTAAGTCAAACCCTGGCTTAGCTGCCATGCCATGCTGAGCTAAAAGGACTAGGGAAGAGCAAAAGGGGTGAGAGGGATGAACTTCCAGCAACATGTTGAAATGCTGTACTGAAGGGAAGGCCCCTTGGGAATTTGGGACTCTCCATGACACACATGATGGCTAGAGGGCTTTTGGGATGGTCGAGGTATTTTCAGGGACCTTGGGTGGTTTGTTTACTGTGATGTATGAACCAGACTGGTAAAACCATTGAGTTGAAATACAATTGACAAAGGGTGGACCCTGATGCCCTTATTCATTTTATACCCCATGGACAATATCCAAAATTGCCCCAGCCAATGCCAGCAATCACTCAACTCGCCAGAGCAGATTTTGGATGTGCAAGAGGGCTGCAAGAAATAAGAAGAAGGGGAACTCATGTTTGTAGTAGCCAAAGTCTGCTGTACAAGAAGGCGACCACAGTCGGCTATCACTTTATCTTCCCCCACCTTTACCTGGGAATGTTAAGCATGTATTACATTGACACTGATGAATTTGTGTGGGTGGGGTTTTTTGTTATTTATTGTTCTATTAATAATTTGCAGTTTTGTTGTATCACTGTATATGTAAGCTGTCTTGGAAGGGCATCTACTTTGAAAGACAAGGTAAACAGCTACAAAATAAATAAAAATGTGGATTCAGCATGTCTGTGTTCCAGCTCCCAAGTGACCAGTCTTGATCATAAGATATTAGTCATATACTTCTGTTTATAAGAGCACAAAAATTGTTATTGGCCAATGGAGAGAAGCGTTCTGTTATTTCTCTTGTTTTTCACAGCATTCCTTAATAAAGCTTTTTGGCTTTGTGGATAAAGTCTTATATTGCTCCTGGGACATCTATTCCCTTGATGATCTTGAGGCAGTGCAGGCCTCTGTGAAAGGACAAAAACTATTACCAATTAGCATGAAATTCTGACAGTTGGTGACCTCTCTCTTCAGGACCCGCTGAGATCTGTGAATAATGACTGTATTTTCAGATGTAGGCGGTAGCCCACATAGTGCCTTCAATATGTTTTTGGATTACAACACTCATTATCCCTGAACGTTGGCATTACTGCCTGGGGCTGATAAGAGTTGGAGTCCAACAACCTCTGGAAGGCACCATATTGGATACAGTTGTAGGGCCAAATAAGCTGTATCCCATAAGCATGTTCTTAACTCATTCCCATTGAGATGGGTATAACTGAAAAGTGGTTGCACCTAGTGGTTGCACAACCACTAGGATGTGGTTGTGCCCATAATGTACAACCACAAGTCCTGCAGTTACTTAAATTTGAGACTATTTTTTTCTCCAGGAAAACAATAATATACAGCCTACATATTACTATACCAAAGGACATATACATAGCTATATCTGAATAAAAACCTGATTATTCAATGCTCTCCAGAGAACAGACATGATTGTGCTGATGCCTTGAAGATTGCCATGACTCTCAAAAGGTGAAAAGTTTGTCAGGTTCATTTCTGTAGTGACAAAGAAGAAAAGATTGAGAGGGGGGTGGAACAGCCTGATGGCAGTACTACCTGTTGGGTTTTGATGTCTCATCACAACTCTGCAGGAAGTCAATCAAAGCATTTAGAAATAGAGGTTTTGTCTTAAACAAAGTCTCAGTGGTAGCCTAACCAAAGAATTGCTGCAGGGGTTCTGAATTATCAACATTGCTTTGAAGTATTCTATACAAGGCCATTATTTTCCTGTCTATGATGCAGCTGTCAATGGGCATTTCTCAGAAGAGGATGAAAGAAAGTTTTCATGGTTACAACTCCCATGGATATAGTTTGATATTTTCCATTTGCTGTGGGTTAAACCACAGAGCCTAGGGCTTGTTGATCAGAAGGTCGGCGGTTCGAATCCTCGCGATGGGGTGAGCTCCCATTGCTTGGCCCCTGCTCCTGCCAACCTAGCAGTTCGAAAGCATGTCAAAGTGCAAGTAGATAAATAGGTACCGCTCCGGCAGGAAGGTAAACGGCATTTCCGTGTGCTGTTCTGGTTCGCCAGAAGTGGCTTTGTCATGCTGGCCACATGACCCGGAAGCTGTACGCTGGCTCCCTCGGCCATTAACGCAAGATGAGCGCTGCAACCCCAGAGTCGTCCGTGACTGGACCTAATGGTCAGGGGTCCCTTTACCTTTACCTTTACCTTTACCTTTACCTTTACTATTTAAGTTATTGGGTTTTTTATTTTTATTTTTAGGAGTTGATCCACATGTCTTCAGGTCTTCAAACTACTATACAGCCACTATGTTAAATAACATTAGAGCAGAAGAGGTCGGAGTCTCTATTTTTCAGGGACAGTCCCAAATTTACAGAAGCTGTCCCAGCCCCGGATTTGATTCCAGAATGTCCCGCTTTTCCTTAGGACATCCCTATTTTCATCAGACAAATGTTGAAGGGTGTGGAGTTATGTGACTCCCAAACCAAGGAGATAAGTAACTATACAACCTTTAGAAGACATCTGAAGGCAGCCCTGTATAGGGAAGTTTTTTTTTAATGTTTAATGTTTTATTATGTTTTTATATATGTTGGAAGCTGCTCAGAGTGGCTGGAGCAACCCAGTCAGATGGGTGGGGTGTAAATAATAAAATCATCCTTACTAATTATTACTATGGAATAGGACGTCCCTATTTTCATTAGAGAAATGCCGGAGGGTATGGTATCTGCATGCTACATTCCCATCACAAAGCACCTGTATAATTTTACTTTCAAATTACATTTAGAGAAATGCAAGCACAGAAATAGCTTACTATAAATCTATTTAACAGTGCCACCCTATATATTTGTTCAGAAGTATGATCCATTCAGTTCATTGATCCTTACTCCCAGGTAAATGTGTATAGAATTGTGGCCTAGGACAGTGTTCTGTTTTGTTTTCTGCTATTGTATTCTTCTGGTGAGGCCTTTTGGTTCTTAGTTGGAAGTGTTTGTCCTTCAGGCTAAACTGAAACTTTTCATATAGTGAAGATGTGAGGCTGAAATGTCATGCTTAGGGAATACTTTATCAACCCCTAAAGACCACAGGGCTGTTGAAATTTGAGATTGGCTTTATGCATCAAAAAACTAGTCCTACATAGATTATTAGGTGGGGTTTCTAGATTTAGTAAAATGACGCAGAGCTGATGTTGCTTCATATTGTGCGTGATAATTATCCCAACCTGGTTATTTACAAAACACTGTTAAGCTAGAATACGCTTTCCCAGTTCTCATTTCAAGTTCTTGTTTCTCCTATTCAACCTGTCTCTTCTCCAGGGTATGGTTTGAAGATACACAAGGATACCACCTTACTGGGTCTGATCAGTGCCTGGTTGGGAGGTCACCTGAGAACTACATATACACTGCCTTGAGTTCCATCTTGGAAGAAAGGTGGGGTAAATGTTAGAAATAAAAGTCAGAAATCAAATAGTCTGAAATATCTATGAGTAATCAAAGTCATTCACGAGCAAGCAATTTCTTACTGGCACAGGAGCTCCGGAGTGATCATGGTGTTCCAGCTCCCACAAGGACAGTTCCACTTATTTCAAGGTAGGAATCAGATCAGCATAAACATCCCTTTGCATGTAAAAATTGCAAAATGTGAGTTAGCTCCTGAGAGCAAGATCGTGTGTGTGTGTGTGTGTGTGTGTGTGTGTGTATTAGAGTGTCTGTGGGATTCTGGATCAGGGTGCTGGTTGAGTCCAGTGGGAGTGCTTCTGAGTAAGTGGTTTCAAGATTGCAGGCCATCAGTGATATTTGCTAATGACTCACTCATTTCTCCAGGGCTATTGTCCCCATTTCTCTCTTTTTTAATGTCATAATTTCTGTACATTACCCACTCCAGGCTCACATTACACTGACGAGTCACGCAATCAAGTCAGCTTTATGAACATAATACTTTACTTTGTGGATGTCACACTGACGCTCTGAGCAAATGTTGCCTATGGTTCTGCAGTGCGGAATAGATACCAATGAGCTACTTCTTTCTCTTGAGTTTGCTGCTCTCAAGAAGTGCTCTGAAAATGCTTCTTTGTTTCTTTTGGTTATTTAACAAATTGCTTGATGCGTTGTCTTTGAATTGTATGATATTGGCAAAGGAAGGGTGGCATGCTTGTAGGAAATCTTCCCATGAAAACCCTAACCACCAGGCAGGGAACAGCTGTGGAGGTGACTTGAGTCTTTGCACCTCTTTCTGCTGTTGGCCTTTTTGCCCATAATTGCTGACCTTTGACCTAAGACCTGTTTAGGGAAGCTTTTAATGTTTAACAGACCATTGTATTTTAATATTTTGTTGGAAGCCACCCAGAGTGGCTGGGGAAACCCAGCCAGATGGGCAGGGTATAAATAAATCATCATCATCATCACCATCACCTGACTTGCCGCCTCCAACTGTTTCGTAAGATAGATTTTATGAAATAGAATGACAAACATCAAGATGTAGGAAGCAAAGATGACAGAACTTAAAAGGCTGACAAGTCAAAATGAGAGATGTACAAAATTTAAAACTAGTGAGGTAGGCAACATATGCCAGCATACAGTCTTTCAAAGAGCAAACAGAAATAAAATCCTGCAGTGACTTGTTCCATAGGATCAAGACTGAACCCCCCCCCCCAAAAAAACTTTTTTTTAACTTTTGTTTTTGTTGTCCTTGAGAGAAACTGTATATGTCAAAACGCATTGGGCACATCACATATTGTGATAAACTTCCACACACACACACACACACACACACACACACACACACACACACACACCAAGCAATACTTAAAGCTTTGCCTCTTTTAGGCATTTTGCCCCAGCCATTTTTGGGAAGTTTCAAATTAGAGCTCAATTACATCGAGTCAGGTGGGCAGGGTGGAAGGTCTGTCTGTTCTGAGAAGGAAACTAGACTAAACTGTAAGACAGGTCCAACCCATCAATTTTTCATGAAGGAAATTATAGGTTTGAAAATGACATGATTGTAATAACGCCCAGTATTTACTGACCTGGTTTGGTTTTGAACTGATGACCCAGAAAAGGAGAGCCTTTCCTGCCTTAATTATCTGTCAATATATATAATCCATTCTTTATTGAACAGGTGTGGCCAGACTTAACATGTCTCTGTTCCCAAACTGCATGCCCCGTCACAGAGTTACTGCAGTCTGAAATCTTGATCTCTGGTAAAGGGGTACTGCTCAAATTCTTCAGTGACATATTTTGAAAGACAGCAGATATAGTTGTGTTATGCACAAGGTTGTGATCAGTTAAAACAGAGTTGTCCGCAACTGGACCTAACAGTCAGGGGTCCCTTTACCTTTAATCTGAACATCTTTGAAATATCAAGGAATGTGCACATAGTTTGAAAGGCAGTTTCCCATGCAAAACATGCTATTGATAACCATGTCATCCCCTTGTCTTACACTGTACATACACTTTTTGGACTAAGCAAAGAGTGATGTACTTTCACCGGGTTTACTAGAGATTTACACTAAATACAATGTACGCAATAAACACATGCAATAAAGATTGTTTACACTAGGTTTCCTCATTCTGGTGTCCTCCAGATGTTTTAGACTACAACTCTCATCATGCCGGTTGGGGCTGATGGGAGCATGAATCCATCAATATGTGATGTGTGCCAGGTTTGGAATGGCTAACTTGCACTATTAAAGTGTGTGTATCTACAAGCACACAGAAAAATCTGTGTCATTTCAGCAGTGAGCACATGATATCTTGAAAATGTTGATTTTCCTACTGCTACCTTTCTGAAACACAGAGGGGGAAAGAGCAGTTTCTTCAGCAGCTGTTCTAAGCTGTGAATGTCTGTCTGGTAGGGAATCACTGAGTCCCTTGTTTCTCTATGGGCTGCAAATATTTTATTTACTCAAAGAAAGCAAAGTCACCAAATCCCCCTCCATCCTTATGAGATGCTATTGCAGGCAGATTATTTTCTGCTCAAATTGCCACTGGCACCTGGAAGAACACACACAGAGAGAGAAACCACCAACTGAGGCCTGAAGTGTCACATCAAGCAGATGCAATCATCGAAGAAGAGACAGCCCTTAGGTGTGTCCAAATGGTGGCTTTGAAGGGGAGGAACTGTGCAGTGTGTGTCAGTCTTATATGATGCACATGCAGTAACAACTTTGTGTAATGCTAATCACCTTTCTGCCGCTGCAGTTACCCAACATTGAAAGAGAAGTGGAAGTGTGGACAACAGAGGCACTGTTGTAAGGTTGTAAGAAGTACTTGTTAAGTGCGTGAGCTATGAGCTATAAGTCCCTAACATCACTAAGTAGCTTTGGAAAAGTCATTGGTACATAATTATTGATGATATAATTTCCTACACAATCCATTTTTGCAGTACAGTCGTACCTTGGTTGTTGAACGCAATCCATTCCGGAAGTCCATTCAACTTCTGAAAACATTTGACAACCAAGGCCCAGTTTCTGATTGGCTGCAGGAGCTTTCTGCATGCAATCGGAAGCCGCAGAAACCATGCCAGATGTTTGGGTTCCAAAGAACACTCGCAAATCGGAGCACTCACTTCCAGGTTTGCAGCGTTTGGGAGCAAAAACATTTGAGTCACAAGGCATTCAGGATTCAAGGTACGACTGTATGTGGAACCTCTGGTGGACCAACAGAAACTGAGATTGCCCCTGGAGGGGTTGATTGTAAGTTGGCACCTCCATTTGAGGACTAGATGCATGGTCACTAAGAAACAATTTAGGAAAGCCCTGTAAATCAGAGCAAATGAGAGAGACTAAAAAGTCTAAAGAAAAGGTGTTACTGCTATAAGCTATGAGTACCTCTCTAGCCATCAGCATAATAACCTTCTCTATACACCACATATGTTTAGCAGGCCAGACATATTTCAGTAATCCTAATATTTTCCCAATTAGTTTAGTTGAATTCTGCTCTATTCAGATACTGTCCAACTGCAGACTGAGCTAAACCTCCAATGGGGAGCATGGCAAGAGTTGCCATGTATTTCAGAAGACTTTGGCTTATGATTATAGAGAATAGAGATTTAAATATGACATTGAAGTTAAGATTTTGAGGGATAATGAGATAATGCCTGAGCTTTCCATCTGTGGTGCTTCAGAAGCTTATGCAGGTTGGTAGGGGATCTCTCTGAACGTTAGCTGGAGAGTTACCAGCTAGTTATCAAAGTCAGGTTATTGGACATCCTTTCTGACTGTACTACTCAAAAGTGTATGCCTGAATATGCTCTGATACAGGTATTAATTTCACTCTCATATATGCTTCGGACAACAGCCCACGGGGGGTTACAAGGCACCACTTTGATAATTCTGATCCTCCTAAGTTCTTCAAAGTGCTAATCCTTTGTAAGAGCATTTAGACCATGTTTCCCAACACTTTTGGAAAATTTTAAAGCAAAGGAAAAACAGTTATTGACGCCATCAGGTACTATGTAGTACCAGCCAAAGTATATCTTTTGTATCCATCTGTCTTTCCTCCCTTTGAACCTTTTGTTTTCCTCACAGCAGTCTTCACTCGCTTTAAACAGATGGTATAAAATCAACATTTCTTTGTTAGCTTCCAGTGTAAGTCAAGATAATTCCCTATGGAAAATATATCAGAAGACTACATGCACTGCCTATAGTAGATACCTATTTCAGGGTAATACTTTTTAAAGATAGTATTTGGACCCAATCTAACAGCACACCCTATCTGCTTTTCAGCTAGTCACATCCAAAATCGCTAAGAATTTGCAGTCAGAAATGCAGCAGCTTACTATTCCAAATGGCACCTCCACATTTAATTGGTTTTGTTTTTTTTTACTTTGCATTTTCCTGCATTGACACCCACAGCACACAGCCACCCCTCTCTTTCCCTCTGCCAAATTAAGTTCCCTGAGAGTAGCACCAGAGTGCAGAATTCCACAACTGGAGGCTAATTCACACATGTATATATCACATATATCAGAATGGATCTCTGCTCACTCAGGGGGACTTCCCTTTCTTCTACAGCCCCGTACATTCCTGACAGCCTCAAAAGCACAGAGTGTTGCCCTTTTTAATTGCAGTCTTTGGAACAAAGAAACTGAAATGTGTAACTGATTGTTCAGGATTCCAGAACATTGTATGGAAAGGTGGTCTGGATGTCATGACTGTTTTATGGCCTGTGACTTCCTGCTAGTTTACCTTCTCTTTCATGACCCAGCACCAACATCACCTCAAAAAAGGGAAAGGATTCCTGACAAACTTACATGCTCATTGTGCAGCAAGGGATGGACTGCTAAATATAAACTTACAAGAATTTCATTTTACTTGGGTCAATTTTATGCTGCATGTTCATAGTTCATTTACAAACATGTTGGCAGTCTATACATTATATTAATTAATGGAACCATTTTGTGTGGAAGCAAAAGAGCTTTTTTTTTTTTTTTTAAAAAAGCACAATCTTCAAATAATTGCAGCCCTAATTATGGTGCACAGAAAGCAAAAACTCTTTTGTAAGTAGCTCTAGCATTTGGAATTTGTGCAATTAATTGTAGCGCTCACATCTTCTTTCCCTGGTACTTTATTTCTTAAAGAAATTTGGAAGTCTAGAATCGGAAGGACCTTCAAAAGTCATCCATTTTAATCTCATGTAATGGCCAGGAACCACCCAACATCTTTAAACGGATTAAGCTGCTCCTATAATGACATATAATCAAATTAAATGATAGTATCCTGAAACAGAAGAGTTGCAGGGATAGGTTGAAGCCCCTGCAGCAAATGTGTCTGTAGAAAAAAAGGGGGGAGTAAGAAAAACATAGGCTGTGTACATGCTATAACTTTAAAGCACATTTGAAGCATATTCTTTCCCTCAGAGATTTCTGGGCACAGTAGTTTACCCCTCACAGAGTTACAATTCCCAGCAACCGACAACTACAGTGCCCAGAATTCTTTGAGGGGGGAAATGTGTTTCAAATGTCCTTCAAAAGTATAGTGTGTATTCAGCCTTCACTAACAAACAGTTAAGCATGGTATTTTTCCACCAGCCATTTTGGAAAAGACAGGAAAAGGGGAGGTGGAGCAGAAGGGACTTTTTATAATGAGTCATACCAACGGTCCAGCTAGCCCATTAAGAGCAATAAGACCTGTACCAGCAATTAGTACTATCAGATCTCTGGAGTAGAGACTTAACATAATTGTGGCAATTTGTCCTCTTTAACATTTGCCTTTTGCTGCTGTCAGTCTCCTCTGGATGAGAGATGGGGGAGCCAGCCATATGTCATCTACCCCTCATCTCTGAGCTGTATTTGGAGTGCAGCAATACAAGTTCCAGAAACTTTCTTGTTGATTAACTCTTATTTTGCTTCTGTTTGCCAAATTGTTGATTCTTGACATTTTTTAAATTTACTGGCAATCTGTAATTAGTATGTTTGTATTTCTAATGGGGAGAAAAGCAATGACAAACCTAGACAGCATCTTAAAAAGCAAAGACATCACCTTGCCGACAAAGGTCTGTATAGTTAAAGCTATGGTTTTCCCAGTAGTAATGTACGGAAGTGAGAGCTGGACCATAAAGAAGGCTGATCGCCGTAGAATTGATGCTTTTGAATTATGGTGCTGGAGGAGACTCTTGAGAGTCCCATGGACTGCAAGAAGATCAAACCTATCCATTCTCAAAGAAATCAGCCCTGAGTGCTCACTAGAAGGACAGATCCTGAAGTTGAGGCTCCAGTACTTTGGCCACCTCATGAGAAGAGAAGACTCCCTAGAAAAGACCCTGATGTTGGGAAAGATGGAGGGCACAAGGAGAAGGGGACGACAGAGGATGAGATGGTTGGACAGTGTGCTCGAAGCTACTAACATGAGTTTGGCCAAACTGCGAGAGGCAGTGAAGGATAGGCGTGCCTGGCGTGCTCTGGTCCATGGGGTCACGAAGAGTCGGACACGACTGAACGACTGAACAACAAATTTCTAATACTCTGTATTTTGGTGCTTTGAATGTTTGCTGTAAGCTGCTTTGGGCACAGCTCATTGCAGATAAGTGGAATATAAGTAAACTCTATCAATTAATGCTAACAGCTCTTTGGAATCTCAGGAATCCCTTTTCTAGTTCCTCTGAAAACTTTTCTTACTGGGGCAACCATCCCCAAACCGGTGCCCTCCAGAAAATTGGCCCTACCGGATAGGACTGATTGAGTTATGAGTTAAAAACATCTGGAGGCACCAGGTTGACGAAAGCTGAACTAGACATTCTGGAAGATCATGCACTTGGAATTTGTGCTGTGTATTACTAAGTTACCACCTGTCCACAGCTGATTCTTTCTACTAATGACTACAAAGACTTTGCAATCTTTGTCTCATTCAGCTTAGGAAATGACTTTCATATGGGTTCACAGTATGGAGCTGTGAACAAGGGAAGCAGCTTTCGTTATCTGGAGTTGAAGACACTTAAAAGACATTTGCATTTTTGAAATATAATTAAACTTGATTTGTTTAAATGTAGAACAGGGAAAACATTTTGCAACAGCCAAATGGCCTGCGGTCCCTGCTATCTGCCAAACATAATTTTTTGATTGACAGGGATTTGAGGATAGATGAAGGCATTTGAAATAGCCACAAAATATTCCGCTTCCACTTACAAAGCTCCCCTCTCTGCTCATATAATACGGGGTATTCCCCATAAAGTGTGAAATTGCAGTCCAGATACTAATTCAGAGATTCCAAGGCTTCACACTTTGCATGTCCATCATTCAAATGACTGCTTCGCTCCCACGGGATGGTTTGCCTGTAGTAGTAGAGCTTCTGAACAAGAGCAGTTCCACTTAAACTAGGCTTCCAAACAACATTACCACATCAGCTATACACCTTTTGGGGGGGGTTGCAATGGTGAACACTCCTGATCTGCACCGTGAAGGACAGCACACAAATGTCTCTGCATGTTCCAACGTGAGGCCATTGAAAGGAGTTTCCACAAGGTGACCATAAAGCATAAACTGATCTGATTTCATGCACTTGGGTTCTCTAATGATGAGTTCTTCATGGAAGTCATTTGCAGTCTCCATGGGATTGCCTATTGTTTTTATCCACCTTTATCTGTGCATAAAACTGTGCATAACTGTGGTGCTGTGGGTTAGACATAGACCCTAGGGCTTGCCAATCAGAAGGTCGGCGGTTCAAATCCCTGTGACGGGGTGAGCTCCCATTGCACGGTCCCAGCTCCTGCCAACCTAGCAGTTTGAAAGCACCTCAAAGTGCAAGTTGATAAATAGGTACTGCTCTGTTGGGAAGGTAAACGGTGTTTCTGTGCACTGCTCTGGTTCGCCAGAAGTGGCTTAGTCATGCTGGCCACATGACCCGGAAGCTGTACGCCGGCTCCCTCGGCCAGTAAAGTGAGATGAGCGCCACAACCCCAGAGTCATCCGTGACTGGACCTAATGGTCAGGGGTCCCTTTACCTTTACCTCAGCCATGTATGCATTATCCTGAAAGCATGTGGGTGTGCTGTGGAAACCAAAATACATATGACTGCTATGACTAAAGAGGTACATTTCGTTCTCCTCTTTTATCATGGCAGTTGCATGTACTAATGTACAGATGTCTATTTTCATATAGCAGACAGTTGTTAAGCAGCTTAGAATAGTATGAAGACAGGAGTATTACATGTGATTGCAGCCACTTAGCTGCCCCCTAAAGAAAGTGCTGGATGCTAAGTACCGTACATTTCCGTTGCTAAAGACAGGATGAGCACAGAGTGTACAATGGATGACTATTTGAATGCAACCATTGTAAACAGCTATCATGGTTTGCCAGATGTACAGTACCTATCCCTTTATTAGTCTTATGATTATAGTCAGCATTATTCATTACCATAAAGCTAGCTATAAATATGTACTTAAAGAGTACATTATAAACCAACAGGTTTCTTAATGGTTTCCATGCACTATAAAACAAATAGTGTGGACTGACCCACGGCTGAAAATGTTGCTGACCCCTGATCAATGGTCTGGAAGCCAAACTTCATGAGGAACAGTTGAGGAGGGGTATGTTTAGCCTGGAAAAGAGGAGACTGAGAGGATAGCCATCTTCAAATATCTGAAGGGCTGTCACATGGAAGATGGAGCAAACTTGTTTTCTCCTGCTCTGGAGGCTGGGACCTGAACTCTAAAATTCCATGATTCTATGAAGGCTGCTCATAAGGCTTACTCCTTGCAGACATTTGCACCAAGGCATGGATTTGCACATTCAGGGATACACATGAGAAGTAGCAAGTAGAAAACCGAGCTGTGAATCAGGAAGTTCCTTGTTCAAATCTTGCTTCTGTCATGAATTTGTAGGTCACTGCAGGCAATCCCCTCCCTGTCAGCCACAGTTCTCCACTGCCACCCATCTGCAATATGGGAGATAATAATATTGACTTACCTTACAAGTTGTTTGTAAGGACTACTGCTGGATAATGCATGTGAAATGCTTTGAACACTTGGAAGTGCTGTACAACTGTGAACTATTATTAGATTAGTGTCACTAATTGGAAAGAATATTTCATCACCTTATAGGAACAGCTGACAGTTCGGACAATGACCAAACGGGATATTTGTCACAAGTGTGATAAATTAAAGGTATCTGTTGCTAATTAGTCTGACTTCTGGGTATATTTTGATATTACATTGCAGAAATTAGTATAAGACCACGGAACAAAATGATGCGGTTGTACAATACTTGTAACTGTATTTTACTTTGCATGAGATTTCCACATGAATAATTATTATTCCCAAACTGTGACTTTTGGATGTTTTTCTATGACTGTGATTCTGTATCTGTGAGGTCAGTTTCTAGCAGAGGAACCTGCTGAACTGGACAAACTAGTTTCTTTGCTAGGTTAATGGTGGTAGCTGTTTTGTACTTAATCCAAAGCTATGGCTTTGGGGGCACCATTCCCCTGAAAACTAATGGGAAGGAAAGATCTGTTGGAGTGTTAACGCTGTGAGCCCTTCCATTCTATATTCAGGTTGTATATACATGCAGATAAAACCATGTATCCTAGAGACACCACAGACTCCATTGAATGAGTGCTAGGACTTCTGGAGTCTCTTATTGCTGGGGACTGGGATGCATACAACACTATGTAAGAAGCATTTAAAAACCAAACAGATAGAATTATAAGACCAAGGCAGCTATTTAAAAGAAGTGCCAAGCTGCTGGGTACATACTGACTGTGCTCTAAGTCTGCTTCCACTCAGGAATGAATTTAAAGTGGACATGGCTAAAAAATCAGCTCTTTATTTTCTTGACAGATGAATGAAAAGTATAGTCTAAAATGGATCCCCATGTGGCATCACACCAAGACTGAAGTGTATTTCACCTGGAATCTGGATGAAAACCCATCTCGTTTCCCTATCCCTGACAGGCACAAGGTAGGCAACCAAGCTGAAAATTTGCCAGCTGTATAATGTGAAACTTCATTTGAATTTCAATGAAAAGGTGATGCATAAAAAAGACCTGGCTCACAAGGCAGCAGATTTTGCTTTTAAGTGCATACTAAATATTAAGCTTGTTATGCCTATTCAGCACAAAAGACAGGTACATTTTCAAAAGAAATTTTAAAAGTTAGAAGTTGAACCTCCAACAAAATGTTGTAGCATGAAGTACTCGTGCTGAGTGTTCCAGTCAGTCAGCAATGCCCCTTATCAGGATATTCCATTCCATTCCTCCTGCCTTCCAGTGTTACATGCCACCCCCCACCCCCCCAGCCTGCCAGCATTCTGTGGCCATTGATCAAACTTAGTTCTCATTGGGCTCTTTTTGGGTTCCTTCCATCTTGACATTTTTCTTTGGAAGGCCCATTGCCTAGCTGCTGCTTACAAGACGGTAGAGGCAGTGGTCAGGTCAGCATGGTGCGAACACACCAACAGGATTGCCAGATTGGCTCCACCAATGCATTTGCACATTGCCGCCACCCCAAACTTTTATCTCTTAGTAAGAAGCAGCAGCACAACAACTGACTGGTGGTCAAGTGTGTGGTGCCACCCCACCCCACTATCCACTACCATCTTAGTTAAAGTTGCCATCTGAAATCTTGTTTTACTTGCTTTCATTTCAATATTCATTATGCCCAGCAGTTGCAAGCAGAAATCAACCATCCCAGCCACTTGTGCAGGAACGACCCACTGATTAATGTTCTACAATATAGTTTCTCATGCATGGAGAATCAGAGCCAAGTAGTTGCTAACTACTTTTGAAGTCTTATTTCCTTTATCTTTAATGCCATCATCAGTTACCTAAGATATTCCAAATTGTCAGCACAGAACTCACATAAAGAGAACTCTCTGGGCCTATTAAAAAGGGCCGTAAAAATTCTAATGCTGGTCACATGTTTCTGATGTAATGTGAGCTCCAGCCCTGGGAAACATTTATCTGTGCAGAAACATCTAATAAATAGTCACACTATCCATTCAGTTCTATCCATTCAGATGCCGTGACGGCATTCAAGACAGTTTTGCTGTTTGAATGGTAAACAATCATTAAGAGGAAGCATAAATTGGGATGAAAGAATCACATTGTTTTTATCAACATAACAGATGATGGCATACTCCCCAAAGGCTGACCATACCAGAAATGGCTATGTTCATTGTGAAGAGAAGAGAACAGAACTAAAGGATGCTCTAGCAGCTTTTCAGGGTTTGTAGTTTGAATAAAAGAATTGATTATTATGAATTAGGAGATGGATGCCATTAGCTTAGTTAGTGATTTCAAAATAATAAGTTGGGACACCTCCTTCCACTTAGTGACCTATAGGGACCTTGTGAATGGGCAGATGCAGTTCAATAATCTATAATTTTAGATTTTGAGTTTATTTTATTTTTATCTGTTCAGTTGTTGTGGCGATAACTTTTTAAAGGTAACTGGAGAGAAACACAGGACAGACAAAAACAAGTACTTTTTCACATTATGAAATTCTCTACCCACCAACTTAGACAAATTCCTGGTGGATAAAGCTATCAGTAGCTACTAGTAACAATGGCTATATATTGTCTCCAGTATGTCGTGGATCACAACTGGGAGGGATCTACTGCACTCATGTCCTCCTTGTGAGCTTCTGCTGGCACCTGGTTGGCCATTGCAGCCAACAGGTTGCTATGGTCAGATCCAGCAGGACTCTCCTTCCATGTTTATGTCTTTTGTTCTGGGGACATGACAGCATTAACTTTTACAACACTAAATAGTGTTTCATAACACTAAATTCCTCTGCTATGCTTGACTAGGAGATTTGGTTTTAATCCTAAATCATACCATGCCACCTTTCTTGGTATTTAGCTTTCAGACCATAATCAAGACAAACAATGATGAAATCCAACTGCTTTTAAGTGAAATTAATGAAGTCTCTTTCTGTCTATAGGAGTTTTGTTTACTAAGCTGAAGGCAAGAAAACATGTGCAATAGGGACATTTGTCATGAGAAAGAGAAAGGTTAACAACCTTTGCTGCTGGGACAGAGAAGTTGATTGTTAAACCAATAAACCAAAAACCACATGCAGCAAAGCAATGATCTGTGCAAACCACTTTTGAATACTGGTTTTCTTGCAGCAGGAAATCTAAGCACGTAGATAAACAGACTGGTAGCCAGGAAGATCACAACACCTAAAGGCTATATTATTTGAAAAGGTGATGTCTAATTTTGGTGCACTCTTTATAAACATCTCCTTCACATTTTATCTGGTAAGGAAGGGTTTTCAGAGACAATCAGAAAGAAACAACTTTCCTTTGAATATTGCCTAGTTCTCTTATGAGCTTTATATGTTAGTTACAAGACACTGAACATGGCCCAGTGGTTGAGAGCAGCCAGTGCAGTCTGCTTAACACAGTTGCAATATCCACACATTCAGGTGCTCAACTCAACAACTTGGCTATAGTGTTCTGCCCTGGCTTCCGCTTCTGGACCAGTCTCAAACTTTATTTATTTATTTATTTATTTGGTATACCTGTAGATCTCAGGGGGGATAAAATCGTACCCTGTTGAACTCCACATTGATTACTCCATGGAAAACGTTCCCCCAAGCAACACCCTCTGGGAACGACCATCCAAGTAGGACCAGAACCACTGCAAAGCAGTGCCACCCACCCCTAACTCGGACAGCCACTCCAGAAGGATACAATGGTTGGTGGTACTGAAAGTCATTGAGAGGTCAAGGAGAATTAACAGGGAAATGTTTCCCCTTCCTCTCTTTATTATGACCTCTGTAACCAAAGCAGTTTCTGTGCCAAAACTGGGCCTAAACCCAGACTGAAATGGATCTAGAAAATCAATTTCAACCAAGAGCACTTGGATGTGGCCCACAACCACCCGTTCTAGAACCTTGCCCAGGAAAGGGAGATTAGCAACTGGCCAGTAGTTACTTAGATTTTCCAGGGAGAGTTTCTTAAGGAGCAGTTTTACTGCTGCCTCCTTGAAGCGGGCAGGGACTACCCCCTCTCATAAACAGACATTAACCACCTCCTTGGCCCAGCCAGCTGTCCTTTCCCTGATAGTTTTGATCAGCCAGATGCACAAGGGTGCAAAGAGCAAGCGGTCACCCTGACCGATCCAAGCATCTTATCCATTTAGATAGGAGGCATTCACCAGGGTGTGGTAAAGGAATTTCATATTTTTTAGCAATGCTATCTATAATTTTGAATCCTCTATAAATATGTTAATGAGCCTTTATCTTTTGTAGTGAAGCTACAATCAAGTTTCTCTTTTAGTCCTCACACATGATCTTAGTAGGGTTGTTGAAATAACCAGTGTTTGAATATGTGAATAAAAGTATGACACCTAAATCCCAGGGGTTGTATCCAATGTCAGTACTATTCACAGCAGACCTATTGAAATTAATGGACATGACAAATTTAGGTAGAATTCAATGAATATTGCTCAAATTAGACTCATTGGAATTAATGGACCTAACTTAGCCATGTCCATTAATTTCAGTGGTTGTACTCAGAGCAAAACATAGCTTAATACCACCACTAAATTCTAATGGGTCTACTCTGAAAATAACATAGTTGGATACAGCTCCAGATTTAATTAATTAATTAATTAATTAATTAATTTGATATGTAATCTGATAGACTTCATTGAATTCACCGTTATGTTCTTATAGATCCAATCCTGGTGGTAGGTTTTCAGAGTTGGAAAACTAGTATAAGTCTGAGTGCCCCATGCCAAACTCTTGACATCTGGCAAATCTAAACACAGTCCTTGCCTCTAGCACTGTTAAAAACAGCGAGCTTAATCTCATTTAGCTGATCCTAATGAATAAAAATAATCTCTCTGGGAATCAATCTTTCTTTCCTTCCTTCCTTCCTTCTTTCTTTCTCCTTTACTCCATATGGATTATGGTGCCTTTCTATTAAAGCATTTTAGCTCCAAAAGAGTATTTGAAATGTCATAATTAATAAGATTTTGTGTTTGAACTTTGCAGCCACTAAGACATTTAAAGCAACTGAAGCACAGTCCTCTTCAGTCATTTATTTCTTTCATCCTTCAGACATCAGCTTTCTGCCCAACCCCCATAAGATTTTTTCTTTTAGCAGATCTGCAAATGAGGGAAGGTTGGGGGTGGGGAGATCACAACCAACTGAAAATGTCTGTCTAAATTGTGACCAATTAAGTCACTGTTGCAGAACATAAATAAAAAACCAATCTAATTCAATTGAAATCACAGCATTGGTTCCGACAGTTTTTTAGCAGCCCAACAACTTTTGAAATGTCATCATTTTGATAGCTGGTATGGAGATAAGAAGAGTGCAGTTGAATACCCAGTTACCTGGAAACAATCCCCACCAAACTCGGTAGAACTTATTTCTGAGTAGACTTGTATTATTACTGTTATTACTATCGTTATGGGAGGCCCACAAACAGGACATGGGCACAAGGAAATTTTTCTGTCCTTCCTCTGGCAGCAGAAGTAGAACACAGTCATCAGGGATGGTAACCACTGAACACCAGATTTGGGGCAGAGCTACTGATTCTGCTGCGCTGCACACTGAGCCTAGGGGGTGGCATAAGGCATTGCAACTATGACATAGTGAGCAGAACGGAAGGTGAGAGGTGAATGGGGAGTGCCAAATTTTGGGGGGGCTTTTCTGACTTACGTCAAGTTACGAACAATTTTGTTTCCTTTTCTTCCAAAACATTGACTTTAGCTGTGCACCGGGGACTCTGCACACAGAATGATGATGCATTATTTACAAAACCTTCAGCATTAAGTCAGTGTATGACAGGATGCTCTTAATCAATATGGGAAGATTTTGAAAATGATTAACTGTCGCAATTAAATCTGAATCCTTTGTGAAAATATACACCATTCATGGAGCTATTACATTGTTGTTCAGCAATCCATCAAAACAAAGGAATGCACATGCTAATAAACATGTCATTTTTTATATTGTTTACTACAGAAAGAATGACAAACAGCAAAGAATTGGCAAGACTGGGGAGCAGATAATAATAATAATAATAATAATAATAATAATAATAATAATAATAATACTGCAATGTGTGCTTTACAGGGATTCCTGGATGCTATTGCTGTGGAATAATTGACTGAGGGAAGAATTGACTTCCATTGCTCACCAACTGCTGTGACGGTGTTGCGAGGAGAAAGTTTTGTATCAGTTTTCATAAATGGCCATCCTTCTGCTGGAGTTTTGCTGTGCTTGTGTGTTGCATACATCTTATGAAGGAATCAATTCCTCATAAGAACGACCCCCCCCCCTGGATAAGGCAATGACCTATCTAGTCCAGCATCCTGTTCTCCTCGTGGCTACCCAGATGACTGTAGGAAACCCTCCACCAGGACTGGGATACAAGAGCCCTCTCTCCTCCTGTGGTTTCCAGCAACTAGTATTCAGAAACATTACTGCCTCTCAGTGCGAAGGAAGAGCATAGCCATTGTGGTTAATCATTGTGGCCAATAGCCACTAATGGCCATTTCCTCCATGAATTTGTCCGTCCCTCTTTTAAAGCCATTCTCCTAAAAGGATACATGCAATATCCATCATGATGTTTGTTCAGCAGGCCCCACTTGTCATTATTATTATGAACCATCTGTTTTACTGTTTTATTTGATGTTTTAAATGAAAAGTAATTGCTATTGAACTAAGATGGATACCTTTCACAGAAAAAGTCGGTGTGACAATGGGGGTTGAATGGGTGGACAGAAGCCTTGTCTTGGTTTCAGGAAGGTTGTAGCCTCTGCTTGCTCCTCCTTGGTTAAAGGAGGATCCCGGTAAAATGATCCAGGAGGATATGCTTTTGTCCGAATGCCCAGGCGAGAGCAAGGGCCATAGCACTCCTCCAACGAAGATCCCTTGGGGGTACCCCTATTTGATGTGGTTTGCTCTTAGCTGCACTTCCAGCAAATGGACTGGGCAGAATATGGCTTTACCCAATGCCTAAGCCAAAAACGTTCACATCTGTATTCAATAAAGTTGTGGCCTAATTGAACCCAATCTCTGTATCTTCTGTCTGTTGTGGTTATTTCATAATTAGGGATGGAACCTTGACACACAATTTGTTTTCCGTTGATTCCTTCGACATCCCTAGTCCTTGGCTGGATTAGGGAAACAAAGCCAAAGTCTCAATGTGCTAGACTGTTCATCTATTCAGTCCAACACATGGAAGCAAAAAAGAGAGATTTGGTTTTAATATATGTGCAGCCCTCTTCTTTATACACCACATGAGCTCAGGGGTGTACAACACAGAGGCCTGTCAAGTTGTCGGGATCAGATGGCCCACTCTCCTTTGCTTGAGCTTTTATCCTGTTTCATTGACTTTGCCTCCAGCCATCCTGCACATCTGTGATTTCTGATCCCAGAAGACTCCATAGCTCCTATTATATATGCACCGCTTACAACCTCTAAGTTTGTTAGCAACAGGTTGCATCTCTTTTATGAAAACAATGTCATGACCTGCCTTTCTGCTTAATTTGTCAGCCAAAAGGTAGCAAATCAAATATTAATGTTAGATTTCCCAAGTCAACACTGAATGGTAATGGGTCTGTTGTCAGAAGCCAAATTGTTTTTTGAATTGTTCAATGGGCAAACAGAAAAGCTGTTGATGGAGAGCATCTGGATTTTTGTTTTCCTGTTTACCTCCGAGGTAGCTAAAGGAAACTGTTTCATGTTGCTCTCTTGCCTCGACTGTAAGAAATATTTCAAGTGAAGTCTCTCTTCCGAGAAGAAGATTGTCTTGTGATTGATTTGTCAAGTTTCTTGGGGTTGGAAAATAACTTGTAACGTTTTGATGCTGCAGCCCAAAATATATAGCTTGTCCCCACAATACATATCACAGAAACAGGCATAGATAAGAGGTAAGTAAATACATTTCCTCTGTTGGCAAGCAAAAAATATGGAGTTAGAAATGTAGCAAATGCTCTGGGCTCCTCAACTACCCTGCCAATATTGTACATTAGCACCTACCTTTCATTTTCCCAAGTCATACAGTATTAATGCATCTTAAGTTTTCAAACATATACAGCCATGATAGAATGAGATATCTGTCAGAATTATTCAGGTGGGTATAAGGTTATCCACAGGAAGATTGAAGTGTAGTGTGAACTGGTGCAGGGCCAAGCGATACTGATGCCATCAAGCAATGGCAGTGAAACCAGTTTGGGATCCAATGGCTTTCTTGCTGACTGCTGCCAGTGAGGACATGCCAGTGGCCTACCTGCATGTTCAGTAGGCTGAAGGGAGAGGTTGGTTCCAGTGGAGTGACAGTTGCATCACTTCATCAGTGGTGGTTAGTCAGAGGCTGGCTTAGCAGGCAGAGCTGAGCAGAGGAACACCTCCACTCAATCCAGCCCTTCCAGCTCAGTGCAAGGGGGCATTTAGATTGCTTTGTAAATTGTTCATATTCTATTCTAATTTTTTTGTCAGTTGCTAGTGGAAAGTAAATAAATTTACGCTGACCACATGACTTGAATTGAATCTGTATCTGTAACATTTGGAAGCAGCCCAATCTGTTTTGAATCCACTCTGCTTCATTCCAATTAGATTTGTTAATCTAGCTCAAATCTGTTAAAGCTGAAGATCTATTTTGTCCCCATTGTCTATAATAGGGAATCTAGTAATGGCTATAACTTTTTTCACACAAATGGATAAAATTTGCAGGCAAGGAAGTACCCCTGAAGTAGGTTATATCTGCTGGATTTCAGATATATCTATTCAGGGGTTTTTGTGCTGTGTTTCCTACTTTCTGTGACCAAATACTTTTAAAACTGGGCCATGCTGAACGTGCCCTTGTGTAAGATACCTGAAAAAATCAGATAAATTATTCTAGAGAGGCTCTTGTGCTAGGCAATTTTACCTTTGTTATAAAACACTGGAAAAATCAGTTTGCTTCCCAATGTCTCCCTTCCACCTCCCAGTCTTGAAGTACAATCTGTGAAGAAAAATGACTCTAGCCAATCCACACACACCTCAGCTGGTGTAGAAGGGGTTTGGATTACAATGTAAGTCATTATTTCAGTGGGCCTACTCTACAACTCCCCTTCATGGATCACTGCCTTGTCATGGCGAAGGGGCTTGAATTACTCAGGGAAGCTATGGACAGGTCAAGATGGACAGGTCATAGTGGAGAGTTTGGACCAAACGTGATCCACCTGGAGAAGGAACTGGCAAGCCACTCCAGTATCCCTGCCAAGAAAACTCCATGGACAAAGACAACAGGCATATAAAAGATATGACGCTGGAAGATGAGCCCCTCAGGTCGGAAGGTGTCCAACATGCTACTGGGGAAGAGCGGAGGACAAGTACAAGTAGATTCAGAGCTGATGAAGCGGTTGGGCCAAAGCCGAAAGGACGCTCAGTTGCGGATATGCCTGGAAGCGAAAGGAAAGTCCAATGCTGTAAAGAAAAGTATTGCATAGGAACTTGGAATGTACAACTGGTGAAGTCTGAGCTGTGATTAGTTGGTAAGCAGATCTTTTTAAAAAAGAAAACAATTTCAGTTGAAGTATTTATAAAAACCTAAGGTGGTAAGCGGGACATGGGTGGCACTGTGGGTTAAACCACAGAGCCTAGGGCTTGCCAATCAGAAGGTTGGCGGTTCGAATCCCCGCAACGAGGTGAGCTCCCGTTGCTCGGTCCCTTCTCCTGCCAACCCAGCAGTTTGAAAGAACGTCAAAGTGCAAGTAGATAAATAGGTACCACTCTGGCGGGAAAGAAAACGGTGTTTCTCTGCACTGCTCTGGTTCACCAGAAGCGGCTTAGTCATGCTGACCACATGACCCAGAAGCTGTACACCAGCTCCCTCAGCCAATAAAGTGAGATGAGCGCTGCAACCCCAGAGTTGTCTGCGACTGGACCTAACGGTTAGGGGTCCCTTTACCTTTACCTTTAAGGTGGTAAGCAGCATTTTAATAGAGTCACCCCTTATATTCTATCCTTTGTGACAAAGAAAGGGGAATGCCTTTTTTAACATACACTTGCATCCTCTTCAAGCAAACGGAAGCATGGTATTTTTCTTTATAAACACTCATGCAGATTGAATTGGTAAATCAGTCAACTAAAACATGCACTGTTGATCAGCTTCATTTAATTGAGCGGCAGCCCTAGAAAAATGCAGGTTATATTCAAAATGTGTGTGATAAAATTAAGGGATGAATTGGTGGATGACTAGGGAGCAACGTTCTTTCATGTCTGTACTGAGTTTGTTTTCTGATCAAAGTTTCTGATTGAAGGGTAACAGCCTGGAAAGTGTAGCCCTTTTTAGATGGATGCACCTGATGCATGCAACATATGGCTGAAGATGCAGCACACAACTAATAACTTGACTGTAATGAAAGTCCTTTTAACTGTCATGAGTAGATATGGGAACGAAGCTCCTGAAAAGTGAATAAAAGACTGAACCTGACTTTAGTTTGCACACCTGCTGTCTCCCCTGAAAGAACCCTGAATTAGTCATCAATACTATTTTAAAAATAAATAAATAAAACTTCTTTCATATGGAAACAACTGTCCTTGAACCCAGAGCATGTTTTGTTGTTCCACCCACAAAAAAGAAAGGAATTTTTAAATCTCATCTTTCTTCTGCCCCTTAATCTGGCTGCTTGGTAAAGGCTCTTGCTAGCACTGTTGTTTAACAAATGTGCCACTTGCCCGGGAGTAAATTGTACTGGATTCTGAGCAAGCAGGTTTTGGGATTATGATGTAAGACTTGTAAGAAATATTTTTCATTCCTTAACCAAGGTACCTTCTCCCCACCCACTTAAATCTGACTACTTAGAAAAGATTCAGAATAGCTTTGTTGTTAAACAGATATGCCTGTTTGTTTTTGTTTGTTTAAAAAACACCAGTTGCCAAGAGTAAACTGCATTGAATCCAGTGGGGCTTACTTCTGAGTAGACAGGTTGGAGACATATTTTTGCAGCTTGATTTACTGGGCTGTGAACTGGTTTAACCCAACCTTTAAATTATTGTATCCACAATCACAAATGAACAGGTACAGAGGAACAAGGCCCATCCCTCATCATTAGAGAATCAGGGGATGTCCACATGAAGCTTATGTGATAAAGGCAGCAAGGAAAGCAGCCCAAGAAGTAACCCTGAGACAGATTTCCTGCCAAAATAGTAAGTAGGAGGAGGTGGTAGATCATTGAATCATTGCAATGCTCAGGAATAGGGATTAAGAAGCAATGCTCTGCTTATCCTCCTTCTCAAGCTGCTGAATTCATTTTTAATCTCTTTTTTAATTTGCCAAAGATCTGGTGGCACAGTCCACTCTCAACACATTAGAAAGGACTCATCTTTCTATCTTGCTCACTTTGTGTTGCCTTCTTCGGTGAAAAGTGTCAAGTCAGGAAAGAAGCTTTTGTGCATGTCAAAAGAGGGGAAAGTGACATTGCCTTAAGAATGTCTTTGAATTATTCATGGCACATAGCCTAATTCTTCTCAAGTCCCAGGCCAAGCAGAAACTTGAGTGTGATGTTTGCCTTATATTAATACTATATTTCATTAATCACTACAGAGATGAGCAAGACGGAGTCATAAGCTCACTGCAATGTTGTATTATTGCTTCTTGGATGTTCTATTTTTATGCAAAGCATGTTTAATAAAAGTGATTAGAATTCCCCTCCACAATGGCATTTGTAGCAACATTCACTCTTAGAATCGACAAAGGCAAAGATGGAGTTTTTTATTACAGAAAATCCCTTGACTTAAGTTCTAGTTCATAAAACTATTTAAAACTTTCAAAATACCCCGGGCAACAGCCACACATCCATAAATTACAATTGGCAATTTGGCTTAGATATTGAGGATACTTTACATGGCCAGGATCAGCTATAGATGAAAGTTGGGGGGGGGGGGGGAATACAGGCAAATGGCTGGCATTTCGTATGTTTTTGTATTTAAATTATAACCGATGGTTCGTAAAATGCACAAAATAATGTCAAGCCCAAACGTTAAGCACCTGTCATTCGCCAAGACAACAGGCTCTCAATAAGTTCTTAGCTGTGTTGCCAATGTAAATTTCTACTTATTTTCATTACAAACGAGTAATGAACATTTGTCATACAAATGCTTCCACTCAGTTCCAGCAATTCTCCAATCGTACATTTCAGCAATATTCAGCAGTCCACAATTCCATGAGCAGGTACATGTTCCAGAGGCAGCACTGTTGTTGTTGTTCAGTCGTTCAGTCATGTCCAACTCTTCGTGACCCCATGGACCAGAGCACGCCAGGCACGCCTATCCTTCACTGCCTCCCGCAGTTTGGCCAAACTCATGTTAGTAGCTTCGGGAACACTGTCCAACCATCTTGTCCTCTGTCGTCCCCTTCTCCTTGTGCCCCCCATCTTTCCCAACATCAGGGTCTTTTCAAGGGAGTCTTCTCTTCTCATGAGGTGTCCAAAGTACTGGAGCCTCAACTTCAGGATCTGTCCTTCTAGTGAGCACTCAGGGCTGATTTCTTTGAGGCAGCACTACTCAACTTAATTTCCTCTAGATGAAAGATGGGTGATTTCTCTGTGAAGTTTGCTACATTTACAAATATGCAAAAGAAGTGTAAGTGGAGGCAAAACTGGCATTTCTTGTACCAGCAGAAGCAATCCCATTTCTGTCATAAGAACAAAAAGAACCCTGCTGGATCAGATCACTAGTTTTTCTAGTCCATATGCCTATGGAAAGCCAACAGGAAGGCAATAGCCCATCAAATAGTATACAGTGTCATATTGCCACTGAAATAATGCACACATGCAAATTTAGAAACAATTACTATAATCTAAATAGAAATATAATACATCCCACCATTGGGAGGCAGGGAGACTGTGACCTGGTCACCTGTGTCTGGCCACGTCTTTTCTCACTATGGTGAGATGCAGCCCACATTCACACCACACATTTAAAGTGCTATAGAGCTGTGGCTTCCTCAAAAGAATCCTGGGAACTGTAGTTTCTTAAGGGTGCTGAGAGTTGTTAAGAGTCACCTATTCCCCTCCCAGAGCTACATTTCTCAGAGTGTTTAAACAGTCAACCCCTCTTCACAGGGGGCTCTGGGAATTATAGCTCTGGAAGGGGAATAGAAGCCTCCTAACAACTCTCAGCACCCTTAACAAACTACAGCTTACAGAATTCTTTGGGGGAAGCCATGACTGTTTAAAGTGGTATGGCAGTGCTTCACATTTATGGTGTGAATGTGGCCATAATGAGAGGTCAGTCTGCATTCCAGATGCTAAATGTTGATGGGCAATTTCAATGTCCCTCCTGCTCTCCTTTCTTAAGGTTTTTTTTTTAAAAAATATCTTTCAATGGGACTGAGACTGGACAGCCCTTCACATACATGTCTCCTTCAAATAAAGGAATGTTCTCTGTAAAGCATGTTTCCTCTCTAGGCTATAAAACAATTCCCTTGGTAATTTCCATTTAGATAATCACTACTAACAGTACAAATGAATGACAATATTTACCATGCAAAAAAAAAAAAAAAAACCTAACTGAAGCTATTGGCCCTCTCCCAGGTACATTTATGTTTACATGAAGATAACAGGCAGGTATGCAATTTCTCCCTCTGCTCCCCCCAAAAGAAACTTGACGTTTAAACTTGAAACACATTCAACACTAGGCAACCAGGAACTTAGCAACACAGTTCCAAACCAACGGCATTTCCTTTAATGATTTAGGAGTCTCTTTGTCCTGAGACGGAGTAGAGTTCCATTTATGTAGTGATTTTGGATGCATGGCAAAGGATCTTTCAGCATATTTCCCAGAAGGTTTGTTTTTGTTGTTGTTAAGTTCAAATCAAATTATTTTTCTTTCTTCTCCTTGGTCTTCCTTGAACAGCTACTGGCCTAATCTAATACTTCAGCCAAAACGGCAGCTCAAGGCCTGCCACCTACAAGTCCTTATCCAGGTCTATATTCTTCTGTCATATTAATACACTCAAGCCAGTCGCTAGCTAGCAAGTCCCTTCTTGTGTATAACATTCCAGTTATTCCAGTGTAGAAAGCACAATCTTAAACTCAGGCAGATGAGTGTCTCAGTTTACTTTGCCTGCATTGCTCGCAGGAATCTGAAATACTGCCACTGTACCAGCCTCTTTCTGAGGTGGGGTGGGTGCTTGGCCTTTAATATATTCATAAGAGGTGAAGTGGTCCATAAGGGACTTGTCCTTAACCATAGCTTCAGTCTGCAGCCTGTCCCTATCCACATCACACATTTCCAACCTGGGCTGCTTTTTCTCTTCCCAGATGTTCTCCAGTTCCAGAAGTTTTTTCTCTAGCTTTCCACTCCAATCATTGCTGCTGATAGGCTCCAGCTTAGAAAAAGCGCTTCTCAACTACTGACTGGAGTTCTGTACTCCACAGCACAAGTGTGTCAACTGTTCCTCCAGCTCAAGGACCTCCTCAGCCACCTCCAACTGGTGGCTCTGCAGCTGGGCTCCTGGATTTCTTGCTAGCTGCGGATGAAATGGTGCTTTCACCTCTTCCAGTCTTGCACACCCTCCTGATCCTGCTTTTTGGTTGCTCTAAGTTTCTGCTCCAGGCCTGCTTGGTTATGTTTCTCCTTAGACAGTTGGGCTGCTCCAGATTTTGATTTCAGAAATGCTTCTAGTTGCCCTGGCTAGGGTCAGCCACACCACCTCACAGTTTCTTTAAAGAAAACACAAGTGTCATTTTTTCCCCTTCTTCCTGAATGGTGACTCATTCTCACATACAGTACTTAATATATTGAACCTGGTCTGTGCTGCTTCCCATTCAGGAAGAATCCCCAGTCCTTAAGAATCATTAACATTATGTTACCAGTGAATAGGCTTGTGAAACTCAGAACAATTCCCTTTCTTTCTGACAGAAAAAGACAGTTCTTCGGTACAGGGGGATATGGGGGATATATGTTCAGCTCCTTGGTGTACAAATCAATAAAAATGTTCCATGAGACTGTAACAAATACAGTTCCAGTTCTAGGTATTAGCAGAGTGTTCTTGAGTTGAACAATTATAGCCACAGAGCAGAGAAAGTAAAAATATAAGAAATGTCATATTAAATCTGATCAGCAGGCAGTCAAGACTATCATTCTGTCATTGACAGTAGCCCAAATGAGATGTTGATTTATATTACAGCTGACTGGGGCTGATGGGAGGACTACAGGGTTTTGATGAAGTATACTAGTACTGGCAATTGGGGCCTGACTGACCCATTCCCTCAGAACTTTATAAAACAAACTGTTTGATGGTTAGGCTTGGCATGCAACAAATACAACTTCAGCCTAGGGTGGGGGCTGAAACACAAATGCAAAACACAAAATGGGGGGGGGGGGGTAGTGGATTAATGCCTGATGTCTGATGAACTACTTTGAGATTGGGTAGATGGAGAAAGTCTAGCAGTAATGTGTTTTTCCTTGCAGGAGACAGAACCTTGGAGCATTCATTTTTCTCCATTTTGATAATCTTTAATACTCAGTATCTCAGGAAAAAGGAAAAGCTTCTTAAATATAAGTGATCTGGTAAAATAACAGGTTGGATCTTGAGTGGCCTAGTAGCCATTGATAGCCCTCTTCTCCACAAATTTATCTAATCCTTTTTTTAAATGCCAGTTGGTAGTCATCACTGCCTCCTGTGGGAGCAAGTCCATTGTTTACCTATGCTTGAACAAGTACAGTACTTCCTTTTCTCTGCCCTGAATCTTCTAACATTCAGTTTCATTGCATGTCCATGATTTCCAGTATTATGAGAGAGGGAGAAAAACATTTCTCTATCCACTTTCTAGATGCCATGAATAATTTTATAGACGTCCATCATGTCACCTCTTACCTTTTCCTCTAAATCTGAAAGTCCAGTTGTTGTTGTACTCCATCTCCCATATGGGCAATGGTGGAAGCTGTAGCTCCACAACATCTTGAGGCCCACAGATTTTCTGTCTCTGCTCTAAATCTCACAATGTTGGTGACTTTCACTCATCTTGTAATGCAAATAAGATAAGATAAAGAGGTGCTTTAATTTGGTGGGAGTGAGAACGTGGCAATACCCAATCTGTGTTTGAAGCACAGTTTGAATCTGTCCAGAATCTCCTTCGAAGAACCTGGAAGTGCCAATAAATTATGGGAACTACTTTATAAAGGGTGTGTGTGAGAGAGAGAGAAGTCCCAATGAATGTGACCAAGCCCTTGGGCTATCCTCAAGGAGATCATTTTACTTTTAAGGCAAATTTCACAATTTCTTGCGTAAGAGTTACATTCATTATTGAGAACACTCTGTTCAGCAGAGAAACCACTCCTGCATAATTTAACATTTGTTATTAGAATTGTTGGACCTTAGGGAAACCAGTAAAAGAAGTGGTGAAATATGATACACCTTGACGCAAAGTTTTTGAGAAAACTCTGCTTCCATCCCAAACCATCACTTTCATAATAATCTTCCACTCCTCAGATCTCTTGCAGGCTTCCCACTGGGAAGGTCTTTCTTATAAAGCCATCCATTTCCCCCACTGGGGTTTAGAAACTTATGTCTGCTTCTATTTCTTAACACCTGGAGATTAAAGATGATTTTCAAATGTCAATGCCCTACATTAAAATGAAGAGACATTTAAAAGAAAAATAAAGAAGCCAGGAAAAGGGTGGAAGGGAAGTCACCAGGTATTTAGTTGTATGTCAAGATTGATATGAAAGTTGTACAACTGGAGGGTTGAGAGAAGGGAATGTGGGATGTGGTGTGTTTTCCCTGTCTCTGTATTAAAAATGAAGAAGAAGAAGAAGAAGAAGAAGAAGAAGAAGAAGAAGAAGAAGAAGAAGAAGAAGAAGAAATGAAGAGACACAAACACTGGAGAAAAAGAGTTGCAAGTACGATCAAAGATGCCATTCAAAATTCTTTTTAAAATATGAGCAAGGCAGAAGTGAACAAGGTTGCTGGTTAATTCACCATGGCATTTTATGAAGGTTAGATTACACTTTGCAACCCAACATTCTGCATGTTTACTCATGGGTAACCCCATTGAATACAATGGAGTATACACACAGGTACATGTGCTTTGCATTGTAGCCAAGGCAACAAACATAAACTAGTTTGCTTAATTCCACATTATCTTTTGAAAGGGCTTAGGAGCTGATGTGGGTCTTTAAAGCACCCTGCCCTTTGGATGCCCTAATAATAAAATGAAAGGAGAGTGAGTCTGTGCTTTCATAAACAAGAAAGTTGTTTTTACATTCCTACTCAAACAACCAGAATAGGATGCTTAACGGAAAGCATATGTAAAGAGTAACTACTCAGTATTTCCATAAACAAATGGGGGGGGGGGGAAATATGCCTATCAGAAAATTTTCCTCTCCAAATAGATATGTTACAGATGATGCATATATGGGAGGATTTATATTATAGAGCCGTTTATGTTTATGGTGCTTTATGAAGTAATGCGAGCCAAGAAAAAAATAAAATAAAATTCTGCCCCAAGGAGCTTACAACTGAAATTGAATCATTGACAGAGACAACAAAGAGCCTCACTCCAGTGATTTGTGTCTGGCAACCAGCCACTTACTAGACCCAGCCAGGCTTACCCTACTTAACATCCATAATGCTGCTATATCAGATCCCCCCCCCCAAGTATAACAAAATGGGTTTCAATAGGACAAATGTAACGTTCTACACTTAGGCAGGAAGAACCAGCTGCATAAATATAAGATGGGGAAAACCTGGCTTACCAGTAGTACATGTGAAAAAGATCTTGGGGGGTCTTAGTGGATCACAAGTTTAACATGAGTTAACAGTGTGATGCAGCAGCAGCAGCAAAAAAGAGGAGCTGATTCTATTTTAGACTGCATCAACAGAAGTATAGTGTCCAGATCAAGGGAAGTAATAGTACCACTCTATTCTGCCTTGAATACCGAGTCCAATTCTGGACACCACAATTTAGGAAGGATGCTAACAAGCTGGAAAACCAAATGTTCCCCTGCGTACCCCCGAAAAAAGCACTGTTTGTAAATAACTGCACATTGGAAAAACAACATGAGTTGGATCAGACATCACGCTTTGGCTCATGAATCCTGCAGAAGGTGAGAAGTTCCCCTTTCCCCCTGAAGCCTTCTGTTCCAGAAGGTTGAGAGACATGGAAGATGACATGGAGGGGTCTGCAGAGGGAAGAAGAAACTGACAAAAATGCTTTGATATGTGGAATTCTCCAGTGAATTCAAACAATCCCATAAGTTTCAAGGACTATCTTCTCAAAAGTGACCTGGCACCCATAAAAGGCTGTCCAAAAGCTCCCTACTGTTTGGGGAATTGGGGAACATTAGCCATTATTCAAGATAAGCATTTCAATATCCCGTGTTCTCTGCATAAGCAACTACCACTACAGAATTTGGTATGCTGTTCTCAAAGGCCCTTTTCCCTCCACTTTATCTGATGTTGCTATCAATTTTTACATAATTGGATTTTCTCTGAAACTCACCCATATATCTTTATTCAATTATATCTTGAGAGAGTGATAAATATATTCTAGGTGCCTCCTGTCTTTGAACATATTATTGGTATTATTTTTATCATAATGATATCCTTTCTCCTAGCAATACTCTTAAATCCATATCATGTGGGTTGTCTTTTTCTGAACGATGCTAAGGATGCCTTTGTGGTTTTGGATGCATTACTTCTGAATGTCATTAATAAGGGGAATATTAGATAAAAAGTGGAAGAGGCCCATTTTCAAATCAAAAGTGTTTGGAGAATGGCTCAAATGGTGAGATGCAGCAGCAATAGTAATCCAACATTGGTATAATATATCCCCAGTTGTAGAGCAAAAATGACCAGCTTGGTTAATTCAAATTGTTGGGCTTAGTGTGGGAATTTTGGATCCAACCTTCATATATGTGGTGAACATGCCCATTAGTCAATACATTATGAGTTTGGGCTTTCAAGGAAGTAGAAAATATTATGTACAAAATGTCCCATTTAAACCTAATTTGATCCTTTTCTCCATCTATGAGGACTTGACATGGGACTTGCTGTAGAAAGAGCTGTGTGTTCTTACTAACTTACCATTGCTAAATATTGCAGGTCTTTGAGAACAGATTTAATGTTAGACTTGCCCCAGCAATTCCGGCACTTTGCCCTAATGAAGAAACTGTCCTTTAAAATCCAAGTGCATAGATACAACCAAACAACAGAATTTTTACACCATCTGGGTTAGTTCTATTAATTATGTGGAAATAGAATTGATTCCACCCACCAGCGGCATATCTGGAAGGATATTCTGGGAGAAATGGACTAAAAAATGGAACAAGAAATTTAGTTTTTAGGATGCTTCCTGTATTCCTTTTCTGGGGGTAAATGTTTTTCATTTGAAGTCACATTTGATCAATATCAGTTTTACATTCAAATCGTCGTTTCCTTTTTTGAAAAGGCAGTTGTGGAAAAAAATACTATGATTAAAGACACTACTTCAACTTGGAGATTAGTGTATTGATCAGAAGATGTCCACAGTTCCATTGAGATATGTACATTTCCCAAACCTGTTGGGGATTCTGTATATTGACTGGATTATGCAGCTTGTAAACGTTCACAATGGCTGGTGCACATTAACCATTCAACTCACATAACCACAAATATATATACATAGACTGTTATCTTTCTTCCATTACTTTCTTTTCTTTTCTCTTTTGCTGTAACAATTTCTAGGGAATGCACACAATTTTACCCCATCTGAACAATTTCTCAACTATTTTCAACATGTAAACTGTACTGAGACATAAAATAAAGAGAAGTCTCCAATCTGTGAAGTGACTGTTGCCTTTCACCACAAAACTGATTTATGAGTACAATTGCCATTTGCCAAAGGGTCCTCAGCTCGTATAGGATGGGAAGCAAGCAGGAATTAGCAAATGAGAATATTATTTTAATAAAATATATTTTCACATGGTAAGATTGCCAATAAATCTGGCCTGAATTCACATAAGAAAAAATAGCCTGAGTTTGTACCCCACCCCATTGGTTTCTCAGAAGCACCCAAAATAACATTTAAATAATGAAAACCAGACTGTTCACATATATTATTTCTTTCTGTGTGTCTTCTATATCTGACATGAAGTTCTGTTCTCAGACCATGATTTCCTTTCTGTTGCTCATGTCTCTTCATAAGCCAAGGATCTTTGGAGGTTGGTAACAAGGAATGGTGTATAATTCTACAAAAACAATGGATTTTTTAAATTTATTTTTTTATTTTTTATTTTGTTTTGACTAATACATCCCAACATTGAATATGAATCAAATGCTGAGTCCCCAAGGAAAAGACAGAATTTTTCTTGCTGTGTGTAAAAATATCAGCAAGAATACCAAATAGTAGATATAATAAAGAATTATTGCCCCCATACCCTGCAAAAACAACAACAACCCACTGCAGCTAACATACGCTCTAATTTGCTCCAATTGGGATTTAGATTTCTTAGAAATGCAGGGTTCTAGTGAATAAACCTATGGCAGTCTGACGGATTTTGTAAACTGGGTAGTCATAAGCATTTTCATGATTACTACTAAACACTTACATAGAAATTTTAAAACAGAATATAACTTGGATAGAGATGGAGTTTTGCAAGAGCTTTGTGAAGTGGTTGTTCCCGAAGTGGTTATAATTTGAAACTTAATAGCTTGCCCAAGACCACCCAGTGGGCCCTCTTCTGACCATGGGGTGGAGAGAGGGGTTGGTGACAATGTGGTTCAACTCAGGATGAGATAAAATCTCCTCAAATCACCTTGATTTGCCTTGTTATTTGGCCCCATTGCAGAACAGTTTTCAGGGCCAGACAAAAACATTTTGGCTCAAAATGGTGCCTCCCTCCTCAACAGAGAAGAAGGTGGGTGTGAAGGTCTACATCAGGAACAAGGGAGGGTTGGCGGAATAAAGAGCTACAACGGGGATCTGCTGCTCCTGTGGATCCTGCTGCCTAAGGCATCACCTCACCTTGCCTCATGGGCGGGCTGGCCCTGACAGTTCCACACCCCTAGCACTTACCATTCTGAGAGCGTAGGTAAGCACATCACGCAAGATGTATCTGTAAGAAATGGATTGTCTTGTTAAAGCACATCCAATCAAACATTATTTGCTAGTATATCAATGAATTATTTCTGATTTTTCTTCTTCAGATAAATCTGATTACTGTTCAAATATGAGGGGACAGGTGGTGAGTCTGATTGTGCAAAATGAGAATAAGTAAGAAAGAAGCAAAAGGTAGAAGAAAGCATGGAATAAATTATTCATTATGAATTAGTGGCCTCCGTGTTGTCAGCAAAATTATGATCCTGTAAGCCCAAGTGTCCCCTTAGAGAGAGAGAATTGTTTCCTTATCTAATGCTTCCCTGTGGGTGGCATTGACCGTGATTGGCCATAATTGAGATGTTTTGAATGAGCCAAGCAATGTCTTGACTCCAGCCACTGCCTCTTATCTCTCGAGCATTGTCCTCCTAGGATTAGTACATAAGTAAGCGTGCCTCATACACTTTGCAGATCTAGACGTTAATATTTCTTCTCACAATGCAGCTAACTAACAAGATTGTTATTGACAGGAAAATAAATTCCTCGGCATGAAATATGATTCACTCCACTCTGTTTACGTGAAAAATAGATCAGGATTAAGAGATAACAAACTGTTTCCTTTTTCAAAGGCATTCTGTTATGGTTTTTAATTTATCAGCAGTTGAAGTATAGGAGAAGAATCAGACTGATGTGTGTGACAGAAGGAGAGGTTTGGGTTGACAGGTCTGGAGCATGAAAGAGAACAGGGTGGTAGATGCCTTCTCTCAGAAACAGTCCTGAGAAAGTATCTGAAGAAGTGTGCATGCACACGAAAGCTCATACCAGGAACAAACTCAGTTGGTCTCTAAGGTGCTACTAGAAAGAATTTTCGATTTTGTTTAGTCCTGAGAAAGGGCCTTTTCTGTAGTGGCCCTGAGGCTATGGAAGGCTTTCCCTGTTATGCTCTGGCAATCACCAGCACTTCAATTGTTTAGGAAAGCCCTGAAGACCTGCTTGTTTTTCTCTGCTTTTTTGCTGAGTTGGGTTCTACTGGCAGTTTTTGTTTTAGTTATGCATCGGGGTGTGCGTGTGAATGTTTCTGGTTGTTACCAGCTTTAATTATTTTATTGTTGTATTGCAGGGTTGGCAAAACTCTTGCTCACAGCCGTAATCCAGCCTCCCGCATTTGACCCATGAGGCCTTTTCAGGCAAGCAACACCCACTCACCCTACAGCTGATATTATCTATAATGTCAGGTGTGGGACACATAAAGGTGGGACTTGAGCAAAAGGGGTTTTAGAGGCAAAGCCAATTGGCCATACCTGCAAAGCCCCATTGTGGAGAGGTCCTCAAGCATCATACAACCTGCTGGCTATTGGGCATTTGGGAAGCACTGTGCAAAGTGCTATTCCAGTCCTGTGCTTGCAATCACCAAGCATGGGGCTTGCAAACCACCTTTCACAGTGCTTTCCATGTTTCTCAAGTGCTGAGCATAGGACTTGCAAAGCCATTGTTTAGTGCTTCCTAAGTGCCTGACAACCAGCTTGTTCAGGTGCTTGGTAAGTGCTGTGCAAGGGACTTTGACAGGTGTCAATCACGAGGTGTCATGATGACACCTAATGATTGACAGGTGAGTTGTTGCTCCCACCCATCAAAGTTGGCCAACGGGGGAGATAAACCTGCCCTGACAGGCTAAACAGGTTGCCCACCATTGTTATATAGTATTGTATTTTAATTCTATACCTGGTAATATACATTGGGGGCATTAAAATACTTTAAGTAAAATTTAAAAATGAATAGAATAGTCTTAAATGGCTGATGGGAAAAGTTGTGTTTATATGAGTCTTTCTGTTTCTTTCCTCATTTATCCAAATCTTGATCTTAATGGTGTTTCCAGACTACTGTGTGATGACAATTTTGGTGAAATGAAATGGGAATGATAAAACAAGAAATCCTCCTGCTGTTCAGGCCGCTGTGCTTTGAGGAGCACTTTTGCCACAAAATTTATGTTTATTTGTTTTTTTCTTATTAATTTACTTTCCTTAGATGGAAGGACCATTTTGTCTTGTGTGTATAGGGCAGACCCACTGACATTAATTAAATTAGGTCCATTAATTTTAATGGATCCACACTAATTAACACTCAGTTGAATAGCACCCATAGATATTAGCCCTAATTAGGCATTCTTTCCTCCAGTGTTGAATAACATGAGAGCAATGAGTTTGGCTGTGCTGAGTAGCTCCACCTTAAATGTTGGACACCCCTCTCTTGACACCTGTGCATACAGCACAAATGTCTGTGGCAAGGGGGTCTTTTGTGTCTACTTGTATAAATGAAGGTTTCTCCAAATTCTGCGACCTTATTCCTCAAGAGGCCTTTGTGTGTGCAACTATAAATGCAAAGGCACTTAGATGTAAGTGTTGACATCAGAGGAGGAGAATATGACACTGGTGGTGGGGCTAGCTACTCAGTTCAGCTCTGCTCCTTGCTTCCGTCTTGCTCATCATGGAAATGAAAAATGACTCATTAGGGTTATATATGTGCATGTGTGTATATGTAAAAATGAAGCATTGATAGAGTTAATCATCTGTTTGTATCATTCAACCTAGTGAAGAAGAAAGAGCATGAAGCTCCATTTGTAAGAACATAAGAAGAAGCCAATCTAGTCCAGCATCCTGTTCTCATAGAGGCCACCCAGATGCCCACGAGAAGCCCTAAGCAGAACCCAAGGGATGGAGGAAATTCAATTCAATTTGCATGTAAATAAAATTTGTACTTTCTGAAACAATATACAAAATGAAACACAGCCATTCTTTGAAATTTATGATGAACTTCTACATCCAGTCTTTAGAAAAATGAATATTTATAGGGAAAGTTTGAATAAAATCAATATGTTAATGAAAATAGCATACAAAATGCACTTCTATTAAGATAAAGGTAAAGGTAAAGGGACCCCTGACCATCAGGTCCATTCGTGTCCGACTCTGGGGTTGCGGCGCTCATCTTGCTCTATAGGCCGAGGGAGCCGGCGTTTGTCCGCAGACAGCTTCCGGGTCATGTGGCCAGCATGACAAAGCCGCTTCTGCCGAACCAGAGCAGTGCACGGAAACACCGTTTACCTTCCCGCTGGAGTGGTCCCTATTTATCTACCTGCACTTTGAGGTGCTTTTGAACTGCTAGGTGGGCAGGAGCTGGGACCAAGCAACGGGAGCTCACCCCGTGGCAGGGATTCGGACCGCCGACCTTCTGATCAGCAAGCCCTAGACTCTGTGGTTTAACCCACAGCACCACCTGGGTCCCTTCTATTAAGATAAATTGCTTCTAAAAATGTGTACTTTAATCAAAACTCCATATAAAAATGTGTTTATTAGGAGAAATTTACACAAATATGCTGAATAATTTTGATGAAGAATTTTTTAAAAGTTGCAAACTGCTGCAGAAATGATGAGGGCTGAATATAGGATTGGAAAAATAAGAAACTGGGAGAACAAAAGTTGACAAACCCTTCTAGCCATAGGAAGAAAACAGGAGGTAGTTTTTTCCTTGCTAAAATCCTCTGAGATATAGCACCTGCAGCATTGACATTTAAACTGAGGCTTGCCATGCGCTTGTAGAAAGGCAAAGGTAATATATATATGGTGTGTGTTCTAGTGAAAACATTTATGCTCCACAAATTCCTCCCTGAAGGACAGATCTGTGAATCGTGAAGGTTTCTGCCCTTTAGCCAACAGATTATATTCAATAAAAGAAAGCATTGCCTTGTTTACTTTACTTTTCTCATTCTCTGGGACCAGCTCAGCCACACTACAAATTACTAAGGAGTCTTATGAGACCCACCAACAGTATCTCCACAAAACTTCAATATTTTCTTGGCAAGATCACAGAAAGACAGTTTCTCATCCCTCAGGACTCCTGCCTTAGAACTTATTTTTTGGCATCACATCAGAATTGTAAGCAATAACACAAGGGGACATTCACACCAGCTTTCACTAGTTGTTTAATGAAAAGCTCTCTCAGTAGAGCAGGAGAAAGAGGAGAGCCAATATGATTTCAAGTGGACAGCAGTAAGGAAGGGGGGGGGAAATAAAGTGATATATGTGGTGTTTGATAGAGCTCTGGGTGGACATACACTCAAGCAGGTGGAACGAGGCATTCAGACTCTTATGGTCAACCAATTTGCCTGAAAGCAGCCACAGCAAAAACATCCACACCACCACCAGAGGACAGTGATTGTCTCCTTCGAATGCAATTGACCTGTCACAGCTGGGTCTTTCTTAATTATGAAGGTGTATTTGCACAACATAACCTGGAAAGACAGAGAAGCGGGGTGGGATGGGGTGGGATTTGTGTATGTGTGTCTCCATTTTATTTCTCATGGCGAACTATCCATTCCTTTTTTTTCATTTGAAACTTTGCCCTGCCTACCATTTAAATGACTTTTTTTCATTTGTCATGGCTATTCAATCCTGATCAACTTTGTACTGAAACACTTGTGATTAGTTTTCTTTCATAAATAAAAAAGCAACCTACATACACATCAATTTCTGAATGTGGTAAAGTTAAGTTTAAGACTCCTCTCCTAAATCTGTAGTTCAGTAACGGTAAAGGACCCCTGTACAGTTAAGTCCAGTCAAAGGCGACTATGGGGTTGCGGGGCTCATCTCGCTTTCAGGCATAGGGAGCCGGTGTTTGTCCACAGACAGTTTTCCAGGTCATGTGCCCAGCATGACTAACCCACTTCTGGCACACCGGAACACTGTGACAGAAACCAGGGAGCACGGAAATGCTGTTTACCTTCCTGCCACAGCAGTACCTATTTATCTACTCGCACTGGGTGCTTTTGAACTGCTAGGTTGGCAGGAGCTGGGACAGAGCAACAGGAGCTCACTCTGGTACAGGGGTTTGAACTGCCAACCTTCCAATTGGCAAGCCCAAGAGGCTTAGTGGTTTAGACCACAGCGCCACCCGCGTCCCTTTAGTTCAGTGCACACTTACTCCCAAGTAAGTGTGCACAAGACTGCACCCTCTGCGTTTTTGATGTGTTTTGCTCGATCTCCACCAGGGCCCCATGTTGCCAATTTCAGCTGCATAAATTATCTTGCATCTCAGCAAGAATCAAGCCGTACATCAGTCAGCACAGTCTACATTCTCATGTCTAACAACTGTGCAACTCACAAAGTAACATCCCGAGAGCTGTAATTTTCAATATAATTCCCAACCCAGCTGGAACCACAGACTACAGAGAAAACTTTAACTTTTTTTTTCTCCTCATGGCATTAGTAGTACAGAGACATTTTCCCAATCTTTAGGATACAGAATTAATCTCTTTTATCATGACTACCCAGCACCTGGAAATATTTCTGTGGCTACAGTGTTACTGTACAAGAAGATGACATTTCTCATTAGAATCAAGTAAAACATTCAAAGTCCTGTCTCAAGAGTGAAAAATCACCATTCTTTTGTCCTTCAGCTGAAGTGGCTATTTATCACAATGTTTATAAACTGAACCCTGAGAGTATGGATCTCATCTATCAACAGTTACCAATCCAAAGCGAAATTAAATTAAGAGCTCTTGCAGCGGGGTGTCCTGTTGTTTTAAGTTTTTTCTTGGCAAGATAGCCATGGTAAGTTTTGGCTTAAGGACCAAACAGTATGTATTAAGGCAGCAGTACAGACACCAGTGGCTCAAAATACCCCAGCACAGTATCATTCTGGATCAATCTGGTTGGAACTGGCAGTGGGTTGCCCATGAGGGTGCCATATTTTGTGGGGGCACCAAATCTTTCCCAAATGCTAGAGACCAATACTGACTTGGGGTATTCTGGGGAAAACAGAGCCAGCAGGACTCCCCTTCATGGTTGTTTATCCCTTTGATTGATTGCTTAGGGATGAAAGGAAATTTGATTCATTCAATGTGATTAGACAAGGATTGGGGTGAGCCTGGTTTGAGTCCCCACTCAGCCATCTAGCTCAGTGGGTGACCTTGAGCCAGTCATATTCTCTCAGCCTAACCTACCTCAAAGGATTGTTATAAAGATCAACTGAAGGTGGGGAGCAGTGCTTTTTTTCCTAGAAAATAGGGGCCGGTACTCACCATGAAGTTGTTACGCGTTACAGTAAATACAGCCATACTTTTTCACAACAACCCAAAAGCGGTACTGGTACCGCATATCCTTGTGTACCCCTTGGGGGGGAAAAGCACTGGTGTGGAGAACCATGTGTTGAGCTCCTTGGATGAAAGGAGGATGTAAATGTAATAACAATAACAACAATAATATAGCATTGTTGCATATACATTTACCTTTAACTGCATACCGTACATATATTTACCAGTTAACTGAATACAATACATATATTTCTGAGTCTGTGGGTAGAGAGAATGGATGACTGATTTTTTACATCAATTTATTAAGACCAAGCAACATGGATTTAAAGTTAGTTAAGCCATTTGCATGATTGCAGGCATAAAAATCTATCAACTAATCAAGGCTGATAGACTTTATTTAACTTGCCGATTCTAAACTGTGCATAATAGTAATCGTATCTGTAACAGTGGATGAAATATCTCACTTTTTCTTTCTTTCCCCCCCTTCTCTCTTTCTCTTTCTCTTTCTCTCTCTCAATCCCACTTACTTTCTGGATTAACTGGTCATCCATCTGATGGTTGCAGTCCATTAAAAATGTTTTGAATCACTCATTCTGTAGGACTAACAGCATATAATAAACAGCCTATAAAGATTTTGAATAAGTGACATCCATGGCAATTCATATTACTATTTTAATTCATGCACAGACATGCTTAGAGATGCAAATGTCTCATTATAGTACTTGGTTGCTGCTTTTATTTATTTATTTATTTATTTATTTACTCATTCATTCATTCATATCACACATACATTATTAATCCTAAAGCAGCAATCCTACCCACTGTTATTTGGGTCCTAGACAGGTAAATGATTGTGATGTAGTATTGTTTCCCCAGAATTAAGCTTCTCTGAATTCATTGGGACTCACCCTAGTAACCTTGTGTAGGTTTGGAAGTTTCGTAAAAATGGAATTTCAATGCAAATTCCCCTTTTCTTCTCTTGACTAGCCTGAAACTTAAGAAAAGATTCCCAGAGGTACTGTGAGAGCAGCCAGCAGAATACAGCTCAAATTGTGAGACATTAGGTTTAATTGCCCAGACCTAATATCTGTATATCCACTGCTGTCCATTTCTTCCTACTAATGACTGTAATAAAACTGAGTATTTTGATAGCCTTGTAATATCTATCTTATGAAGCCTTTGAATGGCTGAATGCCTAATGAACCAAGAGAGAACAAGATATAGGCAACGTGAACACGTATCCCATTTCTCACTCAAGGGGGGGGGATTCTCATCCCAACATTATATTAAGAAAAGTGAAGTTTACGTCATAAAGAGCTAGGGCAACTATGCCCCTTGTGTGTTTTGCATTGTGAAGGACATTTGTGTTTCCATTCTTCAAAAATAGACTTCCCTTATGGTTCACCATGTGGTATGATGAACCTTCCATCAAACTGGTTTTGATGCTTTTAGCCTGAGAGATGGGTTCCCAGTGCATGCAGGAACTAGGGATGGAGAAGAAATTTGTGTGCATTTTCATGCACATACCTCCTGTCAGACACTTTTTATAGACAATGTTGCCAATTATGCATATTTTTACATGCCATCCCCCTTATCATAATGCATTTCTGTTCTTTAGTGCACACTTTCCCCGAATATACATTTTTTTGTATGGATTTTTTTTTTTGGGGGGGGGGGAGAGAACTACAGTGCAAAATGCAGAGAAATCCAATTTCAAAGAAAAGCTGCATTTCATCTCATGTATTGGTTTGGAAAGTATCACATGAAATTGAGAACTGAATTTATTTCTCTCTGTGTACTAATTTTATGGTGTTCGCTCTTGAACTATAGTATAGATTCAGAGTTATCAACCGTTTGCAGCCTATGGGCACATGTGCAAGCTGGATAGATGATTGTGACCCATGCTACATTCAAGCCTACACCACAACCTGTATAATGAAATGCTTATTTCAAGCCTAATTTCAGGGAAGCAGGGCAGACCTCTTGCACAAATGTGCACCCATAGGCACCACATTGGCAACCCCAGTACAAATACATAAGGAATCACAAATCCTTTCATCCTTCATTCCCCAGGCCATATATACTTGCATCTTTTCATCTCTTGAGATGCAGGTACTCAAAGGAAGTGCTCTGTCGATTCATGAGCACTTTTTCCCTGAGTAAGTATGCTGGATACAAATTCTCTCTAATCATGTCTACCAGAAAGTTGGGCCTCTCAAATGGAGATTAAACATAAATAAATCCATGCTTGTCGTGTTGCAGCAGCCCTGGTGAAACAACCTAAGGGGGCAGTAAACAGCATCTTGTAACATAGAAATTAATTATGATGCCACAGAAACCAATTATTTCTATGCAAATTAAAGTACACTTGTTTAGATTGCAATAAGGTTTCCAGCTAGAATGCGCAATGTCTTGTGCACCTTGAGAGTTTGCCAGGAGAAACCTCAGTGAAGTGGAGAAAAGACAATTCTCTGGTATTTTGCCTCCAACCCACTTCCAGCTAACAGGCAAGATGATCAGGGCCTGCTTTGAAGTCACTTTGGTCTGCAGAGGGCTGAAAAACATCTCTTAGCCATAATACAACAACACCCAAGTGAGTTTTTATCCCTAAGCTATTACATTTTCCAACATTGTACAAACTTCAGAAATATCTAAATGCATTTTTTTACAGTCTTCCTATTTCATAGATGAAAGCCCCCAGAAATTGGGAACTAGAAAACCAGCTTCAACTTAACGTTCTTAAGATCTTCCTTAGTTAGCTCCCAATAGATAAAAACCGTTGTTGTTGTTGTTGTTGTTGTTGTTGTTGTTGTTGTTAATCATGTTCATAGCGTTTCTTGAGATGAGCAAACTTTGCAGTCTGGTTTGCGAATGTCCTTTCATTCCCAACAAGACAGTGAGGCAGGTCAATATGGTTTCTGTTTTACAAAAGGACTCACTCAGATATAAGAACTGCACCACAGACTGCACTTGTTACTCAATACTGCTCCAAGCTCAGTAGATTACAAGCTGCATTGTGTGATGCAATTTGCAATCATATTGCACCATATATATATATATATATATATGCGCTGTGATTGTCCTCAGGAATCCAGCACAGCATGGTAAAGGGAGATTTATGCGTACTATTGGTGAAAATCGTTTCCTTCACCCACAATAATTTATATCAAGAAAATTGTTCCCAAATGAACTTCCCAATGGGAGTTCAATTCCTAATGCAAATTACTATGGGGGGGGGATACTTTCACAATGTCATGGCATGGAGGAAAGGCTTAAACCTCCCCTCACCATGTGCTGTGTTCCCAAGGCCAACCCACACCTTCTGCACTGTTTAATTTTTGTGTGTGTGTGTGTGTGTGTGTTTAAACTGCAGTGAGATTGATAGAGTCACACAACTCCTCAATTCAGCACAAACTGAGATGGAAGAGTAGGCTGCAGGGACTCCCCGGTGCCACCCTGTCAGGGGCGGAGGAAGGGGGTGCAGTGGGTGTGGGTCACCCCAGGTGCCACCACTGAGGGGGGTGACAAAATGCCAGGCGGCACTCACCATGGAACCTGCAGTGCACCCAAACCACACATCTCTCCTGGGAGAGACACGGTGGCTTGGGCACGCGCAGGCTCCATGCTGCCCAAACAGTCCACCCACTTCCTCCCCCCCCCCAGCTGTAGGGCGGCTGAGTGGGAGGAGGTAGGCAGACTCCAGAGGCCCCGCAGTGCACCACACCCTCGTCCCGCCCCTATGGGTGGCTTGCCCCGCCCCTGTGCACGCAGCCCCAGGCGCCCGAACAGCTTCCTCCTCCGCTGCATCCTGTGACAGGGCCTTCTCAGTAGTGGTCCTAAGCTTATGGAATGCCCTTCCTGGCAAAATGCATCTCTCCCTGACGTTATTCATGTTTAGGTGGAATTTAAAAACATTCTTGTTCTCCCTAGGCCTTTGGTGGCTGAAATGCTGTTCCTGGTAAATTGAAAAATATTAGTTGTGAGGATATTTGGTTTGTTTTATTCTTATTGATTTATTATTAAAGAAATATGCATGTTGTTTTCATCATTTTATTAGTATTTGCCACACTGGACTCCTTTGGAAAGAAAGAAAGGGTGAAAATGCAATAAACAAATAATAATAATAATAACTTGAGCTACAGGTGCAATCTGAGGTGGGAGAGTTGAGTGTCTAACTTCAGATATAAGTGCAAAAGATGCAGGTCTCAACTTATAAACTCTCCTGCTTTGCCCACTTTCAAACTTTCTCAAGCTGTTGCATTAGAGTAAGCAGTGAGTCCAGATCCATGCAGTCCCATGGCAAGCACATGATAGTAGTCCAAACATTCATTGTTTGTTTGGGAGCTGTTGGAAAGCATATCTGTGACAAGGAAGTGATGCCTGCAAAGCTGAAGTCATGCAAGGGTGGAATTTTTTTTGCTGATCTTTTAAAAAGATCTGTGCATCTTTATGCATCCTTTTATTTAGCCAAGCTTTGCTTGTATATAGCTCATGTTTGAGCCAAAAGAGTAGTTGGTGTGACTACTCATTTGTGCAAAGGCTTTGCCAAAATGGGGGTAAGCAAGCAGATGCTAAAAGCAGGGAGATAAGTTGGTCAAATATGTGAGAGCATGTGTTAATTAGATTAATTTGCTCATAAAAGGGCACAAAACGTATTGCAAGCTATCTCCTTCCATTGGTAGCTAACTGTAAAATCTTTCAGAAAGCAGCAAAAAGTCAGTGTTGAGTGCATAATGAGCAACAGAAAATATTGTTATGGGTTTCTGGGGTGCCTGGACTCCCCTTCTATACATAAGCTGTCAATGTTTATAATGCTGAGCAGCAACACTGAAATACAGTGGTACCTCAGGTTACATATGCTTCAGGTTACAAACTCCGCTAACCCAGAAATAACGCTTCAGGTTAAGAGCTTTGCTTCAGGATGAGAACAGAAATTGTGCTCTGGCGGCACAGTGGCAGCGGGAGGCCCCATTAGCTAAAGTGGTGCTTCAGGTTAAGAACAATTTCAGGTTAAGAACGGACCTCCGGAACAAATTAAGTTCTTAATCCGAGGTACCACTGTACCTCCTATGGTTGAACCTTCACAAGGGCTGGTAGTAACCACCTTACCTTTACCCCAGTCAGTAAAACAGCTGTATGGTTGCCTTAGCGAGTTTCTCCTTTGCTAAAGCACCAAATTAGACTTCTATTATTAGCCCCCCCCCATTGCATTTGCTTTCTCATATGGCAATTAGAGCCAGCCTTTTTTAATAATAATAATAATAATAATAATAATAATAATAATAATAATAATAATAATAATCCAAAATTGTATGCATGCAGCTACATGTGTTTAGAAGGCCAAGGAGTACTCAGGAAATATCTTCCCTTGCTTACTGGGATGCATAGCCATACTGATCTCATTGTCTTCCTAATTCCTAGGTTTCTGCCAGCTCCCTGCAATAGTTACGCAGTGCATATTCTTCCACACATATCACAGTGCCACAGCCTAGATTTCTCCCTCTTCACATTTTGAGAGACATGCTTTATGAATAGCCTTGCAATGGAAATAGGATTTGACTAAATATAATTACTTCCGAATAGAATTACCTGTGCTAGTTCTCTAATTTGTCAGTTCTCTCGTTTCCAGTCAAAACAATATGACACATTATCTGGAAACATCAACCTATCTCTTTAGAAAGCCCTAGGATTGCTTACATTCTCATTACAACTGTTGTCAGTCTCATGCTAGATCATTGAAACAGTAGATTCAAGTGAGCAAGGTATGGCTTGTGGGCTACTTGCCAGCAGTGGCACTCGATAGCATGACTTTGGGACTCTTGAGAGTGTATAGATGTCTGGCTGCGCCTCCCACTTCATTGCATAACCAGCAATCTCTCCATCTCCACTGAGTTTGTTCCTGGTATGAGCTTTCGTGTGCATGCACACTTCTTCAGATATTGGTATCTGAAGAAGTGTGCATGCACACGAAAGCTCATACCAGGAACAAACTCAGTTGGTCTCTAAGGTGCTACTAGAAAGAATTTTCGATTTTGTTTTGACTATGGCAGACCAACACGGCTACCCACCTGTAACTCCATCTCCACTGTCATTTCTTAAAGTCATTGTCTAGCATTTGTGATTATTGAAATAATGGTGTGTGCTAAAGGTGCAGGAGGAAACCGAGTGGACAGAAGCCCAAATGCTTCCACCCACATTTTAACAGCTGCAAACCTCTCCCTTGATATCTGACAGATGGGCTCAAATTTCTTCACATCTGAGGATAATATGATGAGTAAAAGGTGAGTAGAATAAAATTTGGGTTCTTTTTGTTTTGTTTTGTTTTGTTTTGTTCTTCCCCTTTGAACATTTAGAAGACAGGCTTACCATTCTAAATAACTCAGTAAATAGGATAGGTGAAAATTCCTGCACTTCATATGTCACAATTACTACCAGGAGAATTATTCTAGGAAGCAGCGGCAAAAGGAAATAAGAAAGGTTGGATTGATTTAGGTATGCAGGGTGATTGACAGATTAGCCTTTATGGTTATTCTCAGCCATCTATCTAAACTGTCCACCGTTGGAGACGAGAATACACTGCCCTTTTAGAAGGAAGGATTGCACAAAAGTTCTGCTTCTGGCATAGGACTGAATCTGATTATCGATGAGGAATCTATTATTCTACCTGCTGAATAACAGCTGTTTGTACATACTTGTAAACAACTCCTTTGTGGAGGGGGAAAGTAGGATATAACTTTTTAAAACAAATAAATAAGATAAAGCATACAATATGTTCCTTTTATAGACCACATATAACTGCAGTGTAAACCGATCGCCTCTGCCTAGCTCATGATCAATGCCTTGAGCTTACTGATCCACCTTCTTGGCTTCTCCATATTACATGTCTAGGTGTATAAGATAAAGAATGTGTGTGCTTATGAATGATCCAAAGAACTACTTGAGCAGTTTCATATGTCCACAAAAAAGAGGGTACTTTGGACTTAACATCAACCTGCATCCACGTATCAAGTACTTACGGACTCAAAAACAGCTTGCAATCTGATGTGGTGTTCTGTTGCTCAAAGAAAGAAAAAAGCAGAACATCCTGTTGGAAATGACAATATTGCCTAATGCAGCTGTTTTAATCCCAGTCTGAAACACCTTCCATATTTGAATGTAAACAGTTTCAACCAATTTCTAAGTCCATCAAGATGTCCTACTGTAATTGCCACATAATGCTAGCTGAGCTGTCTAATCACTTTCTGGACACATAGTTCATATGTACTGACTTTTCGCAGTCTCTTCGTACTAATCTAAATAGATCTCCACACTTTCCTGAGCTCCATCAAGGAACAAATACTTTCAAAAGCCATAAAATATAGCAGTTTAGTCAAACCAATTCTACAGTATGCAAAAAGGATGTGGTTTTTCCCCCCTAAGAAGTTCTGTGATTGTTCCCTGTTTGGATATCATGACGTGCAAAATCACGACACATAAGTGTCTGTTCTCATGGGACATGCTTGTCTAAATGACCTTCTTCTGATGAAGGTTCAGTGATGCAGACTTGTGTGGTGTCCTTATGTTACTTATAAGCATCATGATATGCAAATGACTCAGATTTCTTCTAAAAGAATAGGCAAAACAACAGAACACTAAATACCAAATTAGATACTAGCACATAGCGTAAATCCCCAAAGAAAACACAGGCACTCAAGAGCTCTCTTTCAAGAACTGACTATTCCAGTTAATATTTGACTTTCTATTCCCTGCTGCATGGCTACGTACTCCAAGCAATTCCTGGAATTTCCTGCTGATAGAATGAAGTTTCAACCTTGGAACAGATATATGTTCCAAAACACCTACTTGGTACTTGATGATATTAGCACACACTTGGGCCCAGAAGCCTCAAGACTTAATCTTAATTAGAGATTTGACAAATCACCATCCATCAAACCTTGTCCCTCAAAAAGTTTATGCAGTGTGCAAAATCATATAATTAAAACCTAGTTCTAATAAATTGAAAAGCACTAAAGTGTGCCACCTAATGTCCCCTGCATCTTGCATTTGTGGACAAAACTCTAAGGCAATGGTGAGAAATATTTAGCTCTGCAGATGTTATTGGACATAACTCCTACCATCTCTGACCGTTGGCCACATTGACTGGGGTTGATGGGAGCTGGAGTCCAGAAGTATCTCAAGAGCCACCTATGTACTATGAGAGCATATTGGGTCTGTAGAGCATTGCAGCCTGAAACAGCCAATCATTGTGTTATTGTTGATAAAAAGTTGTTCCTTTTTTTCTGTGGGTTGTTTTTTTGGGGGGTGGGGGCTCTTTGCCCCATCCAATGTAGCATTCCCTCAAAGAAAAAATATATATTAAAATAGGTCCTGTTCTGAATGGAGGCGATATTTCAAAGAGGCAGATTACATTTTATTTAAACCCTATTACAGAGATTAAGGCCTCTTCATGTGATTCGGAAGCACATCTGGTTGAAGTCTGAGATATCAAAAACTGTATGGTGAGTTATCCCTGACATCTGACTTTATTTTAAAAATTAAGAATAAATATACAGAAACATGATCATCTGGACTGGGGTGGAGTGGGGAAGGCGAGGGTGGGAGGTTTGAGTGATATTCTTTTCCACAACCTAAGCTGAACCTGTTTGAAATGTGTGGAACATTTTTATTTGAAATCGTTGACGCTGTGGAGTCTGCGAGAAAACATTAAAAATCTGTAGAGCACTGAAGCTGCAAACCTAACTTCTGAGCCATGCCACTGAAGATTATGATAAGGTAAGGCTGACCTTCTACTGAGCTCTGCCACGGCAACTAGGAGGTTGAGAAGCTGCTGCTGCTGCTGGGTTCTCCCACAGTTGGTGGCTTGCAGAAAAGCCCTGAAATGGGGAATAGGGGAGTTCGCTTTGGCTTTGGATCTGAGTGATCTCCCAGCTACACCAGTCTGAACTTGGCACAGTAAAAAGGAAAAGAACCGCCCCACCCCCGCCTTTTGCCCTGGCTGGTGCAAATGAAAGGGCTACCCCACTACTCCCAGGCTGAGGCTTAGGACTGCCGAGCAATTAATTAATCCACCTATCTATTTATTGTTATTCAGATATCAATAAGTAATACATAATATTAAATATAAATTATAGCTCCTAACATGGTAGGCATTTTACTCCTGGCATAGTAGATATTTTACCATTGTCAGAGGTTCACAACCGTGGCAAAGTTTTACAATTCCAGAAGAATGGTTGCGGCCAGAGCAAAATGCAAATAAACACAAAAGATGATTGACATCTCATGGAAATTGTCTTAGCCTAACCCTTTTAGTGATCTTGTTCTACAGGCCTGCCCTTCCCACATTCATTTGAAACTCTGAAACAGATCCTTCAGACCTTCCTGTCACTGGTTGGTAGAACTGTCATCTTTGTGCATTGTACATTCTTTGATGAATATATATATATATATATATATATATATATATATATATATATATATATATATATATATAATCTCACAACTCCCATTTTGACAAGTAACTGCAGGACTTATTTTCAAAAGCAGTTATCATCCAGCTGTTACGGAAGCTTAGTATGATCAGTTACAGGGAATGAGGTTTTTTCTTCCCCCTCAGTCCAACTCAAATGAAAATACTAATCTCTTTTGAAGATAAAGTAAAATCATTTTATCCCAAAACTTTAAAGAAAAAGAAAGTCTGAATCAGATAGCCTTTAGGAAAAAACAAACTGTACATGAGAAGAAGGGTCATAGATTAGTGGAGTAGCATTTGCTTAGCAAGCAGAAGGTTCTGAGTTCAATCCCTGCTCTATCTATTTTAAAAGAATCTGGTAGCCGGTCATGTCAAATATCATCTGCCTGAGACTCTGGAGTGCTGCTGCTAGTCAGAGTAGACAATAGGTGGTTAGATGGACAAACTGACTAACCTGGAATAAGTCAGCTTCCTATGATCCTACAGACATAGTAGGGAATGTTCTCCGTTATTGGGGTTCTGGCAAAAAAAATAATCATCACTACAGATCTCTGATGAGAAGGTTAAACCACAACTCCTGCAACAGAGTTAGATCACTTCAGCTAATAATGCAATAGTTTTGTCCCATATCTGCAGCAACTACATAGGACTTGTGTGGGGGGTTCACAGTACATCAAGACATAAAGAAAAAGAGGGACATAATGTGTACGTTTTTTTTCCTATTGCTTTGTGGTTGCGATTCAAAATGTGTGCTATCTCTCTAGATTTTCAAGCACCTCATCTTTTTTTCATATTGTTTTCCTCGAGAATATAGTTGCAGCTGCAAAAACTCCCCATGACAGCAAGTGCTGAACCAGACCCACCCACAGCATTGGGCAATTATACATCATTACAGCACATTGTGTATCTGCGTTTCTCCCCCACCACCCATGAAATAATAATGGCCTTGCAGATGGGAAAAGTCATTACACTTTTGTTTAATGGTGTTGGAAGTGAAATTAATAAGATCAAAGAAAGCACAAGATTGCTAGATTCCTCTGCTCTTCCAAATAACATTTCCCTGTAAAAGTTGGTACAATAGACTTCTTGTGGCCTGTAAGGAGAAGAAGGGAGGGCATTTTGAGAAAGACTTTTTTTTACCCCAGCCACATTCACATTTCCATAATTCAATCTGGACTAATGTGTTGTAATGAGATGAAAGCCTCACCACAATAATGCTGCTCCTTTTAAGGCAATCTATCTCTTTTGTTGCTGTGAAATTCTTATACTCTATAACCCTACTGTATTTTTGCTAGAATTTGCTTACAGTAATAATGTGCACTTTTTGCTGCACCCAAAAAAATGAAATAAAGTGATTTAGAAAAATATGTACATACTAGATGGAAAATGACGTGTGGAAAATGATTTGGTTGGGCAGTCTGCAAATAGAAAGGCTTATATGATGCTTTGCCATGCTGAATCTAGTTTAAATGGCTAGAGCATAAGTGCTGAATATAGAAAATCTCCACTTTCATTTGTATAAAAGTTGTTGCTTTTATGGGTTTAGGGGGGAAGCTTTAAAATGTGCAATCAACATCTTCTTAATGCTTAGAAACCAAACTGGAGAAGTTCTAGGCAATGATTCTTGTGAACAGAAAACATATTTCCTATCCTTCCCTACTGCTGCTCTCCTTCTACAATTTTATGACTCATTTAGGTATGCATTTCTACTACAATATTATTTGGGGGGGAGGTGTGGGTAGGTGGGGGTAGGTGGGTAGGTGGGTGTGGTCCATGACCCCATTGAGGTGACTTGAGAGACCGCCTTATCCCTTATATACCTAGTAGGTCATTGCTGTCTGCAGGAAAGCTTCATTTACCAGAGAGGGCAAGCTTTCTGGAGCTCACTTTCGCCCAACTCAGATCTGAGTCCTTACAAAGAAAAATCTGTTAAACTTTTGATCAGTTTTCTAAACAAATTCAAGGGCTCTGAACCCATCCATTTCCACAATCACCCCCAAAAGCCACTCCACCACCAATTGTTGTTGTTGTTCAGTCATTCAGTCGTGTCCGACTCTCCGTGACCCCATGGACCAGAGCACGCCAGGCACGCCTTTCTTTCACTGCCTCCCACAGTTTGACCAAACTCATGCTAGTCGCTTTGAGAACACTGTCCAACCATCTCATCCTCTGTCATCCCCTTCTCCAACATCAGGGTCTTTTCTAGGGAGTCTTCTCTTCTTGTGAGGTGGCCAAAGTACTGGAGCCTCAACTTCAGGATCTGCCCTTCCAGTGAGCACTCAGGGCTGATTTCTTTAAGAATGGATATGTTTGATCTTTTTGCAGTCCATGGGACTCTCAAGAGTCTCCTCCAGCACCATAATTCAAAAGCATCAATTCTTCAGCAATCAGTCTTCTATATGGTCCAGCTCTCACTTCCATACATCACTACTGGGAAAACCATAGCTTTAACTATATGGACCTTTGTCGGCAAGGTGATGTCTCTGCTTTTTAAGATGCTGTCTAGGTTTGTCATTGCTTTCCTCCCAAGAAGCAGGCGTCTTTTAATTTCGTGACTGCTGTCACCATCTGCAGTGATCATGGAGCCCAAGAAAGTAAAATCTCTCACTGCCTCCATTTCTTCCATTTCTTCCCCTTCTATTTGCCACCACCAATACTGCAATACAAACATCCTTTTTGAGCAATGGCAGCTGGAACATCAACTGCAATGTGCTGGGAGGGGAGAGCAGAAAAGCAAGCCTTTCCCACTTTCCTCCATCCTGTCCCATCCTAACATGCTTGTAGTGTGGACAAATGCCTGGGGGACCACAGGTTACAATCCCAAGAAAGCATTCCCAACATTTATTACATTAAGAGTACCCAAGAAATATCCCTCACTGCTCAATGCACTACAGAGTCAGCCACATTTTAAAATGTTTTTTTAAAAAAAAATAAAAAAAAAATAAACAACAACCACAGAATTTAATTTTAACAGTAAATAAAGGTTTTACGTTTGGAGGAAGCAAAAGTTTGATAAACACTCTGCTTCTCGGAAACATACAAGAAAGACTCCCTGAGCTGCCTTAATTTTGTTGTGGCTTTTGTTTATATCTCAACAGGAAGCTACATGTAGCCACTTATTGATGTATTACAAACACACCAAAAAAGAAAGAGAGAGAGAGAAGGAAAAGATCATACAGAAAAATAATGCGGACCAACTGTTCTCAGTCCCTCCAATGCTATTTGCGTTAGTGCTGCTGTAAAATAAATTATTCCAGGGATGATTCATCCAATACTGCTAACACAAAACACAATAATACATCCCACGAACTCCCTAGGAAGTTCCAAAAAATGCATGCAATTAGTCGTACTAAACACTACAAGGGCATCACACTATTCCCTGCTCTTATTTTTCAGATTTCACTGGATGCTTATCAGCTGGTTGATTACATTGCAGTTAACTATTTACCGTATGTACGATTCATACAATTGTTCAAATTCCAATTCAAGGTAAATCAAATGAGGATTGGTCCAAGTTATCTCCAAGTCATGGTAAGAAAAGAATGACTTCCAATCATAGGTTGGCTTGGGGGCAGAACCTGTATCTAGATAACCCAAAATGATTAAGAAAATCTACTTGAAGAGGCAGAGAAAATACACCAGGGGGGAAATGGCAATGTGGTTCCATGCCAGTAAAGAATAAAATCTTAAGAATCCAGCTTTTCTTGGTAGGTTTGCCCCTTTTTGGCACATTTTTCCTATTTTTCTCCTCCCATTCCCTCCTTAAATCTCATTAGCAATATTATAAGGATTTCACCCACCTTTTTTAGACTGCATTTGCCTTCACAATATCCATAGACTTGTATTTTTACTGCTTTCCTTATATTACTTTTTATCTTTTTGTTTTTTTATTCACCTGCTATGAAATGATCTCAAGGCAATGTACATTAAAAACATAAAAACAGCAGATGAATTTAAAACAAAAGAAAACAAACAATTACAAAATAGACACTCATAGCAAAGCCCCATTTATCCAAGTAGAAAAATCTGTCAAAACTAAAATGTAGTCCTTGTTTTTAGGAAGTGCAGATAATAGGTGCCTGTTGTATTTTGACAGGAATACTATTCCACAGAACATGGGCAGCCACACTGAAAACCCTACTCTGAATCACTGTGGAGAAGGCTTCTGTGACCTTTGGAAACTGAAGGAGAAATTTTCCCACATATTGCAGCAACCTAACAGGTATATAAGAGATAAGGCCGTCTCTCAAGTAATCTTGTCTAGAGCTTCATAAGATGCTATATGTTAATACCAGCATCTTGAACTTGGCTCAGTAGCAGATTGGCAGCCAGTGCAAATCTCACAAGCTACTGTAGGTGTGATAAGCGGGTAGCAGTTTGCCTCTACAGGCAACTTAGCCTCTGTGTTTTCCACCAGCTGCAGCCTCTGGACCAACCTCAGGGGTAGCTCCAATAAAGAATTTGGAATAGATAATTGGCTGAAACTCCTGCAATTAGTCTCATCTCTTTTTTTCTGCCTGTAATATATTAATGGGAGTTTATCCTAAATTTCAGAATTCAATGTCCCTGTTAAGAGCTGGTATGGTTATGGCTTCAGTGTTCTGCTTCTCTAGCTACTGTAGATATAATAGATATATTAAAAATTATAAAAAATATAAATATATAAAAAATTGTTTTCTAAACATACTGGGTATATCAATAATTCAATTAAAGTAATGATTGAATGAATAGACATATCAGCAATTAAACAATTCAGAAACATGTTATTAAACAGAATCACTGAAGTTATCAACTATTAATATATAAACCAGCCAATAAATAAATTGCAATAATATAAAGCAAATACGTGAAAGGAACATAAATGATATGCAAGTCTTGTTCCTCTCCAACAAAGTTATTATAAAAACAGCACAAACCACCTTCCTGATTCCTAGTCCATACACATCCAGTCAGAGTCATGTTGGAGTTTGAAGGTTGTGAGAAATAGGTTTTCCACATGACTCTAATGTCCTTAGGCCAGCTGCCCTGTTTATCATGACACCCTAACTGGATTATGAGGGAAGTCCTGATATTTGAATTTTTCCTGTCCCATTCATCTCACCACAACTGTGCATCTCCAAACCTTCTCTCACAAGGAGCCGTCCAGCAAAAGCAGTGAAATATTCACACCTACTCACTCTTTGAAGGGCCACAACAGTATCCCACCACCCAAATCAGTGGTAGGTATGAAGTGTGATGAGAACAGCAGGTTCAAAATCCTGTAATCATAACCAAGTTTATTGGCAACCATGACAGCACATCCTTGGAGACACACGGATACCATTAATTTTATGGCACATTGAAAGCTGACTTTTGAATTAAGCATGTGTGGACATGCTTACTACAAGGATCTTTGCATTGGTGCCTTCACATCCTAGCCCATGGTGATGATCGTTTCTGGCCCTCCTGCATAAAAAATAGATATACAAATAGTCCTCTGCTGGAGCAAAGAGTTAAATGTTCAGATACGTAACCTCTCATATTTTTAAAATATTAGGTTTATATTCCACCCTTCGTCAGAATATCTCAGGGCGATTCAGAAGATAAAAACATGAGAAAAATTACCAAAGGATCACCTTTTGTCAGTACATAATACTTCCTCTTGGAATACAGAAAGTAACATTTCATGGTGTACACTTTGCCCTGCCTTCTTAATTGGCAGCACTGACTACATTCAAAATCTGACACCTTTAATTTTTACAACTTGAGAGCAAATAATATTATTTTATTCATCAGTATTTAAAAGGACTTGAAAGAAAAAACAGCGCTTCGGTCTATTGACAGCTTTGAACAAAGTGATTCATCATTTAAGTACAAGAGAAAGTTAATTATACTTGGCATCCCTACTCCTGTAATCAGTTTTGCATTTCGAAGCCATTGCTTCTGATTTACACTGCAGCCAGCAGGGTACCGGAGGAGCAAATAAGCTTTTGCATGCATTTTAAGAACTGGAGTACTGAATTTATTGGTCCATAGTCAAAACAGGAATGTCTGCAAAACAAAACTATATAACAAAACAGCTTTGTGTAGCAAAAAAGCCAATATCCCAAGCAACCAAACATCCGACTGTAAACCGACCAGCAGGTGTTTACCTCTCTGGGACGTGCTTGCACTTAAGTGTTCCTGCGGTTCTGTACCTTTAAAGAGCAATTTGCAGATGTTACCAGGAAATGAATTAAATAGGGTGCCACTTAAGTTTAATTAAGATGGAAGAACTAACTGGATGCTGGCAGAGGAAGCAGAAGGATGGTTTCCCAACTGGGACTTACAAAAGAACAAACAGCTTTTACCCTCGTTATGACCGTGAAATCCACCCATTCACAAACCTGCTCACCTCCTGTGACCTACTGCACTTTCCTCTAAGTTTCCTCCTTTTTCTCAATCAAAATTTGAAGCACACCTACACTCCCTTAAAGTGGAGAGTGGGAGCATTCTGCATTTTCTCCTATGGGATTCTGCCACACTGCCATCCTCCTGGCTAATTAGGAAAAGGAAGGAGTGAAGCAGTGTCAAGGGAAGCGCTAGGTTGTTGGTGGGAGGGAGAGCACAGGTGTGAGGCCATCTGCACTTGCCACCTCCACCCCAGTTCTCCTCCATCCTTGCCACTGCTCTGCCCTGCCCCTGCATTTTGCTGCAATTCAAAACTTGACTATAGTTAAAAGAAGTTCAGCTTCCTTCCTGTCCATAGCACCAAATAAGACTCGGATCAAAATGTGATAATAAATACTCTGTACATTATTAAATGATTAAAAGGGGGAGGACCATACATCAGTGGTAGATAACTAGCTTTGCATAAAGAAGACCCCAAGTTCAATCTCCAGCTTCTCCAGGTAGGACTGGGAGAGATGCCCTACTTGAAACCCTGATGATATGCTGCCAGTCAGAGTAGACTGTACTGAGCTAGATGGACCAATAGTCTGAAACAGTGTCTGATATCTGGACAGGTGACATTTAGCAGCATTAGATTGTTGGCATGATACACAATTTATTATTTGACAGCAGAGTGGCACACGTGGCCTAACCATTTCCAAACTTACTTACTTCAGAGAACCTTGGCCATATTAATGTTTGCCAAGGAAATTCTACCTGTCTGCCACAGACTGGTGTAAAGGATTCTAAGGCATGTTCTAAGATGCACATTCAGTACATTACATGGCAATGTTGAGTCTCGCTGATCCATTGAGCCACTATGAACTGAGTGTGTCCTAGAACTTATTCCTTTATGACTGCATATTGCAGAACATCATAAACATTCAGCTGAGAAAATCGGGATGCCTTCCTGTGTGTCTCCATTCAGAATTCCGTGCAGACCAGGTATGTGACTGGATAGATCACATTCCAGAAATCCCATCTGAGTCCAGAGTCCTCTAAAGATTAACATATATCTGCAAATTCAGTAGAACAAACCTCATGCGCAATGGCATGTTTCCCATGACCATCACAGAACATGAAAAGTACAAGATGCATTTATCTGCTAAAATATGCCTTCTTATTTGTTACTCGCGGCTTTTGGAGCTCCTAGCATAAACAGGGCAGTGTGTTAGTTTATCTAAGTGGTTCCATATGTATAATTTAATAAAGTGCAGTCGAGAGCATTTTGTTCTCAAAATCAACCTTGTTAAATCATGCCACTGAGGGGACAAAGGGGAAAGCTACTGAAATTAATGGGATTTTTGATAGAAGAAACCTGGAAAAAAATGCATACAGATGATCATTTGTATGCATTAGTACCCCACTGATCTATTATTTAAAGCTGCTGTCAGTTCTGACAGAATTCAACGGAGACTGTTCTTGCAAACCAAATTATGTGGGTCTTGTGAGTATTAAAATATGGAGCCATATAGAATCATAGGACTAGAAGGAATGCTAAGGATTGTCTAATTTAATTCCTTCTCCTAAGGCAATATTTATTACAGCTAAATATTCCCTAACAGATGTTTGTCCATTTCCTGGTTGCAAATCTCTATGGAAGAAGCATCTATGAGCCCCATAGATATTGTGTGATCCTTTACTACCGGTATTTAGAATATTATTGCCTTCTTTTTCCCATGCAATATCCCAGCAAAGGAATTGGGCTGTCTGACAAAATGTTCCCAAGAATTCTAAACATCAAATCCGCAAGCCAAACCAATGCTACAACCACTATGCTGCTTTGACCTTTAATTGCCCTTTTGTCCTTTTCTGATAATGTTTCCTTAACTGATTTTACCAAACTGCCTCCAAGGGATAATGAGGATATTACAGATGAAGGGCCTATGCCATGCTTTGTCTAAGCCATGGGTGGGGAACTGGATCCAGCTCTGGGCTGGATGAATATTTGCCCTGCAGCCTAGTTTGGCAGGTGGGAAGATGACATCAGATGACCAGTTTTCACCCATTCTCTGAGGGGCACTTTGGAGCCCCAACAGGCCAGCTACAAATGGTGCTCCTAGGCCACAGCATTATGTACCCAGAGAGGGTGTCATTGTCCTCTTTTTGGATGATGCAAAACATCTTCTTTTGGCAGTGCATAACTAATCACCACATTGAAAGTACAGTTCCATATTTTTACTTCCATATTTTTACTTTGTACTGCCTTCAGTGAAACTGAGAGATCTGCTGTGCTCCATCTTTTTGTGACAGATCTAGAAATATTAAAAGATTATCATGTTCACTCCAGTCCTAATTAGTTTCTATATTTACCCATACATGAGTAAACCATGGAAGGGTAATGGGGCTGTACACAACTGCCTCACACATCCCCTCCCCACCCCAGTTGTACCCTGACTGTCACATGTTGATTGGGGGGAAGTCTGAAAGGTGATTCTTCATGTGTTTCTCTGAAAGCACTTAGAATCACCCGCATAATTGGGACCCCTGGTTACACAATGTTTCTGATCACAAGGTCGATTCTTAGTGTGTTTGGCAGGATGGATGAAGAACATCCCCAAAAAAGGGGGCGGGGGAGATCAGCCTCCCCACAGAATGCAGGAGCTAGAAAGGGTGCTGGCTGGTACATGAGCCTCTATGCCATCTTCACAATTTATGCCCCCCCCCATTTCTTTAATACCTGAAGAGAGCTGATGTCAGGGACTGGCAGGGTTCTGAGGAGTGGGGAAAAAGAGGTAGTGGGGCCAGAAGCTGATCCAGTGGAAGGGGGCAGTGATTTATGGAGGTTTGTTAGGGTTGCCAAACACCTGAATTTTCCAGAGATAGCCGTTATTCAGCCCCCTTAAGCAGTGTCCAGGCAAAATTCTCTAAAAATGTCCGGGGAAATCCAGACATATGGCAGCCCATGTCAGCAATGTGGATTTTTGTTGAGATTTCTCAACAACCCTAGTTTTGCCCCTCCTACTAGGTATGAGCCAGAGCCTGAGCACTGGAAGATGGGGAGGGGCCTGAGCAGTTGAAGAGAGGAGAGAAAGTGGAGGATGTGGGACTGGAGCGGGAGGTAGAAGAAGTGCAAGTTGCACCAGGAGTTGAGGGAGAGATAGTGGCTGAAGGGAAGGGGCTGCCAGAACCCCTCCCAAACAGCTTCCCAGGACCAAGAGAGTATCAAAGAGGCAGGTACAGCAACAATGTGTAGGAAAAGTCATAGGTTGCTTCTGCTCATGCTGTCAGGTGAGGGTACTTGCGGTAAGTTGGTGTGTAGGCATAGTCACACCATTGCTCCAACAGTCCAGCTCAGAGCACAAACCTGGGGGAGAGCACCAGCTACCTAGTCAACAGAAACATGTGTGTTGGTGCAGCTCAGGTGCTCCTCTAAGTTCAGTTAAAGCATTAAACTACCAGTTGTTATCCTTCCTTGTACTGGGTGTGCTCAGGACAGCTGACCTTACAGTGCTATCTTATAAACTGAGTGGTATTCAACTAAGTTTTACTCAGACTACACCCACTGAAATGAATGACAATTACTAAGTTATGTCCATTAATGTCAGTGGGTCTACTCCGAGTAAAAGCTTAGTTGAATATTATATACACCACTCAGAAATTTTTGTTTGATTAAGTTGTTTTATACATTTTTTTAAAATAAATAAGTAAATCCTTTATACTGAGAAGTAAGTCCTATAGAATTCAGGGGAACGTACCCTCCAGAGAGTGGTTACAGGTTGCAGACTCGATATGGGGCTCAGCTAGACTGGTAAAGAAAAGGTGTTTCATATGCATTATATATGCATTATAACATTGTGACACCAGACGGCGCTGTGGAGTCCCATTTTTCCCAACGCGATTTCTCATACCAAGTTTGCAATGCGTTTAACTGAAACACTTCTTTGATGTGCATCTTTGATGTGTGATGTTGACCTTGTTCTGTGAACCGCCCTGAGACCTCCGGGTATAAATAAATAAACCCAGCCATGATTTTCAGGATAAACTTTCAAATCTATATACTTTTATAGACCGTCTGAAACACTACCAGTTTATTATTTTCAAGAGTTTCTGCCAATCATTAAATTCATATTCTATGTGGAATGGCCAATTTTCTGGCGTGTGGAATCAGTAATTTTAACTGAATAATCCTAAACATGTCTACTCTGAACTCAACCCCATTGAATTCAATAAGGCTTACTCCCAGGTAAGTAGAGTTAGGACCACAGCTTATGTCACCATGGCATCTGAATGTGGAGTATTACAGCATATGGTGAGTCCAGCAGTTGCTTAATTAGTGCTGCTACTTTCTGGACCTCACAGTTTTCTTTAGATTGTCTGCAATATGTTGTTGCAGCATTACCTTGATGAGTCATTAAAACCTTCTCGGTAGCATAACCCTCAAGTCAGTTTTGCATTCATTCTGTACTGATGTATTCACAAATACGTTTTTCCGAAAACAGCACCAGTATCATTGGTTTTAAAATGCCAACAATTTATTTTCTACAGGTGATTTTATAACTTTGCTTTCCTACTCTCTTTCTTATATTGATTCCTGGTATTCGTATTTAGTTGCCAAATCTATTTTTATGCTAACTGCATTCTTTTTAGCTATCAGAAGGCATGCCTTTTTCTGTGAATTTTCAAGCTTTCTGGAACAATCTACCAAAAGTTTTCCACATGACTGATTCCCTACTACTAATAAAATGGATCCCAGAAGCTAGACATTCTTTCTTCAAAACTTTATTAGACTAACTTCCCATTACTGTACCAGCAGGAGAACTTAATGTCTTCTGCTATGTTTACTGTTCCCAACTATAAAGAAACCTTCCCAGCAATGAAAGTTCCAGACAATATTTTGAGAAATGTGCCTCCACTTGGAAATATGAGTTCTCAGGTCTATCTCCACAGTACAGTGGTACCTCTGATTATGTACTTAATTAGTTCCAGAGGTCCGTTCTTAACCTGAAACTGTTCTTAACCTGAAGCACCACTTTAGCTAATGGGACCTCCCACTGCCCCACTGCCGCCCGATTTCTGTTCTTATCCTGAAGCAAAGTTCTTAACCTGAAGCGTTATTTCTGGGTTAGCGGAGTCTGTAACCTGAAGCGTATGTAACCTGAAGCGTCTGTAACCCGAGGTACCACTGTATATTTCTGAATACCAGTTGCTAGACATTGCAAGCAAGGAGAGTGCTGTTACACTCAGGACTTCTAATAGGTATCTGGTTGGCTAGGATGCTGGACTAGATGGGACTTTTACCTGACTGAGAAGGATTCTTATGTCTGCATTTAACACCCACCAAAACGAAAGCCTTCTTCAGGCATTCTGATGGTGTGTTAAGTTATCACATGAGGGGACTGTGGGATGAGCATGCTAGCTCCATCCTCATACTTGACACTCTCCATGAGCTGCAGTGTAATATACCCTCTTGTAACCCCACTTTAGACAGCTGCTCCCCACTTTAGACAGTTGCCCTCCAACTCATGGAAAGAGATGTGACAGTGACAGGGGGCAGATCTTGTGCATTCACCCACACAGGACCCCCTCATGATCAGCTTTTGCAGAAGTGCAATCAATCAATCAATCAATCAATCAAATAAGTAAGGATTTCTGAGTTCAGTGGAACTTACTCCCAATTGATTGTGTATAAAATGCAGCTCAATAAATCAACCCTGATCTCCATGGGACATTCACTTGTACTTGATGCTATAGGTAATGCCATCTTAGAAACAATGCAAGGTAACTGTTTTTACAGATAATTATTGCAAAGACTCAAGATGAAAGTTGGGGGATGGAAGGAGAGAGAGAGAGAGAGAGAGAGAGAGAGAGAGAGAGAGAGAGAGACTCATTTCAAATGCACTGCCAAACACTACCTGAAATCAAGACAGAAACTCCAGGGAAGGACTACAGCTACAGCAGGAGATGGAGATGAAACCCTGATAAGTCAGTGTGGACAATGTAGAGGGCAGATGGACCTGACTTGGAATAAGCATTTTCCAGTTTGAAAAATAGCAAGTTTCTCAGTGAGCAGACAAATCAGGAAATAGCTAAAAATTCATCCTGCCCACAATGTCACATCGGAAGCAATCAAAATATAACCCTATTACATGCACACACATTGGGCCTTTTACTTGGAAATACACAATAAGCTATTTAGATAGCTGGGTTCATTTATTTCCTGCTGTTAATTCTGACCTATAGGTGTTCAAATGCTGTGTTGACGGCAGGTCTCTGAAAGGGAAATATACCACCTCTACATCTTACCATGGACTCATTCACTGCTGCTACATCTGATTTCCAGTTTTTACAGAATGCTTAAGTGAATGCTTATATGCTTTGAAGGGAAGGCTGGATATCAGCAAGAGCAGGGAGTAAAATAACTCTGTCAACATTAGAAATTTTCTGACAGCTCTATTTATAGTGCACTCAAAGCATTCCATCTTAGTACAATACCAAGAAGTACTAGAATTTAGGCTGCAATTGTGTGCTCACACTTCCTAGTAAATTCCAATTAAAGATGGGCTTCTGAATAATCATGAATGGAATTTTCCTGCTTGAAGAGCGTCCAGTAATATGACCCATTAAGACAAGAACTTTCCTGTTTTTGCCAATGGAGAAAAAAAATCATTTTAGTGGTGGATTTAGATCCCAGTAGAACAAAGGCGGGGGGGCAGAAAAGCAATTAGGAAGAGGTCAGTTCAATTTTGCTGCCCTTCTCCATCGCTAAAGGTGGCCTTTCTAGTGTGAAGTTAGGTCTAATGGTTTAGTTCAGTCCTATGCGGTACATAGATAATATGCTAAAGATAATATAGCATTTCTGGTCAATCTGAGAAGTCATAAAGGAATATGCAAATGATCTCTTTTTTCAGCTATGTTGGCCTAAACTTTTAAAGATTTTATTAGACATTACTTAGCCCTTGACTTAACCCCAGATGTCAAAAGGAACCCAGTGCAGACATTTGATGGTTGGGAAAGGCAGTATTCACAAACTGTAGTGTCCAGGGACTATGACTCAAGCAAATACAGTATACCTAGGTTATCAAGAGGTTCCTATTTGGACAAGTTTAGGGATCAACAGTGTGACTCATTAGCCTGCTTGCGCTATTGGTGCCTGTTGACTAATGAGTCCCTGGTATGAAGAAAGGGACAGTTGCCAGTGCTCAAGGCTCAATTCTGGGAATCTTGAAGAAGATAAATCATATGCAAGTAGTAGAAAACTCTAAATAAGAATGTGCCCATTGAATAACAGTTTGTTCTTTCCTATAGTTCCCCTGAATTATCATCAGTACCAGAACATTGACTGTGAGAGGTAGACATGGCTGTGTGTATGGATAGAAAAATGGGGGTGATGGAGTGTTCGTGAAAGGGAACCAAACAAAAAAAAAAAACCTGTTTATGTAAATATATGAACCAAAACAACCTTAGCTGGATATATAAATAAGTGTATCATCAAACTGAATGTGTTTAATTATAGTGCAAAATTACTATAAAAGTTATGAAAAGATCTGATCTGAAAATAATAATTACACAAATTATAGAGGAAATTGTGTGAGGATATCCTTTTACTTAAAAATAAAGGAGATTTACATTTTAATTCTCATGAAGAGGTGTATGCAAGTTTCAAAGCAAAATGGTTAAAAGAAAAGAGCTTTGTTAGAAGCAATGATTCAAAGAGGGATGAGAGTTGTAGCCTCACACTTCATTGTACATGGCTAAAAATATATTCAGGGTGTTCAAACTGGAATGAGACAAAACGTTCTGTTTATATGTGGGTGACATGGTTCGGGTGATCTTTAGCTTTCATTATAAAAAAAAACTATGGTGGTTTTGCAGATGTTTAGTGAGATTTCTGGCAACACACCAAATGTAGAACTAATAGTTGTTGAACATACAGAAAATGGAAGAAGAGGAGCTAGAAGCCTGGAATTAACATTGGTTAGGCTGCAATCTTAGCCCCCTTTACCTGGGAATAAACTGCACTGAATTCAATAGGATTTATTTCTGAGTATACATGGTTATGATTGCAATGAAGAATATGGGCTAGTTAATGAACTCTTTTAACCCTCTGATTGTTAGCGTGCATCAGGTTTTAGTGAGACTATGGGCTCAAAGCTTTCAGTCATGGTTAGGGATGGATGCTTCATATTATTTGTTTCTTTGTTTATTCATTAATAAATTTGTATATTGTCCTTCATCTGAAGATCATAAGGTGGTTCACAACATAAAAATACAAAATGAAAACACATAATACATAAAAAAGAGAACAAACCAATAATCCCCCTCCCACAAACACATTTAAAAGGATGTAGAATGTTAATCAGCCAAAGGCCGAGTTAAAGAGAAACATTTTCATTTGGTGCCTAAAGATATGTAATGAGGACACCAGGTGAACCTTACTGAGGAGAGCATTCGACACCACAGAAAAGGCCACCGCAGAAAAGGCCCATTCTCACTTTGCCACCCTCTGGATCTCTTGTGGAAGAGGGCCTCAGATGCTTATTACAAGGTCTGGGTCGGTTATCATCTTTCTTTTCTCAGCCAGTCTATTGAAAACTCCTACACTGCAAGCTAATATGTATAGGTTTCAACTAAATTTAAAGCAAGCTAGTACTGTATGTGTAGGTTTTAACTAAATTTTAAGAAAGCTGGAGTTACTCATATTTAGAGGCATGTTAAAAGTGGGTGATTGTCTTCACCCAACATTATAAGATATCATCTAGTGGCACTTCTGAAATCTTTGAAACAATGAATATAAAATTCTAGTTGACATTTCCTTTTTAGAGAAGAGTTTCCATTTACTAAAAGGATGTGGTTCTCAAAAGTAAATTGGAGGACCATTCAAGAAAGTGAGACATGATCTGCCATGTGGGAATATGTTTCTAAAGGTGCTTCTGCACCTTTTTGTTTGGGTTTACTTTAGATGTCCTTCCGCCTTAAGAGGGAAGGACAAAGGATCCAGCAGGATCCCTCTGCGTTTGGGCGAAGTGCGCCAATTTGGCCAATGCAACGGTCAGTAGTTAGTTTCCCGCCCAAAAGTTAGCATAGAAACAAGATTGTGATTGGTTAATGTAACTGTTATGACGATGTTTGAGTCTTCAATAAATGGCCTCCGCTCTCTGTAGCAAGTGTGGAGAACGCGCGAGACAAGCTAGAGAGAACATCGGTGCGTGGCAAGCTAAGAGAGAAACCGAAACCGAAACCAGCCGCACAGAGCAGTTGAGAGCTTCTTCACCAGACTGCAGTCTCCTTTGCATTTATTTCATTTTATTTAAAACTTTCATTTGGCCGTCTAATTTTTGGCCACTACCTAGTTTAGTTTATCTTCTTCTCCGGAGACCTCCGGAATCTTCGGAACTTCCAGACGCCTGCAGAAAACCTTCAGAGGCATTCAACGACCTTCAGAACTGACAACAGAAACCTTCAGATCATAGCCAGCGGACCTTTTCACGGCGCAGTGGGAGCGGGAACTACAGAATTACTGGTCGTCCATCTGCTGGCTATCCCCACACTGCCATTATTTCTGTATGAGACAGGCTTAAAGGAATGTTAGCACCTCATATTTCTCCTTTAAAATCATATATTAATTGTAACAATTTAGGTGGGAGGTAGATTAGAAGGTTTTTATATTTCACTGGGCCATGAGTGGTGTTTCTTCAAAGAGGAAAATAAATATTGTAAGTTACAGAACTGGTACAAAGAGGATTTAATCCCCTTTCCCCAAAAAGATATTTGTATAAAATGCAGAAATGTTCAAGTTTTGAGCTTCTTCTAAATTGGAATAATTACTTCCCCTAAACAAACACAGAACTTATTTCTGAAGAGTATAAAATACTTGAAAAGATCTAGCAGTATGATGATAAAATCTGAAGCTGGGTGGGGCAGGCAGGAAGTGTTTCAAACTGTAACCAAAGTAAATCAATAGAATCTTATATGTGTCAAGGAATCCAAATACATACAAGAGGGTGCTACAAAATTGATCAGAAAATGAATGGAGGTCTACTGGAGGTGTGCTCTTGGAATATGGGGCAGATTTTAAACATGGTGGTTGGATATATAAAGATAGACATGTTTAGATGGGATTTTATAAATTAATGAAATAACTAGCATCGACATGTGGGTGGGTTAGGGTGGAAGTGGCTTCCTCACGGTAGCAGTACTGCTGTTTGCAGTATAGGATTAATGAGGTGGCAGCCAGGTTGAGGGAGTTCTGGGCTGGTGGTCCTGGGGTGGTGGTCCTGCAAGAGTCTGGCCCTGAAGGCATATCAGTAGTTGCAGCACCATGGAGAGCTCCAGTCCATCTTTCCTAGGCCGTGCTCCTTATGGCAAACTAAGAGTCTCTTAAAGAGTGCCCAACCTACCAGTCTGAAGGCAGGCACTCCTCCTGTGCCCCATGGCCTCCTCCTGCCTGATACACTCCTTCCGCCATTGGACTGGCAAGGTACAATGGGCATATTGTTCATCAGGATAAGCTACCCATAAGGATCCTGGTGCTATTTCTATGTATGTATGGCATCTGGTTAAGGGAACTCCTACTTGTCAGCCCCAGATTCAAGGGTTTCCTTATTAACATCATCAGGTACTAAGTCAGGAACCTGGTCTAGCTCCTTAGGAACAGCACTGTAGCCTCTGACTCAATATCCCCATTGCTGCTAGGCTCTGGGCTCCTTCTGTTACCTTTTCCTCTGTTTCATTTAGTGTAAAAATTCCTTGGTCGCAAGGACTTGTTGTCTTCTTTTTAATGAATCCCTGCAAAGCACTGTGCATTCTTGATGGTACTGTTTAAACTTTAAATAAATGATAATACTGAATCAGCACTACAGCAATTACCAAATTTGATGAACCAGACATGAAAAAAGAATCATGTTGGTCGAGCAATAAAATTTTGCATTCTGAATGCTGGGAAAATACAATTTTTGAAGCTGAAGCCCTAAAGGGAAGAAAGATTTCTGGATCCCACATAGCAACCCAGCAGTGTTCCCTCCCCAAATAGCAAGGAGGAGACAGCTACATTAGTGCTATTTAGTCTCCAGGCTACAAATATTCTTTTCATCAAAGCTTTTAATGGTTCTAATGGTTTATTATGAGCTGCTGTGACAATTTAAGGATATTGGCTGGTTTATTTTTTATATATATACTGCTGCTCTCTTCATTTTGTTGTTTTAGGATTTTGTGAGTTAGTGCTCTATGAATGTTATTGTTAACATGGTCTTTGTAGGCTTATAAATAGATACACAACCTTACACAACCTCCACCCCACACATATGTGTGTCCATACACACACCACATACCATTTGAATAGGCAGTTTTAAGAAGAGAAGAGCCTGCTGGATCAGGCCAATGACCCACCTAGTCCAACATCCTGTTCTCGCAGTGGCCAACCAGATGCCTGTAGGAAGCCTGCAAGCAGGACCTGAGCACAGAAGCACTCATTTGTGGTTTCCAGGAACTGGTATTCAGAAGGATAGTGCCTCCGACCACAGAGACAAAGCATAGTCATCGAGGCTAGAAGTCACAGTTTCAGCATTTCACATGGCATGATGCAAAAGCAGCCACTGATTCTCTGTCCTCAAGTTCAAATGCGCAACTGAAAGTCCTCCTCCACATCATCATCTTTCTTACCTTGCAACATCCAGGTTTCCTTGGGAAACACTCCATTCCCATGATGGGAAAATCAGAATTTGTTCTGTTTTGAAGGAGCTGATGAGATCACAGCACAGTGGTGTCACGTAATACGGCTGTGAATTTTTGGAGACAGGAAAGCTTCAGGAGCTATTTTAATTGGTGAAGACTGAATGCAGACTTGATGTGCTGAGGACTGGAAGTTCCCATCTTTAGTTCCCATCTCTCACACGTATGCATTTCCTTAACGCACGCAGCTACCCTCAACAGTACATATCAGGCTCTGTTTCTATCCACATGCTGTTTTCAAAACATTCTTTCCACAAATGCGACTTCCTATCAGAGGCTAGTACCATAGTCCAAGGTCACTGTATTGGACACGGGAGAAGAGTTGGCTCAACAGATACTGAAGCATTAGCTAGAGGCAAAGAGACAGTGTTTTCCTCTCCCAAATTAATAAAAGAACTGTTGAGGGGGCGTCGGGGGTGGGGGGTTAGAGAGCTAATACAGGACCCAAGAGAAAGTATATGAACTTTATCTTACTTTTTAAAAAACAAATCACTTGCAGATGATGGTAAACGTGAAGCAACAGAAAGAATGTCTGCCAAAAAAATAAACAAAAGAGCATTCGCACAAAATTTTGAGGTTTAGTGCACAAGGAAAAATAATGATACTGAGTACTCTTGCAAATACAGCAAATGCAATATATGGCACCCAAGGAGGAAATGATTCGTTTCTCTCAACAGTGACGCTCGTACTTGGACTACTGGGCTTCCTTCTAGCTGCAGTAATAGCCCACTGTATCATACCACGAGACATAGCCATGATGTATTTAGAGCAGTGTTTTTCAACCTTTTTTGGGCAAAGGCACACTTGTTTCATGAAAAAAATCAGGAGGCACACCACCATTAGAAAATGTTAAAAAATTTAACTCTGTGCCTATATTGACTATATATAAAGTAATTCTCTTGAATTTTTCAATTTTTCCCACGGCACACCAGGCAACATCTCGCGGCACACTAGTGTGCCGCGGAACAGTGGTTGAAAAACACTGATTTAGAGGCCTAGGCAGAGTTGACCAACCTAGGTCTGTGGTTTTTTGACCAAATAAAGCCTGAAGGAAGGGGAAGGAACAAGAAGTATAGGCAAAAGTTTCTCAGCCATAGAGAGTCAAAATCAATGTGTTGTGAAATGCATATCAACATTTGAAATGCAGTTTTTTTTAATGTAAAGAGCATCAGCTAGAGTGGGGGCTAATAATTAACAGGACTTCGGTAGGCATGGGAAATATTTGAACTACTCCCTCCCCTGCTGCAGTTCTGAAGAAAATCCCTCCTCTGAAGGGATTGGCATTGGAAGCAATGTTTTGGAGGAACAGATGTGGCTCAGAAATAAAAAACTGGCTGCAACCCTGCCACACGTGAGTGCCCAGGCGAAATGCGGGATGAGCAGGCAGGTCGGATCAGGCCCAATGGCATCACCTGGAGGCAGTGGGGTTGGCTCAGGATCCAGTAGATTCCAGGCCAGCTCAGCTCCTACCTGCCCATGGAATGCTTCATTTCAGGACTTTATGATGGAGATCCCATGGGTGACACTTCTACTCACATGCACATTTGGCTCATTTAACTTCTCAAGTAATTTAACTTTTAGTAAACCTCTGTAAATCATGAAAACAAATTGCAGAATTTGAGGAGATGGGACACTGGCATGAATAAACAGTAGGGACCAATATATGTATAAAGAGTGAGATTCGGGGAAACATTTGCCCTGGGCACTGGAAAGCCCCACGTAGCTCTGGTCTGGGAAGAGGTGAACTGAGGGACAGATTTAGGGACAGGAAAGAGGTTTTCTTAAAAAATTATATGTTTGTCTCACACCTTTCCACCACTACCCTACCCATGGGAATAACTTGCTGTGCACTCACACCCACGCTGAAAGTTAGAATTCTGATGATCAAGCAGGAACTATATTTTTTTTCCATTAGATACATTTTGTGTAGTGTGACTGCAGTCAGGGATATTCTTATTCTTGTTCTTATTCTTTTATTAGAAAAAGAGTCCATCAAACCATTCCACAAACAGGGGCTTGTCATGTGCAGATACGGAGCCTCTCTTTTATTTAAAAATAAACCATGTACTGTTACAAAAAAATCATGGAAAGGATCGTAATTCTTTGTACAGACAGTACGTTTGCATGCTTGCTGTCCCAGTTCCAAAACGAAACCCAAACATTCCTTGTCTGTAAACAAGAATTCAGAATAAAACAAACATGATTACAGCTGTCATTTTAAAGTAGACGCAAATAGGATTCTTCAAATTTATTTGTTTCTTGTTTAACCTGCCCTGTCAGGGGGGTCAGAAGAAAAAAATAAACTTTGAAAATTTTATTTGTATACTCACATTTACATTTTCTGTAGATTGCATTTTTCCTATTGAAACAAAACAGCTTTTTTAAGCAGAATAGTGAAAGGTGGTCTCATTTCTGAACCTAGAATATAACTCATGTGTTATACATAGGTTAAGTAATTATGGACAGTAGCACCCTTTTAAGTACGTTATACCATTTTCCAAATCAACCTTTATCAAGAAGGCTATAAACCAGTGGTTCCCAATTAGGGGTCTGGGGACGCCTGGGAGTCTGTGGAATGTACCCAGATTTTATGGTCTGTTTTCCAGTATTCCTAAAATCCTTTGTTTATTAGGGGCTACCCCACATTTTGTTCAAAAATTGTTTTGCAGAGGTAACTGCCATAGAGTTATAAAAATTGTCAAAAGTAGGGGCTCCGTGGCTTGGCTTTTGAAAAATAGGGGGTCCTCAGTAATTGGCTAAATGGAAACTACTGCTATAAACAACTGATCCGAGTAAAGATTATTCTTAGTCTAATTATTCTAGAGAATGCTGCCAACACAATGCAACATACTTGATCTCTGCTGCTCCAGAGGGCAGACATGCCTAGAACTCACAGTGGGAAATTCAAGGAGAAATATCCTAAGGGTAAGAGGTGTTTGACAGTGGAACAGATCGCCTTAGGATGCAGTAGGCTCTTCTTTACTTGGAAGTATTTCAGCAGAACTGGATGGGAACACTGCTTGCACCCTGCATCGAGCAGGAGATTGGACAAGATGACATTCAGGGCATTGAATGGGGGCCTCCAAGTCCCCTTCCAGCTACACAATTGTAAGATTCTATTACCCAAACTACACATTCTGCTTACTGCTGCCATTTTTTTTTATTTTTTTTTTTACTAAAAAGAGATTTTCAGTACAAAAAGGAAACAGAATGCCAGGGCACACCAGAAGGACTGTATTTGCTTCTCTCATCCCCTTCAGAATGTGATGCAGTGTGTTCATCACTTCCTACCCATTCAGTGTAATAAGCAGACGCTGATATTAATAGCAAATTTCACGCCTTTCCTCTGGAATATATTTATATTCACCATGCAATTGGATGCCTCTTAAGATATCATAACTAAATTTAGCAGTGGTTGCAGAGATCAAGGAACAGGTTTTCATCAAAGTTTGGTTGGAATAGGAAGCCATTATGGATCAAGATGGTGGACAGAAGCTTTCAAAAGTGCCCTGATTTGGAGGGGTTCTTAGAATTCTGGAGCAATGCCAGGTATAGAGCTTTCCAGTATCTATAAATAATTGCTAAAGACATTGTTTATATGTAATTCATAAATTCATTAAAAACATGTAACAATTACCACTGGACAGACAGCCTTTATGGAGTAATTGATCAAATCTGGGTCATGGTCCATTAGGGGTACTGTGCAGGAAACCAAATAAGGTGAGACGTTGGGCATCCATGATTGGATTTCACATGATGTAATTTCTTTTAAGACCAGGCATGGGAGAATGCTACTTGAAACAGAACCAGGATGCTGAAGAGGTCACCTTTTTCCTGCCCACCAGCTTCCCACTCAAAATTCCACCCTTGTTAAGAGGGATAATATAGCTTGATTGTGATTTTAGTAATGCTATATGCTGTATGCTATATATAAATGCCAAAAGGAGAAACTTCTTCTCAAGAGGGTCAGCTAATGATCATGGTACCAGAAAGGCAGCAGAACCTGTGTAAAGCTGCTTCAGCTATTCCACAGTTTTTGAGGGATGTATCCAACATTAGTTATACTTAGAATAGACCCACTGAAATTAATGGGCATGGCTAACTTAAGTCCATTAATTTCAATGAGACTGTTCAATTAGGTTCATTAATTTCAATCAGAGTAGAGTTCACCCGGGTTTAATATTGCTCCAGAAGAAGGAGCCTGTGTTCTGAAACACACTGAGCTATAATAAAGCCTCCTGTTCATTTGTTAATACATTACTGTAAAAGACCCCTGATTCCGTCCTCCCAAGACAAGTGCCTCTATCACTCCACCTGAATTTTAAAACAAAGCTGGTTAATGATCTCTGAGACTGCAGTTCTAGACTTTCCATCGCCATCTATGCATTGCATAGTCTAGAGCAAACCATGCACTTGGGCTTTCATTCCCATCTTAATTTTTTAAAAATAAAAAAAATCCTCCCCAGGTTACCATGAAGATGACCGCAAACAATATTGCAAGGGCAGAATTAAAAGTGCCATGCTAATATTGCTATTTCTGTTTCTCAAATGATGCTAAGAATGTCTTGTTCTCTCTCTCCACATATTATTTGAGTTATGGAGTATTACTGAAACCACTGGATTCAAGTTGCAAGAAAGAAAATTCTGACTAAACATCAGGAAGAACTTTCTGACAGTAAGAGCTGTTTGACAGTGGAATGGACTCCCTCAGAAGGTGACAAACTCTCCTTCATTGGAGGTTTTTAAGCTGAGGTTTAGTGGCCATCTGTCATGGGGTTGAACTAGATCAGGGGTCGGCAATTTTTTTTAGCTGCGGGCCCTCAGACCTTGTGGCGGGCCAGAGAAGCGGCACCGGGGGGGGGGGAGCTGGAAGAAGAGGTGAGAAGGGCATGTAGTCCACCTCGAGCCCCAGCCACTGCACTTACCTTCCCTGGGGCTGCTGTCGCCACCACCACTGCTGCTGCTGCTTCTCGTGGGTAGACAGAGTGAGCTCGTCCGCTCCACTCTCTGGCCCATAGGAGCACCAGGGTGGCGGTAGCAGTGGCAGAGGGAAGATGAGTGGCGCGAAAGGGCTGGCTCTGGAGAGGGGCTGCTTAAAATGGCACTCAGCCAGCTCAGCCCAGCCCCCTTCCTCCTCTAGGCAGGGCAGGGAGAAGCCGGGAGGAGGGAGGGAGGAAGCGCTGCCACAGGGGGTGTGAGGGAGAGGGGGGAAATGGAATGACACAGGGGGGGAATAGTGCAGCCCGAACAAACAGAATCACCATGCCAATCCACAGGCAGTCCACGGCCAAATCCTGAAGGCAATTAGGCCTGATGTGGCCCGCGGGCCTTAGTTTGCTGACCCCTGGACTAGATGATCTTTGAGGTCCCTTCCAACACTACAATTCTATTTGCCCATTTGACGCAAACTTGTGCCCTCTTTTGTTCTGTCATTTAATGATGTGTAAGTGGCCAACCTAGCCCTCGGGCCTGCCTACGGGAACATTGTCAGGCCTGCACTTCCTTTTGGTTCTTCCACAGGGCACTGCTGGAGGTCAGTAGGCAAGAGGGGAAAATCGCACTAAGGCAGAAGGATGCTCCACATTTACTTTAATGCACAGTAGAGCGGCACTATCCAACGCTTTCCGTTTAACTTGCGGAACACTTGCTGAAAAGGGTAAACCAGCAGTTTATTCAAAGAGTAGCTGTAAAGCGGATGGAAGAGCAGCTTCAGATTTGACATGTTGCACTTCCCACTCTCATTACTTCAACAACCAGGAAACTGTGAGAGAAAAGCAAAGCGTTCATTTTTATTTTTATTTTTGCTTTGTTTTTCTGCCGCATCTTCTGGGCTGACGTGATTTGGAGATCAAAGGAATTTATGTTCAGTGTTGCCAGCTTATTCCTCTCCGGAGTGTGCTTACTGACTTCCTCTTTATCCAGTATGATGTCTGTCAGTGTTTGAATTACTTCCTCATTCTCTCACTGACTCACTCATCCACTGAGGCTCTGCTTTGCTGGATGTCCTAATACACAGCGGACTTAAGGGACCAATTGTCTATTTCATGTTTAAAGAGGACGCATATATTACACACACACACACAAAATGTGTTTATTACTGCCATTGCTATTGAATCTGTACAACCGTACCTATCCGAAAATACTTGTTCTGAATAGAGGTGGTACATATTGTTTATTAAAAAAAATACACAGATCACATAACCTAATGGTCAAAAAATAATAATCACAAAACAGAAGCTAATTAAATGCACCAAACTATTAATCGTACATTGTGCCAGTGGTGCGACATCTGGCTGTAATTAGAAAGGAAGCCCCAGAATAAATACTGGTAATGTACTAGTTCTCATGGACACATCTGGGTCTCTATTCTGTTTATTCATCATGGAAAGCATAGTTTCTGGCGCATGGTTTGGAACTGGGGAGAAAAAGCATTCTCTCCTTTATAATTAAAAAATGTCCTCTGAAATTTATAACAAAGATTCTTACAATTTACGAAAGTACAGTCTTTTAGAAATGCATATATCAGAAGGTCAGAGGCAGAGAATGTTTCCAGTGACTTCAGGCCAATTTTATCTATTATCTGAGCTTTCCCCCTGGCTCTAAATATGGTTTAAATATATGCAAAATTAAATTTCCTTTCCAGTGATCCTGAATATGTAAATAGGATTAGATCTTTGATGTATCCAGTTTACAACCTCACACAGAAAGCAATAGAGGTGGTGTTGCATTTCATGCATGTACAGATTATTTTTTCCTTGCTCTTTTGGCAAAATGTCATAAAATAAATCCTAATGTGACCTAACCGGCCCTTGAATGGTGGTGGTGGTGGTAGGTAGTTCTTGGATTTTAATTTCCAATTTTTATACATAGAAATCAGCATCTCACACTGCAGTCTCTGAACTTATTTAGGCCATTGGTAAGGCAGAATCATGTAGAACAAGGACCCATCTTCTGTAGGACCTAATAACAGTTCCTAGAAATGTGATGATCTAGTTCCTAAGGATTTCTCTCTTTGTTCCTGTAAATAGGAATATTTTTAAAGGCAGATGTTGCAAATAAAAACAAAATAAAAGGGACAAGTTTTATTTAGATTCTATCAAGGCTACAATAAAGCATTTTGTTTCTGAACCTGCCACTCAGTGATTTATGAAGCACATAACCTGCTCTATACAGTTCAGCTCATTTAATTATTATCTGTCTTCTGAAGTGAAAGTTAAATATAGCATTTCAAGCTGCTTGCGAACTAGACCATCTTTATTTTCTTTCACAAACCACATGTTTATGCCATTAAAGGCTGCTTTCAAACTGTTTTCAAAACATCTCATATTCTACAGCAGGGGTGGTCAATCTGTGGCCGCAGATGGCTATCAACCGAATTTCATGCAGTGCTTGGCCGGGAGTTCTACATTTGTCCCCCAGTCCCAAGGTTCCTGAACCCTGATCTACCTGAAGCACAGTGGCAGCCACTGGGTGGTGAAGTGGGAAGAGGCAGTCTAGAAAAGCTGTGAGCCTTTGAAAAGGCATACTCAAAAAGGAGACTGCCCTTGTTCCAAAGCCTGCACATCTTTGAGTCAAGCAGCTGGCTGCACAAGCAGTTGAGCAGGCTTTCCTTGCTTCACAATGCTAGCGGCTGCCTCCCCTCCCCACCCATATCCTATCATGGGCTCACAAGCCTTAGATGAGGCATAAGGTGGAAGTAGCACAATGTGCCCAATATCAGTGCCTGATTGATGTATAAAAGTTCATCTAGTCAAGCATCCTGCTTTCAGCAATGTTGAAATAGCCTGTTTCCTTAAGGAAGCTCCCAAGCAGGGGGCAATGTCACCAGCCCACCCCCTTCTGTTTGTCCCGGCATTTGCCATTCAGAAGCATATTGCCTCTCCAGATTTAATTTCAGGTGACTGAAAGTCATAGGACTATGAGTCCAGCTGAGGAGCACATGTTCTACTTCTTGGCTTCCTGTAGGCATCTGGTTGGCCACTGGGGGAAGCTGGATGCTGGCATTTGGTCTTACCCAAAAGGGTCCTCTTATGTAGCTTTGAAGCATTTAAGTTTAAACATTCATGGCAAAACTGAATTAATAATAAACCAACAGAAAGATAAACTGGATCAATATTCAATGAGTTCACGTGTATGAAAGCCTGAGCTGAAGTCTGATCGTATAATGCCTTTGGAAATACGCATTCCAGGACTTCCGGCGGCTGGCGCCATTATGGATGGTCGTGGGCTGCTTCGGCTGCGAAGCACCCAGTTCATCCCGGGGGTTAGGAGCCCTGCAGCCGCATAGCGGGGCTCTGGTTGGGGCGCGGGAAGAGCGTCCCGTGCCCTGGGCTCCCCGGCTGTGCCCGTTGTGCTCCGAACCCTTCCCCCGCGCCCCCTGTAAAGGGGGAGTGGGGGTGAAGGGACTACGGAGCCGGGCTTTAGGGGACATGCCCCAACCGGGATGTTTACATGCGGCGGCAAAGTCCGTGATGAGCGTCTCTGTTCTACCTGTCATTAAGGAGTTGCTAAGAAACCAGAAGCTGTGAGTAATTGACTGACTCTTTGTATTCCGGGAAAGCTCTGGGATTAAGAAGAAAGGCAGCCCGCCTCTCTCCCTTCGGGTGGTGAAAGAAATTAACTCTTTAAGTGACTGCTGCTACAACAATCAATTGAAAGTATTTGGAATTTGAAAGCTGAGTCTGTTGAGATCTCCTTTTGGGGGTTAACTGAGGAAAAAATATCTCCATTTGAAGTTTTGGTCTTTATACTCTGGCATCGGAAGAAATGGCGGCGACTTGGACTTGCGTAGGAAAAAATTGAGACAAAGGAAGGAAAAGACAGGAAACGTAACTTGATACCCACCTCCCCCCCGAAGATGTTGGACTTTGTGCTTATGTTGGCACTGAAGGACTGGGAGGATGAGGAAAAGCTTACTGTCTTGCAACTGGAACTGCTTGATCGAAAACTAAGAGCCTTGAGTGGGATTATAAATGGAAAGAATTTGTTTTCCACAGAGGAGGCTTTTCGAAAGTTTTATTCAATGGAAACAGACTTTTGCAAAGAGCTGGAAGATGTGTTGGAAGGATGGTTTGAGATGGCTGAGCAAATCCGACTGGAACAGGGGCCGATTTCAGGGGGTGGCAGTAGCCCTGGAACGGAAAGATTTTTAATATCCAGACTCCGAGGTGGCAGCTCGGGGTCGAGGGACATAGAATTAAGATTTCTACAAGAAGAAGAAGTATGGCACAAAGGCACGGAGAAACTCAGAATGGAGAGGATGAACATCTTGGAGCTCGATGCAGGGTTTGTTGTGGTTGCAACCTGGATCTGTGGACATTCAGAAGAATACAATAGGAGATCTGGTTCTGGTGAAAGACAGGAGAAGATAATGGACAGAAGGGGAGTGGGTTGAACCAATTAATGTATAACATAGATGGTCTGCCATGGTATCCGAAATCGGAGTGTGAAGTCTGTTAATTACAAGTTTATTTTAAATAAGTAAGGAGATATTGAATTTAAGTTAAAAGCAGCATGATAAATGATAGAAGAAATAAGTTTAGCTGTAAGAATATTTGGTTAAGTTTTAGGTTATAATGCAAAGATTAAGACAAAGGTGTTTTTTCTTTTTTAAGTAAAGTTAAATCTTTATAGAGAAAAGTTGTTAAGGAAATAGTGTATTGTTTTAAAACCGAAGGTGTATAGGCGGGGGAAGTCAAACGTCAAGATTTGGAACTAGAATTTTTTTTTTAGTAAGGTATACAGATAAGAAGAAGAATCCTGACATTATGTGTATTTGTATTTGTTTTGATATTTGTAGGTGTGGGGGTTGGGTTTGTGTTATTTTGTGAAAATGTCAATAAATTCTGTTTAAAAAAAAAAAAGGAAATACGCATTCCAAACAGTATATCCAAACAGCAGCACTAATTTTAAACTAACTGTGCTTAGATGCCAGGTTGCAAATCTGCTTCCCCATGTTCATCTCCCCCCTAGTACCATCAATATATATTCTTACATTATATTCTACAAGTGTGCATGGTCTGTTTTAACACCACCACTCTACATAGCCAACTTAAGCAGCACTAGCTGACATGGTGCCAACTGTAAGAGTGTAAACATAGAGACTATTTGACTTCTGGACTGGGAAAGCATTTTCCCTGGAAGAAGGAGGGCATGACAAGTAACAGAAACCAAGTAAATATTTGCATAAAGGAGACAATCACCTTTGTTTGCAATGTTCTTGGAAACAATCAACATTTCACAGGCTATGAGCAATTATTTTCACTACTTATCTACTGGAGGGCTAAAAAGCTACAAAATGCTGCTCAATGTTTCACACACACCCTTCTGCTTACAAAATATATTCCAGGGGAGGCTAAACGACATATTGACACATGCTGTTTTAGAAACAGACCAAGGAACAAATATGCAAATAATATTTGTTGAAGTGAAGTATCTTCAGGAAAGCAGATTGCCTAAGAAGAGTCAATCTAGTCCAACATCCTGTTCTCACGGTGGCCAACCATATGCCCAGGGGGAGCCCACAAGCAGGATCCAAGACCCACAGCGCTTACTCCTCTTGCTGTTTCTGGCAACTGGTATTCAGAAGCATGCTGCCTCCAACAGTGGAAGTAGAGCCTAGTCATTATGGTTAGTAACCATTGATAGTCTTGTTGCCCATGAATTTATCTAATCCTCTTTTAAAGCCATCCACATTGCTAGCAATCATTGACTCCCGTAGGAGCAAATTCCATGGTTTACGCACTATGCACTGTGCGATGAAGTACTTTCCTCCTCTCCCTCCTTACCTTTTCCCATGTGGTGCCCATACATCCTGAAACAAAGACATAAAACAGGTATTAGACTAATAACCACCTCTTTATTAAGAACAAGGATCTGCAAACAATTAGCTGTCTGGGTAACTTCATTAACTTGACAGGCAATGTGTTATGATAAGAGCTAGGAAGATGCTTCTCCCCTTGCCTGCCTCACATAGGTAACTGCACCTTGGCTCAGTCCATGAACTAGGGGTGGGGGCAGGGAGAGAATCTGTTTTTCATCTAGGGGTGGTTGCTGTGATTTGTTTGTAGGGAGGTTATTCAACAAAGAGCATTCGCCTGGAATGTATCCTGACCTGCTTGGAGAGGGTTTATCTTCCTGTGAATCTTTCCACACTTTTCAAAGCATTTCCCCATCACTTTCCTTTCCACGGAAAGTCTGGGTTTTGTTGTTGCTGTTGTACAATGTTAATTTGTGGCACTAGAGTGACAAGACTGCTTTAGTCCACTTTGATTGCATTAACATAAATTTTCCAGTATGTGCCTGAATCTCTCCTGCTAAATACTGACAGTCTGGAGATGCCTGACAGAAATACGACTGTGAAAAAAAGAAGAAGAGTTTGGATTTGATATCCCGCTTTATCACTACCCGAAGGAGTCTCAAAGCATCTAACATTCTCCTTTCCCTTCCTCCCCCACAACAAACACTCTGTGAGGTGAGTGAGGCTGAGAAACTTCAGAGAAGTGTGACTAGCCCAAGGTCACCCAGCAGCTGCATGTGGAGGAGCGGAGACGCGAACCCAGTTCACCAGTTTACGAGTCTACCTCTCTTAACCACTACACCACACTGGCCACTTTCTTACTGTTTTTGGTCTCATCACCCTCCAAGACTGTGAGGTAGCAATGCAGCTTCTGAAAGAAAGTTTACATGCCACATATCACCATTTAAGGTGTGTGCTGGGGGGGGGGGGAGCCCTAAAAACTAAATAGCTTTCAGATCTTCCTTTCTTATTCACAAACATTCAGACAAATACACTTCGGATGTTAAAACATCCATTAAAAAAAATATCCACACAATTCCCTCCTTACTATTGCTTCAGTTCTCTAATTCTCTGACTGCAGGAAATTTCACAGCTAGCCTTGACTAGGTGAGCACTGGTGTGTTAGCCTACAGGCAGATGTTCCTATAAATCAGAACCTCCTGTGGAGGGGTTTTTTTGGGGGGGGGGTTGCTGCAGCTTGAGCCCATCTTCCAACCCCCTTTGACAGACATCGTGGACAGTGAATTAAATGCTGATTCAACAGTTTGACTTTTCTCCCAGGAACGCTTCAGGCAGGATGCATGTAAATTCAGGGTATGTGGGTCTGCTTCATTTGATAGCTGATCTCACTCGCCTGGCAGGTCAGAAACAGGATTGGTGTGTTTTGCTGGTCAGAATGATGGTGATGTAAGACTATCTAAAAGGGTTTAGGATTTTTGTGACCTCCAGCCGCTGCAGCATCAGGGTTGATTTGTTCATGGTCAGCTATATCCTGCAGTGCGGTAGGGGATTCCTTAACTGGCTTCTCTGATTAGTTCATGAGACACGTTGATGATTAAATAATTCTTATATATTTTGATCATGACTCTGCACTGAGCATAGTGCCATTAAAGGTACCTTCACCATCCTCTTGTCCCATTTCTATGGATACTTTTCTATTTGCAAGTTTTGAGGTTGTGCATAGAATCTTTACTAACAGAACATGTTCCAAAAACAGACATAAAATGTATCTGAAGAAGTGTGCATGCACACGAAAGCTCATACCAATAACAAACTTAGTTGGTCTCTAAGGTGCTACTGGAAGGAATTTTTTAATTTTGTTTAGACATAAAATGTTACATCGAGATAATTGCATAATATAATGTGCTGTGCCTAGCACAGGTACAATATCTTAGACATATGAAATTATAGTATCCAGAACTGAAAACAAAGCTCTTTCTCTCCACACAGACTCCATTAGCCTGGAGGCTGTTTTCTTCTGGAAAGAGAAGCATTAGCACACCAAATGACACCCAAAATGAAGATCTGTAATGGAATGCCCCATATTATCTAAGTTAAATACCTCCTGAAAAGGCAGCAGAGATACATTCTTGGTTATTTTTTAACTGTTAGGCTCTCTTAGAGCTTTAGTTTAGCTCAATGTACAATGTTAAATCTTTGCGTGTTTAGACCTATAACCTTCCCCAAAATAAATTCACACATGACTCAGATATTTGGTTTGGTTTTTGGCAGATTTTAGGCCACATCTTTATTGATTACAATCAAGTGAGTGGTTGCATAGGTTCTGGTTCGACTACCTCCCTGCACCCTTGCAGGCAGCCCTGTCCCAGAGCCACATTCATGGGACAGTCAAGGATGAACACCAGGGACAGCTGATGGAAGGTTCACCAATCAGCCGTTCTGATGTCCCCAGGACTCAGCCACTGGCCGGACCCCTTTCGGGGAGTGACAAACCATTGAGTCCCTGGATTCCTGTACTGGAATATCCTGCATTTCCATAGGCATGGCCACATCATGTGCCACACCTATCATCTGAACCAGAGCCTATCTGCAACTTACAAGTTGTGACTAGTTGCTACGCGGCAGGCGAAACCCAAATGGCACCAGCCAATCAGCCAAGTGGGGAAAATTCTTACCGTGACCCTGTCCCAACAACAGATGACACACGACGGCATAGCAAGGTCAACGCAAGCCCTGAATATAGGGAGAGGTGGGTGGGTGTTCCGATGCGTTAGGCCCCAAAGAGGAAGCTCGGCAGACTTGCATGGGCTTAAATAGGTCCTGTGTTGCTGCATTTTACGACGCCCCATTGGCCAGATTTCACCCTAGCAACGCAGGACCGACCTATCAGGGGTTGTGGCCTTGATTTCCAATTACCCCCACAACACTGGGTCGGGTTGCAGGTCACACCGCAACATGTGCCCTCTTTTAATGGCGGACCCAATTTAGCAATACACAGAGTTATTTTCCATTTCAATGTACAATTAAACAATAATACTTAACAATCCTCAGAAGCCCCCTTCAGATCTGAATGCAGAGAGGAGCCCATGCCAGTGAGACTATTGAGGCGGAGCTTTTCTGCATACCACTCACTATTCTACAAAGGTTTAACCCTCATGTGTTCAGCTGAATACTTGAAAAGGGCTATAGCCTAATCGTATAGTTGATTCAGCCCTTCCTGGGAACCCACTTCATTTGATTAAAAAAAAAATTAATCTCAGTTGTTGCAAAAAAATCTGAGAAGAGGATAGAATAAATAAATAATTTAAAGCAGATTTATGGATGAGAAATGACTTTGGTCTTTTTCATCTTTAGCAAATTCAAAGCACTGGCATTCAGTGATTGATTTGAAATGTCTGTACTCTAACTTCTCAATGCCTTTTTCTATATCTTGAATATGCTAATGATGAAATTGGCCAAAGTCCCTGGTCATCCATAAATCTACTTTTTACAGTCAAGAGGTAATTGATATGCTAAGGCTGTAATTTGCTAATAGCATTTTATAGGTAGAAAAATGGAAGAAAATGGTGTCTAATCTCCTCCTTGATTTATTAATACATGAAAGTATAACAAGCTGTATGACACTCCCCCCCTCCACACACCATCATTATCACTCAATTTGGAGTGAGCATTGGAGTAGGAATACCATTTTTAGCAGATTGACTGGTCTGCTAAGTAGTTCTGAGTACTAACAGTTTTACAGTTTTATCTGAAGAAGTATGCATGCACACGAAAGCTCATACCAAGAACAAACTTAGTTGGTCTCTAAGGTGCTACTGGAAAGAAAATTTTAACAGTTTTACAGAGCAGGCTATGGTGGTACACCAGAAATACTATTGTGATTTCATTTGTGATTTAACAAAATGTTGAGTTCAAATGTAGTTATCGGATTTCACTATCATACTGCTGAGTCACTCCTGGAATATTTAAGTGGCATAACTTTATGGAAATAATCTAGAGTTATCATTAGCCTCAAGTTTCCAGTATTCACTCATTCCAGATGCTACAGTGCTCAGGGCAGCACATCATGACAATACTTGCAGATCCCAGGAAATGCATTTTCTTCTGTCCTCCGAATTCCAGATCATTGTTAAACAGAAGATCTCCATAAGTGTGTGTTTAGGGCACAACAGTTGGCTTGACTTCCCTCACACAGGAGCAGTGAGCAGAGCTTCTTGCGCTTCACAAGCTTATTGTGTACACCAGTGAAAGGCCATGGGAAAAGGGAAAGAACAGTTGATTCACTGCTGAGTGCATTACTCAAACCATAAAAAGAGTAAGTTTTAGTTTGAAATTATTTATATTTTCATTACAAAAATGTTTTCTTCACAGATACACAGCAACATATGGAGATGCATAGGAAATGTGCATAATTACTACTAGATGTTTTGGTTGTGGGAAGATAGATCTATTTGTCATTCCATTTTTATTTAGAACGTTAGAACTTTCTGAAAGCCCTGCATATTGGGCCTGCATTTCTGCTGTCTTTTCATGGCTAATTGTGGGGGTTGACAAGCAACAGTTGAAAGAGAGAAATAAATTCTATAGTATTTGCAAGATTACAAATGATTCACAGATACTGATTAGAAGGAATCCTGCTATCGGGGGTGTGGTAGGTGTGATCTGCCCCAGGTGCCCCCACTGAAGGGGGTGACAAAATGGTGGGCGGCACTCACTGCGGAGCCTGCAGCGTGCCTGAGCCACACATCTTGGGCGTCCGCAGGCTCCACAATGTCCACCGGCTGCCTCCCCGCCCCAGCTGTAGGGTGACTGAGGTCCCGCCCCCCCAACACACACAGTGTGCCCTGCCCCTATGGGAAACGCATATCCCACCCTGCCCCTATGGGCCCCACGCACCCCCGTCCTGCTCTTCCTAAGGGCACCGCACACCTCACCCCTATGGGCAGTTCGTCTGCCCTACGGGGGTTCTCCCCGCCCTGGTACGCTGCCCCAGGTGCCCGAGAGCCTTCCTCCACCGCTGCCTGCTACTAAACCATGCACAGAAATGAAACTGTAGGTCTCCTTAGCTTCTTGTCCCTGCTGGTCACACCCAGAGCTGATTCCCCAACATATAACCATTTCCTAAATCATTTTAGTTCCTAAAAAGGAGAGACATGATAGCAAACTCCAAATATCTGAATGACTGCCATGCAGAAGATGGAGCACTTTGTGTTGGCCTGGATGGCAGGACAAGAACCAATGGATGGAAATCTCAGAGAAGCAAGTTTGGGCTAAATATGAATGAAGCTTCTTGACCATAAGAGCTGCACAATAGTTAACAGATCTTATCAGGAGATAGTGGTGGGCCAGTCCTTTCCTATAAGGACTTAAGCAAAGGCTGAACCATCTGTCTGCAGTGCTTATTGTCCCATCCTACACTGTAGGTCCTGCACTAGGCGAGGGAATGGACTAGATTGCCTTCAACTCTATGGGTGGCAGCAGGATTATTAGGAGGTGGATGTTTCTACTTCATTTCTACAGCTCATGCTTCATCTGCCAATTGAGAACAGGACTGCAGCTACCAGTTTGCACAGGCATTTTCCTAAACATGCAAACAGTCAAGGTGTGAACACGGGCAAAGAGGCCCTGACATCTTTCTGCTGGTGAATCCCTGACCACCCCATATTGTATAGGGAAGGCCTGGGGATGACTTCTGTGTGCATTCGTTTGGAGGTGAGTAGAGTGCTCTGCATTATGTATGGGGATATGCCCTGTGTTACGTTATAACATCTTAATATTACAAAAACATTTTTACAATGAAAATATCAATCTTTCAAATTAAAACTCTTTTTATGGTTGATTCATTCATTATGAATCCATTGTTCTTTCTCTTTCACCGTGGCCTTTGACTTGGGTACACAATGAATGGTCAACTGAGAGAAACTCTGCTTATCTCTCCTGTGAGAGGGGATGTCTATCCAGCTGTGGTGACATGCAAACATTAGCCTAAGGAAGCAGGACCATGGGATCACCTTACTGTATACAGCTTGATACAGTTCACTGGTTGTAGTGGTCTGCCTTCATAAAGATGCCTCCATGCACATGAGTCAATATGAAATGTGTGTAGAAACTCTCAGCTTGCTGGCTCTGGGCCAGATTATCATATATCTAATAAAGCACCTAGTAGCCTGTTAGAACTAAATGCATATTTATTCATTCTCATTATTACCATCTCCATAAATTCCTACTCATTCAAAATTTACTGCTGACATTTGTTTGCACTGCAACACTGTTTTCACATTAAGAAAAAAGTGCTCATTTATTTTAGGCTCTGCAAATCAAATGATTACATCTCAAATCTTGCTTAATGGTAAAGCCGATCCAAGCACTAGCATGTCCTTTATAATTAAATACTTAAAGAAGAACGGTTGGGCACTGGTGTGTTCAAATTTGATTTAAAGTCTGCTGCATATAGTTTATTTAGCCACATGCTGGAGGCTGACAGTTAAGTGCAAAATGTGGTTAGGGAGATTCAAGTAACATTGTTTTATTCATTTGTTTGCAGAATTTATAACCACATTTCAGCCAAAAGTTGAAAAGTCCACCAAGTACACATATAAAGTGCAACAAATAGAGGATAAAACATTGCAAATGTTGTTGTTTTTTAAAAAAAAACATGCAAATATTAATATCTGAGTATATGAAAAGAGGCAACATTAAAAATAAGAATTCCCATGGCATACAACCCAAGGACCTGTGTGAACTCACTAGGTGGCCACAGGAAACCAATGTTTCAACAGTCTAAGATGGAGAAAAACAATATTTGCTTACCTTAGGTAAAGGTAAAGGTACCCCGACCGTTAGGTCCAGTCGCGAATGACTCTGGGGTTGCAACGCTGCATCTCACTCTATAAGCCGAGGCAGCTGGCGTTTGTCCGCAGACAGCTTCTGGGCCATGTGGCCAGCATGACTAAGCCGCTTCTGTGCGAAACCCGAGCAGCGCATGGAAACACCATGTACCTTCCCGCCGGAGCAGTACCTATTTATCTACTTGCACTTTGACGTGCTTTCGAACTTGCTTACCTTACAATGTATCTATTATTCTATATAATAATAGCTACCTTGTTTGTATTAATAAACATGTTGCAAAATCTGTTACAGTCGTACCTCAGCTCCCAAATGCCTTGGGAGTGAATGTTTCAGCTCCCGAACGATCAAAAACGGAAGTGAGTGTTCTGTTTCTGTATGTTCTTTTGGAAACTGAACGTCTGACAGGGCTTCCATGGCTTCCGATGGGCTGCAGGAGTTTCCTGCAGCCAATCAAAAGCTATGCTTTGATTTCTGAATGTTTCGAAAGTCAAATGGACTTCCGGAATGGATTCCGTTCGACTTCCGAGGTACGACTGTATTTTCTTGCTGTGACATATTCCCGCTTGAGACTATAGTTTTTGCTGAAGAAGTGTGTCTTCCAAGAGTTGGTTGGATGTTGGGGACTTCACAGCAAAACAACCATAGGAGTCGGCATTACACCCCGAAAAACCATGTCTAGTTTTCTGAAACAAAGTCAGATGTATGAACCACATCATTTCGCCCCAGCAATTTCACCAGTTTGTTTCAGTTACAGGTGGGTAGCCGTGTTGGTCTGCCATAGTCAAAACAAAATCGAAAATTCTCTAAGGTGCTACTAGAAAGAATTTTCGATTTTGTTTTGACCAGTTTGTTTGTTTGCTTGCTTGCTTACTTGCTTGCTTGCTTGTTTTAAAACTGATTATCTTGAGGGTACTGGAATAAGGCATCTAGAGAACACATGCTTTTTTATCTTACGTCACTCCAACAGGCTAATAAAAGGAGAGCAAATATAGACTTGGCCTTATCTGCTGAGACAGGAGTAAAAAGCATGATTATAGCACTTCGCTCTTGTTCATTCTATGTAGGAGATGTACAAAAGCAGCTGACCTTGATTTCTGGAGGGAAAGGAACTGCAAGTGAGTAACTTAATTCAAGAATAACATAGTCAAGATTTGACTTTTGCCATTTTGTAGTCTTGCCTGCAGATGCAGTAACAAGCAACAGCCATTTTTGTTGGCTGCAGACAGTTGACTCACTTGCAGATGGATGAGTTTACTCTCTGTTGCTGGGATGGGACCTTTGACAGTTGGGTGGTATTTAATTGGAGTGCTACTTGCCAGCTTCCTTCCTGTGCTTTTATTGATTTGTTTTAATCATTCCTGCTACTGCTGTGAAACATCTGTGGCATAAAGGCTCGGCAGATATTAAACTGTAACAGCCCCCCAAACTGACTGTATATGAGAAGATGGCAAAAAAAGAAGTGTTTTGTTAGTTTATCATCCAACTAGGTGAGGCTGAGACTGGAGTGGAAGTTAAAAGCAATGTGTTAAAGTCTGTCTAACAAACAATATTTGCAGGACAACACCCACATCTTAACAGGGCTGCGGTCACTTGTTTATTGAGAAGCAGAGATTGAAGAGGATTCTTTGTTTCATACAACACACACTTGGGTCTCTAAGAGCATTGCTTTGGGGGCAGGGGACATCATGGAAAATCAAGGTAGCTTGAATCTGCTTCCTTTACTCCAGGGGTCTGCAAACTTATTCAGCAGGGGGCCGGTCCACTGTCCCTCAGACGTTGGGGGGGCAGACTATATTGGGGGGGGGAATTGAAGAAGAAGAAGAGTTTGGATTTGATATCCCGCTTTTCACTACCCGAAGGAGTCTCAAAGCGGCTAACATTCTCCTTCCCTTCCTCCCCCACAACAAACACTCTGTGAGGTGAGTGGGGCTGAGAGACTTCAGAGAAGTGTGACTAGCCCAAGGTCACCCAGCAGCTGCATGTGGAGGAGTGTAGACACGAACCTGGTTCCCCAGATTACAAGTCTACCGCTCTTAACCATACACCACACTGAATGAATTCCTATGCCCACACAAATAACCCAGAGATGCATTTTAAATAAAAGTATACATTCTACTCATGTAAAACATGCTGATTCGTGGACCATCCGCAGGCCTCATTTAGAAGCCAATTGGGTCAGATCGGCCCCGGGCCTTAGTTTGCCTACCCATGCTTTAGTCACTACAAAATAAATATAACCTCATCTTTCTTCAGCTTATTGTATTCAGACACATTGTTGCATCAAAGTTTCCTCGGGCAGGGGTGAAGCTGTAGCATCCCACCATACCTCAACTGTGTTTGCCCAGAATTCCCCTTTATTTCCCCACCTCTGCCACCATTTTATTCCCATATACTGTACATGAATGTAACTCTTCACTGGGCTTTTCATTGCTCTGTGTTCAAGCAGGTAGGATAAAAGTCTGGTAACATGGATAATGCAAGTCCTGGCCAAGGCAGCAGTGATGCTTCATGTCCCACATGGCATCTCGAAACTATTATATCTACAAATGCTACCTCTGGGTTTGGACCCGACACCCCTACTTGATGTTAGGGAGCTTTAAAAAAAAAGCATTTTGCACACAATCAGTTGTACTTTCTTCATATTATTAATATGCATACCTCAACGTGGAAAATGGGTCCCACACTGATGCCTGACTCATATTAAATAAACCTGGGGTTGCTCTATATACCCATTTCTTTAAAGTCCCATAAGTACGGTATATAGTCTTTCCCCCCTTTATCACCCAATTCTCAGACAAAAGTCCCAAAGGCTGCTAACAAGCCCCGCTGTGATTTGTGACATTATTACAATTTGCATGGGAAGGTTTTACAAGGCAATTCATATGAAATATGCTCTCACATTCCCAGATTTTCTTTTTCTTTTTTCTTTTTAAAGCTGAAAGCATGACAAACTCACTTTATGTTGCACTGTGGCCAGACCACAGTGGCAAGCTGTTAAGACATCACTTTCTTTTCTTTTTAAACTCAGAAGGCAGGTAGCTGAAAAATCCCGCCTCTGCAAGTGCCAATTAGTTAGACTAGATTAATGGTTACTAATATCTGGTGAGATACCTGCCTAGCATTTTGATTTCATTATTTTTGCTTTGTATCCAACTGGCTTTGTTCTGAGTTGGTCAGTCCTTTTGAGGAGACAAGGGAAAGTTTGGTAGCTGCTTGTTTTAAATAATAATAATAAACTTTAAGGTAATAGTTTGACCCAAGCAGCTGAACCTCATTGTTGCTATTATTCCAAATAAAACCTGTAGGGAAGGATGTGTGAGAAGCCCAGAGAGACAGCATGCTAGGAAATAAATTATTCTGAAGCCCTTTGTTATGACTGTGTCTATTCAAACATGATGGCACAGATTTACCGCTTGCCAGAACTGCTAAGGAGGCATTCTTATTCAGTGGCATGTCTTGGCAGAGAGCAAGCCTAACAAAATGCCAGAACATAGCCCATAACTGGACCATTATCATTTATGAAACATCACACAGTGGCAACATTTATGTGAATGCTACAGCTGTTACTCCCCGGGAATTTGTTTTACATGTTGTTCCAATATCATATCAGGAGACTATTTCAACCTCTGTACAGGTTTTTGTCAGCTTGGCTGGATGGCTTTATTTAAATGACAATGCCACCTGAGGAAAAAAAACAGTGCGTTATTAGTAGCCCTGCTATTTTTATTCGTAATTTTAGATTTTTATTAGTCATCCATTTGATCCAAACGGTGGACAGCTTTAGTCATGATTGATGGAACTCTGGCATGGTAGCACCAAAAAAAGAAAAGAAAAAAGGAGAAGAAAATATGCACAAAATGCAGTCATTTAGAATTAATTACATGTTATTCACCATTAGTTTGAGTAATCAAAATGATTCATGGAAGCAGCAGCCCCGTGAAAGATTTCACACATGGATTTTCTACACACAAAAAATACCATTGTAGAAATGTCCTGGGGGACGTTTTAGTGCTTGAGTTGTCTGCATTCCATGCAAGATGGCACAGAACGTCTAGAACATCTTTGAGATAACAAACGTTTCCAAGCTGGAAGATAAACCTTAACGGAAAGCAAAATATTTGTGCTCTGTGGGTGAGGGTTTGTGTGCATGCACGTAAAGAACGGCAGCATTTAAATTATTTCTCTGACAAAACTTTTGAGTGATTCAGAATCCTCCATCAGGATTAATGTTAAGCATAAAAGGAGATGAGTGTGAGAGCATGCATAGTCATATGTGGTCCTTGAAGAGACAGGCAAATGGAATTACCCTCTGGCATATATCATGCAATTAGTCTCTACCAGGTGCCAACAATCCCAGGACACACCTAGTCTGCTGGGAGCAGACTCGCCATCATCCATTTCCTGAATGTACAAAGTCCAACTGTCACTTGACTATGTCTCCATCTCCAAGTGAAATTCACTGGTTCTATCCTTGGCCACAAAATGAATCTGTGTAATCCACCCAGAGCAAGGGGCAGTCCCAAACAACAGCCAGACCCCATATATAATCTCCCACCTCATGGGTACTGCTATGTTTTCAACATCCTTATGTTGGAGGGATGGTGGCAAGATTTCACAATATATTTAAGCTCCCTGCTCCACTGGTGGGACTTTGCAGAGTGGTAGGTCCACCACTGCAATGATAATCCTTCTGCTACAGTTGCTGCAATGGAAAGTGGTGGGGCAGGGTGAGTGAATCTGACACAGTCACAAGACAGCGGTGAATTCATCTCAGCTGGGAGATTTGGGCAGAGGGACACCTCTGCCTAACTCAATTCCCCCAACCCAGTGCAAGGGGGGCGGGTTAGATCGCTCTTCCTGGGTTCTTTCAGACATTCTTGAATCAGCTGAACACTGAGAACTCCTAGAATTGGTTTCATGGTTTCTACAAGTTGTAAACAAGATCATGATGGAAAAAAATTAAACTCCAAACCCCAGAGATATCTTGTATTTCAAAACTCATCTGCTTTTCATTTCTTTTGTTTGTAGTGCTTAGTAGATATTCAGTCAGAGCTAAGAATCCTGAAAACCCAGGCCTCAGAGCTTTCAGCATCAAGGCCGAATTGCAAATTCTTTCCTTTCAAAGCATATTTGTGCAGCTTTATGACATTGTTTACATGTATATACTGCCTTTTCTCCAAGGAGTCAGTTGTGGTCTATAGTTTATCCTCACAAGCCTGTGAGGTAGGTTAGGCTTCAAGACAGTGACTGGCCCACAGTTAACCCAGTGATCTCAGAGCTAAGTGGAGATTGAACCCTGGTCTGCCAGATCCGAGTTTAACAATGTAACCAGGGCACCACACTGCTTCCCTTCAGCCACTTCCAGTGTATATCATTGATTGCTGGCATATTTCTATCCCAGCTGTTTTCAGTTACCTGTGGTGTATTGCCTGGCTCAACTGAGTGATCTGGAGCTACTTGCTGCCTCAAGCACACTTCTGCCTCTATCTGATTTTGTAGCCTGCTGTGCTCTAGATTGCGAGACTTAAGCCTATTTATACATTATGCAACAGCTCCCATAGACTAAGACTAATGCTCACTATTTGGCAATGATTTTAAACATACATCTTCCTGTGTCAGTATGGGCTCTTTTCATTTGTAGGTACTGTTGGGTTGGGTAGAACCATTTGTCTCAATTGTCAATAGACAAATGTGTGACTTACTGGTAGTATCTCCTTGTACAGGAAGCAAAAAGAAAAAAAAAGAAGATGATGATGATGAAATAGTGTAGGTCATTGTGGTGGCCCAGGCTGAGGAGCGACCTGCAAACCTAGCCTCTCCCCTTTGGTTCTCAGAAGGCATCTTTATTTCTAGGCTGACTCCACATAAACAGTTTCTTCAACCTCCATAGTGTGAATAGTGTTCTGAAGAATTCGAGCAGGGGTGAATAGCAAAGACAAAAGAAAATAATTTTAGCTTTTACGAGCAGTTTTGGAAAGGCAGCAATTGAAACTGTTATTGTAAATATTATTATTAGAAGAAAAGCTCATTTCAAAGCAGATTGAGCAATTGACCATAGGAGCAACGAAACTAACACCACAAAAACTAATTCAGCAAACCTAATCGGGACTATTTCACTACTCAGCCAATATAAATAATTTCCTACTTGCTAGCCCTGCCTTAGCAATGTCTACGAAAGCAGTTCAGAAATTGCCACTGGTTCAGACGACATCATAACGGATCACATCTTGCTTGTGTTGAAACATCTACACTAGCTTCCAGTTTGTTTCCGGAGCAATTGAAAGTGCTAGTTTTTAACAGATAAATCCTTACATGACACGGGTCTCTGGCTTATACGAAGAAGAGCTTTCTTCCATGTTATTCTGTTATCATCTGCTGTCCCCAGAAAAAAAAAAACACACACTGACGATAGGGATATATGTGCTGATGGATTGGCCCTGGCATCACTCTACAGGCACTAGAGGCTGGCAGGGCTGAATAGGGAAACAACTCCACCCCCCATCCCATCTTTCAGTTTGGCAAAAAGGAATTTTGGATTGCCTGCAACAGTATTTTTCCCCTTAGATCTGCAAAGTCCATGTTCTTAGCCATACACAATATGTAAAACAAAAATAAGGGTCTTAAACAAGGATTGTGCTCCTTGCACTCTACCCTACAGATCTGATGTGGCTCCTGATTCAACACTTTGGGGCAGCCCTGATTGGACCAGCAATCAAACGAACTCAAATCTGGGCCCCAAGCAAATTGAAATAATAATGAAAGACCAGGCAAGGCTTCCAATCAAAGGGGGTAGATGCATGCAGGCAGCCATTCCAAGGAGGAAGAGGAGGAAGGGTCTGAGCAGTCTGGGATTCCCTGGATCTTGAGTCAGCCTCCCACTGTAATTTAATGACACCGGGCCTAATCTAGATCCACAGGTTGGTGCTTTGATTTGCCTGCCCCCTCGCCTTCCACCAGGTGGCCATGAGCAGCAGGGCTGCAGGTGGGGCAATGGCACACACTCCATTAAGCTGGGCCACTTCCGAGGAAGCTGCTGGGATTTAAAGGCTTTGAATTTTTGTCCTGTTAGATTTCTAACAGGAAACATTCACAAAAGCAGAATGTTTTCCATTGGTTTGATACTGTTTGTGTCCGCTATCAAATAAACCAGTTCTTTCTTTGTCAGTTACTCTACTTAACAATGCCTACCATACACAATGCATATCTCAAACACATCACTTTGTTGTGCTGGGAGAATTGTATAGATCGTAGTTATGTTCAGAGATAACAAAAGAGGTTTGGGGGGGGGGGGAAATGGAACGGCCATAAGAATGATAGTCATGCAGACAGGAAGTTAAACTTGGATGCATTTGCCATTTTTAAGATAGTTTCCATTACCTTGGCTTTCCACAACTAAATTGGTTCCAGGACACAGAAATCAAATACAGCAAGGATTTTCTATTGGGGGAAAAAATTATTTCTTCCTCAGTTGATATTATCGAACTTTTCTTTTTCTCAGATAAAGCTGCAAACAATCAACCTTGTTGTGCAGACACTGGGAAAGAGAAGTGATAAGGTACATTCCTGTGAAAGAACTCTGACCTTCTGACACCCGTTCAACCTCAATACAGTTTGCATTTGTTTAATACTGAGGGCATGATAGCAACAAAATCTATTATATTCACCATGGAAGCCTTTGTGAAAAGCTTCTGTATAGAAAAACATTGAGATCCAAGAGTCCAGTAGTCATACGCATAGAAACAGAGTTGGAAGGGACACCAAGGTCATATTGTCCAACCCCCTACATTCAGAAATTATAGTTAAAGATTCCTGATAGATGGTCATTCAGCTTCCAGTGAAAGAGAGTCTACCACGTTCTGAGGTGGTCCATTCCACTGTCAAACAGTTTTACCATCAGAAGGTTCTTCCTAATGTTTAGTCAGAATCTTCTTTCTTGCAATTTGAATCAATTAGTTCGGCTCCTACCCTCTGCAGCAGCAGAAAACAAGGTAGCTCCATCTTCCATGTGACAGCTCTTCAGATACTGAAGATTGCTTCATATCACGTCTTCTCCGGCTAAACATTCCCAACTCCCTCACCTGTACATCAGAGGGCTTGGTTTCCAGACTTTTATCTTCTTGGTCACCCTCTTACACATGTTCGAGCTTGTCAATATTCTTTTAAAACTGTTGTGCTCAGAACTGGACACAGTACTCCAAGTGCAGTCTACACAGAGTAGCTCCATTGATTGCAGTGCATCTTACTTACTTCAATCTCATCTAAAGCATTTAGAAATATTTTCTTCAAAATTACATGAACACTTTCCACCCAGTTCTGAAAGGTTCATAGTACAGTGCGGGGCATGGGGGTGTTGTATCACACACACACAAAAATGGTATACTCTACAAAACAAAAAAAACAATTGTAGACTTTTTCAGTACCGGTACTTCAAACACAAGTCCATAACAAAGAAAATAAATACATTCAGAAAATTAAATGTCATCACATAATGAATGATAAACTGCTTATAGTGTGCACATCATGAAGTTCCTCTGATTGTGGAAGTTTGTCTGCCAAAAGATTCTACAAGTTTCCAGCTCATATGGCTTGCATTGATGCAAGTGAAAAGCCCAAGTTGTGGCTCTATCGGAGTTTTAAGGATATGTTGTATTTTTATCTGCTTTAGAAGTTGTACTAAACTGGTTTTATTGGACTATTGGTTTACTCTTTTATTGTATTGTAACCATCTTTCTCCCCCCCCCCCTGGATCCTACACAACTGAGTGCCACAATTTTTCTCTCTGAAATCCTTAAGATACTTGGGGATAACAATGTGACGGCTGAGTTGCAGTAAGCTGCCTAATTAGAAGTTAATATATGTGCACTTCTTGAGAGATAGCTGAGGCATGCTGTTTGGCCACCTTCTCCTTGCTGCAGTTTGCTTGCCCAGAGCTGCATGATAAAACAGTTGCTCCTTTGCAATAGCATGTCATGTGAAGTTAACGCAGAGCATGACCACCCCCTTGGAGAAAAATTGAGCAGCTTGATTTGAGCATTCCAAATTAGATAGAGGTGCCTCTGGCACCAATGAGACATTTGGCATCTGAAGATAACTCTAAGGCACAATTTATTTTCTGCTAGACACAGAGAAAGGGGCAATTTGGAAGTGATGTAGAGAGGTTTTGTAGTGCTGTATAAGGGCCAAAGAGTGGCAATGCCATGGATGTTCTCATTTTGCAGAGCTCACTTTGAGTATAAAGTAATATATTAGATTCTGGTCTAACAGAAGTAGATTTAATCTACATACCCAGTTGCATAGTCTCCTCGTTCTCAGAATGTATCCCCTACATTTGGCCAAAGTCTCTTGATTTCCCATTTTGGGTAAGATTTGAAAGAGAGTGCCAGCCTATTTACTCCTAAGAGAACAGAGAGGTTTCTGGTGCTCTTTTGGGAGGTTTGGTGACCCTCAAGAAGCGATGTGTGTTTAAGTTAATCCACAGCATTGGGCATCCCAACCAGCATTGCCATTTCTATTAGCAGTATTTCTTCTTCACTTTATGAAAAATGAACTACTCGGTTTATTTTCTTAACACTGGGAGCTTTGACTCCATTAATTCCAGCATTGTTGTTTTCATATCACTGAAAGGAAAAGCTTGCCACTGATACTACTCTACCATGTTTCCTATGCTAGTAGCACAAGCTGTAATTACTTTCTCCTGTTATAGTAAACAGGTTTCATTGACTTCTATAGGAGAAATTCTGCAGGGAATAAAAATCTAAGCATCATCCCAGAATTCTCCCACAGGTACAGCAATGGATCTTCTTACAGCTAGGCTCAGGTTACCTTCTATAATAGCTAGAGCTGACCTGATTTTTTGAGATACTGGTTCAGATAAAATTACATGTAAGTTACTAGTCCTACTAAACTGTCCTGGATGGAACAATTAAGGCTCAGAGGTGAGGTAAAGGGATGTAAAAAAATTTTTTTGGCAAGTTAAATGCTGCCAAAATGCTCCTTGGCTTTAGACTGTCATTGTACCCTGAGGGATTGTTTATTTGGTTATGATGCACAGAAAGATTGTGCAATCATTAATCATCTGCACTTCTCCCATTGAGATGCTATGATCAAAAAAGATCTTAGTGGGGCACATTCTTTTCAAACATTGACTTTCCCCCAGTTACATGGGCCTTTATAAAACTTAGATGCCAAGTAATGCCATCTGCTTATCTTGAAGAGAAGTATAAAGGCATTCCACAGCAGGACAGAAAATGTGCTTTTGGATGTAATTATATTGAAGATATAAGTCACTTTTTATTATTCTTCCCACTATATGCTGACCCAAGGGAAATTCATTATCTAGCATTATTTTATAGTACCTGTATAAAACATCTCATGATTATGTGCCATTATTATTAGATAACCAGCTTTATATTACTTTATTTGACCAGCTGAGTTTTGCAATGATTCTAACTTACTAACTGGCCTGTGTTTTATGTGCAGAAAATAGGGTGTATAGGTTTTCGTTTTTGTGTACTTTGCCAATGTACATGTTACTTTGCAAACTATTAATGGCCCTGTGAATGGATGAGAGGGTTTCAAAGCTCTTTTATTCAAGAAAAAAGGGGAAATAAAAGAGCTTCAAATGAGAAGTTTGTTTAGATGGAAGCCAATATCATACCCATACCCTTAAGCAGTGGGATCACAAATGTCTCGGGTGCGTTTTGACCCAAACTCCACAGTCTTTCCTACTGTAGCCTTGGAGAATGAGTGCTCCAAAGCTGGGGGGAGAAATTGAATGGATCATTACCTGGAGGGACAAATTATTGAAAGAAGAAAGAAAAAAGAAAGAAAGAAAGAAAGAAAAAGAAAGAAAAAGAAAGAAAGCAAAGAAGAAAAGAAGAAAGAAAGAAAGAAAGAAAAGAAGAAAAAGAAAGAAAAAGAAAGAAAGAGAAAGAAAAAGAAAGAAAGAAAGAAAAAAGAAAGAAAGAAAGGAAAGAAAGAGAAAGAAGAAAAAAAGGAGAAAAGAAAAAAAAGAAAGAAAGAAAGAAAAAGAAAGAAAGAGGGGAAGAAAGAAAGAAAGAAAGAAAAGAAAGAGAAAGAAAGAAGAAAGAAAGAAAGAAAGAAAAGAGAAGAAAGAAAAAGAAAGAAAGAAGAAAGAGAAAAGAAAGAAAGAAAGAAAGGCATACCACACTGGCAATCCAGTGTGATCAAGAGATGAAGGCTGGGATTTCTTCTGCCAGAAAGGGATGCAAGGGAGGGGAGGGAGAACGTACCTTCCTATAGAACAAGGGGGGGTGGGGAACCTTTGGCCCTCCAAATGTTGCTGAACTACAACTCTATTCTGCTTTAGCATGCATGGTCAATGGTCAGATATGCTGGGTATTGTAGCTCTGCAACATCTGGGTGGCCATTGTTTCCCACACACACACACACACCTCCTCTAGAAGCTGATTTACGGTACAATGAATGGCATCCTTTTACATTTGGGCAGAAGTCTTTACAAACCATAAAATGCCTATCTCAAGATGCTGATTTTCTGGGCAATACATAATAAATAAATGTGTCTACTTGAGACTTCACTTAAAATCACTTTGAATAAAATTGTGGTTAATCAAAACTGACATTTCCCTGTTCTCCCTCCACCTCCATTTTTAAACGATTTTACTCCTCACTGCATATTTGATCTTGCTGAACTTAGACAACAAAAGATCCGTTACACAATACATTGTTCCAGCCGCTGAAAATGCTATTCAATTTATTTTCACAAGAGATGGCTATTGGAATGCAAATGTTCATTGATCGGCCATCCAGGCAACAGGGAGTACCACTTACAGATGTTTCTTTTGAAGAATGAATCCCTTGTACATTAAGCCACCAATCATCTCCCTCAGATCTACATCTTTTGTGCCAATATCATGTCTTCTAGGTACTTCGCTGATCCCCCCCCTCGAATTTGCTGTGATAATCTTACAAATGATACCAATTTTGTATCATGGTTTGGCAGCATTTCTCATAACATCACCTCTTAAAATATACATTGAATTGTAGCAAGCAACCCTGAATTGGAAGTGGATTGGTCAAGTTGGCTCACTTTTAATTTAAGTGAATTTACAGTAGATTGCACCAAATAAAGGAGGTGAATGCACTCATTTCTTTTCATTTTTATCCTGTTTTATCCTCATAACAATTGTGTGAGGGAGTATAAACTGACAGTCAGTTAACCACTTCTGTGACACATGAGTTGCACACAAGGCATACATGATTGGCGTTAGGGTGAAGGGTTCTGCCCTTACCCACACATAGCATTTCCACAATGGGGAAAGGAAGCCTGGTCAGAGTTCTAGCCCCTCTCTTTGAAGCCTTCACATGAGCAAGTCAGACTTTTTTTTAGACTAAGGCTAATCACGTATTGGTCAGGGACTGTGCCTTGCACATACAGCATCATTGAGAGGGGCGGGGTTTGCCCCACATGTTTCCACATGTCCCTTTTTTGGTGGGCACTGGGGGTGGAGGGTCAACAAAAAATGGTTTGCTCCTCCTTTCCTCCAGCAGAGCATCCCATGGGTAAAGTCCCATCCATGGGTAGTTTGATCCAACCCATTGAGTATTTGACAGTATTTTCAGGAACTGCCAGCTTATGAGACCCTGTATTTCAAGCCTGTCAAAATCAAAATGATCAAGTGATGACAGTAAGTAAAGGTAAAGGTAAAGGTACCCCTGACCATTAGGTCCAGTCACAGACAACTCTGAGGTTTGCGGCGCTCCTCTCGCTCTATAGGCCGAGGAGCTGGCATTTGTCTGCAGACAGCTTCCAGGTCATGTGGCCAGCATGACTAAGCCACTTCTGGCGATCCAGAGCAGTGCACAGAAACGCCCTTACCTTCCGCCAGAGCGGTACCTATTTATCTACTTGCACTTTGACGTGCTTTCGAACTGCTAGGTTGGCAGGAGCAGGGACCTGAACAATGGGAGCTCACCCCGTCGCAGGGATTTGAACCGCTGACCTTCTGGTCAGCAAGCCCTAGGCTCTGTGGTTTAGACCACAGCACTACCCACGTCCAGTACATAAAGGTAAAGGTAAAGGTACCCCTGACCATTAGGTCCAGTCTTACTTATTCAAATTTTGGGAGGATAAAGTCAAGCAAAATGCAATGCTTGTCACCACTTGACTAACCATTGTTCAGGGATGGAGGACTAACTTGGCATCTCCCCTTTTTACTTGGTTTAAGAAGGTTCCATTTATCACAATATCTGAAAAAAAACCACTCGTTCTTTTTGAGTTTCCAGGGGTAAATACAAACCTACAGACTATGCAGTACATGGTGGTCATTCGTTATTTATGTCAAAAGACAAATTTAGGTCTGGCAAGTTCCTGAAAAGTATGTTTTTATCTGGATTTGATTGTATTCCATGACTTTTTATTAACCGCTCCATTGTGCTTCCATTGAATCATTATCTTATTCATTGTAGTATTATTTCTAGATTCCTGAAATAACCATTTTTCTGCTCTTGTGGACCATGTGACGTCAAACATGCAAGCCGCCTTTCTGTGACTCTCAAACACCTGTATTGCTATGTGTAACAAAATGAAATAACTTTTTTAAAAAATGCAAATTCAGAATGCACGGCACAAAGTTTGTAGAGAGAATTTGGAAAGTTTGAATATTTCTGAATATTAATTTCAACACTACTCTGTGCTTCCTCTTAAGGTTTTTTTTCGGTCTAGAGAATGGAAAGTACAGCAAGTGCTTTGAATCTATGTGTTCTTTATCACCACCAGAAGTTTCTATTTTCAACACACAGCTGACTTACGAATATCTAAAAATTCAAAGCAAAGATATGGAATAGGCAGGATGTCACCAGAATTATGACAAGATCAAAGAAGTTACAGCCCACTATCGACCAGTTATTTGTCATCAGGTGGCACTTTGACAGCAGACTTATATTACAAAGCCATTTCTCTTCTCTATTCCACATAAACATCCCATTAACGTTTCTTACCATAGATATTTTTTATATATATGTGCTCAAAAATGAACATAAATGGTGTTCTGAAAATCCATTTAGGAATCATAAGCAAGAATAAATCAGGCAATCAAAACCCAACCTTCACATGCAAAGAAATAAGATGAAATCTTTCTCAATAACTAGAGATGTTGCCATAAAAAATGTCATGTAATTGGGAGGAATGGTCTTGTAGAATGTCAAAAGGGGGTGGATGCCCACAGTCAGTGGAAAGAAGGAAGGGCTTCTTTTGTTTTTGACTCGATAAAGGGAATTTTGGTAGGTGCAGCCTTGTCCTGTGAGAGGTTGTCAGAAACATTTACAAGATCAGTACTAGAAGATAAGCATTGGCAAGATCATACCTAGGCTGCAATTCAAGCTCCAGGGCACAGGTGAAAGGACCAGGTCTAGAAGCACCAAAGCAGAAAAACGGGAAGCAGCAGCAGATTACACTTAACCACATAGTAACTTGTTGGCACTTGCAAACTCCATAGCCTTCTGGGTGTAATTTACATTTCAGGTATCCTTTCTCCTTAACTGTGTAGCCCAAATGTCCTTTTAAGATCTTAACATGACTTTCTCCTGCCGAAAATTGTAAAAAAATTAAAAAATTAAAAAGATGTCATGAGAGTGGGCACAGTTACTTAGAAAGTAATGCCAAAAAGAGGATTCTCAATTTCTATTGCCCAGCTGCCGCTCCAATCTCATAGTCCACACTCCCGCCCTCAGGCTGATTTTAAAGCAATGTTGCACTACAACAAGTTCTCATTTTGTATTTTTATATTGAGAACCTCCCTGCTTCATCTTCATATGAAGGGCAGAATACAAATTTAATCAATAACAACAACAACAACCTTTTGTAAGCAGTGCTAAACAGCTTTGCAGGGGAAGCAGACTGAACAATCTTTAGAGAATGAGCAAAGTCCTTAAAGACTGGAAAGTGTGTTACACCGATAAAATCACAACACTCTCTTTTTTTTAGAGGACTTCTGAATGATGACCAATCTTGTCATTCTTATGAGTTTCAAGTTCATAGCATCCCATTTTCCAGGAAAAAACCCCTCAAATAAAGGTCATACCATAAGGTAGAAAATCATAATTCTATTGTGTCAGGGCCTTCTTAAAAATTTGCCAGATTGGATCTCTTCAACTTACGTGATTTAAAAATCTTTGTATGGATTCTTAGAACTCCTTCAGGCACTTAACATTAAAAGTCAGCACAGAAATCCCCAAACATGTTGCCTTGATAAAGCATGGTGCAAACAACCTTGGGCAGGTCATAGGACAAAATGTTATGGCAGGTGTCAAACTACTTACTAGCTGTGCTTGATGTTACATAGCTTGTTAAAAAGCACAGAACTTGTTTGACTTTCTTTTTTCCCTACAATATAAATTATGTATTAAAAAGATGCCCATGTACTAAAGGTTTATAGCTTAGCATACATAGTCTTGTGTTTGCTCAATATAACAGCATGAAGCAAAACTGGCCTTCTGCCTGCCATTCAATATCACTGCTCTCGTCCTCTTTGTATTTATTAGCATTCAGCTGGATTCTATTAATGGTTTATTATAATCATTATTAGTATTATGATTACTACTTCTCAACCATACAGCCTTCATAAACAATGCATATCAATAACCGATTGGTTCTCTGTGGGGAAAGAGGGTTCATGCATTTAGAAGTCTGAACTAGAGTGGGGACCCATTTCAATGTCTTTTGTTAGCATCACATGTCCTTGTGCACATATTTATAGTAGTACATCTGTACACCTGAATGTTGGAATCTTTAGCCTCTGCCCTAGAGTCATGGTGTACCATGGCAGAAACTATATTTTCAGTAGGCAGGATTAACAATGAGACGAAACACTAGAGTTCAGAAAACTCAGATGTATGGTTCATTACACAAATAGACATAGTGAGTAAAAAGATAATATTCAGGGGAAATTAGCACATTTTTTGGTAAATCTGAAGGAGGCAGGAGATGGAGAAGACCAGCAGAGAGGAAGCCAAATGAGTATATCAAAAAGTATTTGAATGAGGTGCTTTATTTTAATTGTGATATTGCATCATTCATTGTGCTAGATTCACACATACTCAGTAATACAACCTGGAGCATGTAGCTTAATGAGTTGCATATTGCCAAATCAAAACTTACCTACAGCCCCAGATAGGACACTTTCCTGTAAATCAATTTTAACACATCAGATGTTCACTGCATCCTGTCCCCTTTGTTCATGGAGGCAGAAACTATTTGCCAAGTAGGCAGCATCCCAAAATGTGTCCACTCAACCATTTGAATAACTGCACAGCCATTTGGAGCAGTGCTCATCATAATTAAATATTTAACTTGTTTGCACTCTTTTAATGAGAGGTTACAGAATTTTTTTTCCGGCCTCAACTAATTGCTGGGGAAATCTGAGGTACATAAAATAACCAATACAAAACAAACTGGCCTTGGAACAAATTGTTGGTTTGAATTACAGTATTTATGCAGCAAAGATAAAACACACAGTTATGGACAGAATGGAAACAAAGTGCCAAGGGAAACTGGGAACCAATTTAATCCTAAAGTGGTCCAGATTTTATCTACATGACTGTCAGCAATGGTGTGCCATTTATCACCTCTGTTGAGGGGGACCACTGATATATTGACTTTCATGTGACAAATGTCCTCTCTTACTATGACTGCTATTGCTATATTACCATCAGGATGTATAACATTACAGAGTGTAAGAGAACACATCCCTGCTCCAAGAAGTCTGCAGACTAAAATTTGACAGGAAAAACATAGGAAGGGGAGGCAGGGATAAATAGGAAAAAGAATGTGTGATTGTTTCACATGTGATGGTGTGTGTGTATAAACCAGTGTAAAGATTATGTTGAATGTGCAGATACTCACCCTCTACCTTCAAAAATCATTCAGATTATAATACAGTCCCTTCTAACTGGGAGTTTCCATTCCATCTGCATATATATATTTTTAGAGTAGAGGCTTAAATTCTTTTCTAGTGGCACTTTGGAACATACCTGCATGTCAGTTTCACTTCCCAAACAGCTGTCTGGCAGCTTCACCAAGCCTTTCAGATAGTGGCATAAACAATAGGGTCAGGTTGACCTGAAATGGGTAACAAGCTATGTAATTACAAGTGACACTGACCTTCACAGCTGTTGGGGTTTTGTCCCCCAGACTTGTGCCAACATCATATCTGAAACAACACAGTGTCATTTATAAGATATGACCCTATCAACATCCACCTAGGATTGTTAGATTGTGCAGTTTGGGCTTCAAATGCCATAATTTTGTAATTTCATAATAATGTTCTATTAAGACTCACAAATGGTTGAAACTACTAAAAAATCCCTGATTTATTTTGATCACTTACTCCTACCCAACTTTACAACCTAATAGCAGAGATTTGATAAAATAGGGCAGGCATATCCAACAGGTAGATTATGATCTACTGGTAGATCACAGGGTGCTCCTGGTAGATCCTGGTTGATCTCTGGCCCCTCAGCGATCTCCTTACAAAAAAGCAAAAACAAACAAACAAACAACTTTGGCTAGATCATTGCCAATCTTTTTATGACAATGGGTAGATCACTGCCAGTTTTTTTTAATACTGTGAGTAGATCGCAGTCTATTGGGAGTTGGACATCCCTGAAATAGGGTTTCCATGTCTGGGATTCCAATGGCTAAATTAGTGTCTGGGGGGGGGGGATTTTGAAAAATTGGCAAAATGTCTGGGTTTTTGCCAACAGAACCATAAAATGTGTGTGTTTGAGTATCACTCTTTGCCTTTTTTGGGTGAATTCCGAAAAGGTTCATTTCCCTCAAAAAGCTCAAGAACTTTGATGCCAATAGTGTTGCCATATTTCAATTTTCTTGAAATATAGCAGTCCTAGGATAAAACTAATTCATAAAATACTTATTTCCCACACAGTCTCACCAGAGGGAAGATTATGCCCATAACCCAAATATAGCATATGATAATGGTGGTGGTGACAATATTTCTAAACACCTTAGAGACCAACTAAGTTTGTTCTTGGTATGAGCTTTCATGTGCATACACACTTCTTCAGATACACATATTTCTGTACCACTTGTAAAGCAGTTTACAAAAATAAATCAATTTAAAACAGATAAACCAAATCACAGATAATAGGGCAGAAGGGCATAGTGGGGCCTATATAAAGGAAGATGGTCCTTCAGATGCAAATGTCAACAGTGACAATCTTAAACTTATTCATATCTGTTTTACAACTTAATGAGCTTCTTTGATCCCACAAGTTGCTTTGGATAGATTCTTTTTTTTAAAAAAAAAAAGTTTTTTTTGAAGAGTCTATCCTTCATCGCCTACAGACAGCCACCCAATCTCAAACAGCTCCTCACTCACAATAATACAACAACAGGACTCAACATGGACACTGGTACCAGAGCCTGCAACAAACCCAGATGCCAACTTTGCTGCCACATAAACCCAGACAACACCATTACTGGCCCCAACAACATTAAACATACCATCTCAGGACTATTTAATTGCTCATCTTCCAACATTGTGTATGCAATCAAATGCCAACAGTGCCCTTCAGCTCTCTATATTGGACAAACAGGCCAAACCCCACGCCAAAGGATAAATGGACATAAATATGATATCAGGAATCACAAGACAGAGAAACCAGTAGGAGAACACTTCAATCTCCCAGGACATTCTATAAAAGATCTCAAAGTAGCTGCCTTAATACAAAGAAATTTCAGAAATAGACTTGAAGAGAAGTGGCTGAATTGCAACTAATCACCAAACTTAAAACCATGGAGAAACCTGGTCTGAGCAAAGACACTGGATTCTTATTTCATTATACATGACAACCAAAGCTATCTTTAGCCATCTCACCCCTTGAATTTCCCTGCAAGACCAATTGCAGCCGTTAAGAGTTGTCAACAGGTTTTCCACACCTATCAGCTGATCACCCATTCCCACCACCCTTCTGAGTAATACCCCTCCCCACTCCCTCACTATATTTAAGGATCTGGTGACTTCTGTTTCAGTGTATCTGAAGAAGTGTGCATGCACACGAAAGCTCATACCAAGAACAAACGTAGTTGGTCTCTAAGGTGCTACTGGAAAGAATTTTTTATTTTATTTTGTTTTTTAAAAAATTGTTCAGGAATCATTGTAAACATAAGGGGTGAAATTCAGTGTTGCACTATCTTGATGATTCCTTCAGGACAAGCTTTTAAGCTTCCCAGATGGAACAATTCCCCGTCTCCTCCCCCCTCATGCTGCTCTGGGGGTTCTCACAACCCCCCTCCCCAGAGTCAATTTCAGGGGAAATCTATGCAATGCCTCTTTAGTTGGCCCCAGCCATGGAATGCCCACAGTGTACTAATAAATCTGAATGGTGGTGAGCCACGGTGCATAGATGGTTTACTACAGGACTGATAGAAAGAAAATGAAACATGGGATTTTGCCATCTCATTTGCATTTAATCTTGTAGCTTCCATAGTCTAGAAGTTTGAAAAGCCCCCTCCCTCCTTTCTTAAGTTTTTTTTTAACTGTGTAGAACATTTTTAGAAGCTGCACCTTTCTGATGCCTCATTAACATAGCCACTGTAAACACAATGGTACAGTTGATGTGAACCACATCAACACAATTTCCAGATCTTGCCATTAATCATTTCTCCTGTCGGGAGCACTATTTTAAACCTTTCTCCTCCTATGGAGATGCCAAACGGGCAAAGTCTCTTAAAAAGAAGAAAGAATGTCACACAGCTTTTACATCTGCTTAAAGCTAACTGAAGGGTGATGCATATAAACACCTCATTTAGTGAGAACACCGGCATAAAAAGTTGACAGGCGAGAAAAAGCAATTGAAAAGATTAATTCGCTAGGATGTGGGTGCTGAGATAAGCCCTTGAGATGCAGCATCTTGTTTTCAATGATGTCTCCAAATGTGGCTATGGTCCTAAGAACATTTAATTATGTTTAAAGCAGCGAAAGAAAGAGCTGCAGTGTTTAAAATGCTAGCATAGCTAGGACTTTGCACACAAGCCCAGCGTTTCCATCTTTAAACAAAAGATATTTATCTTTAAACAAATTTGGTTGGTGTTAGATGTTATGGGAGACACTTATTATTTCCTTTAATGATATACCATTTTTCTTCTAGCATGGAACTCAAGGTGACATCATCTGGTTCCCACAAAGTCTCGCATCCAGGCATTAAACAGGTCCAAACCTACTTAGCTTTACCAAGGTGGTGGTCTCTGCTGCTTTCAGAGTTGTAGTCTCACTTGTCCCATGTCATGAGATGTGTCCATATAACCTGCCTCACCTGGTCTGTGAATGGGTGCTGGACAAGGAAGTCCATTTGAGCATCCCTATGACATGTCATTGGACGCAGGTGGCGCTGTGGGTTAAACCACAGAGCCTAGGGTTTGTCGATCAGAAGGTTGGCAGTTCGAATCCCCGTGACAGGGTGAGCTCCCATTGCTCAGTCCAAGCTCCTGCCAACCTAGCAGTTCGAAAGCATGAAGTGCAAGTAGATAAATAGGTACCGCTCCAGTGGGAAGGTAAATGGCGTTTCTGTGTGCTGTTCTGGTTCGCCAGAATTGGCTTAGTCATGCTGGCCACATGATCCGAAAGCTGTACGCGGCTCCTTCGGCCAGCAAAGCGAGATGAACACCGCAACGGGACCTAATGGTCAGGGGTCCCTTTACCTTTACCTTTATGACATGTAATTATAAATAATGGTAGATCTTTTCTCCAAGCCTCCCAGGTGTTCCAGCTATTAGTGCTAGTATTACTACCACCCATATTATTGTGTCATAGAATCATAGATCCACAGTCATAACAGTCAGTCTTCAAGGTGTCACATGAGACTTCATTGATTTTGGTGCAAGGGACTAGCACAATCACACCTCTAGAAATCAGTCTGGTTTTTTTACTTTGCCAGAATCAATATATATCAATGTGACTCAGTGTCTGCAATTTCAGTCTTCTTCACTTTAGTTTGGCTGCACGTCTTTCAAAATGCTCTACTGTAGACTTCCATGTAATCTATTACCAAAGTAGGCTTTCTAATTGTTATATCTAACAACAGCCATCCACGATAGCCTGGATATTACTAAGGAGGAAAAATAAAAGGGATTCAACAGCTCCATCCATTTGTATAGGGGTGTTGCATAAATTTCAGGAACAGAGAAACTTCTTCCAAGAACTAATATTAGAAAGAGATGATTAAACAAAGACATTGAAAATAATCTTTAGATAGAAATGTACTAAGACAAGTTAATTCTTATCCTCTAACAATGTGCACCTAAAGATGAATTCACAGATCACATGAACAATTGTGTTATTTACAGTTAACACTTGATAACTCAAATCTATTAAACTAGTAATATCAGTGATTGCAAATTAATACATTGCCACAATTTTCCAAGTGAAGGGCATGGGGGAAGCAGTTAACACAGATATGAGCACTAAACTTTGCTAAATTCCACTATGTCGTGAAAGATCACATAAAATGCGAAAATGAACAGGTAAGGAAATGTTATGAAGATAGAATGATGTGTAATCTGGATCACATACCTACCAAGTGCCCTGGAAAAAACAGGACATTACATTTTTTCATGTGAGATCTCTGAACATTTTGGGTGCCATGCTCTCACACTGTGCTCTTCTCCCTGCCCAAAAAGTGCTTTTTTTCAGGGCTGCGATCTTGTGAGGCAAAAAGACCCAATGCTTTTTTCTGGGACAATAGTGAGGTGTGGTCATGTGACTTGTCGGGGAGCACATCCTGGTTTTGGGTTGGGAAAAGTTGGATGGTATGTGAACGCAGCCAATGACATTCTAGACCAATGCAGAGGATTCCACACTGAGAAAAGTGGTAGGCCTTCAATCCTAGCTGAAATATTAGTGACACTGATATATGCACGGGGAGAAAGTTGCCACAGCTTGACTTTAGAATCCTAGCAATTAAAATATACCTCAGTTTGACAGGAGTTAGACTTCCTGGTAATATCATAAATATGCAGGAAAGCAGGTGTGATTGAATACTTTCATGTCAGAAAATAGGGTCCAGATGATCCAACATAGAGGCTTTTAGAGAACATTGTTGTGTTCATTCACAGCAAGATCAATAGACATTGGAGAAAGACTGTTTCTTTCTGAGGCTTCAGAGTTACGGTAATCAACAGAATCTGAAGAAGTGTGCATGCACACGAAAGCTCATACCAGGAACAAACTCAGTTGGTCTCTAAGGTGCTACCAGAAAGAATTTTCGATTTTTTTTTGACTATGGCAGACCAACACGGCTACCCACCTGTAACTGGTAATCAACATTGTAATCTGTAAATGCTCCATATATATTGAATTCACACATACCAAAATCTCACCAGACCCATTCAAGGATAACAAAAAGCACCAATTAAAGACTATGAGGCATAAAGAATCAGAATCACACACACACATCCCTGCCGCCCCTCTCTCTGAGCAGGAGGGAGGAGTTCTTCTGAAAAGTAGAAAGCACTTGATCTCATTGCCAGGCCAAAGTGTCTGTACACAAAACTCAATTTCATGTTGGATAAGAATCCTTATTTTTCTGGTCATGATTATACATTCTTAACAAGTAATTTTATTCTTTGTTATGTTTCGTGTCGCTGCTGTTTGTTTAATTGTGAAACTTCTTTGGGATCAGATAATGAAAAAGCAGGATCCTCTAATAAATAAAATAATATTAATTATATCTAAGCACTCATTCCCTCACATGCTGAGATGGTTAAAGGATTCTTTATCTTCCTCTCCTTCCCTACCAAACAGAAAGGGGCTTTGGATAGGTATTCTCTTCATCTGCCATCTCAGGCTCTCTGAAACACTGAGACAGTACTTTTGAAGTGCTCACTTTAGCAGCCCATATACTAAAAGATAGTACTTTTTAAATCACTACATGAAGACACAATAATTGTTCCAGTGACTTTGACAAGAGCTTTCCACATATGCACTTCAGCTGCTCTCTTCTGTACATGAAAAGTATGAAAATGGGAGTGAACTGCTGAGTGGTTTTGGGGGAGGATTAAGGGCTGTACTTGGGGCTGCATGGGAAACCTGTGGGGTCTGGATTGAGCCCCCTTGGCATTAGTTTCCTATCCCCACTCTTTGGACAACTGCAAAGGGAATTAAGAATTATTATAACAAAACCACATCCCATTATCTTCCCATCACAGCAAATGATGTAGCATGTTCAAGAGCTTGTTACTGTAATTGTGTGATTCGTTTTGCAGTCTGAAAAATCCATCATGGCCACATTATCAAGAGACATTTAGAGAGAACTCTTCCCGGACTGCCAGCTCTTTGGATGGTGCACAATGAATTACATTTAAAAGCAGACAGTCCAGTCACAACCAGTGTAATAAAAACAGTATCTTTGCTGCCGAGAAGAAGAAAAAAAAACATTTAATTGGGTAGAAATGACCCAGGCAAGAAAAACACACATGCAAGAAGTAGATCAAGTTCTAGTTGGTATGTTAACTGAACAGCACAGGAGCTATTGGGGTATGGCTACCTCCTATATCATACCAGTAACTTCCCACTCTAGATTCACTCTAAGTCAAAGGCTAGCAGTACAATGGGAAGTAACCACAAGGGATGTGCACTGACCGCAAGGTTCAGTTCAGCCTCTGGTTCAGTGATTTGGAAAACAGCCCTCCTCGATCCAAAGCACTTCAGAGGCTGGCCAATTCAGTTTGGGGTGTGAGGCCAAATCAGTTTTGGGAAAACAAAGCAATGTGTGAGAATCATGGCGCTGGACTAGGTAGTCCTTTGATCTGATCCAACAGGGCTCATTTTGTGCGCTTATGCCCTAATGAATGGGTGCGTGTGCGTGCGCAGGCACGCACGCATGCACGCACACACACACGCACACACACACCATTTACTATGGCAAAATTAAAAAACCAGCTCCCTCCCCCTTTTGACAAACTAGATGAAGTTTATAGGCATGGTAATCCCTCCAGAGTGGATAAAGTGACAAACTGGTCCAGGAGTTTCTGTACTGGACACCTTTAACATTTTGGAAGAGGAAGAAGAAATGGGGAGGAGGAAATCCTAAGGGGATCCTTTGTGTCACATATCAAAAGGATAGCTACAGTGGCTTTCCTGCAAGAGAAGATAGAGCAGGGGTCCCCAAACTAAGGCCCATAGGCCGGATAAGGCTCGAGGGACTTGTTTATCTGGCCCGCAGCAACCCCTGCCACCCGCTGCCGCTGCCCGCTCTTACCGGTGCTGCGCTGCGCGGCTGCCTACTTCCAGGTCGGAGGAGCACCAGAAATAGCTTGTGCTCATGCGCAAGCATTATTTCCAGTGCACATATGTGTCAGAGGAGGCATGTGCACATGCACACAAGCTATTTCCAGTGCTCCTCCGACCCGGAAGTGCACCGGAAATAGTGTGTGCGCACGCGTATGGGTGCATGGTCCCCTGCCCTCCGGCCCACCACACAATCAGCACCGGAGACCCCAGCCTGAGGTGTGGTAAGTTTGCTGACCCCCGAGATAGAGCTTCAACTGGCATACCAGACTAAGCTGGTGAAAAGCACTGCATTTTACCTATGGCACTGGGAGTCAGAAGGAACTGTTCCTCAGTGGTAGAGCACATAAGTTTGTGCTCCTTCCTTCAGCCTAGTCATTCAGGTACCCAGTTTACATTATCTCAACTATTTTTGAAGGATTGTGTGAAGTGAGTACCTACTCAGATTTCAGTATGGTATGCCACCTACATTGGAGAGCAGGCACACCAGTCAGCTAATGCATGAACCAGGGCTTGGTGGTTAACTTTCATGGATTTATCCAGCCTCTGATACCACGATATTATAGAGGATGGATAACTCAATGACATGCAAGAGTACAAAATAATGCAGCACGTAAATTTATCTGCTAATTCAGGATATGTATAATCAGAAAAGCTTATTTGTTTGTTTTGCATTCTCTCATCAAGTATGTTGAAAGCCAAGTGCCTGCAGGGGGATCTTGATACTGAGATTTATTCTAAGGCAACAAGATGGGAGAAAATAAAGGCATAAACAACACTTAATTATTCAGGCATTGTGATTGCTCAATCTCCTGCATTCATAAAAATGGCAAGCATAATGGTTACTGCTCCTCTTTCGTTTGGAATGCACCTTCAGTAAACATTGTCTTGCTTAATGAAATTTATATGCCAGGTAGGAATATTATAAATCAAAGATGTTCAAGGCAAGTGGCGTTTCCTACAACAAGCCTATTTAACATTTTGATGAAAGAATGACTGCATCGAGTGCCTATCTACGATAAAAGATAATTCATTCTGCTTTGCTTGAAGTATGGGGAAGTCTTTCCAAAGAATATTAGTGCACTGGATTTTCCCGACTTGTTGTTATTCTCAGCTTTGGTGATTCATTTTTATGAACTTCTCAGAGACATTATAATGTATATCTCCACTTGGGTGATTGTGTTCATTTCTATACACATGTAGAGCAATCCCTACCAAAGTCCCATCTAGTCAAACACTATGTTTACACAATGGCCAACCAGATGCCAATGGAAAGTCCGCAAACACGACAAGAGGACAAAATCACACTCCAGACAGTAATACCCAATTTGTGCACTCGAGTCAGAAGGATCATTCATCCATTTCTGGAGTAGTGTGACAGCTGCTTCCCCACAGCTTCGGCCGATGCTTCAAAGTGTTGTTTTCCTCTGTTTTAGCAAGGAGACGTTTGCATCAAAAACTCTGATAAAATAAAGGAAAATAACTTTCATTTTAGCAGCACCTTGGAAAGTGCTTTGAAGTCCCATCCCTGGGACTTCAAAACACCTTGGACCTGATGTCATTATGAAATCAGGAGATTGACTGCTGACTGGCCCCACCCACCTGTCAGATTTGACCTTCAGTGCCAATTCTGCCTCCAGCCCAAGGAGCCAAATGGTTCCCCAAGCCTGCTCAAGAACTTCGCCACAAAAATGATGTAAAAACCCAAATGCCAGGATCTTGTACTATGTGAAGCACCTTTCAGAGTCACCAGGACTTTTTCTATGTACATGATGCCAACTGTTTGGTATCAAAGTTGAAGTTGTTTCTTCAGCACCAGGATTGCTCCTTGCACAATAGAATGATATCTTCTTCTTCTGCACACCTCCAAAATCCATTATCACATTCCCCCAACCAGAGCAGATTTGGGGATGGCACGGGGCACATGCAAGAGAAGGAGAAGGGGTAGAAATTCCCTTGCAATAACAATCCTGGCACTAATGGAAAAATGGTGTTGAATACTCTCTAAAGTGCAGACTTTTAAAGGAGAATCTAGCCTGAAAATCATATAAACTACATTCCACATAGGATAGTAGTTTATTTTGTAACCGCACACACACACACACACACAAATATTTTAAAGCTTTTGATCAGCTGTAGAGTTGACATGTCAATTAAGAAGGCTTCTATGTTGCTAAAAAATGCAAGCAGCGTGTTACAGTTGCTTTTGATCTATGAAAAATTTGGGAATTATCCTAGAGGATATCATTACCATGCAGTCTGGCAAGCAATTGTAAGGGGTGGCCTTTGATACTTACTGATGTCGTGAGCTGCTTTGAACTTGACAGTTGTAAGCTGAGCACATAGTCCATATGCCTCAAGTTTTCAATTCCTCTAAAACAGCACCAGGTCAAAAATAAAAATGCCCCCCACCCCCACTGGAAGTGTGTGCACATTTTTTGAACACTCATGTGGTGAATTTATTTATTTGTAGAGTGCCTTGCCCAAGAACTGACCCCATGAAAACTCCGAACAGAACTTTAGTTTTAAAAGTGGCTGGAGATTTGACTTGAGAACATTTTAAAATGAATTCAAGGAGGGAAATGCAGCATGCTTGAACTGATGACCACATTCCTTTTGACTACTTTCGCACCAAGACTCTCTTTCAATTCCCCCAAGTATCTGTGTGGGCAGCTTTCAGTTAGGAAACACTGGATAACATTTGGGTGCTTAGAACAAACATGTGTGAGGCCTAGATCATAGAGTAAGGCTTTGTTTTTATCTGGCTATTTATTAAAGCGATCTCCCCCCCCCCCTCCCTGCTCTTTGTTTTTTAAGCTGGATATGGTTTATGGTTATCCCCCAAGGATGCGATAAGGAAATATGCAATAAGCACTCAGCTTTACACCTCATTAGCAGTAGATTTGGGGATCTGTCTGCAAATGTGTTGCTGCTAGGACTGGTTGCTGGCACGCCATGAGGAATGAGCTTGCTTATTAAATTTTGGAATACTGAAAAGGTCACAGTTGTACTGCACCAGCTAATATTTCATAAAAAACTATTAGATAGGCATGCACTCACAGCAAGAGGAGTAAAGCAGGAGCAAATTAACAGAGGGGGCTAAACGTTGGCAACTAATGTTCTGGTGCTTTAATTTCTTGATCCTGTTTTAGCATTACCAATGTTAATTTCAATGTCCCTACACAAAAGATGTGACCTTTCAGATGTTGCTCAGTTGCCATAAACCCAGCCAGGACAGACAGGGGTTATGGGAGTTGGTAATCCCTCAATAACTGGAGGGTCATGGGTTCTTCCTTTTTCCTGATACAGACCATTGTAAATTGTATTATAAAGTGGACACTACCACATTATGGTCCTTTAATGCTGCTCAGGTGATGCTCTGTTTGTAATCTTTCCAAAGGGATATAACACTGTGGTGGTCCCTCACCACACTTAACATTTAGGCAAGCCTATCAAGACATGCAGAATGCAGGGGTGTATATCTGAAATGTTTTTAAATGCCTGATATTTATTTATTTATTTTGTTAGTTAGTTAGTTAGTAAACAGTTTAGAGGATTTATTACAAGCAAGCTGTATATAGCATGTGAAATTAAAAAATAAACACATGCTGGATTGTTTTTCTGTTAACGTTCCAAAATGTCTATCCTAGCAAAGGTAAAGTGGATCTAGACACAGACAATTTCTCACTAGTGGCTTCTTCCCACCTGCACCCTGTCACCTCCACTACTGCCACCCTCCCTATCCTCAATCCACAGCAGATAGCTCAGTTTGCATCACCAAGTTCTATGGGTTCAGATCAATTCATGACATACATGCCACAAATGGTCCCTCAATGATTGCCTGCTTGACTTGCCAGTTTAGTTGGAGATCCTGTTTCACCTCCCCTCTTCTGCAGCCAAAGCCAGTTGGACAGGTTCCCCTCATACTGCATGGAAGGGAACTGGAAAGAAAGACTCAACTGGAGATGAAGAACAAAGACTTACACCAGGTTGCATTGAGTGCATGCAGAGGTTGAGCTGGGTTCATCAGAGAACGATACTGCAATCACCCCTTGCTGCTAACTCTTTAAAATTTAGGTTTCCTGCAGCTAGGAATGAGAAACAGGACTCTCTGCCTCTGGTTGCAACTCCTATCCTTCAATCTGGAGCAACTTCACAAATCTGCACTATTCTCAGTTTATTTTGTGCACACACGCCCTGTTCTTTCCATTTCGTGCATAAGCTCCCAAAACTTGTTTGCAGCAGCTGTAACAATGACAGCTGGGGAAATTTTTACCTATCCACCAGCTACTGCTGTCCCTGAAAATGAATGCACCAAAGAAAGGCATGCAAGAGGGGTGTGTGTGTGTGTGTGTGTGTGTGTGTGTGTGTGTGTGTGAGAGAGAGAGAGAGAGAGAGAGAGAGAGAGAGAGAGAGAGAGAGAGCGCACACACCCACACCCATTCATTAGGGCATAAGCACACAAAATGAGCCCTGTTGGATCAGATCAAAGGACTACCTAGTCCAGCATCATGATTCTCACAGTGGTCAACCAAATGCCTACAGGAAGACCACAAGAAGCAAGAAGTCCAATAGCCTTCTCCTGCTATCATTCTCAATCAATTCAGGAGCATATTGTCTCTGAATCAGAGCATATCATGACTGGGAAATACAATCTACTTTAATCTGAAAAGAGAACACACCAGGCAAGACTGAAACAAACCTGGAAGTCATGCCTCCTTCGCCTCCTCAGTTTCAATTTATTGGAAAGGGCAAAGCTGTTCAGGTGAAAGAAATAGTGATGGACTGGAAGGGCAGGTAATATTGAAAGGCAGGACCACCAATCATGTCACCATCTATTTACCTGCAGCAGAAGTGACAATAGCCTGTGGTGAATACACACCTGAAAAGGAATTGCTGTAAATGTGTCAAAAGCTAAATTAATCAATACTTTATAAAAGCACCAGAGAAACAGGTAAGGACAAGTGATGTATTGTTTCTTAATAAATTAGTGAACACGTGGTATAAATACCAGACTAAAAGGAAAACTTGGGAAGACCTATTATTCTTTAGTAGCTTTAAACAGAAAGTTAATGTGAAATTCTTGAAAATACTTTGCATTCAATATTAAAAGGCACATCAATTTCCTGTCCAGCCCTGCTGAGCTCTAGAGATGTTTCAAGCATCCTGTCATGATTGATAGGCATCATTTTTCACAGTGGATGTTGGAAGCTTCTTTTTGAGGCACAGCATGCTATCTTAGCATGCAGTAAACAAATGCTTGTTGTGTCTGTATGATACACTTGCAGCAGCAGTCTCTTGAAGCATTGTCGTTCCTCCCCCACCACAAGCTTGCAAATCCTCTGCTATGATTATTATTGCAATCAGCTCCAGCTCAATAATTCAAATAAGCCACTCAACTGTCATTCTGAGAAAGCCTTTCAAGCATGCACCAAGCAGACAATATTGGGACGGTGAGGGAGGGGGGGAAACTATTAATGTAGCCTCCCACCTGGCAATATGTAGGGAAACTGGCCGCGTTTGGGCGTACTAACACAAAACCACTAACTGCCCTTATCAGAAAGACCATGCACCAACGTGCACCACACCTAACTGGGTGTAGTGAGAATCATATGCACACAGGCCCATTAACCTACGTAGACATGGCATTTCCATACCCCTGGCTGATGCAAGAATGTAGTCCCACCCTACCCATATCCTATGGCTGATGAAATGTAGTCCAAATATGATGAAATGTTCCTGTATGCTTTTGTATAAATAAGGCTCTTGCAGCCCAAATAATCATCAGACTCTTTCAACCCACACTGTTGTGAGACTGGTCATTTCGCACAGGACGGGCTGGCTCCCGTCAGATGGTGCCACGTGTGTGTGACTTCGGACAGTCACGACGCCTTCGACAGGCTTCAGCGCTCACCTCGCCCGGCAAAAGGGTTTCAAGGCGCCTATCATCCCTCGTGGATCCCTGGTGAGTTGCTCCCCCCCCATACCTTTCAAAATGGGGCTATCTCTCTCTGCACCACAGAAGAAATTTTTTGATGCATTGAAATTTCTCCTGGCTACTGACCACCTTGTGGTGTTGGACAGAGACTTAAAACTTCTTATTAAAGCTTTGGCTGCCCATTGCCCCTGGTATCTTCAAGATGGTTCATGGGACTTAAAAGATTGGGAAAAAACTGGACATTTCTTCCACAATCATTCCCAGATAGACGTTCGCGTCCTCAACGCTTGGTGCAAAGTCTACAAGGCTATGTCTACCCTCAGCCCGGCCAATATTCTTTTGGCTGCTGCCCCCCCGACGATTTCTCCTTTACCAACTGCTCAAGTGTCCATATCTCCAGCCCTGCCCTCACCTCCTCTGCAGGCTGATGTGCTTTCCAAGGCCCCGGTGGTGTCCAATTCATCTGCTGCAGCACCCCTCCTGCCTTTTGATGTCTCTATGCCCGCAGCAATCCTCAATAATGCAGCCCAGGCCGCCCATCAGGCTGCTGTTGGCGCGCTTGCTGCAGGTGCTGCACCCCCCCCTGCTCCCGTCCTTTTGACACAACAGGACGTAGTCAATGGACTTACTGGGGAGGGCAATTTTCTAACCATCCAGCAACAACTGGGGCTTGATCCTTCCTATTGGGACGCCACCACTGCTGCAGCCCAGGAAGCACTGGTTCCTGTCCCTGATGAAACAACTGAAAAAGGTGGGCGCTGGGGTAGTGCCCTCCAAGGACTCTCAAAACCTTATGGGACATTTGTGGATCGTTTGTATACCACCCCTAAACGCCAAGTGCAGGATGAGGCAGCACAAGAAGTCATTGTCCGCCAGTTAGCGTTTGACAATGCCAATGAGGACTGCAAGCAAGTGTTGTGCCCTCTGTTGACTACCCCCAACATTGCAAAAGAAAACATTCAGGAGGACTTAAATGTTACCATGATGCAAGCAGAGCTGACTGTTGCAAAGGAAAAGATTCAACGTACCTTGCCACTCACCTATTTGGGAATGGACTTAGTGGCAAAAGGCAGACGCCGTGCTTTGGCTCTTACTGGCATGGACTTACGAACTGTATATTTGCCATTTTCCCAGGAAGAGGTTAACCACCTGATGGCTGCTACCCATGCCCAAATTGCCTTTGCTGACTTTGTGGGTTACATTTCTCATAATCCACCTAAAGACCCTAGACTGTCTTTTCTGACTGGCCTTCGCTATGTATTGGATTCTCCCTTTTCCCCTCTCCCCTTACCATCTGCTCTTACTCTTTTCACAGGATGGTACCAAGATTCGGGTGGTGGTGGTGTGGGAGGAGGGGGGTGTCTGGCATAGCTTGTACACCACAGATCAGACCTCAGCACAATGCTCTGAGCTCGCAGCGGTCATTCTGGCTTTCCAAACCTTTGATTCTAAACCTTTTAACCTTGTGGTAGACTCTCAATATGTGTATAATTTGTTGACAATTTTGCCCTATATCACGCCTGCTATAAGATGATGATTTGTTTGCATTGTTTTCTGTTCTACAGAATTTGATTCAGCAATGCAGTCATAAGTTTTATGTAGCTCACCTTTGGTCACATACACCATCCAGGGTATTTGGCTGAAGGTAATGCTCATGCTGATAAGGACTTGAGGCCTGATGTTTTCTCTCTGTTCACTGACTCTTTGTCTAGCCATTGGGTTTTTCACCAGAATGCAAAGGTTTTAGCGAAATCTTTTGCTATACCCATTTCTCAAGCTTGAGACATTGTGTCACAATGCACTGTGTGTTCTAAATCACCCACAGTAATACCTTTTGATGCAGTCAACCCTAGGGGCTCACACCCCCTAGCGATTTGGCATATGGATGTTACCCATACCCCTGATTTGGCTCCCTTTTCAAAGGTGCATCTCACTGTTGACACTGCCTATGGCTTTATTTGAGCGACCCCTCTGAAAGGGAAAAACATTCACCACGCTATACAGCATCTTCTGCATTGCTTTTCTGTTATGGGCAAAACCCCAGTCCCTGAAAACAGATAATGGTTCTGTCTATATCTCTCGTTCCTTTTCTGATTTTTGCTCTCTTAAGACCCTCCTTCACAAACAGTTGGGAGGCTGCTTCTGTGATCTCAGGAATACCTAATGTTATTCACCAAGTGCTGTTTACTTTAAATCATCTGTTGTATCCTCATAATAGGAATTACACACCTGCGGAAGTTCATTTTCAGAAGGAAGAGGTGTTGCAACGCCTTTTAGTGCCTTTTAGTGCCTTTTAGTGCCTTTTAGTGTCTTACAGGTTGCTCCCTGATCCTCAGTGGAAAGACCTGACCTCCCTGGTGTCCTGGGGACGCGATTTGCTAAAAACCGACGGCCGAAACCCTATCATAATATTTGGAGTAATAATATATTTGTTAGAGACATCACTCATTTTGCTGATATGTTAAATTCCTCTGATTGTTGGCTATGTATATTTCTCCTCAGTCGAGATGATCTGGCATTTTATTGCATGATATTCCCATTAATGAGTCTAATTTTGAGTCCTATTGTTTTTGGTTTAATCACAGTACAGTAGATTCTTGGGACACTATCCTTATTGTAATCCTTATTGTTAATGGCTCCTTTTGCTTTCTTAGTGTCACCACCATGAGCGGTAGGCCTAAGGTAGCAATGAATTTACAGGGATCTCCACCGCCTCACCAACTGGACAGAGGCTTTGTTTAATTTCCCCCATTTTAGCTTTGAAATTGATTAATAATGAAATGTTAGAAATTAGGGAGATCGCTTTATATATTCGTTATGCTTTAAATATTATATTAGCTTCTAAGGAAGGAGTTTGCGTTTTAATATATTCTCATTGCTGTATGTATATATCCAATCAAGCACCTAATATTTCAGCCACCATTAATTACATGGAAGAAATGATTGCCCTTAATCCACTGAATCCTCCCGATGGTTTTGACCCTTGGGAGTGGCTAACATCTTGACTCCCCAATGGTGTCTGGTTGCGGAAATTGCTTATGATTATTGTATTGATTATTGTTTTATTAATTGTGATTTGCTGTTGTATTCAATACCTTCCCTCCCTGCTTACTCAATGCATGGCATGGTGGACCAGGCCTCGCCCCCCCTCACTAGAGAGGTCTACATAGCACGATTCTGATTGAAGCACTCTCATATAAAACCAAGTAAGAGGGGATGTAGGGAAACTGGCCGCGTTTGGGCGTACTAACACAAAACCACTAACTGCCCTTATCAGAAAGACCATGCACCAACGTGCACCACACCTAACTGGGTGTAGTGAGAATCATATGCACACAGGCCCATTAACCTACGTAGACATGGCATTTCCATACCCCTGGCTGATGCAAGAATGTAGTCCCACCCTACCCATATCCTATGGCTGATGAAATGTAGTCCAAATATGATGAAATGTTCCTGTATGCTTTTGTATAAATAAGGCTCTTGCAGCCCAAATAATCATGCAGACTCTTTCAACCCACACTGTTGTGAGACTGGTCATTTCGCACAGGACGGGCTGGCTCCCGTCAGCAATAAAACTGAACCTTGACTATTGGTTCTGTTTGCTCCCCTATTTTTGAGGCTGCAGTCTGAAGTATTTGGTGCTGTGATCCAATATCCCAGGTTGCTGAAAAGCCTCCAAGAGCATTGCAAATCTTAGTTTCTCCTAGCTCTATTCCTCTACTCACTAGATTCATATATTCTGCCACACACTGAGGTTCCAAAGAACACACCACTCTGCTTAACACACACCTTGCCCTCACAACGACAAATCTTCACAAATCCTGCCTGAATTAATATAGTGGTGGCTACAGGTTCTCCTTAGAAATCACTGCCCATTCATCAAAAGCCTTTCATGAGTGAACTCATTTCTGGTAATACACTAGAGTTTTCCAGTGTCTTTCACTCTAGGAAATAGTAATGTCTACTCCAATCAGGTGACCAAGACTCTTGAAGTCTTTAAACTTTTATAATAGTTTGTTTACAAGATCAAATATTGAACACCACAAGTTCTAGGGGTTACATTCTGCTTGGTGATTGGCAGAGCAATTCAAACTCCTGACCCACCATGCTGGAGGAGATTTGGCTGAAGCAAAGAGATCCCTCCCATTCAGCCTTGCCCAGCTCCAACAGCTTCTCCTGGCATTGAAGCTCTAGCATTGACAGGGAATGTCCCACTGGCAAGGAGTGCCTAACTTTGCTTGCCCAAATGGAAGACAGCCAGAAAATAGTCCCAGAAGAAATGCTGGTGGTGGTAACTTCCAGAACCACACAAACACATCCCCGCCAAATGGGCAGTTTTGTGGATGGTGAAGGAGTTGGGCCAGTACAGGATCCGCTGAATCCTGTGCAGATGCTGCTGTTGTCATGTTAGAGTAACACGCTCAATCTGGACCTCTTTGCTGTGGCAGTGTGGAAGCTGGCACAGCAAAAGGGTGTTTCCTGCCCTCCCTGTCACAGTCCTGTGCTGCCAGCCATGGCAAAGCTCAGTGGAGGGAGAAGCCAGCCAACCAGTAAAGTCTCAGGTGGTATTTGCCTGGAAGCAGAGTCCATATGCAAGGTTCAGTCCAGTCCTAAGGTCAGGAGAATCTCAGTTCATGTAGTCAGATGATCCAGGGGTCCAAGGAAGCCCCAGAAGCCAGAAGGTCTGGCCGGGACCAATGAATGTTGTTTCCAGCAACTAACTGAGGCTGGAAACCCTGCTTAAGAAAGCTGGAGCCAGCTGGTTCTCATGAGGAGCAAGAAGGCTGATCAGCAGCAGGTGGAGTCGCTTCACCTGCTCCTTCAGGCTGCTGCTCAACAGGTGACGCCAACTCCTGGCCCATGACACTCCCACCTTCCACAATGCATGGTGTGAGTACCAGGACTGTGGATGTATTTTCTGGCTTTGCCACTGCATTGGGCCCTGCCACTGCCAGCTAGGGGGTGGGATTGCAATCTTAATTTTGTTTATAATTTGGTATGTTCTGTTTTGCACCATATGTATTCTTATCATTATAAATGTATACATCTTCTCTTCTCTCATTTTGCATGGGTGCTGAAACCCTTTTTATTCCAACAGGCAATTTGTGATTAATCTCTGCTGTCTGTATGCTGTCTCCTCTAGTTTTTGTGTTTGTTTTATTTGATTGATTTTAATCTGCATTATTTTTATGATACTGTGGTTTGCTGTTGCTTTCTTCTAAGCCACCAGGATCGGGGAGAAAGCTAAAATGGGGTATACACACGCACAAATAAAGAGAACTTTTGTTTTAAAAAATGTCTGAATACAGTGCTCAGGACAACTACAATGGCATTGTTTATCTTGAGGTTAAACAAAAGCAGGTTGAGATCCCCAGAGTAACTAGGAGCTCTTTGCCTTCTGCTACAGATTAACAGATTAATGTGAACAGGTAAACAATTAGAGACTGAAGCAATTTAAGAAACTGTATTAGCAAAGCGTCTGACAGCAACATAAAGAAAGGAGCATAAACTTGATGAGTGAAATATTGTACAGCCATACCAGCAGCTCAGATTTGTGGTTTTTTATATTTTTTATTTTTGCTTCAGGGTTTATATTGCAGCTTCATTAGATGTGTGTTTGTTTACTATTACCCTTTTCCAGAATATTTTATTCATTAATATGCTTTTGCCTGCAAGCTTTATGCTTTTGATAGTGTGGCAAAGCAAAATCATCCACTGTGCTGCGGCGAAGAAAAGGTTTCCCCCAGCCACGAGGGAAGTGTCTGCCCGCAAATGGCTCATCAGATGATTGGCAGACGATGTGTGAAGTGATTAAAATAAAACTCTCAGATAGGTAAACTGGATGTGGATGCAGATGAAAAATGCCATGGAAATTACAACAGAACATTACATACCTACTTAGGGCTGAGAGTTTTTCAAAACTCCAAATTGCCCTGGATTTCTGAGGCAGTGGGAGGGGGGGACCATGTTTCCACCTCCGAATGACCCAGAGCTACCCCAACCCACCCTGTGTCCATCACGAATCATCCAGAGGCACCGTGATTCAGTTCAGGATTCGGCCAGATTTGTTGCACAGCTCTAATATCTACAATAGGAATTTGTGGAATGAAGTGAATAAAGTTGTGCTGGGGAGAGTGGCTGGGGAGACCCAGCCAGATAGGCGGGGTATAAATAAATTATTATTATTATTATTATTATTATTATTATTATTATTATTATTAAGAATACACGTGTGTTGCTTGGCCTTAGGACAATCATGACCTCACATCTGAAATATTACAGTGTCCTTTACATGAGGCTACCCTTGAGAGTGGTCTGGAGGCTGTAGCAAATGCAGAAGTACCGGTAGCTGCCAGTTTGGCAACTGGGGCAGCAAGAGGGGATCTCCGCTTGTGTGCTACAGGACCCAATTAGTAATAGTTACAAACTCCTAAATTGCTCAGGATCCAAATATCTCCAAGAGTGCCCCCTCCACTACCAGCCAACTGAAACTTTAAAATCAGTTGGAGGCAAGGAGGCTATGTTTGCAGTCTTCGTGAGAATTTAGGAGGGAACCACACACATAAAAGGCCTTCCTCACAGTGGGATGACCTCTTGTTAAATGTCTATTGCCCTTCATATGTCAGTTGAAGACATTTTTTATTTACCCTGGTGTTTGTGGTTTGATCATGGTATCTTTGATCCTCAGCAGCAATATCTGAATTAGTGTTTTAACGAGTTGTTATTTCTTTTTTGTATTACCCTGTTGCTTGTGCTGTTACATTTACATTTGTTGTACATCGTCCTGAGCTCGTTCAGACCAGGGCCGTCTTAAGCATATCCGGCGCTGTGGTGCAAAGCTCCCTAACTCTATCCCAGCCACCCACCCCCCGGTTCCCAGATTTGTTGACCTTTTTTTAGGGAGGACGGTGCTGCTGGCGGGGCTGGAGGAGGCAGGCAATGGCTGGAGGATGGCCCCTCCAGTGGGGAAGAGGCAGAGGCTGGAAGCGGCACCTCCCAGCTCAGCTGGCCACTTTGTGCCGCAGCAGACGGAGGCTCCGGGCGGGGGCTGCTTTGGTGCGGCATTGCAGAGGCAGGCGAGGGCGGTGAGCTGATTCTGGGAGGCGCCATGTCCAGCCTCCGCCTCTTCCCTGGCGCCCTCCAGAACTTGGCGCCCTGGCACCCTGCGCCACTAGCCACTATGGGTAAGATGCCCCTGGTTCAGACGAAGCGTGATTTAGAAATATAAACAAACCCACAAGCAACTTCACCTCTGAGTATTATGGTCTTTTTGGTCTGATGCCTGAGAAACATAAACCTGTTTCTTGCCATTCCATCCCCACTGTGCAAAGAAGAGATAAAGTGCCAAGTGATTAAAGCAGCTTGTGTGCGAATACATCTGTGAGCCCACTGTGCTGCCCACTGGGATAATATACATATACATATATATTCTGATCAGGTTTCAAATCACCTACAATTATTCCAGAAAAAAAACCTCTGGAAAAAGCTGCTTGGAGACATCAACTCATTGCATGATGGCACCAAAAGGGGAGTAATTAAATCTTAGCAATTATTAGCAAAGTGATATGGAAAAACAGTAAAATATCATAAAGCCATCTCATAATTCAGAACTGGGGGTAACTTCAGGCTTGAGGGGAATGTGTGGCCCTCCATGACTGGCCCTCAAAAGTCTTTCTAAGCCACATGCCCTCCCTAGCTATACTCCATCTTGTCAGGCCACACCCTTCCCTAGTCAGGCTTTGGGTCCTCCTTGAGCGTTTCTGTCTGGCTAGATTGTGTCCTGATAATGCCTAAATGGACAGAGAGAGGTGTGTGCAGAAACTAGCCTACTGTACAAAAGCAAATTTTTCATGCTTGATGCTAAGAACAAATAACAGTGAATGACTATCACCATCATGCTCTGCTTTCAGTTTCCAGAAAGTATCTGACTGCCACTAGATGGGCTAAGAGTCTGATCTGGCAACAGAATTCTAATTATTTTGACCATTTATGGTGCATTCTTATGCATGATAGCACGGATGTAAGTCCAAGTATGGCTTGCTAACAAAAGGGGCTTGCTACCCAATAAGATGGCCATCAATTTCTTAATGAGTCGGGTGTTTCTTGGCCGCCCAGAGTCATTAGGCAGTTAGATGGGCGGAGTACAAAGAATAAAAATATTTATTTATTTATTTATTTATTTATTATTGAATAAATGAATCCAGTGTCCATTTATGTTTTTACATTGTCCTCAGTTAGTTTTATACCAAATTGCAACTTTATTATCTTCTGGGAGATAACATTTGCTTTCACTATCATAAAATCTGTTTGGTAGCTGTTTTGTTTATTTGGTTTAGTCCATTTCTAAATTGTGATACATCGGAAACTGATGTTTCAACAAATGTAACTGGTAATGGAATCATAAAGAAATGTGTGAACACTCTTTCCCTACTGCTTTTTAAATATTTTTACACCTATGGTTTTTTGTATTAGCAATAAAGTGCTAAACACATTCAAGCTTAATTGACTAAATCAAGAACATTTGGATATCTTTTCCCTAGAAAAAGTTTTGTTTGTGTTAGAAAGAGCTATTAGCGTTCGAATAGATAGAGGAAATGAGACTACACCTGTTCAATATTCGCTACTAACACTTCTCCATAGTCTGATGGCAGACTGCAGTCTCATCAGTTTGATCTTGACAATTACAAATAATGTTCATACTTTTATCACTTATCTCCATAATCTCACAGAGTTGTACCCATTGCAAGAGAGAAAATAGTAATGTTGCTGTTCTTCTTGTTGTTAATAACTGTGGCTCTTAAAGAATCTACAGTGGTACCTCGGTTTTCGAGCATCTCGGAAGCCAAATGTTTCAGTTTTCAATGCCAAAAACCTGGAAGTAAACGCTTCCGCTTTTGAACAGTTCAGAAGTCGAATGGTCTTCCAGAATGCATTACGTTCAAAAACCAATGTACCACTTTATATAGAAACAAGCTGAATCATAAGCTTGATTCACAAAGTAAATTAAGAGTCGTCAACAGGTTTTCCACACCTATCAGCTGATCACCCATTCCCACCACCCTTGAGTAATACCCCTCCCCACTCCCTCACTATATTTAAGGATCTGGTGACTTCTGTTTCAGTGTATCTGAAGAAGTGTGCATGCACACGAAAGCTCATACCAAGAACAAACTTAGTTGGTCTCTAAGGTGCTACTGGAAAGAATTTATTTTGTTTTGACTATGGCAGACCAACACAGCTACCCACCTGTAAAGTAAATTTTATGGCCCATGTCCATATTGCGGACAATGTAAATGTACAAGTATGCTTCCCTAACATTCTCCTATTATGTTTATTCCTAGCAAGAATAAGAGTGTGAATGGTACCATTAAGCACACTCTCTGTCCTCAGTTAACTTTTACAGGCCATAGATTTAGGATATTGGCAAAGGAGGTCCTTGGAGAAGGTCCACCACCCAAGGCCTCCTCCTCATTGCAGTAGTAGCTCCACCATCTGAGATTTAATAGTATAGAAAATGAAAGGGGTGTGTGCCAGGGCAGAACAGGGAAGCCTTGCTAAGGCTTAAATTCATTTTGCCAGCTATGTTTCCATTTTATTTTCTTGAAAAATACATAGGATATGATTTGATAGATTCAAGTCAATGAAAATATTCCCAGTTCCTGAAGACCTGGAATAGGCAATTTGAACTGTGTGGAGGGAACCCTTCTTTCCAAATGAAACCAACAGATTGTGCTGGGCCTCATCCTGTACACCTCATGAGGGAAATTTTGTGGGCTTGCAAACAGGAGCTGCACCATCTCTGAGACTTTTTCAGCTGAAAAAAACCACAAAAAACCACCAACTGCTCAATTCTCTTGTGGTATGGTGGGATTTCGGTCCATTTAGCAGTACTAATACAATTTTTTATGCTTGAAATGCTCCTTTTTAAAAGCTTTAAAAAGAACCCATCTTCAGATTTTCTGCTTCCTGCAGGAAATAAAAGTAAGTGTCACAATAATGCCTCATGCTCTATATTTTAATATCCCGGTGCTTAGAGATTATCCACTCTGTGTCCATTTCCAATTAATTCCACACTGGCTAGCTACAGGGTGGGTTCCCTCCCACCCACCATGTAAAATTTTAAAATCAATCTGTTATGGATGATCCATTGGTTCCATTCCAACAGAGAAACTCAAGCTAGAAATGAAACACCTAGTCCTTTTTTACGACTGTGTCCAAAAAATGTCTCTCATATAACAGGATGTATGCCAGCTGTCAGCTTATATTTGAATAATATAGGGGGGGTTGAGTAATACACCAATGGAATGCTACCATACTTTCATATGAACCTGACCAGTTGTTAAGATTGAAGGGGGGGGTTGTCTAGGGTGGATGAAAAGGTCTGAAACTAGTCTGTGACAATTTTGCACAGGAACGATTCAAAGATCATCCCATTCTTACTACATGTGGCTTTTTAAAAATCAATTCAAACAAAATTCTCTTTAAACAAACAAACAAACAAAACAGACATTACTGTGACTAAGCACACCAGCTGAAGGTAAATCTAGATTAATCTCAAAGTGGGCAACATACTATTATAGGTTTGGTGGGGCCTGTCTGAATGAAACCCATGAGACCTTTCCAAACCTGTAACCCTGTGTATGTGAGGCTAGAATCTGTAGGATAAAGTTGGTCAGGCCATTTCCTTTGTCTTAGTAATGGCCTCTCAGCAACCAATGTTTGCATTTTAAAGAGCGAGCTTGGTTGCCATGGGGAGGGGTGAGCCCTTTCCCACTTCACCTGGTTGGATGCCACTTTATCCTAGGCTAGAAGAAAAGGCTGGGAAGCTACTTTTGGGTGAGCTTTCATGGGTGCTGAAAGCTGGAAAGACAGAGATATGCCTGCACTATGCTGGACCCAAATATGAGTTTGGGGTTTCCCTTGGGAACCAAGATCTGTTGGGATATTGATGCTGTGAGCATCTCCATTCTATGCTCAGGTTGTATATATGTGTAAATAAAACCATATGCGGAAGACACTATGGTCTCTATTGACCTTCATACCAAGGAAACCAAACCCTAGGTGAGCACAAGCACCCCTGGTAAGTCTCTTGTTGCTACTTTGAGATTGGGGTGTGTGCAACAATACTTATATGTGAGATTGCTATATAATGAATTACATTGACACCATAAGAGCGTGTTCCCCATGCTGGTCTCCATCAGTAGTACCATTTAATACTAACAATCCCTCTGCTTTCTAAGTTGAACTAAGATAAGTTCAGCTAACCAGAGTCCTGCATAAATACATTCAGTAATATTGTAAGATCATGAACTGTCCTAATCAACAGGAATATCTGCTTCTCAAACATAGTGGTAATGAGTGGTGATTTAGATTAACAACTTCCATATGTGCATCGTGAAAAATTGGTTCCAGATTCACTCTATATTCATTTGCTTCAGTGAGCAAAATGAGCAAACAGGCAGAAACACAGCAAAGAGAAAGTGGATCTAAAATGTATTTTAAAAAATAACCAACAAATGGTAAAGAAACTTTAAATATTCATTTACAAAATAAACAGTAAATGACATAGAAGTGATAAACAGTAAGTTATATAAAAATGTTATAAATGAAACAATAGCATGGGGGCTGAATAAATGAAACAATTACAATAGAGCTACTATAAGCACTAAATAGAAGAAATCTAAAGCTGCTTGAATCATAAGGAAGTATAGATGAAAAAATTAATATCAGAAAGCAATTATTTTCCTAACACCCCCCCCTCCTGTTCTGCTAACATAAAAGCAAAAGCAATCAGATTTTCTTCTATTATAAAGGCATTCTGAAACAATATCAGAAAAGTTACATAATACTTTAAAGAGATAGACCTATGACCATTGTAGAATAATGAGTCAAAGGTCCATATCTATCTGATTTTGAAAGAGAGAGAGAGAGAGAGACCCACCCTCAAGTCTCCCTTCTATGTGTATTTTTCCAACATAAAATCCTCCTCATTTCAAATCATTTCCCACACTCAAATTGGTTCTCCTTGGCAACACCTCTAATTTTACTCCACATTAAAAGTAAAAGGTGGCCTTCATTAACGTACAACTTTCACCAAAGTTCTGTGCCTTCTTTGTTTCACTTCCTTTAACTGCTCTCCTTATCAAACCGAATTCATAAATTCTGCTGAAGCCTGGAAGAAGTACCTCATTTCTAGCTAAGATTATACGCTTTTTTTCTCCAACTGCCCAAAAGAAAGGCTTCTCTCTCTAAACAGGGAGGAAATGCTGGTAAAAATAAAAATAATATTCTACAAATAACAAATATATGGTATTAAGGCAAACACCTAGGCAATTATCAGATAACAGGTATAAGCACCACTTACTACAACTTTAGAGTGCCCAGTTCATATCTTATTACCTTTTTTGCCTCTTATTTATAATTAGGTGCTTTTCCTTGAACAGCTGCTTCCCAGTCTAATCAGAGACAAGGGTAACTCTTAACCTCTGAAGAGGAAGCATGTAAAATCAAAAGGTACCCAAAGATATAAATGTAATAAGATACCTCCATCCCAATTAAACAAAGATTCTCAAATGCATCAGAGAGATAAATTCTCTCCCTTTTCTTGTTTTAATTAGATAAGGGAGTGACCCAAATTGCCTTGTCCAAGTACCCCTTTGGTGCTATCAGAAAACTGTCAACTATCCAGACATCTCTCTTCAAAGGAAGATATATAGGGCACGTGGCTGTGTTCATCTCAAAGTTTTTATGGTAGAAATAAGGATTCGTGTATTCAAGGATGCTTAGTCATAAGGATCATTATGACTTCTGGAAACCAAAGTTTAGTTAACACAATAGGTGAATCTGCTCCTCCTGTACAGCACCCCCAAACCCAGAAAATAAGTTCAAAAAGGACTTGATCAACACACTGAAATCTCCTGGATTAATAAGTACTGCAGTGGGATGTGAAGACTCCATGAACTCTAAGTAGCTTTCCAATTATGCCCAGAGATTGTTCAGTTGTTTTTTAAGAGCAGGGCAGTATCTACCTCATGTGGGTTTCCAAGAACATAATAAAAACAGGAATCACAAAGGGATCACAAGGAATCATAACCATTATAGGGATGTTGGAGAAACTTTCCAGATTTACCGGTACATTGTGTGCCGGTTTGAGGTGTTCTGGAATCTCAAATCCACCCTAGAACACACCTATCTCCACTACTTCTCATGGTGAATTAATGTAAAGGGGAATTTGTATTCATAACCTAACATCATACAGGCATCTATCAACCTACGCTGGGGTTATGTTCCAGGGATAGTGCATAAAGCCAAAATCACATATGGTCCAAACACTGGGTTCAATGGCAGTTGGAATAGCCAAAGTCTTTTTTCCTGGACTGCCCCCTTTCCTTCCTCTATTTATTTATTTATTTATTCCCAAGCATTTAAAGCTGAATGTGCCCAAGTTAAATGTGCATAAGTTGCAAGTTACCTGTACTTTGTTGTGCTGACATTATTGCTTCCAAATCACATAACTGTAGGCTACAACTCACCAATGGCTCACAAAGCCTAGGCAAATGGCTCACGGGCTTTATAAGTAAACCTCAAATTATTATGTCTTGTAACCCTTAACTGGTATGATGAATAATTCTTAAAACTTTCCTCTCTCTTTTTTGGTCTATTATATTGCTGTGTTGACACATACGACAATAGGTCACCACACCAAGTAACTTTGGGCTTATAAATCGATGGCTCACCATACCAAATAACTTGTGGGTCACCATACAAAAAATTTGGGAACCACTGATAGATCTGGTCATTCGCTAATATGGCATGGGTGAGGAACCTGTGGCCATTCAAAAGTTGTTCCCATCATCCCTACCCATTGGTCATTCTGATAGGGGCTGAAGTGAGTTGTAGTTTAATGGAGTCTGGAAACCCACTGCATTGCAAGTGCAAAGAACCTGATTTTAATAGTCAGTGGGTAGGGAGTTAAAAGATGGCCCATGCACCACATAACTGTATATCTGGGGGAAATGCAGGCTGAGCCACATACCTATGTCCCAATTTGCACAGTGGTCCTGCACATGTAAGCAAGAATATATCCTCAATGCTGGATGTTCTCATCTTTTGGTCTTTCACAGTGGTGGAAACTTTCTTTATCAATTGGCTTGGTACCAAATTTGATGTCCTAGGTTAAAGCAAGCTTACTTACCCAATCTTTTAATGGCTTTTAAATTGGCTGTAGGTTCTCAATAAGATTGCTAATACTTCAAAATGCTGCATTTAATTAACTGTTCTATTGTTATTTTAAATGCATTTTTGGAAGCTACCTATCAAAACCCTAAAAGATGGAATAAAATAACATTTTATATAAATAATATCAGCATTGTGGTCTTATAACCAAGGGTGAGTGTGGGTGCACAAGAGAGAGAACATTTCCAGTAACTGCTTTGTGCACAGTGCAGATTATAAAGGGCAATTGTAGCTTAATTAATAAGAAAGTGCTTTATACATCAGACTGCCAAGGAAGCAGGCTTTGTAGTCTCAAGGCCCCTGGTTGCTCCCTATCACAGTTCAGTTATAATGGTGTATTTTAAAAACATGATAAATATGGTTTGACTCCATATATTGGAGCTATGTAAGTGGTTAATCATTTCAGCATGCCTGAGAGTCTCTTCAAGTTTGCGTGTGTGTAATATGCTTCAACTACTAGGGCTGAAAAACAGATTGAAGAAAGCCAGAGTAGTTACAGTCAGTTCTGCAGGATAAATGGTGATGCAGTACTTGCCACACAGGCAGAGTCATGTATGTCTGTTGAGCAGAGAGCTTATCTAAAAGGTCACACCAGTACAATATTCTGAAATGAATCTAGTCTCTCATAGGTTACTCACCCCAGCTGCAGGGAGAGGGAGTTAAGTGTCCTATCTGTGTCCTGGACTTCTTGTACAGATCAGACTAATGCCAGACCAAGAGATGTACATTTTTGTGGATGTTGGGATGCAGTTTGAATGAATCGGTGTATGGATTGGCAAGGTATTTTGAGAGAAAGATGCATTTAAATGCAAACTAAAGTATTATTTCAATAGCATTTTTAAAAATGCAGCTTAAAGCAGAAAATGAATGGCGTGGGATTGAGGGTAAAACATGGAAAAGGAATAGGAAAGGAAAAGTGACATGATCTGAAAAATAGGCATCTATACCACTCCATTTATTTAAAAACAGGCCCTTATCAGTACACTGTAAAAATCCAGCACTTTCTGTATATGCTTTGAAAGGTTTTATGTACCCTGCAGAATGACTACCATGAGAAAAGCTCAAATTTATTATTAAAGTTCTTCCACTGTTGTTCTCAATATACTACAGAAGCAATGCATCTATTCAGCAAAGAATACGCTCTTCACACAATGCAGTCAAAACAAACACCAATAAAATGTGAGCCAAACTGCAAATCTGTCATAATATTTCAAATCAAAAGATAAGGGCAATGAGTTAACTCAAATTAAATGCACGATGAAACAAAAGGGTCTTCACAGCTTGCTGGGATGCCAATAAAAAGGTGGAGCAGTTAAAATCTATGGGAGGGGTTTCAACAACCTGTTTGTTTGAGCGGAAAAGGCCCTGTGCCACATCCCACTGCTTTTAGCCTTCAGGAGCTGCTGCCAGAAGAACAAATATGCAGGGTGAGAGGCTTCATGTTTCTGGAGGAAGAACTGTGAAGGGAAGAGACTCTGTGGTTGCTATCACGGGATGGTAAATTTCATCTGTGTTGCCCCAACTTTCACCCCTGGGGCTGGGAGCCTTCATAGGTGAGCTGCTGCCACAGGAACAAGTACAAGGGGTGAGACACTTTGTGTTGGCCAAAACTGGAGGGCTTTTCCCATCTGTTTTGCCCCACCCTCCAGCCCTAGGATTGGGATGCGGGTGGCACTGTGGGTTAAACCACAGAGCTTTGGGCTTGCGATCAGAAGGTTGGCGGTTCGAATCCCTGCGACGGGGTGAGCTCCCGTTGCTCGGCCCCTGCTCCTGCCAACCTAGCAGTTCGAAAGCACATCAAAGTGCAAGTAAATAAATAGGTGCTGCTCTGGTGGGAAGGTACAAGGGCATTTCTGTGCACTGCTCTGGTTCGCCAGAAGTGGCTTAGTCATGCTGGCCACATGACCCGGAAGCTGTATGCCAGCTCCCTCGGCCAGTAAAGCGAGATGAGCGCTGCAACTCCAGAGTCATCTGTGACTGGACCTAATGGTCAGGGGTCCCTTTACCTTTACTTTTACCACCAGCCGTAGGAGCCTTCATAATACTCTTAATAGGCATTTGGATTTGACCTATTACAGTGGTACCTCGGGTTACATACGCTTCAGGTTACAGACTCTGCTAACGCAGAAATAACGCTTCAGGTTAAGAACTTTGCTTCTGGATAAGAACAGAAATCGTGCTCTGGTGGTGCAGCAGCAGCGGGAGGCCCCATTAGCTAAAGTGGTGCTTCACATTAAGAACAGTTTCAGGTTAAGAATGGACCTCCAGAACGAATTAAGTACTTAACCAGAGGTACGACTGTAGTAAGCTGCATGCCTAGTTGAATGCTTATATATGTAAAATGAACTCTTAATTATTTTAATTTTGTCATATTAGGGTGCAGTGATATTATATGTCTGGCCAAAAACAGATTGGCAGTCCCTGGGTAATGCATCCAATTGCATCTTGCTACCCACATCTAAAATGTACACTACATTAATAATTCCACTGAAAGCCAGGCTGTGTGGATAAGCAGCACTGCTCTCACGAGATTCACAACTGAGTGGGCATCTGAGCTGGACTCAAAGTTCTTAATCTTTCAAGAGAGATGTGTGCAGAAGGCTGCTTCCATGCAAGGGCCCCCTATCTTACTGGATGTGGGGAGGGGCAAGGTAAAGGAGAAGAAATGTCCTCCTCTTTGCCCTGTCCCCCCTACGTCTTTGGGGGTGGAATGTAACAAAAGAGAGGAGGAGTAATATATAAAACTGTACATTTGCTTCAGACCTACACTTGTCAAATCCAAATACTGCCTTCATTTCTTTGATCTGCTTTACATCCTCTGGAGTACCCTGGCAACCTAAGTGGCTGACTTGGAAAGAATCTTGATCATTATAAAGAGCTTTTTCTCAAGCATCATTAAAAATAAGTGCAGCATACACCATAAATGTGTGGCTTAATTTAATTGAACTTTAGTTTTCTGCCTGTTCGTGGTTGCAAAATTTTCTGCTGCATTTAAATATTAAGAATGAACCAGCACATAGTCAATTCCTGCTTTCATCCCGACTGGCAAAGTTGTTTCTATTCCAATTATCCAACCCACTGGCTGCCTAAGTATTGATGTTCCCAAGCTATGGACACGAGGAATTAGATACAGAAGCAAATTGCCTTGTAGTGTTTCTTTCCTCTAGTGTAATTCTTTTGGAAGGACACTTAGTTTTTTCATTATCTTCGTTCTTCAAAGGGCAAGCATGCACAGAAATCTTTCTAGGACCAGGTGCTATTTGCTTTGCTGCTACTAATTGGTTTATTTTAAAAGGGCCAAGAGAAATTATCTTTTAAGTAAATGAAAAACATGTTCTCTGAACATGTTTAATCCTCTGAGTAAATAAATGTTATACAGAGCATCTATATAAGGGTTGATTCTTAGAATGTATTCACACCTAATAAATCTTCCATACTTCTGGCATCACTTGTCATTAAAGGTGAACTTTCAGCTCCCCCCCCCCCCAGCAAATATAGCACGTTTTTGGGAGTAGACAAATATCTGAAACACCACCTTCTTCCTTATACAGATTTCCTTGGGTGCTAAGATAGGCAGAGAGGGCCCTCTTGGTCGTGCCTCTCAACCCTCAAAATAACAAGAGATGGGGAAGACATTCAATTCAGTTGGCATTTCAATGCAATCAATCCTACCTAATTTGCATTTTGAAAACTATTAACTAAAGCCATCTTTGACATTCACATCTCTGAATGTTCTCATTCAGTGCTGTTCTCCGGTCGATTAATGTGTACAAAGTTCCCTATATTGTGCCCATAAATGTATATGTTCCAGGTGTGAGGTGTGCCCTAGACAGAGTTTCAAGGGAAAGGCCTGGTTGGGCAAATTTGGCCTGAGGTTCCCAACCTCTGAGATATTGTTTTCTGCCATCATTTAATGAAAGGAGCTCCTACTGTGGTAAGTTCTGCCCTCTGTGAGTCTTTTCAAAGGCCAGAAGCTCTTTACTGTGTGATCTAAGAAGCAATATCTGTGTGGTTACCATCTACATCAGTACATCTATTGAATGAACAGTAGATTATCCTGCAGTAAAGGGAAAACAAAGTAGTTTCAACTCCTCCTTCTTATTAAATCAAGTTAGACTTCCAAATCCAAGCCTTAATAAATGAAAAAATTGATTCAGAGTGTGGAAATTAATATAGTAAGAATTACCTCTTGCTTATTGGCGAGGTATGCCTTGGTTTAATCCATATTATTGATTCAGGTGTAAACTGACTGACAGAAAATGATGGCTCCTACTAAACGAAATATAGCAACAGTTCATGGAAACCATCCTCTCCCCACCTAAAAAAGAAAATATTGAAGATGTTAAAGCCAGTAGGCTGTCACTATGTTCCCTCATTATTCCTTTTTCTATACTCATATTTTACATTTATAACTAACAATGCTTGCAGTTTTGCTGTGCCTTGGTATTGCAGTAGTGCAGCTAATCAAGAGAAATAAAAATAAGAACGAATTGCAATGCTGGAGAAATGAGAGAGAGAGATTCCCCCTTCCGCCCAGAACAGGATCTAACAAACCTTTCATTAAGTCAACCTGTTGGCAGAATTGTCCTTCATCTGTCTCTTGCTTCCATTTGTGGTAGTTACAGTCTCTGTTACACCTATCCTCAACCTGAAGGCCCACCTATAAAGTTCTGCTGCGCTCTTCAAATAATTCTACTTTTGTAACAGAATACTTCAGGAATCAAACACAGAATGTGTGCATATGTTTATGCTGAACTTGCATCCTGCCAAGACAGTGGCACTCTGGGTAAGGAGTGGTTCCTGTGTTTGAGAAATTAGTCAGCTGCCTGCCCTGGACAGGGTTGTAGCCAGAGATGGTAGCTTAGGTAAAGGTAAAGGGACCCCTGACCATTATATCCAGTCACGGACGACTCTGGGGTTGCAGCGCTCATCTTGCTCTATAGGCCGAGGGAGCCGGCGTACAGCTTCTGGATCATGTGGCAAGCATGACAAAGCTGCTTCTGGAGAACCAGAGCAGCACACAGAAACACCATTTACCTTCCCGCTGGAGCGGTACCTATTTATCTACTTGCACTGCATGCTTTCGAACTGCTAGGTTGGCAGGAGCAGAGACTGAGCAACAGGAACTCACCCCATCACGGGGATTCGAACCGCCGACCTTCTGATCGGCAAGCCCTAGACTCTGTGGTTTAACCCACAGCGCCACCCGCATCCTTTAGATGGTAGGTTACATGTAGCTTATATGTACATTTAACATTTAACATCCAACCGGTACCTTCCAAGGAGGAAGGAAGCTCAAGCTATCATGTTAATGGGCATTTTTAAGAAGCAAATTTCCCAAAGAAGCTATCCAAGTATTTATAGGGAACATCAACCTATACAGACGTTTGATAGGCTCAACACTGCCGCATAAAGGCCTGGCCTCTCTACCTTCTCGTAATTACATCACTTCAAGTATGATGTGACAAGTGCTTTCTGTACAATCAGCAAGAACTAAATATCTTGTCTTCTGATAACTAAAAATAAGTATGGCTCATCCTGTTTGTTACTATTGGAAACTCTGAACTTAAAGTTACCACCCTAAAGCTGGCAGGATGAACACTGAAATTACTAAGCTGACATGATGAATACTAAAGTTGCTAACTTCTGCTGAGAGAGATTTCTAAGGCTGAAGGTCTACTGAATATAAAATATGATGCTAAAGCTATTGATTATTGATTAACTGTATAAAACTATAACACCTGTTATTTTAGAGGCTTCACAGAGCACTTAACCAAAAGTCTTCCCTCTGATCAGAGATTCACTGCTTCTTGTAGACCAGGGGTTGGGAACCCTGGGGCAGTCTTAGCCAACAGAACCATTTCTTCCCCAACCATGCCCACCTAGGTGACATCAGCTGATGGAAGGGGGGCAAGGTTCAATCCTGCTGGTTGCTGCTTTGCCAATGTATTCCTGGCAGAGCATGTGCTGGCAAAACAGACCTCTCCCACCATGAGTCAACTTTGACAATTGGGTGGGATGCCATCATGTCAGAAGATTGACTTTTGGGTTGTCCTGCCTACCTGTTGAAGTCTGTGGATGGGAGAGAGAAAGATGGCCCACTGAGCCACAGGGGTTCCTCACCTCTTTTGTAGACAGCTGCCAACCATTGACAATTTGGCTTCACTCTGCTGGGATTTTCCTCTTCTCAGCCATCTCCTATTTCATCCTAGGACAGCAACTCCTTGCTTCCATTGGAACTTTTCAGCTGTCCGTCTTCCTAGGGCTCAGAAGTAAACAAGCAGTATTTTCCCTTGTTCTGTTGACTATTCACAAACCAAATAGCTTTTACATATGCATTTGTACACTTATGTAACCTTTACAGCTCCTCCACAGCACCCAAGGCTGGCCAAGTTATTTTGACACCTGAAACTGAAAATCCCACAAGTGCCTCTCCCTGGTATTAAAAATACAGTGCTACCTCGGGTTAAGAACTTAATTCGTTCTGGAGGTCTGTTCTTAACCTGAAACTGTTCTTAACCTGAAGTACCACTTTAGCTAATGGAACCTCCCGCTGCGCCACCAGAGCACGATTTCTGTTCTTATCCTGAAGCAAAGTTCTTAACCCGAGGTACAATTTCTGGGTTAGCGGAGTCTGTAACCTGAAGCGTCTGTAACCTAAGGTACCAAAGTACTATAATAATATATTATGTAACTAACAATTCAGACTGGTATCTGAAATTTTTATATTTTGCACCTGCTGAAAATGTTTTTTTTTTCCTTTTGCCAAGCAGTGTTGGTGATTTATTCTGTATTTTATAATTTTATATTTTCTGTCATGATTTATTTTTTCTTTAAAAATGAATTAATGGCTTATGAATATTCTCCCCCAAGAAAAAATGCTGACCCTTTCATGACAACAAAAATCAGCAGCCTGAAGCAGCTGCCTCATTTTGCATAATGATAGTGCCAGCCCTGTTAGTACCAAAGAAGCAAGCGAAATCCTTCTTCAGCTGTCAATTGAGCTTTATATTACACATTGAAATTCATTGTCTATCAAACATTACACAAACGAAAAGCCTCAGCTTGCCTTCAAGTGTGAACTCAGCAGGAAACACAACCCATCCCAAGCCTAAGGTCACCTACCCATTGTCATAATCATTTATTTATCCCCTTAAATTTATAAAACCACCTTTCATCATTCTGATCCCAGGATGTGTTACAACTAACTATATTGTGCATTTTTTTCTTTTCCTACCCCAGGTATAGAGAACCTTTGGCTCTCCAGATGTTGCTGGAATGACAACTCCCATAATCCCTAGCTATTGGCAATGCTTGCTGAGGCTGATGGGAGTTGTGGCTTAGCAACTTCCAGAGGGCCAAAAGCTCTCCAAACCTGTCGTACCCTTCAAAAATGGGTACAGAAGTTGAGCTGGTGTTGAATTGGAGTCATCGAAGTATAACCTGAAACCTGTGTCAAATTCCATGCTCAATGTGTCTGCGCTCAAGGGCATGATTGTGTTACTTACAAACAAACAAACAGATCGCCAAATAGGCGAGTTGAACCAACAGCTTCACTTTGCTTGATCAACAAACAAGTAGTATGGAACCCAAGAGGCACTGCCAAATAATAAATGAGGTATTGATTAACATTGTACTGAGATTAATTAGGTTTGTGTTTGGACTTATTTTCAGCATTGCTTACTTTTTTTTACAGAGAGTTTAGTGAATCGGTAAGAGAGGGAGGAACATGAAGCAAATTTTCCAACCACCTCGTTCCCCTTCAGTCTCCTCACTGTTTACAAATAGTATTGCACATTGCCAATTATCTTCTTTTTAGGATTCCAATCTTTCACACATACACACACCCTCATGCACTTTCAACTTTACATGTGCCTGGGAATGAGTTCAGCTCTGCCTGTTATTAAACAAATGGAACTCTCAACAATAATAACTAATTTTCTGAAGGTAATAAGGATTGAAAAGTGCCAAGACTTCATGGTGTTGCCCCACAAAAATGATAATGAACTTAAATTAAAACCTTCAGATGCTGTACATTTTGCACTGTTGCTACAAATAGATAAATTGCTAGGAATGTCTCAGACCACTGTGATGTATAGTAGAGGACTGTAAAAGCAGTACAATGGCAAATAGAATGAAAGCACTTTAGATCCTTCCATATGTAATTTAGTCAAGGGATCTGTCTGTTGCGATTTGGAACAGACACATTCAAAGGTAGCTTTCATGCTGCCTAAATATGACTTCAGCACAGGGCAGCCTTGGCCCCCTGGGTTCCATTGAGAATAAAGACGGGATATAATTTCAATACGTGTGTGCATACATTTTGCTTTTAGTCTGTGCAATGCTATTGATACTGTATAAGCAACAACAGTTTTACATTGATGGATAAAACTGCCATTCAGAGCCAGATTTCAAGCATGGAGGCAGAGGAACAAGATCTGTAGCTATATCTGGAGGGTCTCGGGAGTCCTGCAAGCCCATTACCACAAGGAAGAAAAATATATTGCACATCATGCTTGAGAAGCTTTATGCAAATATACTCCTCTCTATGAATGTAGGTAGGGGACGCGGGTGGCGCTGTGGGTTAAACCACGGAGCCTAGGGCTTGCCAATCAGAAGGTCGGCAATTCGAATCCCTGCAACGGGGTGAGGTCCCGTTGTTCAGTCCCTGCTCCTGCCAACCTAGCAGTTCGAAAGCATGTCAAAGTGCAAGTAGATAAATAGGTACCACTCCGGCAGGAAGGTAAATGGCGTTTCTGTGTGCTGCTCTGGTTTCGCTAGAAGCGGCTTAGTCATGCTAGCCACATGACCTGGAAGCTGTATGCCGGCTCCCTCAGCCAGTAAAGGGTAAAGTCCCTTTACCCTTTATGAATGTAGGTATATGGTGCATCTAGATGAGAGATCTGCATTAACTAGAACAGGTCATACAGTGAGAGCAAAGGCAATTCCCAGTATCCCCTAAGCACAGGTAGGAAGAGCAAACAGGCTGCCAGAAATATAAAGAGCTTAAACAAACTGAACTAAAAAGAAGAAGCAAATTATCAGTATTGAATGCTCACACAAATAACACCTTTGGGGGGGGGGGTCAGAACAGACAAGGCTTTTCATGTTGATTTTTTAAATCAGAAGAGGTATCGGATGGAGGGTGATACAGGTTTCAACCCCAAAGAAATTAGGCTTGAGCACTGTTCTGAGCTGGCAATTTTAATTAACTGAAAAATTAATCCTCCATCAGAGCCATATTAATCTGAACTGTCCAGTGTTCTAATTGAATGCCTTTTTTTCTAGCAAAGCAAAAGGCGATGAGTTGAGTCATATCAGCAGCATCGGATATTCACAGCTCTGCTGTTGTATTACTACTATGGATGCCACCTGAAATATTTTGTTCTCCAGAATATTGGTATGCACACTTCTTCTGCTGTCCTAACAAAACTTGGGCTCAGTTTTCCATACACCTAGCTCTGAATACGCAGACAATTTCCAACCTTTTGCTGACTTCTAGGTAGTGGAATCAAGTGATGCTATAACTAGAAAGGTGTGCATCTAGCTTTCAAGTGGGACAGGGGGCGGCCTTTGGTTGATCTTATTGACATCCAACACCCTTTTAGAATGTGGCTCTTTGGGGAGGGGGTTTAATTGGATTATTGTTTTTTGTTTGATTTGATATGCTGTGGTCTTGTTTGTGAACCACTCTGAGACCTCTGGGTAGAGGGCGGTGTATAAATTGAATAAATCATCATCATCATCATCATTTTTGAAGATAAAATATAATAATCATATAAGCCGAGATGTCTTTAGAAGGAAGGCACATACTGATCTACTGAAATACCAGTAATTATTTCATTTAAATAAATAAATGAACTGCTGTACTAGGCCTCCAGATGTTTTGAGATTACAGTTCCCATCATCCCTGACCACTGGTCCTGCTAGCTAGGAATCATGGGAGTTGTAGGCCAAAAACATCTGGAGGGCTAAGTTTGAGGAACAACAGTCACATGACCTTGTAAGGAGAACTCTAACTTTATGGCAATTCATCCACTTTTACCTCAATACCATTCTAATGCCTTAAGCCTAAACAACAAGGTAGGCATTAATGATCAGGGATTAATGCCATTCATTCTATAATAGCAATCCTACAACACAGAGATTTGCACAAAGGATGCCTAATCCTAAATTATCTAGCTTTTTTGCCCATATAACCCCCTGAGTCAAGGCTGCTCTGCATCATTATTGTCTTTGCAAAGCACAGCTGTATTTCTTCCGAGTACAGCATTATACCTGCCTGGCAAATAGGTGTTTCAAAATGAAAGCATTTTTCACTTCCAGGAAAGCTAACCACATTCCTGGAAAACTACCTTGATTTATAATCCAGTAACTGCTGTTCAAGTTGTTACTGTTTCACCATTACCAAACCATTAATTCTTAGAGCTCAATGCCAGGTGACAGATGCAGAAAAATTAATGAAGTATAGGCTTGCTTGTATTTATTAACAGGGATGAAGACAAATTCAAGTCCCCTTGAAAGTACATCTGGCTGGGCTTGGGAACTAGTATGGGTGGCCATTGCAGAGTATAGTCATTATTAGATATTACTGTCACATGAAATGAATGTACTGTATGTATGGGAAGGGTAGCAGCATCTCAGCACTAGGCCTAAAAGAGCTCATGTAAAACATGAAATTGAACTCCTATTTTTGTTGGGTCAAGATGTCACATATAAAGGGGCAAGGGTCATTTGTCTGACCAATGCACCATTTCAAATATTGTTTCAGAGTTCATGAAAAGGATCGTAGGAGCCTGCTGAAAGATTTCTAAGTTTCTGGCTTTGGTTGTTTGAGACAATGAGCTCAAAAACTGAATTAGAGGTTTTCCAGTTAAGGTAGGAGAGGGGAATGGCTGTCAGGTAGTATATCCCTTGGGATGACTGAATTAAGGAAATGGGCACCCAGTCCTCCAATGTCTGAAAATTGGGATTTTCTTTTCCATGTATGCCTGGAGGAAAGTTTTCTCATTTGTCTTCTTCCTGTTGCTAAAGGAATTATTTCAAAGCTAGAAAAAGAGCAAATGTTTCTCATTAATATTTATCCAAGGTTTAAGACTTCTTAGAACCACCTTGAATACAGAGATATAGATCAGCAGGGTATCGTAGCAGGGACTTAATCTCTTGATTAAAGTGGTGCATCATGCGAGGAAAAGTGCTCTATGTAAATTCCAAGTGCAGAGAATTAACTCATCTTAAAATTCACCTTTTAAGAAATAAGCTGTTCCATTAGTTGTTTGTTAACTATCCCAAATTCTTTTTGGATGACTCTCCAACAGATCTTAGGGAAATCACCTTTTGTTACATATAAATTAATCATAAGATAATATTTTCCACTGATTTATTGCTTCAGTGGCAGAAAACTCATTCATTTATCTACCAGGCTACACCGGCACTACTGTATACTTTCAAAGCAGTTATCCTACCACTTCAAACATCCAAGGGTTCCCCCAAAGAATCTTTGAAACTGTAGTTTCTGAAGGGTGCAGACTGAGTTATAAGGAGACCCCATTCCTCCTATGGTGCTACAATTCCCCAAGTGGTTTAACAATCAATCCATATTGCAAGGTAACAGCTATATCTAAAAACAACAGTCACAAACACTCAAAGATAGGAAGAGGGAGTAGATGTGGTTACTACAGCCTAGAGTTCATAAACAAAAGCTTCACAGCAAATCCCAAAACCGATTAGATAAAGGAATAAATAATTTTGGACAGTCATCCTTTCCAATACCAAGTATGACTCTGAATTCATGGCAGCATAAGAATCTTACCATGGTAAGATTTCGTTTCGTTTCTTTAATTGACATGGGTTGCTCTTTGGTTAGTATGATTGGATTTGCACTCGAACAATAGCCACATCCCTTGAGGGACATCCTAATGTAATTATGACTGATTGGATTGCATTGCCAAAGGTCACATCCTGTGCATATGACTTGCAACATCATCTCGAAAGACGTGACCAATTTGAATCCTTCAGCTACCTTTCCCCCAGGGCAGGCCTCTTGCAGCCTCTTTGTCCTTGCTTCCACACAACACAAGCAGAGGCTCTTACTTGGAAGTAAGAAATAAATCTTCATTCAGGCAAGTAAGAGTATAGGCTTGACAGCAGACAATAGTACTGGTTTGGCAGCAGACACAGAGTGCTCAGGAGTCACAGTTCAGGAGCAGGGCAAGAAGTTCATAACTGGACTGAAGCAACCAAGATATCCCAACAAGTTTCCCTTCCCTTCCCCTGCCAAGCTTTTAAAGGTATGAGGTATGGTGTGCACTTACTTGTGGGACTCTCTTGCCTTGTGGGAATAGCAAGATTGCAAGTGCATGATGTGTCGGGGTTGTTAGTTCTGCTGCCATCTGCAAAGGTAGTGCTTGGTTAGACTGCACCCTCTTGTTCAGGATCCTGCTCAGTCGCTGCCGTTTCCTGTTCAGCCTCTGACCTTGGCTAATCAAAGCTCTCCCCAGCCTCCACTGAGGCTCTCCAGTTCTCCGGCTGCTTGTAGGAAAGACCTGGCATCTCTGCTACTGCTTCAGAAGTGATTGGAGTCAGGGTGGAAAGGTGAGATCTTTGCCACTCAAATCCAGGTTCACAGGCCCCACTCCCCTGTTTCCTCCTCATCCTCCGTCAGAGCCTGCCAGCCCAAGCCCAACAGCACTGCAGGGCTCATAACAATCTCTTTGCTTTCATTGCAAAGTGAACCAAACCAAAGCCATTTTAAAAAATCATATAGCCAATATCGGAGTAGAGCATCTTCCAGGCTCTTGAGATAGCAGCCCATCAGCAGGAGCAACATATAAAGCACATTACAATAGTCTAATCAGGAGGTGACCATAGCCTTGGTTACTATGGCAAGGTTATCCCAGTCTAGGAATAGCTGTAGCGGGTGAATCAACCACAGCTTGGAATACCCATGCGTTCCGTGGAACTCTCTCCCAATAGAGATCTGACAGGCACCCTCCTTTCAGAATTTCAGGTGCATGACAAAGACTTTCCTATTTCAGCAGTCATTTTAAGGTAGTTTTCCATTTTTATGATGAATTGCAATTCATCATACCACTTAGAAATTCTTACTATTAAGCAGTATATAATAAATATCTGAAATAAAAATAAATAAAATAGGCACTCCTAGCTTCTGAAAGCACCTGGCCCTCAAGTGACAAAACTGGAACCAGAAGTAACCCCAGGTACCTACTTCTTCATGAGTACAGCACCTTCCGGAACCAGACATCAGCTTAAATGCAGGCCATGGGAATGATTCACCAACTGCACCTCTGGCTTGTTGGGATTAAGCTTCATTTTATGGGTTCTCATCCAAGCCATTACTGCCTCCAGGCACTAGTTCAGCAGAGAGTTTTGGGAAATACAGCTAGGCACCATCCACATTTGGAAATAACAACAATGATTACTAGCTTCTGTACTGCTGCACATAATATAACTTTATAGTTCATAAACAGACCAGCTGAGAAATTATTCATAAAAGCATGTAAAATCATTAGAAACTGACGAAAAAATAAAATCAGGCTTTTATACTAAAGGAAATGTGTTGCTTACTTAAGGATGGAACATTAACTTAATGTATGTTAGTGATCTCTATCTCATGTTCATTATGTACATCATTCCTCATGCCTAAGTTTATGACATCTTGAATAACCCAAGGAAGAGCAGTGGAGAGAGAAATGAAGGATGAAATCTGCTACTCACGAGAAAAGAGATAAATTTCGTGGAAGTAATTTATTTTGACACACACACTAGGCAGTATACTGTGTCAGATTCTCATAAAATTAATGGCAAGAACATTCATTTGAGAACATCAGGTTTTTTAATTTAATTTAATTTATTTCTTGCCTAGTTAAACTGTTAAGTTTATTTTTCTTACAGTAGCGTCTGTAATATTTAATATTTTTATGAATGTTTGCATTACTGAAAAACAGAGTAACTATCTTCCAGAAACATTTTCATTGTTAAATCTTTATTGAGGCTACAGTACTACATTCAGTTACACGAAAATAAGCCCCATTAAATTCAGTAGCACTTTGGGATAGTTTAGCAAATAAACATCTAATTAACTTTGAGCAGAGAGTTAAGCAAATGTTTATATACATTACTGAATCAGAGTTGTAAGTGCAATTTGAGTATGTGAGGCATTGTCCCAATGACTGGGACAATAAATTATTTTTCATTGAACTTTACATATTTTAGAACACACTGGTTGATAAAAGTAATAAAAGCTGCTACCTGTAAGCACTCAATTGTTGGCTGCAATCCTAACCAAGGTGCACCCTTATTTACGTAGGAGAAAATCTTGTTCAACTCAACAACTTCTGAGTAATATGTAGGGTAGGCAACTTCATCACTGTGAACACTGCCTCTAGACTGCCACAGAAAATGTATGTAATTAATTCAATTTAATCTATATATCCCAAGACAAACCACCCTTTTGACCTTACCCTGTAGCCTTTTTGTGCATATTAAAATACTCTGCGTTGCTTAATTTCTTGACTGTTTCTACTCAGCTTCCTAACTTTCCTCCCTCCCCCTCCCAGTAGTGTCAGCTTGGCCCCGTGACCTTGTGTGCCCAGGGCCATGGGTGCCATGCAACGTGCATGGCCCTGGCACCAAAATGTATGTGTGCCCAAGCCATGGGGAATTATGTGGCACCTACCTACTCTCCCTGTCCCTTTGGTACATAGGTCAGCCTTCATCAGCATGGTGCCCTCTAGATATTTTGTAAGTGTTGCATCATCCCTGACTAATGGCCATGCTAGCTGAGGCTAATGGAGAGCTGGAGTCTGAAACATCAATGCCAGCTAGAATGGCCAATGGCCAGGGATGATATTCCAAAGTGTCTGGAGTCCACCATGTTGGGGACTTTTGCCCTATGGTTTAGTATGGTGCTCCTTCCAGCCATTAGGATTCCTCACTTCCCTAATATAGGAACCGTTTTTTGCCCGTATTGCTGTTGCAGATGTCCTCTCTTTCAAGCAATCAAGACATTCCACAGCAGCCACAGTGGAGAAAGCATCAGACCTTCACCAAGGAGACCAGGATTCTAATGCCTGGTCAGTGAAGTTCACTGGATATCAATGGGAATAATTAACAAATGAATTCCTGGAGGTGAACCATAGGTACGCCTCATTTGCTTTGTGACTGCCACCGCCACCACTGCTGCTATGCATTCATTGTTGGTGCAAGCCACCCTGAACTGCATATAAATCAAGGTAAATCCATTCTAACATGTTTCTTCTCAGTTGGATACCCATAACAAAGTGTTATTACTGAGCATCAGGTCTGTAGTATTAGATTCAGTCACAATGGTGACTGAAATGCCTTGTGTAGGCTACTTCTTGCTTCTTCCCAGCCCAAAGTGAATCACACTTCCTATCTACCCTAATCTGGATCACAAGAAAAAAAGAACTTTGGCAAAGTTTTCTTCTATGTGCATGAGATGTCCAGAATCTACTGAATATATTTGTTTAAAAGATGGGGTGGGGGGAACCTCATTTTCTGGCAGCACAAATATTTTATTTTCTGTTTGCTCCTTTCTAATAATGGCACCAAATGAGAGATATCCTGCACTGGAATCTTGAAGATCTGGTTCTGAGTTCCTTGAAACAGTCATAAAACACCTAGGAGCTTAGAGAACGTTTTAGATTATTGCCTCCTCTGCAATCTAAACTGCAGTAGTAATTACAGGGCTTTGAGCATGCTTTGCTTCACAAAGCTATATTGCTTTGCACTGTGTGCAGCAAGGAGAATGTGAAAAGAATATTATGAAGTGATTGTCTCAATTATTTGGGAAACAACACTATATGCAGTAATTTTCTATCCACTAAGGAAATCTTAAAATGCAATGATATAATCCTGACACTCAGCCACACATTTTGGATTTGGCACCATGTTGTTGTTGCTTTTTCTGAGACAGGTTAATTTTCTACTTTAACAGTATTTATTCTCATTAATAACCCCTAGAGAGAGCACTTACAGAAAGTACGCCGAAAAGAAAACCTCCCTACCTTTTTTAAATTGTCTATTAGAATCAATTAAGGAGAGTAAGAAAACCACCTGGCTTCTCAGGTCTATGTTTAAGTGTTATACAATGGCATATTCATTTGAAAATACTTTCATAGGGGCTGATTCAAAAATATGACTGGGTTTACATATAGTTATCCTGAGATAAGGAAGTCTGAACTCATCCTCTGATTGGTTTATACATGCAAGGCTTAAAATCGAAATCTCATGTGAATGAACAACCCTTGGCTTGATCAGTGTTATCTCACATATTGTAAAATGAATTATTCTTTAAAATTGTGGGAGATTGTAGTCAAACATAACTATGCACACACACACACACACACACACACACACACACCAATTCTTTTGAGGGCTGCACTTAAGTCCTAAGTATCTGAATTTTCACCATCAAGTACAGCTACAACTTTTGCCAAATGCAGTTGGCCAAACACCTGTGCTTGATCCCAAAGACTCAGGATTAGGCATGGGGGAAAATACATGCTGCAAGTTCCAGCATAGAAAGCACCAAGCATCTTATATCAGCAGTCCACCCCACAACCCACAAATGGTAATGATATTCTCAAAACATGTAGACATCATGTTGTATTAAAATGACACTGGTCCAACAAATGACTAGATTTTATTTCACTTTCTTTGTCTCATATTTCTTCTCCAGGCAAGGACAAACATTTCACCTGGATCTATTTGTAACACCTTTTTCTTGGAAACTGAGAACAGAAGTGATTCCCCCTCCCATTGTTTTCTAACAGACTTCACAGCCTCACTGTATTATTAACAGGCCACCCATTGTTAAAAGCTGATCTACTTCCTTGTTTACTCAACAGAGTTCAGCAAGTTTCCTTGCATTCTGCAGCCCCTACTGCAATTACAGTAGTCTACAGTTCAGTGAATAGTCATAGACTCACCTGAGTTCCTGGGGTTCAGCCATCTCACACTGTGGAAGCTCATATCATTATGGTAAGAACTACAGCCCTTGGTGACAATTAAACTACAAGGCAAAGCAATTGCCACAGATTATGTATACAATGGCAGATGATGATTATATTCTGAAATACGTGTTTATCACATGCCCCCTTTCTTTTTGGCTGCAATGTTTTGCAGGCAAGTTTTGTATTAGAAAGAGTGTAAAGTTGCAAATGGGGACGCAGGTGGCGCTGTGGGTTAAACCACAGAGCCTAGGGCTTGCTGATCAGAAGGTCAGCGGTTCGAATCCCCGCGACGGGGTGAGCTCCCGTTGCTCGGTCCCAGCTCCTGCCAACCTAGCAGTTCGAAAGCACGTCAAAGTGCAAGTAGATAAATAGGTACCGCTCTGGTGGGAAGGTAAACGGCATTTACGTGCGCTGCTCTGGTTCGCCAGAAGCGGCTTTGTCATGCTGGCCACATGACCCAGAAGCTGTCTGCGGACAAACACCGCCCCCCTCGGCCTATAGAGCGAGATGAGCGTGCAACCCCATAGCCGGACACGACGACCTAATGGTCAAGGGTCCCTTTACCTTTACCTTTAAAGTTGCAAATGACTCCTGTATTCCTGTTTTTATGAGATGCATTTGCTTGCAGAATGAATGGTGCGCAACATATGTCTGCATTCAGCTAAGTGTTGACTTTAAGGAAAGGAGTGGTGGAGAAGATGGCAATTGAGAGAGCAATCCTACACACAAGAAGCTGACATAAAGCAAACCTGTGTAAATTAAGCTGGCATAAAGTTACACCATGTTCAATCTTTGTTCAAGACAAGGACTACAGCTGATTGAGCTGGCCTAAGCCTGTCAGAGGGAAAGCAAGCCTTTAAAATAGTGCTTGAGTTACACAATCCTTTGGGGAGGCTTAACTTATGCCTGGTTGCCAAATCACATGAGCAAGCTGAACAGGCTTAGGATCCAGCCTAAGTCCCCCCTCTCTGATGCCCCCACCGCATCCCCCAGAAAGCCCCTTTTTCAGGGTTTACGGTATTCATGCTGGTTTAAGATCCTCCAGGCATGGCTTAGCCAGCTGGGATGAGAGAAATACACCAATATATATCTGAAAGAGCCAAAGATGAGGGAGTTAAGATGGTGTAGCCTGGCTGCACCAGAAACCTTCTAGCTCAGCTGGAGATCCACTGAATCCTAACCTTCCCATCCCAGGAAATTTTGCTATAGGATTGCTCCCTTAATGAGTTACATCTTTGTTGCAAACTAGGATATATTTCTTTTGCTACGCTGTCTTATTTTACCATGCCGGCTGATACTTTTTAGAAGAAAGAAGGAAGCTCAACCTATTAAAACAAGCCGAGTCAGACAAATCTTTGAATCCAAACGTGTTATGAGACTGTCACAACAATGGAGCAGAAAATTGCACAAGTTCTTGCAGCAATTTAGCACACAGTCTGATTTTTGTCCCTCATTTTCAAGACCCTGGCCCTTTTGCTGAACAATACTGCTTTATACACATTATTTATGGAAACTTCACCCGAAATATCAGTAGCGCAAAGTCATGAGTCAGTTTCTGCAATGTGAACAAAGCACACGCTAAACAAAGTGTGTGCTTTCAATTCCCAGCAGGGATTCAAAGCCTAACTTATTAGAGCATTATCTCAACCTCCCACCTATTGAGCTGCCACTGGAATGTTCAGTATTCTGCTTTTTCATATGGGCACTAGAATTTTGTGTTCCTGGTGGCAGTTCAACTCACCAGCTCTCCTTCTGATTATGCCATTCCCAGATGATTATCAGTCAGGACTGCCAGATTAAAATACCAACACTAATGGAAAATTTGGAAGCTAAAGCTGCAGTCCTATACACATTTACCTGCAAATAAGCCCCACTGAACTCAGAAGGTCTTGCTGCCAAAAAATAAATACCGTATATACTCGAGTATAAGTCGACCCAAATATAAGCCGAGGCACCTAATTTCCCTACAAAAATGTGGGAAAGCTTATTGACTCAAGTATAAGCCGGTTCACCTTTGCCACTGTGGTAGAGGAGGAATGAGCAGCCCAAAGCAGCCATTTGGGCTGCTCCTTCCTCTTCCTCCTTTGCTGCTGTGGAGCTCACCCCGTCGCAGGGTTTCGAACCGCCATTCTTCTGATCAGCAAGCCCTAGGGCTCTGTGGTTTAACTCACAGCGCAATGTTCCCTTGTGTTATACAGAGAAGGCTGGGATCCTGTCCTGTTTAAGCAGGAGCCAGGGAAAGTGAGCACCTGTGGGGTTTTAATACTTCCTTAACTGATAGGCTTTCTGCCTTCTGGGATCTAAAGTTTGCATTTATGTGAGCAGTTCAGGAATGGAACAAGCTGCCTGGGGAGAGTAAAGAACCACCGTTCTCGTACACTTAAGGAATGGTTGACTTGAGTATAAGCCGAGGGCAGCTTTTAAAGCACAAAAAGTGTGCTGAAAAACTAGGCTTATACTCAAGTATATATGGTAAATCATTGTGCTGCAAGTGTTTCAAAGAAGGAAGCCTCATTCCATTAGACCTGGTATGACCCAGTACAGCATGGGCAGTCAACATGCTACTCTGCAGGTATTGTTAAGCTCCAACTCCCACTAACTTCAACTGGCATGGCCAGTGGCCAGGGATGGTGGAAACCCACCAACACCTTCAGGGCACTACATTGCTATCCCTGCATAAATACAGCCCGTCGTTAGGGTATGGTGGTGGCCTTCTTTGCATTGTAAACATACACATCCTAAAACCCCAACCAAGCTCAGGAGCTATTGGTCATTCAAGCCAGATACAGATTTGGATTTGGTCCCAGCATGCTTAGCATGACCCAGATCATTCCAGTGTCCATGTCAGAGTTTGGATCAGCATTTTAGTGAGTTAAGATCACGCAGTGGAAAGCTGGATTGAAAATCATATTGTCCTGAATGTTTTTTCCAGTACAAAATGCAGCAGTTTTGCCTATCTCCAATGTTCAGTTTAGAACATATAATTAAATAAGTGTGTGAATACTGGGAAAGAGGCACAAATATGTAAGGCACATTGAATCAGCTTCCCAGTTTCTCATGACACATGTTTGTGACAGCATGCTAGAAAGCACTCACATCGTGGGCACTTCCTGCATGTGGAAAACCGATACATCAGAGAGAAAACTCAGTGTCTTTGTGCTGGGCCCAAGGGTAATCCAAGATGCAAGGTCCAGGTCCGGTCCGGAGTTCGAAGAGTCAGCGAGGAGTCAGTTCAAAAGAGTCGGGGCAGGAAACCAGGCAAGGTCAGGTACAGGTACACAGGCAGGATCTGGCAAACAGCAATGTTGCTCCCCCAACCTGGGGCAGAGTCCAACAGCCTTTTATCTCTGACAAGCTAATGGCTGGTCCTGATCCCCCAACGACTCACCACCCTGTCTCGCCCACAGGGGAGCACGCCTCCTGCGAATATCCAGGTCTCTCCTTCTCTCAGACCTGAGTCTCTGCAGCTTAGGAGACGCCGGTGGGTTACTAGACCCAGGGACCACCTCAGCCTCTCCTGACCCAGCCGGTAGTGGAACAGCTGTCAGTGATGGCCCAGGTGACAGCAACAAGGTATTCTCTGCATCTGGAGCCAGGACAGGCTCAGGCCCCTGACTCGGCCCAGCTGGTGCTTGTTGCAGGGGAACTTGAGCAGACTGGGGATCTTCAGGATCAGGCCCCAGACTTGGTTCAGATGATGTCTGAGGCAGAGGATCCGATGCAGACTGAGACTCCGAGTCCGAGCCCGAGTCCCAGGCCATCACACTCTTCTAGTGTGGTACAAGCCCATGAGAGGGGTGAACCATGTGCCTTCCCGCACTTGAATCATGTCTGTGTCTGAGTGCCTCGAGTGTTGAAACCAGGGGTGTCTAAAATTATTGTTTCAGTTGCACCAGTGGGCACAGTCTCCCCAGTATTAACCCCTTCTTTCTTGTATCTTATTTTCAACCCACACTTAGAAATTTCTGAAACGCTACTCTGTAAATTGATTCTTACAGTGCATCTCACACATGGCCTCTGTTCAGACATACCAGTAATGCCAAACGACCATTTGGCAATCAGCTGTTTCCAAAAGGTCTTCCCCCTCTCCCTTCACTATGGCACCAAACCACTAACTGAAATTACCATTTGAAGTGGGTTTGTGTAGTTTCACCAATTCAGCCATCACAGAAAACTATGGTTAGCAAAAGCTATGAAGTGGAGGAGCAAACCAATGTGCAAGAGGGGGGGGGAGAGAGAGAGAAGAGGGCAGTGGAAGGAGAGCATGAGTCAAAGGAAAGCTCCCAGTGCCAAACCATAGCTTTGAATCATAATGAAATAAGGTAGAATCCCAAGTTTTCTGACTCTGAAATATTCCCTTTCCTCCAGCCAAAACATGAGCTGTAGCCAATGTTTATTCTATAGCTTACCACTCATGGTTTGCCTGGGGCAGATAAACCATTAGTTCAAGTTCAAATCACATGCTAAACGAAACCTTGGCTTAGCTCACAGCAGTGTAGCAGCAGGAGGACTTGAGGAGGAGCAAGGCATCATCTCTTCTCTGGGAGCCTGTATGCTTACATGTTCACACGAAGCCATGGTTTGGCTTAATGTTATGTGTGAACTAAGACAATGGTTAGAGTCTGCCAGGGTTTCCACTAAATCCGATGGGAAAGATAAGTAGAACTGGGTACTATCAGCATACTGAAGATATCTTATCCCAAATTGCTAAATGACCACACTCAACCATCCCCCAAATAACATGGGGACAAAATACGGTAGATCCCCAGAGAGTACCACAGAATAAGTGCCAAGGAGAAGAGCTATCATCTTCCAGAACTGCCTTCTGGATCTGTCAAGATAGGGAGCAATGTGATGCCTCCAATTCCCACCTCCAACAGCTGGTCCAGAAGGATAACTCAGCTAATGGTTGGGAACATATGCACAGCTTTGCTCATAGCTATTCTCAGAGGTGAGCTATGCTCTGCATTTTCCATTTACAGTAATAATTAAGCAGCCAGAAAAAAAAGAGTCAGACTGCAAAACAAGCTGTGAATTTCATACATTGGCATCCACCCACCAAGCAAGCACAGACATCCGAGACGGTACAAATAGAGATAATGAACTGGCCATTAGCAATGGAACTGATGATGAAGCTCCTAAAAGTGTCAACGGTGAGCAAGAGACAGCGTGAGAGGGAGAGAGAGAGAAATAATTCCCAAACAAATCACATTGGATTAATAAACTGAGCTGCACCAAGTTAACTTTTCTTCATCTAATCATCAGGTCAAAGTTGCACTGAGTAAAATCATCAGCTTTTAGTAGAGAAAGCTGTGCTGACTCAGAAGTTGGCCCCAAGTTTGCATAGGTATGGGCCAATCCTGCTCAAGACTCGTAGCAACTGACAGCTCTTGAGCATAATGAGAAATCAAGTGTTTGCATCGAAAGATGAGCTGTGTCTCTCAAAGACCTTTTTATGCTGACAGGCCAATGCAGCTGTTTAAAACTTTATTGATTAGTCAGTCGTTTTAATTATTTTGAACTGCTTTTAAAGGTGTTTTATGTTTCGTTGCCTACATATTGCTCTACACCATCCTGATATTTTAAAAGGTGGTGGCATAGGAGAGAACTCCTACGAGCCGAGGTCCTTTATCCCCATTCCCAATAAAATATTGGAGGGGGCCACCACCCCCAAGTTGATGGGCACTGCCATTCAAATGGTGTGCATGCGCCACAGCATGTGATTGATTATGCAGGGTGGGACTTACCTGTCCCCCCCAAAAAAATATTTTATTCAAGTTAACCCCTCTCCCCCAGGTGATATATAAAAACTTTTGTAAATAAGTAAAATATATGCCTGCATCTCCTTAGAAGTCAGTCTTAGCAATTGTTTGCCTTAGGAATGGTGGCCTGGAATAGAAGGAAACCACAGTTACAGTTCAGAATAGGGTGGCCATGTGGGAAAGAAGACAAGGCTGCTGCCTCTTTAATAGTGGGCTAAAAAGGGGGGGGGGTATTTCAGCAGGCAAAGCTTGCCATGATAGCTACACCTGCTGAAATTCCCTCTTGTACACAAGCGTTAAGGATGCAGGAATCCTCCGCTCATTTTCCCCAGCGTTGAGAAGAGATTTGTTTCATGCTGATTGCATTTGGGTCCCAGAAGACTTTGTTTATTGTAATGTAAATCGAAGACATCATGAAATCCATTACCAACCTGAACTCATGCCTACCTTATCCGCTTCCAAATTAGCAGGAAACAAAATTAGTCTCTGAGCAGAACAGAGTGAAATAGGTGTGCGCTACAATCCTATATGGGACACAGGTGGTGCTGTGTGTTAAACCACAGAGCCTAGGGCTTGCTGACCAGAAGGTTAGCGGTTCAAATCCCCGCAAAGGGGTGAGCTCCCGTAACTCGGTCCCAGCTCCTGTCCACCTAGCAGTTCGAAAGCACGTCAAAGTGCAAGTAGATAAATAGGTACCGCTCCGGTGGAAAGGTAAATGGCGTTTCCGTGTGCTGCTCTGGTTTCGCCAGAAGCGGCTTTGTCATGCTGGCCACATGACCCGGAAACTGTACACCGGCTCCCTGGGGTTGCGAGATGAGCGCCGCAACCCCAGCATCGGACATGACTGGACCTAATGGTCAGGAGTCCCTTTACAATCATATATGTGTGTACTTGCAGGTATGCCCAATTGAGTTTGACGGTGTTCCCAGGTAAATGCATATAGAGCTACAGCCTTAAATCTACTTAATTGTGTTTGTGAAACAGTTTAAAAATAAATCATATTTGAAGCTTTTATTAGGACTGTCTAAATAGGTAGCCATTCCTAGAATGTGTTATATCCAAGATGAAAACTTATCATTTCAATTTGAACCAGTTGTTTCAGTTAACAGCAGTTAACTCCAAATACACATTTATTTCTTCTACCATTTTAGGGAAACAGCATCAGTATTTGGGGGGGGGGGAGGAATAGAATAAGTTTCCTTTGCTCGGTGCCTTGTTTTATTTTCAATGCAGTACTTACATTCTTCTATCAGTTACCCACCTTGTGTGTTTTCTCCTCTGAAGTTGAGATGAGCTGATCGAGCACCAATTGACATTGAGACCACTCCCTCCATATTTGATAGCCGAGGATAAAAGAGATGCAAGCCACCAGTCATTTTTGCATTTTTAGTAGCACAATGTGGCACAAACTTGCATAGCACTCATAAAATGGGTAGCTCTGTCTACCATTAAGTATCCGAGTTCAAAGTGTGCCCATATTCTAGCAGCTTTTAAAAAACATCCATCTGTTTTTAAGTTGCCGTGTTGTTAAGTAAAGTGTCGTGATTCACAGTGACACCAAGCCATGTGGTGAAGTCCTACTGGGCCAGAGCTCTTTATCACAACTCAGAATGAGTTAACTCTTGTCATCTTTGATGCCAATGGGGAAAGAAAACAAGTAAAGATGTTACATAAGATAACAGTATCTGGTCCTTACATAAATGAATGTATGAGTTTATGTTGCACTGAGATGTATGTTGTAAATCTCTCTTATTTTTATCATAATCGTCATGTATTCTCACGCTTTCTTACATCAGGACCAGGCCCTTGTCCACCATCATCACAAGTTTGGGGGGTGGCAGCCCAGGAAATGACATTTTCTGGGCCAGCCCCTAAGTTGTAGAGATCCCTCCCCAAAGAGGTGAGCCTGGCATCTTCATTAGGTACCTTTCATCACATGCTGAAGAGGCACCTCTTTACCATGACCTTTGAGATATCCACAGAATCATAGAATTGTAGATTTGGAAGGGAGCCCAAGGGTCCTCTAGTCTAACCCCCTGCAATGCAAGAATCACATTTTAGCTTCCCATCCCCCCCCCAACTACAACTCTGACCTGAACCCTTATATTCCAGCTTGATCACTGAGGTCATCTGCAAGAGCATCTTTAGTCATTCCCCGAGTTGGTACGGCTCATTTGTTTGTTTGTTTGTTTTTTTATAAGATTTTATTGTTTTCCAATAAGACAAAGAGAAAACAAAATACCACATCAACACAAAACATAATAAACAATAACCATAATCAACATAAAAACAATAACAACAATAAAAACATGAAAAGAACATATACAAACCTTATCCACTATCTATCTTTATACATTTCTTGTTTCTAACTTCTCTGTTTGGGGACTTCCCCCGTTCCCTCTCCTGTCTTCAAAAAACAAATACTTCTTCAAGGTAGCTTTATATATTGTTCGATTAACATTTGCCCAAATTTTAATATGCTTAGCTTTTACTTAGTCAAATATCTTTATAACTATGTAACTTATCTTGGCGACCTATCTTAACATATTTTGACACATACATCTTTCACATAACAAAAATTCCTCTTACCATTTATATCTAACACATATCTACCAAAGCCGATATTCTGACTAAATCTGCTCAAATATTCAGTTTAACTGATTTAACTAAATAGTCTTTAAATTTTTTCCACTCCTGTGACACCTTCCCCTCCCTCTGGTCCCGGACTCTGGCGGTCAGTTCTGCGAGTTCCATGTATTCCATCATCTTCATCTGCCATTCCTCCACCGTTGGTATCTCTTCACCTTTCCATGTTCTTGCCAATAGAATTCTAGCTGCTGTTGTGGCATACATGAAAAACACTCTATCCTGACTGGGTATCTCTTCATTGGTTATGCTCAGAAGAAATGCCTCTGGTTTCTTACAAAAGGTAACTTTCATTACCTTCTTGAGCTCATTATAAATCTTATCCCAGAAAACACTTACCGCTGGGCACAACCACCACATATGAAAAAAGGTACCTTTCGCATGTTTACATTTCCAACATACATCTGACATTTTGGTATTCATCTTAGCAATCTTAACTGGTGTCAAATACCATCTATAAACCATTTTCATTATGTTTTCTCTTAAACCATGACAAGCAGTAAATTTGATACCTTTCTGCCACAATCTTTCCCAGTCATCCATCATGATATTATGTCCTACATCTTTTGCCCAATCTATCATTGACGATTTAACCAATTCATCTTTTGTATGCCACTCTAGCAAAAGATTATACATTTTGGAAAGGTTTTTAAAGTTTGATTCTATCAGTTCTGTTTCCAGTTTTGATTTTTCTACTTGAAAACCAACTTTTTTGTCCATTTTAAATATTTCATAAACCTGGTGATAATGCAGCCAGTCGGGGACCTGACTTTTTACTTGATCATAGCTTTTTAGCTTAAACGAGTCCCCTTCCTGCTGCAATATGTCCATATATCTTAGCCAGTTTGCAGACATATTCGGTCTCTTATATGCCTTGGCCTCCACTGGAGAGATCCATCTAGGAGTCTTTCTCTCGAGCAGGTCTTTGTATCTAGTCCAAACCTGATAAAGGGATTTTCTAACTATATGGGACTTAAAAGTTCTGTGGATTTTAACCTTGTCATACCAAAGGTATGCATGCCAACCAAACATGTTATCATGTCCCTCCAAGTCCAACACATCAACGTTCTCTAATTTAAACCAATCCTTTAACCAGCAAAAGGCCGCAGCTTCAAAGTAAAGCCTTAAGTCCGGCAGGGCAAAGCCTCCTCTCTCTTTAGAGTCTGTTAAAATCTTAAATTTTATTCTTGGCTTTTTGCCCTGCCATATAAATTTCGATAGGTCCTTTTGCCATTTCTTAAAACAGTCTAGTTTGTCCAAAATTGGTATGGCTTGGAATAAAAACAGCATCCTTGGTAGGACATTCATTTTAACCACTGCTATTCTTCCCATTAACGACAGTTTAAGTCTTGTCCAGATCTCCATATCTTTTTTTATCTCCATCCACAATTTTTCGTAATTATCCTTATACAGGTTCAGGTTCTTGTTTGTGAGATTGATACCTAGATATTTTACAGACTTAACAAAATTGAGGCCTGTGGCTTCTTGTATTCTTTGGATCTGTTCTGCACTCAAATTTTTACCTAAAACCTTGGTTTTCTGCTTATTTAATTTAAAGCCAGCTACAAGTCCAAATTGTTCGATTAGTTCCAAAGCTCTGGGGACACTGCTTTCTGGTTCTTGCAGGGATAACATCAAATCGTCTGCGAAGGCGCGTAATTTGTATTCCTTCTCTCCCACTTTAATTCCTTTTGTCTGTTTGTCTTTTCGAATCATATTTAGAAGGACTTCCAGGACCGTAATAAAAAGTAAAGGGGAGATAGGGCACCCTTGTCTTGTTCCTTTCTCTACTTCGATCTCCTCCGATATCACACTGTTTACAATGACTTTTGCTCTTTGTTCTGTATAAATGGCCCTAATGCCATTTAAAAATTTTTCTCCAACTCCCATCTTTTCCAGATTCTTTTTCATAAATGACCAAGATACTTTATCAAAAGCTTTCTCTGCATCCACAAACAATAATGCCGCATCTGTATTTATGTCTCTCTCCAGTTTTTCTAAAATATCCACAATAATTCTCGTATTATTGCTTATTTGTCTTCCTGGCAAGAAACCTGCTTGGTCTCTATGTATATAGTCTTTCAACACTCTTTTCAACCTTGTAGCCAAAACATTTGCGAAAATTTTATAATCCACATTCAAAAGGGAAATTGGACGATAATTTTTCATTAAAGTCTTATCTGTATCTGGTTTTGGAATCAGTGTGATAAAGGCTTCTTTCCACGTCTCTGGTGCCCTATCTCCTTCTAGTATTTTGTTGCAAACTTCTCTTAACGGCTGCGATAGCCAGTCTTTCAATGTCTTATAGTATTTTGCTGTTAGTCCATCCGGTCCTGGAGCCTTCCCCACTTGCATATTGTTTATTGCGTCTTCTATTTCCTGCGTCGATATTGGGTGGTTGAGAGTAGCTAATTTTTCCTCTGGGACTTTTTGCAATCCGTTCCTTTCCAGAAATCGGTCTATTTCTGCTTCATCTATCTTCTCCTCCTTGTACAGTTGCTTGTAGAATCTTTGAAAACACCATCTGATTTCCTCCGGTTTCTCCACATTTTTTCCATTTACTACCAAATTATTGATGACATTTGCCTTTTGTCTTTTCTTCAATTGCCAAGCTAGTAGTTTTCCACACTTATTGGCCGATTCAAATGTTCTTTGTTTCATCATTTTCACTTTCCATTCAATGTCCTGATTCATTATATTGGCATATTGGGATTGCAAGTATTTGATTTCTTTTTGGATTTTGACACATCTGGGGTGTCCTCTTAGTTCCTTTTCCTTTTCTTTGATTGATTTTAGCAATCTCTCCATTTCTGCACTTTGTTGTTTCTTCTTTTTTGCCTTTTCACTAATGAGGAATCCTCTCATTACCGCTTTACTTGCATCCCAGGCAATCCTTTTCTCCACTTCTGAAGTCCAATTAATTTGAAAATATTCTTTCATCTTTTTCACCGCTCTTTCTACTAGCTTGGTATCTCTCATCAATGCGTCATCCATTCTCCATCTAAAAGAATCCTTGGAAATCAATTTTAGGTTTACCTGTACCGGATTATGGTCTGAAAGCGTTTTAGGGCCGATTTCTGCCTTTTGTAATTTTGGAGCCAATTCATTCGAGATCCAGATGTAGTCTATCCTCGACCATGACTGCTGGGATTCGCTGAAATACGTTGCCTCTGTTTCTGTGGGGTTTTTTAATCTCCAAGAGTCCACCAAGTTCAAATTGTCCACCATTTCAAAGAAGGTCTTTGGGAGTTTCCCATCATTTGTTAATTTTGTTCTTTGAGATCTGTCCATTAATGTGGAAACTGCCCCATTAAAATCTCCAAGGCAAACTACCTTATAATCCAAATAATCCAGCAGCAAGTCATGTATTTTTTTGTAGAAAATCGACTTTCCATCATTTGGTGCATAAAGTCCCAGAATCAGAAATTTTTCGCCTTGTACGTTGATTTCAATTGCGATGTATCTCCCTTCTTCATCTTTAAATAGCTGTCTTGGGCTATATTTCTCCTTTGCATAAATCACTACTCCTCTCTTCTTGACCTTGTCCGATGATATGAACTCTTGGCCTAATTTTTTGTTCTGTAGTAGTCTTCTGTGACGTCGGACTATGTGGGTTTCCTGTAAACATATTATATCCAAATTCTTCTTTTCTATGCTATAAAACACTCTGCGTCTCTTTGGTCTCTGATTTAATCCCCGAACATTCCAAGTCATTAACTTGAGCGCCATTTCTTTGTTTATTCCTCTCCTCCAGTTGCCTGTCCTTTCTTGTCTTGTTCTGGATCTTGGCTTGGTCCTGGTAGTCCCGGCGGTGGTGGGAATACTTCTGGAAACTTGTAAAGCTGTGCTGGATCCAATGGAGTTCCTTTGAAGAATTCCAGATGCTTGTCCAGAAACTTTTGCTTTTCCGCCAAGGACCTTATTCTTATCTTTTTCCCTTCAAACGTAAATGCCAGGCCTTCTGGAAATTCCCAACTGAAGGAGATTTTTCTTCTTCTTAGCTCCGTCACCAGGTCGTTATAAGGAGCTCTTTTATCTAAAAAGAATCTGGGGATGTCCTTATAAAAAATTACTTTGTTCTGCTGTACCACCAGGTTGTTTCTGTAGTGTAGATCCAGGAAGTAGTCTCTGTCGTGTCTATCATGCAGCACAATCAAACAGTCACTGACTGTTTTAGTGCTTTTCTTTCCTCTGGAGCCTCTTGGTCCAAATCTGAAGGCCTTCACTATGCGTGCTGAGACATTTACCTCTTCTAACTCCCAAAATGTTGAAAATAGTTCCACGATATAGGCTTTTAGGTCTTCCCCCTCCAATTCTGGAAGACCCCTTAGACGGATGTTTCCTTCTCTCTGGTGTAGTTGCAGAAAGGCAAGAGACTCTTCCACAGTTCTCTGTCGTGTTCCAATATTTTCTATCTGCTCCAAATCTAAATTGTCCAATTTTTCCTCCACCTTTTTTATTTTTTCTCTGACCACTTTAATTTCCTCAGAGTCCTTTTTTAACGTAGTCACCTCCTGCCCAATTTTATTAATTTCTTCTCTGTTCTTTCTTACATTTTCCTCAATTTGTCCAATTGATTTTTCTAAAGTCTGGGTGGAGGTTTTAATGTCAGCCTTAATATCCACTTGGAGTTTTTCTATTGCAGAGTTAACTGTTGTATTCACTGATGCACCAATAGTATTCACCGATTCTTGTGTTTGCTTCAACCCTTCGGTGACACTTTTCAAACCTGCTGCAATTTCTGCCACACTTGCAACCAATTTCTCCATTTGTTCCTGTAGAGTTAAGGAAACAGAGCCTTTCCTTTTTTCAGAGCCAGTTCCTTTAGATCTAGTTTCCATTCCCTGTGGGCTCTGCAGCTGTAATCTCAAGGTCACTCCAGTTGCTGTAGTAACTATCTCAGACATTCACAGCAGAAGACCAACAGTCCCAAAAGTAAACACCAGGTGGCCTGCAGCTAGCTTCTGAGAACAAAGAGGCTGCTGAGCCAGGAATCCACAACAGCCCAGTAATCCAACTTTTAGGCAAAGAGTTCAGATTTTTCAAAAGTTATAAGTTTCTTAAAGCCAAGAAGAGTCTATTTTGAATAGCCCAAGTCAGTATCTGTTTCTCACTTGCAATGTAGCCACCAAGTCTATAAAATAGCTTGTATCTGGCTGCAAAAGAGTCAAAGTATCTCCACTGGTAAACAGTCACTGTAACACTGGAACACCAACAAAGGGAAAATGGCAACAATATATTGCAGCCCGCTACTGACCCGGAATCCTAGTCCAGAGGGGGAGCGGTGTCTTCTTTTGCCATATCAGCTATTTTTAAGTCTTTAAGCAACCTTTAAACAACTTTTAAGTAACTTTTAAAAAGTTTGGCAGAGTTCGCAAAACTTTCCCGTTAGCCGCGGCTTTGATCTTTTAGCGCTACCAAGCTCGCGCAAACAGCTCAAAGGGAACAGGCTTCCTTTTGAAGTTTCCTCTGCAAGCAGTGCTCTTTAAACTTGTAAAATAATCCAGTATTTTGACTTACAGAGTTTCTTTGGAAGTTTCTATGTCGGAAGTGCCGGGTGCTCGGGTCTGGCGGGATCGCTGCTTTGATCCTCCGCAGGCAGTCGCTTCTTCAGTCCCGTGCTGGGGCTCCGCTCGCCCGATTTTCCCCCTTACGAGGGTCAATCAGGAGCGGAGACAGCACGTCTGGGACCCACGAAGCCGTCGGTCCACGGGACGCTCTTCCCGTGGCTTTAAGGGACCCGTGGCGCAGGCACGGAGCTCCCTATCGCCTAACGGAGGACGGAGCCGTCGGACTCCCGTCCGCCATTGACTCGGCACCCAACCGGAAGTGTACGGCTCATTTGACAACAATGAGAAACTGAGTCTTCAGTGTCAACAGCCCAGTCCTGTGAAACTCCCTGCCAACAGATCACCAAGTGCCTTCTATGCAAACTTTTAAACACCTGCTGAAAATATTTCTATTCCACCAGGTCTATGCAGGCAATTTAGCGTATATCCCTCACGATGGTCTATTGATGTTTGTTTTTATTTTTTTATTTCATTGCATGTTTTTATGATTTTATATCGTTGCAAACCCTTGTGATATATTTTATGACACAGTGGTATATAAATATTTTTTTTAATAAATAAAGGATTGGAGCACTGATACAGAAACCAAGTGGAGGAAAGCAGGCACTGTTTCAACAGGCAGCTGAACCCCGTTTCCAGCTAAGCCCAACAAGAAATGTCTATTTGCTACTCTTTCCAGCCATTCAAACTTCAAAAAGACAGTTTCTCTCACAAACCCTGCAGAGTCAGGCTGGCAGATGGATCGCTTACTCAAGAAACACTCTGCCAAGGAAATAATTTATCTGTCAGGAGCCAGATTCCCTCTTGGGTAGTCTGCTGAGAGCTGGGAGACTCATGGTGGGCAGAGGGTAGGGCCAGATAAAGTCCAAAAAAAGAGAAATACATTTCTGAGTCTGCTGTCTCCTTCCCAAATCCATTTCTCAGTCCTCTTCCAACTCTGCCCACATTTCTTTATTCTAGAGAAGTCAGAGAATTCCAAAGAAAAGAGAAAAGTAAGCAGAAATTGCTGTGTTTTGCATGTTTTCCTGTGGTCAGGATAGAAATCAGCCAAGTGAATACAATCAGTTCACACTGTTGCTGGAAGAAGGATGGTTTAAGTTTACAAATTTAATTGATGACTTTTTCTAAACGTTATTATGAAATGAGTGTAATTTAAAAAGTTCCCTAAATTACGTCTGTTAGGTAACTTCTTTTAAAAATCAGACAGCAAGACAAGTAACATAGTATTTGGTGGAAATGAAACTGTAGCAGAACAGAAACAGCACTGATGGTGATGAAGAAAAGTCAGAATGCCTGCTTACATTCCTATTTTATGCAGGTTTCCTTTTATCAGTCTGCCTTCATCACATACACCCAATCCATTTCTTAAAGGTTGGCTCGATCATCAGGCAAAATGAGGCAATTGTCTCAAGCAGAAAGAATTGGGGGAACAGCAAATTTGCTCAATTCTTCTCCAACCCACATGGCACAAAGCTCATCTTTGGCTTTCAAAAGCAATCCCCTGCCCTCTTCTTCCTCTTTGCTTCTGCCACTCCACCCCACTTCCTCCCCTTTCACACACACCCTAGTCAATTGCTTTGCCACTCCTAAAATAGCAATAGCACTGGGCATGCCTCACCTTCCAGCTCCCTCCCTGTGTCTCATGTTGAAGAAAGGCCAGAGGTCCTTCAGAGCAAGGTGTTTTGGGCAAGGTGACCAAGGAGATCACGCACACTGTTGTGGCTTTGTCACTGTGACTAGAAATTCTTTTTAAAATGTAGTTTAAAATTACTAAAATAACTTTAAACTTTTAAATATTTTAAAATATAATTTCTAGCCATGATGGCAAAGCTGCAGCTGCTCAGGCCAGAATGCCCTGCTCTGAAGTACTGCTGGCCCTTCCTTAGACTGGGAGAGAGAGGCTGAGGCATGACAAGCACAGCCATTGCACTAACAAGGGCAGGAGAGAGAAGTAAGCAGGTGGAAGGGTGGTGGCACATAGCTTGTGTGCTGTGTTCCTTAATCTCCTACAACTCAATCTCTCACACTTGATTTTTTTTATCACACTGGTGTTTCTCTCCATCTCTTTCCCTTTCTGTCTCTTCTGATAATTTATTTTTATTTTTTGAAGCTGCCCTACCCTGAAAGACTGATGGCTTCAGCTCCTTGCAAATACAAGGAAGGAACAAGCTGACCTCCTAGATTGCAGCCTTGGGGCATGCAGGGGAAGCGACTCTGACAATTGCTAAATCTCAGGTACAAAAGATAATATACAAAAGGCAGCTTCAGAAGTCACTGATAGGAATCTTCACTTTGCCCATGAATACCTTATAAACCCTGCTTTGCACTCTCATACAAACCAGTATTCCTACTAGCACAGGTCAGCAATCATATCTCCACAGTGGTGTGGATTCCAAGGTATTACAATAGAATTTGTTGATGTACCACTGCATAAGGTGATTGCTCACACAAGTAGCCATGATGAAGCATGCCTAAAGTGACAGTCCAGTTGGAGTGCTTTGGGTTAGGGCTCATCCAGACTTCCTTTTGTGTCGTGCTTTCCTGGCACAGGTCTCCGCTTTAAAGCTCTGTGTCTGGGCAGTTTATCTTCTTTTCCCCCAGCACTTTCCCCAGGAAAGTCCACATTTTACCGCTGAATCAGAGCAAACGGCAATCCACAGAAACCCCAATTGCCGTTTGCATCTTCTTTGAATTGTTTCACATCCATTGACTCATGCAACCCTCACACCCAACTTGCTTAGACAACCGTTTGTGCTCAAGATGATTCAGGAATGGGGCCAGAACATTTTACATGGTTTCAAAGGTCCACATTTAGGAACATAGGCTGCTACCTTTTACTGAGTCAGACCACTGGTCCACCTAGCTCAGAGTGGCTCTCTGAGATTTCAGGCAAGGGTATCTCCTAGCCCTGCCTGTAGATGCTGTGGATTGAATCTGGGAGCTGCTGCTGCATGCAAAGCAAAAGTTCTACCACTGAGCTCCTGCTTTTCCTTTCCTGGTGGGATAGGCTTGGTGCCTGGATTTCTCTTTCTTATAGCAGTTAGGCACCACTTCTTTAAAAGGCACTTGTTTTAAACCAGCAGTGCAGTTGTATGAAACAAACAGGCCCTTATATTTTAAAATGGCAAAAGCATATCCTGGTTCTGCTCAGGGTCTTATAAATGATGTATTATAACCCAGAAAATATTCTTCAGCCTCACTTAACTATAAATAAATTAAAGCCCAAGCAGTACAGCCCTTACTCCTTAGCAGGAAAAAAAGCACACCGGTCTAGTATTGGTTTATTTCAAATACGTTTTCTATCTCCATTGTTACTGCCACAACCTGTCCCTCCCTTCCTTTAGAGATCAAGGATCTTTCACACTAACAAACACTGTTTCCACAACCGTATCATTCCTCTTTAAGGTATCGGGTTTGATCCTATGCAGTGAAGAAGAAGAAGAAGAAGAAGAAGAAGAAGAAGAAGAAGAAGAAGAAGAAGTTGTTTCAGATATTGTCTTTGCATCCTCTGTCTATGTTTCCAGGAAAGCTGGACCATTTTCCTTTTCTAAAGAAGGAAGAAAGAAAGAAAGAAAGAAAGAAAGAAAGAAAGAAAGAAAGAAAGAAAGAAAGAAAGAAAGAAAGAAAGAAAGATTACACTTATACCTATGTAAAGCTACTTTGGTAGCTTCCCATAAAGTTGGGGAACAGTCAGATAAATTGAAGTTCTAAAGTCTAATTCACTATAAATATTCAAATGTATACCTATGTGCCTTATGCCTGAAAAGCTACTTTGCTAGTGTCAAAACTATGTTTGTTCTGTACCACTAGGTATATGGAATTGTATTATACTGAATCGACCTATTGTTTGATCTAGCCTGGTGCTCTCTACTCTGGGAATACAGGGAATCAGGCAGATATCTTTCTACCTGAGCTCGTTTTAGGACAATTCCGCACAGGCTTGTTGGTGACTTACACGTATTATCACTGCTATCACTGCTTGACCACAAGAACCACCGTTCAATCTCATACACCCTAATAGTCACAGCACAGTTCCAAGTGGTCTTGCAAACACCCCTGATTTGAAACGTGCTACGCATTTAAGAATTCATTGTTAAGTAAACCCTTTCTTTTGCTCCACGGATGAATACTTTTTTCTCTGTCCCTGCTGTGATGAAAATTGTATATCGGGTATTACAAAGTGGTGGGTTGCCACAGCTGGTGGGCTTCTTTCCCAGCCAATCCAGACAGGATTTACACTGATGTTTCTCCCACAGCACTTCATATGTTGCTGCCAACCTCCCAGAGGAAGCTAAATGACAGTGAGTCTCACACCCAACGGACAAAAACCACCTGCTCTCCCTTTATCAAGCTGCCTGCCTGCTATAATATGCCTTCCTTATGCAACAGTTTTACTTTTTTTCAACGCACATTTGTTTCTGTCACTTGGTCTCTGCGCTGCAACAGTGCTCATGGTGCCTTTCATCCCAGATGTACCCAGAAACACTTGAACTACTTTGCTAACTTTACCAAGCTCTAGATGATCAATTCCCTCTGCTATACTAGCAAATGAAAAGAGGGTGGTCATGACAGGACCTACAATGATCTGAAGGCATATCTGGATAATACCAGTTAATCCTGAAGTCCCATCTGTGTGGGAAACTGGAAAAAAAAATCCAGCTGACTGCCTGAATCCAAAAATCATGTGGGGCTTGACTCACTCTCTAGCCAACGCCCGGCAGATTTTAAAACAGAATAATAATAATAATAATAATAATAATAATAATAATAATAATAATATATTTGTACCACACCCATCTGGTTGGGATTCCCCAGCCACTCTGGGTGGCTTCCAACAAATATTAAAATACATTAAAATATCACAGATTAAAAACTTCCCTAAACAGGGCTGCCTTCAGGTATTTTCTGAATGTCAGGTAGTTGTTTATCTCCTTGACCTCTGATGGGAGGGTGTTCCACAGGGTGGGCGCCACTACCGAGAAGGCCCTCTGCCTGGTTCCCTGTAGCTTTGCTTCTCACAGTGAGGGAACCGCCAGAAGGCCCTCGGCGCTGGATCTCAGTGTCCGGGCTAAACGATGGGGGTGGAGACGCTCCTTCAGGTATACAGGACTGAGGCCGTTTAGGGCTTTAAAGGTCAGCACCAACACTTTGAATTGTGCTTGGAAAGGTACTGGGAGCCAATGTAAATCTCTCAGGACTGGTTTATGTGGTCCCGGCGGCCACTCCCAGTCACCAGTCTAGCTGCCACATTCTGGATTAATTGCAGTTTCTGGGTCACATTCAAAGATAGCCCCAAATAGAACACATTGCAGTAGTCCAAGCAGGAGATAACTAGAGCATGTACAACTCTGGCGAGACAGTCTGCAGGCAGGTAGGGTCTCAGCCTGCGTACCAGATGGAGCTGGTAGGCAGCCGCCCTGGACACAGAATTAACCTGTGCTGTGTTAAATATGTGCTGTGTTTGCAAAGTGCAGGATATATAGGTTGTTAGACCTTTAAAATGTCACAGTATTAAGCACTTACAATTTACTCCCCTGCCTCCACCCCTCTCAGAGTGAATAGCCCACAACCTTAAGTAAGTTTAAATGCTTTACTTACAGACATCTGCTCAGTTACATGGTTCAAAGAGGGGGAGGGGGCAAGAAGCAAGCCTGACTTCCTCCTGCCTTGGAGAGGAGAGAATGTGACATTACAAAGTCTATTCTAGTAATTTAGAACTCTGTGGTCCTTAACCCCTTCACATACTAACTAGCATTGTTAGATTTGACTACAAAATATCCCACAATATCTATATGTGAAGAATCTATCATTGGTCCATCTTGATCTTTTCAGTTGGCAACAGCTCCCTGCTTCTTAGGATGCAGAAGCCCTAGCCCTGTTACCTCACATCTTTCACACCGAAGATGGCAGTGATTGCACCATCTGCATGCGAACACTGCACTCTATCACTGAGCTATGGTACTCCCTGTCAATCCGAGACAATGAAGCTCTAGTGCAAATACAATACACATGTTTGAGCTACAGAAAGGATCCACACATGCACACACCAAACCATGCATATCTTATTTGGACATTACTAGCATTGAAAAAGTATCTGTGTAAGTTAGAGACTTGGGAAAAAGCATGGACTCTACAATCAGTATCAAAGGGTATGGGGTGTCACTAGTAACACATTGTATCTGTTGCTTGCTTTCCTTTAAATCTTGGTAGAGACTATGTACTACACATGACACATGACAAATCCGAGTCTCATACAACCATTGCAGCTGTAAAGGCAAACAACTGAAATTAATTAGGATTCTGCCACCATCCACCATCCCCCTTCTCACTGACCAATCCATGCTTCACTGGGGCTAATCTATCAGATTGATATCTTCTTGTTCTCTAGTACTTGGGCTTGTTTGTCTTTTTAATATACCCTGAAAAGCTGTGGTTAAATAAATTACTAGCTTCAGAGTGGAAGTTTCCATTATTCACTTGTGTCCTTAAAAAAGAGATGGGGGGGAGGGGAGGGTACAGAGCAAAGCCCAACAAAATAGACAGCTGCCCATAGGCTATCCTATTTGCATAATGAAGGTTCCCCATCAAACAGAAAAATTAAAGCTGTTCTCATTTGAATTCAACATTAGGAACGTTCTTCTGAACTATCCCACTAATGCAGAATATGTATTTGTGTGGTGCTGCTGGTGGGGTGGGGGTGTTGCTAGTGTCAGAAATCATTAGCCCTTTAAGAAATGCCTTTTTAATCCCATTTGTCAGTCACTTGAGGAATTTGAATAACTTGATTGTTTGCATGCTAAGCTTTGTCACAGACTCCATACTAGGGATAATACAGTGCTTACTCTCCTGGTGGGTTGTTGTTGTTGTTGCTGCTGCTGTTCTAACTGTAAAGCAGCCACAGTAACCTTTCCCTTGAGTGGAGAGGAAAAGGCAAAGGAGAGGGGATGCTTAACCCTTTCACAGGTGGGAGGAATAGTCCAAAGCATCTAGAAGCAAAGGTGTTGTTCCTCAAGATCATTTGTAAATACACCACTCAGTACAACATAACTGCTGCTGCCCCTGTCTCTTTTGTATTGGTTTTCTACTGTATTTATGAAATTGAATTGTTTCTGTACTCTATGGTGTTCTGAATGTAAATAATCAAATATGTGATATGGATGCCCCACACATTGCAGAACATTTGCACATAACAGTGCGAGCTGACAGCTGACCACAGGGGAGCCTGCTGCAAATATGGTACATAAGATCAACAGATCTTAGTTGACCTTGGCAAGCCTGTCAAAATTTGTTCTCATTGTGATCCTGCTACTATCCCACCTCCAGACAAAAGGACTGGGACTTCTGATATTACACTGAGCTCAAGATCCAGGATAAATGTGTGAGGAGGAGGTGTTGATCCCTATTTTCCCCCATAGCTGAGGAGAAGGATAGGAGCTTATCCCCATTGTTCAGGCACTCGGAAAAGTAGCAAGAAATGTCACGATTTTCCAAGCGTTCCTGAGGTTCAATTCAGTGTCAGATCTATCACAACATGTAATATTCTGCTGCTTTCTATTTTTAATGTGGGTGATTGTTGCTTTAATTGGTTTTTTGTTTAATGATTAGTCACTCTGGAAGTCTCTCAGAGTTGGGCAGTGGAATACAAGTGCATCAACGAAATAAAGGAATAGGACTAAGTGATGTTACAGGAGAGGGCTTAGAATGAAGTGATTACAAAATTATAAAAATGTAGCTTAGGAACTGCCAACCTTTGGGGGCCTGTCGACACATTTGCCAGCAGGAGACGCTGTTGTGGGCACCATGATGCACACATGCAGCAACCACAAATATGTTTTCCCTCCCACCAGCAGTTCCATCTTGGGGGAAAAAACATTTTCACTTTTTATCAAACCCCAGGGGGGGTGTCTTCTATGAGAGTGCAGCTGGGTAGGCATGAGTTAACCTCCCCTCCAAACAGTGGCATAGCGTTGGTTGCTAGTGTCCAGGGCCACACGAAGGAGATGGGTAGGACACAGACAGAATACACATGCACATTCAACTGTCTAACAGCACCCGCATCACCCAGGATATTGCAGCTGCAGAGATAAGAAAATAAGAGTTGTTCCGTTGTCTGGAGAGGTTGCTTCCTGGTTCGTATGGAGAAGCCATTTTCAATGGAGCCAAGTGACAGAAGTGTGCAGCTGTATTGAGGCAGCACTGGGTATCAATTTTTTTTGCCCCTAACAGTTTTGTGCCCAGCGCAACCACTTCCAAAGCTTCAGTCTCCAGGAAGATCACATACAAACACATGCAATTAGACAGGGACCCACAAATAAGGAAAAAACACAGTTTTTTCTATTGCCTCTCCTTGAAGATCCACAATATCTTGGGATCAGTGTTGTACATTACCTTTTATTCTCTCTGGCCAGAACCTTAAAACTAATCAAGTTACACTATGGGGGCCTGACACCTCTAACTAAGGATCACTTAGAAAATATAGGTGAAAATGAAAACATTCCGTCATTCCCTGACCACCTCCCACTTTTTATGTTCTACTATCCTGGATGAAAGCAGTGAACTTTAATGTCAAGTGTAAACCTCTCAGTGCAGATATAGTCACTTTCTTAATAACTGTAAAAGCTCTGCTGTTTCTTGGCAGGCTGCTAACTGTAGGCTATATATACACACATTGTATTTTCAAGCTCATTTAGAGGTGTACTGCTCATACAGCTATCGGTTCACAAATAATTTTGTAACATTCTTATTTACCAATTTATACAACATCTGGACAACTTCTTCCCTCCCCCAGGATTGACTGAATCTCCACAGGCTGCTAGAATTTTTGGACCAGGATTTAGAAGTGCTGGATCCATTAGAGTCTCATTTCCCCCAAAATAAACATGTCAATAAATTTAGGCAACAAATATTTTCCACTCTAGTTCTCTCTGCATTGATACTGTTTTATAATATAAAGAGGGCCGGCCCATGCATGAGACAAGGTAAGGCACTTACCTCAGGACAGCAGGCTCTGGATAGCTGAGAGGGGCAGCAGATTCAGGCTTTATGGAACATGCCTTGCGCTTGTCGGGCTCTTCCTCCTGTACCTGCACACCTATGTACCCACTACTACATACATGACACCTGGTGATGAGAGGATATGCAAAAGCAGGCACATAAGCAGAGTCAAGGGGTGGCATTTTCTGTTTTGCCTCCAGCAGCCAAATGTCCTGGGGGCCAGCCCTGACTCTAAAACACATCTATCCAGATCGGCATTGCAAAAAGCAATTCCAAAATTCGCAACAGTTAACAATAAAATTGATACACAAAGAAACAAGAGCAAGTCAAATTGCAATCCACCATCCAATCTGACATTAAACTCCAGTGAAAGACTGGGCAAAATAACTGGATTTTTTCTATCTGCCACACGTTTAAGATTTTTCTATAGGTATCATATCTTTCCTGCCTTGTTCTTTATCTTCAGACTTGGTTGTGCCCATCTGAACCTGACATGAAGCCTTAGCTGCCAGTGCAAACACAGGTTAGTTCCCATGAGAGCATTTTGCAAAAGCAACTAAATGGCACAGTTCTCCAGTGTGGTGTAGTGGTTAAGAGCTGTAGACTCGTAATCTGGTGAACTGGGTTCGCATCTCCGCTCCTCCACGTGCAGCTGCTCACATGCAGTGACCTTCTTTGAAGCCTCTTAGCTCCACTCACCTCTCAGAGTGTTTGTTGTGGGGGAGGAAGGGAAAGGGAAGAAGAATGTTAGCCACTTTGAGACTCCTTTGGGTAGTGATAAAGTGGGATATCAAATCCAAACTCTTCTTCTCTTCTTCCTTAAAGAAACACTGTGGTGCATCTAGGTATAGTTTTTCCCAGTGAATTCACCGTTCTGTTCCACAGACACCTGCTGTGGTCTTTGGAGAAATGGCAATTACAACATAATGTGCTTGTATCGCCAGATTTAGGGGCAGGGACACAAACCAGAACTTTCAGAATAAAGCAAGAATGCAAGATGCTGTCTTGTTCTAGCAACACTTTTAACTTCCCTAAGCTACCATCAATTTTACTCTGAGTTCAAAATAGAAATTGGCTTTGTGTACTTTCTTTTCGCATTCAAAGAACCCCAAAGGAGAATTAAATTGTGATGAGCTAAACAGAGGAAGCATGGTGTTTGTGTAAAGAAAATGTAGCTTCAAATAGATAGCACAAAACCTGCTTCAGCAATCGATCTTGCTTTCACAACCCCCCTCCCCCCCCTCATTTGTATGGAACTATCACACTCACACTCCCCTACCTACCCAGAAAACTTTTTAAAAAGAGTTCGTGTCAGTAATTCTACATTGTGTATTAAAAAAATCAGGGTTTCTGTCTGGATAGCACGTCATGCAGATAGTGCTGTGAATGAGATGTACCATAACTGTTCTATATGTTCTGAATACAAACCTCCCTGCATGCTTATTCATTAAAACAAAAAACAAAAACGTGTTTGCATTGTGTGCCCAACATCTTAAAAACTGATTTTAAAACAATCTTATTGCATTTAACATATGGGGGTGGCAGTTCAAGAAGTGACACTGCAGTAGGTTACATTGTTTTTCATGTATGCCTATGTCTGATTTAAAGAAAAGGAACATGCAAGCCCCACACTCCTGATATAAGATATGCAGAAGAAATAATACCTACCCTAAAGTGCCTGGCTATTTCCTTTTTATAAATAAAGAAGGGACCTAAGTTCTGAAAATGCCATTTGCTCTTTCCTTCCATTAGAATTATTATTATTATTATTTCCACCCTCATCATTCTGCCTGGACACAGAGATCCAGCTCTGAGGGCCTTCTGGTAGTTCCTTCACAGGAAGAACAGAAGTTACAGGGAACCAGGCAGAGGGCCTTCTCAGTACAGTACAGTGGTACCTCAGGTTACATATACTTCAGGTTACATACGCTTCAGGTTACATACTCCGCTAACCCAGAAATAACGCTTCAGGTTAAGAACTTTGCTTCAGGATAAGAACAGAAAATGTGCTCTGGCGGCATAGCGGCAGCGGGAGGTCCCTCCCATTAGCTAAAGTGGTTCTTCAGAATAAGAACAGTTTCAGGTTAAGAACGGACCTCCAGGACTTCCGGCGGCGACGCCATTGCGGGTGGTCGTGGGCTGCTTCGGCTGCGAAGCACCCAGTCCATCCCGGGGGTTAGGAGCCCTGCTACCGCAAAGCGGGGCTCCGGTTGGGATGCGGGAAGAGCGTCCCGCACCCTGGGCTCCCCGGCTGTGCCCGTTGTGGCTCCGAACCCTTCCCCCGCTCCCCCTGTAAAGGGGGAGTGGGGGTGAAGGGACGACGGAGCCGGGCTATAGGGGACATGCCCCAACCGGGATGTAAATGCGGCGACAAAGCCTGTGATGAGCGTCTAAGTTCTACCTGTCTTTAACGAGCTGATAAGAACCCAGTGGCTGTGAGTATTTGATTGACTCTTTGTATTCTTGGAACGATCTGGGGGAAAGAAGAAAGGCAGCCCGCCTCCCTCCCTTCAGGAGAGGAAAGAAATTAACCGTTTAAGTGACTGCTGCTACAACAATCGATAGAAAGTATCTGGAATTTGAAAACTGAGACTGCTGAGATTTCCCTTCGGGGGTTAACTGGGGAAAAAATATCTCCATTTGAAGTTTTGGTCTTTATACGCCGGCTTCGGAGAAATGGCGACGACTTGGACTGTCGTGGGAAAAAATTGAAACAAAGGAAGGAAGAGACAGGAACTGAAATCTGACACTCACCCTCCCTTCTAAAATGCTGGACTATGTGTTAGCACTGGTATTGAACTCTGGTTTAAAGGATGAGGAAATGCTCACTGTCTTGAAGCTGGAACTGCTTAATCGGAAACTGCAAGTCTTGAGTGGAATTATAAATAAAAAGGACTCACTTTCCACAGAGGAGGCTTTTCAAAAGTTTTACACAATGGAATCAAACCTTGGCAAAGAGCTGGGAGGGGTGCTTGAAGGATGGTTCGAAATGGCTGGGCAACTCCGGGAAAAGGAACCGATTTCTGGGGGTGGCAGCCCTGGAACGGGAAAATTTATAATATCCAGACTCCGAGGTGGCAGCTCGGGGGCAAGGGACATGGAATTAAGATTTCTACAAGAAGAGGAAGTATGGTACAAAGGTACGGAGGAGCCCAGAAAGGAAGTGATGAACACCCTGAAGCTCGATGCTAGGTTTGTTGTGAATGCCTGGATCTGTGGACACTCAGAAGAAGATAATTGGAGATCCGGTTCTGGTGAAAGACAGAAAAAGACAATGGACAGAGGGGGAGTGGGTTGAAGTATTAAATGTATAATCCAAATGGTCTGTCATGGTATCCGAAATCGGAGTGTGAAGTCTGTTAATTATAAGTTTATTTTAAATAAGTAAGGAGATATTGAATCTTAAGTCAAAAGCAGCATGATAAAGGATAGAAGAAATAAGTTTAGTTATAAGAATATATGGTTAAGATTTAGGTTATAATAAAAAGATCAAGATAATTGTGTTATTTTTAAGTAAAGTTAAATTTTTTATAGAGAAAAGTTGTTAAGGGAATAGTATATTGATTTAAAACCGAAGGTGAAAAGGCGGGGGAAGTCAAACGTCAAGATTCAGAAGTAGAATTTTTTTTTTTGTAAGATATACAAATAAGAAGAAGAATCCTGACATTATGTGTATTTGTATTTGTTTTTGTATTTGTAGGTGTGGGGTTGGGTTTGTGTTATATTACGAAAATGCTAATAAATTCTGTTTAAAAAAAAAAAAGAACAGACCTCCAGAACGAATTACCGGTAAGTTCTTAACCCGAGGTACCACTGTACTGGCGCCAACCCTGTGGAATCCCCTCCCGTCAGAGATAAACAATTATAGAACCTTCTGTAGACATCTGAAGGCAGCCTTCTATCAGGAAGTTTTTAATGCTTAATAATAATAATAATTATTATTATTATTATTATTATTATTATTATTATTATTATTATTATTATTATTATTTATTACTTATCTGGCTGGATTTCCCCAGCCACTCTGGGCAGCTTCCAACAAGAGATTAAAAATACATTAAAACATCAGTCAATAAAGACTTCCCAAACAGGGCTGCCTTCAGATGTCTTCTAAATGTCAGATAGTTGTTTATTTCTTTGACATCTGATGGGAGGATGTTCCACAGGGCGGGCGCCACTACCGAGAAAGCCCTCTGCCTGGTTCCCTGTAACTTCACTTCTCGCAGTGAGGGAACAGCCAGAAGACTCTCAGAGCTGGACCTCAGTGTCCGGGCAGAATGATGGGGGTGGAGACACTCCTTCAGGTATACTGGGCCGAGGCCATTTAGGGCTTAAAAGGTCAGCCCTATGTTTACTTGTGTTTTTATACTATTTTGGAAGCTGCCCAGAGTGGATGGGCCCACTCTGTTTTGTTTACCATTGATTATTGCTGAAAATAATGTCTTGTGCTGATCCCCTGCAGATGCTGGTTAACTCCAGCTCCCATAAACCCAGCCAGCATGGCCAATAGTCAAGGATAATGGGAGTTACTGCCCAACAACCTTTGGAGAGCACTAGGTTAACTACTCCTGGAACAGCTTTCCACAATACAATATGTTTCTTCTACAAAGCCCATACTGACCATAGGATTTTTTTAAAAAGAAAAAAACCCTCAACATACTGGCAATTTGTTAAAATATATGAAATAATTGTGCAGCAATGATCATTTATTAGAGTATAAAACATTCATATGAGACTCTTCACTTAATTCTCCTGCCTGTGGCTCAAAGAGAAACACAAAAGGGCTTTGTAAGTGCTCTTGGTTAGACCTGCAGAATGAGAATTTCACTCACTCTAATGGCTTTACTTTATTTTCTTCAAAACAACATTTTTTCATTGCCCTCCAGAGTCACAATTTCCATTTTTCCTCAAAGAAGAAATGAAATCTGCTACCCTGTAGCCTTTCCCCATGTATTACCCTTTATTAATATTTGGTTCATTGCTGTGTGCAACAGCCAGAAAACACCGCAAACCTTTGCAGAAAAATATAACATTGCAGACCAGTGTGACAGTTTCTAAGCAGGTGTCTTTAGCAACTCATGTGGGGTCTTTGAACTGATAGTTTGGCCTTGAACAACCTGTGTGGATCACAAATACCTCCACAGCTTCTGCTGAGGCACCTGTTAAAAATACAGATTGTAAAAACTAGATGGCCTCCCTTTAATATGCTGTGACATGAAGGAGAGCTGCTTCTCCCATGCTGTGTAAAAAAACAACAGTGGCTGTTTGTTTTCTGTTGGTTGGACCTGGTCATGCAGCCAAGAGCAGCTGTTGCTAACAATACTTCTATTTTCAATACTTCTATTTTCTCTGGAATGTAATTATTTCAATACAACCAAACTAGCAGTGCAACTTTGCATTTGCTTCTAACCACCAAATGACCTACAGTTACTTGAACCATACTTATTTGTTCCCACCTCCGTAGCTCCCAAAAGCTTTTGAAATATATTTACATATTTACAATAATTATACAGTGCCTTTCTGCAGGAATAGTTTCAAAGTGATTCACATAAACAGGGTGCTATGCAGTGGGCACAATTAGCATATCAGCCAAAGCTTAAAACCAACTCTCAAGTGGCAAATCTGATCCTTAAAGAGAAGTGTAGCCCCATACAGAACATTGCCACTGACCCCCATAATCTCTGTCATGCCTGGAATACACTTAAACTGCCGGAATCTGTATGCTTCTGCCCTGGTCTGGCTCCACCCTCCCAGGCTATCCATAATGCAATATAATGTACCATATATTTAAAACACTATTATATCACTTGAACAGCCATGGCTTCCCCAAAGAATCTTGGGAATTGTAGTTTTTTCAAAGTGCATAGACTTGCTAGGGGGCTGCTATTTCCCTCATAGATAATTCTCAGAGTTCCCTGAGGAAAAGGACTGGTTGTTAAACCGCTCTGATTAACTGCATTGTTAAACCTCCAACCGGGTTTGTTGCAAATCTCACTTGCATCCCCTTATTGACTTGACTGCCAAGTTAGCTGTTCTAGAGCCACACTTCACATTTTATAAATAAAATAACCTTGAAAACCCAAGGAAAGTACAGGCAATGCATCCTATGGATGCGTCAGAGTTTCTTCTCGGGAACAGTAAGGTTATTACATCCTAGTGCAGATTACTGAGTGTCTGAAACACCCTTTCATGAATCAGAACAAACTGAATAGAAGGGAAAAGTTAGGGTGACACAGAATTTTTTTTCTGACAGGATGTGGTGATGATGCAGATTTGTCTCTCTGGGGTATAAGTGAAAGCTCTGAGATCTTCTAAGACTAGCCAAGACATACTACATTCTATTTTATTAATCATCATCATCATCATCATCATCATCTTGTACTGGTAGAGGGGGAAACAGGACAGGTGTGTTCAAACCCCATACTGGTTGTCATCTTTAGGAAGGGACTGTCTTCCCACAAACTCTATATGTGGAGTCTTATGAAGAAGAATGAATAAAACATTTCCCCCACCCACTTCCTAAATTCGTTTCAGGAAGACCAGTTCTGGTTTCAGTTAATGTATGCTGTCCCTTGTCTACTGCGTCTCTCTCCAGCAAATACTGTACAATGTAGAAAGACATATTGCTGGGGGGACAAAACAGCAAAGGAAGGCTGTGACCTCCAGATATTGTTGGACTACATCTCTCACCAGTCCCTGACCATCGGTTGTGCTAGCTGAGAGTGACAGGAGGTGGAATCAAACAACATCTGGAGGACCACAAGCTTATCAACCCCTGATCTGATTCAGACATGTATGCATGCATACCATGATTTGATGTGGCAGACACAGAGAGAGGAACATGCTGTCCACTCACCCCAATTAACCAGACACTGGCTTTGTGTATGCCTATCACATCTCCAGACAGACAGAAGAATGCTCTTCCTGATCAGAGGTATGCCAAAAAGGTGCCAAGAAAAATATGAAAGAATTGTGAGCAATCCACATGGAAAAATCAGAATGCAGACTCAAGACTTCTTTCTTACATTCTAGAGATTTCTGAATCTGAATTTAGGAATGGTGTGAGATGCAGCTATCTAAGCAGAGGTATCTTGATGGGGTCTGGGGTTCAAAGCCCACTATAGGAAGAGGCACCGTTGCACCTGAATTTATTCCTATAAAGGGGAAAGAAGCATTTGAAAACATGCAAGGACTAGTAATGGCATCCCTTGGAGGAGCTACCACTGATTTAATGTTAAAATATTTCTACTACAAGCACCAATATACATGGGGCAAATGCACTTGCTGCATAAAGTAATAAGTGGCCTTCAGATCAACTAATCCTGTTTACAGTGCAGACCTCTCAGCTAAGACTGAGTTCCTCCTATCAGATGCATGAAATGCACTGGGGAAATGTTTAGTATATTAGGTGCATGTGCATATTATGTGCATACAATAAAGGATCAACTAGATCCTTGCAAAGAAGGAAAATGAGCAAGATTTAAAAGGATGGGTGAAATGAATAAAAATATGAAGTTTGGGGAATCCAGAGAATCCCCCCCCCAAAGCAAAGCAATTTAAGTGTCAGGAGGATCAGAACCTGCATTAATCTTTCCATGAGAACTATTTTTCCGGAGTTCACTGGCCCAGCTCATTTATCTGTGAGCTGTAAGAACATACAAAAATGTGCTGTAATCCATTTGTACCTTACATGTTTTACACAGTTAGCCTGAAAGGGCCTGCCACTATCTGACTCCTCCATTCAGCCCTTGGAAGTTGAACATAAATTAAGTAGCAGCTTTGAAGTTGTTCCATGCAGAGGCGTCTCAACAGAACAAGGTGTTCCTGTCATAGGGAAGAAAGCATTGTGCAAGAGACAGTGAAAAGCATGAAAGAGGAGGAACGTTCGGGGGCCAAATCACTGCCACACACAGTCCATGCTCAATTCAATTATATGGAAGCTAGAAAGGATCTGGAAGCCTCGTGTGAGTGTAATTGGAAATAGGACTTCTAAGAAAGAAGACCATTGCATCCAACAAGAGTTCTCATTCTTTTAAACCAATACCAATAAAAATGTGGCTCCAACCATTCACACCAGAGGATATTAGGTGGCAAACATACCACAGTGTTCGTGGATGAGATCTTTTGTAGCATTCTGTGTATTCCATTTCATAATTAGTACTCTCCGGTGCTTCTAAAAGCTAGCATTTTGAAATAGTTTATCTAAATCTTTTGTTGCTTCGTTGGCCTTGGGACTGAATGAGTACAATACCATGTTTTGTTTCTCAAAAATGAGTCCATGAATAGAAGCAGAAGGACTGAAATTCATACAACACTATGGCAATAGGCAGATGTTGTACCATGCTACCAATTAGCCACAAATGCTGTTCACATCACCTTATTCACCTTATACCATCCACTGGCCCTGGACTTTGACTTTCAATCATTCATTGGAAGGCTGGAAAACAGCCTCCATACATATGTATGCACAATTAAATGTGTGGCCTGAGTTCTGATTCCAATGAACAAGTAGAGGCTGGTCGGTGAAGCCAGCCATTCATATTCCGCTTCTTTGACCAATGTGTTCATCTCCACAGATAGAATGAAGCGCTATGAGGAACCAAGTTCCTCTGCACCACCCAAAACCTCACTTCAAATCTTGCTGCCACATGCTGACAGCTACTAGCAGCCACAGGTGAGAGCTGAGTGCAGGATGGGGACACCAAGTACTCCAGAAGGAGCACAACATGTCCTCCATGAGAGGGACTACGCCTGTCCTAACACCCCATACATCCCTATACATCACTGGCTTACAGAGAAATCCTAATTATGTCTGCTTAGAACTTAGTCCTGTTAAATTCAGTGGGGCTTACCTCCATGTGAGTGGGGCTCAGACTTCAACTGTAGCAAGGGGGTGAAACCAAGATTGGAGCTGTGATGCTCATTGCTGGAATGCATTGCTATCAACAGTGTTTCATCAGAGTGCAGTCAATTATCCTGACTGCCTCCTCCTTTAGAGTCAAAATATACCTAGAATAAATGACCTGCATGGCAGTGAAAGCTGAAAGTTGGGTAAGACAGTGATGCTGAAAAGCATTGCCAGAAACAGTCATGTTTAGTTAGAGTGCAGATGTAATCAAACAATGTGATGGAATTACTGAAAAAGAAGAAGAAATGAAAGAAGTTAATTTTGTGGAAAGGTGTATTTATTTTTCTTGGCTGTTCTCTTTCTTTTGATTGTTCGCTTTCTTTTGGAATTCAATAAAGCATTGAAAAAGAAAAAGAAGAAGAAACAACGTGTTTCTTCCTTATCTCTGCCGAAAACAGAAACATGGGGTTTTCAAAATGAGAGACATGACACTAAATCCGACAAACAAAGGAGCAGGACAACCAGCTGTGGCATGGGACTATGGTGGGCTACAATGCACAAGCCATGTACAACATGGATGTGAGAAATGGTGCATAAAGTAGCTAGGTATTACAGACCCAGACTCCTAGTGTACAATATACCACCTGGTGGCCATTACTGTGATAGTTCCATCAGAAAAAAGAGGACATGGTTGCTTTTTAACCAATGACAATAAGGCAAGCTACTATTATGGGATAGCATTAACTGTGTTTTGCCTGCAGATACAGTGGTACCTCAGGTTACTTACGCTTCAGGTTACATATGCTTCAGGTTACATACTCCACTAACCCAGAAATAACGCTTCACGTTAAGAACTTTGCTTCAGGATAAGAAGAGAAATCATGCTCTGGCGGCGTAGTGGCAGCGGGAGGCCCCATTAGCTAAAGTGGTGTTTCAGGTTAAAAACAGTTTCAGGTTAAAAACGGACCTCCAGATCGAATTAAGTTCTTAACCTGAGGTACCACTGTATCTGCACCTTTCCATATTATCCCTCTGTCTCTTCCTCCAGGGCAGAGGAGACTCCAAAGGCTAGCAAAGGATATCAGGTGCTTCTCCCGAAATATTTCCTGGTACCCTTACAGCTGCCCCACACATCTGCACAGAAAAATAGCAGAACTATATGAATCAGAGTGTTGTGCATAAAGTCGAAGCTTAAAAAACAAAAAAATGAAGCAAACCTGGTGGAACTCTTATAAGAGGAAACAGATGAGAATGACACATTTATTGAGTAAAAACAAAATCGAAAGTTCTTTCTAGTAGCACCTTAGAGACCAACTGAGTTTGTTCCTGGTATGAGCTTTCGTGTGCATGCACACTTCTTCAGATACACTGAAACAGAAGTCACCAGATCCTTAAATATAGTGGGGGAGTGGGGAGGGGTATTACTCAGAAGGGTGGTGGGAATGGGTGATAGGCTGATGAGTGTGGAAAACCTGTTGACGACTCTAAACGGCTGCAATTAGTCTTGCAGGGAAATGCAAGGGGTGAGATGGCTAAAGATGGCTTTGTTATGTATAATGAGATAAGAATCCAATGTCTTTGTTCAAACCAGGTTTCTCCATGGTTTTAAGTTTGGTGATTAGTTGCAATTCAGCCACTTCTCTTTCCAGTCTATTTCTGAAATTTCTTTGTATTAAGACAGCTACTTTGAGATCTTTTATAGAATGTCCTGGGAGATTGAAGTGTTCTCCTACTGGTTTCTCTGTCTTGTGATTCCTGATATCAGATTTATGTCCATTTATCCTTTGGCGTAGGGTTTGGCCTGTTTGTCCAATATAGAGAGCTGAAGGGCACTGTTGGCATTTGAGCTCTTCAGCTCTCTATATTGGACAAACAGGCCAAACCCTACGCCAAAGGATAAATGGACATAAATCTGATATCAGGAATCACAAGACAGAGAAACCAGTAGGAGAACACTTCAATCTCCCAGGACATTCTATAAAAGATCTCAAAGTAGCTGTCTTAATACAAAGAAATTTCAGAAATAGACTGGAAAGAGAAGTGGCTGAATTGCAACTAATCACCAAACTTAAAACCATGGAGAAACCTGGTTTGAACAAAGACATTGGATTCTTATCTCATTATACATAACAAAGCCATCTTTAGCCATCTCACCCCTTGCATTTCCCTGCAAGACTAATTGCAGCCGTTTAGAGTCGTCAACAGGTTTTCCACACTCATCAGCCTATCACCCATTCCCACCACCCTTCTGAGTAATACCCCTCCCCACTCCCCCACTATATTTAAGGATCTGGTGACTTCTGTTTCAGTGTATCTGAAGAAGTGTGCATGCACACGAAAGCTCATACCAGGAACAAACTCAGTTGGTCTCTAAGGTGCTACTAGAAAGAACTTTCGATTTTGTTTTGACTATGGCAGACCAACACGGCTACCCACCTGTAACTACATTTATTGAGTGCAATTCAGGAAAAGAACTCTTATACACAGAGACAATCTAAAAGTTCAGAGTGGTGAGAAGGGAGGAGGAGGAAGGTGTGGAGCTGTGGCAGCACATGTGTCATGCTCCAAGAGGATGAAGAGTTCAGGCTGTTCATGTTGTCCAGAGCATGCTGTCTTTTCTACCCAGGCTGTTGTATTCTCACCCCACCCCCCACCCCCGCAGCTATCTGGATCAGTTGCTTAAGCCTCCTCCTTTCAAGTTCTTTGTTATCGTGACTACAGGAAAAGAGGTGCCAGTTCTGCAACACTGCCAGTGGAGTATGTGCTGATCTCAGGGTGCTTTTTTTGGTCTGAGGTCATACTTACAGGCAGGGCTGTCTTTAGCATATGCGCCGTCGGGGTGCCAAGATCTGCCCAACACCCCCAAATTTAGTTTAGCCACCCTTTAGGGGGGAAGCCACAGTTGTTGACCTTTTTTAGGGGGGGTGCAACTCAAAGTTGTGGAGCTTTTTAGGGGAGATCGCTCACCTGTTATGACGGAAAAAGCAGCCTCACCGGGAATATTTGACGAAACTGAGTAACAGAGTAATGGAGGAGGGGGCGGGGACTTTTGCTCCATTGCTTTTCACTGCCGCCAATCGAGAGGGACCGGTATACTACAGTACGTCTACATGTGGCGCCCCCCAGAATTCAGTGCCCGGGTGCACCGCACCCTTTGCACCCCCTGCTTACAGGCCCCCAACTGGTTGCTGTTCCTTGTCACTCCAAGGAGTTTAGGCATCTCAAGCTTTTATAGCCAGCTTTGTGATGAAGCTTACACTACCTGCTTCTCCTTTCCTTATGACAGGGTCCTCATTTCTAAGCTAAACATTAACACAATTTATAAGTTATTCACATGACATGAAAGACAGGTATACATTGGAAGGCAATATTGTACTGTAGAAAATATCAAGGCTGTTTATAGGTAATATATATTGTACTTGTCTAGAGGCATTACTGGATTTTTATACTGTACATGAGTACCTGACCTATAAAGAAAACACAGAGGAGTGCACACATCACAAAAACATACCTTATTAAAACGAGCAAGAGCAAATTACTTTCTTTCAATCACAATAAATTCATGCATGGTTTTAAATGATTTTAGATCCTGCAGGTGATTTTCAGTGCATCCCTTCCTTTCCTCCACAGCTGGCTCTGGGGCTAGCTAGCAGGACACAACAAGAAGCCCCATGGCACAGCTGGTTACAGTGAAAATATGGAAGGCGAGAGAGTGCAGTGGCATGCCTGCTCCTTGATCGCCTTGTGTTCATCAGCTCTTCTACACAAAACCTAAATGTGTGCAACTTCTACATGTGTAGGTTCAGTAAAGAAGAATGAATGACTACGTGAAGAACAAGAAGTGAGTAAGCAGCCTTATAGCAAGTCAGGCTATTAAGTCCATCTAGTGCTGTATTATCAAAACTGACTGGCAACAGCTCTTCGGGGTTTCAGAAAGGGGCATAAATTCAAGGGAATTGCATTGGATTGCACCACACGCATCCTGAAAAGAATAAATATTATTCATAAAATAATCCTCTCTCACTAACTTGACATCTCTGCAAGAAAGTATTTAAATATTAAAACTGCATTTTCAATGAAGATTAGTTACACATTTATTAAACTATCCCTACACCCTTCTAGCTTGGTAGAGGCTTCTTTTTTACCTTTCTGGCATCTTTCGATATTTACAAAATCAGAGTTTAGTACCTAAATATATTTGACATGCTGTCCTTTTAAATTATAATAATACTTTGTCTCCTCTCAAGTTCTCTAGGATGGTCGTTCCAGATATTTAATTTTTTTTCTGCCACAGACCTTGACACGTTCTGCCCTTATATGGTAGTGAATATAATAAAGATGAAGAGTGAATTGAATTGAATTATTTATTTCACTTGCCTCAGCTGCCCTACCTCAGTCATTTGGTCAATTTTTAAAAAGCTCTCAAGCTGATGATATTTCTGCACTCTTCCACCTCCGTCCTATTCCAGGCGGCTCCAAGGAATTACAGCAGGAGAAGCCAGCATGGTGCCCCCATGCTTTGCTGTTGTGGGAATTATAGTCCAGAGCCTAGGGCTTGCTGATCAGAAGGTCGGCAGTTCGAATCCTTGCAATGGGGTGAGTTCCCGTTGCACGGTCCCAGCTCCTGCCCACCTAGCAGTTTGAAAGCACATCAAAGTGCAAATAGATAAATAGGTACCACTCCGGTGGGAAGGTAAACGGCGTTTCCGTGCGCTGCTCTGGTTTGCCAGAAGCGGCTTTGTCATGCTGGCCACATGACCCGGAAGCTGTACGCCGGCTCCCTTGACCATTAACAAGAGATGAGCGCCGCAACCCCAGAGTCGGACACGACTCGACCTAATGGTCAGGGGTCCCTTTACCTTTAATGTTTGGGAGGTTCCACATTGGCTATCCCTGAATTGCAGATCTGAGTGGTAGCAGTGAACTGCCCTAAAGTGTGTGAACAGAGCAGCTCTCCATTCACTTCAGTGGCATAATAGTATCCCCAGTCACTTCAAGGGAAAAGAGTTGTACCATGCTGTAAAAAACCAGACTAAACACATCCCTCATCTTCTGTAAGGAAAAGTGTCATGTAAAAAATGTTAAAACATTTATTTATACAGTAGTTCTAAATTTCATTCTTCCTTTTATGTATGCATTATTATATATATATGATATAAATTTCCACTGCCAATAAAACAGTTACCTATATTTATTGCAGGTTTTTATTGCTTTATTCTCTTGAACATGCTTTTATATTATGTGAGTTAGTTTTCCTTAAGTGCTTGGTTTGTATTAAGCCAGCTTTTCCATGGGCTTTTATAACTACTTTAAACAAGCTTGAAACATGTAAATTAAATAAAATTCAAATACATTTTTTCTATATTATTATAGTTCTATTTTCCAGCATTGGGGCTGCATATGGGTTTTTTTTTAACAGCTACAGTCCTTTACATGTTTACTCAGATGTAAATACTACTGAATTAGTGTTACTTGCTTCCAGCTAATGGTAAATGAATATCAGACCTTTTTTGTATGTATGATGGGATTAACCTCTGAAGGTCACCAGTGGCATGGTAGTGGATACAGAGCTAATTAATTTATCTTTGTAATAAGACATTTTCGTTTGTGTATATCATGCTGCTGCTAAGCATTTTTTTCTTCTCCTTCCTGCTGTGCAGATTTAGAAGCAGCCTTCCCCAAGCTGGTTCCCTCCAGATTTTGTTGGACTCCCACTAGCCCCAACCAGCATGGCCAATGGTCAGGGTTAATCAGAGTTGTCATCCAAAATATCTGGAAGACACAAGGCTGGGGTAGATCAACGTACACTGCTGAATGTACATGGACTGCAGCAGTGAACTGATGGGGGGGGGGAGGAAGAGGCAACTAAATTAATGGTTTGCAATTAGTTTACTTCCAACACTTTGACAGTCCTTATCCTATGAAACACTGTGCCATTCAGAAATGCTTCTTGTAAGACCATTTGGGGTGCATTAAAAAGTGTATTGACCTGAAATATTGGTTTATGGTATTATCACCACCAAGCAAGAGTTTCAGTAAGAAAAATTGATAGCATATTTCATATGTCAGTTGGGGTGTGTCTGTGCATTACCAGCCTCCTCAACCCTTTGTGTCATCTTTGATGCATGGAATTCTACCTTGAGATAAAACAAGACAGCTAAATATGTCCTAATTTCAAATAATGTAATAAAAAGAAGCAGATAGAAATGGCAAAAAATGCATAATAAGAGCACTTGCAGAAAGGTAGGAACCCACAGGACTCTTTAATGCACTTGGCCAACCTGGTGCCCTCTAGATGTTTGGGGCTGCAACTCTTATGAGACTGAACCCAACACTCAGTAAGAAGGTGCTGAAATTAAATGTTCCACTGCTGTGGTAAACTAAGGAGTTAAAATATGACAGGAAATGTGGTCCTTATGGAAAGAAGGGAAGAGTATTGATGACCTCTGTGTGGTGGAGGGAATCCATATTTCCCATGAATCCTCTGATGGGAAGAAAGAGATAAAAATCATTTTTAAAAAGAATGCTAAATAAAGCACTCTTGGTTCATTCAGGCCATCCTATGACATTTAAAAAATCCTCACTGACACGTTAAGAGCTTTGTGGACTACCTCTGAAGCAATGAATGATTACATAAGTGACAAGTGCTCTCCAGCATCCTTGAGAATTTAAGGGCATTTAGTGACAAAGATTAGAAATGAATGAAATGTGCCTTCACACTTTCATAGTGGCTGCTTTATGTATAGCAAGGATTTCAGTTCATAAGAATGTGAATCAAACCAAAGGCTGAATCAAACCAAAGGCTCTGCAATCTCTTCTCACAGTCGCCTACCAAATGTGTTTGGGAGGTCCACAAGAAGGACATGAATACAAATGTCCTCTCTTTCTCTTGTGATTCTCAACAACTGCTAGGCAAGGCTTGCTGCCTTTGATCCGAAAGGTTATATATAGCATGACTAGCAGCCACTGATAGCATCACCTTCCATGAATTTATCTAATGCCCTTTTAAAAGCCATCTAAATTAGTAGCCATCAATACATCCTCCAGTAGCAAATTTCATGGTTTTACTTTACGTTATGTGAATAAATTGTTCAGTTTATAGTTTCATTGGACAACTGAGTTGTGCCTAGGAATTCTAAGGAACCAAAAAAATCGGTGCAGTTTTAAAAGTGTGACCTTGATTCAAATTTGTTTCCAATTGTATCCAAACATGTATGAAATCCTGCTCCTTGGTGTCAGCAATTGTGATGCAAAATTTGGTTACTATGTATTAAAAGGTGTCCAAATGCATAAAGAACAGACAAGCAACTTCCCCAAATTTCTGGCAGACTAGCAGAAAGTAACCAGCATTGCTCAAGAATTCTAAGACCCATAAAATACAGAGATTTAGAAATGTAATTTGTTAGTTTCTTGCCAAATTTGGTTAAAATCAGTGCAGTTTTGAAAGGTTCAATCCACCATTTTGATTCAAAATGTTATCCAATGGTATCCGAACTCAAAATCTGGTTACTGTCCTGCTTCAGAGAAAACAAACTCCAGCAGTCCCAGCCTTCTCATGGGGGCAATCCAAAATAGTAATAATAATTTTAAAAAAAGAATAAGTCTGGTCACAGTCAAAAGTGAAAACACAGGGAATTTCCATTACCAGCTAGGTCTCAGGGAACTGTTGTGCTAGTTTGGGTGATTATATCTCCAGAGGCAGCCGGATTGGTTCAGCTTGGAATGTTTCTGTCCACCATCTTGAGTCAATTTAGCATTCAACAGTATCCAAACATCCTCTGCCTTGGGAACCATCATGGCAAATTGGACAGTATCTCAAGAGATGTTAAAATGCATAGAGAGCAGAAAGACAGACAAAGCACATTCCAAAGCATGTTGTAGGTGTCTATGCTTATGTTGGCTCTCATGCATGGTTAAAAGCCTTAAGGGAGGGTGTTCTCCATTGGGGTCAAGGCTCTCCATTGGGGCCAAAGTGCAATATCAGCAGGGGACTCAAGAGATGAACCTCCCCTCCTGTTTGTTCTGCGTTCACAGTGAGAATTGAATTCCTTGTCCCTTGTTTCCCTGTAATTAAGGGGAAGCATGATATGTACTTACCTGCTACATGCCTAATTTGACTTTCAGGTTTCTGGGCTCAATTTCTGAATCTCCTGCAATCCTTTGTACTTCCTGGCAAAGCAGCCTCTGAACAGAAAGCAAAACAAAACGGCTCTTTCACAAAGGCAAAAGTTTCAATACATTGTTTTTTAATGGCTTCCTTAAGAATTTTGCCAATGATCATTTTTGCCAGTCACAATAAAGCTATCATAAAACCTTATTGATATTTGAGTCCACAATGTTTATACTTTAAGGTCTGAGGCATAAACAATGTGGCTGAAACATCAATCTGCCAGATGCGTTTCAACCACTCTGATCTTCTTCAGCAAAATGTTTCCATATTGATTGTTCAGTGGTTAAGGATTTTTCCCCCCTCTCTCTTTCTTGTCATTGGATGCTATATTTCATTTCAGGACATGTTTTGGACTCCAGGCAATGCCCCAATTAAAGAACAGCAATGTTGTTGGGAGGGCATGGACCTACTAACCCTCTTAACTTATGCATGTGTTGTTAAACATTGCTAGGTCTGCACTGAGGTTGAGCTTCATTAACATGTGACCCTGAAATTCTGGATCCCTCCCAAACAAATGCCAAAGTTTTCTGCTAGTTTTGTGCTATTTTGTGCTGTGAACCCCACCTTTTGTGCTGCCCCCCAAACTGAATAATGGATACCCAAACCGGGGTAACAAGTAAAGGGCCCAAAACCCAACCATTGACTCCAAACCAGTGGCAAAATGGTGTGCTGGTTTTGTACCATTTTGTGCTGCAAACCCCGCTTTCTTCACAGCCTCCCAAACGTGAGTGCCATGAACACATCTGCCCCAAGTAGAGAAACACAGCATGAGTTAGGAAGCAGTCAGACAGCTGGGAGCAGTCCCCCTCCCCCTCCCTCTCCCTCCGACATGGAATGGAATGGAATGTAGATACAGTAGTACCTCTGGTTATGTACTTCATTTGTTCCGGAGTTGCGTTCTTAACCTGAAACTGTTCTTAACCTGAAGCACCACTTTAGCTAATGGGACCTCCTGCTGCCGCTGCGCCACCAGAGCACAATTTCTGTTCCTATCCTGAAGCAAAGTTCTTAACCTGAAGCGTTATTTCTGGGTTAGCGAAGTCTGTAACCTGAAGCGTATGTAACCTGAAGCGTATGTAACCCGAGGTACCACTGTAAGGCGTTAGCAGAGAGTGGGAGGGAGAGAAGTCAGCTTGCTCAATATGCACAAGCAGCTTTGGAAAGCAGGAGGGGTAGCATTTTCTCACTGGAAGAGGGGCAATTAATCCTCTGAGCCCAAAGAGTAGATGTATGAGAAAGGTATTAGACAGGAAACAAACCCAGAAACATAAGCGTCATAGGTTCAGGATATTCTGCAGAACCAAGAAGCACTCCTCAGAAGGGTCAACTGACTCATAAGCCACGGGTGCTTGGTTAGACATCCGAGGCTAATTGTTTGTATTGCAATAAATTTTCAAGCTAATTACAACTTGCGTGCTGTGTTATCAAGATGGCAGCCTGGGCTCCTGACACTGAGCAACTGACGATCAAACCAGGATCACAAGTAAACGGCCAAAGACCCAGCCTTGTCCAATTGGCTCTAAACCAGTGTCAGCTATCTAGCAATCTAGATAAGTGTTTTTCAACCACTGTTCCATGGCACACTAGTGTGCCGCGAGATGTTGCCTGGTGTGCCGTGGGAAAAATTGAAAAATTCAAGAGAATTACTTTATATATAGTCAATATAGGCACAGAGTTAAATTTTTTAACATTTTCTAATGGTGGTGTGCCTCGTGATTTTTTTCATGAAACAAGTGTGCCTTTGCCCAAAAAAGGTTGAAAAACACTGATCTAGATAGATAGATAGATAGATAGATAGATAGATAGATAGATGATAGCTACACCAACAGGTGGTGCTCGTGGACAAGGCTGGAGGATGGATGGCGGCTAATGGATCGAGGTTGAATCCTGACAAGACAGAAATACTGTTCTTGGGGGACAGGGGGCAGGTCAGTGGGGGGGACTCCCTGGTCCTGAATGAGGTAACTGTAGTGTACAGTGCCTGGTGTCTGGTGGGCAGACCAAAACACTTGTCAGGAGAGGTATGAGATTCAGGTTAGGGTCAGATGCCTTGTCAATTTCAGCAGGTATATAACAGGACGACCTGGCCTGCCCAGGCCTTGACCTCAACCACCACGTTTCCCCTTCCTCAGAGGCTCCTTTCTCCATGAGCCTGGGCAGCCCCTGAGTTGTTGGTTCTTCAGTGGTAGTGGTGGGGAACCAGACATGGAAAACAGAGGAGAGCCGAGAGCGGTGGCGGCGAGGCTCGGGCAGCGTGGTGCCTCCTTTCCCATCGGAGCAGCCCCAATCCCATTCCTACTTGCATGCAAGCAGGAGGGGGCAGGGATCCCTCAGCTAGGAAGGGAGGGTTCGCACTGCCTATCAGAGCAGCCCCAATCCGAACTCCTATTTGTGTGCAAGCAGGAGGGGGAAGCATCTCTCAGGTAGCACAAAGCCTCCCCATTGGAGCAGCCCCAATCCCACTCCTACTTGCATGCAAGCAGGAGGGGGCGGGGAATCCCTCGACTGCAGTCCAGAGGATCTCAGTTTCACCCTTCGCATTAATGTAGGCATGTTTTTTTTTTCCCAGCTGAGGTGAATACATTGTAAAATCTCAGTTAATGTCAGTTGGTCTAAATCAGGTATAAATATATTTAGACACAACAAGTATACCTGGTGTTATGTTCCTGTTCACATGTTGTGAACTTAAAAGTTGACAGACAACCTTTATTACTGTGTAATATACTTTACAATGTTCTCGACATATATTTCAGCTTTCTGGATTTATTTTTCATCTGGCCTTCACATATGAAAGGCAGAGTGATTTAACACCTGTATAGATTTGTCATCCATGTGACGAAATGAAAAGTATGCCATTTGCAATAAACTTTGCATAAAGTCATTGCATAAAATTTGCATTTAATTTTAATGATTCTAAGAATGTCAGGCAAAATGGTCGGGCCTCACGCATGTTCACTTCATCAAATCAGGCCTCAGCTTTCATGCTATTTGTTGTTGCTGCTGCTGCTGCATGTTGTAGTTTCCATGACAAAGGCTGCTGTAGAGTCTCAGGAGTTGAAGGAGCCCAGGAAAGGAGATGCCAATAGTAAAGGAGAGCTTGTTTCTTTGAAATCACTGTCTTTTTCTTTACTGTCTCCTCAACACCTAAGTGTAAATGTAAGTTAAACCCAACAATTTCTGTGGGGAGCAATCCTAAAAAAAAGCTCAACAGCTTCAATCCTAAGAAAAGCTCAACAATTTTGGCCGGCCCTCACGCATGTTCACTTCTTCATCAAATCTGGCCCTCTTTGAAAAAGGTTTGGACACCACTATAATAATAATAATTTAATAATAATTTATTATTTATACCCCGCCCATCTGGCCGGGTCTCCCCAGCCGCATTTCATGAATGCCTTTAAGATAGTTTTTAGAGCAGGCTGGTATCAGGGTTCAGGAGGGTCTCCTGTCTTAAAATTAATGTCAACCTTCTCACTTACGCCATGGTCTACAGCAATAAACCACAAAAATAAATTCCAATTCACACACTCCTGTTCACAAATTCTTGTGTTAAAATTCTTGTTTTTTTTCAGTTCTGGGAATCATATGATTGCTTATTAATTTGTTTTCCCTCAGTTTGTCAAAAAAAAAACTGGGTGTGTGCTGGAAGAGACTGGCATTCAAAGCAATTAGAAGAAGCTGACTGACAAGATGCAAATCTCATGTCTGAAAAGATTGGAGCAATCATTTGTTTGAAAAGATCAGGGTCTTCTATGCCTAGCCTTGAAGCCTAATTAATTTCTACTTCATTACAATATAAGCAACTGAGCTGATTTCAAAATATTTGGCTAGGTTAGTCAGTGCCTTGAATTCAAACATTCCCACTCATTTAAAGAAGCACTTATTCCTTCCATTTTTGTCATATTCTCCAGAGGGACACTTCTGACAGCTGAAATAGAGCCAGTAAATTTCTTTTCCATTAAGTTACAAATTGTACAACAGTATACTAAAGTAATTACACCATAAATCTTCTTGCTATGAAGTTTGAGACTTACATTGTTTCCTAGGAAGTAAAATCTAAGTGCAAAATAAAAATCTCTGCAATATTTATGTATACATGGCTGACTTGCCCACGAGGCTCAGTGAGGCAGTCACCTCAGGTGGCAGGCTGGGGCAGCTGGGAGGGGGGGCAGATCTGGGCCCCCGAGAAGCACACTCCTTGCATCTTCCACACATACCCTACTGCTCCTCTCTGGTCTTGTTTTTTTTCTCCTGTGCCATCTTCATTGCACTGGGGCTTCCACAACACACCTCCAATCACCTCAGGGGCATTTTCTGTTTTGCCTCAAGTGGAGAAAACATCAGCTGGCCTTGCATATATATACTGATCCCATAAAAATTTGCATCAGAACTCCTACACCTCTAGGGCTTCCCATTCACTTCAATAGAGACATCAGGTTATTATTTCTAACTCTTTCTTGAATCCATGATATGCTTGGAAAGAAGTGGCAAGAAATAGTTTTAGTTAACTTGCATCCCTTCCATTCAATAAAACAAGAAACTGGGCTGTGCTATTCAAAATTCCAGAACAGGCTCTTACTGCTTCTGCTTCTGTGACTACTACTAAAGCACATCAAAGCAATAGTGCCGTAGAAAGTAACACAAAAGAAAGAATGAAAAGTCAACAGAGAAAGGGGTAAGGGATTACAAAGAGAGATAATAACTGGACAGTTAGACCACATTATACTAGTGTATAATACCACCTGCATCAGTACCAAGTCTGTTTCTGAGCCCAGTTTAAAGTGCTGCTTAGAAACACAGGAAGATGCCTCATAATTATTCAGTCCACTGGTTCCTGTGTATTCAAATTAAGCCCCAGTGTTTTTGTTACAATCCCCTTCTTAATAAAGTCATCAATTTTAATCTTGAATTTAAATTCTCAAAACTTTCTTATTTGTTCATTCGAGCAAGTAAACTACTGCTCTCACTTCATTACAAACAGTATTTCTACCCGCAACACACTTGAGCAAACCTGCTCCTCTTCCTTTCACAGATATTTTGTTGCCATTTGCAACTGTAGCTGCCTCTGATTAGTTATCATCAGTGGTGGAGGAAGGCTCCGCACTACCCGGGGCGGCAAAAGGAAATGCCCGGGGGCGGGGCGTCATGGCGTCACATTGTGACATCACGACAGAGTGCCGCCGCCACTTCCGCAGCCCCCTTTTAAGCCGCAGAGTGAAAAGGCTGCTTGTGGGGTCGCCGATCACGCACGGCAGCCCCACAAGCCGCCTTTTCACTCTGCGGCTCAAAAGGAGGCCGTGGAAGCGGCGGTCCAACGACAGAGTGCAACTGCACCATCAACTCATACAAATCTGAAGGCTTTTTGCCCCCTTCACAGAGTTCATTGTTTTAAACATAGGTAAGGTAAAGGTAAACCCCTGACCATTAGGTCCAGTCGTGTCCAACTCTGGGGTTGCGGTGCTCATCTCACATCACTGGCCGAGGGAGCCGGCGTACAGCTTCCAGGTCATGTGGCCAGCAGCACACGGAAACGCCATTTACCTTCCCGCCAGAGCGGTACCTATTTATCTATTTGCACTTTTGTCGTGCTTTTGAACTGCTAGGTGGGCAGGAGCTGGAACTGAGCAACAGGAGCTCACCCCATCGCCGGGATTCGAACCGCCAACCTTCTGATCAGCAAGCCCTAGGCTCTGTGGTTTAACCACAGCGCCACTATGTCTAAACATAGACAGATGTGGAATTACATTTGAATACATTTTTTATCTTCTACCTTGCTGGCTCTGAGAGAGAGGTTTTTCTCTCCAGGCTAAGAATGAAAATTCCCTGTAGTTTTGCCAGTACAACAAGTCAACATAGAGCTGTCATGTTGCATTTATTAGGATTAGAATCACAATTGAACGTAGAACCACCAATCAGATTTTAAGGCTGCTATTATCTAAGACATAGCAGGTCCCAGAAGAACTTATTATCTACACATATGGGGAACTTGCAGGTGGCTAAGTCACATTTAAGAGCGCATAACTAATTAACTTTGATTAGCTTCATGAAGAACAATGTGTGCCATTCACTTCCATTATTATTATTATTATAAGTATCTGTTCATTAATTTTATGAGGCCATACAGCGAAAGATGGAGAAAACAAGATAGATTAGATGTTCAGAATTGTAAATGCCACAGCTACAAAATGTTTGTAAATGTGAACATTACCATCTTCAGGTTTCTCTAAGGCCCAATCTTCTGCCACTAATTCCACAAGCTTCCTCATATCTGCCCGCCCCCATGCAATATTCCTTCTGCCCCTACAATCTGTCCTTTATAATAGTAACAGCCAAAAGCCAAGGACCTTATGCAGGCTTTCATTATAGATAGCAAATCAGTTTCTTTGCCACACTCCTCTAAACATATCAAATTTACAACAAATATTTATGATGCAAAATGATAATTGCAGGGGATGGTTGGGAGTGAAAAGGTTAAGTCTCATGTCCATAAGCATAAACACATTAATAGTGCAATCCTATCCATGTCAACTCAGCATTAGGTTCAATGGGTTTTAGTCCCAGATAAATGTGTACAGGACTGCTGCATGAAACTTAAAAATTTACTAGACTGATGTGTAAAAGACTGGACGAGGACAATGTATATTTTGATAAAGCTTCTTCATTTCTTTGGAATATTCTGAATGGATGGAACCACAGAATTCAACATGCTTTTGCTACCAATTCATTTTTTATGGCAAATCTAGTCCAATGCTACAAAGTTATATTTACACACATCTCTCAGATCACATGTAGATTGCAAGATTCCTGGGATAGCTCAGCTGGTAGAACATAAGACAATTCAAGGGTTGTGGATTCAAGCCCCACTTTGGGTGAAAGATTCCTGCATTGCAGGAGGTTGGGCTAGATGACCCCCATGATCCCTTTCATTTCTACAGTTCTATGGTTCTATGACATCTGTTTTCTGAAAGAAAGACAGATTTCCATATGCATTTTTGATGTGGTAAGCACCCTAAATTGGGCTTGAGTCAACCCGGGATAATCCATACCAATTTCAGAATCAATCTGGGCGTTTTAGCAGTCCCAGGTTACTCTGTGTGGACCTGGCCTGGGGCTGCTGTGACTTCAGCAGTGGAGGAAGCCTCTTGGGCGCCTGTGGTGGCATGCCCAGGGGCGGGGCGAATCCTGTGCCATCCCTATGGGCACTGTGGCACACCCCATCCCTATGGGTGCCCACAGGGACAGGGCGCATGGTGCCCATATGGGACAGGACGCACAGTGGGACCTCAGCAGCCCTACAGCTGGGAGGGGGAGGCAGCGGGCCTGCAGCTCGTGTGCACTGCAGGCCCCGCAAAGACAAGTGCCGTCCGCCATTGTCAGGGTAACACCCAGGGCAGACCACCACCACCACCCCGCACCACCCCTTCATATGCCCCTGTGTGACCTGCTCTGGGAAAATCCCATATTGACCTGAATCTGCCCAATTCAGTTCCAGATCCAGGATTTGTCCAGAGCCAGTGCACAGCCCTAGAAGTCACCGTCAGTTACCACCTCATAGTGGATGTTTTATCAGAAGCATCTACTTGCAATTAGGTTTGAGGTTTTACATATCAGAAGCATCTACTGAAAGCAAAGTCACTGTGGATTAAAACAAAATTTAAAAAAAAATCCTTCCAGCAGCACCTTAGAGACTAACTAAGTTTGTTATTGGTATGAGCTTTTGTGTGCATGCACATTGAAGAAGTGTGAAGAAGTTGTTTCGACTACGGCAGACCAACACGGCTACATACCTGTAACTCACTGTGGATTAGATCCAGTAGTTTTCCCTTTTCACGAGCTGAACATTGATTCCACAAAGGCAATCTCACTTGGAACATGATCTAAGTGGGCCATCTCCAAGGAACTCAGCCCTATAGGTATATCTTCTGATCATTGCTTTTAATTTCTTCCAAACTAGAGGAACTTTAAAAAGAAATAAGGGTTTATGCAAAAGTTATTTTGTCTAACCACTTAAGTGTTTTCCACTGGGATCTTACTAATATATATTTTTCACTTCAGTTTGGCTCCTTGTCATAAGAATAGGAAATTTATGCAAGAATGTAACCAAAGTATAGCTCTGTACGTTTTGGGGATAGCCTGCTCCCATACACTAAGACAAATTATGTGTAAAAACTGAAGCTGTTTGAGGGAAATTTGTCCCTTTCATCTTTAGCATAGCAATGTGTCAGAACTCATCAGAGTCTAGTATTTGCCTGAGTGAGAAATGGGAAACTGGAAGTTTTGCTTTTGGGGAAAGACTGGTATTAAATGTATATTACCATATACATGTCATTTACTAAGCTAGACTTGTCTGACAACAGCTACTAATACTATTTGGCTTAGTGACAGGCAATGATTAGATGAGAAGATGTAAATCTAGGAGGAAGGTTGGATGCTAGGTACTAGCACATCCCTTTTATCTTATAAAAATACAGCATTAAGTCTAATAGAGCTTTCTCAGTCTTTTAATCAAGGGAAGACAAAAAGTAAAACTTAGGCATGCCAAAATGCAGTAATTGGACCAGAATCCAATTGCTAGCAATCAACAAGAATTATTTAGCATTAATCATTTATGTGCCATTTTTAGTGTCCAATGCTCTGCAATCATTAGCTCATTCATCCCAAAAATTATCCCTTGTGGTAGGTAGTTATTATTCCCTACTTACAGATGGGAAACTGATACTGACAACCCAAAACCTACTTGCCACTATACTTGTAGCTTACTGGACAAGATCTCATCCCCACTAGACTGGAGAAGAATTGCATGGACCTCTTCCAATCTGGTGGAAGATCCAAATCTATACTAGATCCTCTAGAAGGTAATCTCTTCTTAAAAGGGATTTGGAGGTCAGCAAGGACTTCTATGTTTTGGTAATGGACCAATGCCCACATTTCCCCCCTGATCTTTCTAGAGTAGCTATCTCCAACATGAATGCAAGAGCATGTGTGAAAAGAGCCAGTTCTGATCTTCTTTGGCAGTCTTCTCCAACCTGCTGTACTCCAGTTGTTTTGGACTACAATTCTCATCCCATCAGCCCCAGCCAGCATGGGCATAATGGCTTATTTAACTTATATGCAGAATTCATCATGCGAAAGGCTGGGCTGGATGAATCCCCAACTGGAATTAAGATTGCCGGAAAAAATATCAACAACCTCAGATATGCTGATGATACAACCTTGATGGCAGAAAGTGAGGAGAAAGTGAGGAGGAATTAAAGAACCTTAATGAGGGTGAAAGAGGAGAGCACAAAATATGGTCTGAAGCTCAACATCAAAAAAACTAAGATCATGGCCACTGGTCCCATCACCTCCTGGCATGATCACTGCAGATGGTGACAGCAGTCACAAAATTAGAAGATGCCTGCTTCTTGGGAGAAAAGCAATGACAAACCTAGACAGCATCTTAAAAAGCAAAGACATCACCTTGCCGAGAAAGGTCCGTATAGTTAAAGCTATGGTTTTCCCAGTAGTAATGTACGGAAGTGAGAGCTGGACCATAAAGAAGGCTGATCGCCGAAGAATTGATGCTTTTGAATTATGGTGCTGGAGGAGACTCTTGAGAGTCCCATGGACTGCAAGAAGATCAAACCTATCCATTCTTAAAGAAATCAGCCCTGAGTGCTCACTAGAAGGACAGATCCTGAAGTTGAGGCTCCAGTACTTTGGCCACCTCATGAGAAGAGAAGACTCCCTAGAATAGACCCTGATGTTGGGAAAGATGGAGGGCACAAGGAGAACAGAGGATGAGATGGTTGGACAGTGTTCTTGAAGCTACTAACATGAGTTTGGCCAAACTGCGAGAGGCAGTGAAGGATAGGCATGCCTGGCGTGCTCTCGTCCATGGGGTCACGAAGAGTCGGACACAACTGAACGACTGAACAACAACAATTGTGTGGTTTTAGTGTCACTTCCCCTTGTCCTCTCCATATCTGGTTAAACCACTGAGATTGTCCAGTGATTACTTTCAGCTATTATCCTCACCAAAATGGAATTATCCAACACTATTCCTAGACATCATTGAGAAAGAACAAATCATGACAGCTAGCCACTTTGACGTCATTAAACACAGAGAACAAAACTGAGAGGAAAGCTTATTTTCATTGTAAAACCTTCCAATTTAAAACCACAAAAAATGAAAGAAGTTGCAAATAATGGGTGACTGGGAACATTTCCTAACGGTGGAGGCCTGTTGAACTGCAGAATCTCCTTCCCACAGAACTGGTTAAAATACAATTTCTTAAGTAATTTGAAACCAAAGTGGACAAAACACTTGAGAATCTACTAAGGGAAAAGAGACCTGCAGCCATAATAACAGGGACTGACGGTCCATGTCTATCACAGTCTTATTGTTCCACTTTGTTGCTTGCAGCATACAATATAATGCAATTTCAATGCTAGGATTATATTTACATTTGTAGCAAAAGGCCCAGGAGGCTTCTCTAATACTGATGCATCACATAGATGGAAAACATTCATGCTATCACTTTAGTATGAAGATTACAAACCACAGAAATTGTTCGTTGTTTATTGCACAGACTTTGGGAAATCGTCAAAGGAAACTGGTTAACAACTAACCAGTTGATGAGGTTTTGAGTGCAGACCACCTATCAATGTGTGTAACTACCAATAACTCTGCTGGACAGTAACAAAAAATAAGCTGTCCAGTAGGTATCTGAGACACTCGTTCAACTGCATTTAATACAGCTATTGCAGCAACAGTAGGTGTCCAAGCTGGGGATACAAGACAGGTCAAATGAAGTAGTGACAACATAGGAGTGGGTGGAAGCCACCGCAAATGTGCACAAAATATAATTCAAAACAACAACAAAATCCTTCCAGTAGCACCTTAGAGACCAACTATCTGAAGAAGTATCTGAAGAAGTGTGCATGCACACGAAAGCTCATACCAAGAACAAACTTAGTTGGTCTCTAAGGTGCTACTGGAAGGATTTTTTTTATTTTTTATTTTGTTTTGACTATGGCAGACCAACATGGCTACCTACCTGTAACTGAAAATACAATTTGTTGCTCTTATTAATATAACTTTTCTACTGGGAAAATTCTGATTCAGCTCTATCACAGAAATGTTTTCTTCCAGAGCAACTCAAAAATAAATGAAAATACACATTCAGACCACTCTTTTGACCATCTGGTTGGTAGGCCCATGCAGGGTTTTTTTAAAGTTGTGGGGGAGAGTTTTGGTTTCTCTTTGAGGCATGCTTATACAGTGGTACCTCGGGTTAAGAACTTAATTTGTTCTGGAGGTCCATTCTTAACCTGAAACTGTTCTTAACCTGAGGTACCACTTTAACTAATGGGGCCTCCCACTGCTGCCGCACCGCTGCCACGCGATTTCTGTTCTCATCCTGAAGCAAAGTTCTTAACCCGAGGTACTATTTCTGAGTTAGTGGAGTCTGTAACCTGAAGCGTCTGTAACCTGAAGCGCCTGTAACCCGAGGTACCACTGTAGTACTGAAGAGACATTGGATAGTAAATTGTCTACTGTGTAAATTTGAAGATTTCATCACTTTTTGTCCCTGCGGTTGGAGGACGGATGGTGGCTAATAGATTGAGGTTGAATCCTGACAAGACAGAAGTACTGTTTTGCGGGGACAGAGGGCTGGCAGGTGTGGAGGACTCCCTGGTCCTGAATGGGATAACTGTGCCCCTGAAGGACCAGGTGCGCAGCCTGGGAGCCATTTTTGACTCACAGCTATCCATGGAGGCGCAGGTTAATTCTGTGTCCAGGGCGGCTGTCTACCAGCTCCATCTGGTATGTAGGCTGAAACCCTATCTGCCCGCAGACTGTCTCGCCAGAGTGGTGCATGCTCTAGTTATCTCTCTCTTGGACTACTGTAATGCACTCTATGTGGGGCTACCTTTGAAGGTTTCCCGGAAACTACAACTAATCCAGAATGCAGCAGCTACACTGGTGACTGGGAGCAGCCACCGAGACCACATAACACCGGTCCTGAGAGATCTGCATTGGCTCCCAGTACGTTTCCAAGCACAATTCAAAGTGTTGGTGCTGACCTTTAAAGTCCTAACTAAATGGCCTCGGTCCTGTATACCTGAAGGAGCGTCTCCACCCCCATCGTTCAGCCCGGACACTGAGATCCTGCACCGAGGGCCTTCTGGTGGTTCCCGCATTGCGAGAAGTAAGGTTTCAGGGAACCAGGCAGAGGGCCTTCTCGGTAGTGGCACCCACCGTGTGGAACGCCCTCCCATCAGATGTCAAGGAAATAAGCAGCCATCCTATTTTTAAAAGACATCTAAAGGCAGCCCTGTTTAGGGAAGTTTTAAATATTTAATGCTGTATTGTTTTTAACACTCAATTGGGAGCCACCCAGAGTGGCTGAGGAAACTCAGCCAGGTGGGCAGGGTATAAATAAATAAATTGTTGTTGTTGTTGTTGTTGTTGTTGTTGCTGTTGTTGTTGTTGTTACACCCAACACCAAAAATGGTTTTCAAAAAAATCATGTAATATAAAATATTCTGCAATATACCTAATAAATGGAAGCAGTAAAAATAATTATTGTAAGCTGCATAATTAACATAAAGAATGACAGCCCAACAACCTCCAGAAAACCAATGAAAAATGCATGCATTGTTATGTTATTGGGGGATTATTTTGATATCACTGCTACTTTTGTATTTTACGTCGGTTTGTATAACTGTTATTGGCCTTCCTTTGTCTCCTTTGCTTTTTTCCCTGTTTGCCAGATACTTGTTTTCCCCACAGGCACACACACTCAAATTGTAGCTTAAGGCCAAGGTCTTCCAGAGAAAGATTAAATGTCAGCGGCTACTGTGTTTCACAAGCTTCGGTTTGGGCACATAAAAGCTCCAGCTATTATTTTGACCGCAAGGGTGGCACCATGCAGGATTTTTCTTCTGGGGAAGGAGCTGGATAAGAGGTTGGATATGTAACAGCGGGTGGTTGTGTGATGTGGTACTGCTCATTGAACAGTAAATAAGCCCTCAGGTCACAACAAAATTGTATCATGTAGAGAAAGAGATACAGTGGAGCAGAAGGGGAGACTTGGAAATCACTCAGCCTTGCAGAGAGCTTGACAGGACAGGCTCATATTATTGCTGAGAGACTTGGTGGTGCCATTGCCATGACCCTGTGCACAGCACACATCCCTTTTTGACATGGAAGAAAAATGCATATTGTCGTGGAGATGTTGGTATGTTTTCTGAAATGGCTGTGCCCTGATGCAGCTGTGTGTAAATCTAATACAGCTGCTTGGAAAGGAGATGGAGGTATGTAAGCCCATATCTACTTTTGGAAGTACCTGTATGGGAGACCATATCCATCCAGCTGCTCCTTATACTATTCTGCATAATACTGGTTCTGTTGACAAAGCTACATGTTCGCAACCCAATGGAAGGGAAAGACCGTAGCTCAGTCAAGCAAGGCCCGTATGTCAGCAGTAGAACATCTGCATATGGAAGGTTCCAGGTTCAATCTCTAGGTAGGGCTAGGAGAGATTGATTGGTTGTTTGATTGATTGTATTTACTGCATATCCCTCTTTTTTCTCCAGGGAGCTCAAGGTAGAGCACATGGTTCTCTATGACCCCCCTCCTTTTTTTTTAGGTAGGTCCTCAACATGGTATTTTATTTTGTTCATATAAACTATGCCATAAACTCATATGGAATTGGTTCCAGCAGCTCTGACTCCTTGCTGTTGTTTCTCACAAAGTGAGCTTCTCTCGGAGGAGCAGGCTGGCGTTTTCGTTCAAACCAAATTCCCTTTTCCTTTCCTTCATTTTTCTTTCTTTCATTTTCTTTCACACACTGCAAGAAGCTGTCTATGCTGTTTGAGCGCTTAATATGCTCAATTCGCACACTGATTCTCTTGGCCAGAATCTTGCCCTTATAACCTTCTTGTTCACAATAATGCCCACAGCATGCTGGGTAATGTTGTATACCCTTCCATGTCTTGCCATGGTAACATTTGTGGGGCATGCCTTTCTGAATTGTGCCCATGCCCTTTATGTCAACAATATCACCCTTCTTGTAGGGTGCATGTAGGCAGCGAGAGGGACCACACCATGTTTGCAAAAGTGTCTTGAGAACATGTAACGTGTCCCCCTCCTCTTCCCCTTGGTGTTGGTCATCTTGAAGGATTACTGTAAGATGGCATCCGAGGCCGAAAAACCTCTATGACCCATTTTATCCTCACTTTGTGAGATAAGTCCGGCTGAGAGGTAGTACAGTCATACCTTGAGTTGCGTACACTCCGTGTTGCGTACATGCAACTTACGGATCTCCACGACCCGGAAGTCCTCCCCGGAGCGCGCGCAACGCGTGGGTGCGCACGGGTGCACAGAAGCGTTCTGCACACTTCGCGCATGCGCAGAAGCGCAAATATGCGCAAACTTCTGGGTTTTTTTCTCTTTCTTCAGGCATTCATGTTAAGCACACCCGTGTTACGTAGCGCAATCCGGAACGGATCTCGTGCGTAAAATGGGGTACCACTGTAACTGGCCCTAAGTCACTCAGTGCCTGAAACTCTAGAGAGTCACTGCCAGTCAGTGTAGAGAGAACTGAGCTAGATGGACCAGTGGTCTGATTCAGGGTTCATCCACACTTCCACTTGTCCCATGCCAAGAGGCTTTTCGCTTGCACCACCAGGAAAACTCACTGAATTAGAGCAAAAGTCAATCTACAGGAAACCCAATGGACATTTGTTCCAATTTAGCAGTAAACAGTGGGTTTTCGCAGGAGAAGGTGGTGAGGAAAGTTGAAACGTGGGCGAGCCCTCAGCTGAAAGCAGCTTCCTGTGTTCCTGTATTCCAGCTGATAGATTGGATTGGGGAGTCACACATGCAGGACCCAACCCCAGTCAGTCAGGAATACATGTGACAGAGTTTCCTTCCTGAGCCCTACTTGGACTGAGGTGTTTTTTTTAAGGAATGTTTATGGACTGTAGCCCACGTACCCAGTAATCTGTGATATCTAGAATGGGTTTCATTAGTGGAGATTTAAACTGGTAAACTCTATTATTAGTACATAATGTTCCAAAGCAAACAGAGCAGAATAAGAAGAGCACGTCTAAGCTATGTCTAATCAGCCCTCCACGTAAACTTTACCTTTTTTATCCTTGATGTGAACACCTCTGTACAGTGATCTACAGCAGCCCAGCACTGTGATAAACTATCATAAGCTTTACAGAATTTATAGACTCTTACACCTTCAAATAAACCACCTTTTTTTTGAAAAAGTAATACTCAAGCTTGTATGTCACACAGCAAAAAAAAAAAAAAAAAGAATGAGCCACTTGCTCCTGCCTAAATTATTTATCGGAAAAAGAAAAAGAAAAGTCAATTTCATTTCATGACGGCAGCAGAACACCAAGGGAAAGCTGCAAATTATGAATAGACTATTGATCTGTATGTCAGAAATATGCTAGAAACGTAAGACTGATATCTGGCACACAGTTCACGTAGACTCTAAGCACAGGTCCTGACAGGGAAAAGTGCACAACTGTACAAAGGACGTCAAACATCTAACATGGAGGCAGGCCTATAGTGTAGAAGATAACATAATTGTTGTGCAGAAGAGTTGATGTTTCAATGGCACACAGGCTATACCAGGTTCAGTCCCTAAACATATTTCTCTATGGGGAGGAAGCATGGGTGTAGCCAGGATTTTTGTTGGTGGGGCAGGCTTTTTTGGGGGGAGAGGTTTTGGGGGGAGCAGAACCTCAGAATTGTATTTATTTTTATTGACTTGGGGGCAGCTGCCCCCCTTGGCTATGCCCATGGAAGGAAGCATGGTTAAGGGTACCTGATCCAGACATCTCCAGCTGAAATAATTAGGCAGAACGTGGTGGAGACCCACTGCTAGTCAGAGTAGAAAATTTGAGCATAGATGAACAAACAGCCCAACCTGTTCTAAAACAACTTCCTAAATATTCATAATTAGCAAATAAGGAAAAGATGTCTCCTTGAGTGATCCCAAAGAGATGTCAGCTAAACCAGGCTTCCTCAACCTTGGCCTTCCATATGTTTTTGGCCTATAACTCCCATGATCCCTAGCTAGCAGGACCAGTGGTCAGGGATGATGGGAATTGTAGTCTCAAAACATCTGGAGGACCGAGGTTGAGGAAGCCTGAACTAAACTAACTACAAAGCACCCATGATAGTCCACATCATCCTATCGTAAGTGGTTCACTCAGCTGTTCCTTTAAAAACAATGGGCAAACCATATCAAGCTGTAGAGCTCATGGGATGCTGTTTTCTCTGCGGAACCATTTCAACTTAATGTCTTCATTAACTCCTTGATAGCTGCTTTTGGGTTTATAGTAGCCTTACTGTGCTAGAAATTCTGCTTCCTCATCAGCTCAGAAAATAAAACTGAACAGGGTGGTTAACAATCACCATGAGGCAAACGTGCCATCTGTACTATAGCCTCAGTTTCCCAAGCGTGTTACACCATGATCTATCTTGGGGAGGGGGACAACATCTGTGCACCCAACCATTACCTTTCAACTTTTAGTTTTCCAACATCAGGAGCATCTATAGTTTTTAAATAGACAGCTAGCTAAATAGATAAATAATTATCTCCCTTGAGTGTCTATAGTTTTAAAATAGATAGATACTTATTTCTATTTTCCCTTTTTTTAATACCCTTCTTGTGTGTGTTGTGTTGTTTTGAGGAATTGGAGTGCTGCCATCATTTCTGCTCTCCAAAGCACTTCTGCTTCTTCCTTTCAAGACTAAATTCAAGTTTAAATCATTTCTACTTCAATTCACTTCACTTCAATTAAGAAAGATGGCAGTGAGTAGTGAGGGAGCCTCACTCTTTATTCATGGAGGCCAAATTCAGCTTGTCTTCTCAGTGGAGCAGCAGCTAATAATAAGTTTTTAGACATCTGAGGAGGAACAGCAGTGTCCAGAGATTAGTGATCAGTAAGAAAACACATTCTTTTTTTCTTTTTCTTTTTTGAACCAAACATTCCCTTTAATACTATGTTTAAATGGTTCAATAATCCATTTATTTGTTTATTTTAGAGTTTTCCACAATCACTTCTCTCGTGCGTTTCCTGCTGATATTGCCATTCTGCTCTTCTCTAGCAGCTGTTTACAAGAGTTGCCTTTTTGTTGCTGGTCAGAATGACTCGTAATTAATTGCATCTCTTCCATTTATCCTGCACTGCTAAGCATATATTGACTCGCTCCTTGTGTTTTGACCCCATTAGTGCTTCTATTTCTTTTTCTGTGCAGCAGAGGCCAAATTTGGAGGTGCCATCAGGCCGCCTGCCATCTCTTTGTCCTTCTATAACAGGCTTCCTCAACCTCGGCCCTCCAGATGTTTTGAGACTACAATTCCCAGCATCCCTGACCACTGGTCCTGCTAGCTAGGGATCATGGGAGTTGTAAGCCAAAAACATCTGGAGGGCCAAGGTTGAGGAAGCCTGTTCTATAAGGTCACGGGCTCACTTAAGAGGGTGTAAAGTGCAAGAGGGGTGGCCCTTGAATAGAGTTACCAAACAGATAAAGCCTGCCGTGTTGTGCACACTCACACGGGAGTAAGTGCATGTGAACATAGTGAAACGTAACAACCTAGTTCCCTCTAGACGTTGTTAGGATGCCCAACTCCCATCAGCCCCAGCAAGCCTAGCCAATGATATAGGATTGTAGGGGCTGCAACAGGAAACACCTGGAGGGAATCAGGTTGAGTAAATGTGTCATAAGTAAGTAAGCCAGCCTTGTATTCAGTTTTATGAGCAAAGAAGGCAAAAATTTGGCAGGCATCAGATCATAAGAGCCCTGCTGGATCAGATCAAAGACCCATCTAGTCCATCATCCTTTTCTCACAGTGGCCAACCAGATGCCTGTGGGAAGTCCTCAAGGTAGCATACTGCCTCTGACCATTGTGACAGAACATCACTATCATAGCTAGTAGCCACTGAAAGCTTTATTCTCCAAGTGTTTTTTTTTCCATTGCTGCAGCAGACGTTTGCTCACCTGCCAGACCTCTTCTATCTGTGGAGTTTTAAAAGGCACAAGTATCCTGTTCTTTCTTAAGCAGAGCAGCCCCATCCTGAATATATATTATTCTCCTAATTTCCTATCTTCAAGTGTCATTAAGGGCTGCTTCAACTCTTCTTTTAAACACTTATGGCAGCCTGTATCAGAAACCTCTGCATTTAATGGCTGCCAGAATTCCAATAAGTATGTGGCATAATCCAGACAGTGCCTTGGGGCTGAAATACACTTATCAGTAATGTTATTATTATATCTTATTACCTGCTTTTGGAAACAGTCGCAGCCCATGTCTCTGCATTTCCTTTTCTCCAGGCCACTGAATAAGTTTCCTCTATAAATGTCACCATAATTAAATTTGACCCCCCAAACCCGCTCTTCTTGGCCTCTCCACCAACTGTATTTCGGAAGTAAAGATATGTGAAATGCCTGGTGACGGTGCTTAAGAAATGTGCTGGGGATCAGGCATGATAGAGGTGTATAGAATTATACATGGTGTGGAGAAAGCAGATAGGGAGATGGTTTTCTTTTTCACCCTCCCTCATAATACTAACCATGGCGGCTCTTTCCTGCCTCCACAGTAAGATGTGGTTATGTCTCTGAATACCCAGTTGCTAGAAATAAAAAGTGGGGAGAAAGCTGTTACCCTCGGGTCCTGCTTGTGGCCGCTGTGAGAAGAGGATGCTGGATTCTAGTTGTCTTAGTTCTTATGACAGCAGATGTACAAGATCCCAGCACATCTCATGGGATGAGGGTGAAGATGGCTCTATACCCTTTATGCTGACAATGTGAGACTTCACAGGCTAATGTTTCCCACATGCTGTGGAATTATGCCATTGTGGCTTCACTCTGGAGAGAAGCACAAGATTCAAAGGACAATAAAGCTTGTTCCAGAATCTCAAGGGGGCTTAGGCTAGTGTGTTGTTCCCCCCGCCCTCTCTCTCAAATAGCACATCCCTATGCTATTCCCAGAGTGGCATATCAATAGTCAATGTATGCAGAGTGTTTAGCCTTTATACAGATTCTTCTCCGTGTGGTGCTGTTGACTGAAATTTGGTGTGTGCAGTGGCCAGATCTAACCCGCAGAGGAATTTCAGTCCTTTTTCCTTATGTGCTTCACTAAAGTGCACAGCGAATCAAACAGGGACAGAGAACCTAGATTTCAAATTCTGTACAGTATAAGCAATAAAAATAATTCAGACATATGCAATAGCCTTTAATGGAGCATTAATATGTCAAGGCCGCGGGTGGCGCTGTGGGTTAAACCACAGAGCCTAGGGCTTGCCAATCAGAAGATTGGTGGTTATAATCCCCGTGATGGGGTGAGCTCCCGTTGCTCGGTCCCTGCTCCTGCCAACCTAGCAGTTCGAAAGCACGTCAAAGTGCAAGTAGATAAATAGGTAGCGCTCCAGCGGGAAGGTAAATGGTGTTTCCGTGTGTTGCTCTGGTTCGCCAGAAGTGGCTCTTAGTCATGCTAGCCACATGACCCAGAAGCTGTACGCCAGCTCCCTCGGCTAGTAAAGCAAGATGAGCATCGCAACCCCAGCGTTGTCCGTGACTGGACCTAACGGTCAGGGGTCCCTTTACCTTTACCTAATATGTCATTGAAAACAGATTATTTAATTACTTTGACAGAGAACCAGACCCTGATTTCAAATTGTATATAAGCATCAAAAATAATGTCAATGTTTGCAACAGTCAAATATCATTAAATAGCTAGTTTTCAATAGTATCCAGGAAGATAGTACAGTATACAACCATATAAAGTCTAATTCTAGGTAAAAATAGCCTCAGTAAACAGGACCCAAACTAGAGGTGACTAACTTCCGCTCTTATTTTTTTAGTACCAAAAACAGCCTCAGAGAGCTGTGAGTGGGAAATGGTGGCAGAATGGGGCTGTCTCTTATCATGTTTCTGCTCAAAACATGCCTTTCTCCCCCTCCCCCCGTCTTGACACTTTTCTATTCATAAAAGGGAAAATAAGCTGAGAAAGATGATAAAAACCGTCAAAGAGATCTCCTCTGCTTTAGGGATGGGGAGAAATTTGATTCAGTTCACAAATTAAAAGTAAACCTTCATAATTTGCTCCTTTTAAATCAATACACAAACTAAAACACAGCCATTCTTCAAAATTCACACTTCTCCTAATTTTGCTAGGCAGTCATTCCTTCTGCCAAGCAATTTGTACAAAAATGCATACATAAAAGGGTGAAGTGTGCATAGGAATTAATGTATTAGTGAACATAACATACAAAAATTCATTATACTAGAGCAGGAGTGAGGAAACTTTTTGGCCTGCATGGCCAGATCTCCCACCACCCCGTGGGCCAACTCTGACAGGTGGGTAAGACCACCCACTTGTCAATCATCTGATATAATGGTATCATGTGATTGGCAGGTGGGTTGTCCTACCCAACTGTCAAAGTTGGCCTGTGTCAGGGTAGGGATGGGGGAAGGTAGCAGCCAAGCATGATTGAGTCCATCAGTATGGGGAGTTCAGTCCTACCTTCAGGTGTAGCATAGATGGGCTTGGTTTGAGGAAATATCCTTGCATACCACTGGAACTTGTGGGAAATGGCCTCCTGTGGGCCAGAGGTTCTCACCCCTATACTAGAAGAAATTGTTTTTCAAAACTGTGTATCAGGCAAAGTTGCATACAAAAATATACACAGTAAGAAAAGATGACACTAAGATGTGAATGGTTTTTTCAAGAGGATTATTTTATTCTGTTTTATTTTAAAAGAACTTCCATTCTTCATTTGTTCACTATATATAAACAATATTCACTTCGTCCAAGCTAATATAACACCCAACATTGCCACTTTCTATAAACAAACATTTTCTTCAACCCTCAAATCCAAATTTCATTATTTCTTTTCCTTTTTCATGCAAGAAGTCTATGAGATGTTAACAATGACTTTTCTCTAATTAAGCATGCCAATTTTGCCATCTCAGCTAAGTCTGATAGTTTTAACAGTCAATCTTCTCTTGTTGGTAATAATGGGTCCTTCCAAGAAGAGGATTTAAAAAAAAAAGTTAACCTAATGTGGAGAAGTTTAAAGTAAGATTGGAAAAATGAGAAACTGAAAGAAACCAAAATTGTCAGATTTTTCCCATCGCTACTCTGCTTAAACTCGCAGCTTCCTGAGCTTGCTTTTGGTTTTTAAAGGATACATATGGCTGCATGATTCATCTAGTTCAGGCTAACTCAGTAGCTAGCTTGCAAAGCATCAGTCTCCCCTGGCAAAGGAAGTCAACATCTGTGCCATATAAGGATCGTTTTCTTCAAGACGCAAGCAAGATAGGACATGGGGAATTAATAAAGGCCCTTAAAATGCACAAACACAGATCGTTTCTCTGATGAATTATGTTGTGAAATCCTCTTCCAAGTTCTCCGTCTCTCTCATGCTGAGTTGGCAGGTGCCCCTCTCTTGCCTCTCACAGAGATGCGTGAACACCCACACGCATGCAAGCAGACATATGCGCAGAAAGAAGCCGCAGGGAGGCTAGAGCCTGCTCTTGCTTGCGGCATTCCCTTTCCCACCCCCCTCTCACAAGGGCATCAGAAACGGTAGCACAGATTGCTTAAGTGAGAAGGTGTTCTGTTGCTCATAAACTCTGCTATATGTGAGAGGTGTCTGGAGGCACAGGAGCACGTTCGATGCTCCGTTGTTTGGCAGAATGCTTACCGTTGAAGAATTGGCTCTCTAGCCTGCTCATTGTATGTCAATCAACGAAGCCAACCTCAGGGGTACCCAGAAGCTAAAAAGCTGCCTTTGCAAATATATAGACACAAGCAGAGAGAGTTTGCAACGCTGAAAACAAATGGAGGTAAACAAATATATATATGGCATGGCGTGTGCACTTGAAGCTGATATAGTAACTTGCCATCAATCTCTTGGCTGGCTTGCCGGTGAATTGTACAGTTTATCTATTTCAGTGAATATGAAATACAGCAACCAGGTGGTCACCTTTCGCAGTGTGTTTATTTTAATGCTAAATGTACTTGAACTAACGCTGTATTTGTTTGCTTAACTGATAAGTCACTGGTAAGGCATCTGCATCCGGGATGGAGGGATCAATCAGGAAACCTGACAGCTTTCCTATTCTCGTCATATCAAAGTCTGGTTGGGGACATTATTGCTGCAATAAAGCCTGTTGAAAGCTGCTAAGTGATTCTGGCAGATCAGTGTTTCAGATTGAAGTACACACTGTTCTTGTGAATGATTTTTTAATGCTTCCAGTCTTCCACAAAAAGGGGTGAAGAAACTGCCGGTGAAAGTTCCTGCATTTCTGAGAGTCCAGCCCTATTGATTGTGAAAGCAAGGTTCCACCAATTTAAATTTTTAAAAAAGTAGTACTAGGAGCTGGTACTAGAAGGCAAAACTTCTACACATACTGCATGACGTATATAGGAATACCTGGGAGGTTGAGCCAGTGGCACCTTTCAACAACCCAGGAAGGTGGAAGCAAGCAAAAAAAAAAAAAAGGAAATCTGGGAGAAATTTCCATTCTACTCCTGATAGACAAAAACCTCTGTGCATGACGAATGCTTGAAACAAGTAGGTTGTTGTGTGATATAAAGCGGGACTGTTGTACCTGGAACACTGGATATTTAAAGAGACAGGCATTTTATTCCAGTCCTTGGCTAGATCTAGACATGTCAAAGAAGTGATTCAGTTAAACGCGTTGTAAACTCATACAGGGAAATGTGGTAGGGAAAGACAGGACTCCACAGCGCCATATGGTGTCACAGTGTTATACAGTATCACATATACAACACATAAAACACTTTTTCTTTACCCATCTAGCTGAGTCCCTTGAATCTGCTGTGGCTGATCACATTGCAGTGCACTTGTTCCAAGAAAATCAAGAATAGCCTGATGACCTTTGCCCAGCTTGCCTAAAATAGCCTCTTTTCTAAGCACCAAGGGTCACTCATTTTCAGAAGTATCCCACCAAGCCTAATTGGAGCAAATGGGTCCTAATCATTTAAGGTTGTTACGTCCATGCAGAGTCTCCTGTCTCCTAGGCCAAATCACATGGAAAGTGACTTTCAACCATTACAGCTGCCACACATTGCACTTCGACACAGAAGCAATTTTGGCTGCCTTCTTGAGGAGTGGGGAAACCATTACATTTAAATTAAACTGAAATAAGAATTTGGGGATATTGTTAATCTGGATTCTGATGAGCCTGGCCACATAAAAAAGGCATACTTGTTCCAGAGAATGCTAGGAATTATGTCAGAATTAAATTGTGGCCTCTCATTTCATCTCATTAGGGCACAGGTAAGGAACCTTAGGCCTAGGGGTCAAATGCAGCCCTACTTGCCTCTATATTTGATACTCAGAATTGTCCCCAGGCCACACCCTTCCCTTGCGCTACATCACACCCTGAGAGCAGACCCTCCAAGTCCCGGATTTACAGAAGCTGCCCCAGTTTCTGATTTGATCACAGAATGTCCCACTTTTCATTGGGACGTCCCTATTTTTATCGGAGAAATGTTGGAGTGTATGTGAGTGTGTTTGCCTGGCCAGAATGTTTCCTTCAACTCTGAGATTTCCTCTTACTTGCCTGGATGGAGGATGCAGAGGGGTGTGTGATTGTGTGTAGTAATTAACCTACTGTACAAGGGTAAAGCTTATATATTTGTTGCTCCACCCCTTTTTGCCTCTGGCTCCACCCCTGCTGGCATGTGGTCCTTGGAAGGCTACCCAGAAGGGAACATAGCTCTTAATTAGAGAATACTAGCATGCATTGTCTGGTCAAGCACCTTGGAAATTACTGCTTGAGAAGCAAGATGGTGTTTACCACATGGCCAGTGATTCTATGAAATGTGCAACTATGCAAATAACAGCAGGAGCAGCAGCAGCTCACTCTTTCATCTAGAAATGTTAGCTATTGGTTAGCTTAATTCTGTGCAATTATATGAGGTAAGAGAGCCGTCCCCCTTTAGTAAATATGGATTCATCTTCCATTTCTTTGGAATCTGGCTAAAAATAACCCCAGGGTATATTTTAGATTATGAATTGATGCATTTAATAATTAAATGTTATATGAAGCTGTAGATATATGGGGTAGGATTTGAAGTTGCACTGCTATGAACGTTCCATCTGTGCCAGTATTTCAGTTTGCCAGACACAACGATCCCCCCTTTCCCCTCACACTGTCATGAGGTGGGTCTTTCTCCTGACACACACACTGAGCCAATTTTCGGCGGGGGTGGGGGGTGTGAGAGAAAAGGGAAGGGAAGGGAAGGGAAGGGAAAGCCCCATTGCAGAAGCAGAAATCCTTGTGCAGGGCTTCCTCTGATGGGACTCCTTAGGTAAATCCTGGCCACTGAAGTAACACATATCAAAGGTGTCTGGATCAAGGAGCCATCTTGTCATCTGTCTTAGACAATAGATTAAAATAGATTGTTTGAACAGTGATCTCAATTTTCCACCTCTTAGACCTTCATGCATCACACAGTATTCTGACAGCCTGACATTTTCCTTGCAGTACGGTACTCTGTGTTCCCCACTCTGGTTCCATGTTGTTCAAAATGGCCCTCGGAAGGAACATGCAGTACTTAAAGGCCGCATTCAGTTGCTACCTGTTTAGACAGGTAAACTAATAATCTTAAAATGAAAGCTTGGGGGACGAAATAGCTGAGGTGACAAAGCGGAACTGGCACAGAGGGATAAGAATGATCTCTGAGCAGGGATAGAACAGCTCTCCGTTTTCTCATGCCACTGAGACAAAAATGTGCTCTTATTTATGGTCATTAAAATGCCATTAGACATGAAGCTCTGTTTATTTTTGCTAGGCAAGTCTTTCTCACAGACAATCAAGTAATATTTATACAGCCAAAAGCAAAGTCCAGCTAGTTATGCTTGTTTGCAGATTACATATGCTCAGTTACCTGGTACAGTTCATCTGGCAAGCCTTTCCAGTGAAATGTTAGTCCTAAATCAGCTCCAGTCATTTTGTTATGCTGCTGCTCAATATGTGTGAAACTGTCTGCAAGAGAAATCCTGGCTTACTCAGGCTTGAATTGGGGAACTGGATCTTGCCTCTTTACTCATTCATGCTAAGGCCAAACCATCGATTAAACTACATGATGCCGGGCTGAAATGTTTGTGTTTGACTGTATCTTTTTACATCCACAGCATTCCTGCTTCCCTGTGCTATTTGTCCTACCATTGCAAAAGAAACACTAAAAATATAACAACCATGATTAGAGTGACAGTGTTAGGAAACTCACCATAAGTCTCACTGAATATAAGCTAGAGCTCCTCTAGGTGCCCAGGTACTCCATTGTGGTGAAGTTGACAAATAGATGGTTCTTCTTTAACACCATTGCATCTGTGCAGAGGCATTAAGTGAGCTGTTTCAGGTGTTTGAAGGTCTCCATGGAGGCAATTTGATTGATTGATTGATTGATTGATTGATTGCTTTTATATCCCGCTTTTTCTCCAAGAATTTCCAGAGGGTTACATGATTCTCACCCTTCTCATTTGATCTTCACAACAACCCTGTAAGGTAGGTTTGGCTAAGGGGTAGTGACTCATCCAAGGTCACCAAGTGAACTTCATGGCTGAATGGGGATTTGAACCCTGATCTTGCAGGTCCTAGTACAACACTCTAACCACTACACCACACTACATCTCAATTCCCCAGGGACAACCTACAGTGGTATATTTCCAAGACACTTCGTAGATAAAATTGTTTGTATTTGTTCCACCTTGGACAGCTGTGTTCTCTCCTCTGACTTGTGTTCTTCTTTGGTGTTTTTTTTAAACCCTCAGTGGAGCCAACATTATTAAAGCATTATTGACAACTCTTGAAAATTCATTTTGGGAGCATTTGTGTCTGTGTTGTCCTAGATGCATTTCAGTCTTGTTTCCAATCTGCTCATGATACTGAAATTGTCATGATCACCTTGGTGGAAGACCTTCACTTAGAATTCCACAGGGGGAGTGTATCCCTCTTGATTCTGCCAGATCTGTTGGCGGTGTTTGATACCACTGAGTACAATATCCTTCTGGATAATCTCTCACGGTTGAACTTTGGTGGGACAACTTCACAGTAGTTCTGGTCCTTCATGAGAGGACATTTCCAGGTGAAGGTTCTAAGGGACTTTGGTTCATATCCATGGCTTATAGGTTCCTCGGGTTTCTATTCTGCCCCTCCCCGTGCTTTTAACATCTGTATAAGACTGCTGGGAGAGGTTGTCCAGAATTTTGGAGTACTGCAGTCTCTCTCCCTTTCTAACCATATCAAGGAGGCTGTAGATGTCCTAGACCAGTGCTTGATGACAGAAAGGCATTGGATGAGGGCTAACAAACTGAAACTAAATCCAAGTGTTCAATTTCAGTGCTTACCTGGTGTTAAAAGGGGCAGGGCCACCCAGAGGGGATTGGAGGAGATCCTATTGTACCAGGCCTACAGCAGGTAGGGGGCTAAGATTCGTGGCTGTCTTTCTTATTCTTTTAGTAAGTCATTAGAGCCAACATTAGAAGACATCTGAAGGCAGTCCTGTATAGGGAAGCTTTTTAAGGTTTAATGTTTTGTTAGGTTTTTATATGTGCTGGAAGCCACTCAGAGCGGTGGGGCAACTATTTCAATCTGGTTTCCAGCTTTGTCATGAAACTGAAAGTGGTATGATCACTTTGGTGGTAGACCAATCAAGAACAACTGCACAGGCTGTCTATTCATTTCTGAGTGCAATTCAGAGAGCTAGTTTTACTCTAAAGTGGCTTCCAGTCACTTTACCTGGACTGACTTCCTGCATATAATGCTGCCCAAGAACCAAGATAGTCCACAGAGGTCCATCTTTCTGTTGCTTCAGGAATTTGCATCAACCCATGAGGACGTTTTCTTTGTCAGCCCATCACCTCTGGAAGTGCTTTCCTCTGGGCACTGCTTCTGCTCAGGGCAGTCAAAACTTTTCTTTTTATTCAGGTCTTTAAACCTTCCTAGATATTTTGGCTGCTGCGAGTTCTGTTTTGTTTGTTGATATTATTGAACTGTTTTCAACGTGCACCACTCAAATCTCCTTAGGGAGGATGAGTAGGATGCAAATGATTTTAAATAAATAAGTAATCACTAAATAAATTTCCTGCAGAGAAAGATGGAAGGCAAAATCAATCCTCCTTCACTCCTGTCGACAATCATCACCAAAAACAGGGCTTAAAACTCCTTTGGGATATTTCACAAGCTAGTTTTCACACAATATCCCCCACCCGCTGCATTTTCCAGAGATGTTTTCCCCATTACGAATGTATGTACGCTGTCTGAGAAAACTAGGGACGGTGGGCTTGGTGATCAATTAGTGTTTTCTAAGTTGAGCTCCATTTAAAAAAAAATAACAATTTGAAGACTTGTTTCTTAAGTCACTCTCAGGCACCGGCCTCTGCAATATTGAATGCTTTTAGTTTCTTTCCATCAGTCAATGGCAGCTGAAAATGCTTGGCAAATAGCATTGACATACAATTGGCAGTTCCCTTTGCCTGCCTGCTTGCTTGCTTGCTTATTTGCTTGTGGGGTGGGCAGAACACAGACACAGTTGCCCTGGATGCAGTTAAACTGAGGCTGGATCATAGACTCACATAACTGTAGAGTTGGAAGAGACCCCAAGAGCCATCTAGTCCAGCAATCACAACTAAGGCATCCATGACAGATGGCCATCAAACTTCAGATGTTCAGATAGCTTCTTTTTGCCCATCCAGAGTAACATGCAAGGGGGAACTTCAATTCACCCACATCTCCTCCCAGGTGAGATGGGTGAGTTCCATCTATCTGTAGTATTCGGGCATCTCACCACAAGGTGACACTCTCCACTTGCAGCTCAAGCCGAGGCATCGTTTCCTTGACATGCCGACAGTGATCCATCTGAGTAGATTGCTATATATATGTATGTATGTATGTGTAATATATATATATATATATATATATATATATATATATATATATCCCCAAATATTTCTACCTAGGAAGACAAAGTAGTTACTCCCCAAACCATCCATAATGCAGGATGGCTCCAGATATCAGCAAATCTGCAACTGTGTTGTTTTCTCCTCTATGTGCTTCCATTTGAATTATTTTTAGCATAAAATGAGTGAAAGGGATTGACCCAGCTCTCTGCCAGCCTGGTAATGGATGTAGATGCCATGGCAGATGAGACTTAAGCCTTCAGGACCTATATTGTTGCAGTAAGAAAGGTAGTGGCTCACATTGAAATCCTAATGCACATCTACCCCAAAACAAACCTCACTGAATTCACTGGTACTCCCAAGTTAGTGGGTTGCGGCAGCTGCAGTTATCTGACCACCTGTTGACCACATCACTGCTGCTTAGCAGTAAGTATGGGAGGGCGGACAGAGTGATGTTGAGCTTGGAACAGTGCTAATGCATCAGCAGAGCCAATCCATAAATACCAGCTGCCCATTTGTACTGTGCTGACCTCACCATGGCCTATTTGCGCGCACGCACGCGCACACACACACCAGCTCCTGGAAAGCAGCAGCAATGCAGGCAATGGGAAGTCAGGTAAGCGCCATTGGTTCGGCAATAGCTACTGCTCCCAGGTGAGAGTGCATATAGAATTGCACCCTTACACTTTCATTTGTCTCGTGGTTCCTTAATCGCTTGCTTTACATTTCCTGCCTTCATGTAGCCTATTAGCCTTAAGTTGCTCGCCTTGCTTGATATTTTTTTCAGTAGACAACTAGAAGCACACCATGCATTACTGATATACTATATTTTCCCCAAAAGTTAAAAGTTTTGCCTGACTTTACTTATTAATTAAATGTATTTATTTATTAAATGTCTATCCTACCCTTCCTTTCAAAAGGAGCCCTTTAATGCTACAGCTCACTAAAATGACAGTATTTTTTAAACGTAGCACAGGTATTAGACTGTAAATGCAGAGTAGACAGTAGCATCATATCACCCTGGCAAGGCAATGGCCAAATGTCTTAGATTTCCTGAGCTTCCTTGGTAACTTGCAGCTTTTCTTCTGCTGTTGGCCTGATATGTTAATATCAGTGTCACTTGTTGCACCCTCATACAGGATTTCAATGCAGCCTGTTGTACTAGCTGGGCTAGACTGCACAGCACAGCACAGCAATGCAATGCAAACAATAATTGCCCAACGGCTTGCCAGAACATCCTGAAATAATTATCTTCTTTACCACTGGCGGAGCAGATAGCTGTTCAACTCAGCATGCTTCCTCATATAAAGTATTACTCAACGGCTGTAACTTTGCTACCCTTATTGAAGTGCTCTTCAATCTCTGTCTGTTCAAGCTGTACTTCATGTAAATTCCTTCCTCCTCCTTCTTCTTTTTTAGACACTGTTTATTTTCAAAATAGGAAAATTCCTTAAGGAATTTGCGGTCAAATACCTTGTTTTGCACTCACCTTTCTGAAATGAATTTCATGTAGGTAAACGAATCGGGATAAAGATCCTTGGAGAGAAAAACCCTCTCTCTTTTATAAAAGTTAGAACTAAATTGGGATAATATTTCACATCCTGAAAACCTCGCCTGCCAAGATCACAGTGGAGAAGCAGGAAGGCAAAGATACAATAGACTGGAGATCAAAGTCCACTGTGGTGTGTCGATACCTCATGGATGTTTGCCGTTTACAACCCCTGCTATCTTATTGCTTCTCCTCCTAGAGGTGAACGATAATCTATGGATTCAAATCTGTTGAATGTCCACATTATATAATTCAGTTTGGTGGCTGTCAATCAAAAGGCTTCAAAGGGGAACCATCAAAGGTGCAAACCTTCCACACTGAATAAGGGTATAATGAGGTTATAGCTGGAGATACCAGCTCTAACCAACTGAGCTATTCATATCAATGCCTTCCATTGATATTTATTCAGGTTTTGTCTGAGGCATTCTGCTTTTCTGCAGTATCCTGTTCTGTTTCTTACTTTCCACCTTGGTGGCCACTTACACATAGGGATATAGAGTGTCTATTTCAGGTTCTCACTTTCCCAATCTTAAGTGCAGCTCACCTCATTTTGCGTGTTTAGACCTTTTACCTTTCCCCATAAATAAATTCACACAGGAGTCAGATATTTGGTTTGGTTTTTGGCAGAAATTTAGGCCACAACTTTATTGATTACAATCAAGTGAGTGGTTGCATAGGTTCTGGTTTGACTATCTCCCTGCACCCTTGCAGGCAGCCCTGTCCCAGAGCCACGTTCATGGGACAGACAAGGATGATCACCAGGGACAGCTGCTGGTAGGGGTACCTATCAGCCATCCTGATGTCCCTGGGACTTGGGCACTGGCCGGACCCCTTGAGGGGACTGACAACCATTGAGTCCCTGGATTCCTGTACTGGAATAGCCTGCATTTTCATAGGCGTGGCCACATCACGTGCCACGCCTATCACCTGAACCAAAGCCTATCCAAAACTTACAAGTTGTGACTAGTTGCTATGTGGCAGGCGAAACCCAAATGGCACCAGCCAATCAGCCAAGTGGGGAAAATTCCTACCATGCCCCTGTCCCAACAACAGACGACACACGACAGCATAGCAAGGTCAAGCACAAGCCCTAAATATAGGGAGAGGTGGGCGGGTGTTCTGATGCGAAAGCCCCAAAGAGGAAGCTCAGTAGCCTCACATGGGTTTATATAGGTCCCGCGTTGCTGCTTCTTGAATGCACCCCATTGGTCAGATTGCGCCCAAGCAGCGCTGGACCCACCTATCAGGGGTTGTGGCTGTTCCAGGATTACCCACCCACAACACTGGGTCAGGTGGCCAGGTCACACCGCAACACGTGCCGTCTTTAATGGAGGACCCGATTTCCCATTCATCTGTGGGGGGTTTTCAGGTCCTTGTGAAAATTTGCAATTTCCCCATAACATTACATACATTTATATGTTGATAATGTATTCATTGCTTTTTACAAATTCCCAGCAAGTGGAAAGTAAGTAGGAACACAGGCAAATGCTATACAGCCTGAGAATCCCAGACACTAAACACCACCACAGCATCCTAAGACTGCTTCTTACCAGCAGCTCTGTTAAAATTCAAATAGAAAACAAGCAACTGTGGACTTCACCCCTCCTTGAAAGGTTTCCCTTCCAGCTGGTCATTGCAAAAATTCTGCAGCTAAGTAACTAAGTGCATGAGTTTGCTTTTTTCCCCTCCTCTCTCCCAGTTCCTTTTTCCTTTTGTGTCATGTCTTTTGGATTGTAAGCCTGACTCTGAGACCGTCTTGTCAGTGATATTGCAAGCGGCTCTGGCAGGAGTGTGTGTGTGTGTGTGTGTGTGTGTGTAAGAGCAACATAAAAATGCTTTAAATAAATATCTATTTATTTTTAAGTGAAATCCACACCGTCTGTACTCATAGTACTGTGTGAGGTTTTCCTCTTGGCCAGCTTACTGAGAGCATCCACTTACTTAGGGCAGTTGAACCGACTGTAAAAAATTGTCGTGGCTAACCATTTTCCCGAAGCTATTTGAATATCATATGATAAGCAGGGGAGGGGTTGGGGAGGGAGGAGAGAATGCAAGGTTGCTATTTGCAAGTTGTCATATTCTAGGAACTTTTGTTTCCATGACTCAGTTGGAGATTGCCTATCCCCAAAACTTAAACGTTCAATCTGGATATTAAAACCTAGGAATCCCTGGAGATATAATAACTTCCATGTCGTACTTGCCAGTTTGGCATTACTGCTTAAACACACCCCAGGATGCTTATTTGCTTTTATTTTAGTGTTCAAGAACAGCAACAAAATGAACAGGGGCGGGGAGGAGTCCTAGTTTTTGAAATTGCCAAGGGATGTGAAGCATAAAAGACAATCCTGGTTGTTATCTGTATAAAGGAAAAATAATTTATCTCTCCATTTCATGCAAATTAAATAATTGCATAAGATGTGGATAATGTCCCCCCCCCTTTTTTAAAAAACCAAACCAGCCATGTGGCTCAATTATAAAAAGAATAGAATGAGACAATCCCGAATAACAGGCAGTCCTTGAACTGCTGGCTACAGCACAGTGGGCCAATGATTACCAAGAGGGGAAACTTAACATTTTAGATGTAGTAAGAAAGACACAATACCATCTTGGGATCAAAATGGCCACAACTTTATTGATTATAGACGTAGACCAGATTTGGTATAGGTGTGTCCTGTATCAGCCAACCCGATTGATGGTTGATATCACCATCACGGTCCATATTAGTAAAAGGATTCTCCACCCCCACTGGTGCAGATCTAATGGGGAAATCATGCCAAGATGCCATTCAGGGATGTTCTATGGACCGTCGGCCCCCACCTGGGCTCTCAGACAGAACGCAACCCTTGGACCCCTTTAATGGGGTACCTTGAATTGTTCCCCAAGTTTTTGACTAAGGATCAAACCCAGTGCCCTTTTCCGCCAAAGTTTCCACACTACCTTGAAAAGCTCTGCCACACGGCACAATGGGGATGCAATGGAGGCAGCAAAGTACACCTTATTTGCTGTCTTCACTGCAGTCTGGGTTAGAAGAGGAAGACAATGGCTGGTGGGCAGACCGGGCACATTTGGCCATTATCTTTACCCGGTTGAATGAGCTCAGTGCCGGTATGCAAGGCCATCATGACAATATCCTCACAGCTACAGAAAAATTCTGCATTCGAAAAAGAGCTTCAGCTCTGGTGCAGAAAGACTGATGCAACACAACATGGAAATGTTCCCACTGGTAAAAAGTTTTAAGGTGAGCAATGAATTGTATGGCCTCCTCATTCAGGAACATCTTGCAGCACTGGCAGAAAAGATTGATCATTATTTCCCAGTGTTGTCTTCAGAAAATTTGCACGGGGTTAGAGACCCCTTCGCGAATTGCCGCTGTTCAGGATTGGCATTGAATGAAGAGAAGTAAATGGCCTGCATTTCAATTGATTGCACCTTGAAAATGAAACATAGGACTATGCCCCTTCCAGAGCATTGGCTAGTCTTCTACAGTTATCCACAACATATTGTTGTGAACACAGATTTTCAACTCTGATAAATATGAAAGACCAGAAAAGAGAAAGGCTTCTTTGTGCTGATGAGGAGATGAGAGGGTTTTTTTTGTCTCAAATTGGACCTAACATAAAGTAGTAGTGTTCTATGTTGTAAATCAAGCACTGCTAGAAGTTGTTTCTTTTTGTTTTTAAATGTTTTTATTAACAATAAAAAATTGGTGTAGTGTGAGCAAATTTTTATTCCAAAGGTGTGACCCAGAGAAAAATATTTGAAAACCACTGTTCTAGACTAAGGTAGTAGATTGCAGTATGTACTGGTATTCACATTTGTGCTATAAAACAGTCTGACATATCATAACAGCAGACAAAAGGCTTTATGTTCTCATTATTACTAACCCCAACATTTGAGAATATTGGTTTTCCTTCCTGCCAGCTGTGCACAGGAGGAAACCTCTGTTGAGATTTCATTTTCATAAGACGTCATTTTAAGCTTTGAGCCTAAGGCTCCTGTTGTTGATTCCCCTAGTAAATCAGAAGTCATTTCCACTGTGTCCAGGGGAGTCTCTCTGTTATCTAGCAGGTTTTAAGACAGGAGAGCAGAGATGCAAGCCAGTGAACTGCAGAAGTCATAAGGAATTGATTGCAAGCAGGCAGATACAATTATACTGTAGAGCCCATTTAATATTTTCTCTAAGCTTCTCAGTGGAATTAAAACAATAATAAAAACCTGTTCCCTTTTATTTGAATTGCAGAAAAGCAGAGTTGCCCAGAAGATTTCATTGTGCATTGCAGGAGCCGGGCCTTTGGATTTTTTAATCTTACAGTGCAGTCCTCTCTGTGTGTGTACTTGAGAATAAATACTGCTGTAACCAGTGCAGATTTACTCCCAGGCAGTTCTTTTTTCGGGAGGTACTCAGTACCGGCACCTTTTTCTTTCAAATGTTAAAAGTGCGGCACTTGGCGTAGCAACTTCATGGTGAGTACCAGCATCTTGTTTTTCTAAAGCAAAAAAAATAAATCACTGTTCCCAGGTAAATGTGCATAGGAGTGTGCTGTGAATGTTTCAATTACCTTTAGATCTGTAAGTACAGCAGAAGTTAGTTCTGGCGATATTATTTCCTGCTGACCTGCTCTCTTGGACATTGGTCTGGATTTTATTGGTTTGTAGTCAGAATCTATGTTCGCGTTCTCTATTAAAGTGCTCTGGAAAAACAAAACAACAGCAGCTACATTTCCATTACGTACAAGAGTGAAACTATGACCAAGGGCAGATCTACACTCATGGTTTATAACGTTAAGGAAAGGTTAAGGAATGGTATTCATAATGTAGATCAGGGGTCGCCAAATTTACCTGGCCTCGGGCTGGTTCCTCCAGCACCGATCACGCAGCAGGCCAGAGGGTGGGGGAGCGTGTGCCCACATGCTATTCCAGCGTACTTTCGGGTCAACAGAGTGCCGGAAATAGCTTGTGCGCATGCGCAAGAATCATTTCCGGCGCACTTCTGGGTCGGCAGAACACTGGAAATAGCTTGTGCACATGCACATGAGCCTCCGCAGACCCGGAAGTGCGCCGAAAATGACACTTGCTCATGCGCACAAGCTATTTCCAGCACTCCGCCGACCCGAAAGTGGGCAGCCACGCCGCGCTGCTCCGGTAAGAGCGGGCGGCAGTGGTCGCCGCGGGTCGGAAAACTGAGTCCCTTAGGCAACATCCAGCCCACGTGCCTTAGTTTGGGTAAGCCTGTTGTAGATGGACACATTACATCCTACTTTTGGCGTTCATAATGCGTTATTAAAGTGTGACACCAGAGGGCGCTGTAGAGCAACCAGGAACCAGCAGTAGGGAAATAGCATCTTGACAGAGGAAACAAGGTAAGAAACACTTTTAATTTACACGTATGCCCTGTGATGTTTCAGAACGTTATATCTAATATCAGGCCAGTGTAGATCCAGCCCAACATTTTAAATTAATTCAACATACAGGTAGCTACAATTTGCCCAACATTTTGGATTCATTCAACATAGCTACAATTTGCAGAGGGAGGGACATGGAGAAGGTGTAATGTGTAGGTACTGAAACGAGGAAGATGTTGGATAATTTGAGGGGGGAGGAGGAAACAAGGTAAGAAACACTTTTAATTTACACGTATGCCCTGTGATGTTTCAGAACGTTATATCTAATATCAGGCCAGTGTAGATCCAGCCCAACATTTTAAACCATTCAACGTACAGGTAGCTACAATTTGCCCAACATTTTGGATTCATTCAACATAGCTACAATTTGCAGAGGGAGGGACATGGAGAAGGTGTAATGTGTAGGTACTGAAACAAGGAAGATGTTGGATAATTTGAGGGGAGGAGTCAGTGTAGCACAGTAGAGAAAGACCTTATTTGAACATCAATTTAAACTAAAATCATGGGGGGGGGGGCCTTTGGTGCTCCCCTGCTCCTGCTGCCACACGTCTATAATCTAAGCTATACCTTGGCTTAGCACTATGTTTGAAGCCAAGCTCATGGTTTGTTTCCCCAAAGCAAAATGTAATTGGCAAGCCAAGAACAAATTTTGATCACAGCTTGTGGCTCACTTGGAAAGAAACAAACCGTGAGTCCAGCATTTGGACATAATGCTAAGTCAAAACATAGCTTAGCTCCCAGTAGTGCTTCAGCAGGAGATGGGGGAAGTGGACACAATTTTCAGCGCATGCATCAGCACACTTTGTAAAGCATAGTTCAGTTTAACTATGGTTTATAAGTGAACACAAAGTGTGCTGATGCATGCGTTGAAAATAGTTTAACTATGGTTTGAAGTGAAGTGCAAAGCAAGTGAATGAGTTGCATCTAAGATGTTGATGTTCTGATATCTGCCCTGCCAGGAAGCTCACTGGATGGCCTCAGCAAAGTCAGCATGACCTTGGCTAATTTATTTTACCGTTATTGAGAAGATAATAGAAGGATATATTGTAGCCCAGCCTGGTCTCTTGGTGCAAGATAGGAAAGCAGTATAAATAACTGGATATCTGCAGAGTGAGAGAAGTAAATTTACTCAGTAAATCATCTGAGGCAGACCTCCCTAAAGCAGAACACTTTTTCCCCTGTGAGATTAACTGCTCCAAGCAGGCTCCGTATATCCTTATTACAAGCAGATAAGAAAAGCCTGCTGGATCAGGTCAGTGACCTATCTAGTCCAGCATCCTGTTCTCACAGTGGCCAACCAGATGCCTCTGGGAAACCTGTGAACAGGACCTGAGTGCAACAGCACTCCATCCTCTTGCATTCTTCAGAAACCAATGTTCAAGATCATACAGTGGAGACAGAACATAGCCATCAGGGTGAGAGGACACTGGTAGCCCTCTCCTCCAGGAATCTGTCTAATCTTCTTTTAAAGCCATCCAAGTGGGTGGCCATCACTGCCTCTTGGAGAAAGAGATTCCTTCATCTGGTGAGCTGCTACTTGCATGGTGCTGTTTAAAGCTGCTCCACGTAGGAAATGGTGCAACTATTTTTTGAGTTGCAGGGGAATAGAAGTTGAACAAAGAAAAGGGGGGGGACAGGACCATGCTCTATAAAAAGTGAACAGAATGTGGCAATTCCACTGTAAATGTCAAGAGTGGAAGCAGCCTCCCAGCAGTGTTCTTTTTTACTTTAAAGTGGAGGCGAAGATTGCTGCCATTTTGATGGGAGTAGTTATTCTTGGAGATGTTCAACCCTTTTCTTCTCTACCATTTCTCCAACATACATTTTTGTCGTCGTCGTCCCCCAGAGAAGATAGGGTGGATAACAAAATCTGTATTTGCCCCCAAATGAAGCTAATAGCAACACTGGGGGGGGGATTAAGACCAGGGGGGGTCAGTGGGAAGACAAGGTTAAGCCCTCTGCTCTTATCTTTATCGGTGCCTCCCACATTGCTTTAAAGTCAGGAGAGCCAATCACGGCTCTACCATGCTGTGTCAGCCTTTGACTTCCTAGAGAACACTTTATTTCAATGAGTAAATCATACAGAATCCAAATTGTTAAGGAAAATGTGTGTGTGTGTCCATTTGGACTGCAGAATAAGCTCATGGTCCATTTATCTAGCTCCGTTCAAGATTTCATTGCTAGGCTCTTCTGTATGTTAATTAAACTAATGGTCTACCAGATTTATCCACGACTTGAAGCTGAAACAATTAATCAGTCAAGAAGAAATATCACAGTGCCTTTGCTCTTTAAAGGCAGTGACAAGAGATGATTCTTCAAGGGACAGCAAGGCTATAATTTCCATCAAATTGCACAAGAATCTTATTAATATTGCCGAATAGTTCTTTCCTTTTCAACAGCCAGGATGTCAGCTATGGAGCTTTTGAAATGCAGCATACAAGATCACAGAGAGAGTAGGAAACTGGAAGCAAGCAAGTGACTGAGTTTTAAGAATAAAAAAAAGAGAAGTGGATCCTGGGGGGGGGGGGAATGTTTTCATGCAGAGGGGTTGTTTTGATTGTTTCAGTCACTCACTTCATTGTCTCAGTCCCATTTCTACAATACTCCACTCCATTCATCTTTCAACCCAGTTTTCATGGCCAGCACTACCACCATGGTCACTTAGAATTCCAGGGGTATTGAGCATGCTCCATACATATTGAGCAGAGAATTGTCTGTGCTTAAGAGGGGGGGTGCGTTTCTCCTGTTATCAGGAGTTGAGAATCTGTGGCTCTCCAGTGTTGTTGGAGTCATGGAATCATAGAATTGTAGAGTTGGAAGGAACCACTAGGGTCATCTAGTCCAAACCCCTGAAATGCAGGAATCTTTTGCCCAACGTGGGGCTTGAACCCATGACCCTGAGATTAAGAGTCTCTTGTTCTACCAAATGAGGTATCCCAGAGTTCCATTGGCCCGGACAACATGACAAATGGGCAGGGATGATGGGAGCTGGAGTCCAGCAACATCTGGAGGGCTACAGGTTCCCCTTCCCGGTTTAACTCATCTGCAAAACTTAGGATTTCATCCAGCCTGCTGGTACCTCCCCCTTGTGCTTGGATGGGGCTGTTTTGACTTCATAAGTAATGGTGCTCACACCTGAACACTGTAAACAGAGAGAACAAGCAAGACTCACAAGAAAATGTTGCAGTGTGGAGTGCGTCTGTCCCCTGGTTGAGTCAGCCATGCTCTCCTCCATTCCATTCCTTCTCTCAGCTGTTTTTTCTGGTTTTTTCCCAACAGCCACTGAACACACATCATCCTCATTCAGCTATTTGGGATTCTATCCCCCAACAGACTTTGTTTTTTCCTACAAACTTTGGGTTTCCTCTAGAATTGTTCATGGGCTACATAAGGATTGGTACTCATGCCTGAACATCAGAAATGGAGAGAATAAGTAGGGTTATCAACAAAATGTTGCACAGCCTAGTACTACTGTTAAGGGTTCCAGCCACTCATGCCATTTCCCAGACTATTCCATTCCATTTCCTCTCTCTATTTTTCCATCTTCCCCACTAACCATCAGTTATTCTGCAACTACTGAGCATGCTCCATTCTCACTGGCCTGGATTGGGGTGGGTTGAGGTTGCTCCATTGAGGGTTTCCCCCCATTCTAAACATGTTTTTGTCCTTTTGCAAAACTTCAGGTTCCCTTGAGCTTGCTGGCACCTTTCTTGGGCATGGATGATGTCACTTTGTTACGTAAGTACCAGTGGTTGGAGAATAGGTTTGCTATTAATATGTAGGATAATGTGCTCAGAGTAGAGGAAAAACATCTACTTCTGCTTCATTGATTATGCAAAAGCATTTGACTGTGTCGACCACAGCAAACTATGGCAAGTTCTTAAAGAAATGGGAGTGCCGGATCACCTCATTTGCCTCCTGAGAAATCTCTATGTGGGACAAGAAGCTACAGTTAGAACTGGATATGGAACAACTGATTGGTTCAAAATTGGGAAAGGAGTACGACAAGGCTGTATATTGTCTCCCTGCTTATTTAACTTATATGCAGAATACATCATGCGAAAGGCTGGACTGGATGAATCCCCAACCGGAATTAAGATTGCCGGAAAAAATATCAACAACCTCAGATATGCTGATGATACTACCTTGATGGCAGAAAGTGAGGAAGAATTGAAGAACCTTTTAATGAGGGTGAAAGAAGAGAGCGCAAAATATGGTCTGAAGCTCAACATCAAAAAACTAAGATCATGGCCACTGGTCCCATCACCTCCTGGCAAATAGAAGGGGAAGAAATGGAGGCAGTGAGAGATTTCACTTTCTTGGGTTCCATGATCACTGCAGATGGTGACAGCAGTCACGAAATCAGAAGACGCCTGCTTCTTGGGAGAAAAGCAATGACAACCCTAGACAGCATCTTAAAAAGCAAAGACATCACCTTGCCGACAAAAGTCCGTATAGTTAAAGCTATGGTTTTCCCAGTAGTAATGTACGGAAGTGAGAGCTGGACCATAAAGAAGGCTGATCGCCGTAGAATTGATGCTTTTGAATTATGGTGCTGGAGGAGACTCTTGAGAGTCCCGTGGACTGCAAGAAGATCAAACCTATCCATTCTCAAAGAAATCAGCCCTGAGTACTCACTAGAAGGACAGATCCTGAAGTTGAGGCTCCAGTACTTTGGCCACCTCATGAGAAGAGAAGACTCCCTAGAAAAGACCCTGATGGTGGGAAAGATGGAGGGCACAAGGAGAAGGGGACGACAGAGGATGAGATGGTTGGACAGTATTCTCGAAGCTACTAACATGAGTTTGGCCAAACTGCGGGAGGCGGTGAAGGATAGGCGTGCCTGGCGTGCTCTGGTCCATGGGGTCACGAAGAGTCGGACACGACTGAACGACTGAACAACAACAACAAAGAAGCTTCTGGCTTTTATTTTTGTCTGGCATGTCAAGGGAAAATATCAAATGCATTTAAATATCTCGGTTGAAAAAGTTTGCTCCTCCTCGTGGTTGTGGAGGAAGAGAATGATTACATGCAGTTCAGTTACAGGTAGGTAGCCGTGTTGGTCTGCCATAGTCAAAACAAAATATAAAATCAAAAAATCAAAAAAAAAATCCTGCTCATACCAAGAACAAACTTAGTTGGTCTCTAAGGTGGAAGGATTTTTTGATTTTATATTTTATTTTGACTACATGCAGTTCAGTCGTGTCTCTATACATTTAAGAAAAGATCATTATAAAAAGAATAATTTCAATTCTTAGGGAACCCTCCTTAAAAATATTTTAATCTTACTCTTTTCCTACAATGTAATTATGTGAAAATGCAATGCCTACTTAAATCACACTTAGAAGATTGCAAGCAGTGGTTGAGAAATCCTCTAGATTTCTCAAAAAGGAACCAATTTGTGCCAATCTGGTAATCTGTCCATAAAGTTCAACCTTCCGGCCTTAAATACATCAACATGGGGACTTGTCGTGCCTGAAGCACCAGCTAAGTTCCAAAGTTTACTTACCAAAATGACCATGTCCCAAACCTTTTTCATCTAATGATCAATTGGAGGGCCATTTTCTCTTTCTCCAATATTGCGCTACAATATTGCACCTGCTAAATGGCTGCAAATTAACTCAAGGGTATTATTCTTTCAACATGATGTTTCAGATAACTTAATAATACTACCACAGGATCTGTGGTATTGACACCCTGAAATAGCTTTCATAAGTTTAATAACATTTTCCTAAAATTTCACTATGTCAGAGCAATTGCCTCTAATGTGTGCAAATGTATATACCTCCCCTCTGTCATTATTGTTTGTGCAGCTCATACCAATTTCAGGACAAAATCCTCCAAGGGCTGAAGTGGAAGCATCTAAATAACTTTGTAATAGCTTTAACTTATATTAACACACATGGAGAATGGCTTCACAATGATCAAAAATTACTTCCAGGCCTCTGCTGAAACTGACCAGCCAATCCCTTTCCCTCCATTTCTTTATGTAACCAGAACTTGCTGTAATTCTGTTGCCGCAAGTCACACATTATTGACAGTCCCTGATGACTTCTTGCTGTCATTGTTTCCTCAAGCTCTGCAAGATGTCTTAGACCACGAGCCCAGCTAATTAATCAAGTGACAATATTTCTGACTTTAAAAGTCCCAGAAAAAAGGAAGTCTATTATTATTCTGTTCCGTTCAATCTTTCTGTAATGACATGGCCCTTCCAAAACAACCTGTGGTTTCTAATTACTTATGGAGCCCTGAAATGTTTCAACTTTTCACTATGCATTGACTGCCTAAAGCAGCATCCCCCAATCTGGTGCCTTTCAAGACTTCTACTCCCATTTCATGGGTGATATTCAAGTTTTGCTTGGAGTAAGCCCATTGAAATGAATGGGCCTAACTTCATCATGCTTATTAATCTCAGTGGGCTACACTGAGTAAGAGCTAGTTGAATATCACCCCATATATTGCACCCATCTAGTGAGGAAAAACTTGTGTAAGAACCCTAGAGGAAGCCAGCTGGGGAGGGACAATCTGGGGGTAAAAGGCTGCAATAACTAGACACTTCAGTGATTACACATTTACATTTTATCACTAAGGCTTAATTGCTTATAATACACCAGGCAGCTCAGATACTGGATCAGTGCAGTAAGTAATCTTTGTCCCTGTCAAATATAAGTATAGTGCAAAATTGTGCAAGGTCATTTGTTCACTGTGTCTTCAAGCTGCTCTGGAGCCACACTGGCCAAATAAGAGGGTTCCCTAAAAAAAACAACGTTTTGCAATGCCAGAGTTACACACAAAACATGGCAGGGCAGTGAATGGCCAAAAGACAGAAGCTGTAGCTTGGTCTTGTCTACGAATCAATTAATGAGGAAGTATATGGTGATAATGGTGCATCATTTGTGTCATCTCTGAACATCAGGGCCAAATTATAGTCATAACAATCTGATCCAGCTTTAAGGATTGGGGCAGGGGGGAGATTTAGAAAATTCCGTGCTTAAATTATGATCCAAGACAATATTACATGCAACTTTAAGACTATAAAGGTGTGGAAACAGCTGTTATTTCATCAGGTCGCAATATTTTCTTTTCAATTTAAGGAAACACGCTAAGCTGAATGAATTTCACCTTTATGCGCAAGCCACATAGCAAAAATGTTCCTAGGTGGCTTGTGATTAGTGGCACAGCAGCTGTGCAATGGCTGCTTAATTGCACTGTCGAGTTGGCCCATTTCAGCCTTTAAACTGGGCAAGTTCCTTCCTCCCAAAACAAATTGAAGGATGCTACAGCAGCGATGCAACCCTTCTCCTCCATTACCGATTCTAATTTGCATCCCTGACTAATAAACGTTAGTTTTCCGCATACAAAACATTTCTGTTGATTATGAATTTCAAATAATTGGATTGTTTTCTCTAATCAAATGGGCTTGTGCCATCTGTTTGCACTCCAGATCGTGTTCCAAAGGAGCCAACAATGGGACATTCTAGAAACAGCTGGCAGGCACCTCTATTGTCTGCCCCCGAGCACTCTTCAGTTTCCAGGAAGTGAATTGTGTTTTCCCAGCAAAATTGAAACCTGGCACCTCTCACACCATCCCTTTTACTGCAGGACCAATGTGTGAGAAAAGATGGCATGTGGGGAAGGAGGGCCTGCCACGTTCGATTAAGCCCCTACGTCGTGCTTTAGAGGCAAATGGACAGTCAGAGCCTCAAACTGTAAAAAAAAGAAAATAAAGTCGAATGACAACGTCATACTTCATTCTCTTTGAGCTTTATCTCAAGGCAGCTATACTTACAGGTCAGTCCACTGAAATTAATCGCCTCAGAGTTAAAGGACTCCTCACATGTGCAGCTGAAAAGAGTCTCTGTTGTACATATGAAAGTTTTCAGCAGCTCCTTCCCTCAATGCCTGTCCATTGAAAACATTTCTCAGCTCACACTATTAAAAAAATAACTCCTCCCCCCCCTTTCTGCCTAATGTCTCAACAACCAAAATTGATCTGTAAAAATGTTACATGGAAAAATGCGAGAGACACTGTACACTTGTAAACTAAGAAAATCTCTAATAAAAAAAAATTAAAATAATAATAATAATTGTGCACCTCAAAAGTTGATTAGGAAGTAAAGGAGGCAAATAAGTGCATAAGGGAGATTGCCACTGTACAATCTCCTGAGGTATACAGTACATAACTATATGGAGGTCGGGCATTCAGGAAAATCATAGTAACACAGGGAGGAATGGGTTGAAATGTTTAAAGCTGCAAGGTCAGAACTGTGAAAGTGCTTTAAAAAACATGTGACTGGCAGGTGCTCTTTTTGTTTTTAATGCTTACACCACTGGAGGGGTAGAGTGTTTAGGGAACTCCATCACACCAGAGACACAACATGGTAGATCTTCATCACACAGAGATAGCCCATCTGTATTCTATCAGTAGCGGGAAGGTGTCATCTGTGGTCTGCTTGTGACATCGCCACCACCTCCAGTCAACCACTGAGTACAGCATCAATGGGGAAACTGTGGCCATCCAGCTGTTGTTGGACTACAACCCCCATCATCCCTGGCTATTGGCCATGGTGGCTAGAGCTGCTAGGAGTTGGAGTCCAATATCTGGTTAACCACACCTAATATTAGAGAACTGTTTAGCAACCAGTTTTATGTTTCACCTCTTAATTCTCTATTTTGGTTTAGTTACTTCCCAATATTTGTAAAGATATTAATTCTCCCACATTCATTGCTACCTACTATTTTAATAAAGAAGATCTGCAGGGTTCATTTAGAGGACATTCATAGTACCTTTCATACATACATATAGGAGTTACTTGCAGAAGTACCATAGCACATGTAAGCATGCCCAGGCTCACTCTACAGCATCTCCAAGTAGGGTTGGGAAATTCTCCTGCCTGAAATCCTAGAGGACCACGGGTTCCCAAATCCTGGTGAATGACATCATTATCTCTGCAGAAGAATCACACTGTGTGTGTGTGTGTGTGTGTGTGTGAAATATAAGACTTGAAAAACAACTAGGGATTCATCCCTAGGGTTCTCTACCTTATTGACGGTCCTATTATCAGCCTGTGAAAAGAGCACCATTACATCTGCAGAACAACAGAACTGTGTAACACATCGTAAGATTTGAAAAACTAGGGGTGCACATCTACTTTACTTTATGGGATTCTGGAGGGGAAACCATACAGTTTGGAGTCTCAGAATTCCAACAGGAGTTTGTAGAACTACAAGTGCCTTGAAGGCTGCACACAGTTCACCTGCCATATGTCGCTCACAAGAGAATAATAGGTACCCTGAAGCAAATCATGCTCAAAAGCCATTCTGAGCATGAAAGGAGAATTCTCCCCTCCCCCATCCCTGCCCACCCACCCACCAAATTATTGGTACTCATTTCAGCTGAGAGGGGCTGAAATGCACATGCGATCTACAGTCCTGCAAATTACTTGATTCCCACAAATTTTACTTCCCCGCCCCCATTAAAATACATTTTTATTTTTACGTTTTTAGCAAGTGACCAGTTATCAATTAGAAAACATCACTTGTGAGTTTATATGGTTGCATTTATTTATTTATTTATTTATTTATTTATTTATTTATTTAAATATACGGTTTTTCTTTTAGCAAATACAGCTGTAAAAAGTCAACAGGGTGTACAGATGAATAAAAACAGAATAAAAAACATAGGTGTGGCTATGACTAAGTGAAGTAGAGAGGCTGTTTATAAAACCTTCAATATTAAGAATCAGATATTGGGTGATAAGTCAGAGCTTACATCAGAGTTTGTATCAGATCAGGATCCATTAACAAAACAAAACAAAACAAAACAAAAACCATCATTGGGGGGGGGGAGACAATCTGAAACATGACTAGGCTTGGAAGAAATTTAAAGAATATTTGAAGCGACGTGAAAAGATAGACATTTGAAATTGAAATCAGAAGGACATTTAAGGCGACAGTATTGATAGAAGTTAGTTTAAGATAGGATATAAGAAGTAGTTAGAATTATGCTATGTGGATTTTATTAGGATTATAATAGAGTTAAATGTTGATTAATGTTTATAATGATAAGAATAGGTGAGAAAGAAGATTTTACAATGTTACAAAGTTACTGAAGAAGATTAGAAATGAACGCAGAAGAGAGGATGTGAGGAGGTCCCAATACAATGTTATGAATATGATAAAGATAGTTAGATTTTTGTAGTTTTGTAGGTTTGTAGTTTTTTGTTTGTTTTTTGTTTGTTGTTTTATTGTATTTTTGTATTGTTTGTTTTATTGGAAAATATAATAAATTCTTTATTTAAAAAAAAAAATGAAACATGACTAGGCCAGGCAAGTAGAGAATCCATCAGGGAGGAGGCAAATACCATGTGGCTATGGAAAGCCCACAAGCAAGGCCCAAATGCTAGAGCACTCTCCTCAGTTCCCAGGGATTCAGAAGCATACTGCCTCTGGTGGTGGAGGCAGAAAGTGCACTTGCAAAGGGAGGGAGGAAGGACGGTCTGGTGTCATAATGATGTAGGCAGCCCCGCCCACCAGTCAAAGTGGGCTACAAGGACTGGAGGAGCTCTGGATCTGGCCTGCACCGCCTAGCAGCAGGTCTCCAGATTTCAAGTAGGGGAAGCTCCCAGCCCTAACTGCGCATGCCAGGGATTGAACTTGGGGCACAAAGCTCATGCAGAAGATAAGAAAGCAAATAAGAAAAGCCTAACAGTGCTTGAGCCACGTTTCACTGCTAAGTGGTGACTATATCCACCAGCGGCACTATTTATTCTGTTCCGCAGCTTCCTACACATGCCACAGTTATAGCAATAAAATAAAGAAGCCTGTTTTGTGGTTTAAGGGAGTCATTTTCTCAAAAAAACAAAACAAAAAAACCCTCTCTTTCCCACATGAGAAGCTCTAACAAGTGACAAAAATAGAAACAAAACTCTTGTTCAGTTATGCAACTCTGTCCGGGTTGTTGTTTTAATGTGCTTTTTTTATTTAAAAAAAACTGGATCAAACTTTCTGAAAGAGAGAAGTAGAGTAAATGAAGTTTGGGTTTTAAACAAACAAACAGTTCTTTAACTACTGTAGATATGTTTTTTTAAAAACATCCGAAGTTTATTCCAAGAGACTGCTGGCCACTTCACTATGCAAGCCTTATGTTTTCTGCTTATATACAGACCAGCTGGAGGGGAGTAGGTGGCAAAGTTATGAAACTGTGACCGGCTGTGATATTTGCATTCAATGAGTGTACAATCTGTGTACCTGCGTACACATTAGTTGAGCTGTACAAATCAACAAGTGTGTACTCTTTCACACAGTTCATATGTAGAGGCAGCTTGTACCTGTGCTCAGTGTAACAGCAGTTCACCTGTAATGTTCATTAAGCATAGTCTGTGCACCTAGGTACACAATAGTTGAGCTGTACAAACAAGCTGGTGTACACTTTTTCATGCAGACACTTGTACATGCTTCTACCTGTTTTTGCTGTAATGCACCAACAGCTCTAATGGTAGAGTGGCAGAGTTCAGAAAACCTCTTTTGAACCCAGAGATTCCCAATTTCTGTCCAAAGGCAGAAAGTTTTCTGGCCATCCTGATTTAAGGGGTAGATGGAAGCTTAGAAATGGGGGGGGGTGGAACAAAGTAATTTAAACAACAATAAGCAGCTATTCATTCAACTGGAAACATTGCAAAGTTTCTTTGAACCTGGGGTCTTTTCTTGCTCTGCTAATTGTTAATATTTCATAAACTGTTTTATGCCAAGTCAGACTGACTGTCCCTCTGCTCCACTGCTGTCTATTCTGACTGGCTGCAGCTCCTAGCAGCATCTCAGGCAAGCTCCACAATTTGAACCTGTGAAGAACTTCTGCACACACAAAAACGGCTGGCTCTGAGCTGGGCTTCTTCCACCTTCCAGCTTGAATGTAAATTTTGGAGTAAGGGAAGGTGGGGCAGAACCAACTCGGAATGGCCCACACTTACTTAAGAAGGCTTGCTGAGATTCAATGGGATTTGGGTTCAAATCCCTGAGAACTTGTTATTTCTAGGGGGAGAGGGGGTCTATTTCTAAAACGCTCCAAAAGTCGCCATTATTAATTTAGCATCTGAGTGCCTTTCATAAGGCTTAATAAAGGCTGCGTAAAGTTCTGCTTATAATAGCTCCCTCGTTAATAACACCGCAGAGTGAGACAGCTGATTAGCGTGTGAGAATTAATCATGGCTAATCATGGAAAGAGGGGAGGGAGAATTCATGACCTGCTGTTTGCTTCCCAAGCTAGCATTCTTTTCTAAATTTTCAAGCAGCCAAAGCACAAACTAAAGAGCTGCAATTCACAGAATCGGAAACTTTGTCCCAGGGTTTATTGTGCTTGGTTCAAAAGCTCCTTCCTGTAACACGCAGCTTGGAGGTTTGGAGGTTTTGCACTTTTGTTTAGGGGCAACAACGCCAACGGAGCAAAGAGAAAGCTTGGAACAAAAAAGATGAGCGGAAGAACAATGAGTTTCCGGCGGTACAAGGACAAGAGCACATCTTTGGGACTTGCTCAGACACGAAGGGGCACTTTTAACAAAACATTAGATCAAATCTAATGGATAGCTTAGTTGGTTAGAGTGCGATTCTGATAACAACAAGGTTGCAGATTTGACCCTGCATGAGGCAGCTGCCTATTCCTGCATTGCATAGTGTTGGACTAGATGATCCTGAGATTCCCTTCCAACTCTATAATTCTATGCTTCTTTGAAATCAATGGGCTGAGGGAAGCTGTGCACTGTGAACTGATTCTAATAGGCTACTTAGTAGAAAGGAAACAGGTGCCATTCTCTACGTGGGCTTCTTGGAATCAGTACACAGAAAACACAAGATATCATGGAGCAGGGGTAGGCAACCTAAGGCCCGGGGGGGGGGCAGATGCAGCCCAATCTCAATCCGGCCCGCGGACGGTCCGGGAATCAGCCAGTTTTTACATGACCAGAATGCGTCCTTTTATTTAAAATGCATCTCTGGGTTATTTGTGGGGCATAGGAATTCGTTCATTTTTTTTTCTTTTCAAAATATAGTCTGGTCCACCACATGGTATGAGGGACGGTGGACCGGCCCACAGCTGAAAAAGGTTGCTGACCCCTGTCATGGAGAAGGGAAGAACATTATGGAAGACCCCATCTGCTGTGCTGAGTGTTACAGTCCAGAACCAACTTTTCCACCTTGTCTGCCTGTTTCTTGTAGTTTGTCTCTGAACTAAAGCATATTCTCATCCTTGTTTACCCTGCCTCTATTTCTTTGTGTTGAATTTTAGATTGCATGCACATTGGGGCATGGGTCTCTCCCCTTTTACCACCTTTCACATTATTGTTGTTGTTGTAATTTTTTTTTACCCCTGTAGACCGCATAGTGGAGCAAGGATTTAAACTGACTTCTACAAGCCAACTAAATGTAAGACTTTCCATTAAACCCTGCTAGCTTTTCTCATTACTGGAAAAAGTTGGAAACGGTGATTTCTTTTTTAAAAAAAAATGTGGAAGTATGCAGTGCAGCTAATGGATAATCTAGTAGAAGAATGCTTTGGAGGCAATCTTATGATTTCAAGAACAGTGCCTCGTGAAACTGAACATTCAGGACTGACAACAAGGCTGAATTACATTCCCCCGGTGCAACCCTATGGTTAGCAAAGCTGGGGGTGGGGGAAATGCTGCGATTTATGTAAGTCTCTGGGATTAGTGACCTAGAGCTTTTCTTCTCTTACACAAGGTCCAGCAGCATCACATTCAACAAGGAACACAAACGCCACACAATGGCCCCTCCTGGTCCTTCTTGGCTATTTCAGTTTGTTTGAGCCATCTCTATCCATGCCAAGTAATGGCAAAAATTGAGTGACAAAATTCTGTCATGAACCGAAGTATTTACATTGGGAGGCACACAAATCCCTTAGCGTTGTTCTAGTTGTACAAGCAGAATAGCTTCTGCAGGAGAAGGCACAGGAAGCCAGCATGGATTTCAGGGCTGGATGCATAATAGATGCTGCATCCCAAATGCGACCTGTTGCAGAAAAAGCTTCTGCTGGTGCAAGTGTTGCACTGAATTTCATATTGTGCAACCAATTGTTTTCGCCCTTATGCTAGTGCAACAGCCCTTGAGCTGGCAGTCAGAGAACATGGAATCTGAGCCAGTGTTCCTTTTACCAGAGTAAGAAATATATTGGCAATGCAAATTATCCAGAAATGTGATTTGGGACTTTTGTTCTTTGGCATTAACAAGAGCGAGAGTCTTCGTATCCATCATCGCTTTGGGTGGGGATGTCTTGATTGCTGCTGTTGTTGTTTTTATTATTTCTTAAATTTCTATACCACCATTCACCCCAAGATCACAGGGCAGTTTACAATATAAAAAACACAAAAATACATACAAAGTTATTGTGCCACAAACAGTTTAAAATGCCATAGATTGTTTAATTAGCCAAAGGCCTGGGATTCTCCAGTATGCTGAATGCATTTGGAACGTTGCTGACTCCAAAAGAAAGGTGTAAAACTGTGGATTCCGTGGCAGAGTTTTTGCCATACTCTGGCCACTTTGCATGTGTCGTGTGTGCAGCATGCAAATCAATCCAGGCCTTCTGATCTTGAGGCACATTAGTATTCACATACCTAATCTGTGTGCTGTATTCTTGCTCGCACTTGGGAGAAGATTTTTGCAGAGCATGCTGCCTTTTCTTTCAATAGGAGTGGGGTGTTCGAGAAGAAAGTAAATGGAAAAAGAAATTGCTGGCTGGGATTACTCTTATTCTTGAAAATCACAAGTGTGTTGGAATTTCACTTAGGTGTGGCTGACCTGTGTCCCTCCACATGCTGTTGGACTGCAGCTGTCCTCATCCCAAATCATTGGCCAGGCAGGCTGAGACTGTTGGGAGTTTGAGTCCAGCATCTGGTCATCCACCCGCTTTAGAGCAGAAGTGGACACAAGGTAGACTGCTGAAATGAAGAAAACTTAGGGAAACCAGAAATGGTTTATTTATGCATGCCAGAACTGTGAACTCAGCTCAATTCTGGTATTCAAAACAAATTTCACTGCTCAACAGCTGCTTAGAGGCACTATGTCCTTATATTCCAAGTGTGCTTCTTTTGCACCTGGCTCTGGTTGCTCGGGATCTTAGCAAAACTCAAAGTATCTGTAGATCCCACAAGCATGAAGTCTTCCCTCCCACTTTTATTTTAGCAACCAAATGTATGCACTGTGTTTCGCCTCCTACTTCTGTTTGATGTAGCTACTTCCCAGTATGTCAGATGACTTTCAAACGTTGTTGGACTCCAGTTCCCACCAGCCTCAGTCAGCATGGCCAATGATCAGGAACAATGAAAGTTGTAGTCCATCAACACCTGGAGGACCACAAGTTCTCCATCCTTGCTGTGTAGGCTCATGTATCAGTTTTCACATATTTGTAGCTATCTACGACTCTAATTCACATGCAATACAACCATAGTCTACCTATGTGCTATGCACTAGAGAAAACAGGTCTAAGAATTGCATTGTGGTGTTGGTGTAGAAGCTATAGGATGCAAGTGTGGCCAAGTACCAATCATCACCACATCCTGTTTTCCTTCAGAAAAAAAGCCACATTAGAGGAATCAACGGATAGCAGAGATGCAATGAACTGAAAAGGTGATTAACCATTTGCCTGCAAGGCAGAATGACTAATAATTTTTATTTTTGATGGCATCAGTGAAAATTTTTCTGATGTTAAGGTAGTGGTGTGTTGCATAAATATGATATTACGGGACGGGGGAATTAATTATTTAGGTAATTGTCTTTTCAGTTACATTGTATGCTGCTTGGAGTATCAGGAAGGGCAGGTAAGCAATATTTTTACATCAATAAAATATCCACATATGCTGTATTAAGACGGAGACATGGCAAGGGAGCAGTAGAATTTCTAATGCCCTTTCCTTGACATGGGTAGAATTGCTCAGGGAGACAGATATCTAGTCATGCAGGAGAGAGCTTGCATTGAATATCAGCAAAGTTTTCTTTTTTAAAAGACTAACCTACTACTGTTAATCAGATGAGTCATACAAAGAGATGTTCTGTCTGAGGGGTTTAAAAAAAGATTATCATCAGATCAGCAGTGCCTGCACTAAACTTGCTGGAGAAAAAAAATTCTGGCAGGAATTTCATCCATCCTAACTCTCTTCATCCCTGTTAGTGGTAGCAAACTTTGTAAACTTCTATAAAAGAGAGAGGACTGAAACAACTGATACCACATTAAGCTTGAGGCTATACAGGCTTGCTCATAGCAGGAAGCATTAAACACCTAAGGCTTCCTAGGGCAACTGCCATTGTACCAATGGATCTGTAACCACAGCAGCATGCAAGAGTTATATGTATTTGAAGCCATCCTACATGAAAAGTGAGTATCTGGAGGAAAACAATGATCTAAATCATCCAGGCAGGCTTTTGTTTTTTGGCATGAACTTGATAGCACCTTCATCCAGTGCTGATCAAGAATCTCATATGCAACTTACACATGAAGCACCTTTTTCTTGAATCAAAACAGTGTTGACCGTCTGATGCTGGTACTGCTACCATTTCATCAAAGTCTAGCAGAGTGAATGTGAATCATTGGCAAAATATTCCTATCATTACCAGTTGGGTTGGGTTGGGTTGGGTTGGGTTGGGTTGAGTTATCTTCCACAAAACTTCCAAAAATGCTTTGCAGTTTAGAGAATGGCAGACAGATCAAGGGACAATTTAGGGTGGAGACGAATGATAATTTTTGAGGATGCTACAGATGATATGAAACTGCATTCTCATGATTTGCTCTTCCAAACTTCATCCATGGCACCATCCACATGGACCTCTTCTCCACAATCTGGGGGGGAGAGCCTTGCTAGCCAATCTATGGGCTGTTCAACATCTGGTTGACATACCATCCTCAGATGATAGGGCTGGCATTCCTTTGGTTTTTATAGTGCCCTGAAGTTTTAGTGTGCAGTGGGGTAATGGCCAGGTGAACTCAACTGTTTTTTCCAATTCAGGTTTCACTTATGTGCTCCCAGTCTCTGGGGGCAAACCAAGTTTGGGGTGTGGCAGAGAGAACCATTGATGTGGGGCCTTGTAAATTAATTCATACCCTCCAATGAAAATAGGGATGCCCTAAGGAAAAGTGGGACATTCCAGGATCAAATCAGAAACGGATGGCTTCCGTAAATCCAGGACTATCCCTGGAAAATAGGGACACTTGGAAGGTCTGAAATATCCTTTTGCCTCCATCCACACTGGTGAAGTCTTATGGTGGGAGGTCAGAAATGTTTGCGAGGAGGGGGCAGCTACACTAGGCCCTTTCCCCTATGCCCCTTTCTCAGTTTCAAATGGCTCTAAAAAAAAAGAAGGGGTCACCAAGGCTCTTTTTTACACTGAGCTGCAGTGTAATGTGTAGCTTTTCTTTAAGCATTGCTAGAGCACCTTCTAATCCTCCTCATGGGGCATAAAATGTTTGATAAAGTACAAATGAATATCACTGTTTCCCACGTTGTTTATATTAGGAATGGGGAATGTGTGGCTCTCCAGATGCTGAAGGACTCCCATCTCCCACCAACCCTGATCGCTGGCCATGCTAGCCTGATGGGCATTGGAGTCCCTCAGCCTCTGGAGGGCTGAAAGTTCCCCATCCCTGGCTTCTATCTTGAGAGTGAGCCAGCAGGCAGGCAGGCCTGTGCATGTAATTCAGGCACAGTGCCCAGTGTATTTTGAGTACTTCTATAAATTATGGTGATGAGTCTTTCAACCTAAAGGAACAGTCTTTTTTACAGCCCGAAGACAGCCATCCCACTTCATGGCAACGCCAAGATGGCATTCGTGAAGGATCACATTTGGTTTTCATTTTAACTGAACTATATACAAGATAGTATTTTTAGAAATAACTATATTGGCATACATGAATGCAAAATAACCTTCTGTGTCAACAATTTCCAATATGGAAAGTGCCAGCCATGATTTTTTAGAACTCAAGTCAAATTTGGAAGAGGAACAGCTTTCAGCAGACAACTGTGTATTTGGAATAGTGGTTTACAAGAAATGTGTGCATAGATTGCGACAGTCAGCCCAAGGTGCATACTTTATGGTTGATAATAATTGCAATAAACCTGGGTTCAGTATCTTGAGGCAAGAGGTAGCGTATTTTTTGTTTTATTAAATGGCAGTCACAGCATCTAGTTTTCTCTTAGAGCTCTTTTGGCCAGTCAGGCTTCATCCTCTCACACCATTCTCCGGAGATCATATCAAAACTCCCATGACAATGTTTCTTGTAAGGAAATGTCTCTAAATGGATACAATCACTCCAATAATGATCAACTTTCAAAATCTGAACCAGGTGGTAGGCTTGCTTATTATAAAGGGTGGGGAGGTGATCTAAAATGTGTATTACAGAGAGTAGAGATGAGAAACCCTGTGGCCTTCCAGATGTTCCTGGACTCCAACTCTGATCTCCATCCATGTGCTTTTTATCCTTCATGCTTTCCTTATTGTGCCAAATATCACTAATTTCATGTTAAAACCTGGCAAACCCATTTGTTCCAGTTTTCTGTGTCTTTTCTGAACCACCAAGCCACCTGAAATGGGTCAGCATTTCCTTTGTAACCACAAAATGTTCTCTCACTCTTTGTACCTGCACTACTATATCCCATTTTCTGTTCCAGCCCCCTGATGGTTATGGTTAAAATGCTCCTAAAAGCCTCTCACTTACGTCAAGCATCCTGCATCAGAGTCCATGATAGAGTGGTTTAATACTTGAAACAGCTCTAGAGAAGTCCCTGTGATCATTATATCTGATTGCCTATGTCTACCTAAGCTCACTACAAATTTAGCTTATTGTTAAAGCATGTTGCCACAAAAGGCTTAACATAGTGCCCATCCGGCTCCCAGTTATGCCTGAAAGCATAATGTATTCCAGTGGCATGAATACTAGATGCACCAGAGAATCAGAATGCCTCTTAATACCTGCTTCCCTCCTCTTTATTATAAAAAATACTGTGAAAATAGCATTATCAAGAACTTCCTGTGGTTTTTCTTCATAACCACAACATTTCACTGTTAATGTACAACAGAAATTAATAAATCTAAAAGCCTAACACTAAGGCCTGCCAGCTTCCCATGGCCTGGGTGGGGCTTTTCCTTGCTTTTTTCTTTTGTCAGTTTGTCCCATTGCAGTGGACAGCAGACAATTAATTATGTCAGCTCAGAGCTAGAATAGTTAAGAAGAAGAAGAAGAAGAAGAGTTTGGATTTGATATCCCGCTACCCAAAGGAGTCTCAAAGCGGGTAACATTCTCCTTTCCCTTCCTCCCCAACAACAAACACTATGTGAGGTGAGTGGGGCTGAGAGACTTCAGAGAAGTGTGACTAGCCCAAGGTCACCCAGCAGCTGCAAGTGGAGGAGCGGAGACACGAACCCGGTTCCCCAGATTACGAGTCTACCACTCTTAACCACTACACCACACTGGCTCATTGTGGAAGGAATGGCACTTAAGATCCTTAATATCCTTTAAGTCCTCAGCCACTCCTGATACCAGAGGCACCACCTTCTGTGGAGGATTGAGGGGGCCCGTGTGTGATGCCACACAACTTCCTGACATTGAGGGGGCCCAGCTCACAAGGTCCTGGTTAAGAATTCCAGCCACATTTTCATTCCTGAGCTTCAGTAATATATAACCCACTATCACAGCTTGAGAAGGAGCCACTGTAATTTTTTCTTGGCATGCTCCCACTTGTAAGGTCTACATTTAGAAGGGCCATTGTGTTTGACCTCTCGCAAACTTTTATTTTGAAGCAGGGGTGGTTTTCATTTGACATGAGAGCATCCTATCTGGTAGGACATTTTGTGTTCCTCTGGATCTTATTCCTTTCCTCTCCCCTCACTTGTTTTATCAGATTGTGAGCACGCAGACAGGGCTCACCTTGTGTTTTAAATCTGTGCGTCGTTTAGACCTTTGAGATGCTTTGGAAATAACAAATATCAAGACATGCAATGCAATGCATACCTTGAGTATCTTTAACTGAGTGCCCCTCCAAGTGTCCTTTTCACTGCACATTCGATTTGTGCCAGTGATGGTATTGGGGTGGTAATACACAATCCCTCTTTCAGTACTGTTTCGTCCTGCAAAAAATTCAGGGTGGGTGTAATGCTTCATTTCCGGTCAGTGCAACTTGGTACTGAAGTCCTATAACTTTTTATACCACAAATGTTCCATATATATATATATTTTTGCTCCGTTTTTGTTCTGCTATAGTGCTGCTATGCTGCTATAGAATGCTGCTATGTAAGGCAAGAAAGCCGTAACATTGGGAAAACATTGCAAAACAACTAATAAAGCAGAATGATGTGTGGACAATAGAAATCCACCATTAATGTGCTCTCATTGCATCAATTACATGTTGCAGAATACACACACACACACACACACACACACACACACACACAAACACTAGATGGGCTATGAATCAGTGCTGTGGCCAAATTCTGTCCTCTAGTTTCTGAAATAAAAAAATTTGCTCACACTTCCTAATCTGAAAAACGCCCATGGGAGAGTTTATCTCACAATGGCTTCCACTGGGGTTTGACTGAAATGGGCTATCAAGTGCCTGAGATCAGTGCATACACTTTATTTTAAAGCAAGGTTCTTTCATCTTAAAAAAATTTAATAAATTCTGATTTCTTTAAAAATAAAATGACTTTGCTTTTAAAAAGTTAACAATCCACAACTGTCAGGGGCATGGTAGACAGCCTCCCTGGCTTCCTACACTTACAGAAAACCCCAGCTGAGTACATCAAGCATCCAGGAAGGCTGCAAAATGCAAATCTTCAGAGAGATGATTTGCAGAATGTAAGAAGGACATTCAGGAAGCCCTTCAGCCACCTCAAAATAAGATAAGCACAAAACTATACCCCACCCATGAAAAAAAGTTCACTGTCATTTTCTCTCTCATTTCAATGCAATTTCTTTTCCCATCAATTCATAGAGAATGGTCGAAAATAATGCAGAAGAATTTTTTGGCACAGCACTGAATATGAATATATCCATAATAATGAGGCATTCCCTTGATTTTTTGCATTTTTAAGCAGCAAACACTAGGCTACATATCCCAAAGGACCTTCTGTGTCAAAGGCAAGCTGAAAGTGCAGAGGCTACTACACTAGACTGAATATCTGTAGCTCTGATCTGGATGTCAACACAAAGATAGGTTGAGGCGGTGGAAACCATTGTTCCGACTCAGTCGTGCATTCTTATACTGGCCAACTAAGAGCAGGAAAGGTATGTGCAATTGCAGTGTCAGATGTCATACCAGACAACATCAGAAATGCCACACACTAACCATCCCATCCCAAAGCAAATAAAGTGAAGGAAGGTAGCAACGAGTCACATGCCCCAGCAGGCAAACCTGATTACCTTGCTGTTCTATGGCTTCTCTGCACTTGAGCAGACGCTGAGACTCTCAACTTGAGAACATCACTAGGTGCCCTTCAGGCCCTCTCCCAACCCAAACTCTGAAGAGCCAATTCCATTTCCTTAGACCAAAATGGGCATCCTTAACTATTACATCTGCAATATCTCTCATCTCTTTTGTTAGATTCAGGAAACACCACCCTCACACCTTCTTCTGCTACACAAAAATAAAATGTGTACACTTTGTTCAAGGCAGTGCTATGTGACCAGAGGTGCTCCTTTGGTTTCCTTATCCTTGCTGTTTTTCTCATCCTAGTTATAAAGGTTTTCAACACATGCTATTAGAAAAAACTGCACTGATATAAATGAGTCTATCTCTGCCACTGGCTCTTGAACTGCCCTTTACTGCCATTCATCACGCTACCGTAGACGTGGTTTTTCTCCCTGCCCTCCTTGGACTCCCACTTCCCTCTCTCTGCATCTACTTTTTCTCTGAGCCTTTTGGGTCAGCCATGAGGAATCCATGGGCCTCCAGCTATTATTGGACTACAGCTCCCATCATCCCTGTCCAATTATTGTGTTGGCTGGGGCTGATGGGCTTTGAAATCCAACAACACCTGGAAGGTTGCAAGCTTCCTGTCACTGCTTTCAGTGATTCTGTTTATTTATCTCACATTTTCCAGAATTTTGTCCTCTTCTTATTAATCTTTAGAACAAATGTGGCAAACCTCGGGCCCAGAGGACAAATGAAGCCCCAAGCTCTCTCTTTCTGACCCTCAGGACTCTCCCCAGGCCAACCTCCACTTTGCTACACCACCCAAGATGAAGCAGATTCTTGCCTTGCCCATCCGGCAGTCCAACAGAAAATGCTTTTCTACTTTGGCAATACTGAAGCTAAAAGCCAAGGGTTGCAGAAAAGAACCACACGTTCTATTTCATTACGCTATGGTTGGGGAACCTTTGGCCTTCTGGAAGTTGTTGGACTATGTAGCGTATCATCCCAGACCATTAACCCATGCTAGGTGCGGCTGATGACTGCTGTAGTCCAACATCTGAAGGGCCACAGGTTCCCCAGCCATGCATTACATCTATAGAGAAAGGAGTTGCATGTGATCTTCTGTGCTACATAACTAGAAGCAAACTAACCCAAGAGCCCTGATTTAATTGGTTACCTTGATTAGTTGTCTGGCTGCAACTCTGAACCCACTTTTTCTAGGGTATAGATTTCGTCTTTCTAAGTGAGGGCAGCCTATTCCCAAGTCAAGTGCTTTGTAGAATGCCATCTCTATGGGGTTTTCTGTGGTTTGTTGTCCGGCTGAAAAAATAAAAGTTAAGCAGTAATGAAAACAGATGGGCAGTTTTTATTTGTTAAGATGCCAAGTGTGAAAGGAGAAAACACATGGAGAACACACATGTCTCTCATCCCTGGAGGTAGCTGTAAGTTATAGACAGACATTAAAAAAGCTAGGAGGCCCTGTCACCTATTCTTTGTCAAAGGGTGAGGAGACAACTTCATTCCTTCAGCGTGTAAATCTAGTTCCCTTCCCTGGCTCATAATTCACATGAAAGTAAATAATTTCAATCTTTTAAGTAAACAGAAAGGCTCTGTTGATAAGGATGGAACATCCCTATTCATGTGAGTGTCCAACTGATTTGTTTGCCTGCTCTAGGCTATGAATCAATGCTGGTCTCTCATGGCTACTGGGGACAGAACTGCAACATTTATAAGAGATCTGGATAATTTTATTAAAGAGAGGAGAATCCTTATCTCCTTTATAAGCAATTGAGCTGTCTGCCAGAAAGCTTGATAGCTCCTATGATGGAAACAGAACACACTTTCTATTATACATGCCTGGGCTGAATAATGAATGCATCAGGAAGCTGCAGACAGTCTTAACAGAGCAACACAGAGGAGAAAACACAATGAACTTTTTAGGCCATATGAACACAATAAAGAAAATGGTAGCTTCCCTGTTAAACTGCTGTAACGTGTGTGTGTGTGTGTGTGTGTGTGTGTGTGTGTGTGTGTGTGTGTTTTCTTGCTTGTTTACAGGTGTCAACCCTAATAAATGACTAAGTCAATAAAATCCCAAGTTGCAGGGGCTCTGCCAGCTCCTTTTCTGGGTACGCAACAAAAACCCCAATAATATTGGTGGCTATAAAACCTTTGCTATTTAGCATAATGTTGATCTGGTTCATGCAAGCATTCACAGTCATGTATGGTCAGTAGTGTCCACCATCCCAAGGAGATCAAAGCTTCCTTTTACTTTCCTAATATACGTATATAATACTCCAGTGTGTTGAATTATTTGTGCACAGTTGCTTTTCATAGGAGACCTATTACATCATGGCTTCCAAATAATGAAGCCCTAGATTTCATTTCTTTATTTTTCCATTTAGGATGTGGGGAAATAGATTTTAATGCAAGGAGATACCTCACAATGAATGAGCGGCTAAGGTTTATCTGTGCCACCCCTCAAGCCATTTGCTTTTACCAAGCAGGCAAGGCATTGTGTATTGATATATACTGCTTGTCTGAGGAAGAACACAGCCCACACACCCAAACCACAAAAAGCCTCTCAAACCAGACAGCTGACACTTTCAATGAACTAAAATCTGAGGAAAGCAAATGTTATCAGATCTGGGTCTCTTTGCCTGAAACACAGATTCAGTGCATCAGAGATAACAAGGTTTTTTGGAAATGGAGTATTATAGCCTAAGACCACATTCTTGTTTCATAATATCCTTTATGCCTCTTGCTCACTCATCCAAAGTCTGCAGTTAGAGGGTGTGGGGGTGTGCTATAGATCAGGAAATAATATACAGAAAGATTTTTTAAAGTTGTGTACTGATTGTGGTTCACAAAACCTTGGCTTAGTAACCAGTTAGGTTCCATCCAAAAATTGAAAATTAAAATGGAATTCTGTAGCTGCAAAGGGGAATACTGTATACCAGAAGCTCATCCAGTGAAATGTTTTGCACTACCTGTGCTTTCTGAGAACTGTCCACTTCATAGGTTTAGTAAGACCTGTAGGTTCCTCAGCAAAAACCATGAACCACTTTGTTAAGTGAATGGTTCAGTCGCCATCTATCTTGAACACCTATAAACCTTGCTTCACACATCCCTTCCATTCCAACATCTCAGATATGAAAGTGTGAGATTATAACCGGGCTTCAAGCATCAGTATAACAGTGAGGACATCAGATGGTTCAACCCACTGAGATAATCTGGGGTGAATGTGATTGCTAGATTATATAGTCACTGGAGCACTAGAGGGGCATATCATCTTCAGATTACTGTATCAGACTTGAAAGTGTAGTTCCTTTTCTCCTTGTAAATGCAAGCCTTGTATGTTCGCCAAACTCCCCAGAACCTTCCCTCTAAGCAATAAAGTCCATTACAAAACCTTGTATGTGTGTGTCACACTCTGCTTAGGAGCTACTGAAATACCCCATTGATTATCTAATTTGCTGCCTTTCCACAAAGTCTATTAGCAGTGACCATTCATCTGGTAACATTGCTAATCAAACTGCAACTTTACAGCAAAGTGCAAGGGAGCAGAAGAATGGTTTTAGGGAAATTACTACTTTCACCCTTGAGATACCCTCTCTCTAGTACCGGTATACCCCTTGCAACAAGCAGACTCTAGCTAAGATATAGCCCTCCAGATGTTGCTGGACTACAACTCCCATCATCCCTGACCATGCAGGCTGTGGCTGATGGGAGTTGAGCAACAGCTGGAGGGCCACAGTTCAGCCACCCTCAACCCAGATTACACACACCATACTGAGGGCACATTACCTCTGGTGCAAAATCAGTATGGTGTGAAGCAGGGATGTGCACCGATCGCAAGATTTGGTTAGGATCCTGATTTGGAGCTTTGTAAAACCGCAACGTTCCAAAGTATGTCATGTTCTGGCCAGTTCAACTCAGATTAGACTGTTTCACCTCCCCATCTCCATAATATTCCCCCCCCCCTTTTGACAGAAGTGGATTAAATTAGCAGGCACTATAGTCCCTCCAGAGTGGATGAAGCCTGATAAATTACAGGCAAGAGGTCTATGGGCTTTTGTGCTGAATATCTCTAAAATGCTATTTCTTTTCTCAAAAAAGAATGATCTCTTTTTAATATTTTGGCAAGAATTAGATAGAATTTGCAGGCTAAGTCCCCACTCCTGAGAGCATGAATCCTACCAAATTTCAGAAGGATATCTGCAGTTTCCCTGCAAGAGCAACTAATATAGAAATCGCAAGAGGAGAGAGTTCTCTTGTGCTCGAGTCTTTCTTGAGGATTTCCTACAGGTATATGACAGGCTGCTGTAGGAACAAAATTCTGGACCAGAAGGGCCTTTGGCCAGATCCAGCAGGGGTCTTCTTAGGTTTAAGAAATCTGTCAGACTGCAGGCAAATAGATGCTGGGGCTTTGTGCTAGGTTCCTTTCAAGTTGAGGGAGGGAGGAATCGTGTTCCCTCTGTGATTACAGTACTTACAAGTACAGATGGGCAAATCCGTCACTCTTGGGTTCTCTCGGTTCCTCATTTTTTCAGTATTAAATTCTGTTCTTCAAATTTCTGCAGCAATTTGCATTTAATAGAAACTCCTTCTGAAAATTCTTCAGCATGTTAGTTTGAATGTCTCCTAGTAAACATATTTTTATATGCAGTTTTTAGAAATATACACATTTTGGCAAGCATTTCCCCCTAATAATCCATGCCCTTTGAGCAATTCCAGTCCTCCTTGGGTTGGGTTTTCTTTCTTTTCCCCAGTTAGGTCCCCCTTGGATATTTTTTATGGTGCTTCTGCAAACATCAGGGTTTCCCCAAGCTTTCTGGTTTCCCCATCTTGTATGTAGATGGTGCTGTTTGGGTTACATAAGGAGCTACACTCAATGAATTCACTATTAGGATATAGAATAGGAGCTAAAGGTGAAATGGGCAGATTCATCCATTTTAGTTCTCTGAATTTTTCATTTTCCCAATCTTAAATTCTGTTCACATTTCTGCAACAATTTGCAATTTTAAAAAATCCTCATGGAAATTCAGTACTATTTTAGTGCAAATTTCTCCTAATAAACATATTTTTGCAGGTAGCTTTGACTATTATACACATTTTGCAAACAATTGTCCCCGATATAAGGTATTTTGTAGTGTATCTTTCCCTAATATATGCACTTATATGCACACTTTACCCTTTTGTATGCATTGCTTGTACACTTCACTTTTAGTACACACTGCTTGCCTGGAGAACCACATTGCAAACTTCAGATACATGCAAATTTCAAATGATGTCTGTGTTTCAGTTTGCAATTTGTTTTGGAAAGGGCTTATTCCTTAAAAGGAATGTTTAAATTTTACAAAGCTTCTCCCTCTTTCCCCTCCTGCTACTCCCTGAAATCAAGCTCAGAGACATACGTTTGTTTGCTATAGACAGGTGCCTGCAGTGGAGCTCTGATGTCTGGATTGCTACAAAGTACTACACAGGTCCTGCTTTCACTTGTGCCCACCTTCTATAGACCCCGCTTGGCCTTACAGTAGCCCCAAATCCCTTCCAGGTACCCCATGACATCTCTCTTCAGAATCATCTGAATCCAGTGAACATCCCTGGATTGAAGAATGAGGAACCAGAAGAACTAAAACAGTGTGTACAACCTTTCAGAGGAGGAAACACCAGAATGGTCCCTGTGTGCTTTCCAAGAATGCAAAAGCAGCCCTGTTGTTGGATCAGATCAAGAATCTATAGTCAAGGAGTTCAGACAGATGCTTCCAGGGAGCCCACAATCAGGACATGAAAAGCCCTCCCTATGCGTACTGTTATAGATTGAGGAGGACCCCCTAATCCCATAAATTAACCTGTATAAAGGGCAGGTTGCAGGCCAGGGCCTCACCTGGGATAGAGGCATTAACATGACAAAAGGTGTTGATGGCCCATCTGAGAGGAATTTTTGGCTATTGCAGACAGAGGTTGCCATGGTGATGAGGCGTGTACTTGAGGTGTCAGGAAAAGAGAGTCTTTAGAGCAAGGTGTGCTGGGAAGAAGAAGCGGAGGAAAGAGAGAGTCATCTTGGGCAGGGTGGCTGAAGGCTGGCCAGGAGAGATTTATTGCACTCCAGTGCTGCACTGTTGTGGGGAACCAGCCTCTCTTGAAACAACCATGCTGTAAGATCTAGACTCCCTCCATGCAAACTGAAGGTGTAAATAGGTGAGTAAATCCTATTTCTTAAAGCTACAACAGTCTCTGCCCCGTCTTCAATTCTCCAAATGCGCGCAAACCCTGGGTGAGCCCCTGGAATCTTACTACCGCTCAGCAGAGTGGGGTTAGTGCCCAACTTCTTTATCAGTATATTCCCAGGACCTGGTACTGAGAGCCCACTGCTTTAGGATGCAGAGGTGCCACTGACAAGCCTACTGTCTATGAATTTGTCAACTCTCCTCTTAGACCTACCTCAGCAACTGACTCCTCCAAGCTTCCTACATTTACAAAGCTTTCTCAGAAACACAGAGATCAACATTTGTACTACCACCCAATGAAACTGTGTTTCTCTGGTAGCCCAGATTGCTGTAAGAAAATTATTCCACTCTGTGCTTAGTTTTTGAAGCATTTTTATACATACAGGTCTTGCTGCAACCAGCACGTTCTATCCAGGCAACCTCCAGATGTTAGCTACTGTTCAGTCCTTGACAATAAAACAAAGGTTTGAAATCAGTTTGTTACTCCTCTGATAAAAGTCATGCTCTTTGGCTGATCTAAATGATTAACGTGGAGGTTATATGACTGTTGGTTTTCACTCTCCACAGAAACATTCCCCATGGAATTGTGAGCATATGCGATAAATAATTCTGCCCAAGGCAGTTCTAGGTTTATTTGCAAAATATGTGCATGACTTCAATGTATTACTGAAAACTTCAATACAAAATAAAAATAGAGTTAAAAGGGAAGAAACCCAAAGGACGCTATCCAATTTTCTTAATGAATTAATTTAAATGTAGGAATGAAAATGCTGAGTCCTTATGCAATTCTAGAAGTGCTTCAAGTTGAGTAATTGATCTTAATTTCTGGAAAAGGTTATTTTAGCACATACAAAGAACAATCAAGTGTGGTAGAATTTCCAGCTGAAAAACAATAAAGAAGATTACTGTGGTACATTAAAGATTAACAAATTTATTATAGCTTCTGATGAAGTAAACTGTAGCCCATGAAAGTCTGATATGGTTCAATTCTAGTGGACATTTTAAAGGAACTACACAATTTAGAGAAATCAGAGACCCCACCCCCCCCCACCCCAGGTTTCTATGGATCAATTCATACTGGTATTGATTGTACTCCAGAAGCAGAACAAAAATGTTGTATTAAGCTTTCCTATTGGATGCCAAGTAGACAAAACCTCCACTAATTATGCAGTTCCCCTGGTAATCAGTTTCATGCCCAGTAATCAATTCTGTGACCATGACAGGAGCTACACAGCATAAAATGCTTAATGTTAGTTGTCTATATCCATCAGAAATTACATCCATTTCGGCCGAGAATGTCAAAAGTTATTAAGGCGTTTTGGTTGAGAAATGTATTCTGTCCACCTAAGCAGCTCACAGAAGTTCTCCAGTTCAAACTCTGCCATCAACTTTGGTGGCAATTGCCCTATTTCTCCAGTAGACTTTGGGGGTTACTGGGCACCCACTTTTCTTCTGTAAGCATGATGGAATATCTGTATATTGCCCCTGAACTGAAGCCAACAGTTTGCATGTTGCAGTGGTATGAGCAATGCCATCTTCTGCTACAGGATAATGATAGGAGCTTGGCAGGGCCAGCCCAAGACATTTTGCCACTTGAGATCCCAAAATGGTGCTTCCCTCCCCACCATGGAAGAAGAGGTGAGTGAAGCTCTACATCAGGAAAAGCCGGGGGAAGAAAAATCAACATTGGGATCCGCTGCCCCTAGGGATCCTGCCACCTGAGGCAGTTGCCTCACCTGGCCTCATGGGTGGGTTGAATCTGAATATTGGTTCACAGGAGGCTCAGGAAGCATGGCTGTCTCCTGCTTTTGTTTCCTACATTTCAGTCTTATCCGTGAGAGGATTTATCCAGCATCGTCTCTTACTTGGTAGACATGCAAACTCCCTCTACAGCTGGACTGGGGAACCAGATGCAGCCCTCCAGTCTATGCTGTCTAGTTCATTGGATTCTCTTCTTAGTGACCTTGCTCTCTGGACTGGCTTCCTGTTGCTCTTCAGATCAACTTCAAGCTGGTAGTCATTACTTTAAAAGCTCTTGACCTTTCTTTGAGTATTGCCGTTTCCTCACCATCCCTCACTTGCTACTTCTGCTAAATCCAAGTGCATCTATCTATGCTCAACTTGTCTTCCTCTTTTTTCATTGCATTCTCAAACCTTCCAGTTTCTATCTCTCGGTATGTATCCAAGCACTCACTCAAAACCTACTTCTTTAGCAAAAAATTGCCTCCACCATCCTAACCTCACCATGCTGCCTTCTCCTTAGCATTTGATTTAGTGTTTCCATTTGGAAAAAGAATAATCAGTGTGTGGCTACACCACATTGTGGCAATAAATGTGGACCGTAACCCACACTGCCCCAAGATGTGAAGACTTTCACCAGCACCAACAGTTGTACCCAGTTGACGCTACCAAAGTCTAGCAGTGGTGTTCAGATTCCACAATTGGTGGGGGACGAGCCACTCTAAGCTGCCAAAATGCAGAAAATCAGCCCAGTTAAGGCTATATTATGTACCAGCCCTCCCATCATTAGAGAGAAGATGGGTGGTGACTGAGGCGAAAGGGCTTTTCAGTGATGGCATCCTATTTCTGAAATGCACCCCCTAGAATTGCTTTCCTGGTGCCTTCATTGTTGAGTTACAGACTTTCAATTGAGTGTTATTTTGTATGTGCCTGCATCATGCTGTTTCACACTATTTCATAGAGGTTTCGTGCTTGAGCCTCTTTTTCATGTTGTAGATTTGCATTGATACGCTTACAAGTATACATTTTGGCAGTCACTCTGAAAGCTTCAGATTAAATCATCATACTGATTACAAAGGGCAGTTATAGTCTGTCCTCATGTTGCTGGATTGAGAACTTCCAGCATCCATTCTGCAGACAGTCTTCATTCAGGCACTGAAAGTATGAGGCATGTTAAAAGACACATGGAACAAGTTGTTTGTGCAAGCTCTCACTCAACAGTGCCTGAAGTGAAAACAGCAAACATATTCTGAGTGAAAAAAATCAAGGAAGTCTTGGAGAAATGTTTGATTAACTTGTCACTTGAGATGTCCCTGAGATCTGTTATCTCTGATATTCTATTCATGTTTATTGTAGGTGTAGTCAAATAGCAACCAGGATTCCTTATCATCCACATACACTTTGATTTTTGTGTTTGTGTTACTAAAGACAAGGCTTCTTCATTTCTGTATATGCTTCATTCATTTATGTGCTATATTTTCACTGATTCTTGAAACTCAAACAGCCAAACCAAGTTCAGCTCAAAAAATATTGTCGAAGAACAACAACAAAAATTATGTAGCAGGAAGCAAGAGATTGGGTGGAGAGGAATCCTAGAGGAACAACAATGGAAATACTTCTGCCAAGACACTGCAATAAAGAAATAATCAACAAGAGATGAAGAGATGAATGAACAGGAAAAACAATGGGTTACTTTTCTAACTCATCCTTCATCCTTTTTCTTCTGGTTAGCGGAAAATCTTAGCCAGAATCTAACATATTTAGGATTCCCTTTTGAACCCATATGCAGTGATACAGACTATGTATTTTGTACCTATACACAGTGGTACCATACTTAATTTGGACCTAATGGTCTTGAAGCAGACTCCAGATTGTATCAGTCTCAGAGTAGACCCGATTGAAATGAATGGATGTAAGTTGGTTGTGTTCATTAACTTCAATGGGTCTCTGAGTTGAACTAGCATTGGATAATGAGTGAATTGGCCCTTCATCATCACCGATTGTGGTTATCTGTTCAGAGTCAACCAGCTTCTTGGATTAGGAAGATGTGTACTATAAATAATGTGCAATGCAATTTGGACATGGGAGAGACAGAGAGAGAGAGAGCTATAGATATAGAAATAGATATTACACACACACACACACACACACACACACACAATAATGAACTATATATTCATTATAGCTATAGAATCATCAAACAGCACTTCACACATGCTTCCTCTGGGTCCCTTTTGTAATTTGGTTAATCATTAAAATAGTGTGTGTGTGTGTGTGTGTGTGTGTGTGTGTGTGTGTGTGTGTTACTGTGATAATCAATACAGAGATTTTATTTATGTAGCAAAATGTTTCATCTTCTGATCATTTTTTATCAGAGAAGCTGACAAAGGCAGAAGCCCAAATCTTTTGCCACATTAATAAATTTTCTGTAATATCAATTGCAGGGGAAATCCCCAGGAATCAACGATAAAAACCAAATTGCTGCCTTTGCCCCCTTTATGGCTTTGTTACCTATTTCTGAGCAGGTGCGATCTTTTCTGGCTTGCTCTAGCATGAGCCCCAGTCTCCCAGCATTGTGAGAATGTGCCTTTTCCCAGCACTAGCAGGTGCCTGGTAGAATTCAGTTGCTGCTTTTCTTCCTACTCTTAATAGCTTCTTCTTGCACTTGTATCCTAGTTAGTCAACAGTCTGTCAGCGGCTTGTAAATACTACATGGACACAATATTTCACTTGAGAGAAAGAGAGAAGGGAGGTGGAAAACACGGCCAGCTTAAATAGGCAAAGGATAAATTGTCCACACAGTAAGCCCTAATCCTTGTTCTTTAAGAGGTACATGAATGAGTTTGCTGTGCCAAGAAAGAAGAAAGCAAAATAATATCAAAGGCTTGTTTGTCAGTCTGTCGGTGCACAATGAAGCAGACCATTGTTCACATTAACATGAGGCATAACGATGACTTATGCAAACTACAAGAGGCGACTTCAGCAGGTGCTTTAAAAGGTCAGTTTCCCATTTCCATGTACGTCCTTAAAACCTGGAAATGGCTGAAAATACAGACAAGTTGAGATGTAACATGCTTTTTATGTGTAAACTTTTTATTCTTGTTTAAAAAAAAAAACATTATGGCCATATCTGTTTACAGGTATCATTCTCTTAAAAAGCAAAAAAAAAAGGCATTGATGAGGTGGTTGTACCAGGTGCAATTAAAGTTTCAAAAACACATTCCAGAAAAATCAATATTATCCCCAATGCAAAATATTATCTATTTGTTTCATGAATGCATACATTAACTTAAATATTGAAATCCTTAAAAAAGGCAATTCTTCAAAAAAAGAATCCTCTGGCAACGGTCAGTTAACTTCTTACTTATGCTACTTCAGACTGGCTGTCTGAAAAATTGCGATTTATTCTGCCTTAAAAACTATTCAGCCCGAAAAAAGAGTCCCATGAGTGCTTTACCACACATCTGGACATGGCTCTGGCCCTGTCAATGCCAATGGAAGGAGAACATCTGTATGTGCAAACCAATGGGAATGCATGATTCCCTCTCCCACTGAAAACAGCAGAGCAGCTTTGATGGGCAGGGAAGCTCCACGTTTGAACTAGAGCTCCATACATAAACTAATAAGAAATCAGTTTCCAGGCATGTGTGCACAGGCTAGAGACAAGGTTGGTGCGCCAGCTAAATAAGCCTTAACCACTTCTAACTTCTTCTGGATTTGTGCCTTGTAGTGTTGTGCCTGCTCTGATCTCCTAAAGAAGCACAGAACCATAGAGTTGGGAAGGGATACCTGAGGGTCATCTAGTCCAACCCCCTGCAATTGCAGGAATCACAGCTAAAGAATCCCTGACAGACGCCATTGAAACTCAAGAATCCCTGACGCCATCCAAACTCTGTTTAAAAACTTTCAGTGAAGGAGAGTCCACCACCAGACTGTCCTCTCCAGACTGTGCTTTCCATTCGAGGGACCATTGAACTCCTTGCTAGCCAGAATCTGCTAGAGACTAATACCCCGGCTCAGAAGTGGCCGATCTGCCCTGAGCACTCCTATGAAACCATGAGAGAAGAGGCCGTGGTGACATAATGTGCTCCAAATGAGGTACCTTATTCAACTAGCACAGGACATCATTGGACAGAGCCACGATGCAGGCAGTTTGCCTAAAACGGAAATAAAACTCCTCCGTGTCTAATCCTCTTCTTTCTCTAGCAAATAGGGAATAATTAAGATTCAGGTGTTTCACATTTTAGTAGCTGCAATGAGTGGGGGGAATCACATAGGTTACAATGGTGGGGCCTTTATAGTTGCATCTTTCTGCAAGAAGTATTATCACACTGTTAAAAGGAAGGAAGGAAGGGAAATACAAACACCAGTCCAAAAACCCTGGTTCATTTCTAAGCATTTTCTCCCTGCGTTGCTAAAATGAGTCATCTTTGCAACAGGTCTGCAAAGCCATTGTTAAGATTGTTGTTTTGTGGCACTGTGCTGGCATAGCCGACGGCATGCCCCGCTGTGTAAACATATGTGTGCACCTGCGCACTATAGAAACACACTGGAACTTTGTATATACTAGTACGCAGTTCTACAGAAGGGTCATCCTCTCCTCTCCCTAGAAAATTGCTTTGTTTTAAAGGGAAGTTCTGCATTTGAAATGTTAGCCGTAGCAGGCTCTCCAACGGGAAAGCCATTTCAAGCCATTTCAAAGCTGGGCACAAGTAACACTTTCAGTGTTCAGTGACTACCTCTGCTTCCCTTCCTCTGGTTGTAGCATCACATCTGACAGCTGTTTTGTTTCACTGAATAGAGCTGTCACATTCAAATCTAAGAGGCAGCGCTGAGACTTGCTGCCTGTTTCTACAGTCAGAAGAGGACGGGTCTGAAAGGTGGGGCATCAGTTATGTTCTGTAGAATGGAGACATTTTTTAATTAAAAAGGGCCAATTCAACTAAGAAATTTGCCTTGAAGAACTCGGGTAACCTTAGAATTGTGAATATATGTCTGTTTTTAACCACCAGCACCAGCCAGAAACTATCGTGATCAGTTTTTATTTAAATGAATACTTTTTTTATAATGTTTTAATCATATTCAGGATGTTTGTCTTATTGGACAAGGAAGTTATTTGCCATCGACTGGGATGGATGGGGGTGTGTGGAAGATGTTTAACACAATTATTGACTCTTTTTCCCCCTGTGCTGCTATGAATGTTTTTTGCATATTGTGTAGAATAACACCAATGATTTGCTTTTTCTCTAGGACAATTCAAAGAAAATGTTTATAAACCAAACCTGAAATTAGGGGGGGGAAAGGAAAGCTGACATGCTTATGGTTACTCCAAAATGATAATAATTGAAAGATCCCACACCTACACTGAAGTGTCCTTGTGCGTGAAAGAAGGTCTTCTTGTGCAGACACCTTGCCCAAATGAAAATGTTAACAATCGATGCAAATCAGGTAACACTGTAAAGTAAAACAAAAAGGCTGCACCTATCATTTTATCAATTTACAGTCACAGGTAGGGGAAATAAGTTAGCATTGAACACAGTCAGTGGAGTAATGCCAAGGGAAGAGCACCTTATCTTAACCCTTTAAGAACCCAGTTGCTCTTCAGCATCACAAATCTAAAAGGAGCTCATCCTTTTGAGAGGTACTATGCTTCTCGGTTGTGAAACTTTTAACGCTTGTTTCTTTCAGCTGATGGGAAAAGAGGAAATAAAGCTTTTTAACAATACTGCATAAACAAAAAACATAAACATTTTTTTTAAAAAAAAATACATATAGGGTGTATAATAAAACACTGGTCATTGTCAAGCTTATGCTATCAGTTTACAAAGCCAAAAATCCAACATCACATTGGAAATCTTGGTATTTAATACTGTCATTTTTAAGATGGATGAGATGGCTCTGAAGGTTCATTCTGATGTGTCTTTATTTCCCCCCCACCCCACATATATTTCAAGTTCTCAAGAAATATTTAAAGTGGTTTCAAAGCTGCTTTCTCCTACAAAAGTTAAAGATGTACAGATCTCAAAGATGCAATACTGCAGTTTTGCAAGGACGTCAGGGACATATTGTCCAAAGGGCAAAAATAGAAAGAAAGTGCTTCTGAAATATATGACTTATATTTTCATCTTTGTTACTTCCCTTACACACTCCAGTCAGTTAATTTCAGTTTGCCATAAGCCCAACAATACCTACAAACAGGTCTCTAGATCCATCACTGGGCAGAATCATCTCCCCCTGGGCCAAGGCCAAAGTCACCTGAAGTCTTTGAGAAGTCAAAGGTCATTCACTGGATAAGACACCACCCACTTCCAGAGCCCAGCCAGAGCTGAGCCTCTCTTCTGTAAACAAGTCTTGTAAACAAACTTGAGTCCATCCCTCACACAATCCTCTTCCGGTCTATCCTGCAAAGAATCTTTTTAAAGGATCTCCTGAAGTCATGGTTGAAGATGGTGTAGATGACAGGGTTGAGGGAACTGTTACAATAACCAAACCAGAAGAAGAACTTGAAGAGTGTATCGGGCACGGGGCAGCTCTTACAAACGGCAGTCAACGTGTAGGTGAAGAAGAAAGGGAACCAGCAGACCACAAAAACCCCAATCACAACCGCCAGCACAAAAGTGAAGCGTTTCTCTCGGTTCTGCCTGCCTCTCCATCGGGAAGCTTTTGCCTCTCTTTCCTCCTCAACTCTGTTTGGCAAAGTGTCCCCAGGCTTAATCTGGCTTAGCTTGGTCTTCCCCTTGCCCCTTTGCGGCCTCTCCTGCTTCCTGGTCTGACGGGTCTCATTGTGTTCCGATGAAGAGGTGTCCTCCAGGTCTATACCATTGACTTCTTCCCTCTCCTGGCTTCCTCCTGCCACGGCTGCCTTCTCCCCATTGAGCTTGGTCATTGCGGGCATGTCATCCTTATCTGCCAGACCATTCTGCCTCCTCTCCACGGCCTCCGCTCTCTTGCCAGGAGGCACCCGAGTCCTCCTCTTGGCAATCTGGTAGATGCGCACGTAGACCAGGATCATGATAAGGCAGGGAGCAAAGAACGAGCCGATGCAGGAAGAGATGATGTACCACGTCTCTTTGTTGATGCTGCAAGTGGGTGCCTTGCTCTCCGAATTCAGCTTCGCTTGCTGACTGTCGGGGTCACCCTGTTTCATGATGGAGATGAGGGGCGGGAAGGAGATGACCGCAGAGATGACCCAGACGAGGAAAATGATGCTCTTGATGCGGCGTGGCGTGCGCTTGAGGTTGTACTCAATGGCTTGGGTGATGGACCAGTAGCGGTCAAGGCTGATGGCACAGAGATGCACGATGGAAGAGGTGCAGAAGAGTACGTCTAAGGCCACGTAGATCTCGCACCACACTTTGCCAAAATACCAGTGATCCATCACCTCATTGGCCAGAGAGAAGGGGATGACCAGGGTGGCCACCAGGATATCAGCTGAGGCTAAGGAGACCAGGAAGAGGTTCTGAGGGGCCTTGAGCGCTCGGCTGGTGAAGATGGCAATGATGACCAAGACATTGCCAAAGATGGTGACGAGCATGAGCAGCGTGGCGAGGGTGATGAGGGCCAAGGTGGTGTACATGGGGTAAGGGAGGCCACCTTTCTGCCCACCGTCGCTCCCATTCAGGCTCCCGTTGCCATCCATGTGCTGGGAGTAGCTGCTTTCCTCCAGCAGCGGGGGGTGCAGGTGTGCCAGGGAAGAGATTCCCCCCCTCTCGGTGAACGGGCTCCCCAGGTTAAACATCAACCCGAGCTCGGTAGGCTGTTGGCGGATGTGACCCTAACACACACCCTGCGAGGAAGAGGAGAGGGGGAGGGAGCTCTGGATGCCCGGTGGATCAAGCAAGTCTGGTCTGGGGAAGCCAGAAAGAGCAGCCTTAATCCAGTCAGCAGGAACAACCGCTGCCTTCAGCTTTCCCAGTCCCCGTTGACGATAACCGACGAGAGGAGGAGGAGCAGCAGCGATCTCCACCGGGGAGGGAATCGGCTCCGATTCTGCCGTCTGCCGCTCTCCCTTCGGCCAGGGAAGCGCGCGGCTCGCCTCTGCCCTCCCAGCCCTCGCTAGCACATCTCCGGGCGGATCGACGGGACGAAGTCGACCCCGTCTTCCGCCTCTCCCGCAAAGTCGCCAATAAGTCCAGCCTGGAAGGGAGGAGCACCTCAGGAAGCCATTCAGAAGCCGCCGGGGCTGGGAGACGACGAAAGTCCCGCTTACCTTCGCCGGGAGGGTCCCGGAGAGTTGAAAGGGCGACGAGGCAGGTAGGACCTCCCCACCCACGAGGGGCGGCTTCTGCTCCCCGTCGCCGGCAGAGCAGATCCCAGACGGCAGCGAGAAACGCCGCGCGGTTCGCTGAAGCCAGTCGCGGGGCGCGAGGGAGGAGGGAGGAGGGAGGAGGACTCTCGGCGGGCTTTGCTGCGGGGCGGAGGAGGAGGCGGCGGCGCAGGGGGCGCGCCCGGCAGACTCTCGTCGGTGGTGGAGCCAGCGCCGTCCGCAGCCAGTGGCGCCCGCTCGAGCACTGCCTTCCCGGCTCGCTTTATAGCCCGGGATCGGTCCGGTGGTACCGAGCAGCAGCGTCAGCGCCACGTGGGGACGGCCCCCTGCGCGCTTCTCCGCCTCTGCCTCGCAAGAGCGCCGCGCTCCTCAGGCGGAGAAGGGAGAGAAGCAAACTCCGACGGGCCACTGGCAAGACGCGCGCCCTCTCCCACCTGCTCCCTTCTGAGGGCGCTCCCGCGAAGCCCAGCAATGTCCCACGGAGCTGGCTGGACGCGAGCGAGCGCCCCACCCGCACAGCTACAGAGATTTCTTGCTCTCTCGCACACTTTCGAGCCACGGACACACCCAAGACGGAGCAATCTATCACCTACCTACCTACCTTTCTTTCTCTCTGTCTCTCTCACACACATGCACCTGACAGCTATGCATATCCTCTCTCCACTGTGCATAACATTCACCGGGGTACAATGCCACCGTCTCTCTGACCCATATCTCTCTCTCTCTCTCTCTCTCTCTCTCTCTCTCTCTCTCTCTCTCTCTCTCATATGTTCGTCTCCCTGGTCCAGGGAAAGTTAGGCAAAACCAACAAGTAGTATGTTGCTTGCACTGGCTCTTGAGGAACTGGCCTGGGGCCACCACACAACTGCTCATCTACACAAGAGCAGCATGCACCTTGCACAGCCATTGCACAGTCACAAGTCCCTCCTTGGGTCACTTCTACGTACCTCCTCTGTGCACAAAGACAGATAAGAGCTGCAGAGACCAGCATAGGCCACTTGCACCCCTTGCAAATGCACACAGCACCTGCCCACATCCCTTGGCTAAGGAATGTCTACATATCTCCCCATACAAATAGGCACCTCTTTATTCTGTACACAGAGATCCTACCATGGGCTCAGCCAGGATTTATTTTGGAGGGGGCAGTCTTTATGTTAGGGGGGCAGAACCGCATTATCTGTGATGCAATTGGTCAGTTAGTTAAGTATTTATATTTTTTTACTTGATTTAGGGGGGCAGCTGCCCCTTGCCCCCCCCGGCTATGCCCATGGATCCTACACCCACTGCTTACATCAGGGCTAGCTAGCCAACATGACACCTAACAGATGTTGTCAGAGTCCAAATCCCATCATTCCTAACATTGGCCATGTTGCCTGAGACTGATGGCAATTGGAGTTGTGGGTGAACAACATTTAGAGGTCACCATGATAGCTATTCCTTGCCTTACAGTGTCCACATTCTCCACTCAGACATACACACAAAGGACAGTGCTAAAATAAATCTATGCACATGCATGCGCACACACACACATCTCCAGATTATGCATAGGGATTCCCAAAAGACACTCAAGGCCCAAACCAGGGAAACAAAAGCATTTTTGTAAAGTCCCATTGATTTCAATGGGGAAATTTAGCACTGACTCGTGGTTTTTCACTACTTTTTTTTAATTCTCCCACTGAAATCAAGGAGCCTTTGAAAGCATGCTTAGCTTGGGTTGCATCAGGCCCAACTAGCCTACCTTCCTGGTTCATCACTGAACATCCCTGTTTCTCTAGAAAAACCTAGTAATCCCTCCATAATCAAGGCCCACCCACACCATATATTTCAAGCATATCCAATGCATATTTATAGTGCATTACTTTCTCCAAAGGTTCCTGGAAACTATAGTTAGGGATGCTGGGAACAGTAATTGTGTGAGGTGGAAACTGCTGTTCCCAAGGATTCTTGGAGGAAAGTCTTGTGCTATAAATGTTCATTGGATGTGCTTTAAATGCGTGGTGCAGATCCAGAGCTTCAGTGCCCACTTATTCTCAAGTATGACCTGAAAAGATGAGACTATTCCCAAGTAAGTGGCCATCATCGCAGCCTTATTGTGTCCTGTTGAATTCTACACGACTTTACTCTGTGTAGACATGTATAGGACTGCACTCCCACACTTCCTGTTGTCTCCACCCCAACATCCCAGCTTACTTTTCACAGTAGACTGAGCATGGGGCACCACATTTGAGCCTCTGGTATATACGCAAGTCAGCTTGTGGGCACAGCAAATTGTACACGTGGGTTAGTGAATAGTCTGCCAGTTATTCTGGCATGTGCAGGGAGGCTGGGTGAGATGCTGTTTAGGTCCATAGTCCCGTTCCAATCTTAAGGTTCAGTAAACTGCATCAAAACACAAGAAAGCCTGTTGCATTCTGAGACTCCCCAGAATGCAAACACAACCACCTGCTGTGTAGCTTGATGCTTTGGAATAAATATGTCAAAAAGTCCTGGTTTGTTTCAAGGAATATACTTCCAAGTAAATCTGCACTGGAGTGCAGTCTTAAGTATGCAAGCCTAAACTTCTCTCCTCAAATGTAAGCTTCATCAAGTTCGGCAGGGCTTCCTCCCAGGTAAGTGGGCTTGGTCAATCATTCTTACCTAGTGTGTGACTTACTTCGGCTTCTCCTTTACATCTTCATTGTACCTTTCTCATCCTCACACAGACACATTGCCTATATCCCATCCACTCACAAAACTACAGGCTACCTGGGACTCAGGCATTCTGTACTCATATTACATAAATCACCCACTTTATTTTTTTATTTTTAAAAAAATAATAATATAAAAAGATGATACAAAGAATAGACAAATACAGTAAAGTAAAAGAGTACAACTGGACATTGGCCAGAAAGTTACCATTCTGAAATATCAAAATGAACTCATTCTATAAATTTGCTTGAACTTTATACTTTCTTTCATCGTATGCTAGTAAACTGTATTCCATATTTTATTAAACCAGCATTTGGGATTTATCAGCTCACAGTTCCAAATCATATTAATTTTAATGAGATATTAACATGATTAATCTGACTCTGGATTGTATCCTTTGTACACCTGAGGATTCCAGTGCCTTTAAGAGCCGTGAGCAGGCATTCCTATCATTAGCCATGCTAGTAGAAGGAATAAAGGTAAAGGTAAAGGGACCCCTGACCGTTAGGTCCAGTCGTGGACGACTCTGGGGTTGCGGTGCTCATCTCACTTTACTGGCCAAGGGAGCCGGCATACAGCTTCCGGGTCATGTGGCCAAGCATGACTAAGCCACTTCTGGGGAACCAGAGCAGCACACAGAAACGCCGTTTACCTTCCCGCCGGAGCGGTACCTATTTATCTACTTGCACTTTGACGTGCTTTCGAACTACTAGGTGGGCAGGAGCAGGGACCGAGCAACGGGAGCTCACCCCGTCGCAGGGATTCGAACTGCCGACCTTCTGATCGGCAAGCCCTAGGCTCTGTGGTTTAGACCACAGCACCACCAGCATCCCACTTAGGAAGGTCGGTGGAAAATGTGTCATATTTGCTATGGCAAAATATGGCTTTTGACAGGCATGTGCATGTGTTAAGGACAAGCAGATTTTCTGTTCTGTTCCTTTATTTCTTGGGTTCACTCTGGTCTCTGTTTCACTCTTCTTGATTTCCAAATTTGTTCCAGAACAGGAGCATGCAATGCGTGCACTTCCATCTCCTCCCCAAACACCCCCTCTCTGTGTTAGTAATCTACACAAACACATTATGTATGATTTTGTTCCGATTATGTGGTGCTTTGCCATTGTGCAACCTTCTGGGTGAACATCAGTAGGACAGCCCACAAGCCAGAAAAAGAATCCTGATGCAAGCAGAGTAAGTGGATGCTCGGTTTGCTTTTTCACCATTGCCCACACAGCTGCCCATCAGTGGTGTAGAATAGAGGAGAGATATGCCAAATTGCACAGGAAGAGTTCTATTTTTCAGAAACTGAAACAAACAGTGTATGATTTGTAAAGGGAGTGTGGACCATACCCTAGTGATGCAGTAGCTGCCTTGCATGCAGAAGGTCTGGATTCAATCCTGGGCATCTCTAGGTGGCACTGGGTGAGACCCCTGTCTGAAAGTCCGATGAGCTGCTGTCAGTCAATGCATACAATACTGAGCTAGATGGATGGACTCTGTAGAAAGCAGCTTCCAGTGCAGGATTCTTAAAGCACCAGAAACACAACTCAGTCATCTGAAACACCAAAGGAGAAGGATGGAGGAGAATTTTCGAAAGCACCTGTAGTATGTTTGTGTTTGTCTGAAAGATAGATAAGAAAAAGAAGGGATGGCAGGCAGAACTCTTCATTTGTTTGTCTGATCTCCAAGAAGAAAATCAGAAGCAAGGCAAGGTCAGGGCTATGGCGTTGATGCCCTTGGCTCAAAATGTTTGATGGCCAGGATTGTTTGGCTAATCATGAAATGTTTTATCTTTCCTGAAGAAGTAGTTCCTCAAACAGGGAGGTAAGGAAGTTCCATTTCAAATGTCTGTGCTAATCTCTTTATAGATATTTGTCTAACATCAATCAAGCCTTATGCCTCTGAGTGCCATAAAAAGGCATTCAGGTCCTGTTGCCATATGAATCTTTGAAAGATTCTAGTTAGGGGAGCTGCTGTGTACAAACTTTGCCATCAAACAGAGTTCCTTCGACATCCAAGCTTTGTATGTACACACAAACCAGGATTGCACTGATTGCATCAGATTTCATGTTTTGCTGCTACGTTTAAGCTCAGTTACAAATGGTGATAAGGCGCTTTGGCACAATACCCTACACATGTCCATTTGCATACCCCTGTCCACTTCCACTCTTAAGCAGGACAGGTGTGCTTTCTTTTTCAAATATTGGACAGAAGAGAATGAACTGAATTCAAAACTCACATTTAGAGTTAAGGTGTTTTTAGATTCCTAAAGGGTGTGCTGGGAAGACCTTTGAGTGGCCCATGACAAATCCTTGAGTGAGGGCCAATGTGTAGGCAAACTGTTAGCATCACTGGCGTCTATCCAACACATCATTAAGTGACCAGCCCATCAGCAAAAGGGATTTCCACTTGCGCAATGGGACTTCCCTCCCGTCCCTTTCACTTGCCCCCTGAATCTGTTCTGGGGTCGTCGTCCCCAAACCACCACCCCTCTAGGTTTCCATCAGCTCGAGCCTCCAGAGCAGGCCCAAGTATAGCCCCACATAGAGTACATTGCAATAATTGAGTCCTGGGGTTACCAGAGCCTGAATCACCATGGCTTTCCATGAAAGGTTTAGCCATAGCTAGCCAATGGCACTCCTAGCCAGGAGACTCCCAAACTCCCAAACTCTTCTTTCAAAAGGGGTGTAACCCCATCCAGGAAAGGCACAGGAACCGTCAACCCACAATGCCTCCATCTTCCCAGGATAGTAATACGAAGACTAAGTTTCTAATTAATCCTGGGTGTCGGTGCTAAAGGTACTGAGAGAATGGGGTTATTATGGGAAGCCCTAAACAAAATAATAGCGGCTCATCCTATTAAAAACATCAAAAGAACATCATTTCTAAGCCCCTGTTACCAGCTGACCATGTCTCCTGGTTTTATGGTAACTGTAAAGATTAATCCATAATCTCAGGTATTTTGTAAGCAAAATTAACTGGCTAATTAACAGTGCAAACCTTTACATGTCTACACAAAAGTAAATCCCATTACGTTCAACTGCTCAGCACAGGAAATTCATAGTTAATAGATAGAGTTGTGTTATAAAGGAAAATCCCCTCTATAATAACAACAAAAAAGTTCTATTATGAAAGTAAAATCCAACACTGGAGCAAAAACTAAAAAAAAGAGTTGAGCTACAGAAAGCGAAGAGTGCAAGGGTGCAACGACACCTACTGGTAGTATTAGGTCACTGCAGTTAAGTTTACTAGCGCTCGGGTGATTATTTTATTTTATTTTTTTAGCCAGAAGGTAGCAAGTCTGTTACATCCATCTGCAACTGATGGTTACTGACAGGCTCGTGGTAGGGAAGTGACAATCTGAAGTGTCAGGGATTTGAAGAGCAGGCGGTGAGCAATCAGCAAATTTGGCGCTGCAAGAGGAAAATACGTCGATTTTGAAATTCACAAGTGTATTCAAAAGTGGTTTGGTGTTTTTTTGTTTTTCTGAAATAGTGCAGCATTTCAAGAGGCAATAAAGAATTCCGAACCAGGATTAAAGGCAAGGTGATCTGGCTGTCTAATATATAAAACTAGATGCAACCTATGCCCTAGTGTGATTTATGGCTGAAGAGAGATGACAAGCGAATGACTCCACAACAGCACCAAGAGAGAAATATTTTTGCAGGAAAGGAGAAAGGTGGGAATTAATCAACCACCTCCAACCACCACCATGGATCAAAGAGCTGTGAAACCCTTCATGACGGCACACAAAGGAATTGATGACAGCCATTCACAGGGAGACGGTTAAGACTACTTTTCAAAAATGGATTTATAGCCTGATGTTATAAATCCATTTTGAGCTATGGTGGCTCAGCCAGAAGCAGCCAGAGAGCTGGCGTTTCCCTGCGTTCCTCGGCTGCATCTCTACGCTTGCTTACTCAATGGTAGGTCCCACTGAACTGAGTGGGCCACTTTTAGGGCTTTTAATAGTGCTGTTTTAAATGTCTGCATTTTAATAAATTTATTTTTATGTTGTTTTTATAATTTGTTTGCTTTTTAACTATTATCTTGTATATACCTGTGTTGTTCTAGTTTTTTTCTAAGCTGCCTTGAGTACTGGTCTGGGAAGAAGGTAGGATATAAATAAATATGGATATAATCATAATAAGTACAGCAGCAGCACTACCCTGTCAGGTGAGCAACCTCTGTCCACTCCTGTATTTTCTGCACACAAGACATATTTCCTCACTTTCCCTACTGGCCTTGGGACCATGAGGATGACACAGTGTGGATTATCGTTATGAATGGCCCCTCTGGACCAATGCCACCTCCCAGTGGGTGAGAGGTAGGGAGCCCAACACTAGGTGGAGCCAGAGGCAATGGGAGGCAGAGCCAACTAATTCTAGCCTCCTCTTCCCTGACGAATTCTACAAAGGCCACATGGAGACTAAGGAGGAGCGAAGCTGGAAGCGGGTGGGGGCTGGCTGAGGGCAAACTGAAGTTGGCAGGGCAGTGTTGGGTGATAACGGCGAGGACTGGTGCTTCCCCTCAAAGCAGCGTTGCCCGGGATTCATCACTCCAGTCTCCCGTCACGCTGATGTGGCCCATATCCAGGGACATGTGAGCACATGATTAGCAGAGTTCAAAACAGAAGCTCAGCCTTGAGGATTAACATCTACGCCTAATTTATTGCAAATTAAATCAAACGTAACAGAACAAAGAAAACATGGCCTCTCTCTCTGCCTTTCTTCCTCGGAGAGAGCACTGAAAAAAACGAAAGCAATACAGAGCGGAAACATCGTATCTCAATTTCCTCTCACAAGACTACAATGATCAGTGCTGGATTGTAAACAGACATGTGACATGTAACAATCTCACACACCTGTAGCACGGGAGGAATGGAGTTCTCAACAGGCAGTGTCCCGGTTGCACTGCTATACCAGCCTACCCTGCCACTTCCATTACCTTATGGATCCTACTCGACCACACTGCTATGCAAGAAGGCAACAGTCGATGCAGAAAAGCAATGCTGCGACAGGAAGGTAACCTTCAGCCTAAGCAGCCTTCACCAGCAGTGCTGGCCAGGGCTGATGGGAGTTGTAGTCCGGCAACATCTGAAAGGCACTGGGTTGGTGAAGGTTGGCCTACAACTTCCATGACTTGATCCAGACATCCTTCCTGAAATATTAAGAGCCTGGGAAACCAGAACACCAGGCATCAACAGAGTCTCCTGTCCTGGTGCTTCAAAGATCCACTTGACCCATATCCCATCTTTCCCCCAAGGAGCTGAAGGTGGTGTGCCTGGTTCTCGTCCTCATCATTTTACCCTCACAACGACCCTGTAATGTGGAAACAAAATCGAAAATTCTTTCTAGTAGCACCTTAGAGACCAACTGAGTTTGTTCCTGGTATGAGCTTTCGTGTGCATGCACACTTCTTCAGATACTGTCGGGGTTTGGGTGCTGGAGCTCCTCGTGCACGGCCTTGGATTGGTTATGCACGAGGTACCAGTTGCGGGGAAAGTGGCCAGCGTTCCGCGTGCTTTTGAGCACGGTCGCCGGCCAAGCCTCACAGTCTGAAGGATGATGAGTAAGCCAATTGACGACTCCGATGAAGTGTGAGTTCCTAATTGCCTTCTTTAATGAACAGTTGCCTCGTGAAATAAAATATATACCCTGACTCTGAATAGACGGACCAATTTACAGAAAATAAAAATTTTACTTTACTCCCCCCTTTAACCCCAAAGGAAGACAGACACCGGTTGTATCTTTAGTGGCTTCGGCAGAACCCGCGTAGGCTCGTCCCCTAAGCTAAGTTCCCCTAAGCTTAAAGACCCTGCGCGCCCAATCTTCCGCGAGGCTAACTAAATAAACTAAAACCGAAATATCTTCCGCAATTCTAGCCCTAGGCTAAACCTAAAGAAAACCTAACTAAGGCTAAACCGAATGATCTTCCGCGATCTAACTCTAACTAAAGAAAAACCCATCCAACCCGTCCAGCCCGCTCCTAGCCCCTTAAACTAAACTTGACTTCAACTAAAACCCAACTAAAAGAACATAAGAAGAACGTGCGGTCTCGTGTTACTCCTCCTGCCTAAGCGGGGTGCCTCTGCCTTTTATTAGGGAACAAACGTGACATCATCATTAGTACTTTAACCAATAAAATCACTGTTGCTGCCCTCCAAAAGGGCGGGAAGCAAGTTTAACGCTCATTAACAACTTTGAACATGACCGGATCTACAAAATAAAGGCGGATTAATCTTGTAAGTGAATCACACTATTCATTCATGCTTTCACTTTCACTTTTGCGCGCAATTATACCAAAAGTAGACCTTGAAAAACCCATAAAATAACCAATTAATTATGAATCCATGGCGGATCCGTGAAACGTATTCCGACAAGATACCAGGTACCTGTAATGTGGGTTAGGCTGAGAGATTGTGACTGGCCCCAGGTCACCCAGCGAAGTTCATGGCTGAGCAGGTGTTTGAACCCTGGCCTCACATATCCCAGTAGTCCAACAAGTTTAACCACATTTAATCCTGGGCTGCCATCACAATGCAGTGGCTCATAAGAATCAGCTGTGCCATTTTATGTTGTAACATTGGGAAATTGTCCTCCTAAGGGCATATTGGGGCTGGGCAGTTAACGAAGGATAGTTATTCAAATTAGCATCTATTGCCTGCAATACTAGAAACGTCAACAAGGATACAGTGTTGAATGCAGTTCAAGAAATAAAGCCCCAACCCTGCCCCCACCAAGTGACTCTGAAATCGGAAATGAATCCAGCTTGCGGGGTGGGGTGGGGGAGGCAGCCAGAGAATGAGACCCTTGGAGGGAAGAACCAAAAGAGCACAGCCCCACCCCTCATGCCAACAAACACTATACACTGTGGGGGCTCAAACCCATGACAAGGGGCTCTGCACTATAATCCTCACAACAATCTTATAATGTAGGTCAATACAGTACAAACCGTTCTCAAATAAGTTTCTCTGGTAAGGTTGAAACAAAATAGGAAATTCTTTCCAGTAGCACCTTAGAGATCAACTGAGTTTGTTCTTGGTATGAGCTTTCGTGTGCATGCACACTTCTTCAGATAGGACTTCCATTTCATGCGGCTCAATGTGGTGCCTTCCATAGTTCCAGTTACAGGTGGGTAGCCGTGTTGGTCTGCCATAGTCGAAACAAACTGGAACTCTGGTAAGGTTGTTTTGTTTTTTTTAAAAATATATTAATTGAAAGAGTGGTTTTGTTTGTTTTTGTTTTTAGGGTGGTTCAAGTGCCTTGCATTTGCCCTTTCGAAAGAGAGAGGGTGCAGGAACGAGATGATCCTTTTGGTCCCTCCAGGTGTGGCTGGGCTACAATTCCCATCATGCCAGGCCACCTTCCATGCTGGCTGGGGCTGATGATAAGCTGGAAACCAAGAGCATCTCAAAGGCCACAGGCACCCCATTCTTGCTCATTGTTGTTACTGAAAAGGCTGACCCGCCATTATCATGAACAATTATCTTCAGCATTGTATTTCCTTTTTAATTAAGCATTTTGACAAACATTGCTTAAAAAGGAAGGTTGACTGCCATTTCCTCCCTCAATAATTTGTGTACATATTTAAACCCTTCTCTTTTCAGCTGTGCAAGGGGGAAAAGCTGATCCAATGCGGCTCTGTGTCAGTGCTTAGAATCATTCATTTAACAAGACAGTCTTTTCCACGAATTAATTAACTGGATGTTCCTCTCTCTGTTCCACCAAATATGATGGCTATTCCTCATTCAGCAGCATGAAGAGTTTCCTCACCGTTGCCTAGCTTTTAAAAGTGCAGCCCAAGCAGATGATCGTTCCCAGAGAATGGAGGTGAACGAGGGCAACTGTCCTACATCTGACCTTGAAGAAGGGAGCATAACAAATAATATGTCTCGGCTTGTCTGACAGATCTTAATTTAATGAAATAAAATGCACAGTGCATGCTAATAAACCCTGGAAGCTATCATAATACTGACAGTAGGTAAGAAAAATATTTACACACCAGCAGGTGGTGTTTGTACAACCTGTACTGCAAAACACTCCTCTTTAATCGATGCAATTGCAAAGGAGAGGTGACAACTGATATTTAAAAGCAGAGAATGAAATATAAGAAAAGCCCGGCTGGATCATACCAAAGACCTGTCTAGTCCAACATCTTGTTCTCAAAATGGGCAACCCACATGACAATGAAAAGCCTGCAAGCAGGTCCTGAACACTCTCCCTACTTGTGATTCTCAGGAACTGGTATCCAGAGGCATACTTCATCAGAGAGTGGAGGCAGAACGTGGGTAGTAGGCATTGTGAGCAAAGGTTTTAGTCTTGTTTCCTGTGTAGAGATAAATGAGTTCTCAACACGTGTCATGCTAAATGGTCTGACAGTCTTCACTTTGCTTCTCAATGCAGCTGTGTCACCAGAGGCTCAGGTAGCCTCAGTGCCTAAAGCTACCTTTTACCAACTGAGGCTGGTTCCATAGTTATGGCCAGTCCTGGACCAGGAAAGTTTGGCCACAGTAGTTCATGCTTTCATTACTTCAAGGCTCGATTACTGCAATGTGCTTTATGTGGGGTTTCCCTTGCACTCGATCCAGAGGCTGCAGTTAGTGCAGAATGCTGCAGTATGATTGCTGACAGGAGTGAGGCCTTGTCAGCATAGAACACCTGTGCTCAGAGATCTGCACTGGTTGCTGACCTGCTGCTGGAACAGATTCAGTGTATTGCTATTAGCATATAAAGCCCTTAACAACTTGGGACCAGTTTACCTATGAGATCGCCTTACCCCACACGTGCCCACTTGACCACTCCAATTGGCGGAATTGGCACTACAACAAGTGCTACATAATACCCATTCCGCATTTGTAAGAACTCGATCCTTTAGTGTGTCAGCACCTGCCCTTTGGAACTCCCTGCCTATTGAAATCAAGCAGGCACCTTCACTGTACTCTTTTTGGCACTTCTTAAAAACTTTCTTGTTTAGACAAGTCTTCCTAGATGCTTAGAAATGCTAGGATGAACTTTAATCCATTTTAGTATTTTAACTTTTGTATGTTTTAATGCAAAATGTTTCCTGGTTTTATCTTTTGGTAAACTGATTCGAGGCTTTTTTCTCTCTCTTTTACAATCAAGTGGTGTATAAATTTTATGAATGAATGAATGAATGAATGTTCCATCTGAATGACCCACTGGCACTAACCTAAAAGCAGCCCTATACAGTCATACCTTGGTAGTCAAACACCTTAGTTGTCAAACAAATCGGTTCCCAAACATCGCAAACCTGGAAGTGAGTGTTCCGGTTTGCAAACGTTTTTTGGAAGCCAAACATCCAACATGGCTTCTGAGGCTTCCGATTGGCTGCAGGAAGTTCCTGCAGCCAATCAGAAGCTGCGCCTTGGCTTTCAAACTATTTCGGGAGTCAAACGGACTCCTGGAACGGATTAAATTTGAGAACCAAGGTACAACTGTATTTTCATCAGCTTTCAGCTTTCCTTTAGAAGAGAAATATTGTGACACCTTGGGAAACAATTAAAGACCTTCCCAGATTCATAGTCACTATTACTGAAACAATGAGGACTTAAAAAAAAAAAGTTTACATAGTAATGCAACTGTTAGGTGACTGTAGAAGGTAACTTTAGGGGGGGTGTACATATGAATCTCACTGCAGAAGGACACATACCCAAACATTCTAGCTACATGTAACATGTGAGAAGACCTTTACTCTTTCTTGCACAGAAAAGCTATCCTTCCACCTTCCTCTTGCCAGTTATGTGTGGACAATCAGAATGCCATGCTGTTGTCCTTGAAAAGACAATAGATACTCCCTGATGCTGACAAGCCCATGGAAAGCAGAGAGGGCACAAAGGATCCATTAGCCAAATCAGTAAAACAAGCAGAGCCGGTTAAGGAAACCAGTCTAGTCCCTTCAATTAAAGCAGCTGTGGAAGGATAAAGGTGGGGAGGGGAGAGGAACTAGCTAGAGAAATATTTCTGGATTATATGTTGAAAAAAGACTGCCTGTGGGTTTCCCATAGGTTTCCTTTTTTCAGCTGGAATAGGTGTTCTCTAAGACCCAACAATTTGTATTGTTTTCGCGACAGAGGCTGGTGCGCTAAAAAGCATCACCTTATTAGCCATAAGGTACTGCATATGTAACTATGTCCTTTAGAAAGCCTGGCGCGTTCTTGTATCAAGTGTGTGTTCTTTCTAGGTGTTCTGTGTATTCTTGGAAACAGCTGTTTGTACACAGCCTTCCAGCTTAGGGTGCTGATGTACATTTACAGCATGAAAATGAGTCATCCCGCCCGGGATTCTAAGCAGCTTTCCACACCGGTTCTCCTTGTTCAGTATTTTGCCATCCTTGCAAATCGCAGCGAGGTAGACAGATTTGAAATTCTCTCTCGGTGTTAGTGCTCTCTTCAGCTTTGCAATTAGACAGCCCACAACCAGACACTTCCACATACACACATTGATGGCCAAGACCAAAAGGGAGGGAAGGGGGGAGTTTCTTGGGATAATTGGGCAAAATTGCAAGCTTTCCAGAAAGCAGACAGCTCCAGAGCCATTTCATGAGCTGAAGAGGTGACCTAGCAGCTTGTTAGAAGTGGCTTGTCTGCACCCAGTTATTATTTCATCACCTAGTAGCATGCCAGGGAGTGGGGAGGGAGAGTTACTTTTGTCTATCACGCAGAAACTTCGCTTGTAATTATTTTACAATGGTACCCAATTGAACCACAGTGTGTGGTGCTATTGTCCCACACCTCTGCATAGAGTGGCTGAGTCATCAGGGCAATACAGGGGTGCCAACTTGAATAAAATGGGGGGGCAGGTAAGCCCCACTCTGCATAATCAATCACAAGACATGGTATGCACACACCATTTGAATTACAATACCCATCAATTTTTGTGGGGGGTGGCCTCCTCAAATATTGTATTGGGGGGCAACGGGACCTCGGCCTCTAGGAGCTGGCTCCTATTGGGCTGTCACCGTGTTCTCTTCCGCTTCTTCACACCCTCTTAAGAAAATGTTTAGAAGACCTAAAGTCACATTTGGATTTCTTCCATAAATGTGTGCACCTGGTTTTCATACAGTTCATTATGTCCTTACAGCTCCCACAGGCTGACATCACGGACAGCTCATGCTAAAGTCTGCCCAAGAGGCTCTGGCACATCACTGTAAGAAAAGCAGCTCTTATTTTGATATGCTTTGTATTGACTATACTTCCTGACTTCACTTGGGGGGAGGCATCCTTCACATGTACTGGCCCCGACTTGGTGGAACAGTCTGTCACAAGAGACCAGGGCCCTGCGGGATTTGGCATCTTTCTGCAGGGCCTGCAAGACGGAGCTGTTCCACCTAGCCTTTGGGTTGGTTTCAGTTTAGCCCTGGTGTTTCATTCTTTTGGCGTGGTTGGTGGGCTACTTAAAAATGAGGCTGCAGTCTAGATTAAATTTTAAATTGTATTTTAATCTGTATTTTAATGAATTGTTTTATGTTTTTGTTGTGATTTTATTGGTGTTAGCCGCCCTGAGCCCAGTTTGTTGGGGAAGGGCAGGGTATAAATAAATTTGTTGTTGTTGTTGTTGTTGTTGTTGTTGTTTGCATAATTGCCTCATATTGCGGACGCATGACTGGCAGTCTGTATGGGCAGATGGAGACCAGACCACAACTGCCATGTACAAAGGAGCCCGTGAGAAAGAGTTCCAAGTCAAGCTTTAGAAGAAGAGCCAGCTGGTCAAAGGTGCGATGCCTGGTGAGAGAGCCACAAAGGGGGGGGAAGGAAAAGCAGAGGAAGCTGGCCTTACTCAGATCCAGACCATTTGTCCAGCTAGCTCTAGGTTGTCTGCACACTGACTGGCAGCACATCTCCAGGGTTTCAGACAGCAGCTTTCATGCCAGCCCTACCTGAAAGCATCAGGGATTGAACCTGAGGGGGGTGGGGTTTGCATGCAAAATGTCTGCTTAGCCACTGAGCTGCATAACTGAAGATGGCTAGGCAAAGCTTTCCCAGTTGCACGTCAATCCAAATGACCCCAAGCCTAGTCAAGCCAACTTTGCCTTGACACTTGGAAGGCAAATCAGACCCTGGAACAGTTTGGCACAGGAGATGAAAGGGTGGAGGGTTGCCACCCCCTCTGGCGGAGCTGAAAAAGCTTGGCCACAAAGGGTGTGTGTGTTCTACCAATTACATCTGCACTTGGATATTTATCACTTTAATTTCTTTGGAAAGCGGGTATTTTGGAAGAGAGCCTAGTTCTTTGATGACAACATGGCAAGCTGAAGACATGTTCACAGTTTTTAAAGCACAGGGCTTAGAAACTTTTTTTTTAAAGGGGGGAATATTAAAAAAAACAACCCTCTACATTCTCATGTGACAAGATCTTCCACAATGTCAAGGTTTCAGTCTTGCTTCAGTGTAGCCCACCTTGGCTGTTGCATTAGTTCCTCGTGTATTAGCATTACATCACCACAATATTGCTCATTACCAGCTAGGGTGGAACAATCTGTCACCTGCCCTGTATAATTCCTTAGAACAGCAAATGCAATGCAGCAGTTCTCGCCCATCCCAGAAGTAGAACATAGAAAGTGTTTTTTACTCATGCAAAAAGGAATCATCTTTTTGGCTTCACAGCACTTTCTCCCATAAAGAGCCTTGGAGGCTGACTCAGTGCTATGGGCTTGGCTGCTGCATTAGTGAGTCCCTGCAGATGTTTATTGCATCACAAATCGATAGGAAGAAATCTTCTGAAGACAGAGAGGCAGCAGTGTTTTGAAACAGTAACTTCTTCCTAGCCTGGAAATCTGTGTCCATTTGGCTGAGGCACAACTTGACTCTGTCAAATGCACCTTTTTAAAAGGGCTCTGCAATGTGAATCCAAGGGTACTTCTGTAGGGCTGTTGCTCGGCCAGAAATGGTGGAGCCAGAAAGAATCACAAAACATCCTTTGCCATTTCCACAAGACACTCCCATCTTTATCAATTTCCCACTGGCCAATAAAGGCCCCTCATGCCACTCAAAATGCTGTTCTCAAGGGTTGAGGAGAGCCTTTGGAACAGTAGAGGATATGCTGTGAACTGCAGGGTGTAAAGGGAGATTGGGGAGAATCAAGAGACATGCCCTGCACGAATGAAAGTGATTCCCCCTTTTCTTCTAAGAGACCTCCAGACCAATAATACAAAGCTGGCATGCATGTGGGCATATAGAATTCTTCAGATATTGTTTTATGTGTGAGCATGCCTGCCCAAGACTATCTTTAAATTGGTTCTGAGAAGATCATCACCAATGGATACCAGAATGACCTGTGTGAAACATGTTCAAAGTTCAGCACACACACACACTATATTCGAACTGGGGTCTGGAATTGTTAGGGAATTGTCTTAAGATGTTCAGCAATTTTTATATTGAAATAGCCTTTGAGAAATTTCATCATTTCAGAGGACAAAACACACCACTCCTCTCTTGAGCCACGATGTGAATGTGATCTATACCCCCAACACATTACATTGTCACCAAAAAGTCTCTCCAGCATCCAGCACACATACTTTGAATGGATCTCCTCCTCTTTAAAAGGGACAGTAGCATAATTGTTGACCTGCAGCAGCCAAAGTGGAGCATATCTTTTTCTCCCAGGACTGTAAAAGAGTTGCTTAATCTGCCCTGGGCTTTTCAGCTGCCCTGTTGCTATTGTCTCAATGTTGCATTGTCATTTTAATAATCTGTATTGGTATTTTTACTATTACTCAATTTGCTTTGAGGCTTTGCTAAAAAAAAAAAAAAAGCAAGCAGTATATACATTTATGGGAAAGAATCTAACATTATTTCCCTTCTTTGCCATTTCCATGAGCTCACATTAATGAGAGGACTGAAAATACAAAACAAGAAATGCTGAAACCCGTTCCTCTGACTGCATATAGGTGAACTTTCCCTGAACTCAGCTTTCAGCAAGTTCAACACAAGGGGTGAACAGGATTGCAGATGTATTGGAGTGGAAATTGACAGATGTTGTCCAAGTGTCATTGGAAACAAAGAAGACAGGGAGTAGCAGAGGCACGTAAGAATGTATAGGATAAAGGGAATCTACCTTGTCTCTCACACAGGAGTTCAAAGGAAAAGTACATAAAAACAGAAATATCCAAACTACCTGTCAGTTCAGATGAGCCAGGTGAGTTTCAACTGGCAAACTTTGCTTCACTGGTCATGATCCATCCAATGAGGATTGGGCAACCCTTGCAAATTATACGCTTAATTTCATCCGCAGCAAATGAGCTGGATATTGACTCTGCCCAGCAAGCTTTGTAAGTCACCTGGTTGGACAGGATAGCTTTGTGGTTTTTTCCATTATTCTCACACGCAGCAGAAGCTCCAGCTCTCCTTTGCTCAGAACCACTAATTTTCTCAGCTTCATGTGGCAATTGTTGTAAATGGAGCAGTGTTGGAAACACCAGCTGCACAGACTATAATCACTAAATCCTTCTTGAGTCAGTCAGATTGCTGGCACCTTTCCATGGTGGTCTTCTCACACAAGAGAGAAAGCTGTGAATGAAAGAACTTGAAGTGGAAGAGGGCAAGCACACAACTATTTGACCTTTCTCCATACATTGCACTGAGGGGCAGAACTTAAGTGTTGCCAGGCATGGCATTCTCATGCATGTGCAGCCCTCATAGGAGGCAGGTCTTTTGCACTCTTCCAAAACAAAATCGCTACAACGTCTGCTTGTATGGTACAATTCCTAGAGTGGCCAGCAAGAGTACAAGTTGGGCAGGAGAAGTTTGTTGCCCAAGGCAAAGGGCAAATACAGAAGGCCAGCAGCCTGTCAACTTATTACTCAACACCAGCAATGCGGCAGCATCCTCCACAACTGAGATCAGCAGGTTGGCGTGGGCAGAGTGTATGGTGCATGCAGCTCTGTTCTTGAAGAGCAGAATGACCAGGGAAGCTCAGTACTGATGGCTGGAGAGTTTTCTGCCACTGTCTCCCCTCACCCCTCCCAACATCTAATGAGGTGGTCGCCTCGCCCTGACTAATGGTAGGGCCAGCCCTGCAAGTGGGACTGGGAGGGTGTGGTAGAGTGCTGGAGAAAGCATGAGTAGTGCTACTGTTGACCCTGCATTGCAGGGATTAGATTACCCTCAGGATCCCTTCCATTCTGTGATTCTTTTTTCATTGTCTAGGTGGGTGGCAGGCACACAAGAAAAGGCAACAAAGTTTAAGTTTGCTTCTTGACAGGACAGCAGCGGAGGGAAAAGTACAGAAGGGGAGATCGCTACACCACTTTAAAGTAGGTTGCTGTTGCCTGTGGTGAGGAACTGACATCACTGCAGGCCATAGGAGCCATGCTGCACTTTAGCCTTTAAGTGAATTGTGAGAGAAAAGAGAAAAGGGTGAGGCAGAAGGGCCTCCGCCTCCACCTCCACATGAAAAGGGGAAAAAACCAAGCAGTTCCAAAAGGATTCAAAGTCAGTATCTGGCTGCACTAGTGGAATTGAATATGTGCAAATATCTGCCTGTGTAGGCCTCCAAGCTACAGAAGCTGATGAGCTAGGGTTCTTGCAACGTACCTTTGCCTCTTGGAATGTGTCGACATCAAGCTAGAAAGGCAGAAACACAGAACATCACAGAGATAGTAGCACATTAGGTTGGGTGGAGACCAAGAGAAATCACCTAATCATCCCTCCTCAACCTGGTGCCCCTCCAGGTGTTACTGGACTCTCAACTCCCACCAGCCCCAGTGGTCAGGGATGATGGGAGTTGTTCAGAACATCTGGAGGGCACCTGGTTGGGGAAGGCTGCTCTAAATGGACAGAGAGAACCACCTGATAACTCACAACATCAGTTATATTGGAGATATACTGGATATTTGTATTGGAGACTTCCACAAAGTTTCAGTTTAAAAAAATACGTATTACTTGTGGCTTACCTGATGGTAGAGGAACAGGCAACATTTAACAAATGTTGAAAAAAAATCCAGGAGAGTTTAAAACGGCTTTGAAGTATCAAGAGGTCAGCACCTGCAAACTTCACTCAGGCTGCAATACTGACCTTACCCAGAAGCCCCATTTAACTTATTCTACATGTGTGCCCTTAGCCCTCCTGCTGACATTTCTTTCTACGTCAAGATGTACTCAATGTTTTGCAGACGACACCTTTTAAAAAACGAAAAAAGCTACCTCAATGTGCATATTTTCCTTTTAAAGACTTTATTACTTACCCACAAATGCCCGTGAGGGCCAATCACATTTATTAAGCTAAAAAAAAGTCCTTGCTAATGTTAGTTTAAGGCCTGTTAACAGCAGAAGGGTCGAATTTGTGGAGCTTGGCAGCTTCTGTCTCTTTTAATGAAATCTATCAGATTGGATGGATCACAGAGATCTGTTAAAAGCCAGTCCGCATGAAAATAGTCATGAGCTGTGCAGTAGAATTAAATGGCACAGCCTGGAATAACCATCTGCTCACTTTATAGATTAAGGAGCCCTAGCACCATTATTTGAATGGCATTGCTTTCAAATGCCCTGTCAAAACAACTTGCATACTACAAAATGCCTCTGAGCAAACCACAACAATCACCAGCCCAATTCTTGGATTGATGAGAGCTCCATCTCATTCCCCTGGCACATGATGTTATGGCTATTCTTTTTTCCTGTTATTAAATCTACGTCTCCTAGCTTGTTTGGTGGATACGCCTCTACAAATTGCTAATGGTGTGTATTACTTTCACCAACAAGCTCTCCTTGAGCATATTTTAAAATAATATATTGTAACAGTTTATAATCTTACAAGAGCTAAGAGCCAAACATTGTATCCCAGATATATATTCAGCAATCTTAAAATTGAAATAAAAAACAGTCCGAGGAGGCTGCACATTTGCGTGGAGTGGCAGGAAAATGCTGAATGTTTTCCCCTCCAAACATTTTAATGACCCAAACCCAAACCTGCTTTTTCAAAGCTGGAGAGGGCATTTTTGAGTGCAGGTGACCAGAGAGGAAAGGGATAAGTAGCTGCTTAAGTTCCTCACTCTATGTGCGGCCCTCCAACAGATTATTTTATATTTATTTTTTGTGGAAAATTGGGAGACTGTTACATACAATAGTGAATTAGGGCTTAAGCAAGATTGGATCAGAGCTCTTTATAAAAATAAAAATAAATGAGTTCTGAAAATTTTCTACCAATCATTACATTAGGATTTTCAAATACTACCAAAGATGTTTGGAAATGGTTTTTTGTCTTAATATATTGCAACATGGAATAGGTCTGTTTTTTTAAATCACACGTTCAGGAATGTGAATTGATGAGAGGGGAACATACCAGATAAATGCATGGCTGCTACGTTTAGTAAGGGTGGCAGCTACGGAAGAAAGCAATTGCAAGGAACCTACACCTGCTCAATGTGGGCTTTTGGTGTTGCCTTATGAAAACCAAAAACATACCTCTTTCTTTGGTCGCCTGTGTTTTAATTTGAAGAGCTGTGCTTGACTACATTGTCTTACCTGATCACAGAGTGGCAGAAACTGCTTTGTCAGTGGATCTCTGCTTTTGTGGGGTGTCTTGTCCGCTAATGCCACTTTTCAGTTCAGGTGTTATTTTACCCAGAAAAATACCCAAGAAACTTGCCTCCACATTGCAAGCAATTTAAGCTCTGGCTATAAATACATGCAGCGATTTACAGCTGAATCATTGCCATATTGCAATGGGTCCCCAAGATCATGCCCACACCTATCAGGGATGTTGGCTGACCAGAAATTTGAGAGTGATTGAAGTACACTGTAGCCCTGAGGTTAGAATATAGCCTGAAAACATACATGAGAAAACTCAGAAGGATATACACATGAGATGGATGCAATGAGAACCCACTGGGTGGCATTCAAGGAAACTGCAATCAAAGGAATTTAATTATGTGGTCTTCCACATGGAACACACGTGGTAAGATAGACACGTGTGCATTTATCACATTGTATGCTGTATATGAAACTACACAGAATTGATATTCAGGGGGGCGGGAATCATTGTGAAGTGACTGGGACTATCTTTAGAGATGTATGGTAGGAACATCTGTACCTTAAGTTCTACCTTCTCATCCAATAGCTATGCAAACAGACTTCAACAGGGAATTATGCAAAATAAAAAAGTGCACCTATAAATCACCCAGATTCATAATAGCCAGATTATCATACAGAAGAGCTGTTTAATTCACCTTAAGGTTTGCAAAACCGACATAACTGATCAGATGATCAGTTTACCTGAGCAACAAGCAGCTGTAGGCACAAGAAAAGAAGTAGTCCTTGAGACATCCCGCTAAGAGTAAAGATACTTAACAATGCCTTGGGCTTCTGGAACCTGAAGGTCACTTTTTCTCAACTTTCTCCAGCTCCCCATATTAAATGAATGCAGAAGATAGATCAAAATAATGTAATTTGTAACTAATTTAATCATAAAAAATAAATCACTGCTGTGGGTGATTTTTCATTGATAGTTTTAATCGGAATCATAATTCCATAATAGGATTATTTTCCATTTATATAACTCCTTTGCATTTAGCACTCATCTTTTCAGTCCTTGATAAGCTTTAATAAATCCTCACAGCAAACCTGCATTATCCTTGTTATACACCAGTAAGGAAACTGACAGAATAGATTTGCAAAAGGCCACCAAGGAGGTCAGACCAGCACAGGGAAATGGCAGCAAAGACAAGACAATGCTATTAATAGCAGGCACTGTCGGCTGGTTTTACACCTCAGCAAGTGTAAAAATCAGAAATAAGCTGGGCTCTCATCTTAAAAGTGGTCATAGGAAGACAAAAAACCATTTGGGCAATATTTAAAGCAGCACAGAAACTCTCGAAAGTGGCAAGGCATTTTGTTGTGTTTTTGATAGAGGCAACACAAAAGGAGAACATGACTGCATATTCTGTTCCTGGCATGGATAACCATGTTGAAGGCCTTGAAGAAAGCTTCTGCAACATTCTCACTTGACCTTCTGAACATTCCGGCAAGCATCTTGGCTTGCCATGTGTAACAATCCCCTTTCTCCTCCCACACCTAATGCTCTGGGGGTTCTCCTGGACCCCACACGCCAGTCAACTACAAGAGCAATTGGGGGGCGGGAGCAATTCCATTGCACAAGCAGAGGGTGTTGCTCGGGGCTACTGTTGATGGGACTCATCAGTTGAATCCTGCCCCATGTGTATTCAGAAGTCTTGTTGAATCCAGTTTGCTTGATTCCCAGTTATACAGGGTTAGGGTTGCATTTTTGTGATTATTTGAATTGTTTTGTAGTTATAGGTATTTCAAGAAGCAAAGCATGAGCTAGTAGCATATGGACTGGATCCAAACTACCAGAAATGATATAATGCATATGAGAAGTGGAGAAACCACTACAAGAAAACTGACGGACCTCAGGTGATTTCCCATCTTTTCAATACAGGATACATAAAATGCACCAAAATTCCTTGTCAACTATTGTTTTTTTGATTACCAAATGTAGTGAATACCAAATGAATTGCTTACACTTTCAAGGCTTACTGATCAAAAAGGAAGTAAAGGGTTTTTTTAACCAAGATTTCCTTTATAAAGGTCTGCATTTTTACACAACTGCATTTGCTTGCTTTTAGGCCAGTTACTATCATGCAAATTTGGTAATAAATATCAATATACAATAAACCTTATTTTATACTGGAGGGATGGGTGAGACGAACTCTTTGAAAAAGGACAGAGAGAATGGCAATCCAAAATGTCAATGATCTGCGATACTGCACAGATTTACAGACAAAGTTAAATTAAACTTTACCACTAGAAAATGCCCAAAAGACTCAGTGGCAGCTCATTTACAAATATACTATTTATAATGATACATTGATACAGAATGACTTATAAAAAAGCAAGGCAATCTTTTATAGACATAACAATCAACATTACAATAATTCAGAAAGTACAATTTTTGTAGACCGTTTTACACGCTTTCATTTTCAATCACAAATTAGTGTGGTCTTGTATTTAACAGGCAGAATCCTGCACTGTCCTGCTTAAGACCTAAACATTGAAATAATAAACAGAATCTTCAGATCTTTGTAGAATAAAAAAGCCATCAGATTTTTTTGCAGATATTATCATTAGTAATTGCCCTACATGTGCCTTTTAAAGTTGGTGTGTTGTGCAAATTACTGCCAAGTGTATACCTAATTAAAAGCAAGTTCTGACATGCTGATTAAATATACAATGGAAGTGCAATATTGACTATACAAATGCTCTGCTGCGTTCAGGTTCTTGAATAATCAGGAAGGCATTATTCCTTTGATATGTGAAGAATACAAAACCATCCCAATGCCGCCGCCCGCCCCCCCACCCCCCATTCCAAAACTTGTCCAGGTCAAAGATGCTACTTTAAATTTTGCCTGCCATTTTGACAATAAGTAGCTACTGTTTTCTCTTCTTAGTAATACTATACAAAAACATTTCAATGAGCTAGAATCCCTCCTAAGCTTAAATATTTGCCAAGGTAAGTTGTGTAAATAAAGTCTGAAACATCAAAAAGCAAACACTGCAAAAATTTAGCAGGAAACACATTAGAAAGCCCCCACCAGGGAAGTTGGGTAAAGATCTTTAAAGCCAAATTATGCAGCCAAATTAATTTACTGCCATTAATGTAACATGAATATTATACTAAGATATATACATTGGTTTCCCAAGGAGTCAATGCCAATTATTCCTCCTTTGCAATTCAATGTTGCAACTCAAACCTAAGAAGTGAAGGTTAGATTTTTGTAACTTCCCTAACTGTGGCAGAGCTGTACAAAATGTACTTTGCAGCCCATCTAAGGGGTTCCTTCAGCAGTGCAGAGGGTGGTTTGTGCTGCTACAGCTAAAGCAGCACATGAGGCAGTTCTGTCCTACTTGCCATTAAAATTCTGTTCTAACACAGAGGCACAGGGTTACTCCAACGAAGCACAGCAAGGACTACACTGACATCCATATGCATCACATAAAAGTCATACGGGGTTTTATCCCTTTGCTATACAGTTGCCAGAGAGCAGCACAAGAGCAGCAGCACTGATGGTGGCACCCTCACTAGAGCCAAGGTGATGACCGCGATGGACATGGCATCTGTTCTTGCACTAGGAAACCCACGTACGTGATTCTATGGGGAACAGTCTAGTAAGAATGCTCCAAATATATCTGCTGTTATGAACTTGGGAGGATATGCACTGACACCCATCAAAACTGCTTGAGAGACTTGAGAAGATTATCGCTAATTCTGAAGCTTCGCGTAAAAAGGTAGAACTGACTTAGTAGAGCAGGCTTCCTCAACCCCGGCCCTCCAGATGTTTTGAGACTACAATTCTCATCATCCCTGACCACTGGTCCTGCTAGCTAGGGATCATGGGAGTTGTAGGCCAAAAACACCTGGAGGGCCGAGGTTGAGGAAGCCTGTAGTAGAGCTACTAAATGGGTAGTGTTACAACAGCAAGGGGCACACTTACTAGACATCCCAAAAAGAACTATCTAGACATGTGTATCTTCTACCTTGATAATGTCTCAGTATCACAAATCCTAGAATTTCCCCCCAAGTTTCTGATTGGCACAGATTCAGTTTTTAAATTCCAGTTAATACATCCTTGCTAGATTTAGGTGGACATTTCCTAATTGGTTAGAATCCATCATTTTGTCAAGGAAAGATATTCTGGGACACAATATCAAAAAATCAAATTCTAAAATTCAGAAGACAATCAGCTGCATTATGAAAATATTTTCTGATTTCTTTTTAGCCCAGAATCTATTGCTACCTCTGTCTAAATTTATTCCTTTTGCATCCTGTGCTGATTGTGGAACATAAACTTGGATTTGGGAGTCCTGTAGATTCTGTGCTTAACAGACTATACTTTGACTCCTCTTTACATGTGATACTCAAGTATAATTGATTCACCTTTTTTTAAAAAAAAAAAGTTCATTTTTTAAATGTTTTAATGAATGAATAAAACCAGTTTCCAACATGCAAGTGATCTTTCAGAGAGAGAGAAACAGTCAGTCACATAATCCTTGGCAAGTTGAACAATTGTATTAATATATTTACAGAGAAAACTACTAGTTCCATAAATGCAGTTCAACTTCATCTACCCCACAACTCCACAAAGCGGCAGAAGAACCCAACCTACTAGAAGCATCCTATCCTACATCAATTCTGTAAAATCTTCCAAAGATACTATTCTCATTTTGCCTGGAATAATTTTCAATACATGGCTAAACTCTGGCTTTAAAAGTAACAGAGACAACTGATTATAGAAAAGATTATCTCCCCCCTAAAAGTGCATAAGGGCAGCATATAAAGACACAGAATGAGTTACTGGGACAAGTTTACAGCTTCAGCATAAAGTGGACTTTCACCTTTTAAACCACCACTTTGTATTTTAACACCTTAATGCTCAGATGGATAGGCTTTCACACAGCTGAAACTATACAGTATTATAGATCTAAACTGAAATAGCATTAGATTATTATTTTTTAGAAGACTGTAGTAGCTATTCCTCTGTATATCCAGTGACATCTAGACTGGTTTTTGCTACCAGCTTAAGCCCGTTAAAGGTTTTATGTATCTTACCTGCCTTTCTTTTTTTTTTTAAAAAAAAATCTCCCTCGCTAGTGAGAAAACCCATCAATAAAAGCTATAATTCATATCAAAGAAAACAGAGCAAGGAGGTAAGTTATGAGGGGCTCAAGCCAAAGGAACTCAGGCACATCCAAATCCCACTACAGCCTCTGACACTTGCAGAGCGCTCTTAAGCATCTTTACTCAGAAGTAATTCTTAATTATACTGCCAGGAGTGTGCATCCTACTTATTTACATGGGACAGGGATTACCTGATTAATCTCTGGATTGTACTGATTAAATGGCTCTTGATGCCAGAAATAAAATTCCGAAACCTTCAACAGATGAACAAGATTCCTCTGGCTTCTGTGGTGTGTGCAATTGGTTCAAAAGACACAGCACTCTCTAAATTCCACAATCTCAGAAGCAAACCCACTGTAGTGAACTGACGTTGAAAACAACTGCCCAGAACGCAACTGCGAGATGAGCGCACAAAAAAACTAGAAATGGCACTGCAAGTGTAGTGGCAGGTGTCTTGTTTCACCGCAGCATTATTAGCCCTTCATATAGCCACGAAAATGACAGTAAAACTGCATGTGAACCACTTTACTGTTCTTTTTTACAGAGCAAGTTTTAAGTACAAATGAAAAGGTGTCCTTTTAAAACAGACCGGTCTTTAATACTGAGATTGATAGGATGAAGTTAAAGAGAATAAACCATGGTACTGAACTGATTACTTTGAAGCAAGTGCCCCACTTCTGCAGGGAAAAGTGCATTTAGTTCAGCAGCAAAACAGCACAGTATGAAGATATTGTGCTTGGATGCAGATGCTCCGTAACAATGGAAAGATGTACAAGGCAAGGCAAGATATAAAGCCAGAGTAACACTGTCAACCAACCATAAATCTTACATATACTGCAGTGCTTTAAAAGACACATTCATTAACTGTACAAAGACCGGGGGAGCTCTTACACTTGCCTGGTGTGATATATATTCATTCTTCGTCAATGCACTAATAGACCTTAACAGAATGTTGCAGGTTTTCAAATATATCCGTCAATTTATGTATCAGAATATGGTGCTTGTGCTAGATGAGGCCAACCATAAAGTAAGTGGATCAAATAAGATATGCTTACAAATGATAAACTGAAGAGACAAAAAGGCCTAAATTCAAGCTTTTGTTGAACTGCATCTTTTCCTACTTACGCTTTTGTTTTAATATAAAATCAGACAATAAGAAGCCCTCGGCAGAAACATATAAATTTTAGATATGAGTATAACAGAGCAAATCCAACAACAATAATAAAAAATAAAAATAATCCAGTGATTTACTCTGACTGTAAACAAATACAACACCATTTGTTTCGAATCTTAAAATAAGTTAAAGAATCTCCCCAACTAGAGGACAAATCACCCAAAAGGATTTTTGACACAGAGAATGTGCACAGAGGGGAATGATTAAAAAAAAAAGTTTGTGTAATCAAGTTGCTTGTTTTTCCCATAGGAAGAGGGCTCCATCTAAAAATGTTTTGTCCCTTAAATTGTTCAGCAATTAGTTGGCCATTGTTTTCAGTGAACTGGTATCTCCAATTACCCAGACATCCATCAAATTCGGCAAAGAAAACTTAGACAAGCACTTTACAAAGAAAAAAAAATCTAAATGGCTATGCTTCCTCTATTAGCAGAAACACATAAACATGGTCTTGAATTTGCCTGTTTTATATTATTTATGCTTTATATATAATATAATATACAGCCTATATATTATATTATATATTCACACATACGCAATACCAATAATGCTCTTTGCATTTTGTACAGTGTATGGAACAATCAAACTTTTATCAAACCCTGGCACTATGTGGCCTAGATAATATTATGTACACAATTATACCCTCAATGCAATTTATATTTTGTACATCATTAGGGCAGATATCCATCAGACCATGGCACGATACGGTCCCTGCATTTTGAGAAACTGGATGATAAAGGAAGGTCCACCTGCAACAATTTGAGCTGGAAGGGTATTGAGTGGGCAGTTCTCAATGCTCATTATAGACAATTTACTGCAGAGGGCCAGTTCAAAAGGAAGGCTGTTCAGATGAGGGTTGTCATTTAGATACAGTTCTTCCAGATTCTCCAGTGTACCTACAAAAGCAAGAATTGCCATAATTAGCACTTAAAAAACACCCTTGGCTGAAACTAATTTAGATCCAAATGGTGTCCTTGCACTTATGGAAGGGTTTTCAGGCTACAGGAGAGGACAGGAGCCTGCTGTTGTTAATTCCCTCTCCCCATGGCCTTCCCTCTCTCCATACCACCTTCTATGCTGTTCTGAAGGATGAGACAACTGATTGAAGCAGATTTCTGGAGGGAGGGTGCAGGAGAGAGGATGACTCAATGAAAACTCCCTCCCTTCCTCTTGCATTAGGAGACACATCTGCTAGATCAAAAGCCTTCCCGTGAGTGTGAGGGTGCCAACAGAACTCCACACACCACCCAGAAAGAAGCTCTCATTAAGATATTCTCAACACATAAATAGTTTGTTCTTCTGTCAGTACGGCAACCCGTTTTTCCACAGGATCCTAGCAGATGCCTTGAATTGAAGATGCATCTCATCTACTGCCATTTTCTATTGTTTGCATGCCAAATGAAAAGCAGTATGAAATTGAGAGACTGAAGCCCACTATAGATAATAAAAGTGTCTTATTTCTTCCTTTACTGTCTTCCCAACTACAAAATCTTGAACTCCTAACTCCTACCTTCAAGAGACTTCATTATGCTAAAGGTCTTCTGATGAGGGATATGCTAGAAGAGACTCCTCAAACTGGCAAAGTATCTACCTAGTGCTTTCCAAATGTTACAAGAAATACAGTTCTGCCCACATTTTAAGAGAGTGCGTAGCATCCATGCTGTGCTGAATTGCTTAGGGCTGACAGTGATGTAACTTTGATTCTTATTTGGTGGCTTTTCCCCATGATGGTACCCCAGAATTGGTTTTCCCTGGGACAATCCTGTGCGCAGGACACAACTGGAATGTAGCAAATACTGCAGATCATCAACACCAGTAGACTACATCTCCAGCATTTTATTGGCAGCTAAAACAATACCACATCATTTTATGTATGGGTAAAACAAATATCATACCAATTTCCTCAGGAAGTTGTGTAAGAAAATTCTCTCCCAGTCCAAGATGTGTCAGATTGATGAGGTGGCCAATTCCTCTAGGAAGGGTGCTCAACTGATTATTTGTTAAGATCAACCTCTGGGAAGAAATATGCATATGTAAGCATCAAATTAATGCCATCTTCAATCACCCAGAACAAAGATGGGTAACACTATCCAATCATTAGAATTACAGCCTTCCCCTCCCCGGCAACCATAGGGATGTAAGAAAAGCCTGCCGGATCAGGCCAATGGCCCATCCTGTCCCACATTCTGTCCTCAGTGGCCAACCAGATGGCTGTAAGAAACTCACATACAGGACCCAAGCAGAAGGGCACTCTCCCCACCAGTTCCAACTGTGGTTTCCAGGAACTGGTATTCAGAAGCATTACTGCCTCCAACCATGGAGACAGAGCATAGCCATAATAGCTAGTAGCTATTGATAGCCTTATCCCCATCCAAGTTGGTGATCATCACTGCCTCCTGTGGGAGTGAGATCCATAGTTTAACTATGTGTTGTGTGGAGAAGTAGAAGCCTAGCATGGAATTTGTCTTGTTCACAATGGCTGCACACCAGGGCAATGTCTTGATCGAGCTATCCACTAGGACCTCAAGGTCTCATAACACATCATTTACCCCATGCAACATGTCATGACCCAGAATTTAGGTTTTAGCACTCTGCAATGTTATCTACCATACATAGAAACCAGGAAGCTTCTATAAAATATCTCCCCACAATGACTTCTACAGTTACTTCCAGATTATCCACCCTCCTTACATGGCAATGCCACATATTGGTGAAACGTGTGCACAAAGAGGCAGCCCCTAATACCAAACCAGGCAAAAAGATCCATTGATAGGGGTTCCGTTTTTATGTGGTACAGATAGGTACCTGAAGTTCCCTAAGGTACGCTATTTCATTGGGCAAGGATTCCAGCTTGTTTTCCTCTAGATCCAATTCTCTTAACTTTCGCAGGTTCCCAATGCCATGGGGAAGGTTTCTTAGAAGGTTGTTCGACAAGACAAGAACCTGAAGAAAGACATATGTTGAACTTTTAATAAACCAGCGGGTTATTGGCTAAGTAAACATTCAGTAAACTAAGGTTTCTTCAATTAAAAAGCTGGAGGTGGCTTAATTTCGCCTGCAAATGCCATATTCCAGGGATGAGGAAGTGTCCCTTGGCTTATGCCAAACTCCTCACTAGTTCTGCTTAGCATCCTCCCTGAGTGCTTCTGCCTGGTGGGAATGTGTCCTTCAACTGTGATAACACCTCTAAGCTGGATAGAAAGGAGTGTGTAGAGTTTTGTAAATTGGATCAAATGTCGCCTACTGTAGAATTAACTTTTGTCTCTGGTCCACTCATCGCTGGCATGTGGCTCTGAGAAGGCTGCGTACAAGGGAACATGGCCACTCAAGCTGAAAAAGGTCCCCTACCTCTGCCACACTGACTCCAGCAAATGAGAATCATGAAACAGGGACACACACACGTCTTAAACTACAGCTCTCTCTCAGACAGCTATATTTTCACATTTTTTTCCCCAGCCAATGTTTATTTTAAATAGGACAGTTTAGCAGGTTTTGGGAAATAAAACCCAACAACACACATATAAAATAGTTTAATCTTCAGTTCTAAAATTAGTTAGAGCAAAGACTGAATAATTTTAGCAACCATATAGGAAAAAGAAACAGTACTGAGAATAAAAACAACCTTTCCCAGGAAATGTTTACAAAATATCTGTGTAGCTTCTTGTGAGTTCTGCACAAACCTGTTTTCTTTTCTATCTATCTATCTATTTGTTTATTTATTTATTTATTTGATTTCTATACCACCCTTCACAAGATCTCAGGGCAGTTCACAAGATCTCAGTGTATTCCACTCACCTCTAAGGAAACAAGTCCAGACACATCCTCAGGAATCTTGTTGAGTTGATTTGTAGCTAAGTTCAGTTCTACCATGCTGGTCCATGTCCCAAAGTCCAAGGGAAGCGACGTCAGCTGATTGTCCTGAAATTTCATATGAAGGAGGTTTAGGAATGCAGTTGAAAAAGTAAAAGACAACTACTTGAAAAGGAAACTAATTGGGTACATGAATAAAATCACTTTGATTCTGACAAAGTAAATAAAAACAAAAAATACCACTGATCTGCTGCTTTAAAACTTTTAAAACAGGGGTAGTCAACATGTTCCCCTACAAATATTGTGGACTGTAACACACATCAGCCCCAGATAAGTCTTCCAATAGCCAGGAATTATGGGAGTTGCAGTCCAAAAACATCTGAAAAAACACCACATTGGCCCCATCTGTTTTAAAGCTTTTTAGTTTTGTACAACTGTTCATTAATATTTTCAACAGGTATCTTTACCTTACAGATCTCTTTTAACTTCCCTTGTCTGGTTGTATTTTGCTATTTTTAATATAAGCCGCTGACTGTTTTCACAGAAAAGCAAGATAGAAATATTAAACTGTCAACATGACAAGGATAAATTCATTACATCCCAGGACCTGTGTGCAAAATCAATCCAGCTGTACACATCTAACAACCTGAAATATAAAATTATAAGAAAGGGGATCCGAGATGCAAAGTGCTACTAATTGTATGGATTCACCTTAACCTTCATTTTGCTAAAAACCAGCTACAGTACAGCTCAAGGAACAGCTTCACACTGTGGATTTACAGAAAACATGCAGCCATTGTTTAAGGGGGTAGTCAGGTGTGGAACGACTGCTCCATTTACCTAATGGTTGCTGCCACATATCTGGTGTGTAAACATGGCATGAAATCACCCCCATCTAAACAAGGAGATAATTTAGAATTTGAATAAGCAATTTGTTTTTAAAGGTGGCCAGGAAATATGGGGCTACATGGTGCACAGTCCTTCCTTCTCCATTGTTGGAAAGAGAGGTTTTGCAAATAGTAAGTGCTGGCAAAACCCAGTCGCCCACAACCAATGTCTCATCTCCCACTGATAAAAGATGTGTGCAATTTACTCCAGCTACTCTTATGGATTTCCTTCCAGATAGTTTCCATTACACCACAGCTGACACCTGACGCAATCCCCCAACACCGGCTGGTGGAAGGATCAATACAGAGTAAGTGCTTGTTCACTGCTTCACATGGTGGCCACATAGGCATTTCATAGAGAGAAATGTGATGCTACTCTCTCCTCCATAACAATGTCCTACCAATATCTTAAATAAAAAAAATCTTTTGAAGGGTATATACTGCCTTTCAAAAGAATGTGAACACACACATGTACACAAAGTCTGGGATCTTTACTTAAAAATAAACACACAGATTCCATATACAGCAAGGCTGTTCTCTCAAATATCAAGGTAGAATAATACTGTAACTAAGGAAATCATAACAAAATCGAAAATTCTTTCTAGTAGCACCTTAGAGACCAACTGAGTTTGTTCCTGGTATGAGCTTTCGTGTGCATGCACACTTCTTCAGATACACTGAAACAGAAGTCACCAGATCCTTAAATATAAGGAAATCATAGCACTATTGGGAAACCCTAATCAGAGACCAATAACTAATAAGGAAAATAGGATTTATTTAAAGCATTATAGCTGGGAAGTCATACAAAAAATAGTCAATATTTATGCAAGGTCTACATTTTCATAAATGTTTAAAGCACTGCTACACTGTGCTTATTATATGTAATCAAATCAGAACAGTATATTATTTGAAGTATATATTGTCCTTGCCCAGATGATACACCATTTAAAAAAGCAGGTTGTGGCTAGTATTTGTGTTAACTGGAAGTACAACTTATCTATATATATGAGCCAGTTCTCTGCAAGTAAAAGACTCACCACCTGCATTACAAGCAGCAGCATTTAATAATGTTGGCAATACTTAGACCCTCTGTTTTAGACCATTATTAAATGAAATAAATTATGTGTTGCAATGGAGTTCAGCTAGACTTCAAAGAAACTAACAATAAAATATTTGCTTTAGGCAATTTAATATTCAATTCAAGTATAACCAAAAATGTTTCCTACAATGTGAGCAGCCTACTTATTATATCTTCATGAAAGCAAATATAAATATAAATATGTAATACTGATCTAGGATTGAAACACCTTAACATCTTGTTCCAAATGCAAAAACCAAATTTGTAGCATGCAATGATCTGAGTCAACCTATTTCACCGCCTCAGCAACAACTTTCAGCAACAATGGAAGCAAGCTCTTCCATTTTTCAGACTGCCAACATTTGAAACAAATTTTTAATTGCAAGTAATTTATGGATACTTGTTTGTATTCAGTGGTGCCATTCTGCTAGTGCAACAGGCTCCTGTTTGTGCTAAAGAACTTGTCCCCCCCTCTCCAGCTCCCGAGGCACTCTCATAATTCACCCAGAGGATTGGAAGACAGTCTAGAACAGATTCCAGGGGGCAGGGAGAGGAGATGAGGGGAAAGTGTTGTGTGAGTGAAACTCCACCTGTGCAGCCCTGGAGACAACCCAGTATGTGGCAATGGCCCATTTCTCTGTTTACCTCCCCGTGCATTTGTTTTTCACAAGAAAATGGAGCAAAGACATAAACATGCTGCCTGCTTGGGCTCAGTCAATTTGAAACACTGATTATGCTTAACAGAAGTACTCTGTCTTTTGCAAAAGCTACAAAACCAGTGGGGGGAAAGGAAGGCTTCTTTCTGCTTCTAAAGAACAGATATTCAAATCTCCATTAGAAAAGAAGTTTGTGCTCTATTCATTTTATGCTATTCTCATCAGATATATGAAAAAGAAGCATCAAATCAACAAAGGCTTTTTTCCAGTTTTATACTTAATAATGGACAACTCATCCCCTACTGTCATGCATACCTGGTTATCTGCACCTCTTTACTTAACTGCACTTAATGTTTGGCAACATTGGCAAGCCTGGAAGCAAAACAGTTCCTGATAGTCAGCGATGTCTCACCTTCATGTTCAGCTTACTTAACACTTTTGCTCTGGAGAAAATTCCAAAAGGGATTTTATTGATGCGGTTATGCTCCATATTGAGAGCGTAGATGGTAGAGAACTGTGAGGGGCCACCCACTGGATATGACTGGAAACAGTTCCTTGCCAGAGTGAGGCTAGTCAGATTCACAAGACTGGATAAGAGACCCTAGGGAAGCGAAAAAGGAAGCACACAGGTCTAAATACAAACTTGCATGAACTCAGAACACCAACGTACTTGAATAGATGTTTATATTTTCTCTTGCATGCCACCTAATCTCCATCTTAGTGTGACAACATATGGGTTTCTGTTATTTTTGCAAAAATATTAACTTCACACTTAAAAAAACCCAAATACCAGTAGTCTGAACCAAAGCACAGGTAAATGTTCACAAGGGCTTCCATGTATACTTCAATACCATGGAACAGTTTCATGTGCACAGTGGGAGTGTGCATGCAGAACTGTCACCAAAACTGATGGGAAGAGGAAGCATCTGCTTGCACAGAGCTTGTACATACAGTGCTGTAATTGCTGATTCACATGTGTTTAAAAAAGATAAGCATGTCATTTAAAAAACCCCACTCATTACACCGGTAAATTATTTCCCCAAAGTAATGGCTGAAAATAAACTCTGGGCAACATGAAAAGCTTAGAATTAATTCCAAGTAGTGAGGTAATGTCTAGATAGCTCAGCCAATTATAGTACTTTCGCACTTTGTAACAAGCTCAGCCTATGGAAAGGGAGAGCCCTGTAATTCATGGCTGAGGTTGTGCCAAAGATTTAACTTATAGTCGCCTTACCATTTATTGTTGCATCCTCATGTAACAGGCGTTATCTAACTCAGCATTGCTTATCTTATTTTTGTGGAAACCAGTGCTTCCATAACACCTATGCTATGCTATGGTTTCATTTGATACGCACAATCAATTCTCCATCAAAATAGCTGTTGCTGCATCCATTGCTGTCTAAAACTAGAGTACTTTTAAGTGGGGTTGCAACTTTTAGTCAAGTAATCTGTTCAGGGGTGGAGGAAGCCAGCCGGCTACCCGGGGCGGCAAACCCGGAAGCACCCGGGGGGGGGGGGTTCGCTCCCAGCACACATGCGCAGCACGCGTACGCCGCATGCATCAGAGGCACGCTGTGCATGCGTGCTGGTAGTGGCGCGCCGGCGGTGGGAGAGCCCCAGGCGGGACGGCCCCACTCCGTGGCTTGCTCGGGGCCCGGCGGCGGCTCACAGCGCTCCATAGCGGCGCACTGCCGGCGGGCAAGCCCCAAGAGGACTTTGGGGGGACATCAGCTTTTGCAGGGAGAATGAGGGAACTGTTAATTTTTGTTCTGTTAACTTAAGTTCCAAGGCACTGTGAGCTCAGATAAGGTACACACCGTATACTGACATAACTTTAAGGATTAACAAGTTTGGGGCTTTTAACTGCACTCTTGATATTTTTTAAGTTTACGCTTCTGACAAATAACTGCAAGTAATAATCGAAACAAACACAAAACAGATTCAAACAGATTATATCATTCACCATGCAAGCTGTTACATATGAAAAAGAAAAGCACCTGAAGACAGGATTGGATTTTTTCATTTACTAAAAAGGTGTCACATTCCTACTTTGTAATTCGGAAATTAGAAAGAATAGTATTGAACAGTAATGTTCCACCAATGAAAGGAAATTATTGGTGGAAAATATCCATTAATAGATTGGAGAAGAGAGACCATCTTTTGGAAATTCGACACAAGCTCAGCCCCCTGGGCCCAATTTTATGCAGGATGGAAACCCAACAAAACAAAATAAGGAGGCATGGGTGGCTGCAAAGGGGTGGGGGGAAATTGCAGAACATTGCCTCTTCCCCTCTTCCACTAAGGGATGCCTTCCATCAATAGAGTAGCACCATGGGATATCAATGAAAGTTTCTTCTTCCGGTTTCTTATGCCAAACTTTCTTTCTGATGCAATTAATCTTGCATCATCGTGCCTGTGATGATGGAATACAGGTAAACTTGCACAAGATTCAACATTTAAAAAATTACAGCATACTGCAAGGTGCTCTCAAGTACTAGTTATAGGAATTTCCATCAGTAAACTCTCAAAATATCCAGCAGTAACCACCCTCCAGCAGAACATATTTTTACTGGTGCAACAGGACTCCCCCCCCCTTCTTCTTCTTTCTCCTGTAGCCCCAAGCCCACCCTCCCAAAATCTGCTCCAGAGTGCTGGGGTACCTCCAAAGCAGACTTGGGGAGAGCACAGAGAGTGAGCAAAAGTCAGCATGTTGCCCTAAACTCATAAGGTATTTCATATCAATCATATTTAAGAGAGTCCTTCAATGGAGCTTTGGCACCACCAACTTTTCAAAGAATCTTGAAATCCGCCAAAGCTTGATGCTGAAGGCTGTCATAATAAACTCAGCCACATAGATATTACATTTTTTAGCCATTTTCAAACACACTGATTTTTTTTAATTTGTTTTTAGGGATCAGAGAAGAGGCTGGATAATGAATGTACTGCTTCAAAAAGAAACAAAGTACTTACTATTTATGAATACTGTTGGACAGCTGCCTCTCCCAAACTAGTCTTTTAAGATCTAGTGTTTATTAGGCATTGCATCATCATGAGCTTGGTTTATTTTGCAATTCTGCAGTTTTCTTTACAAATGTTTCCTTTCTTCTGCTGCCAAAGAGACTTGCTTTAATGGATTACCCCACTACACTAACATGCAAGTGGCTCTTTTCAGCAACAATTACAATTTATACACAGACTAGCACTTCTGAGTAAAGCAATTTTTATTTGTTAAAAGAGTTTTTGGATTGGGAGCCAAACTTATCTTATGATAAAGCAATCTGTTTTGCTGTCAGTCTCCTTTGTATATTTAATTACACTTGAGTAACTTTCATAATGCGCTTGGGAGGGGACATTCAGCTTTGTTCTTAAAAGCTTCCAGGCAACTTTCTCATAGCAGCCACTTCTTCAAGCAATATCCATTCATTCCCAATCAATTAGTGCTAATGCTAATAGTTTACATCCAATTTGGCAAATTTCAGCAGCCTTCCATTTCTAGAGCATTTTTCTTCAATAAAACTAATGCCAGTTCCAGTGCTTTAGAGCAACATTTAAACAACATTAAGCTGCAATCCTAAAAAACTGTAGAGTGCCTCACCTCTGGTAAAGTAGAAATCATGTTGTTCTCCAAATTCAGTTCATCAAGTTTACTGCACTGTGCTAGAGACCTGGGTATTGCTGAGAGCCGGTTATACCTCAGCCCGAGGCTTTTCAGACTGGACAGGTTTCCTAAAAACAAAAGATGGTTAAGAGATATTTGCTTTAGAAGCTGGGAGAAGAGGACTCCCACTGGTTGCATTTTCTTGGAAAAGAACCAATTCCTAGAGTTTTTATTTTTCAGTAAACACATTCTTTCCACAATAATATCTATGCATATTTTGAGCAGCAGCATATTTTCAAAGGATTTCCCAAGTACAGACGCAGACACTGGTGAAGGGTTCAGAATTTCAGCTATGTCCCATTTTGGTGTAATCAACTTACCCTACTCAGCTTTGCTTTCATCTCTAGCTGCCTAGCAATTCTCTCAAAGCATACATCTAAGTTTTTTGTTTGTCTCTTTTTAAACATTACTGGCCACTCATCACACTAGTACTTTAGACCACATTACACATTTCAGATTACAAGGGTAAGCATTTCTGCAAGAACAGAGGAAGGGGAAATTAGCAGACGTCAAAAGCAATACAATTAAGGACATAAAAACCTTGCATGTGAGCTGCATGTGCCAGCGGATAATTAATGAAAAACCTGCTGCCATCTCCTAATGCTTTCTGAACGTAACCCATGAGACTGTATTGCAAATTGATGCATCTCTCTTGGTGCAACCCTGAGCATAAGATCAATATTGCCAGGGCAAGCTATCCATTTCGTCAACAGAAAGCTCCAACACTTGTCAGTCTATAAAACTTTGTGAGATGCAAAATTACAGTTAAATGTTTTTGCTAGAAGGTGCTCTTATTAGGTGTGGGAGATAAATTTCTTAGGATTGGCAGTTTAAACAGAATTCACAGGTGAAGAATAAAAAATTTGTTACTGCAGAAATATATTTATAATCATGATTATAAAAAAAATTAATACTGGCTTTTTATGACACCTTTGTCCATATTCATATTACCGAGCTTAGCTATTTCTCAGACCAATAAGAAGAATGATTGGCACAGAAGCTTTAAGTGTAAATTTGCAAGCCACCATCACACTCTGCAGCACTTTTGGGCAGAATGACATTCCTCCCTTTTCCTGGGAACATAAGCTTCACACTCATAAAACATACTAATCACGATTCTAGGGAAGTTTGCAAGCAGACATAAGCAAGGGGTACCTATTTCGCCAATGGAAAACTAGATGACACAAAGCAATATAATCTTATGTGCTCTATACTCTGCTATGCATAAAGGAAGATGCAGACAACTTTTTGTCTATCAAGTATCACAGCCTTGAAAATAAACTCACAAAAGTTCGTAGCTTGCACATTTTTTGACTAGCTTGCTAAGAGGCTAGTAGCCTACCTGTAGGTTTACATGCTGCCTGCAGAGGGGAGGAAATTCTCCCCTATTCCAGCCCTGAAATGTAGGATACTAGCCTCTTAGCACGTGAGTTAAAACAACTGCCTTCTACCAAACAGGCTGCTGGTGAAAGAACAGGACTGAGAGACAGATTTCCCTTTTTCTGTAGCCGTCATGGAAACAAAGTACTGTAGAGAGGCAGAGGCCGAATGGAGACATCCATCTCTCCACTGCCACTCAGTTCTCTTGCCTGCATGGCTTATGGGTATCAGGCTGATGTAAATAAAAGACTTAAGTAAAAATGAGATAGCAACATGCCATTTATGTTTTTGGAGAGAGAGAGAGAGAGAGAGAGAGAGAGAGAGAGAATCAATGGCTGCGAGGAACAGAAAGGGGGCATGGAGAATCTGTTTTACTTCTGTGATATCTCTTTCTATTAAGAAGGCTGCAATAATATTTTGAAAGTGGTTAATTTACCTTCTAAGGCCAAATTCACACCATACCATAGCTGTCAACCCTCCCTGCTGTTTCCCAATGCTATAATAAGGGAATTTCCCACAAAAAAGGGAAAGGTTGACAGCTATGCACCATACATTTAAAGCACTATGATGCCACTTTAAACAGCCATAGAAGCCATGGAATTATTATCCCAAAGAATTATGGGAGCTGTAGTTTGTTAAGGGTGCTGAGAGTTGTTAGGAGACCCCTGTTCCCCTCAGAGCTTTTGGTATGGCCCCATGATCAAGTGCATCGTCCTGGATTTTATAATCTGGGGGGGGGGGAACCAAGTGGATCTTGAAGCTGGCACCATGGGTCAGAACAAGCTAAACAGGCGCAGCTGATCCCGAAGACAAAGGACCTAAGAGCTTCATACAAATTGATGCTCAGCCACCTAGCAAAGCATGAGTAATCCAGAAATAGACGAAGTACCAAATTACAATGATGCTTGTAACCTTTGCCCATAACAACTTTTTGCTCATAGGCGTTTAGAAGATGCTTGTATTGAACTTGCCTGGATTTGTTTCCAAAGTACAGGACTTTACACCTGCATTTTCCTTGTTACACAAAGCTTCCCACAGAATCAGCAGCTCAATTCTCCTTCTCTTTCTAAGTAAGCTGTTCATAACTTAAATTTCGAATTAATAAAGACCAGAATGATGAAGGTTATCACTGCTTACACCGTCAACGAGGTCTAACAAACACACAATGGGAAGATTAAAAATTTGGACCTCCAACTTTAATTCCATTCACCTAAATGGCTAGTTTAATAACCAATAGGCAGTTTGGGGGTGACACTTGGCCTTTCAAAAACAATGCTGTTAGTCAAAGCATTTAGGGAAGTCCTATGAGGATATTAAGTAGCCCAGAATGCAAGAAGAGGCCAGGGTAGAGAGCACAACAGATTACATTAAGTCTGTAGCAAAATCTATTTTTCTGTAACCTCAGTGGATCTCAGTAGGAAGAGTAAGCAAACTGCCAAGATAGCTCCTCTTAGGAATCCCTGCTAGCAATGGATCAAAATGGTGAAGGTTACAGAAAAAGGCCTATGAAAAGCTTTTGAAAATTATTCAAGTTAAAGCATATGTATCCGAATACAGTGAGCCAGATAACATATTGCAGGACTTGTGATCCACCTACCATTGAAGTACTTAACTCTCTGTTCACCCTAGTGAACAGCAGTGATAAGTTCGTATGAGAACTACCTGACTCTCATCTGCATCAAGAAGCCACCATCTTAAATCATCCACAATGCATTGCTCTCTTGCTGCAAGTGCCAGAGGGATGGTAGAGCCTCCAGCATTAGCAAGGTACCAGGCTATCCTGAAGAGTGTAATGCTTTTTTGCAAGGAGCAAGTCTACACACAGTACAAGCTATTAAATTATAGGAAACTCTTCCTAGAAGCATTTCTCTTTTTTAAAAGATGGGCCACAACCTTTAATTTACGTACCTTTTTGATTAGTTGGATATATATATAATAAACCAGGAAGGTTATGTTTTCTAAACTTTGCTTTCATACAGGTTATTCACAAGAACTACAGGGGCAGGACTTGGGCAAGTGTCTCTTTTAATGCAAAATAGAAAATTCTTTTCAGTAGCACCTTAGAGACCAACTGTGTTTGTTCTTGGTATGAGCTTTCGTGTGCATGCACACTTCTTCAGATAGTCCTTTTAATGCAGAAGGACTTGCAGCAATAGGCAATCACCTCTCCAGTAAAGATAGGGATTGATGGTTAATTTAAATGAAACTAATTTAGAACAGTATCTGGATTGGTAATGACTTCGGGGAGAAATTGATTTGGGATTATCTGGATAGTGTGTGGGGAACTAAGTAGGGCTTATCATGATGTAATTTGATGTTATTAATTATAGAATGATTGATTCTGAGCAGAATCTGGGTATTAAATTAACTGAAGGAAAATAAATTGATGAGGAACTGAACTGGGGTAATTTAGGTGGGATATTAATTCAGCAAGTTATATTAAGGGAGATATGGGTTGTAATTGTGATACTTTTTAAATGCATTTATGCTAGTTTGGTTAGTTTGTTTGTCACTTTGTAAAGGCTATTTGCTTGGGATCGCAGAACATAAATACTTAGATTAAAAATAAAAATGAAATGAGCTAACAAATAAACTGAAGCTCTCCAAACAACTTGTTCACATCCTTAGACACAGGGATCCTCTGAAGGGTACAACCACCAAAAAATGTCCCTTTACAAACAGTAATTCTATATAAGAGTTCAGCTTCTGTCAGCTTGATTTCCACTATAAGACATTGGGCAAGACCTGAGTCACATGAAAAGAAGTAGAGTAGGTTACATCTCCTCCCAAACCTCAGAACAACCCCTGAGAGCTGCCCCCATACACAGGAATCAAAAATAAAGCAGGCTCCATGTAAAGTAGTAATTTGGGAATATCAAGAGCTGCCACATGTTCAGATCTAATTTGAATTTAAAAATAAACATTGCCTTTAAAAAATGAAGAAATGCTTATTTGAGATTAAGGGCCAAACAATAAACAACATTTGTCACATATTTAAACAAGGGTACTTAGCCAGGTTCCTTTTATTTTGGATAAGAAAACAACCCAATCTGGAACATGCACCTGGTTCCAGATTCGGGGGCCACAACACTTTTGTCCTGAAAATCACACACTTCTGGCTGAGTTGACCCCCAAAGTGTTGTTTGCTGCAAACAATAACTGGGGTGGGAGACAGCACCCAGATAAGGAGTGACATTCAGCAGAAACCAGTGTGGATCTAAGCCAGCCACATGCTGCAGATCAGGATGCTTTTTCTCCAAAATAAAAAAGAGGCCAGGTTAAGCACACTTGTTTAAATATATGACTTGTGTCACTTGTAAAGGGGAAGGTAAAGGTAAAGGTAAAGGGACCCTTGACCATCAGGTCCAGTCGTGTCCGACTCTGGGGTTGCGGCGCTCATCTAGCTCTATAGGCCGAGGGAGCCAATGTTTGTCCACAGACAGCTTCCAGGTCATGTGGCCAGCATGACTAAGCCACTTCTGGCGAACCAGAGCAGCGTACGGAAACACCGTTTACCTTCCCGCTGGAGCGGTCCCTATTTATCTACTTGCACTTTGACGTGCTTTCGAACTGCTAGGTGGGCAGGAGCTGGGACCGAGCAACGGAAGCTCACCCTGTCACGGGGATTTGAACCGCCAACCTTCTGATCAGCAAGCCCTAGGCTCTGTGGTTTAACCCACAGCGCCACCCGCGTCCCTGTGTCACTTGTAGTTTGGCCCTAAGATTTGGCTTACAATATACAAAGTTTTGGAAGGCTACTACCATGGAAGGAAAATCGCTAGTGCTTTTGGTTTTAAATCATTCACTGGTTTTATGGCATTTATGCATTTGAATTGATTTTCATGTTATTTGCATGTGCCTCTTCTATATTAGTGCCTCATTAATTGTTGTAATAAATGATAACTATGTGGTGCTTCATCTCTGAATTTATATTTATTTAGCATTCACCAGCCTATCCAGGGTTGCAGCAAGTTAGGCCTGGAAAGGAGATAAAATACTTTTCCGGCAGATAGCTGGGCAGGAATAGAACACCTCTCTTACATGGAACTGAGTGTCCTTCCATGTATGGAAGTTTCTTGTGAAGTGCCTCTGAAGAATGAAGAAGAAGAAGAAGAAGAAGAAGAAGAAGAAGAAGAAGAAGAAGAAGAAGAAGAAGAAGAAGAAGAAGAAGAAGAAGAGAAATTTAAATCTAAAGACAAAAACCAGTTTAAATGATTAAAAACCTATACTTATCTATAGCAAACCATTCCCAAAAGAAGGTACAAACGGGGAGAAAAAGCACAGTTGGTCGAGTTCAGAGATTGGTATGTAGCTCTTGAAATAACTAAGAGGTGTGTGACTGCTACAATCTGCTTGAAGATGATTAAATTTAATCTCTAATTGAAATGAAAACTAAAATTCTACTGAAGACTGAAGTTAAAGACAGGCAGGCAGACTTAGGACCACCAGCCCATCTACTCTGTTGTGTTTATTAATTTCAAGATTTAGGCCCTGACTTTCAGGCAAATGTTTCATGCTGCTAACAATTAAATTTTCATGCATCCAATGCACACCTATGGTCCAATGGAGCCAAGTGCTGGATGTTGTAAGGAAAACTGTTGTCAGTTTTCACATCCCCCCCCCCCTTTACGATCTTTACAGAAGTCTCTGGGAAGGCATGTTGAACCTTAATGATGATATATAAAAGGACATCAATAGTATTTGGAATGATGCCTGAACATACATATGATGGTGTCAATATCTAAGTTATGGTAATCATCTGCAATGGCAAAACCGATTAGCAATTTCACTATTCAAAATCCTTGTGTGGGCTGCGATCTAAATCTGACAAGCAGAATCTTGCCTGCAAAAGCTAATGCCAAACAAAAGTCCTTAGACTAACCTTAAACTTACAAGGGAGTAAGTCAATCACTCCCTTCCTCAACTGATCTGTTTGGATCAGCTGAGTTGGGGGAGGGGGAGCTGTGTACTTGTACCATGTCCAGACACACAGGTGTCTGTGTGTATGTGTTTCTGTATACATGGTGTGTGTTCATGCTTGCAAGAGCCTACATGCAAAAGTGTGGGGTGGTCACACCCACCGCTGGCATGTAGTCTCTGAAGAGCTGGTCACGGGTGAATGTGAAACAAAACCATGTCAACCACCCCTTACTCTACAAAGTAGATGGAGCAGGGGATGCAAAACCATGGCTGTGGGGGAGGTATGTAACAACCTAGGTTGAGCTCTTTTTTTAAAAAAAATGTTTATGTATATTCAGCTGAATGAGACATCAGCCTCCTGCAGGTTATCCCCAACCTATTTAAAACTCAGATTAAGCAGTCCAAAGCAATGTCAAAGATCTCAATATAATTAAAGCTAATGCAAGACTTCTGGATATGGTCTCTGGAGTTGCTATGCTGAAGTCTCTTTGCTGGACTTTATCAAAATCAGTGCTTGGAGGGGGGGGCTTTGAGTAACAGTAAAAAACAGTCCTTCTAGGGCTCTGGAAAACATGGAGATAGATCAGGATTCTAGGTCATGGGTTTTTCCCACAAGGGCAAAATACTGTTGATGGGTACAGTAATGACGCCCATTAAGCTTTGGGATTTGTTATTCGTGTTGTCTAAATACAAGTTTGAACAATGAGAAAATGTCCTCTGGGAAAATGTAAATTTCCACTCGCAGGAAATAATTTGTACTAAATCAATAAATGGCACAATTAACTAAATAACTGTAATTCACTACATAGGCAGACATGTGGTAACATGGAGTTATTAAAGCAGTTTAGAAAGAATATTCATTCCATTCATGTTGAAGTTTACAAACAGTATTTCCATTTAGGTAGCAGCAAAGGGTTTTTCAGAAATACAGCCAGCTTTTTTACAAAAAATAAACTTTATAAATTGCAAAATTAGTAAATTTTAGCAGTCACAGAATGAGATAATCACAAATCTTGTCAAATCAAATTTAATTTTTAAATGTTATATTAAAAGCATGTATTTAAGCAACGATAATTCATTTACTGTTGGTCATCTTTAGACTAATTACCGGTAGCTTCTATATTTAGCTGCCTTCAATGCTGATTCTCAGCAAGTGTGGCTAGAGATTTGGGCACAGAATGGCAAGGGACAAGTCCAAATGCCTGCATTGGATTACCCTGGACTAGTCACGCTCCCCAAAACTTGAAGCCAAAAAATAAAGATATTTAGCCGCATATTTACATACCTATGGTGTCTGGAAGGTCCAGGAGCTCGTTGTGCTGTAGGTCAAGTTTGGTGATCTGTGTGCAATTTCCAATCTCCTTTGGAAGATGCTCAAGCTGATTGTGTGCTACATCCAGTGTTATGAGGTTAAACAACTCACCTGAAAGTGCACAAAGATACATGTATGAAAATGTCATTGTTCTGCCCAGGACTAAACAGTGTAGACGCAAAAGGCCACCTTTAAGGCATGCATGGCATTGTCAAGTTTCAACCTCTAATCCCAACCCACACAATTTCACAATTTCTCTTCTCAATGTAATAAGAATAAGAATTCAATGGAATAAGAATAGTAATTGCATGGTGCTGGTATTCTTCCCAATAGAAGAATCTGCCTTTTAAATTTCTTCTTTCTGTTTTGCACCAACATGACTGCTCTTACACCTAGTACTTTTCATAGCACTGTACTAAAATTATCTTGCTGACATGGTATTTATAAGGACAGTTTTCCCTAAATTAAAAACCTTGCAAGAACTGATTAATTCTAATTTAAGGCTGGAATTCTTTGCTTACTTACCTGGAAGTAAGTCCCTTGAACCTAATTACTTCTGATAAAACAACTGATAGAGTGCTTTTCTTAAAAATGTTATAGAAACAGATACAGATATTGATACTGTATAAGTAGAACTCTAGCAGAAACAGCAAATCTACCATTTCTCACAATGAAGATGAAAAACTTGTCTTATTTATATATTTTCCTTCATTAAAACACACAGACTTTCTCCTATATATAGGCTGCTTAATATTGTCGTGCTTTCATTTAAGGAGGGAGGAATCTCACATCTCATTGAGACGCACAGATACGTGGAAAACAGTAATGTTCATTTTTTTCTTCACTTGAACAAAATCTCCAGTTTAGCTTATATAAAAACAAACTGATTGCTTTAAATTCCCATTTTCCACCTACCATGAAACCTTTGCGTTTCACCTAAGGATAGAGATGGATCCAAGTAACCGCTCAACTTTATCTTTTCAAAGATGGGGGGGTTAATCATTCTAGTTTCTTTCCAGCAGCCTTAGATGCAACCTGAAACCTGCATATCACCTAGCAGAGCCCCATCTGAATGTCTGCCCCTCCCACATCCCATCATAAGACTATGACTAAATGGAGACTTTATAGAATCAGCCTGTTTCCTGTCCATCCCATTTTGTTTACCATTAGCCTGATGGAGCATCTTCCAGAAGCCAAAAGCTTGCACGCTACTTTGAGACACTTTGGTTGGCCTAGTAAAGGTGTTGCCATAATGCAGATTTTATAATTTTTCTTACAGCCATCATGGCTATCTTCGCTTTTTGTGAACCATGTATGTATAGATGTAGGCTTCCTGCCACAATTAACTTGGTTAATATTTGAGACTGCAAGGATGATATGCAACTCTCCTGGCCGGCTGGGCGCTCTCTCTCTCTCTCTCCGTAAGCAGATTGAAAATTCTAAAACCCTTTACATCATGATAAATCCTGCATCAGATGACAAAGGGAATGGATAGAGAGCTTTCCCTGGGCACATAAGGAAAAGGATATTATGAATATTAGCAATTCTAGATTTTTGCTTCAATTAGCATTTGTCTTCTGACCTCTTCTCTGAAGTCATCTCCTCTCCATTTTTCTTAAGCTGTGCTAGCCCACTGAGGAGTATTATGAGACCTGCACACATAATCCAGCATACTGCTGCATTAAATAAAATTTTAGTAACAAGGAAATGAGTCAAACTAAGTCAATACAGAGCAGTCAATGACATACGTGTATGTCTGCTAGCAATAGTGTTTATTAATCCTCTTCTAGACTTTCTACCTACATAAAAAGGTAACCTAAATTATATTGTTGTAACACCTGAGATTGTAAAAACTTGAAGTATTTTTTAAATTCTGGCATAGAAAAATATTACTAAGCTTATAGTAAGTACTGTACTAGAATTTCTATTCCCTGGTTGATTTTAAAAGTGCCAGTATACCAAAAACAATGAGCCTTCATTTTTCTTTTCTTGCCAGCTACCCATGTAAGAACAATTATCTTATGAATTCTGATCAGGAGTCCACTAAGCACTTAGAAATCCATTCTCATTTCTCTCGTTGCTAACATATACAACAGCAATCTGTCTTACTGGCTCTGGGTTTACCTGGAGCATTGCCCATCAATCATATCTTATATCAACAATTCTATTGCTGTCTGGTGAAAAACTCAGGAGGTAACACAGGTTACGCTCATCTTACAGAAGAGTGGGAAACAATTTCTTTTAATTAAATTAAATAAGCTCTACATCTCTTGGGCATGGCAACCAACAACTCCCAATACACACCATCCACCCCTTACTTGAAAAACCTGTCCAACAGGGATGTTCAAAATATGTAGGTCAGCCTTTACTGCAATTTCCCCAAACCAGCCCAAATTGAATAATTTTAGAAGCATCTGCTTTCACCTGCTTTGCTACTTACATGTGCATATATGTAAAAAATAGAGAAACCTGTCATCATTTCAGTCAGTTGTTTTATTAGAGAATGCATGCATTGAATAATAAAGCTATTTTGTGTGAAAATAAAACTAATTGTATGAAGTGCCTCTAGAAATGAACATGTACAACAAACTAGCTATAAAAGAATGCATAAGGTAAACCTAAGATTACAAGAATGCATTGGATTCAGTCAGAGACACTCCCATTTGTTTTTTCATGTTTCTCATGCTTCTTCTGTGACTCACTATAATTTTGAATTTTATCCCACTCTTCAGCCTTGCTTCAATGGAATGGAGGATTTCCTAGAGAGATATGGAAAATAAGCTAGATCTACCTTAGGCAATAGGGGATCCCCAATGTTTTCTTCAGGAATGCATAATTCTTAGCATTAGCTGTTGGCAGGACTTCCCATTTTTAATACAGTGCGACACCTCAGACTAAACACTTCAGAGAAGAGAAAAATAAACCTCCTTTGGTGGGTTCTCTGGAGCCACAGTTGATATACAAAAATACACAAGCACTGTGTAGTCCTTCTCCCAACAGACACAGCAGAGAACAGTATTTCCAATTGCTTTCCTCAACGGTATCACACAAAACTTGTCAAAAGGGCAGTAGCAATAAGTCTTGCTCCAAAAGCAAGACAAATATAACCAGCTACCAATAGAAGTGGTAAAGATTGGTCTGATATCACTGCGAAAAGGCAGAGATTAACAGCTAAAGTAAACATGAGCCATTTGTGAGAATCAAGTTGCTGCTTGTTTCAACTGTTCTTTAAATTGTCCACAGATCAATTCACACAAATTCAACATGACCTAAGCTGAGTTATGCTGCTGCCACATCAAACATCTCCTAACGCCTAACCATTTTGACTTAATTTTGCGCTAGATGTGCACCTTATGCCCTTCAGCAGCAAAAAATAAATAATAAATATTACACTGTATTTACTTAAAGAAACTGCAGAGTGGGCAAAGGTTGGCAAAACTAATACTTGTTTCAAATAATACAAGTGAATGTATTAAGTTCACTCCAGCCACAAAAATGGAGGCACACCTCCCACCGAGGTTTCTATGAGTTTTTAGAGAGTAACTTGCCCTAAGGAAGAGTCTACAGCAATAAAAAGCCTTCATAATCCCTCTCCAACTGTTTCCATGTACAAGAACTGTATAGAAGCATACACTGTGTGAACAGGCAATTTTTTTAGTGACTTCAATAACAGAAATGCCATAGGAGTGTATCCTATTTGCATACACTGCTTTACTTGGTCACTGTATCAGGATAGAGTGCATGGAGGGATCTTCTCTGTGTGGATTAAAATTAAATTTAAGTCTCGTAACCTTGTCTTAAATCAGAACCACAAGTTTACTTATTAAAAAATAATAATAGAATGAATAAAAGAATTTTAAGGAAAGAGGCCAGCTGAAAGAAAACTGAATTTCTTGAACAAGATAAAATAGAAGTGTCTTGAAACACTTTAGGACTAACAAATTAATAAACTGCAAGCCTAAAGTGGCAGGCACATATACACATCAGCAAGTGGAAATGGAGGAGAGTGAGGTTAGGGGGGGGGGGGAGAGACAAAAAAAACCCCAGTGATAATTACGTAAAAGTGGAATAATTACAGCAACAAAGCAAAGTTGGTGACAACACATATATCCTGGTGCATATATCTGTATATAGTTACGTAGTTATTTAGGAACTGTTTAAGATGTACATAGTTTAACTGTGGAAATTTTCACTCTGCATACTTCTTCAGGTCTTTATGCTAGCCCCATATGGTCTTAATTCAAGAGAGCAGCCGACATATTCCCTAAACCTCATCCCTCCTAACAGTACTGTTAAATGATCATAGCTTGTTCAGTATTATGGCTTATAGGAAAGGTGTTTGAAAGTTCTTGAATTTCTATAGGCAATTCATAATGGAATCTCTTGACCTATTTTAAATATATTAAATTTACTCAGATTCTTAGTTAAAATACTAGCCATGCCATTTTTGCAACTTAAGCAAGTTTCCACTCCTGAAAGAAATGTGAATTCATGATTCAGTGTTACATTTATGAAAGGATTAATTGCAGGCATACTGGTCAGTAATTAGACAGCACCAAAACTGCTTTCTCCTAAAGTGTTGTTTGTACCCCAATTCTTAAGAAGGTATTTCTAACTTTCTCGACTATTACATATATTAATGATTACCCCCAAACAATAATACTACTTATGTCTTAGGCAGCACTATCTAATAGTGTATTTGGGAGCCAAAAAATGGTTCTATTCTTTCCTCAAGAACTAAGCCTGTTTCATGGAGTCCAATACGAAGGAATAAAATTTGTGGGACAGTAGCTGAAAACCAGAGAGGCACAACCATATGAAGTGTGGTTCAGTGCTTTAGGAATCTAATGGCCACATGGCATGCATTAATTTGGTGAAGCCCATACACCAGCAGAATGGACATGCAGATTGAGCATCAGCGGACACTAGGGAGCAGATTTGGGGGTCCTAGGGAGCAGGAGTTCATTTCTGCAATGGTGGCTCTTGCCCATGGATAACAATTCAATCCACTGTCACATAATAAGATTTAGTACAGGGTTTTTAAAATCACTCTTACCAATTTCTTCAGGTAGATGCTTGATTTTGTTCTCCCGTATGCTGAGCATAATGAGTATTGACAAGTTTTTGATATCCTTTTCCACAGCTGTGATACGATTAAAGCGTAGATAAAGTGTGGTAAGAGACCTTAGCCTGTACACCACTGGAGGAATTTCTCTCAGTTTGTTGTGTCGTAAATCAACCATGCGAAGCTGCTTCAAGTTATCAAGAGAGTCAGGGAGGCTGGTAAGTGAGTTCTCGTTCAGGGCCAGTGTCACCAGATTCACAAGGCAGCCCACCTCAGACGGTAGTGACTGCAGTTTGTTTCCATATAAATAAAGTTCCGTCAACTGCGTTAACTCTTTGACAGATGGTGGGAGTATGTGTATCGACCTCTTGGCCAAGTCCAAGCGTACAGAATTTTCTTCCCGACATTTGTTTAGCTCTTTGATCACCTCGGCATTGCTGGATTTCTTGCGAGCACCTGGAGCTGGATTAGGTCGTTTTATTGTATTGTCCACTGAAAAAGCCACACCTGGCTGTGCACTGCTGGAGTCCTTCTTCCCATCTTTGGCTTCTTTCCCTTTGGTCTTCAGCTCTCTCTCTTTGCTTTCTTTCCCTAATCCACCAGAAGTCTTGGCCTCTTTCTCCCTTTCCTTTGCTGATGACCCCTTTGGGTCCTTCTCCTTACAATCTTTTTCTTTCCCAAGATTACTACTCATGGTTCCTCAGTTTAACAAAAAAAACCCACGTGAAATCCAATTTCAATTTCTGTTAACGAAACTCATTCACCACCCAAGAAATAAGAATCCCTAGAATGATTCTTTCACTGCTGAACGCACAAGGAAGTCTAGAAGAAAAAAACCTTGGCCAAAAGCAGCAAATCTGACGGAACAGTAGCCATCTGCTACATGTTGGTTTCAGAAGTACTTTCTCCCAGCTTTGATATCCGAAGATCCAGCTATTAGAGCTCAGATGATCATAGGATCTTCTTTAGAAGCTCTGCAAAACAAAAAGGTAGAAAGGGTAGGTAATATGTTGAGAATTAAAAAAAAATGGGAGACATGAAATCATACCCCATTACCAACTTTTTCAAACTGGTCTACTGTAACTGAGAGTATGAGTATGTATACTTCTGCAGTTGTCCTATTGCCTATCTAGCAGGTTTTATTTGTTTCTGGAGGTGCTTTTATCTTATGCTGATCTATGACCATAATAAAGATTTGGATTGGATCGGTCTGGAAACATTCTAAAGGCAAAGAAGGTGCAATATATTTCCCGAAGGTGTAAAATGCAAAGGAAAATACCCAATATCTACAGTTCTTAAGCAGACTTATCAACTAAAATGCCAAGGAGGTTCCCCTGCCTTTTTCTGAGCTGAGCTTTCCTACTGTTATACTGTACTACAGCGCTCTGAGAGTCAGCTTGGTGTACTACCTTTAAAAATGTAAACATCTGAAAAGGCAACTGCAGATATATTTGGGATGCCTAAGTTGTTATGCAACTAAAGTTAGATTAAAAAAAACAAAAACAATTTATTCCCGAAGCAAAAGCTACCTAACCACCTATTTCAAATGTTGAAGAATACTATTTGTTGATGCTATGGAAGAAAAAGAATGTGGAAAACTTTGTGCCTCTCAGTATAAACACCAAATTTCATTCTTTTTGACAACAGAATTTATCACTACTTTCTTCTGCTCTGCCTTATCACCAATATGCTTTTCTATGATGCTTAGGAAACAGGTTTGCTTCCTTAAATACTCTTAAAAACAAGTGTAAGGTTAGAGTCACACACAATTGATATAAATGACAGGTAGGGATGAGCCAAAGTAAAATGCTTTACTGCCTTCACTCTAAATCGACTTGTGACAGCATAATACCACGTGAACCTCGACTAGCTTGGATCACCCCGAAAATGAAGGCAGCCAGGAGGGAAACTACCAAAACTGGAGCAAAGAAGAACAACAGCTGCAACAAGACAGCAGTGTCTTGCCAGGTACAGTGAAGTTTTGGGGAAAACATTTCAAAGCCACCAGATCTCACCAGTCGTATGCTTTAAGCTTGTTAGTTGAAGGATTAGAGAGCAGCTGTGAGGTTTCTGCAGCGGCTTCTCACAAGCAAAGACTCCTGACTCCGGATCCTCTTATTTACAGGATTTATTGTACAACTATATACATTGCAGAGCTCAAAAGTCCATGACCGTCTTAGTCACTCTCAGATCCCGGAAGTGGCGCTTTTCGAGAGTGCCCCCAACAAAAGAACTTTGGCACCCCAAGTCTCCTCCTCTCATCCCCGTGTTTAACCCCTATACACAATTGGGGTGACGGAACTGCCGTTGCCCCCTCCTCGCCTGAGCCGCTTGGTCGGTGTTGGGGATCTGGAGCATCCCACAGCCCCTTCCCTATGGAGCTCTCTTCCTGCCTGTCGCTCCCACAGGATGTCTCCCTGCTGCTCAGGTGGTGTTGGGAGCCCTCTGCCTCGCAGAGCCATTCCACCACCCCGCTGGGCTCTGACGGTTCCCTGACAGCAGCCTATCAACAAAATCAATTGTAAATTTATTTTAAGAGGTAAACCCTCTGCTACATGCATGCTAAGGGGCAGTGTATCTCCACCCAAGTACCAAACACTAGGAACAAATAATGGAAGCCAATTTTTTTACTCTTAGTAAAAATTCTAGAGTAAAAGATATGTGCAACAGGATCTTAATTATATAATATGCAGGAAGCCACACATTTGTCAAAGAATAACAAACTATAATCCATGGTCAGAATACAAACCCAGAATGCTACATTTTATTTTTATAAAATTCTAACTTGTTAAGTAGAAGAGGGTAAAGAGAAATACTGATATATTCCACTGTGTAAGAACCATATGCCTTCTCTCAACACAGCACTTTACACTAACATCAGAAAGAGGTACAGATGCCAGTAAGTAGGAATTGGATGCTTGTTCCCCTGAAGTGTCTTTCTATTGCACAATAACCAACCACACTTTTACTTGCTCAGTTTCACCTAATGCATCTCCACCGCTGTTTTTAAAAGATCCCTAATGCAAATACAGAAAAAAGAGCAAACAGAAGCCATGCATGGAAAGATAAGAACAAAATGTATTCTAATTATCCCCTGCTTAAGGCTTTCTGTAAATATCACCTTCACAGACATTCCACATGGCCAACATGTATATGTATAGCCATTGTTCAATTTCAAACCAAACATGTAAATATCTAGTACACATACGGAGCAAACATTTCAGACACCGGAGAAAGAAAACCAAACAAATAAATTATATACGGTATCTGGGAAAGGAAAAAAGAACACGAGAAAAACAATGTCCCACTTCGTTGTTGTTGTTGTTGTTGTTGTTGTTGTTGTTGTTTACTGCTCCTGTCTGTCTGTTCCTTCCTCCCACCTGCATATTTCAAGAAATGTTGGAGGGATGGTACATAAAAAGTAACAGTCTGGATAAAACTAAAATCTTGCTCCATTTTAAAAGGATACATAGGCAATTCTAACAAATGATATTTCGGGGGGGGGGGGGTCCTGCCTACTTTTCTACTAAGCCATAATCTGGCCATGTGTATCCTTCCAAATAACGTCTCCATATCATTATGTCCCCAGGATATTAACACACAAAGATACATTTTCCTTGAGAGGTCCAGAGGGTGGCAACACAAGAACGGTCCTTCTCTGCAGCAGAATGCTCTCCCGCCTTCATTATACACTTTTAGGCACCAGGCAAAAATGTTCCTTTTTAACCAGGCCTTTAGTTGATCTAATTGACATCCTATGCCCTTTTAAAATGTGGGGGTTTGGGGGGAGAGGGGTTATTGGGGTGTTGTTTTTATTTTAATTATCTATTTAGCGGTTTTTATATTTTGATTTTTTTTTTCGTGAATCGTCCCGAAACCTCCAGGTATAGGGTGGTATATAAATTCAATTGATGATGATCATGATGTTATACTTCAGTTTCTGACTCCAAATTTGCAAGTCCCAAGTTATGCGGAACACAAGTAATTTTGCCTCCCAGTGGCAGCAAATTTATCACGGCAGAGACTGCTTAACTGCAGTTGTAAGTGGAAAACAGTCAGGATTTATCAGGACATTCACAATAAACTTTGTCCAATTTAGACTTTAGCAAATACTCTGTGAAGTAGTGTTCAGATAGCAATCCTTTTATTCTGCATTATCTCACCTCTGGTGATTGGAAACAGTTTGTACACCAGCCCATGTGGTTCCTCAGCACGTACATTTTTTAGTTCTTTATCACTGTTGTCATGGCAATTTGGGGTGTATTGCAATTTTGCATAATCTGTAAAATCTTGAAAGCCATAAATTGCTCTGAGTGATGGTCTTAGCTCCATCTGATAACACCCACATTACAAAAATGCTAGCTAGCACTACTGACATGTTTGTTGATAAATGGGAGTACCGGTATACGCAAATGTTGAATGGCTTTGGAAACTAAGTTACACTGGTTTAAGTTAAATATCTGCTAAAGAGTATGGTGAGCAAAACTAAGAGAAAACTGACACAATCCAAAGGAGTTTCTCCCTTATCCTGTACATGATCACAAGAAGAATTTTCCACTGGCATTATTCCACAGGATCTCAGCAAGTTTTTGGAACCACTCCCAAATGTTTCATTATTGGAATGTTGATAACGAGAATGTGTGTACCATCACAATACAAAATATATTCTTAGAATAACAGAACTGGCGATTGAGGGTGCTGGAGAGTGAGAGAATGGAGGGAAAGGAAAACTCAAAAATTACAAAATCCCTAACAGGGCAATAACTTCATTAGGGCCAAATAAAGTCATTGCTCAGTTGTGGGGAGTTTGCGGTGTTTTTTTTTTTTTTCTCCTTATGGACCAGCATGGCTACCCTTGCTTTTTATGTAAACAAAGTAGTAAGTATGGTGGGTATATTTTTACAGGCAACTGTCAATATTTTGATGTGATCCATGGGTAACTAATGGACTCTGGAATCATAACACAGGGGCAAGCAGAAACTAAATTCTAGGAAAAAATATGGATCTGTTCGTGATAACTTTTTACTTTTAACTTGCTTCATGTTCCTACAGAGCAGAGCAGACCAACCTGACCCTCCAAATGTTGCTCGGCTCCCAATTCCCACCACCCTCACCCAACACAGCCAATGGTTGAGAAAGAAAAGGCAATGGCCTCCAGAAGCTTATTGCCAATCAGCTGTGCAAGGTTATTACAGTTTTTATGAGTATGCGTTGTGGCTGCTCTTGTAGTTGAGAGCATTTCACCCACCACCCCTGAAGTTACTGTCACAACAGTATTACAAACACAAAAGACAGAAAAAATGTTTCATGATATTTTGTCAATTTTGGTACACTCAAGGCTTATTAGGCAAGAGCTGCTTAAATACCAGAGACTGCATACAATTAAACAGAATGCTGTTCTTCATCCCCATGGCTTCACAAGGGCACAGAATCACAAAATTCTACCAGGAAATTAAGTACACTTACTAGGTTAACAACTGCTATTCCTCTGCCTTCCCATCTTCTCTGCTACAAATTGTGCCTGCTTTAGCCCTTAAATGCTTTTGTGCTTTTATGCATTGCAGCTCTGGCTTCATCTAAGTCAGGGGTCAGCAAACATTTTCAGCAAACTGTCCCTCAGACCTTGTGGGGGGCCAGACTATATTTTGAAAAATATATATATATGAACAAATTCCTATGCCCCACAAATAATCCAGAGATGCATTTTAAATAAAAGGACGCATTCTAATCATGTAAAAACACGCCGATTCCCGGACCGTCCGCAGGCCGGATTTAGAAGGCGATTGGGCCGCATCCGGCCCCCGGGCCTTAGTAGTGTAAGATCTTCACTTTGCATTTTCTGTCTACAATTAGTAGCTCAAAAATCACAGGATTGTATTTCTCAGAAAGAAGAAACTGATTTTATTTCAAAATGAAACAAGGAAGTGCTTTCAGCTCAAGCTTGAACAAGAAAAAAAGAAGGTATCCTTATGTTAATATAAAGCAAAGCAGCTAGGCTGACACAACCAAATGAACACACCCATCCATGGTTAACTGTTAGTTTTAAATAATAATAATAATGATAATGATAATGATAATAATATGGGCTTTTCATTTAATTAAGCAATTTTTTAAAATAGGTGGCATTTTATTACTGACTGCTGATTTTCAGTACAGTGGTACCTCTGGTTACGTACTTAATTCGTTCCGGAGGTCCGTTCTTAACCTGAAACTGTTCTTAACTGGAAGCACCACTTTAGCTAATGGGACCTCCTGCTGCCGCTGTGCTGCCAGAGCACGATTTCTGTTCTTATCCTGAAGCAAAGTTCTTAACCTGAAGCGTTATTTCTGGGTTAGCGGAGTATGTAACCTGAACCGTATGTAACCTGAAGCGTATGTAACCCGAGGTACCACTGTAGTTTGGCTTTTACTTACATGAATGCAACAGTAGATAATCAGTTCAATGATATTTTGTTTTCCGTTTTGCACACTGGGAGCACATACATGTTACACAAACGCATCTTCTGCACAAAACTTCTCATGTCCTTCCTTTTGTGGCTATGCAGAAATCCTTTTTGAAAGGCCAAAGCTGAGTTCCATAATCAGAAGAATAAAAAATCCATGTCATTTCTAAAGAGGCATTTCACTTGCTATTACAGCCTGGTTTGCTGCACTAAGTATATAGGATGATATCCAACCATGGCATCCCAATTGTGCAAAGGATTTACGCTGTCTCTCTTCCACCATGCAGCCCCCTACATTCCTTCAAACTCTGCTCCAGAGGGTTAGCAGACCCTCCAGAGCCGATTGGGAGGGTGTGGGTGTTGCAGGCAGGAAGAAAGCAAGGGACGTCCTGCTGCAATGCTGATTCTCACTCATGGGACCTTCCATCCAGTGGTTTTATGAGTAGAAGGCAGCTTCTGTGGTTTGGTGACTCTCATTAACAGTGGAACTGTGTTGCACAAGACTGCAATGATAGGGGGAAAGCACCATTGGGTGTGGGGATAATGCTCCAATGGCCACGATATCTATTTTATCCTGTTCTGGGTGGTTTCCCCTTCACATTTCAACCCATACAAAACAGGTGCCACTGGGTCAGGAGGGCTTCCCAAACCTCTGAAGTTGGTTTTAGTGGAGGAGAGGAAAAGAAAATTGATTGCATAAGCTGCTTTCCATTTGCACAACCACTCTGAATACAGCCCACACTGTGAAAGGAATCATGCAGTGGATTGGTGCCAGGGGAACTATTGCAACTTGCAACTTGTGTGTGTGTGTATCCAGCATCATCACTTGGAGATGCATGTCTTCCTTCTACACTATGTGTTTACTGCAACAATCAGCAGCACAGCCAGGGCAAACTGTGACTGCAATGTGAAGAGTCTATGCTGCAGATTACTTGCCCTTGCAAGGAAAGGAAGGAAATGGTAGAGATGTGAACATGGGTGAGGAAAAGACAAATGATGAACAATCCCAGGCTACATCTGGGATGGAGAGCTGTAAACATAAGAATGAAAAGGGCTTGTAATCCTGTTTTAATTATGCTCAAGCTACCACACTATAGTAGATTAAGAGTGGAGCAATGTTCCCTAACCCAATGAGGCTTACCCAAACCAAAATCTGTGGGCAAGAAAGAAAACAACAAAGATGTTTTGGAAATTTCTGTGATACCAGGAGCACTGCATTTCTGGTGCTATCAGCAATTCGCAAGCATACACTTACATACAGCAGACTCTGCACTTTGGCAACTTTGCTGATAAAATAGGCTATAAATATGAATGTTTGCTCTCACAGAAAAATGTGCATACAATTTAAATATGAAAATATATTTATAGCAAAAGCAAACTTTTAAAGCTGATGCACAGCAATAATGATAATCGGCTACACCAATTGCTAATTACGATGGTTTATAAAATATCAGGGTCACTGCTTTAAAAAAAAAAATTATGCCGCAACTGACAAGAGTACTGGGACACTTCCGTAAAGTTAGTTATATCACTTTACTAGAGGACACATCAAAGACCACAAAGACGGTCACAGTGTTAAACCACAAGGCATGGTCAGCAAAAAATAAAATAAAAATATCAGGAACTCTTAATCACCAGTTCATAAGGAAACTCCTAAAACAATACATATCTTTTAACAGGTTAAAAGTGTTCAACATCTCTGTATTCCAATGCAAGACAGCACAGATCCAGACATGAAGAGGCGAATCCTAGAATACAGGTAGAAAAGAGTTCTTCCTTAGGCCAAACTAGATGCAACATCATTCATGCACCCCCATGAATAGTTTTCTTATAGTAATAATATGGAGGCTGCCCACAAACTGAGACCTTCCAGCCTCCCTGACTTAACAACAGCTTCCCTGCTGCCAACTCTGTAGAATATGAGAAGAGAAATGCTGTGTGTGTTTGTGTGGCCAGTTTCATTAACAGCGATAGAGAAGTGGACACAGAGCAATGGATTCAAACTACAAGAAAGAAGATTCCACCTAAACATTAGGAAGAACTTCCTGACAGTGAGAACTGTTCGGCAGTGGAATTTGCTGCCAAGGAGTGTGGTGGAGTCTCCTTCTTTGGAGGTCTTTAAGCAGAGGCTTGACAGCCATCTGTCAGGAATGCTTTGATGGTGTTTCCTGCTTGGCAGGGGGTTGGACTAGATGGCCCTTGTGGTCTCTTCCAACTCTATGATTCTATGATTCTATGATACTTGCTAATGTCAAGCACCATCGCGCAGAATGAAATGTAACATATTAAAGAAGAAAGAATCACTATATCAGCACTCTGAAGGCAAAGGACCTCAGGTGCAATATAAATTGTAACGGAACTGTTTCAGATACATTTGTGTGCCGCCTTCCCACAGTTCAAACCTGAAATAAGGTTTACAACATGAAAATAAGGGGTGCATCCTCTTCATTTGGCCTTTGGTGCTGCTGCCTTCTTTGTGAACAGAGCCTACTTTTTTTTTTTTATTCTGCTTGGACTGCTGTTTTATCTCCAAGTGTATTTTTATATTGTATTTTGATCTGCTATTTGAGCTGAGGTGTGTCACCTTCAGCCTCAAAAGGTGACATAAAAATGTTGCACATATTAAAATAAATCATGTCATGAAAAACTGAGCAGCTTCAGAAGATCTTATCCCTGCAAGAGGGGAGAAGTGTGGAGGTATTTTCCAAACAGATTCTACAGTCTGTTAAAATGATGTATCACGTTTTTAAACACATGTGCTCAATGACATTTCTACTGAGGGGTGGGGGTTTGGAAATCAGACTCTCACCATATGCTAGTTAGATGCTATATTCTTCAGAGCATTTAAGTTGCAAGAGTGTATAAGTGCTTTATACATGTGAATTACCAGAATTCCCCACAGAAAACAAATTAAGCCAAGATTTAATACTGATTCATTTGTATGTGTCATGAATAAAAGTGCTTTAGATCTCCATATTTTCAAATTAAAAAGGAAGGGAAGCACATATTGACTATTACAAAGCCACAGGCAGTTTATTGTTAAACAGATCAATGCCATTTGTATTAAACACACATATATACCTATCTGGTCATTAATAGGTATTTTCGGGTTTTTTGCACTCTCTCTTTCATAAATGTATATCTGAAATTTATAAATCTTCATGGTGGGATTAAAAAACACTCTGGCAAAATACTGCTTTTCTGTTATCTCAACATATTTTCTGGGAAAAGATGAGATAAGACTCATATCTAATCAGAAATGTATTTTGGTCCATGACCAGCACAGAATGCATATTATACCTCAATGCTAAACATTGCTAGCATGGTTATTACACCAGATGCTCCAAATCCAGGGAAGTTAAAACTGCATACATTGAACTTTTCCACTCAGCAATAAGAATTCCCAGAAGGAGTGCAAAGTAATCCTGTAACAACAGGCAGAATCTCTTAAAGAAAGTTCTAGCCTAAATGTAATTCAGCATTTAGACAGCAGTTTTCAGTATTCAAAAATGCCTTAAGACAAGTTTTCAATAATGCCCACAGGTGAGTATGAGAGGAAAACCAATATGATCACCAGTAGTGACATTACATTTAATTCTGGTTACCACACTGCACCATCCACAGCATCAAGAGGCAGAAACAGAGCCCTCAAAGCCTAGCAGAAAGCTCTGGGTTGGAGACAGTGAGCAGTATTCTACTGAACAGTTGTGCTAGCACAAGAATTAGAACTTGCCACAATGGGATTCCCCTTTCTCCTACCCCTACACATACCCCAAATCTGCTCCAGAGGGTTGGGTAAAACCCCAGAACATGTTTAGGGGGTGCAGAGGAGGGAGAAGAGAAGGAAAAAATGTTTGGGCAGGAGAAACATGTGTGCTGATGGAGCAATCTGCCTAATGCTGTACTGAATACAGCCTATCCTAAATTACTTGAACTTAATTCCTATTGAAATCAACAGGAGGCATGTTTAACAATCTATGGTCTTTTAGACTGTGGCGGGGGGGTTATTGCTTTTCTTTGTTATTATGGTATGTATGTATTTATTTATTGTGTTTTTATGCTGTGAACCACCATGTGATCTTCAGAGGAAGGGTGGTACAGAAATTTAATAAATAACAATAATAATAATAATTAACTTGTTCTGTTCATTTTAGCTGGAACTAAGTTCCACTTAGTCTGTATCCAACCCTCTCAGTTTCTTCTGGGAGCAAGAAGCAGCACGGGCCACCCCTACCCTCACATGCATGCAGAGAACTTGGAGAAAACGCAGGCTCTCATGTCTCATTTAAGACATGTCAGGAAAGCTAGAAGCACTGAGGGAGACCTGTGCTGCTCCTGGCCTTCTCCAAAACCAGTTAAAATGAGGGCCCAGTGTGAGGATAGGGGGGGGGGGAAGAAAGTGTTAGCAGTGATTGTAAATAATGTCTGGCTTCTAAGTCCTGCAAAAATGTGTGGACTGCTGCTCAGTATTATCCCCATACCACTGACAGGGGGCTAACTCAAATATACCAGTAATGGCTTTCCTAACATATTTGAACTTAGAACTGAGAATTTCTGATTCCCTCACAGTGATTATGCAACACAAACTTTCTCCTTGTGCAAAAACATCACAACTGAAGTATATGCCAGGTGGGAACTGCAGCATTCGCAACTTCTAAAACCAAACTCTTGCAAACACACACACACACACACACACACACCTTCATCTTTTCTGTTTCGCATATTATATTCCTATCACAACTCATGTTTCTCTTCTAACATTCACCCAATCCCATCTCTCACACACAAAAATCCTGATTCCACATTTCGCAAATGCAGTCCATAGCACCCGCACCCATGTCTCCCAAGCTCAATTATCCATTAAGAACTCAGAAAACAACTAGCTTAGCACAGACATAGCTACGTCAACAAGTGAACAGAGATGCTTATCGCCATGGAGACCTTTGCACTCTCTCCTCTGTTCCCATTATAATTTTAGAAGATAAACATTGTGCTAATAGGAATGCTTTTGCTGGTTAAAAGAACAACTTTCAATTCAACCAGAGCAATTCCACTCCAACAAAATGACTGCAGAATTCCCTTGATATCCCATACTAAGAACTCCCCTCCACCAGCACCTTGACTGGAATTACATGCTAAAGAAGAACATATTCTAGACTGAGATAATAGAATTGTCGAGTTAGGATCATCTAGACCAACCCCTTGAATTGCAAGAATCTTTTGCCCAACATGGGCTCGAATCCACAACCATGAGACTAAGGGTTTCATTCTTTACCAACTGAGCCATCCCTCATGTAAATGGTTGAAGCAAATCCTTTTTGTCAAACTCCTGAATATGCAACTTGATTAAGCTTACTGCTATGACACTTGGGTATCATCCACACAAAAAGGGCAGCTTTTCGTCTCTCCCCCCCCCTTTTTTTTTCTTTTTTTGCTCTTAACGAATTCATTAGAATGAAAACACTGTGGAAATGAACGTCAGTGAAAATGGATGCTGTGTGAACTATGAAACATGTGGCACTGCAAATAACCAACCATTCCAGTTCCAAATGAAAGTAGGAATTACTCTGATCCGCAATAGACAATGAGCTACCACCACCAGAGTTGGTCCAAGACATTTTGCTGCCCAAATACCAAATGGTGTCTCCCCTTCCTTCCCTATTTCAGAGCCAGTTCCACAGAACATAATGGGATCTACTTGTGAATAACCAAACAAACATAGATCCACCTGCATGTGCTCTGAATTTTCTATTGGCCCCTGCTAGCAACTGCCCATGACTGTAAGGACAATGCAAAGATATGCATGATCTCTGTGCATGCACACACACACAGCCCTTTGCTCTCACTTTGCCCCTCCTTTCATACAGGTAAGCAAACAAGCCAGTTAACCATAACTACCAATTATTTTGAACCAGAAACTAAGATTAATGAATTTCAAGCAAGCCAAGTTCTTGAAACAACCTTAAGGTGGGGAGGTGTGAACCCCCTTTGCCTTTGAACAGAAATATCAGTTCCAAGAAATGGAGCATCACTGAACAAGCATAAATTTAAAAAGCCAAGTCATTACTATGTGATGCAGGCGCCCCAACTGCCGGCACAAAGTGATTTTCTTGATAAAGTGCTTTATCAGGAATCTGTCGACTATTTCCATTCCTTTCATGATAAAGGTTCCATTAATCCTCAGTCTGATTAGAGTACCAGGTGACTACATCTCCTTCACAGATCCTTGTATCAAGGACACTGCCACACTTTTAAGGAAAATAAGATGGACCACCATTGCCAAGAAAGTGTGAAGCCCAAAGACATTCTCAGGTTTGCAATGGGGTCCGAGTTCCAAATAAGTAAGGCTAGGCTTCAATAAGCTTAATTTGAACACAAGTCAGAATTCAACTAACTCATTACAAACTCATCCAAACAGAGCAATGAGAAGTCTCTAGAAGCAGCTCCCTGGGGCGGGAAGAAGAGATACACAACTCTATTAAAATAAAAGCCAACTATAACTGACTTTGATGGATCTAGGCCTCTGGGAAACATGTTGGCCATTTTAAATAAATAATCTTATCAAATAAAAGGATAGCATAAAAATCAGATTTATTAGGATAACAAACAGTTCTAAAACTGAGATGGAACATGCCTCAACTGGAGGCCAAATGAAACATCATTACAAATGTGGGAAAGTAATAACATTATTTTATTATAAGAATACCTGAAACTGATCCTGATGTTTTTAAATGGAAAATTTGGCTGATTTTTTTTTTAATGGACTGTTGTTTTCATAGTTTCCAGCATCTCCTTTAAACATCTCCCAACACACATGTGAAAACACATATGTGCACACACTTGGAATAAGGAGAAATTCTGCTGTGCGTGACTTATAGATCAGGCAAAAGAGCCCAGGCAATAAGGTTAATAATGTAAAATCATTTGCAGAATTAATTTTTAACTGCAATATTTTATCTCGGTTAAGGTTTTTCTCTTTGAATCTGCAAGTATTTATACTTCAAATGAACTTTTACTGTCCATATTTACTCCAAATATACCTTGAAGCATTGTGTTCACTGTTAACTTTTTAAAATTAAAGATTAAACTTTAATTTAGATTTGTTTATGTGAGAAAAGGCAGACAGCGTTCCTTTAGACCGATAAAGCAAAAGAAAAACTGATAGTGAAATAGTGTATTGCTAGCGTGGGTTGAAAAATACCATCTGCTGCAATTACAATTTGCTTCCCTTACTTTGCAATAAGAGCTTTTAACTTCTTGGTTCCGGTTTCTGTTTTTGGCTTCATGCTAATAGATTTGTTCGGATCAAGTACACTCACTCAAGGCAGAACTCAATCGCAACTGCAAACATAAAACTGATAACTATTTTTTCCACATTTCTGTATATTATTTCACATATGAGGTAGAGTATCGTGCCAATTCCTAACAAACTCGCTCCTCTTTGGAGAGGGGGCAAAATCAGCTTCTTGCTCCAAGCACTAGAATTGCCAAGAGCAAGTTTAGCCCCCTCCTCAATGGTGTGCATGCCTTTACTTTCCCATGTAGGAATGAAGGGGGGGGGGAATCCTATTCATTCCTATGAGAGAAAACAAAGAATTACACCTGGGGATAATATCACACACAACCATAATTAACCCCAACAGTGGCTGGCAATACCAGTACTGGAAATTAGCCTATGGGAGACGGTACCTCCCCTCCTGAAAGCACCTTCAGGGTTCTAAAGCAAGGACAACATATTTCCCTTTTCCCTCCACCCCACAAAAACTAGAGGGGTGTTTAAAAGTGGGGAATGGGAGGAGGCAACAGTATGGACTATAATGTTAGTGACACTTAATATACAAATGGTGCTCCATTACCCTTTAGGAGGAATTCTTAGAAATACAACACAAAGCTAGGGCGATCCCCAACTGAATTCCAGTACAACATTAAGATACAGGAAGGGATACAGAGGCTGATATATAATACACACACACACACACACACACACACACACACAAAAGACACATATGAATACATGTATGTATGTATGTATGTATACACACACCCCTTAATGCCAAAATGGCTTCTAAGCAACTGACTGAGCAGAGGAGCAAGCAGCAATGCCACAGCGAAGTAGGCAGGAGTGCACATCTGACTTCATGCTGGAACCAGACAGCCTTACCTCCACTATTTAGCATAAATGATATCTGAGGATACTATTTATTTCAGCAAGCCCCAAAGCACAAGAATACCGGTATGTGTTCTAAAAACTTTTACTGGTTCCTTCTAGATAATCTGAGCTGAAATATGCAAGAGTAAGGAATGTGTTGGGTGCAGCAGATTGCTACGTAGTTAAAAGATAATTTTTCACACAAACAGACCTCCAAAATAATGTTTTGAGGCTTGTGGATGTCTATTATTGCAGCAAGAGTCATATACTGAGGGACTTGAGCCATTAGACTTGTCAGCTGCCTCATACCAATTCATCTTACAGCCTGCAAAACTTGATTCACCGCTTTTTCCAGTCTTCATGTAGTGGCAGACCTTGCAGTATACACGTAGCTGCCCTCCAATTTATGCAATGCCATACATCAGAAGGATTTTGGCTTCTGCTTCCTTGCCTCTGACTGTGTCAAGGCATATCAACCTAGTTTGTAAAAGGAACTGAGAGAAGCTACGATGTACAAAAAGTTTCACAAGTCTCCTGATCACCAACACACACAGCCCACCATTACATCATTTTAGTCACACACAGTATGCCTGGAGCTTTAAGCATTCAATATCAAAGTTATCACTTTTATCGCCATTTTGGTCATAAGAGCTTCATTTATAGCACACACAAAAAAAGCAATAAAAGTGGTAACTTTGATACACCCTAAAACTGACCTATGTACCAAGGGTGTAAATTGTATGCAGGGTGTAAGAGTCGTTTTAACCAACATGCTAAGGAATCTTTAGTAAACTCTGAAGTATTGAGGAATTGAATCAATGATTGCTTGCAAAAACTTTCCTCTATAGGCACACACATTGGCCACACAATTTACATAGGCAGCAACCCTGTTGCGAAAGGCTTTTCTATCCCAGTTTGTAGCACTGCTCTTGGAAGGGAGAATGAGCATCAGTAGTTAGCCACCCATCTTAGATATTTTACTGCAACTGGAAGCCCAAACAGCTGCAGCACAAGGAGTTTCTTTAAACAGATTTGGCCAGTACATCAGCAATGGCTATTCCTGGACACCTTGATGTATGGTCTGGAAGCTGTAGATAATGCAGAATGATAGAACTGCACTGGCTGCTGATTTGCTACCAGACCAGGTATTAACCTACAAAGCCTAAAGAACTTTGGGCTGCGCTATTCATGTGAATGCGTTCTGCAATACCGACCTGTCCAGCTACAGTCATACCTTGGGTTGCGATTGCTGCGAGTTGTGCGTTTTCAGGTTACGAACGTGCCAAACCCAGAAGTACCGGAACGGGTTACTTCTGGGTTTTGGCGCTCGCGCATGCGCAGAAGCACTAAATCGCGCTTTGCACATAAGCGCCGAATTGCGTCACACGCGTGCACAGATGCGACGCTGCGGGTTGCGAATGTGCCTCCCGCACGGATCACGTTCGCAACCCGAGTGTCCACTGTACTGTGGTCATCATCAGAGACCCTCCTGGCAACAGCTGGCAACAGCCAAGAAGAGGACCTCTTCTGTGATGGCTGCCTTACTATGCAATAGCTCCCCCCCCCCTAAAAATAAAGTATGTATTGACTTCGTTGCACCATAGGCACATACTGAAAAAGTTCTTGTTTGCATCAGCACCTGATGTTTCTTAATGCCAGCCACTATAATTTTAAGACTCACTACTGCTTGTGTTGTGTTGCTCTGTTTTTAGTATACTGTATACATGTGCTTGACTGTATTGTACACCACTTGCATATGTTTTACATGACAGAAAGCATATAAATATTTTAAAATAAATGATGGAGCTATATTGCCAGACAAACCCCATAGACAGAATATTTAACAATAATAACTGAGATAACTTTGAGGGAAGAGATTTTCAACATGACATGCCTTATACTGATTTTATGAATGGGGGTCTCCAGTTTTTTCCAGAATCATTATGCTTGCAGAATATATATCCTCCAAGAGTGTACCATCGAAGGAGATTCTATATACCAAGAATTCAAGCTTTCGTTTAAATGCATGAACCATTCCTAAAAGCACATGTCTTTTGATATTACTACCAGCAGGGCTCTGCAACAAAATGTTGCAATGCAGAACACTTTGCAATGCTGCAGAACACTTTGCAATGCTGACCAAGGTTGCAGCCACTCATTTCATCTCCCCACCCCACCCCCACCCTCAATCAAGTTAGCATTCCGTGCCCACCGAGCATGCTCAGATTCCTGGATCCCTATCAGCAATTCTCACTTCAGTCCCTAGGGACACTTAAAACAAGATTCATCGTGTGAACCAGAATATACTGTATCAAGATAATGAGAGGATTCTCTCTTCTCTTTTTATCTCTATGTGCCTCTTCCTCAGGCTTCCTTTTCCAGTCGCTCCATTCCATTATCCTCCCACTCTGTTTTCTGTTTTTTTCCAGTCTATGTTAGTCAGCAATGTGTGGCCACCATCCTCTTTAGGTATTTGGGGGGGGTGGTTTAGGGGCAGAGGAGAATCCACCATGGGGTATTTCCCTGAAGTTTTTACACTCCTGTTATCCCGAGTCTCCTGATACCTCATTCTTGTGGGTGGTGCAGTTCTGTCTACCCTTGCACGAGCATGTGAAGACTTGCATCAGGAATAAAGAGAACACTGATAACCTGTGTCTAAATATGAAAGAAGTTATCTGGGGAGAAAGCTCTCTAAAATTGGCTTTAGCTCTCTCTCATCACCAAATCAGGATGGTTTCCATTGCATAAATTTGTTTTTAAGTCGCCTGAATGTATCTTCAAGTACTTTCAGTCTCAAAGTTATTTTTAATTTCTCCGCAAGCATTCATTGTAAAGGGCATAGCACAACAGACTTGTATTTAAAACAGCAAGCTGGTACAAGTCCAACTAACATTAATGCTGCATTCTCAAGAGGAGCAATTTCAGTGATTGGCCCAACTTTAAATAGCCATGTAAACAAAAGAAGAAACTTCATGACATGTCATCAGTGACAAATTCTTTGCTTATGAAAGCATGAGTTTCTTCCACTGCTCCCAAACTAAGCTTGTTCAGCATGAATAAATTCTGTGTTTTACAACCATCATGATTTCTAAAAGAAAATGAAAAAACACACCAATTTTTTCACATGATCAGGATTTTTACTAAACCCTATACAGTCTTAGAAATGCTGAATTGCAGAAGCCAGTGACGAACATTCACTTCTAGATCACAAAATAATTTTGAAATCACTTTGAGCTGTGCCTAATCGCAGTTTGCCTAGTTTTGTCACCTTGCATTTACACCTGAATACTACAGTTGCTCGGTCCCTGCTCCTGCCCACCTAGCAGTTTGAAAGCACATCAAAGTGCAAGTAGATAAATAGTACCGCTCCAGCGGGAAGGTAAACAGCATTTCCGTGCGCTGCTCTGGTTCGCCAGAAGCGGCTTAGTCATGCTGGCCACATGACCCGGAAGCTGTAAGCAAGATGAGCGCCGCAACCCCAGAGTCGTCCGCGACTGGACCTAACGGTCAGGGGTCCCTTTACCTTTACTACATGTTTTCATCTCTTTTTTATATATATACAATTAAAGGGGGAAGGGTTCAGTGGAGGCTACAGATTGCCAGCATGGACAATAGGAGCATGGACAACAGGAGCACAGGCTAACACAAAAAAGGAAAGAAAATAGTACCTAGTTGGTATTAACCACTCAATTTAAAGACACATGCATTTGGAAGGAACTGTGCTGATAGAGGAAGGGGAATATTGTTTTATACCAAGAATGTTACCTCAATAGAGATATGATTGATCACTGATCAGTATCAGATAGCATGCTAAATGAGGACAAATGAGAGAGAGAAAGAAAGAGAGAGAGAAAGAAAGAGAGAGAGAGAGAGAGAGAGAGAGAGAGAGAGAGAGATCTAAGCATAATTTACAGAATTCTGTATCTTTTCAGTAACACACACCACCACCACCAATTATTTCAATAATTATTTATCTTTCCAGTCAGTTTGAGCTCTCTTAACGTATGGAACAAACTGTGTATTATTGTCTTTTTAGAAAACACAATTAAGGGAGGGCAGGGTTGGTGGAAGCTACTCACACTGATGGCCATTGTGGATAATAATGTTATTAGGGTCATGGACTATCAAAAAAGGTTATTTCATTTAATCCTTCCAGATGGTACCAACCATCCTTTCTAGTCCATAGATTAGGAATATATGGAAGAGAAACTGTACTCCCTAACTGTCAGCAACCTTGCCTATTAGCAGTAACATCCTGCACAATCCTCTTTTAATAAAGCACACTGCCAGCTCTGAGCAAATCTCCATAAGCATAATACTGTATATTTTAGCATCAACAGTTAGACAGCAAGCATGAACTCAGCTGCGCAGCAAGCAAGTATTTCGTAAGTCATGAGAGTACAAATGCAGAAGATATTTCAAAATGTACTTGCATCATGTAAAAGGCATTGCTCCTTTATAGCAGGGGTGGGAAATCCTTTTTCTGTCCAGGGCTGCATTCCCTCAAAGTAGTCAGTGGTTGCATGCTGGTGTTTGGTGGAGGTAGAGACAGCAGTGGGCAGAGCACCCCCCCCCATTTCTCTTTCTGCCACGCCCTTCTCTTGTGGTCTCTCTTGACATCCACATGAGGTTAGAAAGGAGATGGACTTAGCTGCCTCAAGCTGCACAAACTTCCCACACAGAAGCCAATTCCATTTATGAAAGTGTGCAAGCTGCATGCATATCATCTACCCCACTGAACACAACCCATGCTGGGAAACGGCGACTGGTCATTTGCACAAGCATCAGAAAGGACACACATATTCACAAGGCTATGGACACATTATCTTCAGAGATAATGCCAATTTGAGGGGGAAAGCACATTATAAAAAACAACAACACCATGATAACAATAAAAGCTATTATCATGTTTGGCACTGCCTTTAAAAAATAACGTGACTGTTAACTAACATAAGTACAGCCATCTTGAGTTCCATCTTGGGAGACCAAAGGAAGAAAGGAAAAAAATCAAAAATGTACTTAAAATTCGCTCCCTCTTCTTTCCTTTGAACTTGGATCACTTCACAGTGATCTGAAAGGTAAGTGCCCCCCACCCCAGATCCTGTCCCTCACCCCAGTTCTACACAATTAACACAGCACTGCCTAAAATCAGTACAGTTGCTTCATGAGATAATGACTGGAAAAACACATAGCAATGATATTATGCTGAAAAGAATGTTATGCTGGAAAATACTTCTGCTTCAAGCCAGATTGAGTACTTTAGGCGTGTCTAATGGAAACTGAGCTCTAGGCAGTGCAGGTAAATGAAACAATGTTATCAACTCATAGACACTTGCCATATCAACAAAATGGAAATTTAAAACAGAAATAATAATATAGCTATCAGCCACAGCAATTCTAACATAGAGAAAAGTGTTTGGGTCCTGACACACTGAACAGGGTTTGTCATTTATTCCTCCATGTCAGCCTTTGCTAACTTGATGCCCTCCATATGTTCTGAACTATTAGCCCCACCAAAAACATCTCGAGGGCTCCAGGTCAGCAGCAATCTACTTCTTCATACACACAAACTTTTATTCTCCTTTTCCCTTATTCTGTTTAAATAGTTGAAGTACCCAGTCCCAGAATTGAGTGGAATAAGTTTCAGCTTATGCAATCAGCTGATGTGGGCAAGGTGCTGGTGGCAATATATCCAATCACATGCCCTCTTGACCCCTGTCCCTCCTGGCTCATTAAATCTAGCAGAGGTGGTCTGACTGGTTGGGTCCAGAGCATGAAAAACACTGCATTGCACGAGGGGATGGTCCCTGCCTTGGAAAAAAAAACAGTGGTGCAGCACTCCTAGATTTCTTAGACTAGAACTACTGTACCAATGAAAAACACACCTTTGGGGGAGAAGGCGGTGATGGGGGTTGTGGTGGGGCCTGCCCATGGGTTCCCTGATGGATAACCTTCGCAAAGAGCAGAGCAAAGGAAGTTTGACCTTGCCTTGTGATCTGTCCTCGACTTTTGATGCTACTGACCATGGTATCCCCCTGGACCTGCTCTGAGGAACAGGAATTGGGGGAACTGTGCCAAGTCCAGAGAGCTGCATTAGCAAAGTGCTTTGTAGTCCCCGGCAGCTATGTTATGGGTTGCCACAAGGTACTATTTCCAATGCTATCTGATAACTAGATGAGACCCCAGGAGATCTGGGGCAAGGTTCCATCACTATTCTGATTACACTTAGCCCTATTTCTCCATAACATCTGAATCGGGAGGTGCTGTGCAGTCCCTGGACCAATGCCTGGATGCATTGAGGAAGAACAAGATCAGCTTGAACCCTGGCAAGATAGAGACACTGTGGGTGGGCGGGGGGGGGGGGTCCTGTGTCCAAGAAATTAGTCAGTTGGCTATCCTGGATGGGGTTGCACCAAAATTCATACTGCACAAAGGCGTTGTATGGCCATGACAGAGGAAGAACTTGCACAAGCTTGGCTTGTCATACATTAATCAACACAGAAGGAAATAAAAGTAGCAGGGAGCAAGTTTTGATGGAGAAATGAAGAGCAGAGTGAGCCATCAAAGGTATAGGTGAAGATAAATGAATATCTCTATTTACCATTGCCTTTCATCTGAAAAGAATTATCTGATCAACTTTACCACAAACAGCTTGGGAAAAACCAGCAAATAATATATGAGCTGCCCTGAACCTTTAATCTGTGTCCAACGCTTACACAGCATATTACAGTGTTTACAGCATTCAAAAATTACTTCAAATTCTTCTTGCAAAATTGTCTTCTCGTGACATTATTTTACAAAAGCCTTTATTAATTTTGATCCAATCTAGAATGTTTATCCATATCAGCCCTTGGACATATTTCTTAGAACTGAAACATGATAATATATATGATTTTTTGACGGCTGGTCCTGCTTTTTTTGGATATTGTTTTATGGAACTGTAAATGTTATATATGCTGTAAACCACCCTTGGTGGACAAGATATCACTGTTTTAATAAAACAAATAAATACCACCACACATATTGAATTTAGTCCCTCACAAAATTAATATCTGTCAAAATAAAACTGTTGCCATGGATGAGCTCACCAGAAGAATCATCAAATGAAACTGAAGGAGTGCACACAGAAAATATGAACACATTCATAAATCAGTATACCCAGAAACTGTTTCAGAAATTATACACTTGTGCAACGAAAATTTGACAGTTTCACACAATTAAAACAAGAACCAGCTTGATAGTATACTGTAACTATCAAGTTAATATATGTGCAAGCCTCTCCCTGCCCTCTATGACATCTGTAAACTCTGGAAAAACTGTAACTAGCAGCAGTTCTACACACAGTGACAGCACTGTTTACAAACCTTACTTCTATCATAATCCATAGCACAGATAAGGAAATCACTTTCTACATCTATAAACTACTGGGAGCATGGGAGCCTGCAGACTTTCATGTACTGTAATTCCAGCCATGCTTCTACATTTTAAAGCTATTGCAAGCGGAGCTCCAAGTACAAAGTAGCTTTCCCCCCTGAAAACCTGCTGCTTCCCCAAATCATATGTAAATAACCATGACCTGTTAATTTCACTTGCTACATCTACAGAAACTCCAAAACTCAACAAACCAATTTACATGCGATGATTATCACAAACTAAAATGAATCCAGCTGCCATCTATTGGGAAATCTTACTTGCTAAGAGCTCTCGAAATAAATCACTGAGACAATCTAAATATTTAAACCCATGTCAACAGTAATGGATTCTGAAAAATCAGCTTATCTAAAATATGACACTAAACAGAATAAATGTAAATGTATTGATAAGAACTAGGTGGAACTCCAGAGATCAAGAAAGTATTTATGCTTAAAGCATGACTGCATATATTGTGTAACTTCTAAGAATGCCAAGTATGCCTTACAGTGCAATCCTACACAAGTCTACCCAGAAGTACGGTAACTTCACTAGGGTCAATAGGACTCACCCGCAGCTGATTGCTGATTGTATTTTCCCTTATTTTTTAATCCCATTTTAAAATTAAGATAAGGCTACAATCCTTAAAAAAAACCCTCTGTTAAAAATGACTAAGAATCTGCGTCAATTGTGGGAAATGCTCTTTTAACTTATGTTTGAGCAATTTTATGGTTCCAAAAGGCAGGCTACAATATACAATTAAAACTCAGCCATAATTGCTATTTGCCTGTGAAAACATATTTCTTCATGCTCATATGCAGTTACTAAAAATGAATGATTTTACATACCAGTTGAAGCTACATTTTGAAATGTTGCATAAAAAATGCTGAGCTAGTTTGTCTTTTAAAAAACGCATTTTAAAATCTTTTAAAAGAGTCTTGAAAAAACCAAAACACACAACACTGAAATCTCATGCTGCATTAAATAAAACTGTATTTACAGTATACAGTTAGCAAACACACACACATTTGTTCAACGTAATAAACGGAAACAGATTTCAAACTACTTTAGTGTTTATCAAATAGCAATCACTAAAATCGAATCCTTTAAATTTGATAGCTAGATGATTAAAGACAGTAGAATCATATACAGAAAACTGAACTATAATCACAATGAAATAGGAAAAGAATTACATACATGTCCTTTAGAAAGGGAAGCAGGGCTTTTCAGAATCAACACCCAGTGTCAAAAATGGAAATACAACAGTGGTGCTGATTACAGTCAAAATCCCTGAAAACAACTTTCCCCCTTGATCTTCATGCTTGGTGAAAGACAAGCTGCCCATCTCAGCTTCTGTAATTGACATCACTCCTCCACAGTATATACACACTTTCTCTTGACATCAGACATTTTATCTTAGAGCAAATAATCCAACTCTCACCCATCTGAGGACACTGGCTATACCTGCTGGAAAAGGGCGTCAGTGCTTTGTGTGTTCGGGGCTTCCTGCTTCTTCTCGCGACTACCTTCTGCTGCCGCCGCCACCGCTGTTTCTCCTTCTGCCTTGTGGCCTCTTAGGCCCAAACCCCTGCCTCCTGTCAGCAGCACAAGCAGCAGCCCTAGACAAGCCTTGGATCAGAGGCTCCTCCACCTACACCCTTGCAGCAGCAACGGCAGCAGCAGCCAGCAAAGCAGCGGCGCACACGCGCACAGGCTCAGGCACACGCGCGCCCTTTCGCCAACCACCTCCCGAGCCCTTTCCCCTGCATACTCCACCCACTGCCCGAGGTCGACCCGGAGGGGTCCCCCTTGCAGCCTCGCCCTTCTCCCTGGGCCACCACAGCAACCAACACCAACACCGGCTGGGGCTGCCTCCCTAAAAAAGGGCTTCCATTGCACAGGTGCAAAACACAACAACAACCCCTGCTTGGGAGGCAGGAGGGGCCTTCGCTTGCCACTGCGTCCCCTCCTCCTCCTCCTCCCTTGGCACCCATCGCCCCCTTTCTCCACGCACGCCTTCCCTTCGGAACCTCCCCCTTTTTTTCAGCTGCTCTCCTTCCTTCCCCTGCAGCCCAACCTCCCCCTCCCCATCCATTTTCCCCCTTGAAAAGGCGGGTTCGTGTGCGCACACCCCCGACAGACGCGCCCCCTGCCCGATCCGGAGCCCCATTTCTTCCCTTCCCCTCCGCACTCACCTTTGCGGGACTGCTCGCCCCCTGCGCAGAGTCCCCTTCGCCCTCCTTCCCGCCGCCTCCCAGCTGCCAACGACACCCCCCCCTCGGTTGCAGCCCCGTCGACCTCCCGCATTCCTCCGCCTCCCCCACCCCGCTCTCTAGCGAAGGATCCCGCCTCCCTTACCAAGCTCCCGATACCCGGCTCGAGCCTCCCTCCCAGCTGCCCTTACCCCTTACAAGACGGCCGCCCTTCCCACTTCTCTCCCCTCCCTCCACATTCCAGCTGCAGCCCCATAATCTGCCCCCTGCCGCCGCCCCACTACCACCGACGCCACCCCCCGTCCTCAGGCCTCTTCCCCCCCGAGCTTTCCTTACCGTGGAGGCTCCTCCGCCATCCCCTCCTCACAGCCGCTTCCACCGTCCGCCTCGCCCGCCTGCCTGCCTGCCGCCGTCACCGCGCACCGAGCGGCCCGTCACGGGACTCCCCGCCCACAGACCTCCACGGTAACCATAGAGAGAGGGAAAGTGGCAGGTGGAGCGGCGCGCCGGCTTCAGCGCCCGGACGCCGCCATGTTAACCGGAGGCAGGGAGAGGTGGGGGGGGAGTCTTTGTTGCTATTGGCAACGGACGAGCACGACTCAAGGCATTAATGGCGGAGGGGATAGGGGGGCAAACACCGTGATGCGTGTGCATATAAATAAAGTCTTTCATTAGGACTCCAAAGTCTAAGAAACGAAGTTGGTTTTATTAAACGTGATACAGGATAAAGCACCCGCTGCCCTCGCTAGGTATGCAGCCGCGCTGAGGGTACAAATGCTGCCCTCTCCCCCCCCCCCCGTACGCGTAAGAAGCGGCATGGCTGTCCGTTTGCCGCACAAAAGGGCGAGGACTTCCCAGATGCCATTCGCCCGGTTGCGCGCTCGCGAGAGACCGCTGGGCGAGGCAGAGGGCGCGAACGGTGCTGAGACCAGGCTGCCTGGCTCCCAATGGGTTTTAATTGCGGCGGATCATTGAGAAAACAAATAAGGAAATAAAGCTCCCTGGTGGATTGAATTCCAAGTCAGGGTTCCGTCTTCCCGCCAACACCCATTTTAGCGTGTCATCAACGTCAGGAATTCATTGCCACAGGCCCTGGCGAACTTTTTTTACAGGCAAAAGTGGAGGTTTGACACCAAAACACATAGGAAGCTTCCTTGTGCATGCATGCATTTTGTTAATGGGGGTGGAGAGAAGCAAAGGAGGTCCATGTTTAAATCAAAGAGAATTGTTCAGTGGTGGCCCTCGATTTAATTCCACAAGCTCCGCTCCCGAAGTCTCCCTGTTTTGGGCCAAATACGTCCTCCCTGTGGTCTTCTCAAAACGGGAACGGGGTGTCACGAAAAGTAAGGGAGTGGGGCAGTGTTGCCCACTCTGCCTGCCTGAAATCCAAGCACAAAAAGTATATTGTGTAGGGAAAGCAAAAAAGTATTGTTGCAGAGATCTACACAGGCCCCATTTCAACATGTTAGGCATACGAAAAGCAAATATATCTGGTATTATGTAGCTGGCATAACCTCTAAACTGAGATGCCTTCCCCAACATGAGCACCTAGGGATCCATAGTGCAAGGGATGCTGCACTCACATTGCAGGGCCCTGCATGGGGTCCAGCAATCCGATTTAAACATGGCACTGGCCAAGTGGAATCCCACACAAGTAAGGGCTTCACCACACACTCAACATTTAAACTGGACTGAGAAATGGCTTTGAATATCACAGCACCCTCAGCCATCCACAGTGAAGTGGCTCATGCTTCCATTTTCAAGGTCCAAAGGGGAATTTAGGAATGAATGGCAAGCGGGATATGAATTCAAATCTTAGTGCTGTAATGTCCAAAGCTACTTGGTTCATTGGGATTTACTTTGCTGGAAGCTTGTTTGGGATTGCACCCTGGGCTTCTACTCACTAGAGCAGGTGGGGAAGAAGATGGATGAAATGACAGGCATGGGGAGGCGAGGGAGTAGGAAAACCCAGGGCTACCTCATCATTTTCCCATGCATTCACAGACAGATGGATGGCTTTCCTTCCTCCAAAGGCACTCAGGGCAATGTACAACAAACCATGACATGGTACTTACTTACATTCAGAGGTTTGTTTATTTATTTATTTAGTGGAGGAGTCTTCAATCAGATCAGCTCCCATTTGCTGTGTGAAGTGGTGCAGTCCAGGCACAGGTTCACCACCACAGTAGTAACTACACAGCCAAACTAGATGTTGCATGCAGGCACTTGTGAATTTTCCCAACTGCTTCTTATAGCCAAGTGGCCTGAAGCTTTAAGCAGAAGAGGGGATGGGACTGCTTAACCCTTTGCCCCACAGCTATTTTCTGTCCCAACTTTTTTGTTAGGCCCATAGACAAAGGACAAGGTAGAAATATTTGAGCGGAGGGATTTTTTCACAAGAAAAAGCAGAGATCTGAAACTAAATTCCCATGCAACAATAGTAACAACCATTAGGTTTTGCACAGATTAAATTGAAGCCCTAATTAATTGTTTAACAATGTGACAATTTTAAAAAACAGTAACAAGGAGGATGTTTTATATCTTTTTTATTCTCCATGCCTAACAGTTCAATCCTACACATGTTTACCCTGAAGTAAGTCCCACTATGTTCAGTGGTAATTACTTCCTAGTGAATGTGTTTAGAACTGCAGCCTAAAGCATGATTTAAAACTTTTTTAAAAATAACAACCACAACAACATTGCAGAAATGGACTGTCTCCTTGAGACACCCTGTGATCATGAATGTACCCCAAACTGCCCCCAATAAAGTATTTCAGATCTCACTGTTGCATCTCTGAAGGTACCGTAACTGCATAGAATTAACCACCTAAACCTCCCAGTTTAGTGCTTTTCAAGAGGGAAAAAAATGGCTTGAATTATTCATGGAAATGTAAGTCAGCACACTGGCAAAAAAAACTAGGAGATGGGAGGGAGGACAATACTGATGAGACCCAAAAGATTCCAAACATTTAAACAGGAAAAGTCATCCATTTTCTTCATATGACACTAGCTCTTTAGCGATGCAATTTCTTCAGCCAAATGTATACAATGCAGTCATGTGTCTCCTGGCTGCCAAGTGTGGTTTTGTTTTTTTGAAGAGCTCATTTCCTCTTAATAGCCCTGCTCTTCACAGGCAGAATTTTACAAGGTGAAGTTTCTTCTGTCAATTCACCTCCATGCCAGGAAATGCTTCACCTGCTGGATTTCAGCCCTGAAACAGCCAGCAAATGTTGGCAGCCAGACAGCCAAGTTGTTAAGAATTTCAGGACCACTTACCATATTGCGATTAGAATCACATACCAGTACTGTACTTTGCTTTGTGCTTCTAAACCAGAAGCTGCCCTAGAAGGCCTGTGGCTGCCCAGGCTGGAAGGAGTGCTCCTCCCTTAGGCTACATATGTCCGGCCTGCCCACAACTCCAATCCATTTCAGTCATTCTGCTGGCATGTTTCAGGACTCGCTCATACTTCCACTTGTCCTCCTGCTTTTCTACAGGGAAACCACTGAATCGGAGCAAATGTCAGTCGGGTTTTCTGCAGATTGACATTTGCTTCGATTCAGTGGTAAATAGTGGGTTTCCTGGGGAAAGCGGTACAGCAAATGGAAAACTGCTCAGATTCATGTCTAGAGAGCCTTGGGCAAGTGGAAAACCTCTCAGACCCATGCTTTCTAGGCATGGAGCAAGCAGAAGTGTGAATGAGCAAGTCAAGGACAGTATCTGGTATTTGGCCAGCGAAATAGGGATTTCACCAAATCCATTAGCCCCCTCATCTGATTGATTTTAGGTATAGTATTGTATTCTAAATCACACAAGGGTTTCTCTCTCTTCGTGCTTACTCTCTTCCTGTGCAGCCCATCCAAAACTGCAACCAACAGATGTTTCCATGCATCACAAAATCTGCTCAATGTGGTTTGTCTCTGGGCTGATTTGTGATGCATGAAAGCTGTTGCTCTTTTACCAACACATGACAGTGGCATGGCTTGTGATTGCCAATGCTCATTCCTACAGTTGTTCCAATTTATCAACAGGCAACGGTTTTCAAACGCTGGAAAACTTGTACGATTCTTGAAACTGGTAGCTCAGGAACAGCAGTCCTTATATCTGTGGCCACAAGAGGGCAGTCTTTCATATATATTGGCTCTGACGCATCAATGTCTTTTTGACCATGATTTCCTGGGAAGAGTGTTAGGGAGGTCCACACATTTGTAGTCTTCCTGCATGTAGACTAGACCAAATGGTGCAGAGTTGTTTCAAAATTTAGCCTTGCCCATTTGACCAGAGGTGATTGCATCGTCCTCTGCAATACTAACCTATTTGAAGGAAGGAGCCTAAAGATCTCCCAACATGCTACACGCTATTAGAAACACAGCTAAGCTGCATCTGTTAGCACCTTTCTTCATAAACACATTAATCATTTGCATTAATTACTCAATATTTGAAAATACATCTTCCTTAACTAACTGGTGTCTCTTCTACCAACTTCCCTTCCCTGTATTGGGGGAGGGGGGTGTTTGCAGGGAATAGTGATTGTTTAAGAGCAATCAAACAACTGTTCTATGTTTTTCAAGGAAACACAACATTGATCCAGAACTTCTCTGTTTCGCAAGTGAGCAGCTTTCTATCAGTGAGTATTAGGCATGATAATCCAAGTGATCCTTTTGCTTCTGAGATTGTATACCAATTTCTCAGGGTGGGACTTCATGTGGTGCTGTGTGCTTCCCAGAAGCATATGACTAGCTACTGTGGGTAAGCAGGAAGCTGAAATTAAAAAGACTTACAAGTCCATTAGAAAGCAAGACGCAAAGGGCTAGATGAACCTCTGTTGGGAGGCTATTCTATAATTTAGGATGGAGTCGCATCCAAAAAGGGGCCTCTCTCTTGTCCCTAACAGCAATATTTTGTTGGCAAAAGGACAGTGAGGAGGAGGACCTCAGGAACTGAACACAGTTCTCAATCGTGTTCCTATGGAAGAAGAGAGACACTGACCTCAAAACCTTGGCTTAATACGGGGTGATTCATAATGAAGTATACAGTTTCCAGATGCTGTAAAACATCTGGACAGGCGATGACACGGAGCACAACTGCGAACCGTGAGGTAGATGTACTCATAAAGTTTGTGTTCCGCTACTGAGGGAAGTGACGTAGGCTTGTCAGGCAAAATGGCTGCATCTGCAGTGGAGAAGGCGTGTTGTGTTCTTGAATTGAGCAGAACGGAATCTGTAACTGTTGTGCAACGGCATTTTTTATTCCAATTTGGGGGGGAAACCTCCGAGCAGAAAATGTATCTGTGACTGTTTCCTAAAAAAAAAATAACTTTAAACATTCCCCTACAATTCTGTTACAGATAACATAAGATATATTATAGTCTTCTTTTCTTATAGTGCATTGAAACTGTGTACTTCATTATGAATCACCCTGTATATGTGCTTATGCCTCACCGTCAATAGCTGCAGAATGATTTCAACAAATCTAGGAGCAGATTTTCAAAAATAAAAATGGAATTGTAACAGGGTCCACGAAATTCAGTAATCATTGTCAGAATCTCATCTCATGAGCCAACCCGGACCCTGTGATCATCATCATCTAAAGAAAAAAATGTGCTGGTATTCACCACGAAGCTGTTACAGTAAGTGTCACACTTTTAACATTTGAAAGGAAAAGGTGCTGGTGGTGCGTACCCTTGAGTGCCCCCAGAGAAAAAAAAAGCACTGATCTGAGGCCATTCTTCGTGTGCCCCTTCCATGAGAGGTGGTTTGATTATTACTTCCTAAGATTAAAGACTCCAGTGAACTTCCTAAAAAGTAAGTTCGACTGCATTTAGTGGGGCTCATTTCTGGGCTGCAAAATGTGGAAGGTTTGTCAAAAGCAGGGGTGGGCAGCCTGCATTCCAAGGGTGCACAAAGCCCTTAGTCCAATTTCAGATGGATGGGAGAGCCCAGAAGGAGGGGTGGGTGGGAAAAGGCCACAATGGATGGAGCAATGGATCAAAGCTGGTTGGGTTTTGACTTGTTTGCTGTTGACTCAGCAGCTGCATTGTTGTTCTGAGTTAAAATTTCATTGTACTTCTGCCCCCCCCACAACACACACACACACCACCTTGCTATTGCGTATGAAAGGCAGCATAGATATATTTAGGGCTTTTTTCCAGCCGGAACTCAGTTCTGACACCTCTCAGGTGGGCTCTATTGCCAATATAAGAAAACAAGGGAGGTGTTCATACTGAGCTCCAGCACATCTTTTTCTAGAAAAATAGCACTGGATATATTTAAATGAATGAATGAAAAAGGTAACATGATACCTAGTAGGAATTAACATGTAACATTCATATGTTACATAAGCACTGGTTTCTCTGTGCAATTAACCAGAGTTGTTTATACCCACAAACATGCAAACTTATTCCCATGAATGAACTTAAATTATGGGCAAATAAGAAGTTGACATTAGATGTGGATGGTGGGAAACATGGATTTCTGTCTAGATGAAATCAGTCATCTATGCTACCACATATGATATGAACAAACCAAAAAGTTATCTTCGACATGTTCAGAAAATTCCAGCGAAGGGATATTCCTGAGCACCAATGAGAATAAATCACCCCATGTTATATAGCAGATGCAAAATTTCCTCATGATCTTAATCGGTACAAAAAGGAGGCTTCCAAAAGCCCACACACATTATAAATGCCAGAGGATTTTAAACCTCACAAGTTGGCACAGCTCACTCATTTTTCGTCTTCTTGTGAAACTCAACTTAAAACGTCTTTGGCACAAACTGCACAAAGACAGGAAATAAAACACAGCCTCACCCTTTGCAAGTTACTGACAAGGCTGTCATTCATTTTCTACACAAAAGTTTTCAAGTAAAAACTGAAACTTTCTGAACTGAATAGTGTAGTGCTTGAAGAGGGTGTGTTAAAAATCTGGTGGCATCCATTAGATAGGTGAGAACACCTGCCTTGGGTAGCAGCTATCAGATCTGAAGTACTATTAAAGAGCAGCAAATGGACAATTATTTAAATCTTTCATATTTTTACCATAGGGTGAGGCAACGTCTGATATCAAATATATTATGATTTAATTTAATAAAATCTGTGAAATTCTTACGCTCTTATGGAAAAGCTTTTGACTAAGAGTGCTTCCAGATGGGAGCTTAATATTTAAACAGGCTGGTGAAATATCATAAATGAGTTATTGGCAACAGGTTTTTTTTTTTAAGTGTGTGTTGTGTGTGTGTGGTATTGGGTTTCCACTGGAAAGGATAAATCTGGATTAAATGTGGGGGGATATGGGCTGGTGTTTTAATGGCACTGTTGTATGGGTATGGCAAAAAACAACAACAACACTTCGATGCTTGGGGAGCACCAGTTCCACAATAAACAGCTGTCTCAAGCAATGTTTGAAACTCCCATTGTTCTAGGCACGTTTTGCAACAGGGCATTTCATTAGCGCAAGCAGTTTCTGAGTTAAAGATTTTTACAGAATCCCAAATGTACATTGGTAGTTGCCAGGCTGGTAATCAAAAGAGGAATATGTTACCAAGTTTGTTATACAGATCCAGGTCATCAGACAAGCCCCAACAAAAGTAGGCCCCAACAAAAGATAATACAACTCTTAGAGGCTGAAGATAATGAATCTTTAGAGTAATTCCCAGAGGTTTTGAAAATGGAAACCAGCCAATTGCATTTTGAACTATCAGGTCTACACAGAGAGTTATATTTCTCCTCCAAAACACACCCACATCCACAGGCTGCAAAGCAAGTTAACAAAATCTCTATAAAATTTGGGGAGTGAAAGAGCATGGACACAGAGGCAAAAGTGTGCAGACTAAACTCCACTTCTATGGAATTACCGGTAAGTTCAAAAACTGGTGTCTTTTGTTCTCCTTTTCCCATGTAATCTGACACAGTTGGTTTAAAATCAAGGCAGATTAAATTGCCAGAAGGGGAAAACTGCTCATTATTAGTTAACATGTCTACTGGAGAGACATTTTGCCATCATGGCAGCCAGAACCAATTAACTCCCTTTGATTCCCACATGCGTGGGAATGAAAGGCGGGAAAACACATGACTATATCTTGGGACTAATGAGTTCAACTAGGAAACAATAATAAAAAGCAGGGGCAGGGGAGAGACCTTGTACATCAGTTCAGAAGAGCCTTTTTCTGAGTTAGAAATTTTATGCAGGGCCAGCGAAATAGAAAGCTCCACAGTAAGCACTGAAGATGGGAACTTCCTTGCAACAATGTGTGCCAGAGGACCAAAAGGTGATCCCACTGCATGGAAGGGCTACACAGTATCTTTTGTGCCCAGGGTACCAGAGTTAAAATATATTGCTTTCGAAAAACTTTATTTTTTGGCAACCCCCCCCCCATCTTCTTTCCCACCAATTTCTTTCAAACTGTTTTTAATACTTTTTAATATATATATATATATATATATGCCACACCCCACGCTGGGACCTTATGGTGAACCACAGGCAAGAAATTGAATAAATAATAATAATAAAATTCTGTCATTCAGACATTGCAAAATCTTTCAGAAATCAGTACAGAACACTTACTGCCAGTACATAATGAAGGATATTTTTATAGCTGGGATTTGTTTCTTTGTAACCTCAAAATACAATGCTGCATTTATTATTTATTTTACATTTATACCCCACATTTCCACAAGAAAGTAAAACTGAAGGTGGCTTACATATAAAAATATAAATCACAACAAAAATTAAAAGCAATCCTGACAATGCAAACAACAAAACTAAATTTGCAATTAAGGGGGAGAGGACAAAACATGATTGTTATTTAAAAAAACAGAGTATCAATATGTTACTTCAGCATTAGCTTCTAGGTAGGAGGGGAGTTATTGGGTTAGGCAAGAATGGGAATGTGTACCCACTGCAGCATGTTAAAGCTGCAACCCTGTGCTCAGATGTTAGCCAGTGTCCCCTGAAAAGTGTGCGAACGATTGCACCCTGAAACAGAGCGGAAGGGCATTCTGCACATGCTTAGGGGCTCTGGGAACCTTTTAGAAAAACTCATAACAGGCACAAGTGTTAGAGAGTAGGGCCGGGATGAGGCGCTCCTGAACTAAGCCACGCCTGACCCGTGGCTGTCTGCAAGCTATTTGTGTTTACATCAATTGGTGCTCCATTCCAGCGTTTCCCCAGACGCCCCAGTGCACAGTCTCTGTCAGTCGAAGCCTACCAGGAAACGCGAGAGAGGGCGGGGCGGCGGGTCCCGATGGAACGCAATCTGCGTCACACTTGGAACAGCCGCCCCCCCCCCCGCGGATCGCATCGCCCACTGCTCATTTATTGGAGTCCGCGCCTTGGTTGCTAGTAGCAACGAAGACGTTATTACCCTCTCGGCCAATAAAAAAGGCGTCTAGGCGCGGTTGGCCTAGAGGCTTGAGGAAAAGGGGGCAGTCTTCACGTCCGGCTGCCGTTTGAACACCGCGTGCGGGGAAGATGCCTTATTCCAAAGCGAGGGAACCGCTCTTCCTTGGGATCTCTATGGTGCTCCGTCGTGCGTCAGTTGAGCCACGAGTTCGACGCGGAACCAGAAGTGTTTGTCGCGGGTGGTTGAGGCGGTTCCCGTGCCCCTGGGTTGCTGTGGTGGTCTCCACTGCGGGTTGAGCAGCTGAGCCCGGCAAATAGAAGCGGGGAGGCAAGGCAAGTGAGGGACGTTGTTGGCAGCAGGGATGTGGAGGGAGGGGCGCTGAGGAAGGAGGAGCTGTTTCAATTTGGGGCTTTTAAAGTGCGGGATGGCGGTGGGTAAGGCGGGACGTGGGGACGTAGAAAAATCACACGTGGTGTGGGGAAATAAACAAGTTTTTTCTCTTCCTCTCTTAGTACTAAAATGCCGCCCCCCCCAAGCGGGATATTGGAAAATTCACGGCAACTTTTTCACCCAGTGTAGAGTTTGAAGGGATCCCAAGGGCCATCTCGTCCAACCCTCTGCAGTGCAGTTGCTGCTCAGAGGTTTTGCATTTGCAAGGCGAGGTTGTTTAGTTACTCCCAAACATCTCCAGCAGGTGCTTAAACAGGCCTGAGTTAACAGTCATTAAGCAAGTTCTAGGGCAGCCCGGCCTTATGAAAATCCTGGATCAGTTGAAGTCAGATTTGGCAGCTGCCTATTTGCTTTAAGCTAAGGGAGGAAAGGGGAATATAGGAATGCAATGTTCACCTTTACAATAATCCCATGATTTCTAATCCTAGACAGATTGGTGGTGGTTGTTCTTCAATTCTGCCACTAGAAGAATGTCTGAATTAAAATTTCGGGAGGTGCTGCCCAAGCAAGGTGAGTGACTTTTCCCAGCATTCATCAAAGTGCACTTGCCAAGCTTCTCAAGTGGCTTTTGTTATGTGTCTCCTGTGCTTACCCCCCCCTTCTTTTTGCCAAGTTGCAAAAGTTGCATGGGGTTTCACCTTATCACACTATAAGTCGGTGGCACTCTTAGGGTTGTGTCTCTGGCAAATTCTTTATCAGCACTGCAAGATTTTATATCCTGCACTTTCTCCGCACAGCATGCTTAGGGCTAGCAGGATGCAGTCTAGTGAAACCATAGCCAGTATATGATACTATAATTTATGAGGACAATTACAAAAAAAACCCCAACTATTGCCTTCTGGAGCTCTGGACAAATACAACTGTATTCAAATTCCATCTGAACATGGGCAGGGAAGGGGACTGTCTGGAGAGATGGGGTGCTAACACAGAAGAAGCCCTCTTGTGCATTCTCACCCTCCTAGGCATCCACAGCAATGGTATTGCAAGAGTCTCTTTCTGATTCTAAACTGTGCATTGGAGCACACTGAGAAAGGTGTTCCTTCAAGTACTTGGGTGCCTAGAGCATTTAGGATGTCTGTATAATAGTAGCACTACCTTAAATTGGACAAGGTAGCTCACCAGCAGCAGTGAAATACTCTCAGAATTGATGTGATGTTCTCTCTGGCCATCTACAGATGTCTGAGAAACATTATATTGCAGGGATTTTTCCATGTAAGTAAATATGTTGTTAATATGTAGCACAGGATCAGACATGTTACTTCAAGGTAACAGTTTACCACTGGCCTTGTTACTATGTTGAGACCTGAATGCTTCCTTACCCAGGATTACAGAGCCTTTATTCATCTCTTTACAGAAGTAGCCTGTTTTATAACTATTAATAGTTTTACACCTGTTTAGCTCTTTCATGCTCTGCATCCTGTATTATATATCTCCCCTTAAGTATTTTTAACAGGTGAATAGTATGTTTAGGTTCTTTCAGCAAGTCTTGCCATTTGCCCCTTATGTTGGAACATATTTGTGCTATTGTCTATATGCTGCCTACTACACTTGAGGTCAGGAGAAGGGGCTAGTATCACACTTGAACTCCATTTTTTTAGTACACGAATGGCCCAATAACATGAAAAGCTTTGATGCAAGTACTATACCAGTGGCTGCCAAAAATGTGAGGTGCTTAAATGGAGACTTCCATGTGTACTGCTCTACACAGCTGTCCTATTTCACTGCTGAGTAACACAGAGAAGTAGGTTTGGTGGCATCCACATGGAACTGTAGTGTTTAAACTGGCTGATATATTCTTGAACATATATTTTATGAGCTTTGTAATTATCATTGGTTTCTCAAATTTCTTGTTTTAGGGATGTTAGCAGTAGAAGATGTGACTACTATGGTGTTATGCAAGCCGAAGCTGCTACCTTTAAAATCAGTTACCCTAGAAAAGCTTGAGAAAATGCAACGTGAAGCACAGGAAACTATTCGACAGCAGGAACTACTTGCTCAGCAATGTTCAAACTCTGAATTCATTCAATAGTTTACTTAAATGGATTTTCTGTACTGCTGTATCAATGAATATGGCAATATGATATGCTGTGTAAAACATTAAGGTGAAGTAGCAATGCTCTGTTTCCAAAGAAATTTCACATGAACAGGATAGTGGTTGTAGATTCTTACAGATTTACCCAACTGTACTGCTCCCTTTTAAAATATATTCAAGTATGTAGTCATTTAAAAATGGCATTCAAAATCCTGCTCTAGGATTTCTGTATTGTTTTTCACATCAGAGGTCAACTTAGCGGTCTTACATATGTTACTGAACCTTTAACATAGCATGGGAAACCTTTTTGACCCAGCAGGTCAGATCGTTCACCTCTGCAGGACAACTCTTGACAGATGGCAGCTAATTTGCCTGTTACCTAATATCATAATGATGCTGGATGATTGCCATGAGGGTTGCCACACCCACCAGCCCAAGTCCCTTGTGCAGCACTTGGGAACCATAATGCAAGTGGCTTTGCCAGCCCTGTGCTCAGCAAAGTGCAGTGTATTGGGCTGACAAAGCTGCTTTCTGCAGAGATCAGCTGAGCAATTGGGTTTCCCAAGGTTTAGGTTTAGAAAGGTTGACACTTCTCCGCTAGACTTAATAAAACTTGTTTCTATTCTGTTTAATATACCAATATGCTAAAGAGTACTATTTTGTGTTGTGTTGAATTATTCATTTGTACTGTCACTCTTGCATTGATAAGATGAGCAATCAAACAATGAAAACATTCAGTGCACACCCTTCTGTATGTAGACATGTCTAGGTTCATGAGAATTTAAGGTGTTTTTAAAAAACCCATTCTATCTAATTCATATACATGCAGAGATTACTGTTAGAAGGTAAAGTACTGGTACCCTAACTTTAGGCTGTAGGTTCCTTGGACTCGGGACTGGCAAAGGTTGTGCAAAGACAGGTTGGCTCCTGTTATTCCATTTCCTGGCAGAGAGCCATGCTGCTGCCTCTGAATTCTGCTTTATGTGTCTGATAGCTTTTCATGTAAGAAGGAAACATGCTCTGCTGATGCATTCTAACTGAGCCAGTCAGTACCAGCTATGGCTGGATACAGCCAAAATATTCCCAGTCTTCTACTGTAGCAGAATACTTCTACCAACTTGTATGCAAATTCCTTCTACACTTCTCTTTTTTACAGCTAATCTTCCATCAACTTTATGTCTGCATTGATTCTCACATTAAGGCTTTTAACCATGGCTGCAAACTAGTTTGAAGCTTATTACAGGCTAGCATTAACATTGGTGCAAACATATCAATGTACCATAATTAGCTAAGAGTGGGAGCATGTCTGCTAATAACACAATCCTATTAACCATGCATAAAATCAGCAATTTTATGTCAGCAGTGGCCTCTTTTTCTTGCCATGCAAATCCATTTCTGTGCTTGGCAAGCTTTTAGGATGAATCAGTTAAATTATTCCAGGATTAGTTCATTGTAGAGTAATGATGCTGGCATACAATAAAACTAAAGTGCACTTTAAGCAGATAACACAAAGGGCCACAGGTAGAGGTCCTCTAGGAGCAGATTAGGAGACGAACCATAGATAAGAGTAAATGATTATGTACTTCTATAATTGTTTAAGAAAACAAGGCAAAAATCTTCACGAAAGTTTATTTTGCAATACATTCTATCAGAACTGTTCATTTTTCCAGTATTGTAGAAAAAATAGATGTTCCAGCCACCATTTGCTGAATTAATTTAAGAGCAAATCAATTGTTCCCCTGGAAAAAGATGAATACATCTTATGATCAAACTAAATTCTTAGATTCTTTAAAACAAAGAAAAAAACTTTTTTCTCCCAGCAGCAGCCAAAATAGGGTTCCAGCAGCTTAACGACCCATTCTATAAAGCTTTGTATAAACCAGTGATTTCACTATAAAAGCACTGTCCTTAAAACAAAGGAGTGGCAGGCAGGCATCAATGCAAAACAAGGAATGATTAGGTCAAACATATGGCACTTCCAAAATAGTAGCTTATTTTAGCAAACCTCCACAGAAAGGTTGTTACTTGTTCTGTCCCAACTATAGATCCAGAGAAAAGAAAACTGAAGAATTTCCCTTGTGAACACAAGTTTATAAAACCGTCAGAGGGTATTTGTTCCCCAAAACAAGTGCATCTCTTAAAAAATAAATGAACTGTGCTAAGCAACTCTTACTATAGAATATATACATATATATTCCCTTAAACATCTACAGCTGCAAGAGTTTGTTCATTCAGTAGCTTTCAGCTTTCAGGCGGCCTCCATCTCCTTCACTTACAAAGCGCTTCCTTCCCCTAAAATTAAATATACAATAAGCTTTCAGTATATCCCTTAAACTTGGCCATATGAAGAGGAGGGCAGAAAGTTAATTTGCAATAAAAGAAATTGTAAATCACCCTCAAAGCAGTGTGGTTAGTTATATGTATGCAAATTATAGACACTTGCGTTTGCTCTGTTCTATTAGCTGCATATGAGCTGCTTGTTGGATTCAAACTCTGATGGGGGCAGGGAAGGAAAGTTTGGAGCATTAAAGTGAAAGACCCAAAGCCAGGAATCTGCAAAGGAGAACCCTACTCTGACATTTAAGAATAGATTGAGATTCCAGAATTGGCTTAGTTAATATCCTAGTTTTGGCGAGGGTTATGCTTCAAAATCATTTATTCTGCAAGAATCTAAGAATTATTCAACAGGGTTATAATAAGTTATGAAAATTAAAGTGATTTAATAACCAGTTTCTTCTGACCCCAATCATCCTAGCAGAAGTGGAAAGAAATTAAAAGCAGCTACAGCACAGATTGGCAATATCTGAGAAAGCATAATGTAGCAACATGAAAACACAAGTGAAGTATCCATATAGTCTTACTCTCTCATATTTATATGCTGTCTTTCTTCAGTTGTAGAACCCAAGGTGGAAAACACATAGTTCCCAGGTGGTCACCCATTTAGGCACTGACTAGAACCAGACCTAATTCACTTCAACAAGGTGATTGGCCTCTTGGGCCTTCAAACCACATGCTCGGATTTAGAATGGAAGTTTGGATCAGAGATTCCAAGCTATTCCACCCACTTTAGCCAGCAGCAGTCCTAAGACAGCCTGTACTACCATGCAAGGGGGGGAAAATAAGTTGCCAATCTGACTTGATTAAATTCTGTTGACAAACTAGCTAGGTTTGCACTCCTTGGACTTAATTTGCTGCACAGCTACCTCTCTGACACAGTGATCCTTAAGTATGTACCTGGAAGGACAGAGGTCTCTCATTGGTTTGGAAATTATTCCTGCTCTAAAGCATTCCTCTACAAACCGCTCAAGCACAGAATATGAATGAGGCACATCAAGATTAATGTCCGGGATTTCATGGTAAACTCGTTCATAGCCCTGCAACATCAAAATTAGGATAAAATTCATTATCTCAGGAATTTTCAGTATAAATTAAGTAAACTTTAAAAATGTTTCTATCTAAATGGGTATGTTACCTTTAACTTTCACTTAAATATATATAATTGTATGTCTTTTATATCTGTTGCCAGACTTTATACTAATTTAGTACCCAATATGTACAGTTAAAATATTAGCAGTGGCAGACCTACATTTTTGGGGCCGTGGAGCTTAAACTGTGATAGGGGCCCTTTTGCAACCAGCAATGAAGTCTGGGTAACCACTGTTACCTTCTTCAATGGGGTTGTTCCATGACAGTTCATAATAATAATAATAACTACTACATCTCACATTTTGAATAAAATTGCTGTACTGGATTATCTCACATGTCAAAGTCACTGGTGTGAATAAAAAAAATCCTATGCCTTATAGTTTTCAAGTTATGGAACATGAAAATTAGGGAAATGGTATATACGTGCATGATGCATCATAGAATGATTTGAGTTGTGTGACTCAAATTCAGTCTACAAAACCCAAAAAATGTGGACTAAAGTGTCTTCTGGGGCCCCTCCAGGATTAGGGTCCCTGAAGCTTAAACTTCATTGGTTTCATAGTAGATCTGCCCCTGAATATTAGGTAGCAGGTGACAATAGAGCCACAGTTACTAAACTTAACAGACAACTAATCTGACTTGGTACAAGAAAATTTCTACATTCTTCCTATATTTTCTTTTTTAAAATACTGTTGAAAAACCCTCAAATTCTGTAACGAAGTCAGAATTTGTGTTCCCTGATCTAATTCTACGGCTGTTCATTTAATACCCATTACAAAACACAAATAAATGCAACCTACTGTTCTCAGCTATAAGGATATTTAACAGGAAATGCTTGGAAATCTGTTAGGCACACTTACTCTTTTCATTTGGTCCATAGTAATGACAGCAGACCTCCAGAGGGATTTCAACAAATTAAGCATCAATTGAAAGTTTGTTTCCCCAGTTGATTCCAAAACCATCACAACTGCCTAAAATGTAAAATCAAATGAATTGAATGTTCAGGTAGAAATGGTGGAAAAGTACATATTTTAAGCAAGGAACAAACATAACTATACTGCAGAGGGAAAAGGATATTATGGAAAGCACAAAAACAAGCTTGAGAAGAGAAAATCTCCCATAATCAGTAGTGTGGAAGGCATCTAACGACTTCAAGGAATTTGATACTATGCATTTCTATACTTTGCTGTTCAGGTCCATTTTGGTAATCCCACAAAGTGTAATAGAGAAACATGTTTTTGAAGCCAGTAAAAAGTATAAAAGGAAGCCAAAGGTGATATGAAAACATTCTCTTTTGAAATGAACAATAATATGCAGCATTGATATTCCCTTCATTGAAAATGAAGTAAGAGGTAGTCAATGTATTACTTAAGAAGGAACTTCAGTCTTTTTATTTACCAGGCATTTTATTAGGGAAATAAACTAGTATAAAAGGTACAGACTAACGCAGGCTACTGTAAGAAGCATCTTTGTCAGCTTACAGGCAAGTGTAAAATAGTACCACCAAAGAGAAAGTCTCAATAAAGTTCCTTCAACATAAAAATCATTATGCTTGTTAAAGTTTTAACTTCAGAACTAAACTTCCAATGACAGTTATGATACTATGTTTAAAATAAAATAAAATAAAATAAAGTTTCAATCCTGCCTTACTTCATATACAAGTTCATGGTGAAAATGTGGTACTTCTAACTCTTGGAGACAACGTTCTGCTTCAGAAACATCTCCTGACAGAAGGTATTCTTTCAACAGCATATCAATCTAGTAGATTAAAAATACAGGAATGTATAAGACCAGATGTTAAAAAGCTTACAATTCTGAAATCTACAATGTATTTCAATTTCTAAATTAAATGTTTACTAATGAGCACCCTCTATGGCACAGTGGTCAATGTTTTCTTGATAAATACAAAAAAATGAATTCGTTATATAACGCAGGCAAGATCCCAAAAAATAAATTATGTATTAATTATTGTAAATGAGATATAAATGAAATTGAAATGAAATATTGTTCAGTACATATGTAATCATGAATGAATAATCATGAATTACTACTGTAGAGGAAAAAACAAAGAGGCAACAGTTGCTTTGTCCAGTAGTTTACTCTACATCTCTTCCTACTTGCACTCTCACTTTTGTGGCAGAACAGAGGATACCACTCAGTGGGGCCACTCAGACAGCATGCAAGAAGAGCAGCCAGTGGTAGCAGAATACCACCAAAAGACAGCTTGTGAGCAAGTTGAGAAGATGTCCCAAAGGCACTGGGCAGGAGTTGCTCCCACCTCTGCCTTGCTCGCTTTAGATGGTGCAGCAGGAAACATTAGGCCTGCTTAGAGGTACAGGAGGAGAGTGGGAGGACCAAAAACATGTTGTCAAGGGGCCCCTTGTAACACTGAACCAGCCCTGTTAACTGGATATAAAAGTTAACCACTAATGAACAGCTGAACTTAATTACCTACCTCTTTAACAAGATGTTTTACAGACTGCTGCCCGCCTCCTGATCCCCATACATTGTCAATACGTTTTCCACCTTTGGTCATACTCAGCAATACAGTAGCTCGATCCAGAGCAGCCCTGTGAAGAGAAAGGAGAGTTGCAAATAAAAGCAAACATTTAAGAATCTATACATTTATCATTATGACTGAAGCCTTTAAACTACACTGTAAAATCTGCATTAACAATGAGATGCAAGATTTATACACCAAGATTGCTATTGTAACAAAGTGACCTAATATTTATGGGGTCCAGTAACTTGTGTTCAGCATTAATTTAGGTCAAAAAGCTGTAGCTTGTTCACTACAAATCATCAATCCAATTCAAATTATTGTTCACACATTTCAAAGTTTTACACAGTGAATATAACAGCCACATTAGTTTATTTCCCAAAATAATCCTGCAGCAGGGAACTATTATTAGCTACTATTTAAGATATGATACATGTTTCTTGATTGAAAGGACACTACCTGCATGATGTTTCTTGGGTGAATTTTCTTAAAAAAACATAGTACATGACATAGAGTACCCCATACCCATCATATCCAGATGTTTGAGATAATTGCTTGTTTCTTCTATCTAAGGCTCTAGCACCTCAATATTCTAACACTGCAAATTTTAGAACTGATGCCCTGAACATCCAAACTTAGCAGCTGCTGATTTTTCCTTAAACTTCAAATATTTGTCTAAAGCAGCAGAAAGGAGGCAGCAGAAACACTATCTTCATAACTTTTCAAGAAAGAGTATAAACCCCAATCTTTGATGTTTTTATTTTTAAAAAAGTAATAGGTAAGCCTTCTTCAACCTGGCAAATATAGAATTTTTACTGGGTTATCACCTTTAACTGTGAACCCCAGCTATGAAGGGCAATGCACTTACCGAGCCTGGACACAGTCCACAGTGCCTTTGTAACCATCTATGTAACTATTGCAAAGAATCCCATCTCCGACTGCTCTTGCAATAAATTGACCCACCAACTGCCATGAAAAAGAAATATGTCTTACAGACTAAATTTGAGTTAGACAGGGTTTCTAAGATCAGTCACAATGTCACACGAAGCAGTAATACACCCCCAAAATGGGAGAAGGAAGCCATACCCAAGCACCCCTGTTGTTTCCCCCTCGGGCTGGTTCAAACAGCAGTACAGTCAGTGCTACCACCTCAGCTGCCTACATTTCTTAATTTTACATAAACAGATGAGCCAATTACATGCAACTACAAATGTAATAAATAAGAATATATTGGCAAAATACATAAAAGATAATAAAAGACATTGGGTGGTAGCAGGGAAGACAAGGAGTTCAGGTACACAGAAAGTTAAGGTAATTGTGCCGTGATGGAATTTGCATATAAATTCCAATGATTTAGCCATTAGGAGTATCAAAACTTTAGATAAAGATTTTATTGTGTACCTTTATGCCATAAAAGTACTTTAATAAATGTGAGCAACAGATGTTACCACAGAAACAAATTATAATTAATAATAGGCAATGCTTTTTTCAGCCGGAACTCACCGCAACTCAGTTCCGTCACCTCTCAAGTGGATGACATTGCCATTATAAGAGAACAAGGGAGATGTTCATGGTGAGGTCTGGCACCTCTTTTTCTAAAAAAATAGGACTGATAATAGGTATTTTAAACAAACCTGAGGTGCTCTGGGAGTGTCCAATACCAATTCTGGCATCTCTCTGAGAAGCCTATCAAATGATTTTTCAACGTCTTGTTTGCCAACTACTGTCCCACACAGGTCAGCAAGAAGTTTAGATGTCATTTCTCTGTGACTGGCCTTTCCCTCCAGAGCCAATGATACAGCCAACACTGGTACACTGTATTTCATTTCACCAAGATTGAGGTCTTTTAGCATCTCCTAAATATGTGGAAAGTAAAATAAGCAGTCGTTTTATTTTAGTTCAAGTGCACATGAGTTTTATTGTAGAGATGAGAGGAAAAAAAACAAGCAAGGAAGAATGTCTCTCTTATGGAACCAGTATAGTAAGAGAAATTCTCTACCTAATGTGTTTACAAGTTAAGTAAACTCCTTTGACATAAGGGAAAATTGTCCAATTGTCAGAGGAGACCTACTGAAATCAATGGATGAAAGTTACTTAAATCTATTGAGTTCAATGGGACTGCTGTGAATATGAGTTATTTGGGAATCACTCAGGAGCAATTTTAATCCTTACTATATTTTTGTGGAAGTAGCAGGAGAGAGTTCAATCTAAATATATGAATTTTAAAGATAGGTACCATTTCTACCTATAAAATGACAAATTGGTCTTTACCATGAGTGACAACTTTCTTAGGGTTTTAGTCTTGTTTTAAATACACTGGCTTGCTTTTGTGTTTTTAACTGTCTTTATCTGATGTGTAAGGTGCCTTGAGGCTGTTGTTTAGAAGGCAATTAATGAATCAATGATAATAAATAAACATTATTACTAGATGCCATCAAACCAATCTGCAACCCACATACCCACATTTCATAATCTAATAAAAGTCTATGTTTATGCCATTAATTTTTATAAATACAGAAATTGTAAAAGTAACATTAAGGACCTAAGTACCCCACTCTTGAAAGAACTATTTTAAATCTCATTAATCACTGCTTGTAATTTCCAAAATATAAGCCATGAGACATACCGCAACTTCATTAGTATCCCCATGTTCAAAATATTCCTGGATTATTGGAGTTAGCGTTTTCTCAAATGCTCTTTCTTCCAAAGGTGGAACTACTGTTTCATAGACACAGTTATCCTGCTTTAAACAAAGGTGCAACAAATTTAATAAAACAAAATTTATATTGGGGAGGCTCAGAACAATTCAGTTTTAGAATATAGTTCCCCTAAAACTTTCACAGGCTTTCCACTCATAATCCCTTTAATACTGGCAGTCAGGCTTCTATGAGTAATGGCTTTGTACTCTTCAGTTGCTGCCATAAGTTTCAACTACTCTATAACATGAAGAAGGAAGAAGCAAACTGTTTCACTAATCCAAAAATGGAGAAATGCAGCTATAGCTAAAGATGTGATATGAAAAACGGCTCACAGTGTGTTCTTCAGCTACACTTCAATTCCACCTTCAGAATTTATCTGTCAAGTGAGCAGAACAGCACGGCAAATGCTGCTTCAAACCCCTATGTTTTGCTCCTTCCCAGTTGCTGATTCTGTCACTGGGCCACTGCTGTTTCCTCCTCCTCTAGGGGCTGTTAACTAAGCACAGAATTAAATGTCTGAGGCTAAACAGAGTTGAGATGGATTTTCAGAGGGACTGTATGCCCAAATTCTGTTTTTATCAAGACTAGAAAGAGTCAGTGAAAAACACAGACTACTTACATTATCAGTTTTTGATGAAACAACTGTTCAGGGGTGGGGCACTCATCAGATGAGGAAACTAACCATTTTACTTACCTGAGCATCATCATAGTTGGGATCTTTAATGTCTACTTCCTCCAAATCATACACTTGCCCAGGTGTTCCCCAAACACCTTTGCCTCCTGCTCCACCTGAAAAAAATGTTTAACAGCAAAGATGAGAACCAGACTACAAGTCAGTGTTATTTTTGTCTTATTACTTCACTCTAAACCTCTCATAGAAATCTAGTTTTCAAATTCACAAGAAAGGCTCACAGAAGCGTTCGCTGACATTGTTCACTATCTTCCTAATATGAACAAGACAGGAGGCAATCACTTTTAATAAGGCTAAATAGAACAGCATAAAAGCTATCTGCAGCAGTCATTATCAAGTCTCCAAGTATTTGTGTTTGTTTTATTTAATTAACAGTGTTCATATTAAAATTATGAACCCTAAAATTTCAGAGTTCTAAATTAGAAAAGTATTATACATGCAGATATAAACTATGCAGATCTCTACTGTGTCTATATTCTTGTTGCTATCAAATTAATGTAAAACAAAACATTTAGGAATAAGCACAAAATGAAGATAAACCTAAATAAACTATCAATAGGTTATTTCTGTTTGCTGTGATTTCAAAACACACCAACCTTTCTTGGGTAGACCCCTTCCCTTTCCTGAACGAGATCGCCTATCCAGATGCTTTCCCTTTGGACTTGTTGGTACTGTGACTCCATTCTTCAGTGCTTCCCCATTGTCACTCACTGAATCTCCTCTTCCAGAGTCTCTAGAGGAGTTTTTTCTCAGTCTCCTCTTTGCTCTGGCATTGATCTTAGCTTCATTAATAGACGTTACAGCGTTCCAGTTACCATTGATTTCAGGTTTTGTTTCCTCAGTTCCACCATTTTCTTCATCACCGGAAAATGGAGTATCACTCAGATTATCCAGTTCTCAAAAACAGAAATATACAGGAAGGTTTAGCTATTGACCAAGGCAAGTAATTTTAAAATCACACAAATTTCCAATATGGTAAAAGTTCCAACGCCATTCTAAGCATTATGCAAAAAAAAGGGGGGGGGGGAGTTTTTTCCTTGACAGATTTAGTTCTTGCAGCTCTCCTGCAAAAGTAACAAGCTACCGGTAATTATTGGGTGAGAACAGGAAGAAGGGTTTCAGGGGCATTTGGTGGAGGGGGAAGAATCAGTTGACAAAAGCTAACATGGTATTATAGTCACAGTGGGATATACTGCAACAAAATTGTAGTTTACCTATTGCAAATTATATTCATGAAGGGTTTGTTTAATGATGTGGCTGAAGTACAGCCCCACTTTTATATCTGTAAGTCACATTCATATGTATAACAGTGGACAGTTTAAGACATATATTTTTCATCAAACCTACAGGTGTTTGTGTCTTAAATGTATTTTTGTGTTTATTGTGCTTGCAGTGCTATACAGATGAGAGATTTATATAAAAGCTTTTATTTTTAAATTGTTTTGTTTATTTACTGTGATTTGAACAATTACTATGCAAATATGGAAAGGTGGCACATACCCAGTATATTTTTAATAAATACATTAGAATTTGGGGGGGGGGGGGCTTGATTATTGTACAGTAGTTATTTTACACAGGAATATGTATTTTCCAAAAGTTAAAAAAATCAAGGGGATTTTTGAAAATAATAAGCAACAAAGACCTAGTTCAACTTCTTATAACAATGCAACATGCCAATCCAAGAGCAGATGGAATGGGATACTGTAAAATTAGAACAACAAAGTCATTAACAAACTCAGTAGTATATCTCAGAACTTAAATAAGTATTAGAAACAATTTTCTCACTTTAAAAAAACTTGGTTCTTTAGTTATGTGTTCCATTATATGATGGAAATGTATTTTGCAGCATTTCAAGCATCAAAGACCACAAATTAATTGAGTTGATTCCTTACCTGTCAAGTTGATGTTGTATGTCTGCTCATTTCCTGTTTCCATAGCTGTTTGACAGTAACTGAAGCAAACGCCAAAAAATTGTTTAATATTGTTGTTTCAGACCTAAACACAAAAATAGAACATTTTAGTGCAATTAGAACTATAGAAACTGTAACTGTACAGTGTACTTTCTTTGATAAAACTGTAACACAATATTTTGTAAACATTAAACCTTATGCAGATTTCCTATTTTTATTATTTAAAACTGATTCAGCCAAGTTATTCTCTTGCTCCAAAAACTTCTCTTAAGCTTAGGATTTGTAAATTCCTACAAGCTGAGGTTTGGCAGGAATCATCCTTCCCTTCTATCAGACATTTTTTGAAAACTACTATTTAGATAGGCCTTTGTAATACAGTATGAATTTTCTTTTTTAACCCACTCAGTATTTATGTTTTTATGCATATTTTTGTTGATTTTATTTTCATACATATACTACCTTGAAATGCTTTTATAGAAGGACTATAAATACATAATTAAAAAAAATATTTTTACTTCATTTATCCAAACAACCTATAATCATTATTTCCACTTTGCAGTGGAACTCGGAGAAAGTTGCTTGTTTGCCATCCAAGTTCAGGACTGAGCTATAAATTTAATTAAGACTAGCATTTTTATTTATTTATCTAGTTAGTGTGTGTGTGTGTGTGTGTGTGTGTTTGCATCTATGTACCTATGTACATCAACAAAACAGAAATTTAGGCTGCAAGCCTTACTACCTTGTTTTAATATTTATATAGCACCAGCTCTGCTTAGGTATTTTGTAGGCATAACACCTTTTTTTGGTAATTGTTCCATCGTTTTATCAGTCCTGTCAAAATACCATACAGATAAAACAACGAAAAAGATACTTTATTTGTATTCATTCTTTCACTCTCAAATAAATTGGCATCATCCAAATCTAATCACATTTGTTTTAGATAGCATAGCTACAATACTTCCACCAGAGGGAAAGCATGCAGATAATCCTAACAGATCTTATATCATGCATCACAATTTTTACCTGTGTAGCTTTCATTAAACATTCAGCAGTCTCATTTGTGTTCCCAGGCAATATCTGCCCCAAGTTTTTTTCTCCTTCCCCCACCTTTTATCCAGCAAACACTATGCATTGTTGAGTGGTGAGATTATGACATCAGGTCTTTCACATCATACCTCATAGCAAAGAGTTTTTCAGCCTTACCTTAGCCAATCATTCAGAAGTTTGCAATGTTCTGAAGCACTTTCCTTTCAATAGAAGTGTTTCCTTAGATCTCTCAAAAGGCAGAAGCTCGGAGAGTTGATTTATTAGCTTGTGAGGTTAATTTCTGTCCTCTTGGTAGAGTATTCCATTACATGCAACAACTCTCCTTCAAATCCAAAGGAAAAGCACAATGTTCATATAGAAAAATGTATAATTTAACATTGGAATTATGTATCTGCAGTATCTTGCGGATATGCAAATGTACAACCCTTCATGAAATTAATAATTTCTAAGTGACAGCATGGGCAGGGAGTGGCAAGCAAACCAAAACCCTCCCCACACATCTCTTAGGACAGCAGAGGAAGACAATGCTGAATCCTTGGGGGTAGCCTTGTTCCAGATAGTAACCCACTAGTTCAAAACCACAGAATTAACTTCTAGTTTAACAGCATAACCAAACACAAATGTTGTAAAAGTACTACATACCAACACCATGAGGTGTGGTGCTGCAGCATAAACAAATTAACTCTAACACAAAGGTAAATGGGATGTGTAGGACAGGAACAAAACAAAATCCATTAAGAAGAAAACTCTTCTCACTTCTATTACATGCTTGCTAAACCATCCTGGTTTTGTGGCAACTATGAGCCTGAGGCTACAAGAACAGCAAAATCAATGAAGCATCTGATGAGACATAGTTCATGATTGCTATTACACATACACTCCAGCTGGCAATGAACAGTTGGCATGTTCTCTAAAAGTGTAGAATTTTTTGAAGGCCTGAAGTCTATAATATGGAAAACCTGCCTCCTGCAGAAGACTGCCTGTGTTCAACTTGTTTGACACACACTTTAAAAATAAGAAAGGGAAGTGGTTGTATGGTTAGTCGATCTTTTTAAAGTTTTAAAGTAACATCTGTTGCTAGACCTTTAAATGGTAAAGGAAACTGTGGTTTAGGAGGCATTTCATTTTTGATCTTACAGCACTTAGAATTTTGTAGTTCCTCTATGGTGTTTCTGAACAGCAAGCAACACACATATTCTCAACAACAAAAACAGTCCTGTAGCTCTAGAGTACTGAAAGGGTATGTGGTAGCAGACTCCTCACCCAATCAATTTGTTTATCCTGAATGCCAAATTAATCCAGATTACCAAATAATATAAACATAATCCAAATTAAGTAAAGAGGGTCAATGTGGTCGTGAAAACTCTTTTGTTAATCATTAAATGCTTTATTGAGGATGTTTCCATGTGAAGAAACTGATCTGGTTCAGATGTAATGGGGAAATGGTTTTCCACTACAATATTAAACTGCACCATACCTCAGGTTTATGTACATTCTCCTCCCTGAAGGAACTTCAGTGTAAAACTAGTCACAGTTCCCTATGACATCCAAATTAAAGGAGCTATGGTTTCTTTACCCTATAGTTAGTAAGAACAAACCAGAAAAACATGGTTTCAAATCATAGCTTGTTCTCTCACTTTAACTTTAAACAGACCACAGTCAGGGATTAGTGGTAAATTTAAATTCAAAGGCAAAATCTTTCTGTCTCCTTTTCTGGATGGGAGGATGAAGTGTGGTAGGCCTCAAGTTTGCTACAATTCATTTTCAAAACAGGAAGCTATGGTTTACTGTTATGTCTGAATCATGCCATTGTATCCTGAAAAGCAACTTTAAGTTGTTTACAGGGGCTTCATTTATTTGAACTTCATTAAACTTGTACACCTCAAGCACTAATCATTCTAATAAAATAGAAGAGACACTCATAACATTGTTATACTTTTGTGGTCACTCAAATTGTAAGTAGACTAAGGTATGCTGAAGCCTTAAATTCAAATGCCAAAGCTTGACTAATGAACCCTAATAAAAGTGTCTTTAGATAATGCTGACAAAGTGGCATAGTAAACAACTACAAAGTGAGGTAATGCTCTCATTCTTCAGAAAATGATTTTGGCAATGAGATCTTATGGATTCTGTAATATAAAACTTCCAGGTCCAGTTAGTCCCTTATTATTGCATTCCACAGAAGGGGATATTCCGATGCTAAACCAGATTCTGAAGGATAAGCCTTTTGCAGCAAAAATAATGGGGTCTCTTTTTGAGAAATACACAGAACTATAACAATCTCTGTACTGATATCCAGTTGTCCCAATGACAAATTGGGGAAAATCAGTGCACATAAACTGAAATAATCCAGTGGAGGGAGTGTTGTACAAACATTTGTGCAACTTCACCCTGACCCCAAAAGCATTAAAATGCAGGACCATCTAGCTTGCTGAGACGCAAGCTGACAGGTAAATGAATCAGTACTTGATGGACAATTGTGGTTTTCAAACATCAATTAACTAGTTACAGGTAGGTAGTCGTGTTGGTCTGCCGTAGTCGAAACAAAATAAAAAAAAATCCTTCCAGTTGCACCTTAGAGACCAACTAAGTTTGTTATTGGTATGAGCTTTCATGTGCATGCACACTTCTTCAGGCTCATACCATTAACAAACTTAGTTGGTCTCCAAGGTACTACTGGAGGGATTATTTATTTATTTATTTATTGTATCAATTAACTATTTTGACATTGATTTGCCTGCCACAAACCCTTGTGCGGCAGAGAATTCTGGGGCATCATGTTACAATTCAGTGACTTAGGTCTACGCTGGTTTTCACTTTTGCTCCACAAAGAGCACAGTCTCTAGCCCCCCCCCCAACGCTCCCCAGCAGTTACACATTAGGAGGTGAGGCCAGCAGTGGAAGGCAAGCTGCCTTTTGCGTGAAAAACCAACTGTCACCCTTGAAATCAACACCCGGCCTCAAAAAAAGAAAAAAATGCTTTCAAAAAGCAGCAGGATTTTCCTGATCACGGTCTTCATCACATCACTGAGAAAGCCCTTCCTGAGGGAAAGAATATACTCCTGAGGTAAAACGATGGGAGGCCCCAACAAATGATAGGGCCTGTACTCAGCATAACAACAGCTCTCTCCTCCCTTTTAATACACGGGCACTAGGCCAAGCTAGGCTGTTCGTCTATCTAGCCCAGCGCTGTCTACGGAGAGCGTTACTGATCGCCTGAGGCCGGTTCATGAGCTAAGGTGGGGCAGGGCGGCCATACAAAGGCCAAATGACGGACGTGAAGGAGGCGGAAAGGCGAGGAAATTGGCCCCCTTCCTCCTGAGTCGGCAGACACGTACGTCCCTCTCCGCTCGGCGTCGCGAAAGGCGGGAGTGCACAGCCCTAACGGGAGATCTCCCATTCCCGTGCTCACGTTTCTGAGGAGCGGGTAAAGGGGGGGGGGTGCGCATTACCGTAGGCAGCGGCCCCGGAGCTGCGCCACACGGTGTTTGTTTTTGTTCTGCCCAGCAACACGGCCACGAGCGGCCGATCCTGATTGGCCCAGCCTCGCCCTGGGGCCCGCAACAGCCAATGGAAAAAGGGACTCCGAGAGGGCGGTACGGGGGAGCGTTCAAAACAAAAAATCAGGAGGAAACAAATGAGTTATGAGTGTCAAAATGGAGGGGACGGGAAAGGGCGTGTGACGTGACGCGACGCGGGTGAGACCATCCAAAATCCAGGTGGGGTGGGGTGGGGAAGGTACCTTTAGCCAAGGGACGACAGAGGAAGCCATGGAGCTGCCTCACTGTAGCCTGGAGATTTGCCCACTCAACATTTTCTGCTTGCAGCTGATACAAAGGTGTACTGGAGGGCTCTCACTTCTTTGGCTCCCAATCATGTATCAAATAAACTACAGTTCTTCCCAGAGGCTATCATTTTATAGAGAAGCGCACAGCCTAGAGATCTGTTTGTTAACAATTTATCCTTCTTGAGCTTCCATATGTTTACTTCCAAGGAAGTCCATTATTGGGGCTTACAGGTAAAGGTGCAAATGGTTGTGCTTAAAGTTGGAGGAGCTCAGCCTTTCACACCTACCACTGGAAGAAATTCAGAAGGTGGAGCTTACCCAGTAAAGAGTGGCTATGATGAGAAAGGCTGCAATTGTTGCTTTTTTAAAAAAGAGTGTTTATAACCTTCAGCTCCATGACAGCCTGAAAAAGGTTGTCAACCCTATACCACACATTTCAAAACACTTTTAGGCTGCACAGCTCACTAACTAGGGAGTAATTTTCATTGCACTTAATGAGAGATACTTCTGAGTAACAGTGGTGTAGTTGTTAGTGTGTTCAACTAGGTCCTGGGAGACCAGGGTTCAAATCCTCACTCAGTTCGGTGATCTTGGGTCAGTCACTGTTTCTGAGTCTAACCTACCTCACAGGTTTGCTGTGTGAGGGACTTATAGAAAAGATGGAATACAAATGTAATAATAAATACCATTAAAAATGCACAGGATTGTGCAGTTAGTAAAATCAAGTGAACTTGTTCTATCAAGGACAAGTCCTTGACATTGCTTAGATAATGTGTCTCAAGCTGTCAAGGTCATTCTGTATTTGGCCCTTTGTTATCTTCATGCTATTGTCTGATGTCTGAAACAAGAACCTTCTGCCTCTTTTTCCTCTTCTTGCTGTTCCTGCCCCAAGCAAATTATGAAGGCCCTTTGATGTTTGAAGTTTACTAAGCCAGCACAAGGCTGTGGTTCGGAAGATGCCTGTTCTTGAAGTTTCGAACAACTGATTCACAACTGCAGTCTTCAGAGTCAGTACTAGAAAATGAAAGTGAGCCTACAAAATCCTATTTATGTTAAGCTCGCATAAAAAATGCAAAGGTCACAAAATGCAAGTAAATGAGTTAAATCCTATGCAGTCAGAGTCTCTGAAATGGCTGGCTTAAGCGGTTTGAAGATTGATATGTGCACACAGCTTATGATTAACCAACCTCCACCCTCTCAAAAAGACCTTTTCTTGATGTTACAGCTTAATTTTTCTTAAAGTATACTCAGAGCCTCCCTATTAATTACATACTGTGCATAACATTGAATGCTGTGCAGCCGTACTTAATTAGAAGGCTTAGTGCTAATGTTATGAAGTATTATTACTCTTAGATATTCATTGCAAGACAAGCTGATATACATCACTGATTCTCCCAGGATGCCACATCCCAGAGCTCTTTTAGGGATAAGATTATATATGGTGTAGTTCCATTCTGTGACTGCATTTCTCCTCTGTAAACAAACGTACTGATCTCTCTATAGATGAACCCCTTTGAGTACAGGGCAGTTTAAATGTAAGGTTCAGAACTGTAACAGCACAGGCTTCAACATAAACTTACTTAAGTAGTTAAGAGCTATACAAGAATTAAAAGGCTAGTCTTGTTACTACCGGTTCTTAAGGCAAGTCAGAAATTGTTTGTATGTCAACGTGCAACGCATACCTAACCTGTACTGTAAACATCTGGGAATCTGCATAAGGGCCATTCCATGAAAAATGAGCCTGATAAGAATGCTAGATGAGCGCTGGACTTTGGTGAGGAAGATTCCAAACGTGCAGTCTAACCATTTTTTAAAAAGCTAAAGACAAAAGAAATTTATTTTATGGACCTTCTTTTCAAAAGTCCACCCACGTAGTCTTCACAGAAGTGTTCAAGTTAAAAGTTTTCTGATGATTGTCCCACCCGTGACAGCATTTTTCCTTAATTTTGTATCGTTAAATTTCTTAAACTTAATTCCTGATTGCATAGTTCTAACCAATAAGCATTGATTTAAATAGATATGCTGAGTTTATCATTGATTCACCTCCCAACTCAGTTTTTCCATAAATCAAACTTATCTCAAGCTCCATGTCCTTTTTTTGTCCCACCCGTGACATTATTGTCCCACCCGTGACATTATTAACGTTTAATAAAATTGTCAAAAATATCCATAAAAATAATAAAAAAGTAGTATAATGTTCAGCATCTTATTAAGAACATAGTTTAAATTTTGGTTGTTAATTTTTATGTATATTTACATTGTTACACATGTGTGAATACCAAAAAACATGGTCAAAGTGTCCCACCCGTGACAACGGAATGGCCCATAAGTACATGGTTAACATATTAACTGTGTTTATGCAGATTCCCAGATGTAGTTTGGAAAGAGGTAATGACGCCACTCTAATGGCTTAATTATAAATGCACACCGACAACAGCTTGAGATCCCTAAGTCACTTCCTGATTTGTCTTTGAAATGTTTTGAAGCACACGCTCCCAAGTTGTAACCTATAAGCATTCAAGAACTAAGCACTGCTAGGTTTTACCTCGCAGGCCTCCTTTGCCTTTAAGAGCTGTGTGACAGGCAGAAATTTACCATGTGAACATTTACCTAGCAAGCAGATTCAACGATGCCAGATTTTGCTTCCACCAGGCAGAATCCCCACAAATCATAAGTTTGTATCCTTCCTAATAACAAATAGAATGATATTGTCCCACCGCCTCTTCACATCCAGCCATTCCCTGGAATCATTACAGCACACAAATCCTCTAGCTATAGAAAATAATTGCTACATGGGATATGTTAAACCACTGGTGCTGACCTTTTTAAACTGTGCTAGCCTTTTTTATTTTAAATGAGATTGCACTAAAACACATTGCCCTGCCTCTGCTGCACCCTTCTGTTTTTATCTAGGGGTATTGCAGAATCCATTACCCATACAACAGGTTGGGATTATATCCTAAAAACGGAAGAAGAGCCTTTCTGGGTCAAACTAAAGCAGGACACGAACACGGTCTCAGGTGATTCACTGAAACTGGTATTCACTGGCCTACCACCTACAATAATAGCCACTGGTAGCCTTATCCTTTAAGTCTGTGGCCATCACTTGATTCTGTGGCAGTGAGCAATCAGAAAGGGAAAATATGCTGCAAAATGATAAGTTTCTATTGATGCACAAATTTGTATCACTCATGAAAGTCTCACCATTAAGAAAATTAGGTGGTGAGAATATTGCTGTCATGATCCAGGGGAAGCATATTTTCAAACACCTGTCTCCACATTGCCCTAAACACTCCACTGCCCTAGTTCTCACAAGGTGTCCTTTGAAGTGTTGCATAAAACTCTGTAAAGAGTCTAAATTGTAATTTAGTAGCTGAGCAATTATGAGAGGCTGAAACCTGGCTTAGTGTTTCTCAAAGAATCACAAAACCATGCTGTCTGAAAGAACCAGAGCTACTCTCTAGCCAGTTTCCTTGTTCAAATCCAAAGCCATCTAACCACAAAGTGAGCCAAGCATAAAGAAAGGCTATCTTAGAAATAGTGTATCACACTCTCTAACTAGGCAAATAGCACTGCACACGACTCCAGCAAACCTAATGCCAAGCCACGTGTTGCCGGAAAAGCAAAACACCATCAAAGTCGCTAGCCAATCAGACCTGGGGAAAACATTCCTTCCCAATCAGGCAATGAAGATAAGCGAAACCCATTGGCAAGTCTCTGGAAGAGAGGTTGCACTGGCCAATTGCAACTGTGCTACGCAGCGTCCTACCTCCAGTTGGTTCTCCCGATTTACTTGCAAATTATGCCACCTAAACCCCAATGTCGTCGCCACGCACTTCACAATACCACTAGCTAGCCCCTAACTGAAGCTGAATCCGAAGGCACCCTTCCTAAGTTTATCGAAGCCTCCATTAAACTACGTGGGAAGTTTAGATGCATGCAAACAAGCCCAAGTAGTAGCCAGAACAGATCACAAAAGTAGTAACCTTCAAAAAACCGAACAATAAAAGACCACTGACATGTAATAACAGCACTTCATTTACCCCACCACAATCCTACTTAAAGCAACTGGGCGCATCTGCAGCAAGGCGCACACCATTCCACTGCACGCTTACCTAGGAGCATGCCCCATTGGACGCCATTGGGCTCATTTCCGAAATGACTTGCTACAGGACGGCGCTGTCAACCACCCAGGTGAAAAGTCCCGCTGACAAGTGTGTAAGGCTTCGATTCTACGCACTTTATACGAAAGGGGCTTCCTTCCGAGGAAAGAGGTACAGGATCGGGTTACATGCCGCCCATAGATTACAGTCTTATGCCCATTTTCTCGCTTGCAAAATCTCTTTTAACACAATGGAATTTATGTCCCAGTAGAACTGCACAGGATTGGCAAAAGCGCAGTATAAGGATACAGACTCTTGCCTGGGACAAAAGTCTATTGCATACAGTGGAACTTATTTTCGAAAAAGCATGCATAAGATCGGGCTGCAGTATGACGAAACACTAAAAAAAGCAAGCCAGCAATCATAAAATTGTTATCTCCCTTTCTCAACCGTTATAGCCAAAATGTATTATCAATTCGCTTTTTTTAAAAAAATGGAGCCGAACTTGATTGCCGAGAAACCGTTTAGGAACAGCTCCTTTTGCTCAGATACGGGGATTTCAGCTCACATTTTTGCACCGAGGTCGCACGCCGCTTGCTTTGCATCTCTGGGTTTCTTTTCAGCAGCAAATGACAGCGAGAGGCAAAGAGCTACCAGCCTAAATCACCAGCTACTTAAAGAATTAAAATGTGAGAAAGTAACCCTTTTCCTCCTCTTGCTTTTACCCAGAAGCTGTTGATCCTAAAACTCTGGCCCACAAACTCTCTCTCGCCTAGTTTTCTCCTCGGCAGATCAGCATCAAATTCCTCCACTTGCGACTGTTTTCAAACAACCCTTTACTCCCCCCCCCCCCACACGTTTAAGGCGGCGGGGTAGTCCCGCCTACGGAGCGCAAAGAGGAAAGCTATTGGACGAGGTTGCCCGCACAATTAGAATAGTGGGCCTTCCCACCCGAGAAGGGCGGGTGTTTGTGAGACTTTTTCCGGGGTTCTTCGAAGCTCCGTTAACAGCCATTTTTCACTGGCGCAGATGATTTTGCTTAAGAGGCGTTCCGTTGGATTCCGGTCTGTTGGCAAGGCTAGTTTGCTTTTGAAATTCCCTTAACGCTGCTGTCTTTTACATGCAGATTCACTCCAACGTCAGAATTTATCAGTTGCAAACCTTCCAAACAGAGTTAACATGCCAATGGATCAGCTTCGTTACTTTTTATTTTGTGATTGCATTGCAGTTATAATCTCACAAAACATTTTTACAGCGGTGGGAGGGCATACCCTAATCTTCTAATATTCCCCATAATATTATGCGTGCAAAAGTAATGACTTCGAGAGACCATTTATTGGGAAGGAAATCTCCCGTGAGCCTTGCTGGGTAGTCACTAGACAGCCATGATTGCCTTACAACCCTTGGTCTTGAACCTACTTGCAGATAGATCGTGATCCTATTTGCACATAAGCAAGTGCCGCTGATTTCAATGAAAAGCTTCCCTGAATGCTAAGGAGTGCGGCAAATTAAACTGAAAAATGGAGGAACTGCACGCATACCCGAAAGCGACACGTGGGCGTGCCTGGGTGGTTACGGAAGAAACAGGAACATGCTGGCTTCCCAGAAGGATGGAAGGGGGAAACGGAAATTTGACTTACTAAGGCTTTCTTGTAGACGGTGAAGGAAAACGTTCCTGCTGAGGACCACGCCTCCTACTGGAAGGTTTTTGCCTTCTCTATATAAACCAGGGATGAATCCACGTCACTTGAAAATCGCTAAGGTTCATGGCAGACAATTTAAGGATGTTTATGCGGCCTCTTGTTTAGCAAATGTAATGCACTGTGCTAGATGCTACATGTTAAATTTCAATACATTTAAAAATCAATAGGAATATTTGAATATTGTAACTAATGGATTTTTAGTGCAATGGATGTTCTTTGCACACACACGCCAGAGACCACCTGACTGAAGCTCATGGCTCACTGGTGTCTGTGGACCAGTTTGTGAACTCTGCAGAGTGGCAATTCAGAAAACCAGTGCCCCACCCTGTATTATGGAATATTATCTTATTCTGGGCATTATGGGCCATGTGGGGTGGGGGTGGAGGCAAAGTAGCTGGTGAACTGCCTGTAGTGACATTTACACTACAAAAAGCAGAATTTGTGAATGGTGGTCATGTACACTAACCCAATAAGATTCCCACATGATTATTAAAAAGGCAGGTGTGATATCATGGTGTGTAAATCAACAGAGCTGAATAATATATCCCAAGTTTTCAGCCAGGTGATACTCTTTGAAATATATGCTGAATATAAAAAAAGGAAGAGGGGCCCAGGGTGTGTTGCAATATGTTGATAACAGAGCCAGACATGCCTTTTGGGATCACAAGTCATTTGTTTTTCTGTCCATTCTTGCTGCAACAAGACATGCACTTTGGAAGCACTCCACCTACCAAGAGCAGCGCAAGAGAAAGTGCACCATGATCTGATTGAGCCAAAATGAATTCTTCACGGAGAGAAACAAACAACGCTGAACAGACTTTGCTTCAGCATGAAGGAGTCACATGTCTGGTTTCCCAGCTACACCCACAAGTTTGAACTATTGGAGGCTGTTATTGCTGCTGCTGCTGCTGCTGCTGCTGCTGCTGCTGCTGCTATTACTACATACTAACAGAAATCTGAGTTACCAGAGTGTGGTTGCATAAGTAACCAATACATCAGCACTCAGATACAAGGAGGCGGCACTGGTATGCCCAGGATAACTCAGTGGTTCACAGAAGTTACTCCACCCCGCCCCCCCAAAAAAATCTTTAGGGGAAGGAAAAACCTAAAAGAGGGGAGAGCAAAAACTGAGTATATTTAGAAGGCATGGAATGCTGACTGCCTGTGGAGAAGGGATGGGAAACCAGGAATGGGGCAAGAGATAGCGTTAACACTTAACAGTGAGTGTGACACGCTGCATCTTTTTGTTGTAGGTCCCACTTGTTTTCATAATATTTAACATTTGCCTAGTGCTTTCAAATATTCAGAGTGCTCTTCATGCACTATCTAGTTATAATCCTTACAACAACCCTGCAAGGTGAAGTGAGGATTATTAATCCCCCATTGAGCTGATGGGGGCCAGTGGCTGAGAGAAAACAGCTTGCCTAAGGCTACGTGGCCAACTAATGGCAAAGCTGGGCCCGCAACACTCAAACACTGACACCCTGATTCAGCTCTGGAGACCATCTCAGCTGTGAGTCCCGGAAGACCTGCTCCCTGCCTTGCTAGGCTAAGGTTACCAGACTTCCCCGTTTCCCAGGGACAGTCGCTGGATTTACAAATCAGTCCCCATACAAAATCCATTGAAGTTGAAAAGTGTCTCCGGATTCATTGAAAAAAATCTGGTAACTTTATGCTAGGCTTTTCCTACCTGGCCTGGGAGGGTGGGGCCCTGACTGACTGAATCCAAAAGTTGAGACTGCTGAATAATAATAATAATAATAATAATAATAATAATAATAATAATAATAATAATAATAACTTTATACCCCACCCATCTTTTCCCCAGCCGCTCTGGGCAGCTTCCAACTGAATATTAAAATGCAATAGTCTATTAAACATTAAAAGCTTCCCTAAACAGGGCTGCTTTCAGATGCTAGGGCTGGGGTGGTTTAGTAAGTTTTGTTGGGTTTGTGTGTGTGTTGCTGTTATTGAAACTTTTTTTTGTATCTTTGTTTTAGATCTTATGATTTATTATGTGGAAATTGTTTCAATTTGGTTGTGTACTTTTTATTTATTGTTTATGGCAATTTTTGTTATGTTTGTGATGATATTCTCGTAAGCTGCCTTGAGCATGGAAAAGAGGCATACAAATAAAATGATGCATGGATGCAGTGCTTTTTTTCTGGGGGTACTCAAGGGTGTGCAGTACTGGCACCTTTTTCTGGAAGGAAAGCACTGGTTAGAAGTGTGGCACTTACGGTAACAACTTCATGGTGAGTACCAACACCTTTTTTCCCTAGAAGAAAAGCGCTGCATGGATGTATTATGTGCCACTAGTACCGGTAGTTGCTTGTGATGCATGGGGGTGGCAAATATGACAACCATAACTGCAAGTCATTTTAGGCCAGGGGTCAGCAAACTTTTTCGGCAGGGGGCCAGTCCACTGTCCCTCAGACCTTGTGGGGGGCCAGACTATATTTTGAAAAAAAATATGAACCAATTCCTATGACTCACAAATAACCCAGAGATGCATTTTAAATAGAAGGACACTAGTAATGTAAAAACACGGATTCCTGGACTGTCAGTGGGCAGGATTTAGAAGGCGATTGGGCCAGATCCAGCCCTTGGGCCTTAGTGTGCCTACCCATGCTTTAGGCACTTAACAGGTTCCCCGAGTGCTGGAACTGTAATTAGTGTCCTAGACAAAACAAAATAAAAAAATTCCTTCCAGTAGCACCTTAGAGACCAACTAAGTTTGTTCTCGGTATGAGCTTTCGTGTGCATGCACACTTCTTCAGATTCCAGTGTCCTAGAAACTGCCTTATAGCAGAGCTGTATCCCGTCTTAGGTGCTGTTGCATCTCTGATTGCACAGTATCAGAGTCACACAGCAACCTATGGATCTATAACATACTTATCATGACTGAGTCGTTCTGGAGATAAGTGCAAAACGTGTATGCAAAGGTTTGCAGCTGTGCAGAGCATGGTCATTTGGGCGTTTACTTTCTCCCTCAGTAATTAATTGCAGAGCAATGGGTTTGCAAACAGTAACCAGTATTCATCAATCAGTCTGGGGATTTCAACTATCAGTAAGAGAGCCTCAGTAGATTTGGGTGGGAAAACATCAGTTGTCCAGAGTTTATAAGCATGTGATCTTCAAGGGCTCTTAGTTAGTTAGCTAAAACTGCTAACAATGGTGAAGATAGGACTAATGCTTCATGCCTTCTCATGATAAAACTTTTGAGCTTCATATTATGAAGTTTTTCTTTCTTTGACTCAAGAAAATCTGATAGTGCGTGCCCTAGGCAGAATAATGGTCTTTTGCGAGAGTGTGCAAGCTTTGAAGTTCATAGCATTTTTCTGCAGGATGTGGAAGCTCATGGTGGCCAAAATGACTTAACTTTCCATCTTCTGAGATGGACAGTTGTGTGGCTGAATTATTATTTTTTTAAATGACACCCAAACCAGTGTTTGGGTTTGGCAGCCCACAAGAAGGCTTTGCAATAAGTTTATTTATATCACCTTATTTTTTTGTCTGGCTTGCACAATGGCCACAAGGAGGGCCTTATGAGATGACAGGATGTGCAGCTGACATTTAAGATAAGGATTTAAGATGAGATTAAACAAAATAAAATAAAAAAAATCCTTCCAGTAGCACCTTAGAGACCAACTAAGTTTGTTCTTGGTATGAGCTTTCGTGTGCATGCACACTTATTCAGATACACTGAAACTGAAGTCACCAGACCTTTATATATAGTGAGAGAGTGGGGAGGGGTATTACTCAGAAGAGTGGTGGGAATGGGTGATTGGCTAATAGGTGTGGAAAACCTGTTGACGACTGTTAATGACTACAATTGGTCTTACAGGAAAAGGCAAGGGGTGAGATGGCTAAAGATAGCTTTGTCATGTATAATTCAGCAACTTCTCTTTCCTGGGAGGACATTCTATACAAGATCCCAGGACATTCTATACTAGATCTCAAAGTAGCTGTCTTACTACAAAGGAATTTCAAAAATAGACTGGAAAGAGAAGTTGATGAATTGCAACTAATTACCAAACTTAAAACCATGGAGAGACCTGGTCTGAACAAAGACATTGGATTCTTATCTCATTATACATGACAAAGCTATCTTTTGCCATCTCACCCCTTGCCTTTTCATGTAAGACCAATTGCTGTCGTTAACAGTCAACAGGTTTTCCACACCTATCAGCCAATCACCCATTCCCACCACCCTTCTGAGTAATACCCCTCCCCACTCTCTCACTATATATAAGGGTCTGGTGACTTCTCTTTCAGTGTATCTGAAGAAGTGTGCATGCACACGAAAGCTCATACCAAGAACAAACTTAGTTGGTCTCTAAGGTGCTACTGGAAGGAATTTTTTATTTTTTTATTTTGTTTTGACTATGGCAGACCAACACAGCTACCTACCTGTAAGATAAGATTTGTTATCCCAGTCCTCTCGCTGAAGAGTCCTTGTTTGCTGCTGTGCCTTTTCCCATTTCTTCAGCCTCAACTAAAGAGTTAAGTTTCTTAGAAGGAAATCCGGATCCCTCTGTTTGGAAAAGATGTAATGTAATCAACAGAAGCTGCACATGATCCAGCATCCAAGCCAAGTGAAATCACCTGACTGATTCCAGTGCTACCTTTGCCAACTGTAATAAGCTTTTTCTTTTTCTTTTTAACTGGGAAGTGGTGCTAAAGTGTGATCAGCAGTTCAATATTGTCAACAAGTTCTAGGCATGAGCAAGGGGAAGAAAAGAGTTATCTTTTTTAAAAAAATAAGTACCCAGTAGCCGAACGCTCTTGTATTTCTACAGGCAAACATATGACATGATCCCCCACATCATAGAACTGTAGTGTTGGATGGGATCCAAAGGGTCATCTTGTCCAACCCCCAGCAATGCAGAAATCACAACTAAAGAATGGGCATCCAACCTCTGTTTAAAAATGTCCATTGAAAGAGAGTCCACCACCTTTCAGTGTAGTCCGTTCCACTGTTGTACAGCTTACTGTCAGAAAGTTCTTCCCAATCACTCTTCATGAGATGATATCTTAAGGAGCTCCCTAGAATATTATCACAATGGAAAGAAGAACAGCAAACATTTAATTTGCCTAGGGCAAAGAAAGCTGTTGGGCTAACCCTGTTTCTAGCCATCTCCAAGTGTTCAATTATCCTTGTCCTCAAACCCCCCCCCGTTAAGAGTGGGCAAACTAATCTCACAGCTGCTTCCAACCCAAAGGCCTGGTAGGATGGCTTATACTAATAAAGCCATGCACTGCTAGCCAACTGCACTGTTAATTGTCTTCTAATTGTAATAAGTTTACATGTTCATCAATCATTAGCTTCAACAGGATGCACAGGTACAATGAGCCACAAATGATATCGTTTCTACTAAGCACAGGTCTAGGCTGAGCATGTCTAGGCAATTCTCTTCCATCTAACTACTGACTTGGCATGCAACCTTAGGCCACTCACTTAATATCTCATCTTCCACCTGCAGCAGAACAATACTAATTATATACACCACATAGAAGTGCCATGCAGCTTACACTAATGATGCTTGCAATGCCTCTAACAACTGGGTTCACCTGGGGGTATTTGGTAGCTCCAAAGTCCTGATGAGGACATCTAGCACATCTCAGATAGAAAGCTTTTATTAGAAGTAGGCTATGGTTTTGTCCTGGGAATTTTTTCGTGAATAATACAACAATGAATGTACAGGAAAAACTGGTTGCCAAAGAGCTGTTGAAAACCACCTTTCCCTTTAAAACCCTTGGTCCTCCTGATGGTGTTGGACTGCACCAGCGTGGCCAATTGTCAGGGATGATCGGTGGTGGAGTCCAACATCTGGAAAGCCACAGTTCCCCACCCATGATTTACAGAAAATTTGTACATCATGTGCAGATATTACTACTACTACTAGCTTACTGGTTCTTTCTGAAAGCAGAGCCCAGAGAGGCTAACAACAAATATAAAAATACATCCAAAAATCCTAATAAACACAACATTAAAAATGAATTAACCAGCATAAAATACATTTACTCCAAACCAATGCAGTCAGTTGCACAGTAGTATAAGCCAATAGAGCTGCCCTCATTATGCTCCAAAGGCCAATACAAATAAATGTTTCAAGTTGGCATGTGAATGTAAATAGGGAACAATCTGATCTGTACTGGGAGTTTTGCACATAAGATGCCACCACTACTCTACTGCATGTACCACCCTCCCTCTGTCTCTTCCAACCCAGAACATATTCAACAAAGTCACCAACAGCAGAGTTTCCAGCCAATATTATGGTCTAGTCAGACCATAATGTGTTGTTTTTAAAAAATATTATTCATTTGTTGCAACGTATTTCTGCTGTGGGGCATCACATGAATCTTCAAGCAGGTTTCAAGGCAGGGACCATAGAGGTAGGAGGAAGGGGGCAGGATAGGAAGTAGACACAGGAACTAGAGGCAGGCTAGTGGAAACCTGAAAGGGGCACCACCTGTGGCATACCCCACAGGACCTAAGCCAGGTGATGTGTTGCCAAACTTCATTTTCCTACTTCCTCTTTAGCCTTACTTTGGTGGAGGCACTTCTCCATTACTGCGCAAAATTAAGAGATCCTGGACCAGCTCCACCACTTAGTTCAAAGCTGTGACTACAGGCTGCATGGGCGGCCTACTCATTTCATGCTCCAACACAAACATGGCTTTTATCTTGAAACACCCAGTTATTCCTCACAGTGCTTGTAGAGTCTCTCTGCTTTGTTTGCAGCAGGTGTGATACCACAGTAGGTGAAAATGGGGACAGGGCATCAATTCTTAATTCACCTATTTTTCTTGCCTTGAAAGATGACACTGGAGGACAATAATGGCAAGTTCCCACTTTCACCTCAACACAGTTACATGACTTGGATCTGCCAACATGCCATAGCTATGTGACATACGATTTTGTTTTCAGTGCTATGATCAGTTCCATTTGTGCAACTTCACTTTTTGCAGCCAGGCCAGGATTCCCATCAACAGATGCAGATCTTTCAGCTCAGGCAACACCCTCCCCTCTAGTTCAAGGTAAGCGTCTGTGGCCACCAGCTGGCTGCTATCTGTTGAAGATAAGCTTAAGTAAGCCAAGCTGCTTTGCCAAGCCTACCAAATCCAACAACAGAATCAGTTGCTTCTTCTTTCTTCTCTTTTAAGATCAGAGAACGAAGAATACATGTTCAGACAAGTTCTAAAAAGCCTCAAGGAGAGATTTCATAACCCAAGATACGACATATCCCAAGTTTTGGAACGATGAAGGGTGAATGTTATACCAAGGGAAGGTGGCATTTGCATCACAGGCCCCACCTAGCACCTGGTGGAAGAACTTGGTAATTAACTAGTACAGGTACCTGCTTAATGGGTTGCAGTACATGGAAACAGGCTATAACTTGTTTAATGTAGCATGAGGTTTCATACATACCTGTCTCATTCCTGACTAAGCTGAGTTAGAGGAAATGGCGTATGCCATTGGCAAACGTTGATCTGATACTGGGTCTGGGTCACCTTATCCGTTACTGAATCCGGATCAGTATGGTTTACCGATTGCGTGTCTTCTGCTTTCTGAAGGTCAGCTCTGTGGCTTAGTGGGAAAGCAGTAGAGTTGACCAGCCAAGTTTAATCAGATGTGCAATATTTGCCCTACAAACTAAGATGACTGGACAAAAAGCCACTTTGGCCTTCATGCCCACAAGGATAATTAATAAATGGAAGGGCAATGCAATGTAGACTGAAGTAGAACAATTATAGCATGCAGCCGTTTCTCCACCAGTTCCCTGTGTAGCAAGCAGGGATTTGGGCTTTATTCCACAGCAGATGGGAGCAGAGGATGAGAATAGTCTAATTGACGAACGATGTGGAAGCATGGCATCTGTATACTTTCCAATTGCCTTGCAAACTTATAGTAATTTACAGGGCTTCCACCTAGCAACCTCAACAAAAACATTCAAGGTTCAAAACTGCAGAAGTGAAATCATTCCAAAGAAGCTGTGGGTAGCAATCTGATTTTTAGAAACTTAAAAATCTTGCTATTATGGTTTGGGCTGCTGTAGAACACATGGTTTGCATTCCTCCGCAGTGCTGCTTCTGAAGTGATCCCAGTCTACACAGCAATGTAATTTCTGTCTTAAAAACACACACACAAGACTGCAATACAAAAAACAACAAACACCCTAAAATGCAAGAACGCATAAAACCTAAAAGTCTCTGCATCGCATCTGATACATAACTCCTAAACGCCACATTTGTGTATCAGTTTCAAAACCAGTGAAATGTAGCTAATAGACATTCATTCACAAATATGCATCAACTAGAATTATGAAATTCAAATTATTTATCCAAGAACTAATTGGATTGTAGAGCGGTTTGCCACTGGTATTTTGAATGTACTACAGTACTTCACACAGTGTTAGATTAAAAGCTGAATTACTGACTCATGCGATTGCTGCAATATTTAACTGTCCAGTAGGGGGAATACAATATACATATCAAATCTAAAAAAGGAAAAGCAATGTATTTTAATAAAATGGAAAAGGAAAAAAGACTTTAAAATGGAGACAAGAATGAATTTCACCTGGCTTATTTCTTTAGCACTACACCACAGGAAAGTTACAGTATTTGAGGTTCCTGTAAAACAAAGTGCATTTTAGTAAGCTTTCATCTATATCCTCTACCCCATAATGCCTGCTTAAGGCCTGTTTACACAGTTCTTTTCTTCTGACACATGAACAGTTAAATCTTCAGCCATACCCTGATGTGCCAGATTTATGATATGAACATGATTATCGTTAGGGTCAGGCTTTATTCTGGAACGACCTTCTGAATGCCTTGGCCTGGATGCAGACAAACAAAATGTTTGTCTGAGCAGTAGAGGAGCCTGTCCTGGGCTTTGGATTTGTCCATCTCAGTTGCAGAATCAGGATGAGAACACTGTGAAGTCTGGACCCTGCATGTTAACTTAAACAAATTAAGCTTAAATACTTTGGTTACATTGCGTGGAAAGGATCTGGGGGAACAGGATGTGATCTTGCAGCTTGCTCCTGACCTCCACACTGTAATTAAAAGGATCAGTAGCATTACGTCTACACAGAGGTACAGGTATGTGCCATTGAAAGAAAAGATCACCAGTTCTTGCATAGCCATTAAAATTCTCTTTATTACAATAATTTGTCCATTTTAATAAACACAGTTTGAAATCTCAGGTACACAGAGCAATTAAAACTTGTGATGCTTCCTAAATAACTTAAATTCTAATACATTCTAAATGTTTACAAGCCAATAATTAAACAAGATTGTGTGAACTCAATAAATAGTAACGTCTGGTCCAGTTCAAGTATATACCAACAAACACAGACTTAACAGAGACAGAAAAACCCTGAAAGCCTGATACTAAACTAGTGTGCAGGCCAGTAGCATAGTTGTCAAGTTTTTTTGGGGGGGGGGGCAATTCTTAGATTCTTTGGTTTTAGAATGAAAAATAATAATAATACATAGGATACTTAACACCCATTACAGTAGCAAGTAAATACAAATAAGAAAATATTACTAGTTCTATATACTTTTTAAAAAATTATCTAAGATACTTTGCAACACTTTATAAATAAGAAAGCTTTTTACATAGTAGTAAAAAATAGTCTGCATTGTGCTATACATACAACTTAATGTGTACAAATGACATTTGTGAAGAATTCAGTCAGGTATGAAAGTAGCATTTCTTAAGTTTCAGATTTTTGGTGCAAAAATTCCAAGCCAAGGTGGCCCATTGTTGCAAGAGAAGAGCTTCCCACCTCCACAGCTATGTGTGGTATCTCCCAGCAGGATATGCATCCTTCATTGAGAACTGCCCATGTCAGCATTTTCACTGATGGCAAAAGCAATATCTCCATGTTCACAGATTAATTATGTCTTTCCTGTAACAGTGTAAGAGTATTCATGTTTCTAAAAGCCAGCCGTAAACATTTATTTCTTTTATCGCTGGTTTTCATTTTTCTATTTAAGAGACTTAAAACTCTCTTATCCACCTTTGAAATTTTTATGCTGAAAGGTGGAATAAAATGTTTGAAAGAGGATGGATGCAAAGTTCAGTACACCTGATACGTGGGATTAGATGTTTGCTTGAAAGCCATGTCTGCCCCTGCCTCTTACTTACATTGCCTAGCCAAAGGTCAGGACTTCAAAGGCTCTAAAGTTTATGAATCTGAAATGTGCTGTTTGACCTCATCTCTGATGGTAATAAATGGAATGTTTCTGCCATTTAATGAAATGGAACCTAGCCTAGTGACAGCACACACTTACAAGATAACAAAGAAAGTTAACTGAAGATGCTGGTTCCCTTTCCTCCCACAAAAATACTATGAAACAGGTAATGTAAGGTTTTTATTGGGAGATCTTGGCAACTGGGCTATTTTTGTGTTAATTTACTCATAGATAAGAAAATTCTTAAAGGTGCCAATAGCAAGAAAATATAATATGGTAAAATTTATAAAGGCAGTGAATGATGGGAAGATACATTCTCCTATATTTTTCCTATAATTTCTCCAATTTTCTTTAAAAACATTAAAAAAGGAAATGCAGCAAATACACTTGCTCTGATTTTAGATATGGCTCAGCAACTCATATGGTACCTTGTGCATTTTTTAAAAGATCATCCTGTGATTAATGCTACTAACAGTTTTACAGAATCTCTGCATTTTACCACTCCAAGCCTTACTGAAACAACAAAAAAGTAAAGCAGTTTACTTTAGTGGAACTCTGGGTGATATAAACACACATATTGCTGAAACACAACTATAATAATACTATATTGGGCACCCATATCATCAACATAGAAATTAATGGAAGTGAAATTCAAAGTCTTCTCAGAGCATTAGCTGATCAATCATTAAAAACATTTTAATTAATTTAGACGGTGTGTCTGATCAACTGGGCAAATGCAGGGTATTTTTTCTTTAACTATATATCTGCCTTTCTTCCACCATGCAACTCAAAGCATACCAAATGCTCCTCAACCATTTCCCCATGCAGGCACAGACCACACCCAACCTGCTTAATTTCAGCAAGGCTGCTGCAACTTGTGTTTCCAACCATGCCCTGGGACCAAACCTCCCCACCATCATGTGCCATCACCTCCCTTCTGCATCCCTCATTGCACATTCTAAGATGGCGCAACAAGTATGTTCATCATCTGAGACAAAGAAAGATGTCCCTACTTTAGGACTTCTTTTATTCATGTGCAAATTTATGCAGACTTAATACACTTAATACACAGCGTTTCCGTGCGCTGCTCTGGTTCGCCAGAAGCGGCTTAGTCATGCTGGGCACATGACCCGGAAGCTGTCTGCGGACAAACGCCGGCTCCCTCAGCCTATAGAGCAAGATGAGCGCCGCAACCCCAGAGTCATCTGCGACTGGACCTAATGGTCAGGGGTACCTTTACCTTTACCTAATACACTTATACTGTCAGTTGACTAAGGTTTCTTAAATTGGGTGATGGCTCTGAGTGAAACAAAATTAAGTGCCTGGTTGATTTCTAAAATTAGGATGAATAAAACCTTAAGGAAAGAAGAGATGAGATAAGCAATCCTACCAGAGGCAAAACTTGGAACATATTTAGTCTTCTGAAATGTGTCAAGGCACTGAAGGGGGAAAGGGCTTCACTGCTTCTGCCCCCCACCCCAATGTGGATTGTAAGCCCTTTGAATATATGAACTGTGTGTATTTCATACAAGACATGGATATTGTTATCATCTGATTAAACCAATGTTATCAGCAGTAACACAACAATAACTTATAGATGTACTTACAAGACCTGTAGTTCACTGCTGGACTAGGTGATGTAAATAAAAGTATTTTATCCAAGGATTTTTCAGGTTATTTCTTCCTCACTCCCAGAATATTTTCACTAAACAATTTACTTGAACCAACACTGAGAGAATCCCTGAGAATTCTAGTTTAAAGAGAGCTGTTGTGCTTATTACAGGCTGAGAAAGTGGAGTTTTACTGCTATCAGATACGTCACTTTGCTTCACTGTATTTCAGGCATTGTTTTTAAATGGTGCTGTCAGTGTAAATGCATAGAACAAGCTTTTCATTATGCTTGCCTTTCAACGGTGCAAACAAAAGGTGCACAAGCAGGATCAGCAGAAAACCATTAGTGTTCACCTCATAGCTTTTTCTCCTCAAAGTGAGGGACAATCCCATTATCATCTTGTGGCAAACTGCTTTCTTTCTCATTCATCTTCAGATTCTCTTCTGCAAGCTGGGATAGGTACTTCTGTGGTGAATGAAATAATGAAAATATAAATAATTTGATTTTCAACCAGGTAACTTCATGCCTTCAAGCCACTGTCACAAATGCTTATGTCACTCTATAGGGGTGAAGATGCTTTGAGGGATAGGCTCATCTGATAGAGCATGGGACTCTTAATCTCAGAATCATGGATTTGAGCCCCATGTTGGGTGAATTCCTGAATTGCAGGGGGTTTGACTAGATGATCCTCATGGTCCCTTCCAACTCTACAATTCTATTATTCTAATGCTCACATAACTCCTAAGATGGAGGAAATACCAATAAGATATTTAGGCCCATAAACAGAAGTCAGCATAACCAGGCATTTACCAAGGCACACATGCCACCAAAGGACCCCACAGCTGAATGAAAGATCATTATTTTACACCACGTCTTATTATTGTTGATCTGCCTGCAACCTCCCCTCACCTCCTGCCCAACAGCAAGAAAACACTATTACCTTTTTTGTCACCCAAAGGAACAGGTGGGAGAACTAGCTAGGGATGAGAAGTACTGCCACAGCAGTGGCTGTGAGCTGTCCTCTTTTTCCTCACAACTAGATTGCTTTGTCAGCTTGTCCCTCTGGGCAGTGCAAGGAGGGGGAGCCACATCATTTGTGTTTAGCCAAACATTAATTCACTATTGGTTTGTTCTGTAACAATAGCTCTGTTCAGAGCTTGATTTGAACAAGGTCTAAACTTGGGAACATATGAAGTATTAAAGCAAAATACTTCTGAATACAGGTATGTGTAGAGAGCCTTCATCCGTCAAATTGAGTAATAATCCCCAGAATATACTGTCCAAATTATTTGCAGGACCAGGAAAGGAAGTGAAACACACCAGTCAATACAACATTTATAATGTTCATAACGTCCAGCCATTCTAGTGCTCAGCCATGAAGGAGAGTAGGATAGCCCATCCACGAGTTGCTTCACACAACATACATATACTCAGCAAGTGTATATGTACCAAGGAGTGTGGTGGAGTCTCCTTTGGAGGTCTTTAAGCAGAGGCTTGACAGCCATCTGTCAGGAATGCTTTGGTGGTGTTTCCTGCTTGGCAGGGGGTTGGACCAGATGGCCCTTGTGGTCTCTTCCAGCTCTATGATTCTATAAGTTTTAGATATATATTTGAGATGGAATTGTGTACACATAAATATGTTTTCCCACCACACATATCATTCATATAGAAATGCCAGGGAATTGGGATTGATGTGGTTTCATTCTGCCATGTACACCAAATAGTCAGTGTAGGGTTGTTGATATATAATGGCAGTGAGACCATTTAGAAATGGCATCCAGAATCTGGGCCAGTTTATCTATTGCGTTTGATATTAAGGGGAGGTGGTGGCTCTCCTATTAATTCCCTTACCCCTCCCCACTTTATGGCCCTGCTTTTGTATCAGGAAGGCTGCTTCACATCATTTCTGATCAGCCCCCAATTCCTACATGCCAAACTGCAACAGCAACTATGAACCACTTCTCTTCTGCTACTCATTGACATCACAGCCCTACACAGGGCAGTGCTCTTAGTATAGACCAGCTGTGCACCTAATGAGAAGCTGGATTTAGTATAAATGCACACAAGAGGTGTGGCGAAGCTGAGAACTGTCTAAGTGCTTCTTCTCCTGACTCCCTGCCAAGGAAATGCCAGTTATTTCACGCTCTTAAAAAGAGATTCATCTGTTGCTTAGGTTCACTAAAACCATTAATGTATATAGACTTTTAATGAGCAAATGCATATTTTTCCAGCTATTTAAAACTGCTTTGGTCTTGGATTAGTGGCTGCCCTAAAGGGAGAAAAAGAATCCTGAAGGCAAGCCTTTCACCTGTTGCCATCTCCCCTTTCACTTAGACTTGTGCGTGACTTGCTACCATGCTCTATACAGCATTCTGTATTAACTTGCAGCGTGCACTTCATTTTCTAGAGAAAGGCCAAGGCTGGGTGACAGTTAATCTTGTGATGTGTAACAATTTGATGCACAATTACTTTTGATACGAGCAACAAGGGAATTGAACCAAAGCTCTTTAGCTTCTAGTTGGTTTTGACAACTTGCAAGATTTAACAGAAGGCCTGAACTGTAATCGCACAAAATATAGAGGTCTGAAATGGCCAGCATTTATGATGAAAACAGCAATTGAAGTTCTTGAAAGTCAGGGCAGAGAGCTGTAGGCAAACACATATCCAAATAGAAAAGGCTTATTTATCCGAAACAGAAGTATGTAACATGGGGTTATAGTAAATCTTCAGATCTTGTTATCTATAGGTTGTTGTTCTGTACCAGAAAATCCAGTGACTTACTTTTTTATTCACTTCATTTGACACGTAAGATACTGTATATGTCTAAACCGCCCTGTGATCTTTGGATGAGGAGCGGTACAGCCATACCTCGGGTTACGTACGCTCTGGGTTACGTACTCTTCGGGTTACGAACTCCGGTAACCTGAAAGCGCAACCCGCGGATGCAGAAGCGTTCTGCGCAGTTCACACATGCACAGATGCGTTTGCGCATGCTCAAACCGCTACTTTGGGGGTTTTTGCGTGTTTGTTCACGTTGCGTACTTTTCGGGTTACGAAATGTAACCCGGAACCAATTACGTACGCAACCCGGGGTACCACTGTATATAAATTTAATACAGTGGTACCTTGGGTTACAGACGCTTCAGGTTACATACTCTGCTAACCCAGAAATAGTACCTCAGGTTAAGAACTTTGCTTCAGGATGAGAACAGAAACTGTGGCGGCCCCATTAGCTAAAGGGGTACCTCAGGTTAAGAACAGTTTCAGGTTAAGAACGGACCTCCAGAACGAATTAAGTTCTTAACCCGAAGTACCACTGTATAAATAAATACATTTTGAAAGAAGAAAGCAAAGAGAGAAAAGGTGCGCTTGAAAGTGAATTGGGTGTGCTTGCATTAAGACCTATGCTTTTTTAGTTATTAGAGATATAGGAGGAGTTCATTTGGTCTGTTTTGTTAGTAGATCAACAGAATTCTACATTCCTGAACTTGCTTGCAGATTGGAAGACAACTATTAATTGGATTATGCAATTCTCCAGATTTTGTGCTGCAGTTAGGGGAAATTAATCAAAATACATTTAAATGCATTGAAAAATGTGTACTTCACAGGCAGAGTGTACAAAATGTGTACAATTTACATTTAGGCTTAGAATGTTCACAGAATGAACGTAGACTCATACACTCATCTCTCCTCACTGCTGTCTTATACCAGGTGTTCAGTAATGAACTCAACAGCTAACAATAAATATCCCATTATTTGTACATGATATACAGCACGCATAGGGACACAGGTGGCGCTGTGGTCTAAACCACAGAGCCTAGGGCTTGCCGGTCAGACAGGGGCGTCGCTAGGGGGGGCGGTGGGGGCGCTACGCCCCGGGTGCCAGGGGAGGGGAGGGGTGACAAGCGGCGGCCCCTCCTGCCACTCCTCAATGGGAGCCCTGCTGCCTGGCACCCTGTCTGTGCAGCGCTGCTGCTCCCGGGGCGAAGGAGCGAGCGGCGGCGCATGGAGAGTGGCGGGAGTGGCCGCCGCTTGTCACCCCCACGCGCTGCTGCTCCGTTGCCCCGGGAGCAGCAGCGCATGGCCGAGAGAGCACCCCGTCCGTGCAGCGCTGCTGCTCCCGGGGTGACCAGCGGTGCGTGGGGAGTGGCAGGAGGGGCCGCCGCTTGTCACCCCCACACACCGCCGCTCCCTCAGTCATCCCGGGAGCAACAGCGCACGGCCCGACGGCGGAGTGCGCAGGCACACTCCGTTGTCGGACCGCCGCTTCCGCGGCCCCCTTTTGAGCCGCAGAACGAAAGGCGGCTCGTGGGGCTGCCGTGCGCAATCGGCGGGGAGCCGTTGATAGCACTCGGCAGCCCCACAAGCCGCCTTTTCGCTCTGCGGCCTAAAGGGGGCTGTGAAAGCGGCGGTGGCACTCCGTCGTGACGTCACAATGTGATGCCACGGCGCCCTGCCCCCAGGGCGTTTCCTTTCGCCGCCCCGGGTAGCGCGGAGGCTTCCTCCGCCACTGCTGTCAGAAGGTCGGCGGTTCGATCCCCGCAATGGGGTGCGCTCCCATTGCTCAGTCCCAGCTCCTGCCAACCTAGTAGTTCGAAAGCACGCCAAAGTGCAAGTAGATAAATAGGTACCACTGCGGCTTTCCATCCACTGCTCTGGTTCACCAGAAGTGGCTTAGTCATGCTGGCCACATGACCCGGAAGCTGTCTGCAGACAAACACCGGCTCCCTTGGCCAATAAAGCGAGATGAGCACCGCAACCCCAGAGTCGTTCGTGACTGGACTTAACTGTCAGGGGTCCCTTTACCTTTTATACAGCATGCATACTCATATACTCCCTGCTGAAAATGACTGCACTGCCTATGGATGTTCCACCAGGCACCCACCAAGCTGAGGATGTTCCAAAACACCTAGGTAACAGGTAGAAAGGAAGCCAGGCACCCCTGCAACATGCTTCTTCCCAGAGCATAGATGCCATGGCTTCAGCCACCCTTAGGAGGTGCTTTACTAGAAACAATTTCTAAGCTTTGCCATGGCTGCTATAACTCCCAAGTCTCCAGGAAAAGAAGATGAAGGGTTGATCCTAGAGGGCAAGACTGATCCATCCCCCTAATCTGTGTCATTTTTTGCCATAGTTGTATACTGCCCATAGACTATAAAATGCTGCAGTGAATGAGCAGTAGAACTGAAAAATGGGTTGAAAATAATCTAACATGGATTCACAAGTAGACAGTGTTAAGTGTTTCACATCACAAGGGTGGTGAACATGCTGGAGGTATGCAGTCCCAAGACTTGTTTCAGATACTAATTTGCATGTATAAATCAGTTGTTACCTGAAGATTTTTGTAGTGAACAGTACTTCTGCAATGACGAGTCTTTGCTGTCTCCTCATTTGTATAGAAAAGTCCACAGAGTTTGCAGTAAAAGCCAGTTCTGGGCACAACAAATTCCATGCCTATAAAACAATATTGACTTGCAATTATTACAGGGGTGGGGAGAGAATCAGATAGCATTAGAAATAAAATTCCTTTCGAAGGGGAGAAAAATGGTTTAACTTATTTTGGCGTCACCTGAATTTATAAAAGCATAGTGCTTTCACTGCTCAGGTATTTATAATTTCTCTATCAAAAATAACATAGAGTAATGTAGCATAGGAGGCTATCCTATATAGAGTCAAACCATAGGTCCATTGTTTCTCACTAGGTGGTCTTGGCTAAGTCACTTTTTCTTACCCTCTCTCCTACCTGACTGTGCCATCTGCCAGCCCTTCCTGTAACCTAGGGAATTGTGGTTTTCCTATTAGTCAGCCTTCAGGTCTGACCTGGTTGTAGATGAGGAGGCTGATCTGGTCTGTATTACCTGTGAACAGGGTGGTGTTGGTCTCACCCAGCTGTACCCACCTGGGTACTGGGTGGCACATCAGGGCAGACTTGAAGGAGAAGGAGGAGGAGGAGGAGGAGGAGGAGGAGGAGGAGGAGGAGGTTTGGATTTGATATCCCGCTTTATCACTACCCGAAGGAGTCTCAAAGCAGCTAACATTCTCCTTTCCCTTCCTCCCCCACAACAAACACTCTGTGAGGTGAGTGGGGCTGAGAGACTTCAAAGAACTGTGACTAGCCCAAGGAGCGGAGACACGAACCCGGTTCCCCCGATTACAGGTCTACCACTCTTAACCACTACACCACACTGGCTCTCTGAAGGTTGGGGAGCGGGAGTTGCTGTGGTCTATAGAAATTCTCTCTCTCCAGGCTCTCTGTCCAGTGGGGGCCTTTTAAACTCTCTCTCTCTCTCTCTCTGTGTGTGTGTTATTGTTTTTGTTTGTTATTATGGTATGTATTTTTGTGTCTCTATATAGTAAACAGCTCTGTGATCTGCAGATGAAGGGTGGTATAGAAATAATAAATAAATAAATAAATAAATAAATAAATAAATAAATAAATAGCAGACCTTGTGCTGCCAGAATGGTTGAAGGTAGCTTAAATAGATCAGGTGGCAGGTCTGATATACATTCAAGAGGTGAAGATAAGCTGTCATGAATTATTAAATAGATGGGCACCTTCTGTCAAATATTAGAAATGATGCTTATTGTAAGTATCTGCCTTTAGAGATGTACTTTTTTGTCTGGTAACAATGAGACTGATATTTATGTTAAGTTTATTTTTTATACTTGTCATGGATTATATTTTTGCAGTGTATTGTATATGCATTAATAATAAATACTGACCTACCTTGCAGGCTTCTTGTTAACAATTATATAACATAATTCATGAGAAGGGCTTTGAACACCAAGTTACTGACTAAATAGAGGCTCATCCCCTGTATTTGACATCTCTGTCCCAGTTTCAATGCTATTCAGTGCCTCTGGAGAAAATCAAAAGGTCGACTTGACTCTGTCTATTTTTAATTTATTCTTTCCCCTTATGTCACTAACCTGACTGAACACCACTATTAATATATTGCCTAATGCCAACTGAGTGAGAGCAACATAAACTTCTCTTTTCAGAAGCCAGTAACTCTTTTAAATAATCTGAAACAGATACCATGGTTTTCTTGCAAAACAAATGTATTGTAAAGAGATAAATGTGGGTCCCTTGTAATAAGACATACCTAGCGGAATGCTGAGCTCCGTAAACACATCTTCTTGTTCCCATGATGGTGAAAAGTAAGATCTTTTGGATTCCACCTCTGGGAAGTCAGTAGTTTTCATTTCCTGATACCTACAATTTGCTTTGAAAGCAAAAGGATACTGAGTAAAATCAGTTTTGTGCAATATTTATAACCCAAACCCAACATATTTTCTAGATCAATCCAGTGTTGCTTCTACACTAAATATCCCCCCAAATCAAGTTTTAAAGAGAATTCACATGACATGGTTGACATACATTGCATTCCAGTGTTTTCTGAGAGCTACAATAAATATACATATCTTCTCTTGATTCAGACCTCAATAAGGAATAGCTATAATTTTTAGGTTAACAGATGGCAACTCTAGGCTTTAGAAGTTGGCAAGCTATATGTGGATTGAAGATCTGTCAGAAGGACTCCTACAATCTGAGCCTCAGTCACTGAGAAAAGAAACATGCTGATAGTTTGCCAAGAATAACAGGTTGTTTTGTGCTGTGCCTGGATGGGTAACATTTGAATTCAAATTGTCACAAAGATCAGCTAGATAAAGATATTTAAAGTTAGCTGTGTCTTGAGGCTATACAACATCTGAACCACAATCCCACTGTCTGAATACCAGCTATAGCCATGGCCTTTGACTAGAACAACAAATTCTGAACTATTAACATAAGTCATGAACAATGAAACATATGGGTAACAAAAACAAATCAGAAAAAATAAATTACTATGCTCTGCCATGAAAAAAGAATGAAATATGGCAATCCCAAAAGCCATTTCATGCCAAATTAATCTTTTAAAGATATCTAAGGAATGTTTTTTTATTATCAACCAGACATAAATAATTTAGTTGTTGACCTGGTCTTCCCATTAACAATTCTAAGTAATTTAAGCTGGGTGCTCCAAAGGTTTAACTCAACTTGTATGAACCCAGAAGTGACCATAATGACAGATGTCTCTTCCAGAACACTTGCTTGATACATATCTAATTTCCTTGACACCAACTGAATAAGAACCTTAATTTTGACAGTCCTGTTCTTCAACTGAGTTTCTTCCTAGGAAAATCACAATACTTTGAACAATGTTTACTCTTAATGACAAAATAACTGAAAACACTGAGCAGAAAAAGGACAACAAAACTAATCTAACAAAGGGAGAAAAGGAAAAATATACTAGTTACCCGGTGCCTTTTGATGTTCCTGACTTCCACAGCTTGTTTCCTCCTGGGAGTTTTTTACCAGCATTTCCATAGCTTTTCTACTCTCACTTTCTAATGATTCCATCTCTTTATCATCATCTACGAGTGTGTCATTCTGCTGGAAGAGCTCTTCTTTTGGAGGATCAGAAGATACACACTGCTCTTCCAACCTTAAATGAATGTTAGTGCTTTCTTTTATTTTTCTTTGCTTATCATGGTAATCAGAATCCCTTAGAGGTCTGTCTTCTTGCAATTCATCTGGCTTCTGCTCAGTGTCCAGATTTAGATGTGGTGCTTTATCAGCTGCATTATCACCTTCAGAGCCAGGGAGATCCCCTGCGTTTTCCTCTTCTGACCCTAAGCTTGATTCCATTGCGTTTGATTTGTCTTTGCTTCCACTTAATAAACTGTGCTCATTCTTCACCTGTAATCCAGCAGCTAAAGAACTCACTAAAGGACATTCTTGATCTTTCTGACCTACTGTTACTATTTCTTCAAGTTCAGTTATATCCGGTTCCATTATAAGGTCATCTTCTCCCACCTCATCTACAGTTACTAGCTCTTCCATATTAGTTGGATACCAGGTCTCAGCTTCCATCTCACTTCCGCTCTCCCAATCCTGTAACAAAGATGTACATCACATTGTGAATATGTCAATAAAGAGGATATTATTGGAGGTCCAGTTCAGATGCAACAACACACCATGGTTCATTATTTTAATAATGAGTCACAGTAAGTCACAGGTTAACATGTTCCCTCTCTCCCTTATTATTATTATTATTATTATTATTATTATTATTATTATTATTCACATATGGAGATTGAAAACACCTGCTTCCCCCTTTTTAAAAATACTGTACTGTTTTTATTTATTTTCATGGTACAGAAGATAATTTTTGAGAAAACAATTGTTATAACAGTAAAGAACAAGTAATTTGTCCTGATAAAATTATGGACCTTTATCATGCCATGTGTTAAGGTATCATTTGATTACTCTAAGAGATCACACCACATTTTCCTGAGTGCTGGGAAATTTTATAGCTTGCCACTCCTGGTATATCACAACAATGAGGAATCCCTGGTGAGGCTATTCCATTAGGCCAAGTGGGGAACTGCCCCATTATTCACAGTCTGCCCCACCTGTTTGCTTATTTACAACCAGTTCAGGGGATGCACTGTGTTACCTTCTCCTTAGTGCCTCAGTGTTGCCCTTGTAGATGAAGATGGTCTGGAGAGTGGCCACACAAGAAAAGGCCTTTTCTGTGGTGACTCCCCATTTGTAGAATGCTCTCCCCAAGGAGACTCTCCTGGCATCTTCATTACATATCTTTAGGCACCAGGTGAAAACATTCTTCTTCATCTGGGCCTTTGGCTGATTAATCCATCTATGGCCTTTAAAATATGTTGGGGGTATTGTTTTTGTTTGTTTGTTTGTTTGGCTGGTTATTATGTTGTTATTATGTTATATATTTTGTGTTTTTATACTGCAAACCACTCTGTGATCTTACGTGGAAGGGTAAATTTAATAAATAACAACAAAGGGATTCAAAGTAGAATTAGTTGGCTCTGCAGCTCATTGGTTCCAGCTCTGCCCCTCATTGGCTTTGCCTACTCTCAGGCTCCCTGCTTTCTGCCCTACCAGTCCCAATGTGCATCAGCCACCACAGAAGAATAAAACGGCCAATAAAACCCAATAAAACGGCCTGGCAGAAATGCTAGGAATTTTTAGATGGACGATGATTCAAAGTTGAAAAAAGATTTTGATATCAGCCATAGGAACGTTTTGCCTAACAACCTTTGCTTCTGTTCAAAAGGCTGCATATGGCACACATCAGCTGTTAGAATCCTTATGTGTGCCCAATGCAGTGTGCCTATGGCTCTGCTGTTGTAGTCCCATTTGAACTTTTGATCTTACTATTTTTCATTGTTATGACAATTTTTGTCATATGCCCTAGGAGGAGAAATTGTAAAGGGTTGGGGGCAGGAAACTTCCAAAAATATAAAAGCTAAGCCTATTTGTTTCTCTCCTGTTTGCTCTATTAAACTTATCCTTCTAGTGTCCTAGAAAGGCACGGAGGGCAGATACTCTTGGGAGATCAGTTTCCTGCTGCTATAGATACTACTAGTTTTTGCATCTGATGATCAGCTCATGACCCTAAAGATATGATGTTGGAAAACATCCAAGGACATTGGCCTGTGTTTCTTCAGAGCTGGACTGGGGGACTAGCTTTTCACTTATGTATCATTTCAATAAGTTCTCACTTTAACTTTATTTAATTTGCTCCTGCTCAAAGTGACAAGTGGGCCTAATGCTTGGAATTAATTTTTAAAACTCTATAGCTTTTCAAAGATGCCAAATTTTTGAAAGCCAGTGCCAAGTATTCGAAGCAATCTAAGTGTGTGAAGAACAACTAAAAAAAGAGTCTGAGGATCTGTCCAAAGAAGCAAAGGTCATGATGACATAATTTGTAAAGCCTTTGGGTGAAATCCAGTAGTGTCCTTCTACAAGCAGAATACACACCATTGGAGCAATGGATCTTCACCCCTGCAGCATCCCACATACTCCCATAAAATGCTGCAGAGGTTTGGGGTACTTTCTGGAGCAGATTTGGATGTGGGGAGTTGTGGGAGGAAGAGATGAAAGGGAAGTCCTCCTCTCACAACAATGAGTGTCATCCCCACACCTAAATACTTTTGGAAGTGCCCTTCCAGACCCAATTCAAAGTGCTGCTTATTGCCTTTAAAATCCTAAACAGCTTGGGTTCTCTGTGCCATACAGAGAGCCTCCTTCTGCATTAACTTCTTTTCAGTAAAAGTTAGAATCTGCTCCCCAGACTGTAATTGCATTTCTGGCTTTTAGGGGGCACACAAAAACTTACCGGTAACTATTTACAAAAAATAATAATAATTAATTAATTAATCAATCAAATAAATCTGGTGGCTGTTTTTTAAAATTAATATAACTGTACTGGCTATTGCTATTATTAATAGACCACCCTTCCTCATGATGGAGCACAGGGCAGTCATCAACATAATAAAAAGCACAGCAATTGTACACAATAATTTAAAACATTTAAAAACAGCCTGATAAAATTATAACTTTATACAGCAGCAAAATAATGCAAGACCCATACAAAACATATGTCCCCAAAGTCTGGATGAACAAAAACATTTTCAGCTAAAATCTGAAATTTGACAGTATTAGATATGATCACACTTCCCTAGTGGGGGAAAATATCCTACTGTTGAGATGCTGCCACTGTGAAGATCCTGTTTTAAAGCAACACACCACAGGCCATGCTCATGAATGTGTTGCCTTCCTGAAGATTTGCACCTTCAATGTGCTATGTGTTTCTATCTGATTTTAGTGTTGTTTGTATTTTTCATGTTTTTGATTATATATTGAATATCTGGCAGCCAAGTGACACAAGAAATTTTCAAACAAACAAATTTTACATCAGATATCAAGGCCCATGAATGTATAAATCTCACCTTTTCTTTTCTTGAGTTTTCCATAGGTTCTTCTGCTTCTTTCATCTGCTTATTTGCAGGAAAGGGGATCTCCATATTAGAATATATATTTTTAACCTAAGACAGAGATTGTCTATGGGTGAAGACAGATGTAATATAAAAAGTGAACTTAAATTGCATCCCTTATTCATGATGTGAGCCCTCTTCCTCCCGCCTTCACAATTTGATGGATGGATGTACATACTGTACCAGAAAATCAAATGCTGATTTAGTGGAGGCCTCATCCACACTTCCACTTGTCCCGTGCCTAGAAAGCATGGGTCTTAGCAGTATTCTGCTTGACTCACGCTTTCTAGGCATGGGTCCAAGCAATTTCCCCCTTGTCCTACTGCTTTCGCAGGGAAAATCTGCTCTTGAGTTCTAAATAAGAACAAATGGGAATGTGCAGAAAACCCAATTGTCGCTTGCTCCAACTGAGTTCTAAAGAGCAGTTTACCCTGGGAGAAAGCAGTGGAACAAGAGGAAGTGTGGATAAGCTCTTATTGTTGCCCTTTCTCCCAGGTTATCAGATGGGTTACCTGGTTTAGTTTTGCTTTTTTAGAATTAGAGAGTTGCATGTGTATCTATCAATCCATTCATTGTGTTATTTGAACACAAATTATAAACTACTCTGGGGGTTTGGGAGCAGGAAGCTTTATTGATAAAATGATGAGGTGCCACTCAACCAGTGCTGGACACAGCCAGATTTTTCTGCAAGGGACCTCTGTTTTTTCAGAGCTAGACCCCTGGAGAAGATTACTATATTCAGATTTAACACAGTGAAGGTGCTTCCAAATTCAACTTGCTTGCTGCTCTAAAACTGTTTTGTCTGTCTTCGCCTATCACTGGGTGAGGGTCATAAATTTTAAAAAGCATTATCTTGTAAAGGCAGTCACATGTAAAAAACACTACCTCATTCCCCTATGCAGAAACACTTACTTTGGAACTATCAACTTCTGAATTTGAAAAAGTGGCCAGGATTCAAAGAATCCCCAAACCCACTCCTTGAACTTAAGCTAGCAGCTACCATGTTGCATAGCAAGCAATGTTGAAACTGAGGAGAATTTGAAAAGTGGTCTGTGATGCCTCATAGGAATTAATTATTCAAAGATTTCTTTATTTTTACTGCACTCTGCAAGCCTCCCCTCCCCGCCTCTTTGTGAACTTAAGCTGATCTAAGACTGAGTTTAACATCTGGAAGACATACTAGAATTAGATATTTAGATAGTATCAAACATTTGAAAAACACACATTGTAATTAGATATCAACAATCTGTTTTCAGATTTGTCAGGTTATAAGTCCTTGTGGCTCAGAACTTTGATGACTAATGTATGATAAAGAATGTATAATTGACTTGGAGATTATTGTGCGCCGCCAATGTGTTGCATATATTATACTGGATCTTTGGATCCCAGCTACAAAGAGCAAGGTAATAATGCTGAATACTGGAGTTATCAGAAGATCCAGACAATAAGTTACTAAAGTCCATTCACTGTAAAAATGTACTGTAGGGATGCACATTCTTAACTTGTACAACTTAAGGTAAGGATTTGCTATTTTGAAATGTCACAAAATCAGTGAATTACTGGGCCCTTCCACATTATGACAGTTATGAAATCAAAATGAATGTGATCCAGTTCTCAGGATAGTAATTATAACGGGAAATATTGTAAAAGTAATTAGATTATAATTAACAGTAAGTCACTTCTCAGCATAAGTAATGATACCCTGGGCAGGGATATACAGTTGTACTGAACATTACACTAAATAGCTTTATGCAAATTTTATCAAATGTGACTGCCGCTCCATAGCGATAATCTGCACCAGGAATGCATCTAAATCAAACTGTTGCAATATGTTTCTTGGGTATCTTTTTCTATTCTATTCCATTGGAAACTTAAGCTTGTATGTCCTTGTGATTTTTCTTAACAACATCATTTGCTCCTAATTTCAAATTCCTTAATTAACTAATAAACAACACACAAATTCTTAAACAGTCAGTTCCATTGAGGTTGTTCACTGGCAGAATGACAAAGTGGTGACTTATATAATCAACACAACAGTTACACATAATATAATATAATGTAATGTAATTAATATAATAATATATATAATATAATATAATATAATATAATATAATATAATATAATATAATATAATATAATATAATACAATACACGAGGGGGTGATGCCTGCAACATGGGGGGAAATTATTTAATCTGATTTGTAAAAATAAGCAAGGAGAGATAGTGTTGATGGGAGTCTAATTTACATCTGTGCATGTTCATTCTGTAAATTCACATTATATAGAAGAGGCACTTTTAATTACAAAGTGTCTCATAATTTTTTTAACTTCCAATAGTAATTTAAATCACTTATTACCTCATTTTCAGTTCCTGTCCCTGTCTTCACATTAACTCTTTCAGCCTCATCAGGTACCTCTCCCTCTGACTTTTTATCAGAATCCTTGAATTTTTCCTTATCACTTTGCTTTTGCTTGATACTGTCAGGGACCTTGTTGGGTTTCTGTTCTAATTTTTCTTCACTTGTTGGATCTTCACAGTGAGAATACTTGTGTTCTTTCAATCTTGCTTCTTCCTTCCTTTTACACTTTGGAGCGGTATCCACTGTCTGTTTTGAATACTTATCAGATTTTTGCTTTGTTGGTTTCCTATAATAGTCTTCTTCTCTGTTCTTATATCCAGGCAAACCATGAACCCCCTTTGCACTGGGTGACCCCCCTCTTAAATATTTTTCTCTGTAGCTTCTGGTTCCTTCAGAACGTTCTTCCGAGTCTATTTTATCCAAATGGCGCACATAATGTTTTCTCTCATGCACCCATGTGTCAGTCCTATCTCTTTTCTCTTCCCCATTCTCTCTCCAGGGCATTGATTCTCTTTCTTCCTCCCTTCGGGAATATGAAGACTGATCCCATGGCTCTCTTCCATTTCCCCAGTCTGTCCAGTTTGTGCTCAGCGGACTATGTGGGGAGCTGCAGGAAGTAAAGCTTGGAGTGTGTGATCTTGGGGAAAGAGAACGGCTTATAGGGCTGCGAGACCGAGGCCTTTCAGGTCCATATCTATAACACAAAGAAAAAGAAGGATGCTACTTATTATTCTTACCATTGTTTTATAATAGTTTTATAATATTTTATACAGTACCACTTTTCAATCACAAGACAGAAACACTAAAGCAGTTCATACCATCATAAAACACTATAATATCCAGTAACAATCAATAATAATCAGTAAAATACCAAAGACATTTAAGAAACCAGTACTAATGGCCATAAAACATCTGAGTAAAAGTTCTTCCGAAATAAAACAGGGATAGAACAATCCAAACCCCATCCTCTGCCTGTGGGGCTTTATGGAGTGGCAGAATCACTTCCACATCTGCAGACCAGCTTCTTACAGTGGCAGCAAAGAAACAGGGTGGGGAAGGAACAAGTGGTGTTCAGCCATATCAGGTCTTTGATGACCTTAGATGTTTCAGGGCCTTCTGTTAGAATCTGTTGGTGATGAAACTGCCAGAGGGCTTCATGCCTGATGTGAGAAGATAAGATACTTATCTCTGCTCAGTCCAACCCCTCAACCCCTCAGTCCAGCATAAGGTTCTCAGCCTTAGTCCCTAAAGTGCCACAACAACCTGCATGTCTTTCTATTTATCTCTAGAAGTATACTGTGTCTGTATAACAATATTAAGCATCTAAATTGCTTTAAAATGGTTAAAATTACACACAGCACTGCATTGTAAGTAAACATTTGTACAGTACATGTGCAAAAAAGGAGGATTTATTAATTTGTACTTCTGCTAGCGGGCGCCGAGGAGAATACTCCTATGTCTGTCTTAGATCAGGCAGTTAATTTGAACAGTATAACTATCGCATAGCAACAAGAACAAAAATAAAATTGCATGCAAACAGTAAGGATGATAATGAATACAGATTTGTTCACATAACCAAACAATTTGATGATTTTGAGCTGAATGCATATCCAGCCATCTACACATATATAATGACTAAAGTACCTTAACTACAAGTACCTTAACTACAAGCAAAAAGATCATTTATGAGTTAATCTACTAGTTTTTTGTCTTAACTTCAGACAACAATAAACAGGAAATAATAGAAAGTGAATTAATATTTTATTTAAAACTGGTATTTCACAGTGTCTGTGCATTTGGCATTTTCTTCTTGAAAATTTCAGAAACATGCTGTAGTTTGTGCTCAGCATATTTTACTGAGAATGTCAGTATTTCAGCATGCATTTTCTTAATATAGCAAACATTTTTTAAGTATCTTAACTTTTCAAAACAAACACATTTCAAATCAAAAAAGTAAAAGCTGTTGTTCCTAGCTTTAGACTTGCAGAAATGTGTCCTATCTGCCTATTTTTGTATTATCCAAAAGCATCTCTGTTCCATAAAGCAATCTCAGCCTCTTTCTGACATCAACTGTTAACACTGTGTAATACCTGTCTGTCTCCCGCAACATGTCCCGCTCCCTCTGAGAATGGATGTCTTGGATTATAGCTGCCACATTCTTACCTGGTTTCTAAGCCAAATATAAACATACAGATTAATAATTGTAAATAAGCTTCACACTTCAAGCTATTTAAAGAGAAGCACTGGTATGAATATTTTATTTATTTTATTATGCTTGCATTGCAGAATGCTATGACTTAGTTTCTTACTGTTAAATAAGAGAAAACTAATGAACTAAAAACAATTATTCAATTGGCAAGAAACCATTTGGTTAAAGAAGTTGCTAAAGACAGTACAAGACAGTACAAGTGAGAGCAGCAGCATAGTATCTGATATTCCGTCAGTCATGTTGCTGCTGCATACCAGGACTGTAACAATGAAAGGCAACACGTAGACCAATAAACAATCAAGGCACTAATTCATTAAACGTAACAAACAACCCATAATACAGGACCACATACTTTTGTAAATATGGTTCCTAACATAAAAGTCTCTGAAAGTAATATACCGGTAAGTCATATAAGTCTTTTAAGTGACCACTATGATTAATGTATGTCTGGCGATACAATGATCAGTCTCAGGATGCACGTAGATGCACGTGGAGTGGTGCCAAGGTGATCGTGAGGACAGTGATCCGGATAATCACACTGTTTCGAAATAATCTTCCTCAGCATGACTATAAAAAAGAATGATAGCAACGATGACCCGCATATGCATGAGTACTGGTAAACAAAGTCTATAGCAAAACATGTATCATAAAATTAACATAAGAATTAACAACAGAGTTAACAATAAAAGAATACATACCACAACAATAAAAGGAGTAGTCTTCTAAGGTACCACTCCACGTGCATCTACGTGCACCCTGAGATTGATCATTGTATCGCCAGACGTACATTAATCATAGTGGTCGCTTAAAGAGACTTATATAGAATCATAGAGTTGGAAGAGACCACAAGGGCCATCCAGTCCAACCCCCTGCCAAGCAGGAAACACCATCAAAGCATTCCTTACAGATGGCTGTCAAGCCTCTGCTTAAAGACCTCCAAAGAAGGAGACTCCACCACACTCCTTGGTAGCAAATTCCACTGCCGAACAGCTCTCACTGTCAGGAAGTTCTTCCTAATGTTTAGGTGGAATCTTCTTTCTTGTAGTTTGAATCCATTGCCCCGTGTCCGCTTCTCTGGAGCAGCAGAAAACAACCTTTCACCCTCCTCTATATGACATCCTTTTATATATTTGAACATGGCTATCATATCACCCCTTAACCTTCTCTTCTCCAGGCTAAACATACCCAGTTCCCTAAGCCGTTCCTCATAAGGCATTGTTTCCAGGCCTTTGACCATTTTGGTTGCCCTCTTCTGGACACGTTCCAGCTTGTCAGTATCCTTCTTGAACTGTGGTGCCCAGAACTGGACACAGTATTCCAGTATTCTTACCTGTTAGGAACCATATTTACAAATGTATGTGGTCCTGTATTATGGGTTGTTTGTTACGTTTAATGAATTAGTGCCTTGATTCTTTATTGGTCTACGTGTTGCCTTTCATTGTTACAGTCTAAGGGTTTGCAACACAGGGGTTAATTGGTTGTTGACTTGAGCTGCATACCAGGAGGCAGAGGAGAAGGAGCCAAGAGGGCACAGTGCATTTGCAGTACACCAACCTTACTCCTCCTGATAAGCAGGAATAACAGAGTTGCAGGTCAAGTGAGTCTGCTGCCCCACTATGGCATCCATTGCTGGCTAGTGACTTTACATTTCCACTCAAACTGCTGAGAAATTACAGCTATTAAGAGCCCTAATAGACACAGTATTTAGACAATATTTATATGGTATAGTATCTCATCCTGTGGTTAGTTCCAGACAAGGCTTTTTTTTCCTATAGAAAGAGGTGCTAGAACTTGTTGACTTTTTTAGGGGGAGCACCACCCCAAGTTGTTGACCTGAGTGCTGTGCCGACCTCTGCCTCTGTTGGCACTGCCACACTACAGAGGTTCTGGAACACACAGAAGAGGTGCCGGTATTCAATTCCACTGACCTCCGGCTAAAAAAAAGTCCTGGTTCAAGATTTACTATGGTCTTGAAACAGGGTGGATATGAGTAGCAGTGTGGTTGACCTAATTCCCAGATTTGTCTGTTCGCTGGAACAGATACATGGAGCCTACAGAACTGAAGCAGCCATGCAGCTGAAGCTACCATTCCACATTACAAGTACCCAACTGATCATCTTCACTTGGCAATTATTTTTACCCACCCAACATTCCATTCAGCCCACACTCACTCCTTTCACAGCAGGTTCATACTGAGCACGTGTGGGCGACATACTTATGAGAGTCACTGACTAACACTGGCTACAAAAAATGCCTTTTTAATAAAAACTACAAATATGTCACACAACTCATCAGCAATGGCACAAGCTACACGTTTCCGTTGATATATTGTTTACAGAAAAGCTCCATAGATAAAGTTTTGCTGAAATCGTCTCTACACAGGAGTTTATTACCTAGAGTGGTTAACTATCAATCCCAATTCCCAGGGAACACAAGGTCTGTGAGGGGAATAGTGGTCTTCTAACAACTCTCAGCACTCTTAAAAATCTACTGTTCCAAGGATTCTTTGCAGGAAACCATGACTGTTTAAAATACTATGATAGTGCTTTAAATGTTTAGATAGTGCAGATGGGGTCTATGGGAGAAATCAGGGGTCTTATTTGTCCAGTACTTTAGTCAAATATTCAGTCTAAGCAGAAAAGGCAGGCTTGCCCAATAAATGATACCACAGGTATATAAACAATGACATGGTGAAGGGGGAAACAGTGGGAAAGAATTTATGAAAGCTTATCTGAAAACAACATGCAGTACTAGCAATGAAAGCAGTTGAACAACTAACACCAAAATTCACAGAAAGACAGGATAATTAATTTATTTACCTTCAACTGAAGTTCTCTGTATCTTTTAGACATTCTAATGAGCAATTTGTCATCATTTATTATTGCAGGTTTTTCTTTGTAGTACTGCACCATAGCCTGAGCTGCTTCAGTGTAGGCCATTTCTAGAAAAGCCTGTTATAATACAGAAACTGTTTATAGTTCTCTTTGTATTTTAGATCATTTAGTAAAAAAAGAAGAACAACATGACAAAAACTGCATCTTCATAGTATATTAAAGTGAAGTTCATTAGAATAAATATTAAGATTATCCTAATATATTGTGATATTTATGTGTAGATAAGTAGACACACTTATATCTCTACTAATCTATACACACACAAACACAAACACACACACACACACACACACACACACAGGCATAATTTTAGTTACACAGAAAGACAGGACACCAGTATCTTCCACTGATATGTGAAAGAAAGTAGCTTGGTAGATGCATCTTGTAATCAAGGATGTTGAAAGGACAGTCTGCTAAGATTTCCATCTTGTGCAAAGCTACTAATGGTACAAGAGTCTTGCCCTCCTTTGCATCTAGCCACACAAGGAAAAATATATCCCGAGCCCTGTGAAAGATTTCAAGTAATTTTCATGGGACCGGGTACAAAAAAATTAGTAGTACAGAAACTCATAAATGTGGGTTTTAAAAAAATGATAATTGATTACTACAGTTTAACTACAAGCTATATGCAGAAGGAAAGGAACATTGGCCTCATTTACAAATCATGGTAATCCAAAAAGTGGTTTACTGAAGCTGTGCAAACTGATGCATTCTGGAGAGCAGCCTGTACCCACTTTGCTCTGCCCTGGTCCTTTGAGCACAGTGCAGCAGCTAAATCAAGCTGTGGCGTAGCATGTTATCTGAATGAACTGGGGATTGGGTTTAAAGTTTCTCTTCCTTAACCATGATAGGGGTTGGGCGAGAAATTTGGTTCACTTTGCATTTCAATATGAACCTACCTAATTGACATTCCTTAAAACAATATGCACGCTGAAACAGCCTTCCTTCAAATTTCACACTTCTGGATTTTACAATGCATTTTTCACCTGGGCATTGTTCCATCATTGCAAGTGCCAGCTTATTTAACATCTCTCTCTATTGCTAGCCACCACTTTGCTTTTATCAAAGCACGTTTTAATGTCTTCCCCTCAAACGTCCTTTTTCATAGATTTTCTAAGAGCCAAGTCTCGGATTTATGTGCCTGTGATAACCGTTTGATTGAAACCCTACATCACATAGTGTTTATCTGCCCTCTATATTGTGCTGCCCGAAAGAATTTATTGCTTCCACTAATTCAAAAACTGCCGGGGTATTTGGAAGAGTCTCATCTTGCTCTTTTGTTGCAAGATTCTGATACGATTGTAACTCTATAAATGGCAAAAAATTTAACCCCAGTAGTGACACTCAAGGGATGCAATGGATTGTTATACACAACTTGAAATTTTTAATTTCCATTATAATTTATTTAATTTGTATATCTTTTAACTTATTCTGTTCCTAGTAATTGTAAATCAGAATGTGCACATTTTCTCTGTTCTTGTTTGTTATGTCTATGGGCTTAAAGCCGAAATAAAGTAATCTGTAAACAATGCATTTTTCCAACCAAATAATGTGTGCAAAAATGTTTATATTAGGAGAAAGCATGCCTAGTGAAAACAGCATACAAAAATGAGTTATATAAGGAAAAACTGCTTTAAAAAATGCATATATATCTATATAAAGGCCAAAATTGCATCCAAAATGTGTATTATCAGGAGAAATGTGCATTACAGTTCTGATGAAAGTTACTGAATAAAATTGCAAACTAGTGTGAAAAAGTGGAGTTGCAAACTTAAGGTAGGAAAAATGAGAAATTGAGAGACACAAAATCGATAAGATTTATCCATCCTTAAGATTGGCTCTTAAGAGCGGACAGGAAAACCTAACCTATACAAGGATGTTCTCCTCCACTGAGAAACAGTCACTAAAGCCACTAATCTCCTACAATGCAGTCCTGTGTTTGCTTGACAAAGTTCCTGTAAAATATGCAGGCATCTGAAAATACAATGATCTAAACTGGGCATCTGAACTCAATTCACCTTATAAATAAAACAAGCAATTATTCTGGAAGAACTAAAGAGCTAACTACACACAGTCACTTTTGAAATAACTACTGCACTTTAAGAAAATGCAATTTATGTTAAAAACTCAAACAATACATTTACATATTTATGCTTTTATTATAGCATACAATAAAAAGAAGGACATACTTGATTGGTAGATTTCATAAGGATATAATTTGTGACTTTTCCAAAGGGAAGTCCAAGATTAATGACATCATTCTCTGTACAGCTTCCTTCAGGAAGATTACAGATGTGTACTACTCGACCTGGTGTACTTTTCCTTTGTGGCAGCTGAAATTATTAAAAATAAATCTAGATGCAGATATCTACAAGAGCATCCAACCAGACGCATACAGTGGTACCTTGACTTACGAATTTAATCCGTCTGAATGCACATTCGTAGGTCGAAAAATTTGTAAGTCGGAAAAAGCGATTTTCCCATAGGAATGCATTGGAAACGAAAAATTCAGAAAAATTTGTAAGTCGAGTAAACCGCATCTAAAATTTGTAAGTCAAGTAAACCCCATCTAAAACCGCCAACGGATGTCCTTCGGATGTCGAAAAATTCGTAGGCGTGCGGGCACTTTTTTCATTCGTAAGTCGAAAAATTCGTATGTCGAGGTACCACTGTACTTTAAAAAACCCTCTTTCTTAACTTGCACTGTATAGGAGTACAAGCCTTAAAGGCAAATCTATGTGTTGTCTTTCTCCTGTAATTCTATACATTCATTTCATATCTCAGATATTTCAGTTTTCCATACATTGCTCAAAATGTATTAAGATCAGATCTAGTAACAATAAACACCTTGATCAACAGTTAGGACAAAATGGGATTTAAATCTATCCTAGCCATAATTATTACTTTCCTGTCTCAGGGTGGCTAACAAAAAAAAAATGCAACATTAAAATGAAGTTGAAACCATAATACATTGGAGCCCCCATCCTGCCTCTGGCTTACATGAGCGATGAGGTGGGAGCTCCCTTACACTGAGGGGTGGGCAGCTGTGTCCACCTCAGTGGAGAAGTTTAAAGGAGCCCCCACCTAGCCTCTGGCTTGCACAGCTGGAGGTGGGGCGGGGGCTCCATTATACTTCTATATTAAGATGCACACAGCTGCCTTCCTCTCAGTGGAGAAGTGCCAAGCAGGATGAGCAAGCTGCCAAATCCCCGGCCCCACAAAGCACTGGGGTGAAACCGCCTTAGCTCCAAGCTGAGGTGGTTTCACCCTGGCGCCTTGCAGGGCTGGGGATGAGGCAGCTCGCTCCTCCCTTCTGACATCACAATTTAGCACCAGATTGCGATGTTTGGCTGGTGATACATTGCGATGCTGAAAACATGCAGGGTGCTTTTAAAGCCTTTTAATTTTATTTTCCACATATTGCTTAACCAGAGAGGAAGCATATACAAGTGAAACTCAAAAAATTAGAATATTGTGGAAAAATTCATTTATTTCAATAATTCAACTTAAAAGCGAGATATGTCAAGCCTTTATTGTTATAATTGTGATGATTATGGCATACAGCTGGTGAAAACCCCAAATTCACAATCTCAGAAAATTAGAATATTAAATGAAATCAACAAAACAAGGATTGCAAATAGAACAATATTGGACCTCTGAAAAGTAGAAGCATGCATATGTACTCAGTACTTGGTTTGGTCCCCTTTTGCATCAATTACTGCCTCAATGCAGCGTGGCATGGATGCTACCAGCCTGTGGCACTGCTGAGGTGTTATGGAAGACCAGGATGCTTCAATAGCGGCCTTCAGCTCTTCTGTATTGCTCGGTCTCATGTCTCTCATCTTTATCTTGGCAATGCCCCATAGATTCTCTATGGGATTCAGGTCAGGCGAGTTTGCTGGCCAATCAAGCACAGTAATCCCATGGGCACTGAACCAGGTTTGGGTACTTTTGGCAGTGTGGGCAAGTGCCAAGTCCTGCTGGAAAATGAAGTCAGCATCTCCATAAAGCTCGTCTGCAGGAGGCATGAAGTGCTCCAAAATCTCCTGGTAGATGGCTGCGTTGACCCTGGACTTAATGAAGCACAGTGGACCAACACCAGCAGATGACATGGCTCCCCAAATCAACACAGACTGTGGAAACTTCACACTGGACTTCAAGCATCTGGCATTGTGTGCCTCCCCATTCTTCCTCCAGACTCTGGGGCCTTGGTTTCCAAATCAGATGCAAAAGTTGCTCTCATCAGAGAAGAGGACTTGGGACCACTGGGCAACAGACCTGTTCTTTTTTTCTTTAGCCCAGGTAAGACGCTTCTGACATTGTTTCTTGATCAGGAGTGGCTTGACAAGAGGAATACGACATTTGAAGCCCATCTCCAGGATCCGTCTGTGTGTGGTAGCTCTTGATGCACTAACTCCAGCCTCAGTCCACTCCTTGTGAAAGTCCCCAACACGTTTGAATGGCCTTTTCCTGACAATCCTTTCCAGGCTGCAGTCATCCCTGCTGCTTGTGCACCTTTTTCTTCCACATTTTCCCCTTCCGCATAACGTTCCATTAATGTGCTTTGACTTTGGGAACATCCAACGTCTTCTGCAATTACCTTTTGAGGCTTTCCCTCCTTATGGAGGGTCTCAAAGATCGTTTTATGCAGAACTGTCAGGTCAGCAGCCTTTCCCATCATTGTGATTCCTACTGAACCAGACTGAGAGACCATTTAAAGGCTCACGAACCCTTTGCAGATGTTATGGATTGAGTACTGCACCTTTTCACAATATTCTAATTTTCTGAGATTGTGAAGTTGGGGTTTTCATCAACTGTACGCCATAATCATCACAATTATAACAAATAAAGGCTTGACATATCTCGCTTTGCATGTCATGAGTCTATCTCATATATTAGTTCCACCTTTTAAGTTAAATTACTGAAATAAATGAATTTTTCCACGATATTCTAATTTTTTGAGTTTCACCTGTACATGAATGTGGAAGGAGTATGGGCCCAGCCCTGGCTACATGCAGGCCAGCAATTAATTCACAATTAATTAGAAATACTGTGAAATCATTCAAGGATATTCAATTATATTGGTATATATAGAGCAAAATGCTGAACTATACATAGTATATTGTGTGAGATACGCACATTTACTCCGGATGGTACAGAAGAAAACGTAGAACCTGGCTGGCCAAATGAAGTTGTAGAGTTGTATGATGTCCCCACATTAGAGTAATCTAAACAAATGGAACATATTCAGTGACAACCCAGAAATGTGTATGATGTACAAAAAACAAAGAAGTGCTACTTCCTAAAATAACTACAGTAGTATCTTTCTAATACTGGGAAAGCATATCCTATCTGTCATAGCCTTTTAGGTTCATTGAGGTATAAGCCCATCCTACAAAGCCATCTTTCTCTAATGATAGGTTACCACTGTCCATGATTCTCTGGAGAAATTCTACAAATAGAGGTTGGGCTGGGGTGATTTCCTGAGCCCAGTGAGGCATCAAGTCAAAATGAAATATACATCATGGTCCTGTTTCTGCTGGGCAGAACCCTGCTAGATCTGACCAAGCACTTATCTAGTCAAGAATTCTGTTCCCATAATGGACAAAATGCCTATGGGAAGCCCACAAATATGAAATGAGCGCAGCATTCTCTTGTTCTCCAGAATTGGTATTCAGAGGCATAGTACTTCTAATCCAAAATATACTATGCAGCCGTTATGAGTAATGGCCCCTGATAGCCCTATCCTCTGTGATGAATTCCGTTTAAGCCCCTTTTAAAAGCATCTAGCTTGGTTGCCATCATCAGAACTTTTAATATCAAATTCCATTGGCTAAGAATGTGTTTAGTGTGCTCCATAGTTTAACTATGCATTGTGTGAATGAAGACGTACTTCCTTTGGTCTGTCCCGAATCTCCCACCATTCTGATTTATTCATTGTAGCACCATTTTCTGATATTGAGATGTGCTATTTGTTGTCTTTAGGATCTTTGTTGGAAAAGGCAAACAGCCAAGGGGGCATGGGGGTCTGATTCAGACTTTCCCCATGCCTGTCTTCAGGTTTTTATTTATTTTTTAAACAATTTTTCAACTTTAAAAGTTTTCAGAGTGACAAAACAAGTATTAAAAATAAATCTACATATAAGAAATCTAAATAAATTCAAATATATAAAAACTGAAGTAATATAAAATAGCAATAAAAAGTAGATAAACCAACTAACTCTATTGAAGTGAAGCAGTCTAAAATATACAAAAATAAACACATCGTCAGAGAGCAGTCAGAGGAATAAAACCAGACTTACTATTCATTAAAAAGGCTTAGTTTCATTTAATAGATTTATTAGAGTATGGCAACAATGACAGAGCTATGGGGTGTTCCCCTTTGGCTGTATGCATGATTTGGGTGATAGGTAGCCTCCTGGACAGATGATCTAGTTCAGGGGTGGCCAACTCCCAAGAGACTGCGATCTACTCACAGAGTTAAAAATTGGCAGTGATCTACCTCCTTTTGGGGGGAGGAGGAAGGCCCATTTTTTAGGGGTTCAGGTCACGATCTAACTGTTGGACATGCCTGATCTAGTTCATCTGCTATCAAAAATGTCTGGATGGGCTCAATAACAACCGTTATAAATATATCCAAATATACAGTTGATTTGTTCTTTATTTATATATCGTTGCATAATGCTATATTATTGCATAGGGACGCGGGTGGTGCTGTGGTGTAAACCACTGAGCCTTGGGCTTGCCGATTGGAAGGTTGGCGGTTCGAAGTTTGAAAGCACGTCAAAGTGCAAGTAGATAAATAGGTACCGCTCCGGCAGGAAGGTAAAGGGCGTTTCTGTGCGCTGCTCTGGTTTTGCCAGAAGTGACTTAGTCATCCTGGCCACATGACCCGGAAAAACTGTCTGCGGACAAACATCGGCTCCCTCAGCCAGTAAAGCGAGATGAGCGCCGCAACCCCAGAGTCATTCATGACTGGATTTAACTGGACTTAACTTTACCTTTTTACATTATTGCATAATGCTCTTTTTTGTTTAAACTTTGAACACAAATACATTAACATATAGCTAATATTATGTCATGTGCGAATAAACGTCCAATGAAACATAACCCTGCTTGCTGCAACTGTATGCCAATTAAAAAAAGGTTAAGGCTGCAATCCTATGTTCACTTACCAGGAAGAAAGTCTTGTTCAACTCAAAAGGTCTTACTTATGAGTAGTCATTGTGGAGAACTAGCCCAAAGCCAGGACTAAGCAAGGTAGGGGTTAAATTTTGTGTCAGTTAGAACCCAAAGGGGCGGGCTCAGCCTGGGTATAAAAAAACCCTCTCTGTGGTCAGTTAGAGAGTTGGTGGGAGAAGTAAGTTGAGCAGGGAGTGAGTCAGGAGTGAGAGCTGGGTCTAAGAGTCTGAGGTGTAGCATTGGTGGAAGTTAGCAGCGAGGATAAACAGTTATTGTGAAACGTGTTGTTATTGTTAATTAGTTGACTGTTAGAGGTAATAGGCCGGTATCATCTAGCGGTAATAGGCCGGTATAGGACCATCTTTATAAGCTTTATCAGAAACCACAAGCTTTTGTACACAATAAACAACTTCTTTATTCACATAATCCTCGTCTGTGGTAAATAAAGCAAGCAGGTTCCGGTTAGCAGTCTGGTGGGTTGCAGCTGGGGACCGTTTGTCATTGGTGCAGCACTCATAGACCGTGAAACGTCCGGGGGTGCTGTACAGGGTTGAAGTGCCCGCGACAGTCATATATAGGAGTGCACTGTTAATTATATATTTTTGATTTTGTAACTTACCTTCGGAACTAGAAAGATTAAATGCAGGTGTGTTATTTGGAGAAGAGTGCACCATTCCTTCTGCTGAACTTAGCACACACCGTATGTTGGAACTAAAAGGAAAAAAAGGTTGACATTCAGCAACACAGTAGGAAAACTGGAAACGATCTTGGCCTAAATACTCAAAGTTATCACAGTATCTTAAATTCCCCTGCTCACTACCAGAAATTATTCAGTTATTCCAGGGGCATTACATCACTGACATATTAGGATTGCTTTGTAGGGCATTTGCACTATTGGTTTTGCTGCAGCTTCCTCAAGAATGTCAACCCATAAGGATCAAGCATGTAAATGAAGTGGGATTGGCAAAATAATGGTTAGGATTGTCAAAAATAGCATAAGCCAGTGTGAAGCTACGGGTTTCAGATGTAAATTGTATTTGGAGATAGCATACATTCCTTCTGCTTCCAGTAAGAACAGCAGTATGTGTGCAAATACATCTGTCTTGCAATATAGTTGTCTTGCAAGACAAATAATTGGACCTCGGTACTCAAGTCTACAGCTTGATGTCATTTGTCATGCATGCATTGTCTGTAGAAGATTCGAACCACATACATTCATTTGCAAAAGGTTCCTGTGTTATTACTAGAATTTACATCCAGACAGTATTATGGTTAAGATCACAACTTTAATTCAAGAAGCATGTACAAGAAACTAAATAAAAGTTACGTAAGTCACATAGCAGGCACAAAATTGTTTATTTAACACTCACTTCTCTGAGAAAGCAATGCATTTTTGAATGTGAAGATTTCCTTTAATATGCTGATCCCAGTCCTACGTAAAAATAGTGAGAAATAGCATAAAATAGTGGAAAAATAGAAGAAAACACGTACAGCAGCATTTGTTATAATAGGTCGTATGAATGGCTGTATTAGAAGTTTCTGGGGATTTTTGTTTTTGTAGAAAATTCCATACTGTTCCAAAGTTTGACATGAAATTACTCGAGATGAAACAAATCTGACCCACTTAAACTCTGCAAACATACACTATGCAAGTACCTAGGCCCATAAATTCCTAGCCATAGCTGGAGTCCACAAACTACCAAGCCCTACTGCTGTGCTCCTTCCAGTGACTCTACTCTACAGCTGCTGGAACTGCTCATCCCATTCACAGCAGTATCACTGGAGGAACACTGAAACAGGACAGGACGTTTTCTGAACCCCTACTGCAGACGGGGTTTTTGTATGTGAAGGAGCCATATCTGCACAAAGGGATTAACTGATCCACCTAAATCCATCCCACTTTAGTCTTGCTGGTGCTCAGGTGTAGGTTCATTCTGTCCCATTTTCTTATTTATTTATTTCATTTGAAATCACAAGCTAGTGTACAACAAAAAATACATTAAAATCACATTATGAATTAAAGCAGCAGTCAATACCCCAGGTTAGACATACAATTACCAAATACAGCAACTAATGGACAGCAAGGTGCAAACATCATTCATTCACTCATTCATTCGTTCGTTTTATGCTTATTTTTTGAAATACACAAGAAGTCTGCATTTAAATGGTGTGTATTTTGTTCACACTTTCAACATAAACTGCACAATTTTCAATGCATTCATTTGTAAAATAAACATTTTGTATGTGTCACATAATATATTGCTTTCATGCATATTTCTGTGCAGTGAAACTGCATCTCAAATTCTGAAGAAGTGTATAGTCAGTCTGGGAGTTACATTCTTATCCACAAGCAAATTCAGAAGCACCAGATCAGGTTGAGCAACTGTAAAAGAGCAAACCAGACAAATTCCTCCTCCATGCCTATCTGCACAGTGCCCTACAATGCAGCAGAACTGGTATTCAGGCTTTTTAATGTATTTTTAATCTTTTGTTGGAAGCTGTCCAGAGTGGCTGGGAAACCCCAGCCAGATGGGTGGGGTATAAATAATAAATTATTATTATTGTTTTTAATTGCAAAATACAAGTACCAAAAAAGCCGTGTAACAAGAAATCTCCTGACTGCAATATTTCTGTTTTTTAAAAGGACATATAAGGGAGGTTGAGTAAAATTAATGTAGCCAAAATTTCTGAAGTGCTGATTATACTTTGAGTCCCCACAAATGTTTTAAAAAAATATCTATTTCAATGTATGTGACATTTAAAAACAAACCGAAAAATCTTTGTTCATTTACCAAAATTTCCAATAAGGAGAGTTATTGACAACAAAGATGAAAAATATCTCAACCCTGAGATATAATTCTTTTCTTAACATGTCAAATTATGTATTTATTGATGATAATAATATTAATTTCATACCTATCCTTCACCTGAAGGTTTCACGGAAGGTTACAACATTAAAAACAGTTTATTTCTCACCATACTGGGGAACCATCTGATATAAATCACATAGAAATATGAATCAGGCTCCAAATGCATATCACCTGATAAGGAACTGGTACCAGAAGCTGGTAGACTACTACAGTACTATGGCAAGATAAGAAGCTAGGTTGGGACAGATACATCTCTTATCAAGTTTTGTTCTGAAGGATACACTTTTCCTAGCACCAGAAATGTGACTCCATTATTATTATTATTTTCTTATAGAAGAAGTTCATCATTTTACAAAAACAGCCATCTTGTAAAATAAAATAACATGGCCTTGTGACAGCTGGATGAGAGCAGAACCTAGCTATTGCAGAATCATGATTAATTTATCTACTATTTTAATACCTGCACTTCGTGAAGTGGTCTGAAAAATCATTGAAATACTACAGCTCTTCTCCCCAAAGTGCTTCGGATATAAGGAAAGTTCTACATTTATAATTCATCTGTGTATATCAATTTCCTCAGTGTACAACTAACAGAATGTTTTAAAGCATATTTAGCTTGAAGCAAGCCCTACTGATTTTAATGGCTAAATCTTAAGATTGTGGCCTTTGGGTGATATTTAACAAAGTTTTACTCAGAGCAAACCTACTGAAATTAATGAACACAACATAGTAGTAGTCATTCATTTCAGTGGGTCTGCTCTTGAGTAAACTTGTAAGACCCATGCAACAAATCACAAATATACAGTGTAAAAAAATCTAATAGACTCAACAGTTACATAACTTATATCAGGAATGCCTTGGAGTTAATTTAATGAAACACACTTCCAAGTACTAGAAAGATGCCCAGTTCTCCCTAAGACTTACCTTTAGATCAAAGACCTTCTTATCGCATAAGGTGCAGATGTAAGGGAAGCAAACAGGTGCTATATTATGAAAGTCATTTAGCTCATGAGACTGAAGAGGTCTCACTGACAAATCTGCTTCCTGCTTCTGTCTCATTCGTGAGTTGCTGAAATTCTGTTTACTGCTTTTGGTTCTGCCGAAAGGAAGTGGAGCGCCAGCACTGAACTTTATGTCAGGCGTTGGTTCTTCAGGGTTGTAGAGATCGTTTCTTATTTCATATGGGGCATTTGTTGATGGCCACATGCTGGCATTGGGCATGGTGTCAGGCTTATTTTGGCTAGGAAAAGTAGAAGGATTTTCCCACTGCTTTGTTTCTGTTTCATGTATTACAGAACCCGCCTCGCCTTTTTGATTTATAATCTGATGAGAATTATGTGGATCACCAGCAAAAGTCAAAGTCTGTACACCAGCTGTATGCTGGCCTTTAGAACTCACTCCATAAAAGTCTTTCTGAAATCCTGGATGGTTGTCATGCTTACCAAAATGACCATCATAGGTTCCAACTCCAGAAGAAGTTGGGAGTGAATGAGACGCAGTGGTTACAAAGCCATGCTGGCCGCACTGTTCCGCATCAGAGGGAAATACTTGTTTACCATAGTCATAAAATCCACCTGTAGCAGAGGAGATGCCAGTCTTATTTAGTCCCATAACTACAGCCTGTTGTCCAGCTGTCTGAGATATTACACCTCCAAAAGGATTTATGACAACAGCATTTGGGTTTTGATTTTGAAGGTTATTTACAGGCCCCAAAGTTCCACTCGGTACTGCCAAAGTGGGGTTTTGTGCTGGAAAATGTATTCCACCAGGTGGGAATCTAGAGTTGGTAACTCCAGGCCCTCCAACATGTCCCTGAGGAGCGTTAAACATGGATGGATGTCTTAATTGGTTGAACAGTGGCTGAGACATGGCCACTTTGGAGAGAACTTGATTCAGGACAGTTGCAGCTGCTGTGTTGTTGGTGACTGCTGTCTGAGCCAATTTTAGCCTGTGCAGGGTAAGCTGGGCTTGCAGCTGAGCAAGCTGAAGACCTGCAGGAGAAGGAAGCAGAGGATTCGGGGTGCTGACAGAGAACAGATTCTTGTCCAGAAGCTTGGCAGCACTGCAAAACAACAGGCAATAGTTTTAGTTTAAATTAGTAATTTAACAGTAAACCCTTGTCACCATGACTAAGTGGTAAGATGCTACCCATGATATCTATCCTTGCTAAACCCTGGAAGGAAGGAAAGTGATTTATGACATACTATTAACCCAGCCCGTCCCCTAATGTGTCTGGAACTATATTCATTTCAGTTATGATGCTAAAGGCAGATCAGTGTTTCAAAGATTTAAAAAGAGGCTTATGTTCATTTGGGACCCAAGCCAAAAAACTATGTGAAGGTCAATGGAAGGACTTCATTGAATCCAGTGGGTTTTCTTATAAGCCCATTACTGAGCAATTAATAGAAGGGCACTTTCCTTGTAACAAATAAGCTAGTGAAAATTAAATTTGCCCAGTATAAGAAGCCGGTCAGTGCAGGTCAGCTTTCACCAACCTGGTGTCCTCCAGATGTTGTTGACTACAAGTCTTATCAGTCCCAGCAATATTAAGCTAAATGGGTCAATGGTACGACTCAGAAGGCAGCTTCCTAGTTTCTTAAGGTACCAGATACTCATTGCTACTCCAGGAGCAGAATTGTCACTGTTTCCAATGTATGCTCAGGCAGGAAGGGGAAAGACACATGACAAAAATTACAAAAATGGTGTTAAAACAACAGACAGCAAACATAGAGCTTTAGTTTTAGCACTGCTGGGTGTTGGACTAGATGATGTTCGGGGTCCCTCCCAACTCTACAATTCTATGATTCTATAATCCAGGGCTAGTGTAAAGTGTCACTGATTAAGGAATGGCTGTGGATTGAAGGGGCAAGCGTCCTTCCCTGTGCCAACCATGTGCAACTCACATGACTGTTCCCCTGTTTTAGGCAACCTGCCCAACAGCATATTCCAGTGGTGTATCTGAGATGTTCTGCCAGTATTATCTGCAATGGCAGTGATGTATCAGGTGCTCTGCCAGTCCAGTGAGGCTTCTGCCAAGTCCTTTAGCCCTTCAATTATAGGATATCATGTTTAGGATTATGCCTTAAGGCTTTGAAGGATCAGTATTTGCTTATTAGACTAATTCACACACCACTCTTACTTTTAAAAATCCCAGAGCAGTTTACAAATCACACCCAAATATGTTGCTGTTTAGTCATTTAGTCGTGTCCAACTCTTCGTGACCCCATGGACCAGAGCATGCCAGGCACTCCTGTCTTCCACTGCCTCCCACAGTTTGGTCAAACTCATGTTGGTATACAACAGAGTAAATTAAAACCATAAAATCATATTCATCCTTAAAACAGCTAGTAAACACGTCCATTGACCACTAGATTAGAAACATGATAATGTTTTTTCCAAGAATGTAACTACTGACCACTCTTCTCTAACCCTCCCCACCCAAGGACATTTCGGAGATGGGCTTCTGGTTTAGGATTATTGGTCAATTGGGGTTCAAGAGCCTGAGAATGTGTCCCTTGAAAATATAGACACAGCAAATTGTTTCATTGTTTGCTATTAATTACTATAAACATATAGAAGGAATGGCTTTCTGGCAAAAGTTATTTACAAACAAATAATGTTTATTTTAACAAACTATATTAGTTTAATTATTGTTCTCATGAAATTTGTAGGGAAAATTTAGTGCGTTTCACACTTACGTACTATGTAAGTTTCATGGAACTTTCACATTTTACTCAAAGTATACAAAGTATTCACAATATAACATTTATGTGTGTGTTTCATTTAAAATAGGAAGGTGATCTGACATAATTTGGAGGGGAAATTGATAGCAGTTGAGTGCCAACTGAGGAACTGATGGAACACAAATGACTATCCTTTGTCATTCCAACTAAGTTACATATCTCCAAATCCAAAATATCTAGTTTATACTATTATTGCAACTTACACTCTGTGAGCAATACATTCTATTGTTCAAATGAAGGCAGTTAGATACAGAGGAATGAGTGCAGCTGCTTTTCATATCTGCAACATTGTTTGTTGGATTTTACACTGTTAACTACCTCATTGACTTGTGCCATAAATAATCAGCATGCTTCAAATGGTTGTTCTCCATTTCCACGATTAGTTACACTACTCATAATGCTGAAATGAACAAGAATCATGAGCCAAAGAACCAAATGTGGATTTCGAAAGCAAATTTGATTGTAATTTTCCTGCCTTTCTTCATCTGCACTTCTTCTGCTATCATAATACTTGCAGATGAAAATTTAAACCATTTACTAAACAAGATTGCCAGATCTTCACTCAGATATGGCGTTTATCTCTTTCAGGGTTCTATAGTGAAGAGAGGATGTAGCCATTAGGCTTTCATCTTTGCTATCCCGCTATCCCTTTTGCCCCTTCACAGATGATGAAAAACTAGAAATCTGTTTCTACAGAAATAATTAAAAGGGCAACTTCAGGCATGGTAAGGAACCAGTTAAGAAATAAGATAATTAAAACAACAAAAAGAAAGCCGCTGCTTAAAAACGTATCGAACTATTGATGATTGAAAGTTGAAGTTTACCTCCTAATCACAATTTGTACTGAATGGGACTTACTTCTTATTCTCTTTTTACATTTTCTTGATTTACAAAAGTGTGGGCAATGTCTCTCTCGTATTTTTTCCATGTGAATTTTTTACAAATCAGTTTTGGTTGTTGAGACATTAGGGAGAGAAGGGGCAAGGAGGTGGGTGGGATGGGAGGGTGGGTGAGGTGGGGTGATGATGTTTCTATTTTCCTTAATATATGTAGGGTTTGGTGTCAGCGTTGATTGTGTAGGTTCTCTGTTGTTCACTTGTGTTTCTTTGGCAGTGAGAGAGGTCGGGATTGGCGTTGGGTGTGATTGTTCATTTGTGGTTGGCTGTGGTGATCTTTGGTTTCCTGTGTGAGTGGGGTTGGTGGGTGTTTTGGATCAGGTTAGCCATATTGATTTGTATGCTGTCGGTAGATTTTTGTCATTGTCTTGTTGGGCTGTGTGTGTGATGAAGAGGAACCATACTGGGGTGAAGGTGTCTTCTTCTGTTGCTCCCTGTGTCAGTTTCAGGTTACTGGTTAGTTTTTCTAGTAGGGCTGTTTCCCATACTACTTGGTATCATTGGTCCATGTTTACTCCTGACAGGTCTTTCCAGTGTCTGGTTATGATGTTTCTGGCTGCTGAGAGTAGATGGATTATGAGTTCCTTGTGTTGTAAGTGGGCATTATTGTCTTGGAAGATGTTTAGTAAAACCAATTCTGGGGTGGTTTCTAACACTTGCTTGGTTATTTTACAGATTTCTCGTGTGGTTGTTGTCCAGAATGTTTGGATTTTGGGGCACTCCCACCACATGTGGAAGTATGTGCCTGTGGAGGTGCACCCTCTCCAGCATTTTGATGAGGTTCCTGGGCGTACTAGCGCTAATTTTCTTGGCATTAGATACCACCTGTAGGTTAGTTTTAGGGTGAGTTCTCTTATTTTTGTTGATATGGATTTAAAGGGGGGTTTAGACCACATTCTGGTCCATTGGGTGGGGTTGATTTTGTATCCTATGTCATCCTCCCATTGTTTTTTGATTGTGTCTAGGGAGCTCGTGGGATTTTTGAGTAGTATTTTGTATATTGTGGATACCAATCCTCTGTTGCGTCCCTTTGTCATTAGGATGAGGTATTCAAAGGTTGTCAGGAATCTAGTTGCTGCTGATTTTACTGTTGGATTGTTTAAGAGGGCATGTAATTGGTGTTGTGTTAACCAGGGCATTTGGGCGTCTTCTAATTTGTCCTGTATTTCTTGTGTTGACAGATGTTTGTTATTTTTATAAAAGTCTATTAGGCGATACAGGCCTTTGGATTGCCAGGTTTTGGTTTGGAGGTTTTGTGCTGCATGGTGGAATAGTGGGTGGTAGGCCAGGGGAATTAGTGGGGATGGGGTTGGGGATACTTTGTCTGTTTCTGCTTTCCATGCTTTGAACATGGTTTGTGCGTACCTGTTAAGTGTTGTGGGGATTTTTCTTAGTTTGTTTGGAAGGAGTGGGTATGCTGTGGTGCAGATATTTTCAATTGTGTCCCTTTCTAGGTGTATGCATTGTTTTGTCTCGTCTTCTAGTATATGTGGGATTATATGATGTATTTGGTTGGCACTGTAGTATGCTTCTATGTTGGGGATTTCCCATCCTCCTCCTGAGGTAGGGAGGTGTAGGTATTTGGTGCTTATTCTTGGTTTTTTGTGTGATAAAAGAGTGTAGTTTTCTCTGCCATTTGTGGAGTTGGGTTGGGGGAATCCAGATTGGGAGGGTTTGGAACAGGTAGGTTAGTTTTGGAAGGGTGATCATTTTGATCATGGCTATTTTGTCTGAGAGAGTGGAATTCATGTTATTAAATGGGACTTACTTCTGAGAAAATATGAGCTGTCCTATGGGTAATACAGTACAATATGTCATATGGAACTGCAATTTCAATTCTGCTTTCAACTGATTGAAGAATACCAACTGGAAGAATAATGGCTCAACAATGGTAAAGGGAGCTGGTGTAGTAAGGAGCTTCACTGATGAGCAATAAACCAATTAAATAACACCACACTAGAAAATGACGTGATTATGGGGAAAGGAGTATTTCACATCCAACATACAAAATTTGTACTAGAAAGAGGGCATATTTATTACCAGAAAAATTAAAAAATTAAAACTCAAGTTGGTACAAATGATTTGTAATGCAGTTATGCAACTTCGTATCAGTTGAACATGCTCTAAATCAGTGTTCCCCAACCTTGGGCCTCCAGCTGTATTTGGACTACAGCTCCCATCATCCCTAACTAGCAATGCCAGTGGTCAGGGATAATGGGAGTTGTAGACCAAAAACAGCTGGAGGCCCAAGGTTGGGGAACACTGCTCTAAATAACTGGCTTCAATTTATTTATTTATTTATTTAATAATATTTTCCTTTCACAGACATCCCACCACTTGCATTTCAACTGATTTCATGACTTGCTTACGAAAGGTAGATACAAATAAGATACTACACATTCATAAACACCAACTTGTTTCTGCTTAGGCCAAGGCTTTCTCCCATAAACCCACCCAAGCTATAAAAACTAATCTCAAGATTTGAGAGTGCTCAGCTTTACAAGATTCAAGCCATTATGTACCAAACCTTAGCGTCCCAACATATGGGATCTGATCGGAAACTCCCATGCATGTCATTACTCCTACTAGAGAATTAGGCACACTCATGCCAAATTATATGCTATGAAAGATAGACTGTGTAGCTGGCATCTGGAATGCTACATTTTATACTTTGCTATGTGGGTATCACAACAATTACAACTATTGTTTTATTCCTTATCCATATTCTGCTTATCATACCAAATGTTTTTTAGGCAACTTGACTCAAATGTGTGTTAATGAACATGAAATAGTAATTTCAATTTTAAAAGTGGAGTTTGAATTACCTTTTAATTTCTTACTATTTTAGAAGAACAAATAATGTTTCTTTAATTTGACCAAACGAAAGTGCATGCATTAGCAGGCACAACTCAGACTAGTTCAACAGCTGCAGTGGCAGTCTAAAACGTTCTACTATCTGTGAGATTCATGGAATGGGCACCTGAGAGATACAGTAAAATCATTCATCCCTTCTGCATGCTGTCATAGTAAGTCTTGAATGCACCAGGGGCTTTCCACACCATAAATAAATAAACCAGTTAATCTGAGAAGGCTGATCTATCCCTAAGGACATTGTTTTAGAATACCAAAATTTCATTACAGGAGCAAAATGAACAACTCAGCGGGTAAGGATAGTGTGAAGATCAGCTTCAGTTGCTAAAGCAAATATGAGTCTGCTTAGTAGCAGAACAGAAGGTGAGGTTGTGTCCCTGTGGCAAAATGTTTGGGTTGTTTTGTGCAGCTGTTTTAGAGTACAAGTGACCTTTGCAGCACCCAGACTTTGGAATTCCCTAACTAGGAAGGGTTTGTTTTTGCTCGTTCCCTATGTAATGGCCTTGTGCCACAGCCTTTAGAGGCTGAATTTTATTTTATTTTGCTTTTTCGCTGTCCCTCCAAGTGTGGAAACTATTTTATGGAACCAGTCTTTATTCAAGATATAAAAGAAGTCCCCGGTTAAAACACAGACTGCACAGATTCTTTTTTTAAAAAAATGCATGAGGTGGGGAAATACATTTTAGTCTGTAACAGGTACAAAGTTTAAGGTTAGACTTAGACTACTTAGCAAAAGTCCTAGATCAGACTATTGAGAGATGGGTAGCAGCAGGACAGGAGGGGATTTCCTTGGGGTGTTTGTTTTATCTCCTTGTAGCTCACATTAGTTGTTGAAAAAATGAGCAATATGTCATGCAAAAAACTGCAAGAGGGCAGTGGACAGGAATCTAGAGAGATGAGAAAGGCTTGATTTAAAATAAGCCTGCTGAAATGAACATTTTGTGATTATTATTATATTTCAGGCATATATTTGTCTATTGCCATTTTCATTCTGTCATCATCATGATTAATATTGATGCAACCATTTTTCAAAATACTAAAAATATGAAAAATCAATATGCCTTGGGCCCAACCGCCTGAAAGACTGTATCTCCCTATACAAACCTGCTAAGATCCTTGGGTGAGCAACTTCTCTTGCATGCATCAATCATAGAAGCACAGAGTGACATAAGAGACAGCCTTTTCTGTGGCTGCTCCCATATTGTGGCATTTCCTCCCAGGTTAGACTGCTGTTAGGGGGAACTGTTTTTAATTGCTGGTTTTAAAGTGTTTTGGATATGTTTTAATAATTGCTTTTAGCTAGTTTTTATTATTTTGTATTTTATAATGTTGTTTTATTATTTTATATTTTACAATGTTTTATAATGTTGTAAGCCACTTTGAATCCCAATTTAAGAGAAAGGTGGGATATAAATTTATTAAATAAACAAACTAATAGCATTTTGGAAAATTGTGGGTGTATTTCTTTTGATACATACCACACAACCAGTGCAGCTGAGTCACTCTGCCACTTCTGTTGCCATTAACATTCAAGAACCTATAGTTGTTTATGGTAAATTATCTGGATCTCTGGATTAGTAAAGTAATCCCTTCTGTGAAAGTGATGAAAAGCTAAGCAGAAACTATGCCCCTTCAAACATTCAAATAATCTGATGATTGCTTATTCAAGGCCAAAATAAATAGCAAATTAAGTAGTTGTGCATGTGCTTTAAAAAACTATATTTCTATTTTTAGAAACAAAACATCTTTGAATAACATTTGTAGAATGATTGACTTCAACTGGTGGGCAGAATATTAAATTAGTCTGCAACCTAGTTGTCTTGCAAACCACACTGTAACTAAGATAGTAGGCATTGCATTTAATTATTTATCCCTTTAAACCAGAGCTTTCCAAACTGTGTGTCACAACACGCTAGTGTGTAGGTATATTGTGCGTCCTGGGGCTGGAAAGGGGGTAGTTTAACCTCCAGTTTGCTAGTAAAACTGAATTACTGTGTTGCGAAATGATGCAAAACTGAATTACAGTCATACCTCGTGTTACGAATGCTGTGTGTTGTGTTTGTCATGGGTTACGAACGTGCTGAACCAGGAAGTACCAGAACGGGTTACTTCCAAGTTTGGCAGTTCGCGCATGCGCAAACGTGCAAAATGACATAACGCGCATGCGCAAAAACGCCGAATCGCCTCGGGCACATGCGCAGATGCAGCACTTTAGGTTGCGGACCTTTCAGGTTACGAACTAGGCTCCAGAACGGATCCCGTTCGTAACCAGAGGTACCACTGTACTGTGTCATGAAATGATGCATGTCTAAAAAGTGTGTCACCAACATGAAAAGCTCTGCTTTAAACAAATAAACAAATATTAAGAAGAGACCAGAGCAATCAGGCCTTTGGCTGATTTATATTCTACAGCCTTTTAAATGTGTTTGTGGGAAGGGGAGGGGTTATAGTTTTAACTATTTACTTGTGTTTTTACCTTGTATTTTATGATGTGAACCTCCCAGAGATTTGTGATGAAGGGCAGTATATAAAATGAATGAATGAGAATCAAGCCGTACATCCAATAAGTCACTATCAGCAGGTGTGTTTGGAATTTTCACAGGGAGTCTAATCAGATTCCCAAACCAGTGACAGCCTATAATGCTAAACTTGTACGTATTTCTGCAAGGGAGGGTCTGAAAGGTAAACTCAAAACTAGTTCCACAATAAGGATTAGGAGGTGATGGCAGTTAACACTGTACAAAGTACTTGTACATAAATCCGCTGGCTAACGCAGATGGTCATGTTTAACTATCATGGACATAGCACTAATTTTAACAACATGCTATCTATTCAACACACCACTTCAAAAATTGGCAGCATCTCATTTTTTCCTCTCTCTGAGCAAAGTCTACTTCCTAGCCAGTGAATGATGCTGATATGGTGCCAACTGTGGAAATACTACACTTAATCCAGACCATCCTATTCTTATCATTATTAGGGTGCTGTTGTTTTAAGTTAACACAGATCTTAGTATTTTGGATATGTGGGGTGCCTCATTTATTCAAAATGATAGATGATAAGTCACTGGCTTCCCTACCCATTCTCCTTACTACCTGACTGTGGTTATTGCTATAAGGAATTTTACCCACAGTTGTGATTGGCTCTGCATTGTGGGCTGTGGGCTTTTTTCCCCTCCTCTTTGCATGACTATGATTTTTTCTTTAACAATAATAGAGTAAATTGCTCTATGATTTTGGTCCCATTATACAGTTTTAACTTTATTCCTTACAAAGAAGGTATTGGGACAAACATATATTAGGGTTATGTGGGGGTGGAAACCCTGGTCCCCAATGGAGATCCTCTTAAGGGTTCCTGCCATTTTGCTTCTTAGTCCCGGTCCAGCTCAGGGTCTGGCATGCCAGCTATATCTCCAGGTTCACAGGTTGCTTAAGAGGAGTGGACCCAATATGCCTGACATTCTTATCAGCATTGTGCTAGTAAGGGGGTTGCATTTGCCAGCAGGTAGGCTGCCTGATGGCAGAATCTTTTGCTGCCAAACTCAATGAGCTGCAATAACTTTAACTGTTTATCCTATGTGTAGTCTTTGCTTCTGGAAAATGAACTCTACGATGCTGGCACAATAAAATACCAACAGCAGTACTATTAACAAAGTTTTTAAAAGTTGACTGGATTTCAATTGTTGTTAAAAGTTCTGGTAAGCAGAACAGTCTGAGCCTGGTGTCTCGGGTAAAACAAAACAAATGAGCAAAGTGAATTTGGGTAAAGAGGGAATTTCACATAAAACATACTTTCACTGGTGGCCACACACATGACCTCTGAAGCCAGAGGCACTCAGAGAAGGCTCTCAAATGAAAAACAGGTTTATATGGAAGAAAGCACTTCTTTAGAAACCCTGGCCCCAGAACATTAAGGGCTTTCTGGTAAAAACCAACACCTTCTATTGTGCCTGGATACAAACTGGAATCCATTATCAATCATAAACTACTGGGGAAATATGTTATTCATGGCAATTCCTGATTAACAACTACCAATTAACCATTTCTAATTCTTTTTACATGGCTATCCATTAGCAATATTGTAGCTCAGGGGTAGGCAACCTAAGGCCCATGGGCCACAAGTGGCCCACAGGGGTCATTTAACCAGCCCACAAGCTGCCCCCAAACCGAGCCGCCCGCTCAGCGAGTCCCCACATGCTATGCTAAACAGGCGCAGTGCAGGGGCTCGTTTCTGCGGTGCTGGAAATCGCATCTGCACATGCTCAGATGCTGAAAATCGTGTCTGCGCAGACACAGATGCTGGAAATCGCAGCCGTGTGCGCGATCCGACCCACAGAGGGATCTCCGCTGGAGTGAACCGGCCCAGGCGAGGTAAACCTTGCCGACCCCGTTGTAGGTGTTGCAATAGTGTTTGGTGTTTTATGAAATTGCTCATTTGCCACTGCCCAAAACAGCCACCTCTGCACCTGGACTTATTGAAGCAGCTGAAATACTTAGACCCCTAATCTTTCTTTTCCCACTCTCTAGACTGTTAAGTATACTTTTTGTACAGCTTAAGTACAGGGAAAAATCAGGCTCTAGTTAAAATATTGTACAGTATAGAAAATTTGGCCCCTTATTAAGTCCTAACCAGAACTACATGCTTCCAAGAAACTGAGAAACATGCAGATTCTGAAGCAATTACAGATAATGGAAAATACGTTTAAGCTGTCATTCTATGGGCCCTCTAGTTCATCTTCACATCCTCTCCTCTTGATCCCCGGCCAGAGGCCCAAACACTTAGTTTTCTTTTGTTTTTTTTAAAGTCAATAGGACATCCATAAAAAAGTTAGAAAGCAAAATGTGGAGGCAACAGTATAAAGCTTATTAGGTAAATACAGAGGCCCAGCTGTTGTTAGGGACACTTAGTCACCTAAGTTTTACTTAGAGTAGACAAATTGAAATTAACATAACTAAATTAGGTTCATTTATTTCAATAGGTCTACTCTTGAGTAAAACTTATTTGAATTCCACCTTAATTACAGCTGTGAAGGAATGCGAGACATTTCCTGTATCTTTCCTGCTGAAGAGATTCACTCCTTTCCAACAGGAGCAGCTTGCAGCAACACATACACAAGTCCAGGAACATACTGAATGAAACTGTGTGCCTTTAACAGCTGTGCAGCTGGCACAAATTAAAGACAGAAAGGCTTTTCTGGTCTGGAAATACAATTATAGGAAAAGCTTCACCAGTTGACATTCTGTCTGTCAGGCATCTTATTATTTGTGACCCATGATATTTCATCACAACAGCTTGCAACATTCTGAATGCTAGGGGAGAAATTGCTGAGGAAGAACTTTTTATGAACTAAAAAGTTCATTTGGATAAACTTGAGCTGAACCAGTTCGTTTTATAAAAGGAAAAAGTGGAACTAGTTCCTTGTGGACAGGCTGAACTTGAAATAGAACAAGCTACTTTTCAGAAATGAACTTTTAAAGCATGGCTCAGATGTGTATTTACCTTTACAATTTACTATGGGTTCAGTTCTATAGGTGGAGAAGCTTGAATGCTGGGGGCCAAACTACATGGTGCATTAGTTATTAACTGAGAATAGGATACCTACAAGAAGCATTGGGAGCTGTATAAAATGAGGCTGAGTGCATGTGATTCCCAAGCCACATGTTTCCTACCTGTTTGTTAGTGGGTGTTTAAATATCATGCTTTTGACTCTTTCCTAACAAAAACCAGCCAAGTGATGTTCCAAATCAGGGCTGCAGAGAAGAAGGGGGGTTTAAATCTTTCCTGCCAAAAATACTCCCTAAGTCTGCTATTTACACATATTTGCTCTTCAGGAGCAAATAGCAGATTTAGCAGGAAAACAATGTATTCTGTTCAGTGGCTGCTTTTTAACACAGAAGAGGCTAGTCCAGTCACAAACAAGCTATTTAAATATGCTTTTGTTGTTCAGTCGTTCAGTCGTGTCCGACTCTTCATGACCCCATGGACCAGAGCACGCCAGGCATGCCTATCCTTCACTACCTCCCGCAGTTTGGCCAACCTCATGTTAGTAGCTTCGAGAACACTGTCCAACCATCTCATCCTCTGTCGTCCCCTTCTCCTTGTGCCCTCCATCTTTCCCAACATCAGGGTCTTTTCCAGGGAGTCTTCTCTTCTCATGAGGTGGCCAAAGTACTGGAGCCTCAACTTCAGGATCTGTCCTTCTAGTGAGCACTCAGGGCCGATTTCCTTGAGAATGGATAGGTTTGATCTTCTTGCAGTCCATGGGACTCTCAAGAGTCTCCTCCAGCACCATAATTCAAAAGCATCAATTCTTCAGCGATCAGCCTTCTTGATGGTCCAGCTCTCACTTCCGTACATTACTACTGGGAAAACCATAGCTTTAACTATACGGACCTTTGTCGGCAAGGTGATGTCTTTGTTTTTAAAGATGTTGTCTAGGTTTGTCATTGCTTTTCTCCCAAGAAGCAGGCGTCTTCTAATTTCGTGACTGCTGTCACCATCTGCAGTGATCATGGAACCCAAGAAAGTGAAATCTCTCACTGCCTCCATTTCTTCCCCATTTCCCAGGAGGTGATGGGACCAGTGGCCATGATCTTAGTTTTTTTTATGTTGAGTTTCAGACCATATTTTGCACTTTCCTCTTTCACCCTCATTAAAAGGTTCTTCAATTCCTCCTCACTTTCTGCCATCAAGGTTGTATCATCAGCATATCTGAGGTTGTTGATATTTTTTCCGGCAATCTTAATTCCGGTTTGGGATTCATCCAGCCCAGCCTTTCGCATGATGAATTCTGTATATAAGTTAAATAAGCAGGGAGACAATATACAGCCTTCTCATACTCCTTTCCCAATTTTGAACCAATCAGTTGTTCCATATCCAGTTCTAACTGTAGCTTCTTGTCCCACATACAGATTTCTCAGGAGACGGATGCGGTGATCAGGCACTCCCATTTCTTTAAGAACTTGCCATAGTTTGCTGTGGTCGACACAGTCAAATGCTTTTGCGTAGTCAATGAAGCAGAAGTAGATGTTTTTCTGGAACTCTCTAGCTTTCTCCATAATCCAGCGCATGTTCGCAATTTGGTCTCTGGTTCCTCTGCCCCTTCGAAATCCAGCTTGCAGTTCTGGGAGTTCTCGGTCCACATACTGCTTAAGCCTGCCTTGTAGAATTTTAAGCATAACCTTGCTAGCGTGTGAAATGAGTGCAATTGTGCGGTAGTTAGAGCATTCTTTGGCACTGCTCTTCTTTGGGATTGGGATGTAGACTTATCTTCTCCAATCCTCTGGCCACTGCTGAGTTTTCCAAACTTGCTGGCATATTGAGTGTAGCACCTTAACAGCATCATCTTTTAGGATTTTAAATAGGCTTTCTAAGGCCCATTTGACTTCACTCTCCAGGATGTCTGGCTCAAGGTCAGCAACCACACTACCTGGGGTGTATGAGACTGTCAGTATTGTAATGTCTCATTCTCACATTGCATAATGTTGCGGGTTGCCTTTAATTACTTAATTGATGCATGAGTATGGGAACTATTTAAATGTCTCCTCCCTCTCTCCCTTTCTCCCCTCTGCTGAAGAAGATGGATGTGAGAGTTGTTTTGTTATTTGCTTTATAAATAAAACCTTAGATGTTACTTTCCAACCACAGTTGCTTCTGCTGCACTTTGCTGTAAGAGACTGAGTTTGCTATATGCATATGGGCTTTTAATGCTCACAGAGACCTCCATATCTTTCTGGTATAGTTCCTCTGTGTATTCTTGCCACCTCTTCTTGATGTCTTCTGCTTCTGTTAGGTCCTTTCCACTTTTGTCCTTAACTGTGGTAATCTTTGTACGAAATATTCCTTTCATATCTCCAATTTTCTTGAACAGATCTCTGGTTTTTCCCATTCTGTTATTTTCCTCTATTTCTTTGCATTGCTCGTTTAGAAAGGCCCTCTTGTCTCTCCTTGCTATTCTTTGGAAATCTGCATTCAATTTCCTGTATCTTTCACTATCTCCCTTGCATTTTGCTTGCCTTCTCTCCCCCGCTATTTGTGAGGCCTCATTGGACAGCCACTTTGCTTTCTTGCATTTCTTTTTCATTGGGATGGTTTTCGTTGGTGCCTCCTGTATAATGTTACGAGCCTCCATCCACAGTTCTTCAGGCACTCTATCCACCAAATCTAATTCCTTAAACCTGTTCTTCACTTCAACTGTGTATTCATAAATAATTTGATTTAGATTGTATCTTACTGGCCCAGTGGTTTTTCCTACTTTCTTCAGTTTAAGCTGGAATTTTGCTATAAGAAGCTGATGATCAGAGCCACAGTTAGCTCCAGGTCTTGTTTTTGCTGAGTGTATAGAGCTTCTCCATCTTTGGCTGCAGAGAATATAATCAATCTGATTTCAATGTTGCCCATCTGGTGATGTCCATGTGTAGAGTCGTCTCTTGTGTTGTTGGAAAAGAGTGTTTGTGATTACCAGCTTGTTCTCCTGACAGAACTCTATTAGCCTTTGCCCTGCTTCGTTTTGAACTCCAAGGCCAAACTTGCCAGTTGTTCCTTTTATCTCTTGACTCCCTACTTTAGCATTCGAATCCCCTATAATGAGAAGAACATCCTTCTTTGGTGTCATTTCTATAAGGTGTTGTAAGTCTTCATAGAATTGGTCAATTTCAGTTTCTTCAGCACTGGTAGTTGGTGCATAAACTTAGATTACTGTGATGTTAAAAGGTCTGCCTTGGATTCGTACTGAGATCATTCTATCATTTTTGAAATTGTATCCCAGTACATCTTTCGCCACTCTTTTGTTGACTATGAGGGCCACTCCATTTCTTTTACGGGATTCCTGCCCACAGTAATAGATATGATAGTCATCCGAACTGAATTCGCCCATTCCCGTCCATTTTAGTTCACTGATGCCTAGGATGTCAATGTTTATTCTTGCCATCTCATTTTTGACCACATCCACCTTACCAAGGTTCATGGTTCTTACATTCCAGGTTCCTATGCAATACTTTTCTTTACAGCATTGGACTTTCCTTTCGCTTCCAGGCATATCCACAACTGAGCGTCCTTTTGGCTTTGGCCCAGCCGCTTCATCAGCTCTGAATCTACTTGTACTTGTCCTCCGCTCTTCCCCAGTAGCATGTTGGACGCCTTCCGACCTGAGGGGCTCATCTTCCAGCGTCATAACTTTTATATGCCTGTTGTCTTTGTCCATGGAGTTTTCTTGGCAGGGATACTGGAGTGGGTTGCCAGTTCCTCCTCCAGGTGGATCACGTTTGGTCCAAACTCTCCACTATGACCTGTCCATCTTGACCTGTCCATAGCTTCCCTGAGTAATTCAAGCCCCTTCGCCACAAGGCAGTGATCCATGAAGGGGTTAAATATGCTACTAACATATATAATACATTACAACGTTAAATTAAAAATTGGCTACTGCTTGGCAGACTGCTATCTTGCTTGGTCTGTGGCTTCATATAGCTGGTGAGCAGCTAGTGGCAGCCATGAACTCAGGATGTAGCTGGTGCCTAGCAGAGACTTTTCCTGCCCAATGACTTTGTAGGGACACTAACAAGAGGACCAGTGCTAGCTGAGACTAAGAGAGCTAGTGGAGTACACAACTTTTCAGCACAACTTTCAGCTCTTGGGACCTGTGGTTTAGTTAGCAATGTCAGATAATTCTGTTGGATATGGAAATGGGAGCAAAAATTGCCCTCAATTTGCATGTTCATCCAAAGCCATGAATGGAAATCACACAAGTCATTATGAGCGATATTCACTATTACTGTTTCTGTGGTCCACAATTGATACATAAATAAATACACTATTATCTGCATTGTTTTTGACATTTCCCTTCCCTAGAAATTAATTATAGAATAAATAGCAATAGTTTTGGCCATCACAGATACCGTGTTTCCCTGAAAATAAGACATACCCATAAAATAAGCCGTAGCAGGATTTCTAAGCGTTTGCGCGATATAAGCCATACCCCGAAAATAAGACATATTGATGGGCGTGGCTATGCAGCGTACCGACACGGAGAGGTTAAGAAGACGGGCAACAACTTACGTAATAAAAATAAGACATCCCCTGAAAATAAACCATAGTGTGTCTTCTTGAGGAAAAATAAATATAAGACAGTGTCTTATTTTCGGGAAAACATGGTAGTGAGATGAATAATGAGGGTTTTAATTGGAGCCAAATTGGAGAGGAAGGGAAACAGTGTTGACTGTGACAAACAAAGGATGGGATAGAAATCCCTGCCTCCTTACATCCCTAGGTTTGGGGTGGGGGTTAAAAACTAGCTTTCCTGCATATGCCAAAGATCTCTCTCTCATATAAGGGAAACCCCTTCAGATCAGTACATGCAAACCTTACTAGTGACTGAAACTGTGTTAGTGACTGTGTTTTTTGATTAAGCACATTTTTTATAAAATGTTCAAATCTGCCTGTTGCGAGTATAGAAACAAAGCAAATACAGGACTTTTACAGCTAAATAAAAAATAGCACCTATTCCAGTGCTGTCCCGGTACAAATTACATAAATATAATTCACTGCAACTAACCATAAAATAAAGATTAGCCATTACTTTCTGAAACAACATTTTTGAATTACTCCTGAATTTGTAAACATATGCTAGCAATACTAAAAAAAAATGAACCCATCAATTTCATATGAAATTGGTATCATAAATTTTAAAACATTTATTACCGGTATATTGATATGTTCTCCCATTCCAGCTTTCATTATTAACTACATGTAGATGAGATTCTGAAATATTACCATTTTGTGTTGTTTATAAATTCATGTTATTTTGTGCTGTTGTTGTTGTTGTTGTTGTTTCCTTGAGATATAAATGTGGAAGGTGATTAATGACTACTACTACTAATAAAAATGTTTGCAGTTGTTGCTAGCAAAAATGATTAACTGAATATAATATGTAGAAAAGTAGACCTGACTTTTGGTCAAAATATCAAATTCCATAGAGTTGCGTGGGAAAGCAGCAGAAAGAGAAAGTAGCAAAAGGTTATTACCCCAAAACTCTATCTCTCCAAAGAATTTTAGGTGAATATTGGTATTCCTTTATATTATGAAAATGCTGAAAAAAGTTTGGAAACGTATCAGTATTCCTATTAATCTAACATTAGATTAAATGCATTTATTTCTGCTGTAGTATTATTCCAAAACTGTGATGCAGTATACTTTCAGTTATGAGCAGTTGTCCCATGGAAATAAAGGAATTTTACATATAACTGTATTTAAGTTTACACTGTTTGTTTTAAGAAATGCTGTTCACAAATATATAAGATTCAAATATAAATAAAAAGAAATATACTTGTTTATAATTTTATAAGATTTCATAACTCTTATTTTCCAGAAATGAAACATGAAAATCTTTATGTTCAGATAACTTAGGCTCATGTTTTGTGATTCAGTTTCACTTTTCTCAAATAGTTTGATACCCAGTGCCTAAATATCAACAAGTAAAATGTACACATAAAGACGCAATCCCTTGGTAATGTAACACATTTTTAAAATGTGAAAAAACAATTTAACAGAACATTCAATTGTTAACTTCTGTTGTAACACAAAGTTTTGTTTCAATTTAAATTATACACCAATCAGACAATTTTATACTATAGTCACTACTCTACAGGGTGAAAGAACAACATTATGGAGATGATAGAAACCTGTTTCATTTCCATAACAGCAGACTGGATGACATAAGAGAATCTTACCTTTTGGAGCATACCAAAATGCAAATAATATATCGTTCTGATCATGAAAAAGGATAGTAAAGTAGTCATTTCTGGTGTTATACACAGTCTTGTAAAATTTCATTTACACGTTTTCCCTGCTTAAAAACACACACACACACACACACACACAGAGAGAGAGAGAGAGAGAGAGAGAGAGAGAGAGATACATCCAAGACTGGAAGATAGGTCACATGGCTCTGGGTGCCATTCTTACTGCATTACACATACTGAGTGTAAATGGCAAACAATATCAGTTGATGTTTATGCCATATGTTCCGTCTCCTCACATTATTACCACCACAGCAGAGACATAATTCAAAGAATCCTGAAGAGGAGAGTATATTCTAGTTTAATAGATTCTGCATAGCAAAAAGGAATCAGTTTGCTTTTGAATAGGAAAAAGACACTGAAATGAATAAACCTATAAAGCTTAAAAGCAAGCACTGGAACATTTACACTGTACTCGATCGGCCAAATTGTCACCCGAACGCAGTGTTACCAAATTTCATATTTTAATACCTTCATTTATATTTATACCTCATACAATATACTTGTACACCATACATTATTGAACATGTTTTATATTATATTCCTAATACATTCAGAAAGTGGCAGGTGATTCCCCCACACTCAATAAATATTATAGAAAAAATGAATACACTTCTGCTACTATCAGAATAAATATATATAACCAGTAAGCATATATATTACTGAAGCTCTAACTGGAATTACATAATTACTAACATTAAAAAACTTTAGTGTGAAATTTAGTATTATAATTCAAGCCTGAAAGAACAGGGATGATTGTTTCAATAGATAGGCTTGAAAAATTAGCTTATTAAATTGTCCAGCTATTAAGATTTATTATAAAATAAATATTTTTAAAGAGTTATACTTTACCTTATATTTACATAACAGATGAGTTCACATATTCAGTTAACTACAATTTTCAGGCAGTGTATTAAAAAAACCTTATATGCATACTTAAAAAAACAACCCTTAGACCACACTAAGGGTTGTTGTTTTAAGTATGCATATGAGGTTTTTTTAATAATGCATATGGTTGCACCAATCAGATAATTTCTTTTACAATTAATTTTTTTGCAGTTCATCTGATTCATCTTTTAAAAATCCTAAGAAAAACATCTCTTTTCCAAATATCATTTAGTAAGCGTTGTTAATCTAAAAATCCTTTGAACCATAGAGGGCATTTATTTTTAGCTTACTAGGTTTTTGTACCTTAGATCAGTGTTTTTCAACCACTGTTCCGCGGCACACTAGTGTGCCGCGAGATGTTGCCTGGTGTGCCGTGGGAAAAATTGAAAAATTCAAGAGAATTACTTTATATATAGTCATTATAGGCTCAGAGTTAATTTTTTTAACATTTTCTAATGGTGGTGTGCCTCGTGATTTTTTTCATGAAACAAGTGTGCCTTTGCCCAAAAAAGGTTGAAAAACACTGCCTTAGATAACCAAACTAAAAATATATTTGGAAGAAAACTCAATTTGCTAAAAATGTTTTCGTAACTTTATAGATTTGCTCAAAGACTGACTTTTTGCTCTGTTTTATTTGTAACATCTCAAAAATATTTTCTTTAAAGAACTTAATGGCATGATTTAGGGCCGTCGTATCTATACAGAAGCTCGCTTGGAGTTTAACTAAAATGGAGAGCACTCAACAGATGGTCTTGGACATTTCTTCTGTTGCACGAAACTTCAACAGTAGAAAATAGCTGAAAAGTCCAGAAAAAGCTATAGAAACCCCCGTAACGCGTGTGTCAAAAAAAAAAAAAAAAATCTGAACATGCTTGGCATATCCTATTAACAGTACTAAAAACACATTACATACTATTGCTAACAAACCTACACAATGAATCTGTTTCATGTAAAGTTTCCTGGAAGCGTGCCGAAGTACATATGCTATGACTAGCCTAATAATCACAGTCGATATCTAAATCCAACAACAAAACCAATCCTCACCAAAGTCTTGAGTATAACTAGCACCTGGATTCTGGGGGTCCTTTCAGTTCCAGCGACTCAGCCATCCTACAGCATGGGTCAATCTTGAGACCCGTTCTTTGCACAGACTAAATGTCCGTCTCCTACAAGTCAAGACGGACTGACGACAGAGTAAAGCAACCCAAATTAGTAAGATTCCTTCTACCTACCGTACAGCCTGCTCCCAGTATTTTAAGTCTAGGGCAATCAATATTCCAATTGCTTGGTCTTACATTGTCCCCTATTACAGTCTAAAATTTAGTTTGTCATCCAACATTTTTATTTCACTCAGCACCTTGGGGAGAAATTACCCCAAATAACAGCATTTCAATGAACCATGGCAAGCCTCACTCTTGTGGAATGTAATTTCCCTCCCACCCCAATACTGAATTTCAATTTAACCACCAAATATGGATTTCTTCCTTTCAAGAAAGCATTGCTCCCCATAAAATATAAAGAAGTATAATGCACCTTTCTCTTTGCTCATAGCTACAATTAAATGTCCAAAATAAAGTCTTTTAAGGGTTCTTGCCTTATTTGACATCTGAAAATTAATCCAGTGGAGAGATGGATTTGTGAAGGTACAGCCTTTCTGTACTTGATATGTAACATCAGGACTAGGAGCCATTTTACTGTTTTCAGATGGGAATTCTAGTCTAATCTCTAACCCACACTTGATCCATATAGATGGTGAACCATCTGTCTACATGCATGCCCAGCTGTTTGTGTAATAGGGTGTCTGAACAATCTGTAGCTCAAGGGAATTCATAGACACATCTTAAATTGCACGGGTGTAAGAGAAAATCATTAAAACCATCTGTAGTGTGAAAAAATGCTAGAGAGAAACAAAACATTAAATGGCAATGACTCCAGCAAAAATGATCAAGACAATAAAGTCCCCCTCTTTATTATAGTGTGTGGTAGGAAAGGTAACGGACTGCTGGACAGTTAAGTCCAGAAGGCGACTATGAGGTTGTGGCGCTCATCTCGCTTTTCAGGCCGAGAGAGCTGGCGGTTGTCCAAAGACAGCTCTCTGGGTCATGTGGCCAGCATGACTAAACTGCTTCTGGTGCAAAGCGACACCGTGATGAGTGCACGAAAATACCATTTACTTTCCCACCGCAGCGGTACCTATTTATCTACTTGCAACCATAGCTGTCAAGTTTCGGATTTGAAAATAAGGGATCAGCAGCCTCACCTATCCCGGGGACAGTCACATGGCAGTGGTGGGCGGAGCCAGATGCAAAAGTGGGCGGCACTGGTGTGAAGGCGCTCAGTAGGCTCAGTGGGCTACGATGCCTGTAAGCGCAGGAAATGGCTCCTGCTTGCTTTGAGGCTGCAAGGAGGTGAGGTCTTCCCAGTCCCTGGCCAGCAGGGGGAGGGAGAAGAGCTGCTTCCTTTGAAAAAACGGGAAATTAAAGGGATATAAAAAATAAGGGATAGCAGCGGGAAACTGCTTGAAATAAGGGAGATTCCCGGGGGAAACGGGATACTTGACAGCACTGACTTGCAACTGGTAGGCTTTCAAACTGCTAGGTTGGCAGCATCTGAGACAGAGCAACGGGATTCAAACCGCTGACCTTCTGATCGGCAAGCCCAAGAGGCTCAGTGGTTTAGACCACAGTGCCACCTGCATCCAGTATGTGGTATATGCTTATTATATTCTTCTCTTGAAGGAAAAGATAAAAGACTATTGTTCTTGATCATTCCCACCTATTCTGTATTTTTTGTGGAAGAATGAGGCAAGGAAAATGTCAAGGATAAATGTCAGAACTCAGGCTGTTAGGTAAAAGGCTTTTTGGGCCTACATGGTAGCATTTTCAAATATACTTACACATTCATGTTTGGGTGAGTCGATAGAGCTATATGTTTAATAAGGTTATAGTGATTTCAGATCCACCATATAGGAGTAGTTTTGAAGCTACAAACATCTTGGAGATGGAACAGAATCTATTCCTTTCCAAGTAGCTTAATCAGACTTGTGATATTCACCACTGTTTTCCACTATTTTGATATAAACTTCCTGTTTCTGACTAAGACTTTGTTCAAAGTTTAAACTATGGAATTTACTCCCAAAAGATCACCACTAACTTGAATGGCTTGAAATGATTAGACAATGTTTCATGCAGGATAAGGCTACCCACGGTTCTCTGCCACAATGGCTATGTTCTACCTCCACTGTCGTGGCACAATGTCCCTGAATACTAATTTTGAGAGTCACATGTGGGGAGACTGCTGCCACACTTATGTCCTGTTTGTGGGCTTTACATAGGCATCTATATGGCCACTGTGAGAAAAGGATGCTGGACTAGATGGAATTTTTGTCTTATTTAGCAAAGCTCTTCTGTTCCTATGATAGATTATTGTAGATGCAGCCTGACTGGTGGAGACTGGAGTGGAACTATTACTTCTTGTGAGCTAAACACTAGACTTCTGTTTTTAGCAGCCACTATGCAGTGCTGGCTCATGTTTAGCTTGTGATCAACTAAAACTAGATCTGTTTCACATGTACTACTGCCAAGCCACGTCTCCTCCACCCTATACTTGTGCCTTTGATGCTTTGTACCTAAATGCAGAACTTTACAATTATATTCATTTTATCATGCTTGGTTTAGCCCAGCATTCCTGCCTGTCAAGATCATTTTGAAACTTGATTCTGTATTTTATGGTGTCAGCTACCCCTCCCAGCTTTGGATCATCTGCAAATTTGAAAAGCATCCCTCTTACACATCTATACACTCTTCAACATTCAAGTAATTTATAAAACTGTCAAAGAGCATGGAGTCTAGCACAGACTGCTGGGATGATCCACTCTGTTTGGCACACTCTCCAAGGAAGACCTGGCCTGAAGGCAAGTCCAGCTGCAGCAACTTCTTGACTTCCTACACAACTGAACTACTCCAACAATGGATTCTTCCTAGAATTGTTTTTTGCATGTAAAATTTCTTGGGTGAGACCACCTCGTCAAAAATGCAAAAAAGGAGTCGTTTTTTTTGTGGTGATCCTTTGGGAGCTTCTATTTGTGTAGGGGTGGTAAGTTAAGGGACAGTAGATTCTGTTATTAGATTTTATTAGTTTAATCTTGTTGTACCTAAATGAGAATTTTATCTCCTGGTATGATAAAACCCAGATAAGGCTACAACAAATTTAAGATTTTATTCCTTTATGAAACTAGCTTGCTTGTTCTCAGCTAGCCAATTTAGTGTTCAGAGAAGGCCCAGATTTTCCACTGACAGAGGCAAATAAGGGACAGAAAACTTTTACGTACTTAATTAATTTGTGTCTGCCTATTGGTTAAGATCCAGAAGGCCAGTTGGTCTTTCCTAAACCTGCCATCTTAAATGCCTGCTGCGGGAGGGGGCGGGAGGGGGTGCCAATACAACTGCCTGCCGAAGGACATCTAGGTACTCCTCTGCATAGAATCAGAGAACTGTAGAGTTAGAAGGGACCATGAGGGTCATCTAGTCCAAACCCCTACAATGCAGGAATCTTTTGCCCAATGTGGGGCAGAATGCACAAAAAAATATACATTTCCTACTAAAGCTTTCTAATATTAGAAGTGCTGGGTAAGGCAGCTTTACCAACTGTACTATCCCAGGCTTTCCAGTCAAATACAGTTCAGGCTACTTTGACTACTATGGGTATTCATTGTTACAGAAAACCCCAACACATGATATAGGATATAAACTTGACCTAGTGCCTGTCAATAAGGGACGCGGGTGGTGCTGTGGGTTAAACCACAGAGCCTAGGGCTTGCTGATCAGAAGGTTGGCGGTTCGAATCCCCGCGATGGGGTGAACTCCCGTTGCTCAGTCCCAGCTCCTGCCCACCTAGCAATTCAAAAGCACATCAAAAGTACAAGTAGATAAATAGGTACCGCTCCGGCGGGAAAGTAAACGCCATTTCCGTGTGCTGCTCTAGTTCGCCAGAAGCGGCTTTGTCATGCTGGCCACATGACCCGGAAGCTGTACGCCAGCTCCTTCGGCCAGTAACGCGAGATGAGCGCCGCAACCCCAGAGTCAGACACGACTGGACCTAATGGTCAGGGGTCCCTTTACCTTTACCTAGTGCCTGTCAATAGCTAGGAATCCAGTAATCTGATGGTTGGAGATGTTTTTTCAATACCCCTCTCATGACAGATCAGCATCTGATGAAGGTTTAGATCAGGGCTAGGTCCGTGGGCCGGATGTGGCCCAATCGCCTTCTCAATCCGGCCCGCAGACAGTCTGGGAATCACCGTGTTTTTACATGAGTAGAATGTGTCCTTTTAATTAAAATGCATCTCTGGGTTATTTGTGGGGTATAGGAATTCGTTCTCCCCCCAAAAAAAATATTGTCCGGCCCACCACATGGTTTGAGGGATGGTGGACCGGCCCATGGCTGAAAAACGTTGCTGACCCCTGGTTTAGATGGTATATTTCTCTGCAGAAGCAATGGTCTCTACAGTTATGATCCATTTCTAGACTTACATATTCAATAGGTTTTGAGAGGTCTGTCTAGAAACACATGGGCATGACTGGGTCTCTCATCACTCACTTGACTGATCTCTGGAAAGAGAGTTATCATGGGCGATAGACACAACTGCACCTTTCTCAATAAAAAACCAGTCTCCCAATATTTTATGCAGGCCAGTGGGAAGTGCAGTGGTCACAGAATATGTACAACTATAGATTATAATTAGCACTTAGAAACTTTTTGGGAGTCAATTCAACTGATGAAATATTGAGGTGACTGGAAGCAAATGGAGCTAAGCAAATATGGGGCTAATATGTTCTCTGAGCTTAATGTTTATCAGGAGGTAGCAGAATTCTGAAACTTTTTTATCTATAACCCCATATAGAGTGCATTTCAGCAATAAGGCAAAGAGGTACAAGAGCATGTAGACCTGAATAAATTATATTTATAATGATTTCACTTCCACAGATTAAAGAGCAGTGGTCCTGATACTAAAAGGATACTGAGGAAAAAGCTACTCTTGAGGATCAATGGATCCTCTAGAACACTATGAGATGTGCAGTAGGGTGCAGAAATGGGGGGGGGGGATTTCTTGTACAAGTGCTTTATTAGTAGTGGTAGTAGTAGTAGTAGTAGTAGTAGTAGTATACCACCCTTCTTCCAAAGATCACTGGGCAGCTGACAAAATAAAAATGCAAAATGAGAACACAAAATCCACAATAAAACAAAAACAAACCAATAACAACTCTCCCACAAACACATTAAAAAAGCCATAGAATGTTAATCAGTCAAAAGCCTGATCTAAAGAAATGTGTTTGCTTGGTGTCAAAGATAAGTAATTATGGCAGCAGATGAGCCTCCCTGGGGACAGCATTCCATGGACGGAGAATCACTACAGAAAAGGCTCATTCTCATGTTACCACCTTCTGGACCTCCTCATGGAGGAGGCACACAAAAATGGGCCTCAGGTGATGATCACAGGTTCTGGGGCAGTTCATATAGGAAGATGTGGTCCTTGAGGCATTGTGGTCCTGAGTTGTTTAAGGCTTTATAAGTCAAACCAGCACTTTTCTTGAATATCTCACTAAGTTTCTGCATTTTTTTAAAGAACCTTTAAAACTCCTTGTTTAATTTAAGACTGCTGATCTTCCAACCGTATCATAGTGCTTTCCCATTGTTTAATACTAAAGAACAACCATGTGGGGTGAGTGGGTGGGAGACATGTTTAACCTGTGTCCTCCAGAGAATGTTTCAATAAGTGCAGGTAGTGTCTCAGATTCAAAACTGAGTTACAAAGACACAAGCTTGGAAAATATTATATAAAGACACATATGCAAATAACTCTGAAGGACACCTACACAAATTAGAAGATAGGAAATTTGTATCCTAGTAAAAGCTGCAGGTTCGATCCCCATATGGGACAGCTGCATATTCCTGAATTGCAGGGGCTTGTACTAGATGATCCTCAGGGTGCCTTCCAACTCTACAATTCTGTGATCTATGCTCTATGCTGATGATGCAGTTATTTCATCTTCCTCTAGACTTGGGTTAAAATATTTGTTATCCAAGTTTCCAATATACTGCAAGCACAATTGTCTAAAGATTAATTATGGGAAATCATTTTTTTTTAGGTTTTGAAAAGAACTTTTCCCAATAGGTGGGTTCCGGATGACCAAATTATGGAACAAGCTAAAAGCTCTCAATATTTTGGTGGGTATTGTATTCCATCATTGTGGGCCACTCACAAATCAACCTGCCATACTACCACTTCTTTTATACCAAAGATTATCAGTAGATCCCTACAACTTTTTTTTTGCTAGAATGATTTCCCAATTTCTTCATGGACATGCTATTTGGATTAGGGGAGTGTCAGCAGTATCAAATGAAATCCACGTTAAATCCTTCTACCAATTCCATGATGTACAGGCAACTCCCCATTTATGCATGTTCAAGGTGCACATGCACATTGCAGTGAACCCGGAAATGACTTTTAAAATGGCAAAACAGCCCTAAGAGAGAGAGAGAAAGTAAAAAAAAAAAAAAAGTGTGAAAGCAGTGCCAAGCAATGCCATGAACCTTTGCAAGTACAATCCCAACAGTCCTTGCACTGACTGTTGAGGCCAGTGGGAGCTGGAGTTTGAGCAAGGAGGTTTGGAGAGAGCGACTATGGCAGAGTTTTTGGAGGAGGATTTTTTTTAGGGTTTTAAAGCCTTCCTTTAAGATGGCACCTAAACACACGGAATCAGCATCTTCATTGGGTGATGACAAACCCAAAGCCAGTGCATGTTGCCCATGCTGAAGGAGAAATGGGAAGTTCTGGACTGTTTACGGAATAGTATGAGTGTGTGTGCTGTGGCACACAAATTTGGCAAGAATGAATCCAGCATACATGCCATTAAGATGTTATGGATTCTTATTGTTTGTTTACAGATAGTTGCCTTGGTGATATAATCTTGTGTCAATTACTTTAGGAATCTGTACATTGTCAAACACTGCAGAGCTTTATGCTGGCCAGATCTAATGTCCTTCCTCCTCAAGTGCTTTGGGGCAGGTATGCTCTGTAATAATCAGAAGGTAATATCTATAGAACATGCTTGTGTAATTTCTAGGCTGACTTTTGGCAACATGCAACTTGCCCATTGATGATAAGACTACTGGGAAGGCAAGCTCAATTTTATGTTAAATAAATCTTAGTGCTTAAATTTCAATCAGAAGCAGTGGAAACAATATGTCAGGGACTTGCTGGGTGACAAAGAGTGGTGGGAGGCACCAGTCAGGGAACCCCAAAGGGAAACACCAGAGGAGGAATGCTCAGAGGCAGGAGATTGGTGGTGGGACACAAAGGAGAGGTCAGAGGGAGAAGAATGTTGGGAGTTGTTAGATGCTGAAGAGGCAACAGAATTTAATAAACAAGGAGAGCTGGTGACAGGGAGCAGTTCAGTTCAGAGGCTGATGCAGAGGAGGTGGGGCAAGAGGCTGCAGAAGAATTCCAGGAGTTTGCCTCTCCTACTGCGATTAGCTCCCCTTCACCCTTGTCTCCAAGGACATGCAGGATGATGCGTAAAGCAGAACAGAGATTAAAGGTGCCCAGACGCAGCTGGAGGTTGCTTGGGAAACACCCAGCAGGGGAGGAGTCTTGGTAGAAGCTGGGCACCGTCAGTCCTGGCAACTGCTATATAGGGACAAGACCTGCTGGGAAGTGTTGCTGAGAAGTATGACATTTTTGTGAATAAAGGATTAACTGAACTGACAGACTCTGCCTCTTGTGTGCTGATCTGCATCTGAACCCAGCCTTGACACAAGAGAACAACTCACCACCTGAAGGACTACCTTCAGCGACCAACTTGATATGATAGTAAAGTATAACATGAGAAAAATCTCTTTTGCTCTGAGATTCTTTTGTACTGTATGATTTTTATTTTTGGTCCACTAATCGTAACAAATTGATTGATTGATTGATTGACTGACTTACATGCAGAACAGGATTAAAATTTCATTGGTAAAGAAAGGGAAAACAAAAAGGAAATGATAGCAAGCTCATCAACCCTGCAGACAAAACTGTTGCAATGCATTATTTTAAAAAATTAAGCATGGTCTCTTCAACACTTTTCAAACCTCATTCAGCAGTAGACCTTTAAAGCTAGAATGTGCAACTTACCAAACACAGAAACCCAAGATACTTCACCAGTTATAGTTCTGCTCTATTACTATGATACGACAAATTTCAATAATGGCGTTTGTAGCCATGTCGGTTCCACATTACAACAGTGAAATGATACCATTTAACTGTGCAATTTTGTGGTGAGAGTTGAAAAGGTGAAAGCTTGTGATAGACTTGTAAGCTTACAGCAGTTTTAGGCTCCAATCCTATAAAGCTAAGAGTAAAACCAACTGAGTTCAATGGGTCTTACTTCTAAGTAGACATAAATGGGATCATACTATCAATCAACTATTCAGTTAAAAGGTCCGTCATTTTATTATTCTGCATCAGGACAATCACATACAGTAGCTCTTCCATTTCCTGATTTGATAAGTGGCTCTTCAATTAAAAGAAAACAGACAATTCTGATAAGCTGAGAATCTGAAGATTCTTGTTTCTTAACTAGTTAAAAAAATTGTGTATCTTTAAAAAAAAACTAATTAGGATTTTTCATTTTGTAGACATGTCCACATTTTATAATAATTTACAATATTGCACTGTTTGCTGAGGCATTTTAACATTTTATTTTGAATCAAAATCCAAAACGGATGTATCTGTATAGTCAATATGCCAGTTGCTTCAATACAAAACTGCATTCTTAATAAAAAGGTAAGTGGTGATCTTTTTTGGGGGGTGAGAATTAATAATAATAATAATAATAATAATATGAAACACACTACTGGGGCATTCCACCGTGACGTGTGTGACATTCAGACAACGTTTTCAGTACATTTGTAATTATTTTGACCCTAAAACAACTGCTGGTTCAAAAGCAATTAATTGACATCTGTCATTTATGTCTTAAGATATAATTAATTTGATTTGGAATATTTTTTATGTTGCCTGAATAGAGATACAAATTTTTAATTTTGCGTGACGTGTGTGACCATTTTGCAAATGTTTTTCCCTCTCTTCTCAAGTTCTTTGAATATTTCTGTGAGTTCTTGTAACATTCATGGAAATAAAAATTATTAGAATTAAGCCATATATGTGTAAATCCAAAAGAGGGGTTTTAGGAATATGAAGTAGCAATACTTAGGCTAAAAAACAATAAATAGTACTGTGACGTGTGTGACATTTAACGTGACGTGTGTGTCCGCATATGAATTTTTTTTCTAATGAAACCCTTAAAAATATCATTTGTGTGGATAATTGTTATCTTTTTACAGATTGAGGTTAACAAATTAATAAACATTAACATAAAAGTGGAATTGGACACAAAGCAATCATCTTTAATGTTTGCACAACTTGTAAAGGTAAAGGTACTCCTTACCATCAGGTCCAGTCGTGTCTGACTCTGGGGTTGTGGCACTCATCTTGCTCTATAGGCCGAGGGAGCCGGCGTTTGTCCGCAGACAGCTTCCAGGTCATGTGGCCAGCATGACAAAGCCACTTCTGGCGAACCAGAGCAGTGCATGTAAACGCTGTTTACCTTCCTGCCGGAGTGGTCCCTATTTATCTACTTGCACTTTGACGTGCTTTTGAACTGCTAGGTGGGCAGGAGCTGGGACAGAGCAACGGGAGCTCACCCCGTGGCAGGGATTCGAACCTCCAACCTTCTGATCAGCAAGCCCCAGACTCTGTGGTTTAACCCACAGCACCACCTGGGTCCCTGCACAACTTGTAGAACAGCCTTATTTTATTGACAGTTACTGAACCAAAAATAGCATTGCATTGGTTCATTCGAACACATTCACTTTACTTTCAAATATATTCAGTTCTCTGGCAAAGTGAATTAATTTTGGACAATTTTCTCTAGCTCTTTGTTCATCTGAAATCCAAGCCACATCTCCCCTCACAGTTCTTCTTTCAGGAACAGCTCCCTTATGAAGAGTCCCAGAGCCAGGGGGTGGGGCAAGGCAGGTGGAAGGAGGCCTTCCACATTTAACATTATTTATTTATTTTTAAGCATACTACTCTTACCTTGACTTGCAAATTCAACTTCAAATTTGTGAATTGTTACTCAATAGAAAAAAATATTTGGTCAGCAAATGAATATTGATGGAGCATAAATTTTTTGTGATGTTTTGAAGATGGCACAGTCACAGTTAGCCCTTTGATGCCAAATTATGGAGCAAAATACTGCAAAGCTTAATCATAATCTAATAATTTTTTCTGTCAAATATTTGTTTGCCATAACAGATGTACTTGTTATGATCTATGTTAATATTTTATTATTTACATGTATTTGTATTTTTAATTTTAAAAAATGCTCCTGTCACACACGTCACAGTCACACACGTCACAAATGGTGACGTGTGTGACTAAATTTAAAAAGCCCAAATTTTTTTATATATTTTTCCAAAAAAAATCCAACTTTTTTTTACTGTTTTTAAGTTTAATAGGCTTATAAAAAAAAATTCAGCATGGTGAAGTTCATGGCTACGTTATTAGATAAAAAATATTAACTTATTGTGACGTGTGTGACACTGGAAGCCAGAACCAGTCACTTTAACATGGACAAAATTTAATCAAAATCAAAAATACTTTCCTGCCAAATATTTTTTGGCAGAACAGATATACTTGTTATGATATATGTTAATATTTTATTAATTATTATGTTTATTGCATTTTAAAAAAATGAACTCATCATTAAGATTTCATTTTAAAAAGTGACTTTCTGAACCTGTACAGTTATTTCCAATTTTCACTCCCCCAATTTTCTTTATATCAAATTATATTGTCATTTTAACAAAATATACACTTTCAACTACATAAAATAATTTTTTGGGAATTTTATCTTTAATTTTAATATTTTAGACCACAGGACCACTTTTCATGGAATGCCCCTACTGCTGATGAGAAAATTCTATAAAGGGTGACATCTGATATTTAGTCATACTCAGAACAGGCCCCCAAAATTAATGGTCTTTAAGCCAAAGTAAGGAAGAGAAGACTCCCTGGAAAAGACCCTGATGTTGGGAAAGATGGAAGGCACAAGGAGAAGGGGACGACAAAGGATGAGATGGTTGGACAGTATTCTTGAAGCTACTGACATGAGTTTGGCCAAACTGCGGGAGGCAGTGAATGATAGGCGTGCCTGGCGTGCTCTGGTCCATGGGGTCACGAAGAGTCGGACACGACTGAACGACTGAACAACAACAAGCCAAAGTATGATTACTTAGTCAGATATGAGCCCCAGAGCATTTTTCCTCTTTTCTAACCAAACACAAGAAGTATTTGGTTATAAAAAAGAGAAATGCAAACAAATATATTAGGACCCAATTTACACCAGTTCGTGAAACACCTAGGTCAGCAATTCAGGAAATATCACCTCAGGAGAAAGGACCAAACTTGCAGAAAGGTGGTGTGTAGATGGAGGCACTATTTGTATGAATGAATGGTTCCACTTCAGGGATGTAAACACAGCCATCACAATTCACATTAAGCAGTCACCTAGTATTTTTTAAGGTTCAAGTACAGTAGCCTCTTCATACTGTCCTGTCCTGCCATTTCATTATTTTTTACTCCACCCCCAACCCAATTTTATCTAGTTCTTTTCAGGTTTCAGCAATGAAACCGATCTGTGGCCAGGGACTATTGGGAAAGAAGGAATTGACAAAAGCAACCAGAACAGAATTTTACTTTTGACTATATGTGCAGCACACAAAAAATAAAGTCGAACCACTGGCACCTCTTAGACTATGTAATTGTCTGAACCAAAGATTGCCATATTGTTCTCCTTAGCAGAGCTATGACGAGTGATGAAGACTGCTGGACAGATCACTGATTAATGTTTTCCATGGTGGCTATCAAAATGATATATCAATGCAGGCCTCAAGGAAGGAAACCAAGGTGCAAAATGAACACTCAAACCCTTCAAGATCCTATTAAGTGGGACTGCTTCCAAACGACTCTTAAGGACCATCTGCTTTCAGAGTTCCCTGATAACATTGAGGAACACTGGGCCAAGCTGTGAACAAACTATTGGATACCAAAGCAAGAAACACCAGGACTGGTTTGATGAGAATGACACTGAGATTGAATGCATTATCTACAATAAAAGGAAGGCCTTTCAGATCTGGCAAAGAGATAGAAACTGTGCCACTAAGGAAAAAAAAAAACACTATCCCAATGCTAAGGTTAAGATTCAAAGAAAAACCAGAGAACTAAAGAACACCTGGTGGATAAAAAAAGCTCAAGAGATCCAGCACTTAGCGGGTACTCATGATGCATAGGACTTCTTTAAAGCCATAAAGACCATCTGTGGACCAATGGTATAAACTCCCTAGGCTCAACAGATGGTACCAACATCTAAAAGATAAAGAAGCTATTGCATTGTACTGGAAAGAACATTACTAGCATCTCCTTAACTGCAACTTCCCCATAGCTGCTGAGGTCCTCTCACAAATCTTCAAAGTAGGCAGAACTGAACTTATACAACCATTTTACAAGCTCATCGAAAAACTCTGGGGGAGAGAGGAGATCCCAGCAGAATTTAGCGATGCCAAGATCATATTTTTTTTTTTTTAAGGTGATAGAACAGACTGTGGAAATTATTGAGGCATCTCTTTATTAGCTGCAGCCAGCAAAATTCTTGCAAGGAATTTAGCAAACCATATCCTAACTATATCCGAGGATATCCTTCGTGAATCCCAAAATGGTTTTCGACTTTCTAGGGGGACAGTGGATATGATTTTCGCGGCTTGATAGCTTCGAGAAAAATGCAGAGAGCAAAACCAACCCCCCGTATATGGTATTTATTGACTAAGGCCTTCGACACTGTAAATCACACTGCCATGTGAACTGTCCTTCTGAAAATCAGCTGCCCAGATAAATTTGTGAACATCCTTCAGCTCCTTCAAGATAATATGATGGCAACATATCCTTCAGAAATAGACTGGAAAGAGAAGTTGCTGAATTGCAACTTATTACCAAACGTAAAACCATGGAGAGACCTGGTCTGAATAGAAACATTGGATTCTTATCTCATTATATATGATAAAGCTATTTTTAGCCATCTCACCCCTTGCTTTTTCCTGTATGACCAATTGCAGTGTTAACAGTCGTCAACAGGTTTACCACACCTATCAGCCAATCACCCATTCTCACCACCCTTCTGAGCAATACCCCTCCCCACCCTCTCACTATATATAAGGGTCTGGTGACTTCTGTTTCAGTGTATCTGAAGAAGTGTGCATGCACACGGAAGCTCATACCAAGAACAAACTTAGTTGGTCTCTAAGGTGCTACTGGAAGGAATTTTTTTATTTTGTTTCAGTGATGGCAACAATTGCAGATAACAATGGCTCCCAAAGTAAACCATTCACAGTGGAGTCGGGCATTAAACAGGGATTTGTTATCACCCCAACTCTATTTATTATCTTCATCACCATGATCCTACATATTGTCAAAGGGCAATTCCCCACTGGGGTAGAAATCATGTATCAAACAGATGGAAAGCTCTTTAATCTGAGTAGGCTAAAAGCAAAGAGTAAGTTACTGTAACTTCCGTCATAGAGCTTTAGTATGCTGATGACAACGTAGTGTGTGCGCACTCAGAGGATGATCTCCAAACCATCCTAAATATCTTCGCAGCACCACAAATCCAACTTAATGGTGTAATGTTGGAAAATGTCAACCACTTTTCCCACCTGGGCAGTGCTAAATGAGAGATCAGTGGACACAAGCTGTGAATTTAAAAACAAATCACCACTAGATGGAGATGTCTGACTAAAACAATATTAAATAGGTTGCTTGGGTTGTATGCATCTATACTGAAGGAAAGATAAATCTAGGAACTGGAGCGAATTTATCTCCCTAAAATTATCTCAATAAAAACATAGAAGAAAAACTACATTTACCTAAGACCTATTATATGTTTCAGAAACATAGTTAAGTCTTTTAGGACCCAACAAAATTTTTTCCCAAGTATTGTTTTGGGAAAACGCAATATTTCTCTCTCTTTCTTGTACTTTCAACAAGTTTTCTCTATTTCATTTATAATTTGCTTATAATGCAAATGAGACTTGCCATGCAAATTTAAAAACCTATTCTTTCCAGAGACATAAAGAGCTATATGCTTATGGTTATCCAGAGCAAGTATATCCCTAAGACTGAGGTTTAAAACCAAACAAATAAAGCCCTTGAATTGATCTCTGAATATTTCCCACATAAATGGGGTTATAGTTACGTTTTTGCCACCAGTGGATTTTAAGACATACTGTACATTTCAAGGGAAATAAATGGACAAATGCTGATTAAGAGAAGTTAACTAAAAGACTAAATTCCTTTGCATAACTCACAAAGGAAACTATTCAAAATAGAACGCTACTGCATTCCATTGTAATTGATGGGGCAGTGGGAAGGGAGAGATTGTAAAATTTGTCTGAAATAAATAAATGCATTGTCTATCAGGAAAAAAAATTCTAATTAGGTATTCTCAGGACATATGGATAGGCAAGAGAAGAGAACAGCAGTAACTCTCAGTCCATCTCCATAATACAAGCAACATACGAATATTAAACAGTTCATTAGCAGCTTATCAAGTTTTGGTTTTTTGGGGAATCAGGTATATGACCCATTCAAAACATAATTTTGTAGCATAACACTTCAAGTCCTGGTTCAAAGGTCTGATTCCCATACAACAGATCTGGGTTCCCCAGTGTGATGCCTATTGGGTACCATGGTGACCATGAAGTCCTACCAAGGAACACTTTTCATCCCCCTCTGTGATGGATTCTAAGGATAAAGTTGATGAAGCAGTCCCAATTCCTCCTTGCTAGTTTCCCATGTTGTCTGCTAAGGCCCCCAGCTGCTGTGTTGACTGGAGGAGAGACACTAGCAGTATTTTCACTGGATGCCAGCATACAAAGAGGAGGAGAGGCTAATAGGGAGAAACAAAGGAAGAAGTGGGTTTGCCTGTGTAGAGAAGGGGGTAAGAGAAGAGGACCAAGCAAACCAAAAGAGAGCTGAACCAGCAGTGTTAACATGGGCTGCTGGAATAAAGAGAAGCACTGGTGGCTTCACAGTTTTTCCTACATTGTGATTTTTGCATAGCGCACACACACATGATTCACGATATATTTCCAGGTCAAGAATTTTGAAACTGCTATCACAGTATGGACTTCAGACTGGTTTTAGATGACACATTGATATATTGTTCAGCCCTACTACCTGCCTACCACTAAGTAGTCATAAAGCGAGGAGGATGGTTCTAAAAAATTAAGCAAACATACTGTAAAGGGGAGACACCCTTCCTTAAGTAGCCTTGAGGAAGAGGACAGAAGCAAAAAAACAGCAATCATGGGCAGAGGGGAATGGAAATTTGTAAGGGGAGAAATGGGAGGGAAATGGAACAGCCATAAGGGAAGAGGGGGCCATGTGTGTTTGGGCAATGGTCCTCGAAAGCAAACGATAGCACAATTGTGTCCAAGTGACAAAAGAGAAAGGATGTACATGCATGTAGAGGGAGAGGGGGTGAGGAGGAGGATAGGTTATCTGGCAGGAAGAAAATAGTTTGCCTTCTCTGGAAGTATATATTGTTGGAACAGAAAGCAAGAGTTCAAATGAGGTGGCCTATGTTTTGTGGCTCAGACCTTACCTCTGCCTTGTACTCAAGTCTCTTGTGCAAATTACTCATATTTCAGCTTCACCAGTTGTTATTGTTATTAATTATCATTATCATTATCATTTATTTTATTTCTATACCACCCTATACCTGAAGGTCTCAGGGCGGTTCACATTAAAAATCACTTACATAAAATCCAGCATTTTAAAAAGGTCAGGCAAAGGCCTGGTTGAAGAGGAATGTTTTTGCCTGGCAGAGAGGGCCCGTTCTCGTTTTGCCACCCTCTTCACCTCCCGAGGAGGCACACGAAGAAGGGCCTCATAAGATGATCTCAGGGTCTGGGTAGGTTCATATGGGAAGAGGCGGTCCTTAAGGTATTGCGATCCTGAGCCGTTTAAGGCTTTATAGGTCAAAACCAGCACTTTGAATTGGGCCCGGAAACTAATCGGTAGCCAGTGCAGTTGGACCAGGATCGGTGAAATATGCTCAAAGAATCTTGTTCTGGTGAGCAACCTGGCTGCTGAGTTCTGCACCAGCTGAAGTTTCCAAACTGTCTTCAGAGGCAGCCCTACATATAACACATTGCAGTAATCTAACCTTGAGGTTACCAGAGCATAGACAACAGTAGTTAGGTGATCCCTGTCCGGATAGGGGCATAGCTGGGCCACCAGCTGAAGCTGATGGAAGGCACTCCGGGCCACTGAGGCCACCTGGGCCTCAAGCGACAGCAAATAATCCAGGAGTACCCCCAAGCTATGAACCTGCTCCTTCAGGGGCAGCGTAACCCCATCAAGAGCAGGCAACCTCCCAACCATCCGGTCTGAGGAACCACCCACTAACAGTGCCTCAGTCTTATCTGGATTGAGCTTCTGTTTGTTGGCTCTCATCAAGTCCATTACTGAGGCAAGTTTACCTACTGTGGCTAATAACTATGGATACCAAGCCTTTGGCTGGTTAAACAATCTAAGGCTTTTTAAACATGTTTGTGGGAAGGGGGCTATTGGTTTGTTTGGGGGTTTTTTAATATGTATTTTGCGTCCTTGTTTTGTATTTCTGTGTTGTGAACCACCCTGTGATCTTTGGATGAAGGGTGGTATACAAAAATTTAGTATATTATATTATTATTATTATTATTATTATTATTATTTCATTGGGTGACTGTAAGCCCCAGTGTTATAACTCCCATGACAAAATTAGCATTAGAAATAAACTCCATTTGTACTGTTCTCTTTTCTAGTGCTATGATATTTGTTTGCCCAGGCAGGCGCATTATGTGATCCATGAGAGCAGTAAAATAACCAGACTGTACAACAACAACAGGATAAAATCAAGCCAAATATTTATTGACAGAAGCAGGCACGGCCAGGGTTGGCATGGCATGGCATTGGGTCACAGGATCAGTTCATCATTCCACAAGCCCCATGGAATGGATCTGCTGGGTTTGGATCGTTCCAAACCTGAACGATGGGAGTCAGCCAGTGTTAAACCTTGCTGTGGTAAAAGCCAAACAGGCAAGGTCTCACTGGGACCATAGGGTGCAGATTCCAACCAGGCAGATACTGAACCTATTTGTTTAAATTGGAGCAACAGAACATGCATTTGCAGAAGAGATGCATAATTCTATCTCAAGTAGCTGCTGATACAGATACACTATTAACTTTTTCTCTTCCTATTAGGGAAAACATCATTTTATATTTGGCCCTATATTTATCACACACAGCACTGTTTCCCTTCCACTGCAGTTTATCTTCTGCCAAAAACTATGTTATTCATCTTGTTGTGGTGAAATGATGCAACTTATGTAAATTATGACACCTCATTCATTCCAGTGCAAAGGAGATGCAATGCAAATGGGAAAAATACCACAACCAATTACGTATCATTTGCAGACTGAGCAAGAGCAACTATTATTACTGATCATATTCACTGGATTGATTTCCATTTTGGACATGGGATAGTAAGTGAGCATCAGCAATTTCCTCTTCTGTTTCCATTTTCAATGAAATTCCCTGACATCCCCATAGATACTTGGTGATGAAAATGCTGAAGTACATGCAATTTTCAGGTCTTCATTATAATCACTGACTTCTAAATTCCTCTCAAGAAGTGAGTCACAGAGAGTTAGGTCATGGAGGGACTTGAGGAAATGGTTCAAAGGCATCAGAAATCTCAAGTAGGATGAGATCAGGGAAAAGTCCTTTAGATATGGTGCTCTAGTAGGACTAAAGGAGATGGCTGGCTGTATCAAAGACAGGAGAGATCTCAAGTACGATGAGATCAGAGAATTATTTAGATATGGTGCTGAGATCATGGCAGCTTTAGTGTAGAGGCAGAAAGTGAGAATGTAGAAGGTCAAAAGAAAAACTGGAAGAAAGTCAAGGCAGTAATATTATGTTCCAGATGTTCAGAAATAAAGTGTAAAAGGGAGGTCAGTAGGTAGGTATAGAGAGAATTGAAATTTGGGCATAGCACCTGTTTCAATTTCTTTAAGGTGTCAGGTAAAACAATTTTATTTAAAGCATTTGATGTGATTTAATTTTAGGCAGCAACTGCTTTTTCATCTGTTTAGTTCCACTGCTTTGAATTTATATCTCCATTTTAATTTGTCCTTATTTTTAGTTTGTAATGTTTCATTCATTTTTATTAAAGAAAACGATCAAACCTATCCATTCTTAAGGAAATCAGCCCTGAGTGCTCACTGAAAGGACAGATCCTGAAGCTGAGGCTCCAATACTTTGGCCACCTCATGAGAAGAGAAGACTCCCTGGAAAAGACCCTGATGTTGGGAAAGATTGAGGGCACAAGGAGAAGGGGACGACAGAGGATGACATGGTTGGGCAGGAGTGCCTGGCGTGCTCTGGTCCATGGGGTCACGAAGAGTCGAACATGACTAAACGACTAAAGAACAACAACATAACTTATTATTTTTTTAAAAAAATGTGTTAAAAGATAGAAAAAAGAGAAGGAAATAAATAAATTATTATTTATGTTCCAACATATTATATTCAGTTTTCCATGAATCTTCTATGTGTATAATAAGTGCAAAGTAAAATAAACTTAAAATAAAAGAATAAACACAGAAGGTTTGAGGACAGTAGATTCTATCACATATTAGCAAAAGACATATTACAGTTCCTCTTTTTATATTTACCTAGGAAAAATGTCACGATATGTTTTGGCAGCAGGAAGGGGAGAAACTCCTCATAGTTTCTTAATAATTTGTTACTCAGGGCCAAACATAACATCATATCAAATGTGGCTTTGAATATAAAATGCATTTTTAAAAAATCTAAGTAGCAACTGCTGGAGGTGGTGTGGTAATTATTTTATTGATTGATTGATTGATTGCATTTATATCCCATCTTTCCTCCAGGAACTCAAGGTAGTGTACATGCTTCTCCCTCTCCTTATCTTATCAGGATGATCAGAATCACATGCATGGACAAAATATCCCTTTTCTACCCTTGCTGCAGGTCTAAAATCTACCAGCCGCCACAACCACCACCACAACAACTGGCCTGTATCTATCTATCTATCTATCTATCTATCTATCTATCTATCTATCTTGTGTGCATATTACATGCAGAGACACATTTAACATTATTTACAATTTGCTGCTGTTACACCTGTTCTTTGATTCTTCCTGGTTTGATAATGGGGGACATGCTTTATTGTGCAGAACATCATAAAACACTAGATTAAAACCAGCTTTTACTTAATGCCATAAAAATAGAGTGTTAAATAAAAAACAGAAGAGTCTTAATCACAGCTGTAAAAGTGTTGACACTATTCAAAGACTGCAGGGATGAGGGAGGGTTTACTTCACATTGGTGGCAGCCTATCTTCGAGAGCAATACATGAAGCAGAAGGCTAGTTATGTTTGAAATCCTATCCAGATTATTGGACAAGTCAAACAGCCTTGATGTTTCACCCACAAAAATATGTGCCTCCCACACCTTCCAAGCTCTTGGGAAGTTATGAATTTCACATACTTCAACATACAGTATGTTGTTTTTCATTTGCTGCCAAAAGATTGAATTTCTTTCCAAGCATACAGAACTAGAGTTTTTGCATAATACTATGACACATACTATTTGTCTTATCGGTTATTTAAAAACAAACAAACTGGGAACCCACATTTTAGCCTATTTGTTTGAAGATATGCCCTGTTTTTTCAAAATATGGCATACTTTTATGACACAGGACACCTTTAGAGTGAATCAGCTTTTCCAAGCTTAAAGCAGGCACAACCAACACAGTGTTACCCAAATGTTGCTGAACTACAATTCCCATCACCCTGATAAGAGTTGTAGACCTCAGCATCTGGAGAACATTACGCTGAGTATCCCAGACTTAAAGCAAAAAAAAACAAAACCTTAAATCTCCTTGATTGCTTAAAGCACCAGTAAGTCAATCATGGTATATGATAGTGTAGTCTTTAATTTTATATTACTGCGTGTTAAGTGCTCTCAAACACACTAGGGGCTTGCTTTGCAACTGAATTCACTGTAGCAGGCTGCTCAGAAAAGGCAGACCCAAATGCTGGCATTAAATTTGATGTACCAAGATTAGAAGATATAATATTTCAATATTTCAATATTTCAATATGAGAAAATGAACTAGATAAGCATATCTTCATGCTCCGTAAAGTTACAGACGTGGTTGCCAGACATCAAAGACAGCACACAGCCAATTCAAAGATTTGCTTGCTTAATGCAAATAACCTAAAATAATTAAAATATTTTCAGTGTGATATGAAACTAATATAGGTCACCAGTGAAAAAAATTCTCCCAATCCACAGACATACACACAGACTTCTTGACCTTTACAATTATGCCCAACACTGGGATGCAAGCTAGTGTGGGGGCACTTCTATTTACAGTAACAATAAATCATTTTATGTTAGCTACTGTCTATGAGTCTGAGAGATCAGATACCATGGTCTCTGACAGATATCTGAACATTTCTAGTATAAGGTTTGTCTAATTAAAAGGCAAAGTCACAGTGTTGTAAAATGAATATCCAACTCTATAATTATGAGAACACACACACACAAACACAGAGGCATTAAGTATATTTCTGTTCATAACCTTAAGAGTTAAGCCAAGAATAATATTTTGTTTTCTCAAAGTCAGCCTCACTGATTTGTTATTTTTCAATACTATCTTCTGATATCACCATATTAGAATTTCTACTCATAAATTCGAAGCTTTTTTAAAAAAAACTTTTGAGTCACATTTGAAACACTGTACTTATTCTTAAGCACTTAGAAAATGTTAGGAAGAACAAACAATTGCATGTGGGTCAACGCCCCCTCCCCAAAGATTTCATAGTGCAAGGAAAACTCATCAGCAAATAATCCAACAAAGTATGTCTCCTAGCACAAGCATTTCCACTAGTGCAACTGGAGTGCCCTCTCGTAATCTCCTCCAGAGGATTGGGAAAGCCCCTGAACAGATTTTGGGGGGTGCGTAGTGAGAGGGAGGGGAAATTCCACGCAGCATCCAGAATACCTTCTGCTAACAGAAGTACTTCATTGGATACTGCCCACGTCTTCTATCGGTTTATGGCTGAAAATAACATCCAATTGCTATTGTCTACAGGACACCAGGTTTGATATTTTGGGTAAGAGTTGGCTGAGCTCCCACATTAGCACTCCAGGGCATCTCCATATAGATCAGGGGTAGGCAACCTAAGTTATTTGTGGGGCATAAGAATTCATTATTCCCCCCCCCCCAAAAAAAATATAGTCCGGCCCACCACATGGTCTGAGGGACGGTGGACCGGCCCACGGCTTAAAAAGGTTGCTGACCCCTGATATAGATGCTGCTCCGGTTGTCATGGAAAGCTTGAACAGATGGAAGGTTTACAACAGGAAAACCCACTAATATGCAGTTGGCAGAAAATTATTTGGACAAGAGACTTCCACTTGCTGGACTCTCTGGACTTTTCCTTTCCCTGGACTTTTCCTTTCCTTTTCAACCTATGTGAGAGTACAGCTTTATATGCAGCACTCACAAAGATCCTTGTCATCTGACTGGACAACAGAAGGAATGTACACTTAAGTTAACATTATATACTTTTTAATGTGATACTCACTGGGGCACAAAGTCCTGACTTCACATATACATTGACGGGGCAGTGACTGATGGGAGAAAAAGATATTGGGGTCATGGTGGTTAACACAACGAAAATGCCAAACCAGTATATGGCAGCTGTGAAAAAGGCAAATTTCATGCTATGGATTACTACCGAAGGGATTGAAAAGAAAACTGACAATATCACAAGTCACAGCAGTGTAGTACAACTACACTTCTTCCATTCTCATAATACTAAAATATGTGATCATCCAATGAAGTGGAATAGTAGAAGATTGAGGACAAACAAAAAAAGGTACGGTACTTATCCAAGAGTGAAATTGACAATGACGAGCTTCAACTGCTTTAAAAGGGGATTCAATCAATTAATGGAGGATAAGGCTGTCAATGACTATTAGCCATGATTACTATATCCTACCTCCATGATGAAGGGGACAATTTTGGGAAAGGGCTATTACCTTCATGCCCTGCTCTGGGGAAATAGCTTGGCCTTGGGGCTCACCCAGGCGGGCTCTTCTTATAGTTCTACAATATGTTCTTTTGTTTCCTATTGCTTATTTTTCTGTGCTCTGCTGATTTCTATGATTTTGAAAAATTCATTTGTTTTATTAATATATGTTATTTCCCCTAGGAGTTTTTTAAACAGAATGGTAATATATGTGTTTTCTCCATTCAAATAAATAAAATTAATAAATTCAAATAAATAAAAAAGTGGATCCAAGTTATATTTTTAATGATAAGCTATTAACAAACACTGTAACACAGCATAGCAGCACACAGAACCTTAAGAAAAATGAAAATATTTCCCCTGGAAAATGGAATTAAGCCAATGACCACAGGAAACTGGTACTGATATGGAAGGGATTACTAACCATGTGTCCAGGCAGAATTAAGGAAGAAAATTAAGTAATTCCTGCATAAGAAAATCATGCCCAAAGAACAGAAAGCAAAAGAAATACAGGTACACCCCACGAAAACTCCAGAAACAAACTAATTTAAATGATCATCTGTCTTATGGGATAACTTTGCACGCCTATCATTATTAAGAGTACTAATTTCTCTGAATTTTAACTGATCCAGGGACTGAAGACTTGGCTTTGCTCTCCAAACGATTTTCACAGTGCTATAGCCTTAAAATCTGTTGGGTGTGATCGCTTGCAGACACAGCAGATTTCCATCTGTCATCATTATCAAGCTGTGGCTGTCAATCCCAGAGGTTTCACGGGAAGCCCTGGTGTTACCAATCAGCCTGACCTACTGTGCACACGCCACATAGCAATAAACCATAACATTACTGTTTTTATAACAGCATTGTGTTTAAAGCTGCTCTTCTGTATTCAAACCACAGGACTTTTAGACTCCCCAAAATGCATGACTGTGACACGTGGTGTATCTGGCCAAGCACTTTTGGCAGGTTTGGGTTGCTAAAATCAAGATACATTGGGTATTTCTAATATCTATCTATCTATCCTGGTAAAGTATTCTAGATATCTGACTATTGGATGGCGCAGATAAATGGGTACAAAAGGAGGAAAATTGGACAGGAATGGATAGTTTTAAAGATGTGTAAAGTCTGTATTTCATTCATGCTATTTCTGAAGCACAAGACCACTGGCAACTAATCATGATACTACACGTTAGGAAATTACATCATATATTTGGCAAATATTACAGGATATAAATAACCTGGAACAGCAAACTGTTCACAGAAAACAGATGCAAAAGGGAACTAATTTACATCTGAACAGCTGGCACTGTATAAAACTTACAGGTCTGTCACTTTGAAAAATAAGTGAGCGTCCTCTACTTTAAAAAAAGACATGTATTAGCAGGGAGACTTCCAATCCAGCAAAGAACAAGGAATAACCCTGTGCTTTTGAGATGCTTAGGTACTGTGGAGGTTAATCTGATACTTTATGCAAGGCTATCAATGTGCAAACATAAATAACATGTTCCCATTCCCAACATTACAATCTTTAATGTGAGCAAAGGAATAGAAAACATGCTTGTTAATCCATAGCACTTCACTTGTTAAGACCTTTAATGGCTTCCAATGAAAAACTATCCACTTCCTACCTAAGAAAAAAGTTTCCCACAACATCCCCTTTTAGTTACGCCTGACCTGTTCACACCCAGATTTGTAAAGTATGGTTGTGACAAACATATGTCTAGAGATACACACAGGTACACTCATCATGGTACACTCATTCAGGTACACTCATCATGGAGCTGTAATTGGCTCCAGTTCTTTATTTGGTATACATTTGACTGGAGAATCCAGTTATGCCTCCCCATCACAAGTGAAATGGCCCTTAGTCTACACCTACATCAGTAATCTTCACATTTCCCGTTTAATTTTTTTATCCCTCCTGCACTCCCCTGTACAATCTTGCAGTGTACTGCACATGTAAAGCAGCATCCTCGCTTTCACTGAGATAAGCTGTCTCTCTAGAAAATAATCAGTACAGTTTTTACTCTAGATAGTGTTACTCATATGTGCTATCATCTTCAGGACTGAACAATGACCAATAATCCAAATAATTTCCACACAAAGAAACATTTGTCAAGCCTCATTCTTTATAATCAAGTGATCTGAGAACAGCAGACGCAATCCTGTGGAGACTGCTGTGATATCCAGCCAGGGCACTGGCCCACATATCTGTCAACAGCAGCTACTGACCTCATCTGCATCACATGATCTTTCACTCCAAGATATGGTGTAGCTGGGAGTGCTGGAATGAGCCTGGTATGAATCTATCAACAAGAGAACCTTTAGGGTAATAAAACTCTAAGTGCAAAGCTTATTTTGTGCTATGTGCTACATTAGGGAAGGCACAAAAGGATGGATCCGCTCTCTCCTCCACTGCACACACACACACACACATGTGTATGTGCATGCATACACACATGCTCTCACATTCATGTGCACACAAATGTACAAATGGGCATACCTACACATTATACAATACACACAGGCACACAGGGTAAGTGAATCAAAAAGGACAGAGGGAGTGTCCTTTAATGCTTTCTCTTCCATGCACACATGACCATGCCCACCTGCTCCTTCCCCACACTATTTTTCTCCAGTTCCCCTTTTCTCCCAGAACTCCAAATGCCCTCCTTACCCCTTATCCTTCCAACAGATGAGGCAGTGGCAAGAAAAGACAAAGAAGGGAGGCAGTTATCCTAATCAAGTAGAGTTGCTGGGACTGCCTTGGGGCAAAACTCAGCTTATGTGCTAAGCCATATCAAATCTCCCAGATATGAATGCTTAGCAAGCATTTCATTGCTAATGGGGCATTATGCTTTTCGAAGTGTAGAGAGTCTCTTTCATGGCTAGAGGTCTTCAACTGCCCTGCCTGACTTTCTAATTTTTGATTTTGGTCATACAGATGCAGATTAACTGAGTTGAGAAGCAGGATATAGATTAACAGTATCTTTTCAGGATCACTGCCTTGTCGTGGCGAAGGGGCTTGAATTACTCAGGGAAGCTATGAGCTATGCTGTGCAGGGCCACCCAAGATGGACAGGTCATAGTGGAGAGTTTGGACCAAACGTGATCCACCTGGAGGAGGAACTGGCAACCCACTCCAGTATCCCTGCCAAGAAAACTCCATGGACAAAGACAACAGGCATATAAAAGATATGACGCTGGAAGATGAGCCCCTCAGGTCGGAAGGCGTCCAACATGCTACTGGGGAAGAGCGGAGGACAAGTACAAGTAGATCCAAAGCTGATGAAGCGGCTGGGCCAAAGCCGAAAGGACACTCAGTTGCGGATATGCCTGGAAGCGAAAGGAAAGTCCAATGCTGTAAAGAAAAGTATTGCATAGGAACCTGGAATGTAAGAACCATGAACCTTGGTAAGCTGGATGTGGTCAAAAATGAGATGGCAAGAATAAACATTGACATCCTAGGCATCAGTGAACTAAAATGGACGGGAATGGGCGAATTCAGTTCAGATGACTATCATATCTACTACTGCGGGCAGGAATCCCGTAAAAGAAATGGAGTGGCCCTCATAGTCAACAAAAGAGTGGCGAAAGCTGTACTGGGATGCAATTTCAAAAATGATAGATTGATCTCGATACGAATCCAAGGCAGTCCTTTTAACATCACAGTAATCCAAGTTTATGCACCAACTTCCAGTGCTGAAGAAACTGAAATTGACCAATTCTATGAAGACTTACAACACCTTATAGAAATGACACCAAAGAAGGATGTTCTTCTCATTATAGGGGATTGGAATGCTAAAGTAGGGAGTCAAGAGATAAAAGGAACAACTGGCAAGTTTGGCCTTGGAGTTCAAAATGAAGCAGGGCAAAGGCTAATAGAGTTCTGTCAGGAGAACAAGCTGGTCATCACAAACACTCTTTTCCAACAACACAAGAGACGACTCTACACATGGACATCACCAGATGGGCGACATCGAAATCAGATTGATTATATTCTCTGCAGCCAAAGATGGAGAAGCTCTATACACTCAGCAAAAACAAGACCTGGAGCTGACTGTGGCTCTGATCATCAGCTTCTTATAGCAAAATTCCAGCTTAAACTGAAGAAAGTAGGAAAAACCACTGGGCCAGTAAGATACAATCTAAATAAAATTCCTTATGCATACACAGTTGAAGTGAAAAACAGGTTTAAGGACTTAGATTTGGTGGATAGAGTGCCTGAAGAACTGTGGATGGAGGCTCGTAACATTATACAGGAGGCAGCAACGAAAACCATCCCAATGAAAAAGAAATGCAAGAAAGCAAAGTGGCTGTCCAATGAGGCCTTAAAAATAGCGGGGGAGAGAAGGCAAGCAAAATGCGAGGGAGATAGTGAAAGATACAGGAAATTAAATGCAGACTTCCAAAGAATAGCAAGGAGAGACAAGAGGGCCTTTCTAAACGAGCAATGCAAAGAAATAGAGGAAAATAACAGAATGGGAAAAACCAGAGATCTGTTCAAGAAAATTGGAGATATGAAAGGAACATTTCGTACAAAGATTACCACAATTAAGGACAAAAGTGGAAAGGACCTAACAGAAGCAGAAGACATCAAGAAGAGGTGGCAAGAATACACAGAGGAACTATACCAGAAAGATATGGAGGTCTCATGCACCCCAGGTAGTGTGGTTGCTGACCTTGAGCCAGACATCCTGGAGAGTGAAGTCAAATGGGCCTTAGAAAGCCTTGCTAACAACAAGGCCAGTGGAAGTGATGATATTCCAGCTGAACTATTTAAAATCCTAAAAGATGATGCTGTTAAGGTGCTACACTCAATATGCCAACAAGTTTGGAAAACTCAGCAGTGGCCAGAGGATTGGAGAAGATCAGTTTACATCCCAATCCCAAAGAAGGGCAGTGCCAAAGAATGCTCTAACTACCGCACAATTGCACTCATTTCACACTCTAGCAAGGTTATGCTTAAAATTCTACAAGGCCGGCTTAAGCAGTACGTGGACCGAGAACTCCCAGAAGTGCAAGCTGGATTTCGAAGGGGCAGAGGAACCAGAGACCAAATTGCAAACATACGCTGGATTATGGAGAAAGCTAGAGAGTTCCAGAAAAACATCTACTTCTGCTTCATTGACTACGCAAAAGCATTTGACTGTGTCGACCACAGCAAACTATGGCAAGTTCTTAAAGAAATGGGAGTGCCGGATCACCTCATTTGCCTCCTGAGAAATCTCTATGTGGGACAAGAAGCTACAGTTAGAACTGGATATGGAACAACTGATTGGTTCAAAATTGGGAAAGGAGTACGACAAGGCTGTATATTGTCTCCCTGCTTATTTAACTTATATGCAGAATTCATCATGCGAAAGGCTGGGCTGGATGAATCCCAAACCGGAATTAAGATTGCCGGAAAAAATATCAACAACCTCAGATATGCTGATGATACAACCTTGATGGCAGAAAGTGAGGAGGAATTGAAGAACCTTTTAATGAGGGTGAAAGAGGAAAGCGCAAAATATGGTCTGAAGCTCAACATCAAAAAAACTAAGATCATGGCCACTGGTCCCATCACCTCCTGGCAAATAGAAGGGGAAGAAATGGAGGCAGTGAGAGATTTCACTTTCTTGGGTTCCATGATCACTGCAGATGGTGACAGCAGTCACGAAATTAGAAGACGCCTGCTTCTTGGGAGAAAAGCAATGACAAACCTAGACAGCATCTTAAAAAGCAAAGACATCACCTTGCCAACAAAGGTCCGTATAGTTAAAGCTATGGTTTTCCCAGTAGTAATGTACGGAAGTGAGAGCTGGACCATCAAGAAGGCTGATCGCCGAAGAATTGATGCTTTTGAATTATGGTGCTGGAGGAGACTCTTGAGAGTCCCATGGACTGCAAGAAGATCAAACCTATCCATTCTCAAGGAAATCGGCCCTGAGTGCTCACTAGAAGGACAGATCCTGAAGTTGAGGCTCCAGTACTTTGGCCACCTCATGAGAAGAGAAGACTCCCTGGAAAAGACCCTGATGTTGGGAAAGATGGAGGGCACAAGGAGAAGGGGACGACAAAGGATGAGATGGTTGGACAGTATTCTCGAAGCTACTAACATGAGTTTGGCCAAACTGCGGGAGGCAGTGAATGATAGGCGTGCCTGGCGTGCTCTGGTCCATGGGGTCACGAAGAGTCGGACACGACTGAACGACTGAACAACAAAAACAACATCTTTTCAGTATAGAATCTGGGACAGTTGCTCTTTCCCTTTCTCTTACACAGGGGTCAGCAAACTTTTTTAGCAGGGGGCCACTCCACTGTCCCTCAGTCACTGTGGGGGGCTGGACTATATTTTGAAGAAAAAAGAACAAATTCCTATGAGCCACAAATAACCCAGAGATGCATTTTAAATAAAAGCACACATTCTACCCATTTAAAAACACCAGGCAGGCCCCACCAATAACCCAGAGATGCATTTTAAATAAAAGGACATATTCTACTCATGTAAAAACACACTGATTCTCAGACCATCCGTGGGTCGGATTTAGAAGGCGATTGGGCCGGATGCGGCCCCGGGCCTTAGTTTGCCTACCCATGCTCTTACATATCTAGTTGGGATTGTGCTCCACAGTATGAGTGGGCCACAGTGGGAAAGCAAGAACAACACTGAAATGATAGGTGGGTAAAAACTAATCACAGTATTTATGTTGGCCCCTTTACCCAATCTAGGGAAATGTTAAGGAGTGGAAGGCAAATTGAAGACAACCAATACTGTGGCCATTCATGCCAACTTGGGATGAAACAGTCGTGCCGGCACCTGACCAGAGCTAGAGCTTGAATGGACACTCCCAGGACTACTTAAAGTGATTTCTCAGTGGAATCTGGAGAGCCGACTCCACTTACGCTCTGCTATGAATCCTGCCCAATGTTTTGAACACCAACCTGAACAGTTGTGACAAAAACAGGTAACACCAAAATAGAACCAATAACTAAATACATTTTATATTGAGAAGGCAAAACTGCTTACTAGGCCAAATGCGATTGCGGGTAAAATTCCTTCCCAGACCCATCAACTGACAGCTAGCATGTGTCCATAGCAAGGTAACTGATAAACAGTGTAAGATGAGAGAAGGCGCACAGGACAGTGAAACTTGCACTAGCAGAGGTCTAATTGGTCATCTAAATTTATTGCTCAGAAGTAGACTAGGTGGGATAGGTTCTCCATCTAGTACATGCCACAGTCTCGCCTTGGGGAAATCAGAGGGTGCACCTGTTTGTTCCCCTGGTGGAGGCTAAGCTGCAGCACAGCCAAGCAGCGGCTAGACTGTGTCACTGCGGGGCTACACAAATCTACTACACAACTCTCTGGCTGTCCACTGTCCACCCCCAGCAATACTGGAACAAAAAGGGGCCCTTGGTAAGCAGGTTGTTTATACTGTACCAGGATCCCTGATGAAAGCTACATATTATTCTTTATACTTTTAATAAAAGCACAGAATTTAATCTGTAAGGGATTTATCAATTAGGTTAAAAATAAATGCATGAATATTTCAGAATCATAAATTACATGAATGTTTTCTTGCATAGCAAGGAATGCCACAAACATTTAGCTTTTAGCTTCATTTTGCATTTTCTGTGCAGTCTGGTTTATGTTACTACAATGGGATCTAGTCACATGGGCGTAGCCAAAAGGGGGTGGGAGAAGGTCTCCACCGAATCAAGTAAATAAATACAAATTCTTAACTAACAGCTCGTTCTGCCCCCGTAACGAAAATCCTGGCTATGCCCATGTCTAATCACATAAACTCCTGGAAGGACTTAACATTTCAAGTATACCATGCGTAGCATAACTACTGCCAGAATAGTGATACTGATATAAGGCTACAGTGTTAGACACACAGAAATGGCTAGAGATCCCCAGAAACCCATGTATTATTTGGTAACTATCTGTGGCATTTTCCTATAGAACACAGATAATATTATTATTGTTACTAATTTTTTTAACCGCCCTTCACTCTAAGGTCCCAGGGTGGGTTACAAAATTAAAACATAGTATTTTAAAAAGTTGAAAACAACTTGCAACTTGATTATACCTGCATATATTTTAACATAATACCTTAGCGCTGAATTCCCAACAAAACAAAAAAATACTCATCCAGTTAGTTAACATTAAATATTACAAGTTGTATTTTGTACTAACTGCAGTTTCCAAAGGTCGTTCCCCTCATACGGTATAACATATTTCAGTAGTCTAATCCAGAGGTTACCGTGGCATTGATCATTGCCGCCAGGCTACCACTGTCAAGGTAAAGATGCAGGTAGCATACCAACCAAAGCTGGTAGAAAGCACAGCATATCATGGAGGCAGGTGGGAGGGCAGATGGTATGGAAATCCTGTCTTCACACAGATAACTTCAGTTACAGGTAGGTAGCCGTGTTGGTCTGCCATAGTCAAAACAAAATAAAATAAAAAATTCCTTCCAGTAGCACCTTAGAGACCAACTACTGGAAGGATTTTTTATTTTATTTTATTGTGTTTTGACTATGGCAGACCAACACGGCTACCTACCTGTAACTGGAACTATGGAAGGCACCACATTGAGCCGCATGAAATGGAAGTCCATTAACCTCACCAAGAAACTTGCACATGTATAGACCAACATCTTCTTTCTGACTAAATGCAAGAACCTGGACATGATACCTAAGGGTCTTAGAATTAAGAACCCTCTACAATCCACTTATCCTACTGAATATGCAAGGAAACTATGCCACACTCTCTCCAAGAAGCTGCTCAAACATCTCGTGTATCTGAAGAAGTGTGCATGCACACGAAAGCTCATACCAAGAACAAACATAGTTGCTCTCTAAGGTGCTACTGGAAGGAATTTTTTATTTTATTTTGTTTTGACAGATAACTTCAGTCATTCATACTATTGTCATGCTTTCCGGGGGGGGGGTGAGTTTTCAGAGCATGGAGTTTTAACATTTGAATTCGTATAATGATAAGAAACATGGAGCTCTTCAGCTCCAAAGAGTACAAAGAAACATACTCATAATCCTCACACAGAGCACTGCCTTGCAAAACTGTTTTCCAGTGGCATCCATATTGATTTGTATGTGTGTCTAAGATTTTATTCTGTTTTGTCATCCTTCATTTGTGTGTGTGTGTGTGTGTGTGTGTGTGTGTAGTATTCCTACATTTATATTCTTCCCAGGATAAATATATTCCAGTTATTTTTATTTATTTTAATCACAAAATTAAAAATGTAAAACAGAATTTAGAAAAGTATAATCTTGACTATACAGTATAGTAATGAAATAACTAAAGTGTTTATTGGCTGTTAAATCGAGCATAGTAAAAGTGGCAAAATAAACATTTTAACAATATGGCTTATCACTTGTATGTTGCATTATTTATTTCAAGTGAGGGTTGTTTATTACAGAGTGTTATAAAAATCACATATAACTTTTTCTGGCCAACTGAAAAACTTCCCAACATTTATTGCATCTATTTGCTACAGAAATGTACAGATGGACTGCTCTTTTTGAGATTTATAGTTTTGTACAGCTGCTGTGTTTACAATACACAAAAAAACACCACAGGGCATTACTAAAACAGTAGACAAATTATTTGGGAAATTAAACACCACCATCTGTACAAGGGAAGCAAAAAGAAAGAGCACAGATCCAAATTTGAGAATAGATGTCTGATAGAAAAGTTTAATATGAAAGATTAATCTTTTAAAATCAGGAATGTGTGGCAATTAGACAGTCACACTTCAGAATTCCTCCTGCTCATGCTATAATTAATGTAATACTGCATTATGTATTATGGGTGACTGTTTACTATAATTTCTGAATCAATTCCATGACTTCTCTTACACAAACAGGTCTAAATATACAGTATTATATATTTCTGTCACATTCAAAATTCAGAATTGCTCTACAGTGGTACCACAGGTTAAGAACTTAATTTGTTCTGGAGGTCCATTCTTAACATGAAACTGTTCTTAACTCAAGGTACCACTTTAGCTAATGGGGCCTCCCGCTGCTGCTGCCGCCGCGCGATTTCTGTTCTCATCCTGAAGCAAAGCGTCTGTAACCCGAGGTACCACTGTATTTTCAATGGTTTCTTTAATCATATAATTATTTCCTTGATTATTCTTGTTCACTACCCTTTTGCTTCCCTTAGCCTAACCTTAGATTCAACTTCAATCTCCTTTTATAACTCGATAAAAGATATCACAATGCTGAAGACCACTGCACAGTCATTTTTCCTGAAGTAAACAACATTAAGCAGGGCCCTGATCTCTGATATTTCTTTTTTTTTTTTTAACACACACACATATCTCTAGCCCTCTTAGAAAATTATGAAGCAAAATGTGCAGGTACCTCCTAAGCAAGATCTGAGTTGCTTCTGCCTTCAGTGTTTTTAGTCAATGAGTCAATTGGCAGATGTGTATGGTCCTAAAGAGCTGCTGTTTTCCCCTTTCTTTTTAGCATACTTTTCCTGCTTCTGTCATGTTTTCTACTCCTTGGAATCTCCATAGTTTGCCCCTCCTTTTACCCCCTAGCAACTTTGATGCATCTTTCCTGTGTGAGGTTCATCTGGTGGCCAGGTAATCCCTAACAGTTATTTTTATCAATAAAACTACACAGTATGTGCAGGTGTATGTTAAAAAGGATCAACTCTCACCCACAAACACTAAGTGCAAAATGTGAAAACTTTGCAAAGACGCTTAGGCAAGCCTCTTGCTGCCCAGGAGCTAAACGGCAGGCAAGCATTAAGAATTCCCTACATAGTTAACTTACAGTGCAATGGAATACATGTCTACTTAGTAGTAAATATATGTGTTTAATTGCACTTACTCCCTGGGATTGCAGCCTAGGCTTTAGTTTGGGGTTGGCACTGGAAGAAAGCAAGGTTCTTGTGCCTTTAGCAGCTGTGTGGCAGGCAGAAATTCAGTAGGGTTAGCCTTTTCTAGTATGGAAATACAATTATGGGGAAAGTTTCACACATTCACATTCTTTCTGTCTCGTTTTCTGTAGCCTCTGGTTTATTTTTGGGCCACCTTCAAACGACACAAATTTGGATATGACACAAAACAAATGCAATTTTAATACAAGTCTGTGTCCTCCTCTGGAGATTAGTCAAAGGAAGCAAACCACATACTGGGTCCAGAGAATTCTGTTGGCACTCTGCAAAGAACACTTCAGGCCAAGAGGTATACCCAAAAAACTTAAGGTCAAGAGGCCAGAAGGAAACATCAACATTGTCTCTTCCCCAGACACAGCAGTCTTTGAAAAAGACCCATGGGCCTGTTCACATTTTGAACTTACCTGCCTCAAACAACTCAAAAAACATATGGTGTCTCTATATTGCCCTTTCCCCTCACCACATCATTGGGATAGCTTAATCACCTTGTCAGAAAGGGTGCTATCAAAATTTCCAAGTAGAAAACACATAAATGGTGTTGGGGAGAAAATTTTCAGACTCCAGTTCCTCTTCTATATCTAGTTCCTCCTTCCATTTCAAATGACAGGACAGAGGATGAAGATTTAGAACCCTCATCCACACCACTTTCACTATCATGAGCAACAGAGATGGGGAACTCTCCCATTTCCTTGGATCTGGATGATAAACTCTCATTTTAACTGTTCCACATCCTGGGAACATCCAATGGCACAAAGGCTGTTTGACATACTCTATCACACAAGGGAATGGTGCAATTAAACCATCATAGCCAGAGGTTTTGCCCTACTCATGAGACATTCTGCAAAAAAATGCACAGGCAGTATAAAGAATAAAGCAGATTAGTGACATTATGACAGTGATAGGAGAATGTTTTCATATATGCATTCTGCTAAAAAAAAAAGTGTGTATCACCATTTTCTCCTATTTTATAATCTGAGAAAAAGCAGAAGAACTTTTTGTAAAATATTACCTGCTGCTTCTAATCATATCTCTTGGAAATATAACCAGTGAATGTATAGTTTTCTGAACTACTGGGGTGGCCATGAAACTTAGCAGTTTCAACCCATCAAAGCTCATAATGCAAGGGCCAGCATACCAGCAAATGAAACACAGTGTTGGTTTGACATTCCAAAGAGAGAGGCCTGGGGTAAAACTAGCATAGTAGATTTTCAGATTATCAGAAAGGAATAACAGAAGTGTCAAAGCCTGGGTTATTCCACAGAGAGACATTTATCAAACAAGACAGCTGTTCTGAATCCACCATCTCCCTTCCTGATGGAAGGGTTGCAATTATTACTACAACAGAACATGATAGGAATGGCCAGTCATGCAGACATAGCACACATGGGAATTCCGCTCTGGACAAAATTTCAAGTAGGAGATTCACTTTGATTTGCTTTGAGAAAACTCCACATTCCCAAGAAAGTGAGAAAAGTGGGGAGGTACTTTCCATAATAAAACTTTTTCTTCTTGTCCCTGAGATTTTTGAAGACTACAACCTTGTATATTCTTCACACTTCATAAAAATTATCAACAAAGCCACAAACCTTTTGTTGAAGTTGGGAAAAAAATATGTACCCGTCACTTGGACTTTTCAATGGGATTAAAACCACTAGAATATTAATACATTTGACCGTTTACATTTTGTTATATGGTGGTAATAGAAGGCTAACCAAAAAAATAATATGCAATCCAAAGCATAGGTTGAGATAAGTCACATACAACAAAAAAATCCAACTTCAACACTTGCTTATTGCTTCCACTGTGCGTGACTTGGCAAACATATGCATAATGCCAGCTTATGTCCAGACGATGTATCATACTCCTGGAATAAAAATGGAGCGACTCCTAGGAGCATATGAAATTACTGGCACAGCTGAGCAACAGCAAACTCTTTCTGTCATATACCTTCAGAGAGCAGTCTTTCCCTAGTGTACACCTTAGTTCTCATATATATCAGACAAGCATACAATTAACACCAAATTTATAATATTATTAGATCTTTAATTACAGCATATTTTATATTAACTATATTTATCTCTGCATTTACAGAGCTTTTTTCTTATCATATTCCTTGTGATAGTTAACTGCTACTATATGCTAGAGATTGTATCTGATTATATATCTCAAATATTGGTTAAGGATTCAGTTTTCTTATTAAAGAATACAAAGTACTGTAGTTTATATTTTAAAACCACTGGAATTTTTTGAACATTTTGTGATTATAAAAATTCAAGCTGAAAACTCTAAAATATAAATGGCATTTTGCCTAGAAAAATAAGAAACATTGTTAGTGGATTATTTTTTTTTTAATTCTCAAGGTACCATGTTTAGCAATAAATATTTCCAAAGCTGACCCAGTTTAAGGAATCTGCATTTTCAAAAATTTCCCATACTGATCAAATTAGATGTATAGAACAATCCAAAGAAGGGGGTCAGGGAAGAGGGGGAGTGGGTGAATTCAACATAGGATGCAATTTGGTAGCTCTTTGGTTAATTATTATTTTTTTGAAAAGCTAATATTGTTTCCATTTACAAATTGCTCTTGTATTTCATTAATATGTTAATTTTATTGTAATATTTCAGTTATAGCTCAGTCTGTATACTTTCATCATTTCTGTGCTCTAATTTTAATTAAAAAATTCCAATTTACTTTATTTTTGGTTTGACTCTGGCCTCTTTCTGATTACCACCACTAGCTTACTGGAGCAAGATCAATGGAGAGAAACTTAAGAACCTAATCTCACCAGGGAAATAGCAGCCTAAATGGGATTAAAAACAAGAGTATGGCACTCTGTTTCCTCTTTCATACATTTTCACTTAAGCTACTGTAGAGATGCAGAACATGTGGTCCTCCAGATGATGCTGGACTACACTCTCATCATCCCTGACCACTGATCAGTGGCTAGGGATGGTGGTACTTTGGAGTTGATCAGCATCTTGGGTGTTGATCACAGGTTACTCATCCCTGGATTACTGCATCCTTCCTCAAAGCCAGTGAGAGTGTGAACCTGGTTCACATAAACTATATCAAGACAATGTTCAAGCTGCTGACTACTATTAGGAGTCCCCCGAAGAATGTGGGAGCAAAGGCAAAATGCCAAGTAAAGGTAAAGGGACCCCTGACCACTAGGTCCAGTCGTATCCGACCCTGGGGTTGTGGCACTCATCTCACGTTACTGGCTGAGGGAGCCGGCATACAGCTTCCAGATCATGTGGCCAGCATGACAAAGCCGCTTCTGGTGAACCAGAGCAGCGCACGGAAACGCCGTTTACATTCCCACTGGAGCGGTACCTATTTATCTACTTGCACTTTGATGTGCTTTTGAACTGCTAGGTGGGCAGGAGCTGGGACCGAGCAACGGGAGCTCACCCCATCGCGGGGATTCGAACCGCTGACTTTCTGATCAGCAAGCCCTAGGTTCTGTGGTTTAACCCACAGCGCCACCCGCGTCCCAAAATGCCAAGTGGCCCCCCCACAAAGTCTACATCTTAAATTTTGTTTATTGAAAGTGGGGTAAGTAATAACATTCTGGTATGTATTTTCACCTCCCAGCAAAAGTGCTTCAGGGTTCTTAGCCAGCCAGTCTTGCTGCCCTTCAAGAAAATCCATTCCACCATAGTCACATTTTCAGAGTTTACCGGTAGTTTAGTTTTGGTTTTTTTGGTCCAACTAGCACTCATTATAAAGCTACTGAGCATGCTCATTCCTCATTCAGCATTTTTTGGGGAGGAAGGATTCTCCCATAGGTCTTATTTTTTGAAGTTTTTTTGTTTGTTTGTTTTTTACTTTTGCAAAGCCTCAAAGTAAATCCATCATGTTTCACAATGGCTTCAGTCCTGTTAGTACTCACTAACTTAATTCACCATTAGAAAGGCAAATGTGTAATACATTTTTTAAAATGAAAAAACAACCACAAATGACCAGAATTGAAAACAAAAAGCAATTTTCTATGAAGAAACAAACCACTCTAATATCAATTTATAGTGTCTATGATAAAAATCATTAATTCAACACACATTTTCTCATGTGGGCAACTTACTGAAAAATATATTGCTGCTTCAATTTCTTGGAAGCAAGCCTACCATACTATTTAAGGATATAAATCCACCTTTCACTGCCACATCCTAAGAACATGTATTTGTTTCATAAAAACATAAAAAGAATGCTGATGGATCAGACCAAAGCTTTTTTTTAAGTTTTTCCCAAAGTTGAGCTATTTGGGCAAAATTGCAAAGAAAAAAAGAAGCCATTTTTGAGTTATTTTTATGGGAAAACGGGACTACCGACATGGGCTAATATACATTTGATTTTTTCCAGACATTTGTCCTATTCCTACCCAGACACTGCTGCCGACTGCAGTTTTTCGGATATGTCGAGGAAAATCCAGACGTATGGCAACCCTGTACCTGTCCCCCAGTAGCTACTATTCAGAGACACGGATGGCACTGCAGTCTAAACCACTGAGCCTCTTGGGCTTGCCAATCGGAAGGTTGGTGGTTCGAATCCGCACAACAGGATGAGCTCCTGTTGCTCTGCCCCAGCTCCTGCCAACGTAGCAGTATGAAAGCACGCCAGTGCAAGTAGATAAATAGGTACCCCTACGGCGGGAAGATAAATGGTGTTTCTGTGCGCTCTGGTTTCCATCACGGTGTCTGTTGTGCCAGAAGAGGTTTAGTCATGCTGACCACATAACCTGGGAAGCTGTCTGTGAACAAACACCGGCTCCCTCGGCTTGAAAGCGAGATGAGCCCCGCAACCCCATAGTTGCCTTTGACTGGACTTAACTGCCCAGGGGTCATTTACCTTTTACCTTTATTCAGAGGCACATCACTTCCAGGACTACAGACATAGACATTGACTAGTAGCCACTGACAGCCTTATCCTCCATTATATATCTGTTCTATTTTCCAAACGGAATGTCTTAATCCCCTCTTTAAGCCATCTAAGTTGGTGGTCAACACCACAACTTGTGGTAGAGAATTCCATAGTTTAACTAGGTACTTTCTGGTTTCTGAGTGTGCTGAGCTGTATGATAGTGGTAAGCAGAAAACAATTTTAAGTATGAAACAATCCTGGTAAGCACAAAGCAATGCAATAACTGAGCTACAGGATGCACACCCTGAAGTCCTTCTCTTGCTCTTCTGTACAAGAATATGACTCACATAATTGTTACAGAAGAGGGATGCTCAAGGCACACATTGCTCATGATACCGGATAGAAAAGCTGGCAAAACTATGCACCTAGCCACCAATGCCTTTATTGAGCACACAGGACTCTGCATTTGGTAATTTCACTGAGGATCTAATCATCAACGTCAGTTATATCTTATATTAAAATATATATTTTGTATTTAAATTTTAATATTAAACATGTCACAAGTTATTATTTCTGTCTCCCTGAAGTAAATATCTATTCTCTACATTTGTTACAGTATTTTGACAAAATGATAAATGAAATATATTCCAATTTGCAGAATGGTATTCTAAGACAACTGTACATAGTTCCAAAATCTGAACATTTGTGAGTGTTGGAAATAAAAAACTTTGAGTTGTCAAAAGTTCCAAAGCTGTTTTAACTACAAAACAAAAATAGCAAAAACTTTAACTGTTACCGGTAAGTATTCCAGTTACGTATTCCTCCCTCCCTTTCCAATTTATGAAGAACTGTCTATTAAGAACAGAAGTTAATTCATTTCCCACCATTAGTCTTTATGATTAGCTATGGCATCAATTTTGACTGATACTGACACCTCTCAATACTCCAAAAAATTGGAAATCCATCACCCATATTGATGTGAACTCAACTTTCTAATGTGAACACAGAAACTTATGTTTTCTATCATAAATGTATTCCCTAGTCAGATGTATTTACTTTACTATTAATGCTTTGAAAACAATGATATCCATTATTCTTAAAATCAAATATATATTTTAATGACATAAAACATGATTAAAGCACTATTTCAAATCAAGATCAAAAGAGATGCCAGTTTACATTCAAGTGAAAACTGAACCTTAGCTGTCATTGAGCTACCAAAGATGCTGCGGCTTTGGTCAGACACAAAACTAAGGAAGCAGGTTTTGAGGAAGAGTCAGATAGGCGATACAGTAAACTCATCAAGAAATCTCATATGAAATATCACTCATTGCTATCCATAAACATGAGCCTGGTTTAGATATATTCAGTTACAACTACAGAAGTGTATAATTAACTAGCTCATTACATGGAATGACTAGCACATGTGCAATCTTATTTATGATCTCTGCACCTGTGTTTTCTTTGGTTTAAGTTATAGTAGTGATCTTTGAAAGTACATGAGTGAAGTATCTTAACTTAAACAGCTGACACACATTAATGTATTCTAACAAGTGAACAGGAAGGCATAGAATCATTGTATTTTATCAGTAAACTAATAATAATTCATCAATGTACTTGTTCAGATTTCAAGCCTCCAAACCATATAAGAGTAATTCCAGCTATTCAACACAATCACATATTTGGTCATCAGCCGCATTCACATGTGCTGCCGCTTGTCCCAGTTTGAAGAACCAGAGTGATCTTGTGGTTAGAACATTTAACAAGCACTGGGGGGGGGGGAACAGCTTTAAATCTCTGCTCATCCATTTAGCTCACTTGGTGAGCTTGAGCCATACTTTACCTCTTAGCCTCCCATGATGATTATTCCAATAGAGGTCAACTGAAACTATCAGTATTTTATTGGAACAGGACTGAGGATGTGGTTTGTAATACAAATCCAAAGGGGAAAGCATGTCTATTTTAAAAACTGTTTCCACTTATATTTTTCAAATTGTTTGCTATTCTCCCCCTTTTAGTTGTTTACAAAATCAAAAAATCAGGGCAACGCTAACCCATATAATTGCAGCAAGAAATTCCACTGTTATACAAATATTTCTTGCAGCAAATGAGTAAAGTGCCTAAAATAAAATATAGACACACAACTTTAAGCACCCACATTATATACATATTGGAAACCTGTTTGGCACAGCTCTCAGCGATGGAAGAAACAGCAGAGACAGAATAAATCCGAGGAATCCAAACTGCCTAGCTCCAATGTAGCGAAGTGTAACAAATTTGATTTATCAGCTTTCAAAAAGTAATGTATTTGTTGGTCTGTTTCTTTACAACAATTAACTTGTACACACATTTCCCTTTTATAAGTACAGCTTTCTCCCATATTCATTGTACACAGTATATCTAATTGTCTTCAGTGGAACTTTAATATTTATATATAAGCTTGTAAACATAGGATTGTGCTGTAGCTATGCATGCTTTGAAAGTAAATGTATGCATAGTGTTGCAGCCTTACTGGACACCGAGTCTTCTTGAAATCAGCAACACTTACATGCAAGTAACTGTGGTTAGGATTAGGCTATAAAAGAAAAAAAGTTTTGGAGAGTCCTGGTTAAAATATTTTAAAAAAAAAAATCTAATACAAAAGGAACTTCACTCACTTATCACAAGAGTCTGATTTAAACACAGATAACTTGTTTCTCCTGAATCCAGAGACTATGAGCCAACTGCTTCCAGAAACTCTTTAGAAGCATATTTAAGGCCTGATTCTATGAATTATTAGGCCAGCATGTATATCAGGTTATTAAAAACTCTAATCCATCTCTCTTCACTACAACCTCATCTCAGAACCAAAAGCAATAATATCCTTTCTGTTTAGGATTTCTGCAACTTGATAAAATATATAAAGTCAACTGCTAAAATTTATTTAAAATAAATGTATTAATTTGGCATTATTTTCTTTCCTTTCTCGGTACATTTCATGCAATTAATTTTGGCAGGGAGAGTTAAAGTTGATCACTTTCTAAAATATATAAAATACAGCTTTCTACACATCACTAACTAGTTTTCAAAGCTTTACATACCCAGTGCCTTTGTATTTTTCAAAAAGCTTGTTAGTAAGTAACCAAAATATACCTTTTTGTGACCTTTCAAACCTTCTAATGGTTTTTTCAAATACGTCCCCAGCCCATTTCTTTACTTGGGTCTCGATAGCCATGACTGAGTAAAATTAAAAATAGAAATCTAAAAGCTATGGCACTATCTAGGTATTTAAATACCACAACTATCTATGTATCCCCCTATGACCTACCATGGATAATGATATGCTGTCAACAAAGAAAAGGTGATAAGGTTCTCTGTTTCTGCCACTTGACCTGACAAAAGCCAGGTCTTGTTAATCACTTCAATGTCAAAAATAGATACTCTTAACTGAGAAAGCAGCTGCACACATTTCCATAGTTAATGTCAGATAAAGTCAATTCTATGCAATCTATTAAGCACTTGATATAAAGGAATCTTTTACTGCTATTACCTCTTTAAAAATATCCCTTTCTCCCAAAAGTCTTGAAAAAGCAGCACGATCATGAGCATTAATATGCAGTTTTTCAAGAGAAATCATTATAATAATGGGGACTCAGTAGCTGGTCCAAAGCCATATTCCTATCCTTTAGTCCAAAATACAAATGCATAGGATCAGGTAAATAAACACATCAAGTGCCTTGAAGCCACAACTGTCACAATTATGGCATTACTACCACTTCCTGGGACAATGCAGGGTGGCAAAGATGTTGGGTCTGTGTCAACACATTGACAAGCACATGGAATTGGTTGCATCCTGGTAAGCAGTAGTGACACCACTGTCAGAAGGACAGCTCTGTGCCCCCACCCAATCTGATTATGAGTACAGCTGAATATGCATCTAGCACTCTCACAGCTCTTCAGAATGTGATCATAAGCACTAGGTTAGATTGAAATAAATTCAACTAAAAATAAAGAACTACTAACCACAGCTGGACAGTACCTTTATTAAGACAATCCAAAAAGTCACAAAGTAGTAGCAAGCTTTAGTTTAGAGCAGGGATGTACAACTTCCAAGAGACTGCGATCTACTCCCACTAAAAATAAAAAATAAAAACTGGCAGTGCTCTATTCATTGTACAGTATTGACCAAAATTGTTGAGCTTTTTGAGAGCATTGATCAGAGTTGTTGAGCTTTGTTTGGGAAGGAAGACACAAAGTTATTGAGCTTCTTTGGGAAAGGAAGACCCAAAGTTGTTGTTGAGCTTTTTTTGGGGGGGGGGACACGCTCCGTGATCGACCATTAGATCGCGTTCGACCTGTTGGACATCCCTGGTTTAGCGTACTCCAGAACCCTTCATTAGGTAAGATGCTACCAAAGAGTAAGGCTGTATATTTAAAGCACATGGCTTCCTCCAAAGAATCTTGGGAACTGTAACTTACCCTCACAGAGCTACAATTCCTAGTACCCTACATTTCCAATGATTCTTTAGGGAAAATAATAAGCTTTACATGTATGGTGAGTACACAGGCTGAATAAATCTTTGCTAAATGTTGTTAGCTATAAGGCTACACACCTAAAATGATGTGATAAAGCAATGTGTGGCTTTCCTATTTTTGAAATCATCCTAAAGGTAAACAAATTTGTGAATGTTTAGTCTTGGACAAAACCAACTGTGTGTCTAGCAATAGCTTTTCAAAGTTTCAAGAATTCAGGAGTTGTACATTGTTTCTTTCCAGAAATGAGCTACAACTGATTGAATAAAAGCAACATGTGTCCAGCTACTGCATTATTCCCCTTCAACTGGTTAAAGGGCAAGCCCCAGAATACTAAATTTCTACCAATAAATCTGAAATAAAGCCTTGACAAGTGGACCTAACAAAAACAGGCATTTTATTTGACACTTTAACAAGACACAGAGGAGAGAAGAAATTTGTGAAACCTTTATTTCTGAGTCTAAGCTATGAGGTAAGGCTGATTATTGCATTGTTTCTTTTCACCATCTGTTTATGTAGCCAATAAAGCTAAAGACTTTGAAACTGAAAGTGTTCTTCAAGATTTCATGCCACTACACCTGAGACAACTGTTAGAAAACTTTCAGCTTGCAATGTGGAGAGAGCAAAGGGTCCCCTGAAACTGAAACTCCAAGCTCACATTTCTTTTCTTCACTTCTCCAGGTTGTTGAATAAAGCTAGCGGCACTTCTTGTAGCAGCTAGCAGCAACTACAAACAAACAAACAATCTTGGAAGTCCTCTCATCACTTTGAGGGAATGCTTGGGGATTTTAAAAAGGCAGTTGCCAGCCACTGAGAGGACCATTTCCACATATGGTCAAATTGAGGCAGAGAAATTGGAGGGGTTGTTCCAGTTTAGAACACGTTGAAAGGTACAGACCTCCGCCACTGACTCTAACTGCTTTGTGCACCCTACCAGATGAGTGTGGGGCTATAACTGCCACAGTACTTGCCAAGAGCACTTAAAACGACAAACAGATAAGTGAAAATATGTGAGTAATGCAAGATGGAGAACATATATAACAATCTTTTTTGTCTTATGTACTGTGCTTATTATGCAGAAACATATACACCAGCCTATGTCTATTTGATGTCATCCACAAGCTGCACCTCTCAACATTCCAAAAATCTAGCTCAGACATTTTTTTAAAAGTCTGAAATGGTTTTTAAAATACAAATACAATTCTAATCCTTCTACTCAACTACACCAAATCCTAAAAATACACTGCATTTGATATTAAATTACCTAAGAAATTCTTGCAAAACTTAAAACTCTACTCCCAAGAATAGATATAGCTAAATACATGCTGAAAATAGAATAGGGAATAAACCATATGCCCTGAAAAACACAAGAGGTACACAAACAAACAGAAAAATGCAAACTCTTAAGATAAGCAACAAAATATTATGCACATTCTAAACTATAAAAACTTTGATAAACTTAAAATATAGACTATTATAATACCCACAAAGAAGTCCCCCCAAAAAGTCCTTATAGTGAGAAGGCACTGCATGTGGTTGATTGAGAATTTATTAGAATGCAATTTATCAACTAGTGAACAGTTTGTGTTACTTAATACACAAGATTTCTTGTTATACGAGAGATTTAAGAGGTAATCCATCTTCTGGTATTCACTGCCTGCTGACTTGTTAATCTACGTTATTCATAACGCAGTAACGGCGAGTTTGAATTAAACAAGTTACAGTTGTATTAGGCTCTTGAGCTTCCAGGGGATGTTTTTAATCTTGCTGAATGAATCAGCATAGTAAAGTTACATCATTTTGGATAGTATTGCAAGAAAACAATCAATACTATCAAAATATCAAGCGCATCAGAATCAATTTGAGTTTCATAACAAATTTCTGCAGACTGATTGTTATGTGAATGATGCCACTGACCCCTTGGGTGGGTTATGTCGATCCTCTAGGGTCCACAGACCACCAACTGGGAACCACTGGTCTAATCATTTGCAGTAAAACTTTCCAGATTTATTCAAAACAAGCACAAAACAATCTTTTAATGTATAATATGTGTATATGTATTTTTGTATATTATTTTATGTTTATTATCTAAATATAATACTTTTGTAGGGCTGCAAAAGCAATCATAAAATGATGAGTTTGTTCTGAAATCAATCTTAATTGATAGTAACATATTTAGGACTGTAAAAGCAATTATAAAATGACAAGGCTGCTTTGAAATCAACCTGACTTGATTTATCAAGCCCAACAGCTGTTTGAATATGCAATGAATCGTGAAAGAGTATCACTCACCATGGGGCTCAAATATATTCCCTGCTCCACCAAGACTACTGGTCAGAAAGTGAATGACAGGCAGTTCACATAAAAAAAAGGTTGGGACCTGGAAATCGTGTTTCTAACATCTTACATACAGAAGATGTTATGCATGACCAAACTTGGTCCTCCAGATGTTTTGGGACTACAATTCCCATCACCCCTAACCACTGGTCCTGTTAGCTAGGGATGATGGGAGTTGTAGTCCCAAAACATCTGGAGAGCCAAGTTTGGTCATGCCTGTTTACAGAAACCTGCATTCAAGGGATCATGGGGAGGGGGAGAGAGGGTGCATCTACTCTTTGTTGAATGGAACAGTGTGGGTAGGAAATTCATTAGCTCAGAGGTTTTGAACCCTGAGCTAGAACAGGGAATTAATACAGTTGCCCCTAGGCATCCTCTCTGCAATGCAGTGCCCATCTGGTTCTCTCGTTTACCACAGACTTGGTAAAGTCAAAACAAAATAAAAAAATTCTTTCCAGTAGCACCTTAGAGACCAACTGAGTTTGTTCTTGGTATGAGCTTTCGTGTGCATGCAGTGAAGTCAGTGAAGCCAGTTGAAGATTCAAGTTGTGGTTTTTTCATGACATCCAAATGTGGCAAAGAGATCAGGAAGTGTTCCATGAGAAAGGCTTCTAAAAATAGTTGACTAATGTGGAATCAATACAAAACAAAACAAACAAAACAAAGGACAAAGGATAGTCGGGCCTGAATGCAGTGCTATTTTCACAAAAATATGGTTTTGAGACAGACAATATCAGTCATGGCAGCCAGAACACATTAGAAATTAATATAACAAATATATTATGCTTCATTCTTTTACAATATTTTTGTGTTTAAAATGTTATTCCTAGAAATGTCACCAAACGTATTTCACTAATTCATTATACATGCAATAAAAGAAAATTGGGAGAAAATTCATGTTACAGTCTACTCCCATGTACAACTAAATTATGTATAACCAATGCATGGTATGCCATTTAGGAATCATTGATAAAAGGAATCTGTGCCCCCTTCCAAAATATACCAACTGTTTCAAATAATCTTAAGAGTAAAACCATCACACACACAAAAATCATACAATTTGGAATGTTACATTAATGAAATACTTTGGAATAACTAAGCACAATTATTTGAAATAACTTCACATTACGGAATAATATATTTTAATGGCAGGACTGGATGAACAGATCTCCTATTTGTTTTCTTGAAAATCAAAATAGAACACCACGGCTAATTAAGAAGATCAAACCTATCCATTCTTAAAGAAATCAGCCCTGAGTGCTCACTAGAAGGAAAGATCCTGAAGTTGAGGCTCCAGTACTTTGGCCACCTCATGAGAAGAGAAGACTCCACTACATGTCTTACAAGTTTTACTGCTTTTTCTTACAAGACTGAAACCAGTAAGATTTTTAAACATATGACTGTGGTTTCTAAACAGATCATTATTCTTCATGTGGCTATCCCAACAAGTTCCCTTAAATGACTGACTTTGTTGTTGTTGTTGTTGTTGTTGTTCAGTCGTGTCCGACTCTTCGTGACCCCATGGACCAGAGCACGCCAGGCACTCCTGTCTTCCACTGCCTCCCGCAGTTTGGTCAGACTCATGTTGGTAGCTTCGAGAACACTATCCAACCATCTTGTCCTCTGTCGTCCCCTTCTCCTTGTGCCCTCAATCTTTCCCAACATCAGGGTCTTATCCAGGAAGTCTTCTCTTCTCATGAGATGGCCAAAGTATTGGAGCCTCAGCTTCAGGATCTGTCCTTCCAGTGAGCATTCAGGGCTGATTTCCTTAAGAATGGATAGGTTTGATCTTCTTGCAGTCCATGGGACTCTCAAAAGTCTCCTCCAGCACCATAATTCAAAAGCATCAATTCTTCGGCGATCAGCCTTCTTTATGGTCCAGTTCTCACTTCCATACATCACTACTGGGAAAACCATTTCTTGCAGGGGTTCCATTCCCAGCCACTGCACACTTCAGCGGAGTATGCCTAAACATGTCCTGTCCCGCCTCTTCCCTGTTCCAGGTCCAAAAGGACCCACACATCAGCAATCGTACGTCATTTGGGTGTGCCTAAAATGGTCACCACCTGTAGTTTGATACTTGAGGCCACAGGTACTAGAACACATATTAATGCTAACCTGTATCTTACCAGGATCATACATTGAGCCCATGTGGCAGATTATGTACTCCTGTTTCATTCCCAGCTACTTATGTTTGGTTATGTGTTCAGTTTTGAGAGTTTGGCATCTTAAAGATGACAAAAATATTATTATTATTATTATTATTATTATCCACTTCAACAGATGCATGTTATTCTGAGTTTCAAGTAGATATATAGGTTGGGGGGCAGGGAATCGTAAACAGTTATATCATAAGGAAAGGAAATGCAGGGGGGGTGGAAGCTCAGAGATTCACAATTATCTCACAAACAGGAGCCATTCACAACATATAGCGATTGATAACACAGGATTTTCTAGCACTGGTAAGCAAATTAGCATATATAGTTTGCTAAAAATCCATTTTTTCTCATGTGACATACAGTGGTACCTCAGGTTACATACGCTTCAGGTTACATACTCCAGAAATAATGTTTCAGGTTAAGAACTTTGCTTCAGGATTAGAACATAAATCGTGCTCTGGTGGCGCAGCAGCAGTGGGAGGTCCCATTAGCTAAAGTGGCGCTTCAGGTTAAGAACAGTTTCAGGTTAAGAACGGACCTCCGGAACGAATTAAGTACGTAACCAGAGGTACCACTGTATAGATTTTCTCTCATTATATGTATTGATTGGTTTACAAATGTCAGGAAGTTTATGTATAGCTACTGGTGAATGCATATCTATACCTGCAACTCAGGATAGTCCAAGAAAACCTACCGGTATGTCATTATAAATAAAGATACCTATTGCCATAGTAATTATATATTATTGGGAAATCGTTAAGTAAGAGAAACAGTAAATTTTCCTGACCCAGATTGGGCTTCATGTAGCAGATAGCAGAAAAGCAACATTTTGTATAAGACAGAAGAATAGGGAATTTACAAACTTTGCTTAAAGATACCAGTCTTTATTTGGTATCTAATACCTATAATTAGATACCTGTTGCCATAGTAATTAGGGGCAGGTGTTCTGACCAATGAAATTAGTTTTTGGAGTGCACAAGCTGTCCATGCGTTCTGCTATCCAATCATATTACTGAAAAGATCGCACATGAGGCGATCATGCATGTAATTGTTATAAAAGTGTCTTGAATTTTGTATTTGGGGTCCAGAATTTGGAGAATTCCTCTGGAACATTTATTCTTGCTGCAGCCTGAAATAAATATGAACTCTTTCCATGACGCTGCTGTCTTTATTTGGCTAAAGAGGACCAGCATATTTCCAAACCCCCTCCGTAGGGTAACATGCATACATGGGCATGGTGACATGGACAACCATCATTATGCATCAGAATTAAGTGGCATCTATTTCCATTAAAAGACTCTGAAATCTTTTAGCAAAATTGCTATAAAATTATCTCATTCCAAAACTCATAGAATGGGCTTTAGATAGATAAGTATCGTTCACTAGCCACTGCAATCTGTCGACAGAGTACAAGCATATATAAACACTATGAAGCAGATAAAATTATCAAATTAAAATTATGAAAACTTATCTCTTGGAGTCCCCTACCCTACTCTTTACACACACATCCCTAACTTTTCTACCTCCCCCAACCCCAGTTGCTTTTCTGCCTTCCTTCCTATCGCCCAAGTTTAGAAGGACATTCTCCTTTCTTACATTTTACCCTGGCAGCCAGGTATACTATAAAGCGAAGTACCAGGCAAGGCTCCAGCTACACACCACCATTTCTTCAAAATGCCTTTGGGCCCATGTGGCATCCAGGGGCTATTTTAGAAATGAAGATGGCAGGCAACTGCAACCTTGTCTGGTACCGGTACTTTGCTCTGGAGCACACCCAGCTACTCAGCAAAAATGTGTTGTTTTTTAGTTTTGGAAGGCTTCGTGATCTCATGGGTGTCATGGAAGGTCTCAGCAGACACTGCATTAAGAAAAACATTGAGAAGCAGAAATGTACCTCAGGCTGCCATGATCATGTAGCAACTCAAAGGAGGGAAGGCCTGATTCTTGTCTGTCAAAGTATTGCATGGAGCAAAAAGGTAGGGAACTTAACATGTGTGGACATAATGCAATAGGCCTTTGGCACACAAAGACACATATGTGGGAATATACACTGACTGCACTGCACATATAAACACAGAGGCTGCAAGTTTGCATGGTTAGTACTATATAGAAAATAAGCAGATTACTGAGCTGTCTCTTGTTCCTCAACCACAAAGCACACAAAGCACAATAAAAATATTACTGGCAGGGTTACAAAAGATAATAAAAGGCCCATTTAAATGCAAACTTTTTTAGTATGTCCAGCATATAAGTTTACAGTGCTACAGTACAGTAACATGAGAAGAGAATGTTTTGAATAAGTAGGTAATTGAATTAACAGAATCCTAAAGAAAGATTTCACATGCACATGCTTAAATGGATTAAAAATAGAATACTAGAACTGTCTGACTTCACTTTTTAATTTTAGCTTGGTGATGAACTGGCCCTAAATACTGAAAGGCACAGCAGTTTTTTTTTTCTTCAGCAAAGTGCTCATCATATGTTTATATGAAGGAAATGTAGCATGTTCTATTAATAACTCCTGCAGCCACGGTTAAATCTGTATACCCTGTGCATCAGGAGAATGATTGACCTATAGTAGCTAGCAAAAGCAATCTCAAAATGCAATTGTAGAACCTTATGGAAACACAAAGCATTTAAGAGTTTAGTTATTCATTCCCCTAAGAAAATATGTTTATCAACATTTTAATTAATAAACAATAATAATGTGCAAAAGTGTCAGAAAAATAATGTGCAGCACTGTGTAAAGATTTCATTTATTTTAGAGAAGAAACATTGTATCTTAAATATATCATTGTGGACAATTGGCCAATTTCCAGTTCATGTCACTTTCGGATATGTTTATCCATAAAAATGTTTCATCCTGTTTCTGCATTTTTAATGGGGGGGAAATGATGAAAAAGAATTTCTAAATGCATTTGTATTCTTTTTTCAGCCATGAACTACAATTGGAACATTCAGGAGGTGCAAAAGCTAATTCCAACCCCTTGTTCCACACAACTAAACACACGGAGAGGAACCAAGATTGCACTGGCTAACCCTGTGCTTGACATCTAAGATATTAGCCAAAGGTGGGAATAGCAATACCAATAGGTGTACAGTTATACAGACATGGGACAACTTCCACTCTTTGATTGAAACGTGGAAATTAGAGCCAGAAGACATGCAGAAGTGAGGCGCTGGTTCAGCCAGTATGATCGCTCTCCAAGCGTTCAGCCTTGGAAGAGAAAGTAGGAACAGGACTACAGGGTGATTTTATTTCCTGCTTTGGAAGCAGCTGATATTCTAAATCTGTTCATCTTTGAATTTTCAAGTGTGTATGCACGTGTATTAATGGAAGGCACTCTATATCTTCCTGTATAGTACAATAATCTCAGTAATCCTAACAGCCCATGATTACCCAAATCTAAACTATTCAGATAATCATACGTGTATAGGTTTTTTAAATGTAATGTAGATATATGGGGTCAAGCTTTTGAAATGGAAGGGCATTTGAAAAGCAGTTTGTAGCATGGGGGTCATTTATTCAAAAGGGAGGGGCTCCACCAAGCTAGCAGAAGTACTCTAAGAAACACTTTTGATCCCAACTCAAAATGGAAAAATGTTGCTACTCCTCTATTCTGACATTAAACTAATTACCTATATACTTGAGTATAAGCCTAGTTTTTCAGCACACTTTTTGTGCTTTAAAAGCTGCCCTCGGCTTATACTCAAGTCAACCATTCCTTAAGAAGTGTACAAGAACGGTGGTTCTTTACTCTCCCCAGGCAGCTTGTTCCATTCCTGAACTGCTCACATAAATGCAAACTTTAGACCCCAGAAGGCAGAAAGCCTATCAGTTAAGGAAGTATTAAAACGCCACAGGTGCTCACTTTCCCTGGCTCCTGCTTAAACAGGACTGGATCCCAGCCTTCTCTGTATAACACAAGGGAACATTGCACTGTGAGTTAAACCACAGAGCCCTAGGGCTTGCTGATCAGAAGAATGGCGGTTCGAAACCCTGCGACGGGGTGAGCTCCACAGCAGCAAAGGAGGAAGAGGAAGGAGCAGCCCAAAGGGCTGCTTTGGGCTGCTCGTTCCTCCTCTACCACAGTGGCAAAGGTGAACCGGCTTATACTTGAGTCAATAAGCTTTCCCACATTTTTGTAGGGAAATTAGGTGCCTCGGCTTATATTTGGGTCGACTTATACTCGAGTATATACGGTATGTCATGCTGGCATTACAGTGGCAATACCAACTGAAATGCAAACATACAATAATCTTTCTCATTCTAATGCAATTGCAGTTTTATCTCAGATTTGTTTGTATCCCTATTTCTTTACTATTCTGATTTCATTTTTACAACTCTGCCTTGCTACATAATTTTGAAAATGCCTCAAATGTTTCTGAAATATTTTCTCATGCTCAATGTTCAGTGACACTCAATCATCCAGGCCTGACTTCTTGTTTAACATGCAGAGATTGTTATATTCTATTTCCCTTCAAACTCTTCATCTAACACTGATTTAGGCACAGCTCCCTCTTCTTCCCTGGCTCAGGCATCAGTACAGTAACATCATATTTCTGCTATGAGAGTGATGACCTCTGCTTAAGATACTCTTGCAACAAATGAAGTGCAAGACCCACTTAAAAGCTGGATCGATGACAGTAAGTGATCCTTTTTATTTTACATTGGATGTCTTTCTTAAATCAAATATGCTGTCTTATTGCCAGGCATTTTAAAATGTCTTTATAATCTTAGTCAGAAGACATTTTGTTTTTCAAAGGTTATTTTGATTCTTTTTCTTTTCTATCTGCATCAGTAAAATAGCTGGTAAACTTTTCAGTGAAAGAGCAATCATTTAAATTAGCTTTTGAAATACAATTTGGTCAATATGTGCTTAATGAACTATTGCTGGGTGACAGAAATTTTCCTGAGGTAGAGGACAACTAAAAGCCTGAATATAAAGGAGAGTGACAAGCAGTTTTTCTTCTTTCTACTACTTGATATATAGTTTAAGATATCTTCTTTCACTTTGCCTTCATGTGTTATTAAATACAGGCATTATTTTTAACTGATTTATGGAAGAGCTTCAGTTTTACCTTGTGAAGAAAAGGCTGAAGGGATTTTAATTCAGACACAGCCAATAAAAGTTATTTCTCTTTGTCTACACTGAAAGAAAAGACAGGCAGTTATGTTTTTGCAAAGTTCCTTGCCCATGCTCTGATGTAAATTGATTACACTGAGAAAATCCCAAGAGCAAAGATTTCAGTTTATCACAATTCAAACAAGAAAATTCCACAAACCAGAAAGTTAAAATTGTTTAATTCAGTGGCTGCAGAATAATTATATCAAGTAAGCAGCATATGCAAAAAAAAGTATTATCTAATCTAAAACTTCAGTCAAATTTAATTGGGTAAACTGTGCATTGCTAAGCAGCATAACAATTTCCAACAGTGCTGACTTAAAAATAGACCAATACTGTAAAGAAGAAAGAAGAATGATAGTTCTGGTATATTGGATGACTTCAGGTAAGGGACACATGAATTTCTGCTATGATCCATAAGTTAAGCATGATGTATTGAAGTTTTTTAGCTCAAAGGTGAAATTCCCTTCTGGGCAACTTTCAGGAGGGGGACAGTCACATGCCAGTGAGTGTCAGGGCCAGAGGCAAAAACAGGCAGAGCAATTGATGTAAAATTTGCCTTTGTACAAGAGAATACACTCCCACACCTCTATCTTCCATCCAGCAAGCGTCATTCTCAGAGTTCAAGGACACATTCCAACCAGGCGAAACACTCAATGTAGGTAGGTGTGAAGCAGGGCCAGTAATGGGTGTGGCATAGAGAGAATGGATATGGCTAGGAAGTGGTTGAGGTCTGGAGAGAGTCCCAAAGACCAGACAGACATGGAGAGCAGCATTGGCACATGGACATGACGTTCCTCAACCTGACCTACTGGATGATTCTCCCCAAATGCTCTCTCCTTAGAAGCATAAGCAACCACTGTGTATGACCCAATGGCTCTTCACTCATTTGTGTGAAAGGAAATACTCCATGTACCTAATAATTTGTCAATACGCATGCTAAGTATTTGGTTTGTTCATAGAAAGACTACCTGTGCACATGGTCTTCTGTGTATAAAAAATGCTGCACCACAGGTAATGCATTCAATTGACATGGCAAAAGTAGATCATCACTCCCAAGCTCTACTATCCTTTTATGTTCTCTCTCCCCTTTAATCAATATGTTGCCCATTAGGAACAGCAGGAGGGAAATTACACTATTCAGGCTCAATAGCTAGCATACTTAATTCCCCTGTTGGGGGCTTTTGGGGGAACTGGACAGGTATTTGATCATTTGAATCTGCCCTTGGTCCACATCCAGCACAACTCCCTTTCAGTCCTACCAACAGTGAAAATCTGAGATCAGTAGGGGCAGGGTTTCTGTGGTGGCAAGTTTCTATGATGGCAAGGAGGAGGAATCTGACATTGGTTCTACCTCTCTGAAATCACAGCTTGCTTGCTTGCTTGCTTGCTTGCTTGCTTGCTTGCTTGCTTGCTGTTACACTCAGAAAGGAGTATCTGGTGCTTTATGTGTCCCTTGGGGTAACACTTATCCTCGCTGCAATCCTAACCCCATTTATCTGGGACTAAGCCCCACTGAATTCAATAGGAATTTCTTCTGAAGAGGCATGGTTAAGACTGTGCTGTAAAACTTAATTCTTCAAGCTTTTCTTAGTTCTTCAATGTTGAATTGCGCTTTCCCAATTCAAAGGTTTCCTGATGGCATATAACTTACCTAATCATCATAACTGAATAAAAATGGGGGAGAATTATAACCAAGCACTCTTATTTTTTCTAGATAATTAAATGCACATTCTACTAATTGCACATCACATGTAACATTTCCCAGCACATCAATAAGCAATGCTTTTCTATTTTGCTGGAGTCTACAGATTGAATGCTCCTGGATTTAAAATTTAAAAGTCCTGAACATATTTCACCACATCCCCATTTCTCTATTCTACTCCCAAATCCTTCTCCCAGTTTCATCTTCGACCTTCAATCAGTAGCAGACAGTGTAGTGGAGATGCACCACTCACCTTAACTCCCTCTGTCTGCATCAAATGCTGCATACAGGGATGGAGAGATGGAGGAGCATAGACACAGTATAGAAACACATCAGCAGGAATGTCAGATTGGTTCTGCTACTGTGTTTGTACCATTCTGATCTCACCTCTCACTATTCCAGACTGCAGCAGCAGCAAAGCTGGAAAGAGCTCAGTTGTGTGGCTTACCAATGCATGCTGAATGCTTCTGACTTCAGTACTGGAAGGTATCACTTGCACCAAATGCTGAGATATAACCAAGGAGCTCTTGTGATTTTAGAACCTAGAATGATCTATCGTTTAGGAGATGGTTGCAATGAATCAATACGACATATGCAAACAAATATTTTTCTTCTAGTCTACATTTCTTGAACAGTATGAATCCTTGCTCTGGATCATGACAATTCTTAGGTGTACTTGTACACGTAACTTAACATAACCGCAAAAGACATAGCTGTCAACTTTTCCCTTTTCTTGCGAGGAATCCTATTCGGAATAAGGGAATTTCCCTTTTTTAAAAAAGGGAATAAGAACAGCCTACTGGATCAGGTCAGTGGCCCATATACTACAGCATACCGTTCTTACAGTGACCAACATGATGCCTATGGGAAGCCTTTCTCACCTCACCTTTTCTTCCTTCCACTAGTCAACCTTTCCACTGCACCAGTTGACTATGGTTGTTACTGGTCTAGTTCATTTTTCTTATGTTACAGCTGGTTGTGAGCAGCAGGAGCGGGGGGCAAATTCTGGTTTAGTGGAGGGGATTTTTTTATGTACTGTACAAAAATTCATTATCCTTTAAATCATAGAAATCATAGAACTGTAGAATTGGAAGGGCCCCTGAGGATCATCTAGTCCAAACCCTGCAATACAGGAAAATGTAGCTGACACATACAGGAATCAAACTTGCAACCTTGACATTATCAGCACCATGCTCTAACCAACTGAGATTATCACAAAAGCAGAGAAGAATTATTGAAAAATTATTACTTAATTCTGATAGCATATTCTGGTACTTAATGCATGCATATCTAATATCAGAATTATTTCTCCTTCCTCCAACTTATTACTTCATGTGCTACGCTCATGCGATTCAGTGGGAGGCAACCCAAGTCTGGCTTTTCCATGGTGCAAAGGAAAGCAGCAGCAAGTAGGAAGTGGATAAATAGCATTGCATAAGCAGAACTTGGTTCATGGTTCTCTTGAGTCATACTCACTCTTATTTTGCTCTTTGAAGATTCTGCTATCTCTTGCTCTCTTCACTCCTTTCACTCTCTCAGAGTATTTGAAAGCATTGTCTTAAACTCCCTACATCTTAATACCCTTTTTAAAGGCCCCTTGCTGTTTGTCCCACATTTTTAGCATGTGAAATGTTTGATTGAGCATGGAAGATCATTCTCTATACTAGCATCAAAATTGTGGTATAGTGTTTCCAAAGAGGCCTCTCACGCATCTCAGACTACATATTTTTCCCTACCCAATTTTTCAAACTTGCCAAAGTTTGTCCTAGCTTCTGATTCATTTTGTAGCACCAGCTTTTACATTTGATCTGTTATCACAGTGATGGGAGTTCGTGTACTCAGTTGCAGTCCGGCCAATCACAAAGAGATGAGCTGCCTAGAATGTAGAGCTAATTTTAGAAAGGTAAAGGGACCCTTGACCATTAGGTCCAGTTGCAGACGACTCTGGGGTTGCGGCACTCATCTCACTCTTAAGGCCGAGGGAGCCGGCGTACAGCTTCCAGGTCATGTGGCCAGCATGACTAAGCCGCTTCTGGCAAACCAGAGCAGCGCACAGAAACGCCATTTACCTTCCCGCCGGAGCGGTACCTACTTTATCCACTTGCACTTTGACGTGCTTTCGAACTGCTAGATGGCAGGAGCAGGGACCCCGAGCAACGGGAGCTCACCCCGTCACGGGGATTCAAAACCGCCGACCTTCTGATCGGCAAGCCCTAGGCTCTGTGGTTTAACCCACAGCGCCACCCGCACCCCTAGAGCTAATTTTAATTTGTTTTATATATATATTTATTTAAGAATTCTCTTCACATAGGGAAAAAAATCTTCTTAAAAAAGGAAAGGAAGGGAAAAAAAAATATCCAATAATTAAGAGGATAAAGCTACAATTATTTCTGGATAGCTCATTTACATGCCGTCACAACTCCCCAATCAGGGTCAGACTTCTCACAGAAGATAGGAAGGAAAGCTTCTGTATGTGTAGTGACCTTGAATAAAGCTGTAAAGTGAAGGAAGAGCAGTGATGCATAAGTGGGAGGAGGGTGGTGACCGGCAAAGAATGTGCCAAGTGCCCAGGTGGCGAAAGAGTAGAGTACAAATAGGGGCTTGGCGAATATGGATACTCATGAATGTTAAGAAGTGCTAATAGGAAGCATTTAAAGAAGATAAATAGGGATAAGAGTAGAGAATTATACTGGTTAACCAATACAATTTTTTATTCTGTATAAAAGAAACTAAACCCAAATCGCTAGCACTCTTTTGACATGTGAATTCTTTTACAACGGCCTCATTTTATTTGACCCAAAGTATAACTGGTTCTGGCACTGCATGAAATATTATAACCATTAGCTTGAAATAGCTATAAAAAGACAACCAATCTTTTTTGAATAATAGAAACAGTTTATAGATGGTTTAAGCTGTCAGCACATAATTTTATTTACAGGGGATGCATTTGGGCATGACCTTTTATTAAAAAATGAAATGCTAAATACTAAATTTGTTATCAAGTACACATGGAGTTTATAAAGCAATCTCCTTTACTTTTTTACACTCTGATGAATATAAATTACTTATTTTTTATCTTTAAATACCCTTTAGCATTGTAATCATAATGAATGAATACCATCCACCATGTTATTTTTATTTATTTTTGGCTAGGTGGGAGAAAGCAGTGAGTTACAGAAAATATATCTAATAAGGGATAGTGTGGGAAAAGTTTTGTCCATGACATATACACAAAGTCCCAAAAGCAGGAAAAATCCTAAACTCCTAAACATGTCATATGAGAGTAAATGCCTCTGAAATAATTATGGCTACTTTAGTCATTTATTTCATAAAATTTATATACCACTGAATTGTAAGAAAAAACCTCAAAGCAGTTTTACTTGACGCTGACGAACATACAGTGGTACTTTGGTTACGTACTTAATTCGTTCTTGAGGTCTGTTCTTAACCTGAAACTGTTCTTAACCTGAAGCACCACTTTAGCTAATGGGATCTCCCGCTGCCGCCGCGCCGCCAGAGCACGATTTCTGTTCTTATCCTGAAGCAAAGTTCTTAACCTGAAGCGTTATTTCTGGGTTAGCGGAGTATGTAACCTGAAGCGTATGTACCGGTAACATGAAGTGTATGTAACCCGAGGTACCACTGTACACAGAACAGTCACAGACAGGTATGAACAGAATCACAGAAAAGCAACTCACAAGTTGTTTTAGGAGGTGTTAATAATCCACTGTATTAAAGCTGCAACTTACACTGAGTATGCTGACACCTCTTCCCTTGAGAGTGAGTTATGCAGTCTTAGTTGCATAGGCAGTGGCACTGAGAGAACTGAAGAGTGTGTGTGTGTGTGTGTGTGTGTGTGCACGCACACACACACACACACACACACACAAAATGTTCAACATGGTGTGCTTTTGTTCAGGGTTCCAGCTATTCCATTGCATTCACCCTCCCCTGCAGTTTTCTGCCCTCCCAACACCCTCCCCCTTCAATGCATTCAATGCTTACTGAGCATGCCTGAGCCTAACAAGGATTACGGTAGGTTGGTCCTTCTGTGCCTAAATCCAAATCCAACATGCATTAAAATATTGGATTTCTCAGTGGGTAGCTCTTGATTTATGGGCAGCTCTCGCTTCTTCTCCTTATATACATTTAAATATAGCTTTTCAGTGTGAACCTGGAAATAAACTACAGGTAACCAGTTTTGTCTAACTTTTCTACAATTATATGATTCTATGATCATATGTGGCTCTTCCTCCATCCTCTTTTCCCGCTACTCTACTGTACTCCATCTACCATATGTTTGTTTTCCTCAAAACAATTCCAATGGCACTGAGCACACTTGGTCTTCATTGGACTCTTTTTTTCGAGTTACCCTCTCAGAGTTCTTTTTTCCTTATGTGTATACTTCTGCAAATCTTCGTGTTTTTCCAAGTCTAATATCTCCCTGTTGTTCATTTTGGTTTCATAAGCAACAGTGCTCAAAGGGCTCAATCAAACTAGAATGTAGGATTGACATATAAAAGCAGCATAAAATCACTTAGCCAAGAAAAAACTGTTCAGATTGAATTAAAATTGTGAATAAATTAAAATACCTCGAGAAACAAAAACAACAGAAGTTTCATCATCACCTGTGGCCCCCCCCCCCTGGAAACCATGGGGAGTACAGGCATTGCAACTTCATGAGAATTCTTATGTTAAATCTCTCGGCAAAATCTTTTCAAATTTAATGAATACCTGATGGGAGGAAAAAAACTAGTTATCCTGTAAGTAAGCAATGCTTTCCATCTCCAAACAACCAAAATAAAATAATAATAAATCCAGGGTTATAATCCTATAATAAGATATATCAGCAGGGAGCTTTAGAATATGGCATATTTTCATATAAAGCGCAGCTAGTGTAGATCTGATAGCACAGCTCCTTAGATACACCATGCTCCACATTACCTGGTGCAAATCCACTAATAGAAAGCCCAAAACTGGCTAGGGAAAAGGGTGTGACAGGCTAAAGAGTGGAGATATGCCACTCAGATCCTGATGATCCCACCTACAATATTAATGTAATGCTACACTGACTATAAATCTAATGCAAGCAAAAACTTACCTGTTGAAACAATGGAGAGCAAAAAAAAAATCCTCCCCTCATCCTGCCTTGCCCACCTCATTACAAGAGTACAGAATTCAGCCCATCATAGTACATAAAGAGCAGTGTATGAACCCTAGACAAGGAGACCACATTTCAGGGGCACACAGCTATATCTTGCAGACACTGACCTCACATCATGCACACTTAGAACACAAAGAGGAACTATGGGAAAAGAGCACTCATATAAAAACAAAGTACCTCATGCAAACAGCCTTGTCTCAGAACATACAGGTATATTAGAAAGAGACTATTAGGAAAGCTCCCTACAACACATACACACCCTGTCATCATGTAAGCACAACCGTTGTCCATTGCATCCCATCAACAGCTATGAACAACATGAAACAGCTATTACAGTAATTATGAATGAGTTGCCAAAACAATGAAGGCATTAACATTTCTACAATGCAAGTGGAGCTTTGCTAGATCTTATTAAGGATTTAAAACAACAGCTTGCAATTGACAGTTAATAAACTTAAAGGGGCATAGGACAACAGATTGATCACATCTTTATAAATAAGAACTTGCCACAAAGCCCATAAAGGGAATAATTAAAGTAATAAAAGAAAAAATTCATAACTGAAATCACCATGTTTTGCTGCAAACAGTTAGTCAGAATAAAATGCTGTCACAAACATTTTTAAAACTACAATTTAAAGTGATGACTGTAAAGAATTCAAAAATTAGTCTCTATTATGTACAATTGTAGAGCATTTGCTCCCTTAAAATCCTAATGTATAATTTTTATGAATTTAAAGAAAAAAGATATTAACTGAAATGTTTTTCCTGTGGTTTTTTCTCTTTAGAGAAACTTCATAAGAAGTATTTTAAAAATTGATCATAATGTGCTAATTTCATAGGCAGTTTCAGCATTTGAATGAACAAATTTTTTTAAGAGTAGACTGATTTAATAAAATAAACATTTCCTAGTGTCTCCACTCATGGGAACACCAATATTAAATTCCCAGTTTCTAAAAACTCTGGGTAATTTTGTTACGGTTAACAGGAATTCACTGTCATGTGTTTGCTTAATTTACCCTTCCCGTTAGATAAATTCTCATTATGCTATTGAGAATAATACACATCATGGAATTTACAGGCATTGTTGCAATTCCAATCCATGTTCTGTGGAAATCAATGATCCTTTCCCCTTTACAGCCTACAAAATCACCATGTTCTACAGGACCATTCCAAATTGGCTAATGACTGGAACTAACAATGAAACCAGATAAGAAGGGAAATCTCTATTCATAAGGGGATTCCGCAATCTTTGAAAGGAAACCATTTCCACTATATTACACTTCTTCTACCTCAGAACTTTCTCTAAAAGGCTTCAAAAGCTTTTTCCCATGCTGCATAAATCTCACAACAAAAGTTCCTCCAAATGTTACATTTCATATTCACATATTTTTAGGGAAACTAAAAAATTTATATACTTATGAGATATTAAACAGCAACATCTGTTTCTATATTCCATTTTGTGCATCAAACAGCAGCTGATATACACATAGTCCATTTCCCCAAGTACACAAAACAGCAACAGGTGAAATAAATTATGAAAGAACCATAAAATTATGGTGGACCTTCAGTTCCCCCTGAATCTTCTATTTCTCTTAAACGCCAACATCTTTCAGTTTGGATTACCATGCTTACCACTGGGTTTTAAGAACTCTTAGTTCTGGTTGACTGTCTTATTAATCACTGTCAAATAAGTAGTTCATTAGGTATACAATGTCTTGTGTGATATGTTTAAGACAAAACTAACATATTTAGACACAACATGTGGTAAAAGTAATTTGATGTGGAACTTACCATAAAGAAAAATGCAGCTTAGTAAGCTTCTGATTAGTTCTTTTTGCTGCTTCTTAATATGTGTGAACAGCAATTTACTTCCTGTTTATTTTTACAAAAGTGGCAAGACAGGAAGGGGGGGAGTTTATCTGAAGTGTCCTCCATGTGGACTGAGGGGTGGTGCTAAGGCAGTGGAAGTCAAAATCCCAAAACGGAGAAACTTACTTGTTATTTACATGAAACTTTCAAATACATATAAAACACCCACAAAGGAATGATAATAGGAAACACATTTGGATAGTCAAACCACTAGAAATATACTGGTAATTATAAGCAAACTATATCAAAAGCTTTTTTCGTTACAAAGACTAATCCTACATCTTGATCCCGCACACCAGCCAACAGAAAACAAACTAAATCAGTTTTAAATAACTAAACTGAAACTCAATAAGCAAATCTTACACTACTATGTCTTAAATACTGTGTAAAAAAGAGCAACTAAATTAGATTATTTCAAGAGTTTCTTTTCTTAACTGGAAACCAAACCTGTTTTGGGACATAAGGTGTGAAAGGCCACATCTATTCTTAGTATTTCATTAAGTGAGCTTCCCCACAACTCTTGCAGTACTTACTTTCCCCCCAAGTGTTTTTTTTAGGGAATTGTTGATAGGAAATCTTAATATCAACATTTGTAAAACAAAAACACTAACAGCATGTGGTCCTAAGCATGCTCATTTGGAACAAATGGGATTATATAACTTGTATCATCATTGTTCATATATTACAGTACAACTCTATACAGGTCTTCTCAGAAGTACGTCACACTGTGTACAAGGGGCAGGGAGGCACATTAATAAAGTATAGAACTCATGTTAAAATCTGCAATCCATGAAAAGGCCCAGACTAAATCCTGACATTCCCTTGAAGGATTTATTCACACAATTTTGTCATTTTTTTTTTCAATTTGTAGTGGCTAGAAATTGGGAAAAAGCCAGATATGCTTAAATCATGTTGATGGCAGGATTATAAAGGACAATCCAGTCTCTTGCTGCAGTCTTCCTTTCTTCCTCCCACTGGTTTGAGAACAGAATTCTCCAGAACTAACCTCTACACAGGACTGTGGATGTCATCAAGGATGTCCGCGCATATTCCTCAATCATACTTTTAAGTCTGGAATCCCATACACATTTACTTGGGTGCAATTCCCACTGTACTCAATATGGCTTACTTCTGAGTAGGCACATAGAGGATTTCAATTTAAATCTGATTAAATTTGAAGTGGATTGCTGCCTCTAAAATTTGTTTCATCCAGTCTCTTCTGATGCTATTTGTTTCCCATCAGTGTTATTTCAATAATTTTTTTCCAATCATGTACCACCACGGTAAATGCACCATAGATATCCAAGATCTATTGGTTTTGATTGCAAGCTCTCAAACATCACCTTCTGCTCTGTCTTCAGAACTCCGCTCTCCCAGCCAGAATACAGCCAAATCCTTTTCATGTCTGTAATACCATTGCCTAAACATGCCCATATAATTTCATCCAGAATCCACATTCTTAAGGAGCGGCTGCTTTCCCCATCTGAGACCTAGGCTCTGCACTAATCCTCCACCCCCTAGGAAGTCAGATGTCCCAGTTTAAAAATCCTAAATCAGGTGGCATTTATGCATTCCCACTCAAACAAAGAACAGGTGAAATAAGGTAATCAGTATATTGCAGGTGCCTTTCCTAACCAAAACTTATATTATATTTGAAACACTGGAATACAAATCTACAAAGTGTTTTTATGTGAACTGCAGGACATGGGGGATAAAGAGTTAACATTATTCAGCCTACCATAGTTCAGACCTTAATAAGATTTCCATGTACCGGTAGTTTGTCTTTGCAACAACCACATGAAGTCCGCAGAAAGATGCCTTGCCCAAGGCCACCCAGTGAGCTTCACAAATTCAATATCTGAGTGGAGATTTGAAGAGTCTCCCATAAACACAGCACTCAGTATTTCTCATCATGTTTTAAATTACTTTTAATATGTAATAATTTGATTTGTTAGTAGATTTAAACTTCTATATGAATTTAGGATACAGGATGCTGCATTCGTACTCCTTCTCTTCCTTGCAATTTCCCCACCACACAAAACTGTATTTTTCCAGACTAAAAACCACACCCCACAGCAAAAATTACTATATTCCATCTGAAATTGTACCCTTTCCATAAACGTAAATGTAAAGCAATTAGCTAAAACTTATGATTCTGAATTTAGTCAATGGTTGTATTATAAATGAATATGTAACTTTCAATGTATAATGCTTATAATTACACCTGTGAAAAATATTTCTGTCCAGAAAGCACAGAAGACTTCCTTACCAGTATACTGGACTGAATTGCTCAGAGTTTAATCAAGTTCTTTCCTATAAAGTTAAGACTGCCATTTAATTTGTTTTACTATAAAATAAAAACATTTTACCTGCCATTTTACATATTTTTACAATAATATCTATTTTTAACCATTTTATGAGTAGGAATATTAGAATACTGGTGAATCTTGTAAAACAGTTCAGTTCTGCTTCAGCAATATGAAAATAATACAGCAAAACAAAATGTATGAGATGACAATTAAGTACCTACGAGCAAATCAATTTTCGGAACTTTTCTACATGTGTAAAAGTAATAGAAAATAATTAACAGACAAAGTAATTTGAAGGCCTACTCTCTGAGTTGTTCTTCTAATAGCTGTTTTAATTTAACTTAATTTAATAACGTGTTCAGTTCGCAAAACATTTTCAAAATTCTTATGCCAATCACTGTCTATATTATTTTCCAACTATTTCAAATAAGTAGTTCAGAAAATGAACCCAATCTAATCATTTTCTGTTTACTACAGTTAATATTGAAGCATATTAATTATGTCAACATGCAAGAAGAGATTAAATTATGCAACGCAGTTACAAATACCGCGATCAAGTTCCACTACCATAGATGGGAGTTTGACATTTGCAATTTTACGCCATGCTGCCATGATAAAGAATGGACTACTATCTTCTTTAATTCCATTTTTTAAGACACATAATGATAGCAGGTTGTGTATTTCAGCATTAACCAACAAAAATGTTTCTGAAAAATTATTGTTTTAGACCACTATATTTTCTCATAATGTTATCATGCTTAGGCTGCAATCAAAAACACGAAGAAATAAGCCCCACTGAACTCAATGGTTCAGTGAGAAAATAGTTCTGAGAAAATATGCAAAGGATTGCATGGATATAAGATCAATCAGAAAATAAGACTGAAATATGCTTCCATCAAACTTTGTGGTTGTGGAACCCCCGAAAATAATGTATAAGTAAGGTCTACAGCACCATACCATATTTTGAAGGCCTATATCATCTTTCTCAATGGGAGGCAGCTTTAAAAGTGCGCAGATATTAAGAAAGCTAGGATTACTCCACAAAACACCACAAGCCTTTCTTCTTCATACAGCAAATTTGATGAATCAACAGAAACTACTTTCTCTGGGACCACTAGGGAATGATATTAAAAGCTGACTTTTTACCACATGCAAAATTGTCACTCCACCATGTCTTTTTTAGTCATCTAGGCAAACTATGACTTATAGCAACGTCTACTATTGTAATAACCACTTTCCGATTTATTTAAAATTTAGCCAGGATTTAATTTATAATACTGTTCTAGCCAGATTGGGGAGGGAACCTCTGAATACAATACATATAACCATTTTCCTTCAGGCCAATGGCATCTGTTACACAGTGTTATTTTAATTTCAGCTAATCTTCAGGCGTTTCATTTAATTAAGAAGAAAATACATAGAGCCCATGGGCAGATTAACATACCAATTTTCCTCCACGATGGATATATGTAGAAATTGAAATAGATCAGTCTGCTGTAATTATGCAAACTTTCTTATCAGTGTTTTTACCACCGCTAAGATTGTAAAAAGCAAGCCCATTTCACCCACTGGTGTTGTTGCTGTTTGCGTACAGCAGCAACTTGTACTGGATTTGCATCCCCGCACATCTAATTCCCATCGAGGCCTTAGCAAGGAGCCTTTAAAAAGTGGGCAAGAAATGGGAAAGCTGCAACATTAATATGTGAACAGGAAGAATGTAGAAGAAGCACCCTTATGCTTGTAAACATAGGATGAGCGAGACTTTCTGCCTAAAAGAAAACGCAGCGGGCGCCCAAAGCAGAGGAACAAAATTGAGCCACATCCATAGGATTTTATATGTCAAAGGAATTCTCACGGCTGCAGCGGAAGGTCAGAAAGATTTTTTTTTTTAAATCCCTGGAGAATAAAATGGGGATCCCTTTTTTTTGTATATGCCCCCACGCGGAGATAGCCTACTCCAGGGAAAGGAGGGGGAAAGACCGCTGAAGTTATTAAACAATCCCTGAGGGAAGCTTATGTGCAAACAAACCTCGCTGACCCTGCGCTGAAGAGGGAGGAGAGAAAGCGCCACCGAGCCGAAAGGGAAGCCCGGAGACCCCCCCCTCTCCGCCGTCTCTCCCCCCCCCCCCGCCACCCTCCGCCCTCCTCGCCCCAACCAACGTCCCGGCGCGGCTCTTACTTCTGGATGAGTTGGGGCAGGTTCGGCGCCGGCGGCATCCCCCTGGAGGGGCCGCCGCTCCGGCTCCGGCTCCGGCTTGGAGAGGAGCCGAAGCGCGGGCATCTCTGCTCTCAGGCTGCTCGGGGCCATTGGGGTCCGGGGCCTGGTTCATGGCAGCCGCGGGACCATTCAGGCAGCTGGCGGCGGGTCAGCCAGCACCCCCGACCCGCCGGGCGCGTGGCAACAGGAACTCGGCGCAGGCGGCCGGCGGCGGCAGTGCCCCCTCGCGCCGCTCGCCCTTCTGGAAGGTGTCTGCGCTGAGGGGGCAGCGGGAGGCTGCGGGAGGCATTTATGGCGATGCCTGGTGCAGCGGAGCCAATGGAGGGAGGAGGGGCCCCCTCCTACGCCAGGACGGAGGCTTCTGGAGCCCCGGCCACGGCGGGGATTTTGCTGACGGGGAAGGGGCGCTGCAGTGAGGCGACGACGGGGCGCCCATGACCTAGGATAGTCGTAATAAGTCTCCCATAACGGGCAGGGGAGGCTTCCATCATTTCCTCCTGCTGGGACGCGCGGACCGAGAAATCCCCCGCATCCGCCAACAGCGTCTCGGCCCCCCCCTGCGCGGCCTTCGGGGGGCGCAGCGACATGTTGTTTTCCTTCTCCTCTCAGGCCGTTTTGGCGCCATTCACCGCCTCGCGCCTACACCCGCCAGAGGTTTTTTTGGCGTGCGCAGCCTCTCTCGCGCACGTGGCGCCTGGCCCACTTGCGTCGCCCTCCTGTCGTTTGCGAGAGGTTCGCTTGCGTGGCCGCCTGCGCGCCTCTATTCGTCTGTGGGAATAAGGTGGTCTTTACTCGCGCCTCAAGCAGCGTTGCTTTCGCCTCCTCAAGACTACGTGTGTTTCAGCCCTTCACAGGACCCCTAAAACCCCACATTGCAACCAAATTGATTCAGGAGACTTTTCACCCCGTTTGTTTCTTTGGGTGGCTTCAAACGACCTGTTTGTTGATCGTTCATTCCGCTCTGTTCCCTGGGAGCTTGTGGGCCTTGCCGCAAGCAAATCGTTCCCGTACTCTTTCCCCTTTCTTCGGATTGTCCTAATTTTAGGGTGGAATTCAATCAAATACCAGCAAACTCGGGTTGCACAAATAAAGTTTATGTGCTGCTTTTGCACAGCAAAACTGCTCCACTTCCCCACTCCATGGTTTTTTTCCACAAGGAAAGGAGAACAAACCTTAATAATTGCTCGACAGATTACCATGAGTGTTAAATAAGAAGCATATAAACTCCTCACAAACTTAGTGTGAACAAATCAAGACAAATGCTCAGTAAACTTTTGAAGCAACCGTTGCTGTGAAAAGTCAAGAGAGTGCATTTCCCTGCCACTTTCCTTATCTTATTGTAAAAGATTTGTGTTTTTCTGAAGAAGCAGGTTTGTTGAGCAAGAGCGCCAGATCAAATTCCATTGTGCAACCTGATTTTGCCAATATGTGATCGTCACTATTTTCACATAGGATTCAATCTGGAAGGACGCTTAGACAAAAAAAAATCTCTTCCATATACAGTAGTTAACTGAAACCTGCAAGTAGATTGCCACATTGGATGATTGCACATCCATGCATTTCTTAAAAAGATTCACTTGAGAAAATTCCCAGTTAACAGTCATGCCACAAAGTGTATTTGACTGTCACATGGTCGGCCCAGGTAGGTCATTTTTCTGGAATTTCCTCAGCAACATGGCCTTGGCGGGTCTCATCCTCCTTTGCTTCTCTGCCTCACTCCTGTAGGAGGCCCATCACCACCACTCAGAGGGCGATTGAGAGTAGCAAGAAGCAGGAGGAAGCAGCCGGTTGCAGCTTCCACTGCTTGCTCACCTAAGCAGGCACCTGCAAGGAGCAGTTACTGCTGCTTTCATTCTTTCTGGGTGGTGCAGTGGGAGCAGTTGGACCCAGAAGACATACTGTGCCACTCAGAGGGATAAAATATGGGAGGAGGCAGCATCTGCTGCTTGCCATAGCAGTTGCTATCACCTGTGCTCATTATCTCTGGGCAGTGCTCGCTGCATTATCCAGAGGGAATGTGAGTCTGTGGAGAGTGTGGCATCTGAGCTTCTGCACTGTGGAAGTGGTGGTTGCCCCTTGCCACCATCACTCATCTGCTCATTTTACCGACCTGAGTGTCAGTGCTGGGCCTAATCCACAGTGCCAATGCAGCAGGAACAGGTAGGCAACCAAGTGGAGGTGGCCGTTCTTGAACTGTCGCTCAGTTACTTGCTTGGGATGGGATGGAAGGAGGGGCTGCTACAGGATGTACCGTTTTAGCACAGAGAGAGGATCACCCAAGTAGAACTAAGTCTCCCATGGGACCCTCTTAACAGCAGTGTCTGTTTTTCCTCAATGGCAGCTAGTCAGATTGGTGTGACCCATATGAGGCGGTGCTCTTGAGGCTAAGCAGCTGCTTACCTGATTCAGCCTCTGAAGCTAATTGATTTTTCATAAAGCATAAAGATTCGAAAATTAAGTTGGCCTTACAGAAGGTTAATCTTTGATTTGTTCACATTGTGCTTTATGCTTACACTTTTTCTATGTGCCATACGTCTGTAATTTCCTGAACAGGCAGTGTTTTCTACGCAAATTTCTTGTTAGAGAAGAAAGGAAAATAATACCTACAATAATGGAGTTTTTTGAAAATTCTTTCCAGTAGCACCTTAGAGACCAACTGAGTTTGTTCTTGGTATGAGCTTTCGTGTGCATGCACACTTCTTCAGATAATTCTTCAGGAGTTTAATTTTGTAACACTATTACAAATTTAAACCCTGGTATCTGAAAATGGAAGACATGAGGGTAAAGTGTATATGGGACACCATTTTATATCAAGGAATAATATATCTGAAAGTGAAACAAGATAAAGGATCTTTAAAATGTCAGTCATATTCAGTAGTTAAAACTAAACACTGGGAAAATAATATTTATGTGAAAACTGTTTAGGTGGCATTAAACAAAAAAAGCAGTTCAGTTGGCGGGATTGTTTTTAAATTATAGTTTTGTTCATATTCAGGCTATGTGGTGATTTAGTGTCTGTTACACAAAATGAATGGAGGAAACTAGGAAGAACAATTTCACAACAATAAAATGAGAGAAGTCAAACTGCAATGTGTAATCCCAAACTATGCCTGATTTACTATTGCATTTACTGCAGGTGCGCTTTTCCTTCTTCTAATTTCACTAGCCTTACTACTACAGTAAGGATTTACACCTCTTTCATCACTTTTACATCTGCTTGTGCTTTTCGTCTCCTCTTGAACTCAGAAATGTTTTTACAGTTCCGAACTCAGGTACGTAGTATTCCCTTTCATCAACTTCCATTTTGCTTTACAAGTTTTCTTTATACTTTTGGCCCATTCCGTGAAACTATGCTTCCTTCTCATCAAGACCACATACGGTATATACTACAGACTTATAAATACTAATTGTACTGCCATTGCTTCCCATTAAAAATATTGGGAATTTTAGTTTGATGAGACTTCTGAGAATTAGAGATAGGGTTAGAATGTCTCAGAAGGAAGTGTCTGTAGTTTCATGGTATTGTTTTTTTATTTGTTGCTTTTTGCCATGGCAACTCAAAGTGACTTAAAATATTTTAAGCAAAACAAGCAAGCACACACATACATACATTAAAACCAGCAGTAAAAAACCAACAATCTAAACAATCTAGAAGACAATTTTATTTTTTTAAACTAGTTTAAACATTCTATCCACACAAAAAGGCCATAGATAATTAAAAGTCAACGGCTTTATGAAAATGTAACAATTTCAAGGTTAAGGAGCAAAAACAAGGTAGCAAAATAGTGTCCTGTCCCAGACTATTCCCGGTTCTAAAGTTTCAAATCAATTGCTCTTTTTTCCTGTATGTTTTTCCAGCCTTAGGATATTTTTCCCTGTTTCTGAGGGAACAAGAGGTAAATTACCTGCACTGGAAATCAGTTAGGAAAACCTTGGGATCTTCTATTTATAAAAAATGGTGCAAGATTATGCATACACACACACAACGTCTAACTTTGTGCTCCCACACTTTGCCCTCTGAGAACTATATAGTTAGAGAACCATAGGCTCCACCCATATAGCACACTATAGAAAACCTATCATTCCAAGGGTTTCAGGAAACAGAAAATGTCCAGTTTAAGTTTGTGCTGTAGATGTGCCCCCCTTCTCCTACCATGTTTTTAAGCAGGTGAAATCATTTCTTAATTTTTGCTTTTGAACCTGGCAATCCATATTGGGCTTTGAGATGAAAAGGAAAGGTCTGAATTATTCAAATGCTTTTGATTCCTTAAATGCCAGCTGTGTTGCAAGGCTATGAAAAATGGGAGGTTGTTAGGATCTAAACAAGAGTCTGGAAGAGACGGAGCAACAAAGAACCAAGGCTGGACAACCCAATCCTATATGATTGCCTTGTGTCATAGTAAGTTAAAATGTATTTTAGACTTCAATTTATTCTCAGATTTTAAAATGTCTACTCTTTTGTGAAATATGATTCTCCAACTGCCCTCTTTCCTGTAGACATTCACACCTGTACAAGAAGTGTGTACAGCGGCTGTAAAAATACAATAACCACTCTGAATAAGTGCAAAATTTAAATTACACAGAGTTTACATCCACTTGGCTGAAGTGAAAATGATTTTGCCACATGCAAAAACGGTGGAAGAAAAGAACAGTTGCTCAAAGAACCTTTACCACTAACTCTTCTAAAGAATTACTTTAATTCAAAGTTTTCCTTCAATTGTGTTTTTGGGCAATTTTCAAATTAATTTTAAAGGTTTCAAACTATTCAGGTTATGCTTTCTCAATAATCATCTTATACTATAATAGAGCTTGCATGTCAATTTGTTAATATGTTAAACTGCTATTAAAGTTAAGGGGCCAGTACAACCGTCTAAGACAGGCCCCCTCCATCACACATACCACGGTCCCATGCTATTAATACAATATCACAACTCACGCAATAAAAGTTTACGTTCTAATTCTGAAATTGCTTTTACCATATGTTTGAAATTACACTCTGATCCACACTGGGATTTTTCTACCATGCCCCCCAAACACGCACATCCTTTCTGCTACTTTTGTTTAACGTAACAACCAGCTTGAAGAAGCATTCTGCTATTTAGTAACTTTTTGACTGGTATTTATAAAATTAACATCCTTTCACTGTTTTTATTTTTTTTATTCTAGTTTACTAACACAGCACCAAACATTCCATAAACAGATCAAATCATTTTAAAGTTTATTTTTAATTACAAAAACATCATCTCCCAAAATCGATTTCTTGCACGTTCACACTCAATAGACAAAATAGTTAGGATGTTTAACCATTCTTGCCCCCTGGGGCTATGCAAACTTCAGTGAAAGGTAGTTGTTGCTGCTGTATTTTGTAACTTACTGTAAATGAGGGTAGTTCATGCTCCTTTCCAAAAGTAGTTTCCTGCCCTCCAGATGCAACAATTCTCAAAGAAAATTCTGAGATACTTGTGAATAGATATTTACTCACTTTTTCATTTACTTATATTTTGAGCAGGCAAATGTTATAAGCAGCACTGACTCCCACTGTTCCTGGGATTAATGGCCCTGATTATTATAGGGCTTTGCTCCTCCCTCCTGTCTCTGTGGCTGAAACTTCTTGAGTGAGCATGTCGCAGATGAAAAATGCAAATATTTCTGGGTGGTATTTAACTAAGTTTTATGCAGAATAGGCCCATTTAAATCAATGGACCTAACTTAGTAATGTTCATTAATTTCAGTGGGCCTACCCTGAGTAAACTTCATTGACTTCAAGGTTCTGCTTATAGACGTGGGCTTGGGTGAGCAACTAGCACACTGATCTGAATGTTGCTTGTTCTGCTATAACATTCCTGTTTGGCCCCGCAAATCTCTTAAGATTTGTGCACAGTAAAGCCATATTCTGAGAAGAAAGGGGAGGAGTGGACTTCCTTCAAAGGCTTGCTGGGACATGTACCTATTTATTTTGGCTAGCAATGGTTATGACACATTTCCTTTAGCAGTTCGCCCTCATTAAAAGCTTTGTGAATGAACAAGAAACATGATTGATATTCTGACCCCGCTCTTTGCTTGATTTTTATTATTTGTTTATTGAATACCCTTTAATGAGGCCTTGATCACAGTTTATGGTTATATTTTATGACATTTGAATGAAGTGCATATTTTGTGTTCTATATTGATAATTGCAACGTATAGAAAACCCAATAAAAATAATTTTAAAATAATTGTGAATTAGGGGCTATATATTTTACTCGGTTTCTTTTCTTTTAGCTTTAGTGGTGAACAGTTGCTGTTTCAGAATTAAGAAGGGAACAGAAAATAGTCACTCATTACATGGGGCAGTATTTTGGGATCCAAGAGCATGTGTAAACAGCAAAGGTATAATCAGTTGCACACTCCAGTCTTTTCTAAACTTTCAGAATGTAGATCAAGGATTATGCTGTCACCAGCTTTAGGTGGTGGGTAAGGCAGTAATATCCCTTCACTATATGTGCAAAAGACAATATTACTTTGCAAATGCTTTCTTGAATCAGGAGGAGACAGTTACAGTGTGTGGCTTTCATCAGCTGACTAAGCCTCTCTGTTGGAAAGTTTCAGCTATCACATGATAACCTGGACAAATGTGGAATCTGTGGAAGTTTGTGTGATAGCCTTGTCTCTATAAAATATCATTTTACTCCACTGTAAATCTTCATCTGCTTGAGTCTTGACGCATAACCACAATTTTAGGGTTTCAATCCAACTTTGAATTCTTGCTGTTGTAACTTTGATTGGGATGGTATAATCTTTTCAAGTGCTTGTTTTATTATATTTGGAGAGAGGAGTTTTTTTTACCGGTAATAACCTGCTGACACTGGTATTAACCATGTTTAAATATAATGTGTATACAGCATTACACACACTGGCTTTATTTCTGTGACTCTCAGCCTAGAAAACACTTTTTTCTCATATTTTTATATTCCTTCGCATCTGAATTGTATGTTTGTGCTTACATAACCAGTTTATGCTTCTCCATGCAATTATGAAGAAATTAATAGAACTTAATTATCACCAGTCCTGGGCAGGTCCTACCATTAGACAGAGTGAGATAACTGCTGCAGGCAGCTGATTTGGGGTGCCATGAAAGAGCAATACATTATTTGTATTTTTACTGCCAGGGAGGGAGAGAGGTGCATGTGTGGGGTTTCTGCCCCAGGCACCAAGATAACTTGACTGACCTTTGATGCTATGTATCTTGTAGGTGCCACTTGCTGCTTTCCTACAGGCAGAAAAAAACTAACCCAAATGTTAGTTTCACCTTTAAAAGGAAAAGGTAAAGGTACCCCTGACCATTAGGTCCAGTCGCGGATGACTCTGGGGTTGTGCACTCATCTCGCTGTATAGGTCGAGGGAGCTGGCGTTTTTCCGCAGACAGCTTCCGGGTCATGTGTCCAGCATGACAAAGCCACTTCTGGCGAACCAGAGCAGTGCACAGAAACGCTGTTTACCTTCCCGCCGGAGCAGTACCTATTTATCGGTATCTACTTGCACTTTGACATGCTTTAGAACTGCAAGGTGGGCAGGAGCTGGACGAACAACAGGAGCTCACCCCATCGCGGGGATTCGAACCGCCAACCTGATTGGCAAGCCCTAGGCTCTGTGGTTTAGACCACAGCGCCACCCATGTCCCAGTTTCACCTTTATGTATTCTAAAAACATGAACTGCATTTACACACTACCATTATACAGTAGCACTCTGAGATATAAACTAAGTTTCATTTCTCTTTGTGCTGTAAGATAGCCATGTTTTTATTTACTACTCATATAGCAGCATCAATGTGCATGGTGCCATTCATGGTTCAAGAGGGTCTAGCCCTAAGAAATACAAAATCTAAAAATTAACACGGGGACACAACAGAGGAAGTGGGGAAAGTACTATACAGGGCAGATCACTTCAAAGCAGACTTTGGCGAGGGAATGAGGAGATAATCTTTTGCTTGTTACACCAGCTCTAGGGAACAGATCAGCCTTGGAACCAGCAGATCTATAGCTGGCTCTGCTCCACTCCCAGTTCATAACAATCTGCTTTTAGTACCTTTGTTTGCTACCACCAGCAGTCCTATCGACTGCAATTTATGTGATGACAGAAGGAGCCTCCACAGCATTAAAGCCCCCCTTCTGGCAGAGGGCATTGGATAGGCACATCTCCTGTACCCTAAGCCCCTTCAGCAGCAAAGATGAGGCAGGTAGAATCACTCTTATACTAACTAGGCTGTAACATAATAATAAAAAGTATTGAACTTATTATAGAAATGTTTAATATTTATTGTAAAGCATTTTCATGCTCATATGGGATTCCTAGAATGGGTTTTGCACATTAGCCTTTCTAGCTGTTTAAACAATGAAATGAGAGGTTATGTGGCATCCGTTGTGATTTATTTTTACCGGATGATCAGTGGAGAAACAAGATATGCATGACATGCATTGCCTTGGCCTTCACTTTCCTTTGATGATTAGGACAGAATTTTAATTATGGTGCATGCGGATTTGTGTAAGTCACTTGAAATAACAAGCGCTGCGTATCAAAACAAAAATGTTGCTTTCAAATTCTGCAGCTCGTGGATGCAAAATTACAATTAAAACAGCAACAACTGATTATAAAGATTACACACCAGTAGCAGCCTTCACCAAAATGTAGTAAAGTATGCATATTGTCAATAAAGAAATAAGCTCAAACCATCAGGTAAGTCAGCTTTCTTGCATGTATAAGTGCAGTAGAGTATTTAATTGCAAAATAACTAGCAGGTTCAGTTCAAGACTCATGGATGCTGTGGTATATCTTTCCTAAATCTTGCACTGCCACCATAAAGGTCTAAATATTTAAGTAGAAGAAGCATATTGGAACATATTTACCTCCGTTTTAGCTTGGGTATGTCCTCTATTTTTCAGGAAATAAGAAGAGAAGAATAGCCCTGTTAGATCGTACTAAAAATAAAGGCTGCAATCCTATGCACACTTACCGGTACTTTAGCTTCAACCTCATTGGCTTCATGCATAAGGCTTTACCGCTAGTCCAGAATCCTCATTCCCATAGTGGTCAACAGTTGTCTCCAGAAGCCCACAAGCAAGGTATGAAGGGGTCATCCCAGTTATAATTGTAAGAAAGTTTCTCATTGTTGCTTACAAGCTTGGGATTTGCACTCTGCCCACACTCTGGAGCTAACTTACTTTAAACCTTTAAACTTACTTCTAAACATTGTTTTGGTGAGGTAATCCCAGTCTAGAATGCAGACTGGTAACCTTTTCAGGTGCTTTGCCCATTATCATTTCATGGGCTACTGGGCTGGAAACATGTAACCAATGCCTACCTCCAGCCAGAAGCATCTGAGAAAGAAATTATTTTATTTATTTATTTACTTATTTATTTATTTACTTATTTTATTTATTTATTTATTTATTTAGTTGTTGCTGTTGTTGTTGTTGTTGTTGTTGTTATATAGTTATTTATACTTCACCTTTTTTCCTGACAAAACTCAAAGCAGTTTACAGATAAAACCCACTAAAAATATAAAAATCATTCATTAAAATACAAGTAAACATTTATAGAATTAAAACTATGTACATATATGAAATGTGTTTTTAAAATATGAATAATTACATAAAAACAGCACAGCACCAGTCCTTTCATTAAAGCAGTCAGTTCCCAAAGGCCTTTTGGAAAAGAAAGTCTTCACCTGCCAGTTGAAGGACAGCTAGGAGGGAGCCAATCTAACTTCTCCAGAGAGGCAGTTCCAGAGTTTGGTAGCAGCCACTGAGAAGACCCTCTTCCATGTCCGCACCAAGCAGGTCTGTGAGGGTAGTGGGACTGAGAAGGGCATCCTCAAAGATCTCAAAACCTGGGCAGGTTCATATGCAGGAATATGGTGTTTCAGATAGCTTGGACCTACGTCATGTAGGGTGTTATAGGTGATAACCAGCACTTTGAATTGTGCCCAGAAACAGGTGAAATATGTCTATGTTATTACTACTTATTATTTAACATTTTTAGTACTGTTATGTTTGAAACCATCCGTGCTGTAGACAAGTGCATATATAAAATAAATAAATAATCATATGAGGCCAAGGTTTTTATGCATTATATATGCTAAATCTGCAATCCACAGATCTCTAGGAATTTCGACAAATATTGTAGCTGACTGCTATTAATTCATCAGTTATTATTGAAGGGGGGCAGCAGCGGAGGGTATGCCCGCGCTGCCTGGGATGGGCACGTGGGGCATGCCCCCAAGGGGGTGGGGTGCAGAGGGTGACCTCTGTGGGGCATAGTTCAGGGTTAGGAGAGGGGCGGGGAAGCTGCTGCCCACTCTCCTCCTGCTCCAGTCTGACCTGGCAGCCGACTTTCATGCTCTCTGCCGCCAGGTCAGAAGTGACTTGGTGGCAGAGCTGCTGCAGAGGCGAGGAGGGTGGGCAGCAGCGCTGCCACCCACTCACCTGCTCCTTCCCCAGGTCAGGCCTGACCCAGGCCCCACGGAGCTGTGCCAGGCACATGCGCTGCAGCCAAAGCACAGCTCCTTCTGGCGTGGAGTCAGGCTCCGATGGAGGAGCCTGCTGTGGGGGCGCCTATTTGCACCCCCTCTCAAAATTGGGCCCGAGACCACGGCACCCACAGCACTCCTCTGCTTGCTGCCCATTCCAAATTGGCCAGCTGAAGCCTTCTTAGAGGGGTACCGTATCTTCCGGCATATAAGACGACTGGGCGTATAAGATGACCCCCAACTTTTCCAGTTAAAATACAGAGTTTGAGATATACTCACCCACAGATTCTCCACCCGCGTATAAGACGACCCCAAACTTTTGGGAAGATTTTCCTGAATTAAAAAGTAGTCTTATACGCCAGAATATACAGTAGTTGGTTGCAGACCTGTTTGCTATGCTTTGCTCCTGTTGTTTGAAATCTGTAGCTGGTCCCCCCCCCACATGCAGCGGCGTAGCTCAGGCCCCCGGTACGTCACGTGTGCCCTCCGCCCAGGGGCTAGGCAAGCCACCCACTGTGCAGGGCGAGCTGGGGCAGGGCGCACTGCATCGAGCCTCGCCACTGCCCCCCCAGCTGTAGGGTGGCTGAGGGAGAGGCGGCGGGCAGGTGCAAGCCCCACACTGCCATTTTGGGCAGTGTGGAGCCTGCAGGTGCCCGAGCCACCATGTCACATAGCCCATAGCCATTTTGTCACCCCCTTCAGGGATGACACCCAGGCGGTCCGCACCCACTACACCCCCTTCCTACGCCACTGGGGGGGCATGCATTGGAAATATTTTACCGCAGGAAAATCTAGCTATTTGAAAATCTAGATGCAAAGTTAAGCAGTGAATCTAACCTTCCCTGAAGTCCATGCACATTTGCTTCTGAGCTAGGCTTTGGGTGATTTTGCTTCTGCAGATCCATCTGCTTTTATTTTTGTAAGAACCATATATGGGATTGAAGACATAAACACACAAAAGGTATCACTGAACAGTCATTGGCACACTGCATGGCCATGATGTTGAAATGTTTCTTATTTTCATTCCCTAGTACTAAGCGCTAATGCTTCAAAAACTTTGCAACAAGAGCCTCAGACTATTAGTGTGCCAACAGGAGCCTGGAACTGCTTTAGGTTAACAAAACATGAGTCTGATGATAATCCTCACACCGAATTTCAACAGTGGAGTATTTCATGTCATAATTCCCAGTGCACAGGGATAAACCCCTTCTGAAAAGGTTAATGCAGACAACAATCTTTCCAATGTTGTGTGTTGCTGTTTGTAGTCCCCCCACACCTAATAGGCCAAGCAGCACAAAGTGTGTGTGTGTGTGTGTGTGTGTGTGTGTGTGTACATACATTCACACATCATGCAGGCAAGCTTATAGTACCAAAGCATGATTCTAGAGAAGATAAAAGTAAATGAAAGATACCTTGACATTTCATTTTCATATGAAACAATGGTATGGAAGAAAGTTTGCATGCTAGTTTTACAAAACTAAAAGCAGTTGACTCCTGTCACATGCATTATTATCAGACTCTGCTAGTGATAACAGTCATCTTATTTTAAGCATAAAATCTCATTATCGAGATGTTTGGGGATTAGTGTTCTAAATCAGTTCAGAAGATGTCAGACTTTTCTTTTTGAGTAAAGGTGAAGCTGTTGCCATATCCAGATTAATTTAAGATTCAGCTCAGCATTTATAACTGCTATTATTCATTTTAAACTCCAGGGGAACATCAATACACATTACGGGCTTGATCTAAGAAAGTTCAACTTAGATCCTATTGAAATCAAAGGGATGAGTTAGTCATTACCTAAATTCCATGGATTTCTATGAGAGCTAAATTCAATCAATTTAGGTTGCAAAGCTATACACATCTGGGAGTAAGTCCCATTGAACTCAACGAGGCTTACGTCTGAGTACAGATTAACAGACTTGCACACTTAGTCTGTCTCCAACTCTATGCATATAGCTTAGGTATGGTTTCAAAACAGAGTGGATATTGGTTTCATCCGAAGACACTTAGAATAATTTTAGCATGTTTTCTGATATGCAAACAGTGTTAGTCATAAAACTAGAATGCTGTATTTGGGGAAGTCAGCAAGTAGTGGTTTTGAAAGTAGTGGTATTCCTGTGGTATTCCAGGACATCATCAAGATGTTAACTAATACACACAGCACAGCCTTGTGAATATTTTTACATAGGGTGTGGCTGCCAAAGCAACTGCAGAGACTTAATTAAGGCACTTCCTTAGAAGGGATGAAAGGTGAAAATGCATGCCAACAAATACAGCTCTGTCATGGACACATCGGTCAAAATGATTTGTGGATTGCTTGGCTTGTAAAAGTTTTATTGCAATGTGCTGTCCGGAAAGTCTCATGTGACTTATTTTTAAAAGTTGATTTAAGAAATGAAACCTATTTTATAGTTGTAAGAGCAAGCCACACTTCCTAACTGAATACTGATAATCCCCATTAAGTGAGGCAGCACACTTGTTTTAACCCATCACTCTCTTTAATTATTGTTGCTTCAGAGCCTTCAATAAGATGGTACAAACCAGTCAAAGCATTTCTGGTGGATTATTGCATTTGCAGGGGGTTGAAAGTACTTGGCCTTCAGCCTCATGTCTTACAACATGTCTGAGGCCTCAGATAATCCTCCAGAAATACACTATCCATTGAGTTACTACTTCATTAGAGACATACTTCATCTCTGTCTGCTTTCCAAATAGCTTTCAAACATCTACTAGCTGAATGGTAAAACCACAGAAACACAGGTGTTACTGAGCACCTGTTAGAGTAAAATAATTATAGTAAAAACAAACTGAGGAGGCCCATGAGTCTGTGGTAGTGCTAACAGCAGACAACCATGTCTGCAAAAAGGAACCCACATTTAATGTCTGGCTTTTTCATTAGCTTATAAAAAGGGAAACACCAGAAACAGAATTCCTGTTTGTGCCTGAAGGTAAAGTTCCTATAGCAACTGTTACTTTTGATTGAGTATATTTGATTAAGTTGTGATTTCCACAGTGTGGGGAAAATACTACCAACTGGTAATAAATAATGATTGTTCATTTATACATAAAAATCACATCCTGATAGGCTGATTTGTCCAATCCTAATTGCATGCCTACACAGACAGGCACAGATAATTATGTAGATTCACAGACTCAGAAGTAAGTCCTAGTGAATTGCATGGGGCTTACTCCCAGGTAAATGGAGTTAGGACTGTAGTGTTGCATGAAGTGCAAGCTCTTATCATAGAGTCTGCATTGCATGTGTATTTGATGTACATTAACTTGTATGTATTCTTTACCACCATCATGTATTGCCTGATGTTAAAAAGACCAGGCTATTATCCTGTACAGCAAACAGGCAGGGTGGGTGGGTATTGTTTTTGTTTTTATTATATTATGTTTTTTGTGTTTTTATATTGTAAACTGCCCTGTGATCCTCGGATGAAGGGCAGTATAGACATTTATTAAAATATCAGTAGTGTGTGGATAGGGACTTTCAGTTCTTAGAATGAACTAGTTCAGTTGAATGAAGTTCACTGAACTAGTTCAAAACTCTATGAAACTGCACCTGAAAGTAGTTCCCATAACTGCCAGATGAATGAAAGGTGAATTAAGTTCATTCGGGGGTAGAACTCTGAATATTTTCTAGTTCATCTTCATGACCATCCAACCCTGCTACCCCCATAAAAAGAAAGAAAAGTCATGGAGCTAGTGTTCTGAGGCTCATTAGGGTAGATATGGAAGTTCTGTTGTTGTTAATAATGCAGCACTGTTGTTAAGCAATTGGAGGAAGGCATGTGAGGCATTTCTTGTAATTTCCCTTCTGAAGAGTTTTATTCTCTTCCAACAGGAAGAGCTCTCAGCAAGAAGTCTAGGTCCAGGAAAAAAGAATGTTGCCTTGTGCCAGCTGTGGACTAGCACAAATTAAACAGGGTAAGCCTTTTTCTAGCATGGGAATACAATTATGGGGAAAGCTTTACGTGTTGACATTTTATCTATCAGACATATTATTATTTGAATGTGGCCCCTGATTTAGTTTTGAATGGTTGTGTAAAGGAAATTTTGTAACATTTATGTAAGAGACTGGGATCTACTGGTAGAACACTGGTTTTTGCACTACATAAACAACAGTGTAAGATTCCCATTTATTTCACAAGAGCAACAACAAAATGTTTAATTAGGCTGTTGTACAAAGAAAGCTTGTTGGAAGGAAAAGAGCAGATTTTTGTGTAAAAAGACTGAGCTCAGTTGTGATAATAAAACAGTTCTGGGGCTGTGCATGTGCTCAATAGTTCCTGTCTTTCTTAATTTTGTGTATCTTTTGCCCTTAGCTTCCATTACTGGACCTTGAGGGCTAGTAAAATTAAAGTAGATTATGCAAGATGGAGTCTGCCTACTCTGAGAGTACTGTAATACTTGCACGAGTCATAAGTTCAATATCTATGTTCAGTCATGCAGCTCACTGTGCAACTGTGGCCAGTCATGCACTCTCAGCTTACCCTACTTCGCAGGTTTGTTGAGATGATAAAATAAGACATTCCATGTATGCCGCCTGAGCTCTTGAAAAAAAGAGAGGATACAAATAGTTGGAAGTGCAACAGCAGGGATCATTCACTTAGTAACCAAAGGGTTAACTCTGTTGATAGTTAGCCACTCTGGGTGGGTGAAGTTGAAGGTTGCCTGCAACAATGAGTCAGAACAGCATGACCCTTACTGAGCTAATTCGTGCTCTGAATGACTGCGCAGTTCTGTAAGAGTTTCAGCCCCATATGTTTAGCTGCTGAATGTCTTCCTGATGCGAACAAGGCCTGACATAAAAAGACAAAAGCCCTCTGTTTATTGCTCTTCAAGTTATACAGTGTTCTTGTTCAATTTATCCAGTAAAGCATTGTTTCCCAATCAGGGGCCATATGCCCCCCAGGAGACCCCATGATATACCTAAGGGAACTACAGGTGAAAATCATGTAAACAGGGGCCACAGCACAAGGCTAGGGGACCACAGAGGGAAGTGAGAAGTTTGTTTGTTTGTTTTTAAATCCTGATTAACTGGCCATCCGATTGGCCAATCACAAGTGGCTTGACATAAGAAAGGGGCAGGCCACCAGGGCCTAGTGCTCCTTTTGCCATACACTTTTTTGGCGTAGTCTTGGCTTGTTTCTGGTGGGAGAGGGTGATTGCTGTGGCCCCCATTTTGGCCAGTAGAGCCCACAACCCATAACCCGCTTGTCAGGTATGTGCAGTTGTGGGTGGCAATGAGTGGGCTGAGTGAGCTAGAGCTGCTTGTTGCTGCCACCGGTGTTGGGCCCATTGGCAGCCTGGGCTAATAACTCTGCAAGGCACAGGGTGCAATCCACCAGCACCTAGCGGATTGGTGCCTTCAGATGTTGCCAAGGGGTGCAGGGCTTGTCAGCAGGCAGCCCGGCTCTGCAAGGTGCAGGATGAAATTACCCCAGCGCCTAGCCGAGCGGGGTCGTCTGGTGTTGCTGACGTGCATCTAGTAAATAACTAAGTGCTCAGAAGAAAGCCTCACTGCATTCAGTGGGCCTTACTCCCAGGTAAGGGTGTGTGGGGCTATAGTGTTTTATCTAGGCAGCTAGGGCTCCTCCGGATGACAGTATCTTTTTGCACCAGGTCAGTGAGGACCTTAAAAATTCTCCCATATATATAGAACTCCCTTTGCCTTTTGGACTGTATCTGTAGGTTTCCCCTTGTGTGTCAAATAACTGGGGTCAAATAAGTGTTGTTTACTTTTTATAATACCTCGGGAGATTCTGGACTCTCCTTCCTTGGAGGTTTCTAAGCAGAGGTTGGATGGCCATCTGTCATGGGTGCTTAGCTGAGATTCCTACGCTGCAGGGGGTTGCACTAGAAAAATGACCCTTAGGGTCCCTTCCAGCACTATGATTCTATGTTTTTCTGCTTCAACAGTATTTCATTGTGTTCCTGTCATTTTATATAATTACTTTTTATATAAATTATAAAAATTATAAATAAAACATGTTCTATTTATAAAGAAAACATTAAAATAGCTATGTTTCTACCGGTAGGACATGGGCATAGCCAGGATTTTTGTTAGGGGGGCAGGCTTTTGTGGGGGGGGGCAGAACCTGTATTGATTTTTACTTCTTGTAAAGGGGGCAAGGAAGGGGGCACAGGAAGGAATCAAGGTCGGAAGAGGGCCATGGTCAGAAAAATATTGGGAAACACTGCAGTAAAGTATTATCAGTTTCTTTTCTCTCTGGACTTCATCTGTGTTGAAGTGCTGAATGTGAAAGTTCAGTCATCAATAATGAACTCCTATGCCTGCCTACTCAAAAGTCTTATTCAGTTCACTGAGACTTACTCCCTTGTTAAGTCTGCAGCCTTATCCTGACAGTTAAAGTTAGCTTCTGACTGTGATGTTTAATTTTTTTCTGGACAGAAAAATAGACCTACTTGCATACGTTGTGCTAGTGTAAATCAGATTCATTGAAGTACTTCTTTAGGAAGGTGCGCATCACACTCTTCCACCTCCTGTCTTTCTTAGGCTCACTTTGCGCCAGCCATTCTATCCTTTGTGTTTATAATTGTTTGGCAGGCTTCCATATTTGTGGACTGTGCAGTCATCACTGCACTAGCAATGCTTGAAGCTGCTTTTATTTATTCCTAGTGTATGATGAATTGGGCCATCTGTCTTTTATGTCCGCCCCCAACACTCCCCTGCTGGCATGTTGTCGGCGCCGCTGGGCTGTCAGCTAAGGTCAAGGGCTCACACCAAGGTCCCTGTCCTTTTCTGTCTGTTGGGGAAATAATGACAAGAGTCCTGAGGTCACCTCTTGAAACTTCACTGTGGAGCTGTTAAATAATCTGAAGAATTGACAAATCATGAAAGAGATCAGAGACTGACATGTACCATAATAAAGGCAAACAGGACAATCTGTTTCCTACACACAACTAAATGTTTAAAGAGGCACAGGGTTTTCACATAACAGAAACAGGTTGGGTGGAGAAGAGGCTATCGTTTATTTGGAAATTTCACAGAAGATTGATTTAATTGTGTTTTTAAAACAGCTGCAATTTTATGTTAGCTCAGTAATTCCCAATAATCGTCTATGGGGAATTGATAAAAACATTTTGCTCTTGTTAATTTTACCAGACACAGGATCCATCTGTATCATCCCTAACATTAGAAAGAGAGACTTTGGAATTGTGAGTTGTTCACTTGGACAGAACTTCTGTGCTTGGGAGCCTCATGATGAAATTGACAAATCTGGGCTTGACTCATTCACAGACCATTTGAAGCTGTGGCAGTGATGAGTGGGGTTTTTTTTTTTTAGTTAGGCTGCAGAGGTTTTCACCAGCACTGCCAGGAGTTAAACCAGTCACATGAAAGTTGCTGGTGCTGTATCCACTATACATTGAGCTGAGCCTGGATTCAAGGTCTTCCGCATATGAAAAACTAAATGTGATGGTATGTAAGAAGCAGAAACAGCTCCAGCTAGCGCTGGCAAGCAATGTGGCTATAATTGGATTTTTTAAAATTAGTATTGTCTACTCAGACTCTCCAGACTCACCTATCCATGTGAATGGGCCCTCGCTGTAGCTCTTGAGGAAATAGCTGTTTCCCAGTAAGCATTAGGAACCAGAACCACCCTGTTGCCAATACTTAACACAATCCAGTAATCAACGTTTGTGCAGTGTGTGTGTGTAACCACTATTCTTTCTGCATAGATCTGCAGATCATGATACACAAACATAAAAAACTGTTAAAACTAATGCAATATGTTTCTGCTTGCAAATGGTGAGTGTGCACCAGAGGATTGAATTGTGTGTCTGTTCCCAGTTGTTAACCACTATCTGCCCTTGGATCCAGATGCCATACTGGATGGGGCTGATGGGAGTCGGAGCCAAAACATCTGGAGGGCACTCAGTTGGAGAATGCTGCTATGGACCCTCGTCCCACCCATTTCCTGAATTCCTCCCTTTGCTAGTTGCAGCGTTTGTATTTCAAGAGTTTGTGTTGTAATCAATCTGTTATATCAAAAATAATACAGTTACTCACACTACATACTCTTCCACTGGCAGAGAACAAGTTATTATGTTGCCTGAAGCAAAGACCAACACTGTTGATGGGTCAGCATCCTCCATCATGCCTGAGGCCAGCAAAGAGGTTAGGATGTACAGCACAGGCCATACAACTCCCAGACCTCTGTCCTTCAGCACCTTAACGTTGTCCCCTAGTATCTGTTACCTGAGGCAGCTACTTCAGTCTGTCGAACGGCTGGGGCAGTCAATGTTTGGGCTTATCTCAAGTGGGAAAACAGAATCAGTTTCAAGATAGAAGAAGGTTAACAACTGGAAATTGGATCAATATGTTTGGATCATCACTGCACTAACAAGTGCTTGAAAGACATTTAAGGCATTAAAGTATAGAGGGATTTACAATAGAGTTGAGGATTCATATCTATATGTTGGCAGAAGATCAAAGACATAAAAATTTGAAGCATGCACAGTATGGCATTTCTGTATGTAGAAATTCTCAGTTTTCTTTGAAGCAGCATGGGAGATAATTAGGGAGCTTCATCTTATGATTCCATATGTTGCAAATTACTAATTGAAAAGATTATATGTGATCTCTGCAGTATGATATAATTCGTTTCATCAGTTTGAACTTTCCATTATTTTCTGAACCCTCTATCCACTTGTATGTTGTAATTCTGTACATGTCTATCATATTTCATTTTGCAAGAAGTGCTTTGTAATACTCAATCTGTTTTACACTGGGTCAGTTTGTTTGTCTATAATGCCCAGTATTTTCTACCAGTCTCAGGAACAGGCCTTTCCTATCACCTGTTACCCATTATTTTTTAACAGGAGATGCAGGAATTGATGTCCGTAACTATCCTCCTTGCCACTGTCCATGGTCCTTCCCCTAATTCTACTTTGCTCAGAAAGGACGGACATCTCCCCTGTCCATGTTTTTTCTTCATGGGATGTTGAGCAAGTACTGGCAAGAAAGGGAAGAGAAAATGATTTGTCTATTATTTGCTGAAAATACATTTAGTTTAAGAACTTTAGACCATATTAGTATATGGATATCCCTTTTCAGTGGAACACATGTGCCTTCCATACCCAATTGCATATGTAGCAAATGCACACATTGTTTTGTTGTGTGTACATAAGTTGAGCTGCTTCTCATTGCATTACATGCAGCAGAACAGACATATGTCACAGTCATCACTTGTGACAGTGTAAACCTAGGAACATGCAACAGATTATATAGAAATTATTCCCGTCTAGGAAATTAATTTTGTGTTAAGTCTTCATAAGGGCAGTCAATTACTCCATAATTTTCATGCTATTTTTAATCTTAGTTCCAGGAATGTATTCCCCAAACAGAAATATTTATTTACACCATAGCAGATTTACTTTAGCAGTGCTGTGCTCTTTAAAAACTATTTATCTCTAAACTTCACATTTAACTATCTTCAGTAATAAATAAGAGCAATCCATCTGTACTATGATTTTACAGAAGTTGCTACATTTTCATTTTGTTGATACAGTACTTTGATCATTCTAGTCTGCAGCTTGCGAAAGGATGACCACCACATTAAAGGAGGGATTATTTAACTTTGAAATTTTGTAGGGGATACTTGCAAGGCACAGAAATGGCAATTTCTTGCAAATTATAGTTGGATTTTTTTCCCCTTGTACAACTAGATTACAGTTATCAACGCCTGCCAAGTCAGTGATCTGGGTGGAGGTTAAGGATACTGCTAGTGCCAGTCTTGTTCACTTGCTACTATTTTAGAAATTCAGATTTTAGGTTGGTTTTTTTTTTTCCTGCAAAGTTATTAACACTTGATTGACAAATGTAGTCTACAAAAATAAGGCCCTGGTTTTATTTCATTAATCAAAAATAAAAAAACAGAAGTGGTGGATTCCCACAGTGTCCAGTTCCTAATTACTTACAGAGTCCAATCTTTCAAATCCCCTGAAAGATATTATTTGACAAGAAGGTTGCCAGAGGTAGCTGATTTTAAACAGCCCATTTGTTCTGAGTGGAAAGGGAGAGGCATTTATGCCTGCAGCCTTTGATAAGAGGTGTGTGTGTGTGTTTGCCCTCAGTGTTTGTGGAATGGTAAAATTGCATTTCATATTTCCATGCGTCCATTTAACATCATTGTTTTTGGAAGGATTTCTAGGCAGTTTAAAGACTCAGGGCACAGGCCCATAATACAATTCTGTATTAAATGTATATACGTGCCTCGACACTGCACTTGGCAATGTGCCCAGCTGCCCTGTAACCAAACATCAGTAGTAATGGCCCTGGTAGCTAACAGTGCATTTTACCATCTTCAGCTGGTTTGCCAACTGTGACCCTGTCTTGAGAAGGTAGGCCTGCCTCAGTTATTATGCACTGAATACTATGGTGCTGCCAAACCTCTGTATTAAATGAATAGTGAAGCATGTGTAGCTGTTGCTTTTGTAGGAGCAAGAATATTACGTGCAGACTGTTGAGACACTGAGACAAGCTCTATTACAGATTTGAACTCTGTTGCTGTTGCGCAGCAGAACATTCTAAATACTGGTCTGATGCATATTTTTTGGGAAAGAATTCACAGCACAATGGGACTTAACTCACAGTTAAGGTGCACAGGATTGCAGCCTTAATCAGTTTAATTCCAACATTCAGTCTTATTTCTGGAGGAGCCTGCTTGTATTACAAACAGCATGAATGGAGTAGAAAGGCATTCCCGCAATGACTACATTGTTGGCATGGAATTCTAGCCTTCTGCTGCAGCTTTTCTGGAATTTTATCACAATAAACAAAGGACTTTTTAAACTAATATGCCTGGAAATGTTGCAAACATCTTAATGCCATGGCTCAAACTGACTTAACTTTTGTTCTTCCTAGACATTGGGGGTGTGGATCTTACCTGAACTGGTAGAGAGATGGAACTTTTGCCATATTGCTAAAGTGGACTGCAGATAACAGATTTCATAAATAAATGAGGTAAGCTTTTAGACTGCTACAAACATTCCTGTGTAAGGAGCTGGTACTGTTTTTACTACTGCTGGATGAGATATGCTTCTCCAATTGCTTCTCAAATAAGCATGCACACTTGCAGCCTCTAAGGCTACAATCCTAACATGTGATGTTGAATAAATCAATTAGATCAAAAGTAGGAACATCAGTCCACAAAACAGAGGGCTCGTCCACACTTCTGCTTGTCCCATGCCTAGAAAGCACTCGTCCAGAGGAAACCTGAATTGTTGTTTGGTCTGTTTGAGTGCTAAAGAGTGCCCTTCCCCAGGAGAAAGCAGCAGGGCGAGAGTAAGTGTGGATAAGCCTGAATCTAAGGAAGCAGTGATGTATGATGTATGGCAGGCATAGGCAACCTTCGGCCCTCCAGATGTTTTGGAGTACAATTCCCATCATCCCTGACCACTGGTCCTGTTAGCTAGGGATCATGGGAGTTGTAGGCCAAAACATGTGGAGGGCCGAAGGTTGCCTATGCCTAATGTATGGCATGTTGGATGGAAAATAAACAATTGCTCACATACATCCTCTGATACAGTTCTGTTTAAATTCCTGCTGCTTAGATGACAGCACTAAAGTACCAAACTTCCCATTTACAGTGGTATAGTTCAGGGGTGGGGTGGATTATTTTTGCATGCTGCTATGTGACATCGTCAATATTCAGGTAGCATTTTGGAATAATGTACTAGAAAAACACATTTTCTCCTACCATAAAAAATCCAACTTTTGTGAAAGATCCAGAACAGATCAATATTTTCATTTGTATGGCATATATACAAGCATCACCTGTGTTTCTTTGTGGAGGGGTCGGTGGGCAAGGTTTGGGAGACATCTGTTTCAAGCCATTTCCTACTGATTGGTGTGAGCTGTCAGTTTACAAGCTCAGTTTAGAGGAGAGATGTGGCAAATAAAGATGATGATGCTGAGTCAAGTACTGCCCATGACAGCACTCATTAGCTACAGGCAAAATGTTATCACAATAAACCAGCTGAATAATAGCTATGGGAGGACCCATAGTTTCTCTCTGAATCTCCTATTCCTGGGCAAGGTTAGAATTCTGGAATACTAGACATTTAATACAAATACCGGCCTGCAAAGCACAAAAGGGCTATCCCAAGGCACATGCCTCATAGCTCAGACATTCACAGACTGAAGGAACATTGATAGTAAGTTAGAGGTGTGATCACATCCATCAAACTTCTCTGTTCAGGCGCAACCCTCCATTAGTGTGGAAAGGAAAACCCTCCACTCACTCTAATAAGAAACAACATGTGACCAAAGGTACACAATGGATCAAACAGCAACTATACAACTAGAAATGTAAGTGCAGAAGAAGTCAAAATTTTGTTTGTTAATAATCTAATTGGGTGCAGATGTACCAATAGTGAAGAGCTTTGGCATTGTGACTTTGTGTATGCAATTTTTGCCTGAGAGTAAGGCCCATTTAATGCAGTATGACTCACTTTTAAGGTGATCTACATAGGATTGCAGTCAATGTTCATAATCGTTAATTGAACAAACTCATTAAATAATTAATTGGCACAAAGGAAGGTCCATAAATCACAAAGATGTGAAATATATAGAGTTCTTATTTCCTTTCTGATGATTAAGAACACACTCCTCTCACTTTTTTGCACACAATAATGAAGTTATAAGTTTTTTAATAAAAAAACTGTTAAAGAACAGTTGAATGTGTTTTATATAGTTACTTATTGGTGATCAGCTTTGAATAGAACATTATTTTTAAAAGCAGGATAAAAATCTGTGAAATACCTTAAAAACATTATTTTAAGGTTTGAACACAAATTGAACACTGAGGTTCATATACTTATGTAACAGTAATACCCGGATTCCTGATGGCGATGCTTCCTGAGCTAAAATGATCACAGTCTATTAAGCAAGGAATGGTTGGGCGTCTCAGTGTCTCAAGTATCGAGACTCACTTTGCAATTTATTCCATCATATTTCCATCAGGCTGCCCCCCCCAAAGGATATACTAATATTGCCATGTACTACTGGAGTAAATTAGTTTAAAAAATTGAGTCAAAGGAAGGAAGGAAGGAATGCAGCAATTTTTGGAACAAACAAAGCAGATAATTGCCAGTGCATGAAATGTAATTTGAAACAGCTGCGTCAAGCTTCCAGTAGCACTGAAATTGATGCTCACCCGCTGTGCTTATAAGTAGGCACGCTAGAAGCAACTGCTTGCTTCAAGAAACATAAACTACTTCACACTTTGTCCATTAACCTTATGAAGAATGGAACCTGAAGGCAGCAACACTTTGAAGCTGCACATTGCTATTTGACTAATATGAAACAGCTGGCAAGTTAAATAAAAACATGGGCTTGACCATGCGATGTTGGGTTAGAGACACCACCTGGCGGCTGCAAACACATATAGCAAGCAGAACTGAAATGAATCCCCATAAATGTTAAAAATGGCAAGAGTTTTCCAGTTTTCCACATTAATTTTTTCTCAGGACAAAATTTCAGGCAAGTTATAATTTGCATTTTGAATTGGACACTTGAAAGTAAAACAGTTAAAATGCATATTCTTGACTCTTGGTTGTTCTGATTTTGTCAGGCTTCATCAATAAAGAAAATATGCTGTAATCAGCAAATAACACCTGCATTTATCTTCCAAATACTGTCAGGTATTTTTTTAAAAAAACAAGTGTCTGGAAGCCCTGCCCCTCTGACATGGAAAGCCTCATTCCTGCTGTGTCGAGGCTCCCTGTTACTCTCTGATGACAGGAATGCACTCTAGGGCAGGGCTGAGGAACCTCTGGCCCTCCAGATGTTGCTGCACTACAACTCCCATGATTTTCTGACTATTGGCCATTCTGGTTAGGGCTGATGGCAGTGAGAGTCTGACAGAATCTGGAGGGTCATAAGTCTCTCCAGCCTGGTAGGCAGGCTTCAGGTTTGCATAATTTAGTGTGGCCATTCTTTTTCAAAACTAGAACCTCACAATCCATTGTACACAGAACAGGTTCAGAGGCCAGTTAACCAAGACAAACATACTAGAGATCATAGATTCTACTAACAAACCCTACAATTGACTGGTAGAGCCCTGGTCAAAAGCAACAAAGCAGTAACACTCTGGTTCTTCATATTATGCCAAGAGATGTGTGATTTGTATGAGGCCAGCCACTGCCTCTATAGCAGATACACACACACACACACACATATATATGCGCCTTTTTGGCGTCGGCAATGAACTTTTATATCTTTTTAGATATATATTTTTAGATATATATTTTTTAATCCTGCTGCTTTATGCTTTTTGTTTGGTGGCTTTTCTCTTACTATTTAAAATATTAAAATGCAAATGCAAAAATATTGTTATTCTTCATGTAAACCACTCTAGGGATGTAAGTGTAAAGGTAAAGGTAAAGTGACCCCTGACCATTAGGTCCAGTCGTGTCCGACTCTGGAGTTGCAGCGCTTATCTTGCTTTACTGGCCGAGGGAGCCGGCATACAGCTTCCGGGTCATGTGGCCAGCATGACTAAGCCGCTTCTGGCAAACCAGAGCAGCGCACAGAAGAACACCGTTTACCTTCCCGCTGGAGCGGTACCTATTTATCTACTTGCACTTTGACGTGCTTTCGAACTGCTAGGTGGGTGTAAGTGTAGGGCTGTTCAAAAATGCTGCCAAAAATGCTTAGTATCATCACCATCATAATTACTTTTAGTTTGTATACCGTCTTTCTATCTTACAATACACAAGGCGGTTTACAAACTGAAGAAACAAATAATGTACACCTTATAACAATCTAATGCAATACAAAAATGTGATCATAAAACATAGCTTTAAAATAAGCAGTCTACATCAAATAAAGTAACATTCAACAATCATTAGAATAGTATAGAATATTATCAGCATATAAAAATTAAACAGAAACCCACTCTTAACAATTACAATAAATAATTTCGAAACTACAATCAATTAAAACAACGGCAAGCCACAGTGCATAAAATAATACAATACAAATTGAGAAGCAGAGACTGGAGGGTGGGGCAAGGCAGGTGGAAGAAGGCCTTGCCTGATCAAGTCTCATAGGCAGGGCCACAGAACTGAGAAACAGGGGACCTCTGGACACAAGCTGAGCCCAAGAATGGTACCAGGGCCTTTCCATTAAAATAACCCCGACTCCAATTGATCCCCTCCTCCTTGTGCTCCAGCAGCCCACTTCACAAAATGGAGCCTCTTGTGTTGTTGGTTGCTTAAAATTTGGGAATAGCAGTTGACTGATGGAAAATTATATTCTTCCCTGGTCCAGGGTGGGATCTGCAGATACTGAATCCCAGGATAGTTGAGGAGTGGATATGGCATCAAAAGGGAAACTAGAAGCTATACTGAGAACTCCCCAGTGATGCTGAAATATGCTGTTACCACACACTTCTCAGCCAATCAATTAGATGTGCAGTATGAGATGAGGAAGGGATGCAGTTTAGCATGCTTTTTTCAGAATAAAACAAAACAAAACACTAAACTGGTCAGTCGTAGAGATTGGGGGGGATTTGATTCAGTTTGCATTTAAAGGAGAAATTCACACTTTCCAAAACAATTGTTGCTGTTGTTTAGTCCATTAGTCATGTCCGACTCTTCGTGACCCCATGGACCAGAGCACGCCAGGCACTCCTGTCTTCCACTGCCTCCCGCAGTTTGGTCAGACTCATGTTGGCAGCTTCGGAAACACTGTCCAACCATCTCATCCTGTCATCCCCTTCTCCTTGTGCCTTCAATCTTTCCCAACATCAGGGTCTTTTCCAGGGAGTCTTCTCTTCTCATGAGGTGGCCAAAGTATTGGAGCCTTAGCTTCAGGATCAGTGAGCACTCAGGGCTGATTTCCTTAAGAATGGACAGGTTTGATCTTCTTGCAGTCCATGGGACTCTCAAGAGTCTCCTCCAGCACCATAATTCAAAAGCATCAATTCTTCGACGATCAGCATTCTTTATGGTCCAGCTCTCACTTCCATAAATCACTACTGGGAAAACCATAGTTTTAACTACCATATACGGACCTTTGTCGGCAAGGTGATGTCTGTTTTTTTAAGATGCTGTCTAGGTTTGTCATTGCTTTTCTCCCAAGAAGCAGGTGTCTTTTAATTTTGTGACTGCTGTCACCAACTGCAGTGATCATGGAATCCAAGAAAGGAAAATCCAAAAACAATACAAGAACCAAAACACAGCCATCCTTCAAATTTGACCTCTGAATTTTGCATTGCAGGTCTCTAATAATGTTTATAAAAATGCATCTTCTGGGTAAAGTGTGCATAAAATGTATCTTATATTATGGAAAATTGCTTTGCAAAAATGTATTAGGGAAAACTGGATACAATCAAGTATCATGCTAAAATAAATAATGGAGCCACATATCAGTGGTAGAATGCACACTTTATACCTGCCAGGTTCAATTAATCTCATGTCTGAAATTTAAATTGGATGTGTTCTGCTCCACAATTAGTACTTTTACAACTTGGATATAGAATCTGTGTCCACCCCTGCTCCCATCAGCCCCCAGTCAGTACAGCCAATTGTCAGGAATGGTAGTTGTAGTCCAACAAATCTGGAGGCCTTCTAGTTCCCCTGCACCTCTCCTAAGACATGCACTAGAAGTCTGTGTGGTGTACAAGGCTTCTGTGACCAGATATGCAGGGAATCCCTAGCAGATGTGGAAATGAATCCCTGAAAACAAGGGTGATAAACCATTGTGTAACAACTAACACCTGTCAATACTAAAAGCCATCCATTGTGTATTAACTAAATACTAGTGTGGGGAAATCAACTCAATATCAAATATTCAGAGAATGTGTAAAAAACTTGATAATTTTTGAGCAGAATCCACAGATTCTGAGTTGAGGTGAAGTTATTATATATTTTCTGCTCCTGATAACAGGAATGTCCCCTGTCCCCCATTTCACAAAAGAATGGAGAACAAAGATTTGAAAATACTGTTGGGCTCACCTCACTATATTCCAAGAAGTAAGAAATTCCAGGGTCGCAGTGCTTACCCAGGTTTCGTGTTCTTTGGAAAGGAGCTAACTGTAATGCTGTTATCTTACAAAGCCCAAACACAGCTTTCTGACTTTTATTTTTTATTATTAATAATAATTAATTTCTTCACCCATAAGGGTGAGGGCAGGTTACAACAATTTAAAATACAACATGAAAAACAGTTTAAAACAAATTAAAACATGTTGAGCAGGTGGGGCGGGGTGGCTGCTCACCTGCCAAGAATGCCACATGCTAATGCCTAATTGGTACAATAGTGACACTAAGGGGAAATGTTTTTATCGTGCAACAGCTTCAACAATGCAATTTCATTATTATTATTTTAAAAAGCATTTACTGATCAGCTCCTTAAAAAGTGCACTTTGTAAAAAAGAAAGTAAATCTATGCACAGATTTTTAAAACACTTTGAAGTATTAAGAGATTGTTTACTCGAGCAACACTAAATGAAGCCTTGGCTTGCTTCCTAGGCTTGGCATTCTAAAAGTTTTATTTTACAATGCCACCAGCTGCTGGTTTGGCTCTGCCAATAGCAAATAATATATTTTGGATCGCCCATCTGAATCTAGTCAGACATAAACATGGAACTAATCCTACATTGCTTGGCTGCAATCCTAAAATACTAGGGGAGGGGGTCAGTATTAAACCAAACTAATATCTTTTTCCTGCTAATGCAGCATAGCTGATGCATCTCAATGGGTTTTTGTTTTTGTTTGCTTGATTGCTTTGTACAATTGAAAATTATCAAGGAAGGTACTTCGAGGTAAATTCTCACATAAGTCTTGCTCTCCAGAGTGATCCACTTCTGCAATGATATCATGTGTGAAGGATGTAAACCTGTCTCTCTTTGACATGACTATACTGAAACCTGAAAGGAAGTGACATACTTGTGGTCACTCATAGATTGGGGTAACTCATGATTTTAACCTTAGATATAATTTGTGGGAGAATCTATATGAATGACCCAGTTGCTGCTGAACTACAACTTTCATAATCCCTGACCATTGGCCAACTTTGCTAGCACTGATGGGAGTTGTAGTTCAGTAATAACTGGAAGGCCCAAGTTTCCCCACACCTGTTATAAAACACCTGTAGAATAAGTATGTTGCACTGATACATCAAATTATGTCGAATCAAAATTTCCCACCCCATGCTATCTAGCAATGAAAATGGTAGAAATATGAGATGTTTCATTTAACCAGAACTGGTGTTCAGAAAGTTATTTAGAGCTGCATGAGTTCCTAAACTATAAAACAGAGTAAAGATGATAGAATAGAAAACCTATCTGATTGTGAGACACTGAAGCCCATAAATCACAAGCATAAGCTTACCTAAAGATCTACAACCAATCTCTGTAACCTTTCATGACATCTAAAAAGCCAGTGACCTACAAGCCAGGAGTAAATTCATCTATAAGCTCTATTGCCAAATATTGATCTCCATACACATAAACAAACTGCATTCTACATGAAGTGATAGTAGACAGTATAGCAGTACCCATTATCAAGAACATGTATCTAAATTACAGCATTAAAAACAATTATTTTATTGAAGCTATTTTTAAAAACCATGTGAAGCAGTATAAACATTAAAATTGTAACTGGGAAGGAAGAACTGGCATTTAAAACTCCAAAAAGTTAAAACAGCAAAAAAGACACATTAAAAGTACATTTTTAAAGCTACAGGTATAGTATGAAGGTAAAATTAACAGGTATTTTATAAAAGAATTTAACAGCACATATGTAAAATGGAATCCAATGTATACAGAAGTCATAATATTCAGATGCTCCATTAACTTATGTTAAAATAGCTTTTGAACAGTCACAATGTATTTCAGATTTTACACAGCTGCCCAGTGTAGAAACAAATATTTTACAGACTTTCCCAATAGGCTGACAGCTCTCTGCCACTTAGCCATGAGTAGTATCATCTTCCACAAAGTCTTTGGCCATCTCTGCTGTGATCACATCAATATGACTGACCTAAATCAGAAAAGAAACACAGTATGATAATCAATGAAGATGCCAGCCAACATAACAGCTCCATGGTGTTTATGAAGCACTCTCCCTCTACAGTAAATTTGTAACTGTGTAATTAATGTATGAGCCAGACAAAATCATTCTACCAAATGTTCCACACACAACTCTACATTTTGAAAACATGCTGGAAAAGTTCAGCATGCAATATTGCATCCTAAATCCAGCTTCCATTTCTAACCTTTATGCTTGCAAATATGTACAGGCACCCTCCCACTTACACACAATCAACTTGCACGTGACCACAAATATGCATGGTGCCAGGAAATAAAGAGATTAAAACCAGGAAATGGCAGGAGAGAGCTGGGGAGTCCTTGTGGCCAGTGAGGGGAGCCCTAGGAGGACTTCAGTGAGGGTGGAGGAAGCCCCAAAGAGATCAGAGATACAGCAGGGCTTTGTTTAGGCTCCTCATTCTCGCCACCTAGCAACTGACATGCACAGTAGCACAACAGCACTTCTCTGTGCAACCTCCAGTCTCCAGCCGGCCCCAGAACTTTAGGTGTGGAGAGAGAGTGGGAGAGAGATTACTGGACAGCAGGGGAAACTGGGCATTTGGAGGTTTTTTAGCCCCACTTACAAAATATTTGCTTATGCATGCAGGGCTTCAGAATGTAACCCCAGCATAAGTGGGGAGACGCCTGTATTTGAAAGTGGATGGACACTGCCTTGTGATGTCTCAGAAACTGGAGTGGTGAGTGTTAACAAGATTTCCATTACTCAGAGCTTTAAAGTCCTGCATACCTGATCCCACCACCTATGAACAGCAAAGGCAGAGCAAAATAATCAGCCAGAGCAATTCAAACCCTGGCTGGGCAGCAGTGCAACACAATGAAATGGCAAAGCAACCATTGTATCCACAAGCTTGTCCTTCCCAGGGGTGAGTACAGGCCATTCAAGTGAGGCCAGCAGGGCAGCGCTCAAACACCCTGTTTTGAACCTTCATGCCAGTGGTTCTTCTGCCAGCCTGCACATTCAGTGGAAGAAAAGGGGAGCTCCAAGTTAATAGAGCTACACTTCACAGTCAGTGGGGCTGTTCTGGGCTGGTGGAGGGTGACCATCCCATCCACACACACCACTCGCAAGTGTGACATATCACGGCTTTGGTCTGCACTCTAAATGACAGAGTTATGTATTTTATACAAACAGCAAAATTCAAACTCTTGGCACAGGATCTTTAATAGAATGGAGTGCATACTCTCCTACTTTTAGACTGTCATCTACAGAAAGCAGCCTAGAAGGAGGACAGCACGTACTTTGTACTAAAAATAATAAAGGTAAAAAATAAAAACCCTCCAGTCATATGTTCCGAAATGTCTGTGTATCTAGACATCTGTGCAGTACTACCCTTGCCTTCAGTCAGTCAAATGAAGCTGAAATCTATGCAAACACCAGAAATCAAGTCACTAGAAATGTGTCAGAGGCCATCACAGCCTTTAACATAAGCCTGTTGAATTCATGTGCCTGTATTGTTAATGAAGTGATTTATAAGCAAGTTCCAGATTTAATATTTATGGTAACAGAGTGTCCCATCATGCTTTGGGGGGACATCAGCCATTGCTTACAATAATTTATTTAACACATTTTATAACTGCATACCTTATTTCTGAATTTCACACCATAAAATTTATCAGCAGACTCGAGCAGTTCCGGCCTGAAAGTTGTGGTAATAAACTGAGCATGTTCTGCCAATTCCATGATCATATCTGGGGAAGTAAAACAAATTTCTCAATGAACATTGAAATTATTTCCCAGGCATTTCTTTAGTGCATAAGTAATAAAATGCAGCAAGTTCTGGTACATAACAAAATATGAAAGTGTGATATTAAAATGCAAGCAAATTTCAGCAATTGGCATGAGTGGGCATCACATGGCTATTCCCCAAACTGTCATAGGAGCTCGATTTGGTCAGCATTTGATTCATCATGTAGGGACTAAATGTGGATGGACTTGGAAGAAATATTTAATTGGGAATCTACCAGTCAAGAAATCAAGGGGTAACTCCATCTTCCTGGCTGCTGCACTGCTCTTTTGTCATTCCAGAAAATGTGCCAGAGCAGGACTGGGGCTGCCACTATGAAAACTTTTCCAAGGTTGATGGAAGCAGTAGCAATAAGGCCTGCTTGAAGAAGAATGATTTCGCCTGGTATCTAAAAATATATAAGGAAGGCACCAGACTAATCTCCCTGGGAGAGTATTCCACAAACAGGGAGCCACTGCAGAAAAGGTCCATTCTCATGTTGCCATCCTCTGGACGTCATGTAGAGGAGGCACACAAATAAGGGCCCCAAATGCAGAGCCCAGGTCGGTTTATATGCTTTACACAGTTTACACATCTTAGTAAAGCCAGATTACCTTCTAGAAGTCACACTCTGCCTTACTATTACAATGTCATTCCCATCAGTGACATTCAGACATATCTGGGGAATCCACAGAGCTAGGGAACTGGTCAACTTCAAGTGGCAAATTATCTCCCTGTGTTCCTTCCTTCAGCTACAGTGAAACAGCCAACCATGTTCCCAAAAAGCGTAACAGCAGTTCACTTCTATACCCTGGAGAAGGACAGCCACAAGATGCACATATGCCACATTAAGCAGCTATACTGAAACTATAATCCCAATTATTTTTATGAGAAGCTTTCTTTGTAACTGCAATTAGATAGAGAAGTAATATGTAGCATTGTGTTGAACAATAAAATACCCAAAACTCTACCTGAAACTGCCTTTCTGTGCTGGGCATCTAGGGCTTGATCTATTTCATCAAAGAGGTAGAACGGCGCTGGGTCACATTTCTGGATAGCAAAAATTAAGGCTAGAGCCACAAGCGACTTCTGTCCACCAGAAAGCTGCTGCATCTCTCTCATTTCACCTTGTTTGCCAGTAAATGACACCTGCGGGAACAATGAAAGGTTAGTTACTGCTAATTCTTAAGCATTACCATAATATAATTTGTGGTTATGAGAGCACAAGGTAAAATATTCCATTACCCTAATCCCAACTCCAGTGAACTGGTCTACAGAAGGAACACTACTTTGAGATCCTGATCCCTTTTCACTCTCAGCACCACCTTCACCTTCATCTTGAGACTGACTGCCTTCCACATCACCTTTCTTCATCACGAGTGTAGCTTTCCCCCCAGGCACCAGCTTCTGAAAGACTTCACTGAAGTTCTTTGAGACCTTAAGAAAGTGTAATTCAATCCGCATTAATCTTTGCACAAATAACCTGAAGGCTTTTTCTGACACACAAATATTTGTAAAAGTAATTTAAAAGGATTTCAAAAGCTACTTTGGTAAAGTATTGCCACAAGAGTTCATCCTAGAAAATCACATCACATCACCCAATTAAAGTACTCTAATAATTGCTGATTCAGTGTCTCCAAAGTGCACTAAACACAATAAAGTAGCCCAAACTGGTGCTTGCCACTGGTGCTTGTGGCAAAACAAAAAACTTGAATGACAGAAGACTGGGGACTGTATGGGCTGTATGACATATGTACAAAGCTCCTCCACATATGCATGGGTGTGTGTGTGGATAGAGAATCTGGACTGGCTCCGGATCCCTTTTCTTGTGTAGAGCATTGATATGCAAGCAGAGTCTCTTCACACACGCACCAAACACCAATACTCCGTATTAAAAATAAAAAAAATCTAATACCTACAAATACCGGTATTTACAATCTGGTTGGAATCTAGTCTGAGACATGTGCCTCTGTTAGGACCTTTTCATAGAATGAATAAGTTCTTGTTAAGATTTCAGTATGGGTGCCAAATAATACCTGTTTGAATGTCAGCTGGATAGCTTCATATTTTCTGAGTTCAAGGACATTCATCAACTCCATGATGGACTTGTAGCCCCTGTCCAACTCTTCTTGACGTTTTATCAACTTCTCCTTCTGCTCTGAGAAGTTCACAAACTGATCTAGAGCTTTTTTATTGACATGACTGTATTTTTTCAGTTCTGTGTTGCACTGTTCCAGTTTGCGAAATAGCTGCATAAAAGAATTGAGACAATCCATCAGAGCATGGTATGAACCACTCACTGTTTCTGGAGATAAACACTCAACACTTTTGTTACCTGCTTCAGGCTCAAAGTCTGGTATTTTTCAAACGCTTCCTGGGGAAGTGATCCCAATTCCCTGATTTTCTTCATACACTCCTCCTTCTTCTTCAGAAGCATGCCTTGCCGGTTGGTCATTTTTTCAAGCTCTTTTGTGTCATGATTAATAGCATCCATGTGCTCTTTCTCCATGTTCTTCCAGCGCTCCATGCTCTTTTGGAGTTCTTTTATTCCTGCTTCTGTTTTATCAATTGAATTGTCCAGATCTAGTATATCAAATCAAAGAATAGTATAAAAATGTATAGTTGAAATTGAGTCTTACAACATGATATACAAAGAAAATGCAGAACATTGATAAATCTTTATTAATAATATCTATGATTTAAAAATATAACCAGGGTGGGGTGGGAATGTACTCTGGAATGTTGTTAATAAACTCCCAAAGGTGATGAAGAACAAGACAAGAAAATCCAGATGTGCCAGTATAAAGAAATGAAGGTACAAGCACAGCATCTACTACAACTTCTAGCAGCAGCTTCAGAAAGAAGCCATGGAATCCATTGCACTAAGGGAGTACAAGATGCTTTTATAGTTTGTATCCTTCTGGAGGGCTTAATGGGAAGCACAGCTAATGTGTCCAGGCTTGTGGTACCAGTTCTAGTTATTCTTTATCCTTCTTTGTACTATTTGTACTGTATACTCTTTCAATGTTATAATCTTTGGTAAGTTAATTGTTCTTGGAATACTTTTTTAAAGTTAACTGTATTTTAGAATATTTTAATAAAATATACTATATATGACACCTTCAATTGATTACCAACCTTCTGAGCGTGCCAGCGTATCTTTCACTCGTTTGTTGATAGCCTCAAGCTCTGATGTTGTTGCTGTAAGAACAGTGCCACCTTCTGTCTCTCTCAGCTCATTCAGCTCCTAAAAATGCAAAATGTTAACAGCATGCAAGTTCAGCTATAAGTAAACTATAGACTATACTACATAGAAGAGGTTACTTTTCATGGTTTACAATATACTAAGTCACTTTGATGATTTTAAAATAGTGTTTTTTAAAAAAAAATGTTAAGAATGGAGTGGATCAAAATAAAATATCTTACTTGTTCAACTTGGTCTAAGCGCTTTCTCAAATTCTCATTGAGATAAGTCTCGACTCGTGTGATGATCCCCTCAAGCTTGATCCTTTCATTCAAAAGCTGTCTGTTTTCCTATAAACAAAGAAATACATATGGATATACAAAAACAACTAAATATTGTTGGCGGATTGTTTTAAAAAATAAATTTATTTCACAATATTTATACTGTATATTGCTTGATATTAATAAAACCTCAAAGTGGTTTACAAAAATAAAATTATCAGCTAAAACAGTTTGCTGGTATTTCATTAAATGCTTTCTGCTCTCCACTATTTACATACATGTTTTATAAGTACATTCTAGCAAGCCCACTGAAATCTATGGGCAACCATTGATTTCAATGGGTCAGCTCTATGCATGATGAACGTTGGTATCACACTATTTTTGCTATCAAATGAAAAGGACACAAACCAACCAACTGAATTAGGTTTTAATTCTCATCTTACCACTTAAGTGGGGAAGGAAATTGTTCTGAACAGACTTTTGTAAATAATTTCCCAACATTCTTAGTCACAGCAATTTTATTTTTCAATTTAAGTGTCCTTACTTGCTGTAGCTGTCGGATCTCATCATTTAGTGCATCAACTCGCTTCTGGTCCTCTAAACTGAGCTGCGACAGCAGGTCTGTTCCCAGTTCTGCTTTTAAAGACTCCCGGGTTGATTCCATAGCATGTAAACTTGCCTCCAAACTTTGTAAGCTGCGTTGCTAAAGAAAAATTAAATGTGAGTATCATGAAAGAAGCGTTCCAATTTATCTAATTATGTGACCTAGCAGCAAATGCCATAAAATAAAAAAAGGTTTAAACGCAATAAGCAACAACAGCAATCTCACTCATATATGTACCTACTCAGAAGTAAAATCTACTCTGCTGCCTTAGGGACTCTCAGGGAATATGAAACTGGATTGAGAAATAATCATAAGCATTAATATTCTTTCACTTGCTTGATTCATTTTCTTTTCTTTTTTTTAAAGCAGTTAACCTACTGGATAGCACACTGATCACTCAGGATAATGAAAGTATAATCTGCTGTACAGGAAGAGCAATCCAAGCCCTTGTAGGAGGTTTGGATGGAGCGGAGGTGGCCCTTTACTAGACTCTGCTGCTGGGGAAGCTCCACCATCGGGGGAATGCCCACTTGTAAGCACAGGATTTGCTGAATCCTGAGCAGGCCCTACTGCTGTCATATGATGGCAATTAGCCTAATTTAGCCAGGGAACTGAACTAGCAAAGGGGTGTTTTTTTCCTGCTGCCGCCATGACTGGCACAAGTGACTGGGCTGTGGATGTACCAGTGGCTGCTCTATTCCATTAAATCAGCCACTGCGAGTCAAGTGTTAGGATTATAGTTGAAGTTGCAAATGTTCTCAAATATCTGTTGATAGCTCAATCAGCTGTGAGTTCGAGCCCCACGTTGAGCAAAATATTCCTGTACTGCAGGGAGTTGGGCTAGATGACCCTCGTGGTCCCTTCCAACTCTACAAATCTATGATTCCATACCTTAGGCATAAATGTTTTCTCTGACTGCTGTCTCTTCTCTTTCAACATTTTCATCTCCGATAAGATGCTGTCTCTGGAAGCTTTGAATTTTCTTTGCTGGGTTTCAATCTGTTGCATCTGATTCATTAGCTGATCAATTTCATTATTAATCCATGCAGTGTGCTAAGGAAAAATTCTGATCATCATGAACATTATGGATGATATAAAAGCAGTATGTTGTTGGTCTTAAAAAATTGAATCCTTTTACAGCAATAAAGGCTGTTTACAAATCATAGCATATTAACATGGACAGAAATACTACCTTCTATAAACAAATGCAATTCAAGTTACAATGTGGCTGAAAATTGTACTTACAAGCTAATCACCTACCAGACTTGACCACAAACCCAGCAAAAACAATCTCATATGCAATTTTTCAGCATAGCTCCTGGCATATTTGTTCAGTTTCTACAACGCTACTGGTGAAGAGCTACTCTCTACAAATATACAATTAGGGCCCCTTTTTCTGTTCTTCTAGGCCGAGCAAATCTTGACTGATTCTCGGCAACAGAATATACCTACGCCTACACTTTTTCTTAACAGAAACCAGCCCTTCTGAGTTTCCCGAACAGTGACCAAAGCATAAGAACATAAGAAGAGCCTCTGGATGAGGCCAATGGCCCATCTAGTCCAGCAACCTGTTATTACAGTGGCTGAACGGTTGCCTGTCAGAAACCAGCAAGCAGGATTCAAGCACAAGAGCCCTCTCCCCTCCTGTGGTTTCCAGCAACTAGTATTCAGAAGCATTGCTGCCTCCAACTGTGGAAGAAGACCATAGCCATCATGGCCAGGAACCACTGATAGCCATTTCCTCCATGAATTTGGCCACTGCTCTTAAAGCAACCCAAGTTCATGGCCATCGCTGCCTCCTGTGGGAGTGAGTTCCACAGTTTAACCATGTGTTGCATGAAGAAGTAGTTTCTTTTATCCATCTTGAATCTTCCAACACTGCTTCATTGGTTGTTCATGAGTTCTAGTGTTCATGAAACAGGGAAAAAGAAAAACACTTTTCTCTATCTACTTTCTCCATTTACAGGTAGGTAGCCGTGTTGGTCAGCCATAGTCAAAACAAAATAAAATATAAAAAATTCCTTCCAATAGCATGCGCACACGAAAGCTCATACCAAGAACAAACTTAGTTGGTCTCTAAGGTGCTACTGGAAGGAATTTTTTATTTTTTATCTTGTTTTTACTTTCTCCATGCCAGGGTTAATTTTATAAACTTCTATTTTGTCATCTCTTACTCGCCTTCATGCAGAAGACAAATGCATGTACACTGAGAGACATAAAAACTACCAACAGCATTCACACACTATTTGTACCTCAGTCATCCATTCTCTTTCACAAATGCAGTTATTTTACTGAGAAACAGGCAAATAAACAATCCACCAACAACATCCTCCACATGTGAACAAGCACTATGAAGGATACTTTCGATGTTTCTTCGCAGGTTTTCATTGAGCTTTGCTTCAAGTTCTCCTAGTTCTTCTTCCACCTTTCTTACATCTTTCTGCAGTTCAAGTCGAGACTTTCTTGTGTCATAATAACCCCCAGTCAAAGCCCCTCGGTGGCTGACTTGATCACCTGGAGGTGGGGAATATATTTGTTAAGAAAAGATGGTAATCTTATGTAGGGCAGGTGAGTGTGACTTGGTTGAAATGGCCTTACCGACCAAATTGAAAGGCCTAGAAGAACTAGTTAGGCCTATGGGCTGGAGATTCCCCTTCTGCTACTTTTACAGCTCTACCTAAGTTATTCTAAACATCAAGCAATTACATTTGTATGAACTGGCCTTTTCAATATATATTCAGAACAGGGTTTGGGAAAGAACTGTTAGGATTTTAGCCTAACCTCTGATGTTACAACAGCAGCATAATATGTGATTGTTGTATTTCACATGACTGAGTTCAGCTTGAGAAGGAAGTCTGTGTTATTATCTCTTTTATACCATGTGATGTTATTGTATTCTTTTCCTTTTGCTTCTGATTCTCAATGGAGTAAGAAGCAAGATGCCTATCTCTGTCCTGTTGGAGTTTCGGAACAGAGAATGGACTTTGTAGATAGCCTTTAATAAAGTAGCTTTACACCTACTTTTGGGCTTCTTCCTTCCACTGCAAGATGCAGGGATCATGCGTGCTTTTCTCATCGGAGGAGAGTCGCATATCACTGGCCTCTGGACTGTTCAGGCATCACAGCCAGGGAGTGGCCGCAGAGATGTGCTTGGACTCTGGGGCAGTTAGCTGTCTGCCCCGAGCGCATTTCTAACAAGAACTAGTATACAACAAATTCAGCTTATCAGAACACAATGAATTATATCTGCTTTGTTGAATAGCTGACAAAGAGCCAAGTAAACTGTGAAATCCTTTTCCTTTGCAAATGAAACTGAACCTCAGCCATACCTTCCAGAGTAATACAATCCATAGTAAAAGCTCTGGCCAGCTGGGTAGACACTTCCATACTACGACAAATAAGAGTCTTTCCAAAAACGTGCTTGAAGGCTTTATCAAATCTTGGATTGTATCTTAGTTTACTGATCATAGGAATAGCATCCTGAAAGCAAGAATATTAAACAGTTAAAAATAAGTACAAGAGTACTGCATTTATTTTCAGGTACAAAATGTATATGATAAAAAGCCAACCTGGTACCAAAAATACAAATAATTGAAATGTAGAATATAATAATCTAGAATGCAAATTAAAGGAAAATAACATGGCTAAAAGACAGATTTAGAACGGCAACATGCAGGGACATATGAAATACAGGTTGCATCCACCTTTGCAATCATTTTATTTGTGGCCAGAATAGCACTGAAACGATTACAAGTATGTAGGCCTAGAAGGCCAATTTGCTATTTAAAGACGATGATGACGGCAGACTCACATTGGTTTCGGGGTATGCAGTATCTCTAACATCCAGCTTGTTCAGAGGCAGAAAAGTTACTTCTCCAGGTAGATTCATTTTATTGAACTCCATTAATATCTTAGTACTAACTTCATCAGAATCTACAATATGATAAAAAAGCCTAACATGAAAAGAGAGAGAACGAAGTTGAATGAATGAATGTTTTATCCTAAATTAAAACAGAATTGTCTCCTCTCCTACATGCCATCAAGCTCTACCAAGAAAAAAAATCCTATGGAACCAAAAAGTTTTATGCACTAATATTTATTAGAAAAAAGCCCAATTCACCAATCTAAGTGCTAGCAATGGTTTAAAGTTAATATGTTCACATCAAACATTTCTACAGGAAAAAAGCCTCGTAATCAGAACTATACCTGTTTCCTGCAGTAACTTCAACACAGGTGTAGAAAGCAGGCTCACACTCAAAGTTATTCATTACTATTCCATGATAGCCATTCTGAACATGTTGGTTAATGCCTTTGCGACGGAAATGTTCCAAGACTTTGTTTATGCTGTCAATGCCATTTAGAATAGCCTGTCATAATAAAGCAGAATGAACTGAGCTTCCTATACTTTGTGGAAATATCATAAACCCCATCACTATCCCCCCCCCCCAAGGATTTCCTTCACTTTTAGTTATCATCAGTTTTATACCAACAGGACAAAGTTATGCAATGATCATTGAAATGCACACAGCACTGAATCCATTATTTGCTCAGACAAGTTAATATACACAGCTACTGAAGTTTAAGTATAGGGCAACTGTATGCACTTAAGCAAGTGATTGGTGACCACAGAAGCCAATTTTAAAAACCAGTTTGGTTTGTATTTCCAAAGCTTGGTAAGTCACAAATAGTTGTTTAAATACAAATGTATTTGTCTTTAGACAGTTTTGATTTTTACTTTTGGCCTGACCATTCCCCACAAAATTCTTCAGAAGAAAAAAGAACTATAGCATTTGCAATATTAGTTTCTGAAAATCTCTATCATAATTACGACAGCATGCTATGACTCTCACCTTTCCTGTTGCTGCTCTAAGAAGCTGCTGTTTCTTTTCCAAGTCTTCCCGTTTTGCAGCAAGAGCTTGCTGTTCTGCATTCTCTTCTCTCCACAAGTAACTGAAAAAATAGTACACTTCCATATTACAAAACGTATCTTCAAGGAAAAACAGAATAAAATACCAGATAAGGGTAGTGGTATTACAAAGTCTCTAATAACCTTGTCCTAATTTAAAGCTCTCCGCAAGCATTTTTTAAAGCTATTAACTCCTTTGTTAAATTTCTTCTACAGTGTATAGCTCCTCAAACTGATTTATTATCCCTAACAAGAAGAGGCAATATGTAATATATCTCTTAAAGTATCATTCCTTTTTTCTAACACAGCAAAAATCCTTGCCACCAAGATTGGAAAACAAAAAATTAGACAGACAGTACTTCATGCAAGCCCCCTGCCTCCAGGTTTCACATTTTGGGAAATTTAGAATATTTTTGAAATAGCTGGAGTACTAAAAGAAGGGCAAGGGAAAGTTGGAGAACAGCCATCATATGTAGGAAACTGGAATTAAACAGAACTAAAAACCAGGCCCTAATTGCTATAATCCATGAATGAGGTTCCCTCCAATAGTAAAACAGTGCTTACACATTCTCAAACATTTCTCCAGAACTATCATGGCTATAATCTCTGGAAAATATGAAAGCTCAGATTCCCAGGAAGCTATATTCCACTCCATAATTGTTTTCTATCTCAACACAGATTCTGAGTCAACTCCATGGGCTGGAGTATAACAGTGCCTATACTAGTAAGACGACAAAAGGTCAAGCACAGCTATAATCTTTGCTTCCAGGTACAGTGCACTCTTCTGTTACATGGATGAATCCAACTGGTTCCCTTCCACTGACAGAAAGGATTTTGATTCATAAGTTGTGTGCTCCAACATTAGAGGATGAATGGTTTTCTTCAGTCCCTCTTCCCTTCTGCAACTCTCAGTCACCTGCTAAAACCAGCTCCAGAAAGTTGAGAGACCCTTTAGAACAATGTCGAAGGATGGCACGGGGACAGCAGGAGTCATCAGTAATAACAGCGTTTCCTCCTTTTTTTATTACCAAACATCTCTATTGGAACAAAAGCCCTATCCTGAGTGTGAGGGCCCCCAATGGATTGTACCCTATACCGATAATAGTTAAACAATGAAACCATATTTGTTAATGCCAGAGTAATCAATATTTATATACATCACTGTACATATTCACACAACATAGTCAGATCAACCCTAAAAAAATAAAAAATACTAACTTTCTCTCACTCTGTAGTTCGTCTTTTTTGTTCTTCACTTCATAGTATTTTCTGTCCAGTTCTTCAACACGAGCTTTCACTTCATTAAGATCCTGATCCAGTTTCTAATGCATAAAAGGAGGTATTTTAAAATTCAACATCTCATGATTTTAACTGACTCCAATACATTTTGTTCCCTTAAGCAGCAGAATTATGTTCAGAATAAAATAAAATATACTATTTACAGCTTGTAGAGAACACTGATAAGAAACTAAAGCTGCAACTGAGCAATTTAGACTTTGGGCTACTTTCAGTATAGGGTACATTTGACTACAAAGGTGGAACAGTCATATCTGACAATTGCTTGGAAGGTTTTCATTCACGGCTTAAGCCCATGCGAAGAGTGAGGTGATATGGAGTATGCTATTTATACTGTACTGGCCCCACATACTCCAGATCCATTTTACATCTGCACATTGAATGAGCCCAGGTGCAACCTGCACAATCTTTGCTCTGCAAACCCCACCCCCTGCCCCCATTCAACATGTCCTATGCATGGAAACATGAGAGACCAGGGTAAGGGGTTAGTAGTTCACACGGGGCAGGATTGGCCAGTAGAATTCCAAACTCACACTGCATGTCTTCTAAAAATATTCATAAAATAGGATGACAAAATATAGGGTTGAACTTGAAGCTTACTTAATTATACCATAATTACACCTCCAGTTTTTAAAACAACATCCTAGAACTTTCAAGATGATGGGTTACATCCAACAGGGAGTTCACACAAGGTAGCTCACACAAGAACTACCCATTCCTTCTTCCTTCTCCCCACAACTCCCCCCCCCCCGCCCAAAAATGTATTCGAAAGTTACAATACAATACATTTTCAATCAACATATCCCCTCCACAGACACCTCTGTGATGCTGGTGGCATTAAAATATCCTGCTCTTCATCAATAAAAGATGCCATTGATTAGTCACCGATGGTATGCCTCTTCCCCACCGATTCCTAGGTGTCATGACCTGGGGACCCAGATGGGTGTTGTGGCCTATGTCAGAACCCATAGCAAGCACACCTATGCTCACCCCCTCTGTCACAGAACACATCTCTGATAATGTACACAACTGACCTCAGCTTGCTAAGTGCTGAGTCTGCTTAAACACATTATCACAGCCACAACCACAACTGTCCTGTATTGGAAATGTACTTGAAATATAGCCATCTCTCTCCTGCATGCTTATTTTGCAAGGAATTCAGTGCTGTCTTGGCCTTGAAGCTTGGGCAGCTTGCTAATTTTCCCTGCAACCCCCATCTGTGAATCGAAGCTGCATTTTTGTCTTTTTGCTAACAAGCAGTGTCTCTCTTATCAGCTTCCAAAGCAGAGAAAAGCAAGCTAACCTTGGTAGATCTTCAAAGAAGAGAAGCAGTACATTTTTCTTACCCAGATTAGGCTTTATGTAACAGATAGCAGAAAGATTGGTAGCATAGAATGCAACATTTGTATGAGTCCATAGTAAATTTATATTCTTTGCTTAAAACTATGGTATTGCGCAGTATGTAGGAGCATGTCTTGAGCATGCGTAGAGATAGCCAATTAGGATGACTTAAGCTTCTGTCATAAATGCGCTCTTTTCTATAATATTATTAAAGTTTTCTGCACCCTTTGTTTGGGGTCCCAGCTTTTCGAAGATATCTACTGGGGCCTCTAGATTTATGCTGCAGCAACACATGCTGAGTTTGTCTTCTTTTGGCTGAAGGGTCAGCGTTTTTATTCCTCCTTTGTAGGGTAACACCACAAGAGAGTTTCCTAATGCCTCCTTCTCACATTCCAGATGTTTCTCAAGGGTTCCCTGAACCTCAAGAGTATTTATGGGAGAGAGGGGGCAAGGAATTTCCATTGTGCCAACATGGTGCTGAACGCAACTCAATGCATATGAAGCCACACCCTACATACAGAAACCCTATTATATACAGTACTTATAATTTACCCTGATTCAAATATTTTTATACCACCAAACTCAAATCCTTACACTATACTGCTCCAGATTCTTCTCTTTGTTAGCCTCAGTGTCTTCTAAATCTTTATGTATAGCAGCAATCTGCCGTTTCTTGTCATTGATGGCTTGATCTAAGGATTTCAGTTCTTTTTTAATCCATTTATCTCTTTCTTCTTTTGATGTAAACTGACTTCCTCGACCTTGCTTTGCATAAAGATCTGTTCTTTCCTGGGTGGCCTGTGCCAGTCTGTTGGAAGAGAAAAACATAACTGAAACCTTTTAAAATGAAATTATAATGCTATAAACCTAACAGAGAAGCATGTTCTTCATATTAACATGACACATCAAATTTGAATTAAACTGTAGCAGGGAACTGAAAGTCATTTCAAGAAACACTTGTGTTCTTTTCTTTCAATTTTGTAATTTAACAATTGCTTCTCTTTTAAACTTGTTTTATCAATTTCTACTCAATCATCTATTTCAACAGGTCGCATAAAGCAGAGAGAGAGAGAAAATATTTGAATTTTTTTTGATAGTGAGATAAGATATATACTATTTCCTTTATTTTATACTGTGTTTTGCTCAAATACCTATTATTATTATTTTGGAATTTTATCAAGCTCTCTCGTTTAACTCCAACAATTAACACATTTACTTGGGAATGCAATGGGATTTACTTCTGAACAGACATCTCTAGGACTGCACTGTTAGGCTCAGATTGGTCAGCACTTTCAAACATAATCCCAAGCCTCTCTCTGTTGACAGAAAACATTTTGTTTTCAAGTGGCAGAAGGAAAACACTAAGCTCTTCTACTCATTCCTGTGCCACTACCTCTTACAGAGCACAGATCCATCCATTCTACTAATATGTCTCTTCTCTCTCTTACAGGGAAGTTCAAATATCATAGAATCCGAGTTGGACGGGACACTGAGAATCATATAGTCAACCCCCTGCAATGCAGGAATATGCAGCTGTCCCTTATGGGGATTGAAACTGCAAACTTAGCATTATCAGCACCATGCTCTAACCGAGTTAACCATGCCAAATGTATTCCAAATTATTTTCTTGCTCATCACATGATCTATACTAGAACCTTTCCAATTCCTTCACAAAAGAAGAGCTTGTATATGCAGAAGTATTCCTCATTGCACATGCTAAATATATCCCTTTCATACCACTGCTAATCAGCACACAGACCTGGCAATTCCTCGTTCCTCTTTTTCTTTTACACTATTGAACTTTGGTTCTGTTTCTGCCAGTTCTTTCTGTTTTTCTTCAATTTTCTCAAGAAGTTTCTGCCTCTCTTTCAAGAGTCTTTTCTGGAAAAACAGACAATATGAAGGTCAACAGTAAGTAAGGGAAGTTGTTTATCAGAATGTTTTTGGGTGTGAAAGAATCAGTAGCTACAGAAGTACTAGAAATTCTATGTTCAGAAAAGCTTTGGTCCAGTTTACAGCTTACCAAACTTCAAAGCAGCATCTGTGCATCCCCAATTTTAATAGAGCTACTAAGCAATAAGCTATCATGGACTGCTGCCTTTAACAAGAACAGTAATCTGTGAACAAGCTCTCCTTGTGGAATGCTATTAAATAAGCACTTCAATAAGGAATTTATATGGACAGCACGAAAGCTTGATATAGTTCAAATCTGAAATTGGCTACTCTTCTAGATTTTCTCAATATGTACCAACCATAAACTATGTACAGACTTCTGTTTACTCTGCATCCATGGCATACCCAGCACTGGCTTGGAAAGTGATATATAAACAAAGTTAGCCATAATCCATATCTACTGTTGTTTCTTATGAAATACTGTACTTTAATGTGTTACCCACCCCAAACCAGTTTTGCTCCAAACAGAGATAAAGAAAGATGTTGCTGTGTTTTAATTAGAAAGACAGGTACTCTTTTTTCACTACGGCAGTCTAGATAACAGAGAACTGTCATCGTACCCCAGCTGTCCTTTTATAAAACAGAAGAATTATTTGCCGTGCAGTTTTTACATTCTAATGAGAGAGTCCCAAAAGACAAAATAAAATACACCTTGACATGTTATCCTACAACTAGCCTCCAGCCTTACCCGTTGTTCACTATTTCCAGCCAGTTCATCTTGCAGGTCTTTTGTTTTAAGCTCTAGTTTGGTCCTCTGTTTAATCTGTTCCTGTCTTTCAGCACTGAGCTGCTCCTTTTCTTCCTTCATAGCTGAAATCTTGGTTTTAAGTTCTCGGACCTGCCGTTCAATCTCCTACAAACACAACACATCAACAGAAGATTGGAAAAGTACAACAGGTCACATAATTGTAAAACTAAAACAATTCTCATTACATGATGATAGGTCTAGCCAGGGAGGTGCACATATAGTGTGACATGTCATCATGGATGGAAACATGCAATTCTGCCTTTTTTACACCCCATCCAGAGTCTCTGTTGCTTGTTACTGTCTATGGATTAAGGCAACTGTAAAAGAGAAGCAACTACTTACTCATGAGCCCAATCTACGAGGACTTAAGAGCAGCCTTGTTCAAAGATTTAAATCTCCCAGTTGAGAGATCTACTGAGTATTTGATTAACTTTTATTAGTGAGCAGGTCCTCCTACACTTCTGAAAAAATGACCTGTTCTGCCTTTAGAATGGCAATTTTAAGGAGAAAAGTTTGTGGGGATGAAAAGTTAAATTCTTCAGGGGAGCAAACTCTTATCTGACAGAATGCCTTGTTTTAATAATTATTTAAACTGTGTATTTTTTTATTCTGCGTTTCACATTAAAGGTATTTATGTAGTTTGTTTTTTTGTAATGGCTTTGGCTACACAAATAAATAATAATATTTGTTTTAAAACAGTTATTTACATCAGAAAAAGTTCTGGAAGACCTCACCTCCATTTTATCTCGAGCATCCTGCTGTGCATCTCTTAATTGCCTTGATTTTTCTCCACTTGTTTCCCTTTTGGCAGAAAGCTGGGGAAAAAATCCATTGTGGATTAACACGCACAACATAACTATATTTTTAAAAACTACATATATTGAAAAACAAACGCTGGCAACGAAAATATTGTAATAATAAATAGTTTTTAAATGGTTTACCTCATCAAGTTTAGCCCTGGTTTCATTAAGTTCCTGATTATAAATGGTGTACTCCAGTGCTCTTCTCATTTTATCCCACTTTTGATATTGAGCAAGCTCTTCTTTCTCCTCTTCCAAAGTATGTAATCGCTCTTCTATATATTTCAACAGCTCATTTATTTTCTCCCTTTTCCCCTCTTTAAAAATGATTTAAGAAAGAGTTTAGAAGACTAAGTTAGTGCAGACAATAAGTATCAGGAACCTGTCATTAAACGGGACAACAAAAACAACTACATGGCAGAAATGCTCTTTTAAACAACATATCCTATCTGGGGAAAATCCACTAAGCATAATAGCTTGCATTCTCAATGGTTATGATAAAAAGTTGCCTATGGTTTCATTATTTAAATTAAATCTCAAAATCAATTATTCATATTTTCTATTGTTTAAAACAACCAAATGATAAAGCAGAGTTACAACACCATTAATGATTTAAAGGAAAACTCAAGAGATTAATTGAAAGAGACTCCTCATAACATGAAGGCATGTAGCAAACAGCTACATCGTAACTAGGGATAAATGTGCAGTTCTCAGTCTGATTCAGTACACTGCTCTCTCAGGAAAATCACCAATAACTTCAGTAAGCTCTTTGGGAGAGTAGCTGGATTTAGCCATGTCATGTGCACCTTGAACAACGAATCAACGTGACTGATTTATGGTAGGAAACCCTTTTCCTAGCCAAGGTACATGAACCCTTCTGGACAACAATCTGGGGGTTACATGCTAGTGGTGGGAGAGGCAAGAGGGAAAAGTGGGTGGAGCAATGAATGTGAATTTTACCATTTTACAGTACACTAGTTTTACAAACACCCCCCTCTCTCTTCCTTCTGGACAAGCAAAAATCATTATCAGAGTTCAAGGACACATTTCAAGGACACACTAAGCAAAAACATTCAAGGTGGGCATACAGTAGAGCTGGTGGGGTGTGTGGCCTGAGGAGATGGGGTGTTAGAGGCCTGATAGGCTGTATTTGGCCCTTGGGCCAGAGTTCCTTCCCCCTGCTTTAAGGGGTTAAATATGCACAATGCTGGTAGAAACATGCAAATATGCAGTTGGACCATAATGGATGCATCATAGAATTCTACACCATAACAATAATTTCCAGATTGTGTCCAAGTCTTAGCTCATTGTTTCATATCCACTGTTTAAGTGCATTCTCAGCAAGCCAGAAAATACACTAAATATATCAAAGTAACATGACATGAAAATATTTTGAAATGCGACTGAATGATATTTTTTACCTGTTTCTTTCATTAAGGAGATACTCTCTTCTTTACGTTCATCATATACCCTAGTGCCAGCTACTTCTCTTAACAGTTTTAATCTCTGAGAGTCAGGAGCTGTGGCCATCTGGTTGATCTAAAAAAAGGAATAAGAATAATGTAACATTTTGGACACGGTTTGAAAAAGCAACAAGTAACTATAAAGTTTTTCATAAATGCTTTTTCAGACGAAAAATTCTTGCAACACAATCTCCAATGACACTGCTGCAGCAGCATTAGCAATGCTGAGCAGATGTCACTGTCAACACAATACTAGGCATTTATGTGCTAGAGTCAGGAAAAGACTTGTGCATTTTGTAACTAGTGTTAACATATGTTTGGTGAAAACTCAACCAATCTATATGCCTAAAACTGATACTGTCAGTTCTATCTGAGCATACAAAGTTATATGCAATTTTCGCATCTGAAAATATGACTGTATAGGAGATTCTATAGAAAAAAATAATTTGGTCTAATTAATTTATCACTGCTCAAATATTCAGTTTAAACTGTCACTATCATTATGCTACTGCTATACTCCAACGCCATAAAAACATAACTGACAAAAAGAATAACACAAGAATTGACGTTACAGGTAGGTAGCCGTGTTGGTCTGCCATAGTCAAAACAAAATAAAAAATAAAAACATTCCTTCCAGTAGCACCTTAGAGACCAACTAACAAAAGTTTGTTAGTTGGTCTCAAAGGTGCTACTGGAAGGAATTTTTATTATTATTTTGTTTCGACAAGAATTGAAGCATGCTAACCAGATAGCAGCTACAGTCACATATCATGGGATTTTTCAAATTATTATGAACACATCCAATGATTAAAGAAATATACATCAATTAAACAGAATGTAAAATAATATATCTACTTATTTGAGAACTATTTATTTTTCACATTAAAGTTACTATTGTTCTTTGTTCAAAGGATAGTAATCATCATACCTTTCCTTGCTTGACAATATAGTAGGGGTTGCTGCGAGAAAATCCAGCACTTTCAAGAAGGTTCATGACATCATTTTTCCTAGAAGCAAGTTTTCAAACAGTAAAGCTTTCAGTGGATCAGTTTAGAATGAGCTAAATAATACAGGACAAAAATAACAATTGGCTTGCTTCCATTAGACTCAGACATGGAAATTTCTTCTGTTTCATTTAAGTGCTTGCTGCTCAGTCCTCCTTCTACACGGGAAGTAACAGGTCAAACACAGATGGCAGAATACAGTACTTGCTACTGAAATATCATTGCCCCCTTTTCCCCAATTCTTGGCACCAAACATTTGCAATTCATTGGCACAAACTCTGCCTTGTCCTCCAAAAATATTTTAGGGATAATTTGGATGCTGCGAATAAGTGTATCACCAATTTAGGTGATATACTTGTTGGGAGCAGCAACTTAGGTGCTGTTTAGGTTTGCATGGATTCTCATTTAGACAAATGAATACCTCCAACAGGAGTGTGAAATACTTGGTGCCCTGACCTTATGTATTCTTTCCCTATTTTCTTTCTAATAGGCATTAACTGTCAGACATGACCACCATAGGTGAAGACAATTCTTTTTTAATGCAAAAGACTCCAGTATAAAGTTAACCAATTATTTGAAACACCTGCCTTAGGATAATTTTCAAGAAACTGTTCCAGGCAAGCTGGGAAAGCTGACTAGCAGTGCAAACTTCATGATCACTCAGAATTGAATCCCTGGTATGTACTACCTAGCACATGGCATATACTCTTTAGCACATGCTTTTATAATAGAAACCAAAGTATTTTATCAGCTACAACATCTGTACAGCTAAAAACATACCTCCCTGCCTCACGTATACTTTAAATCCAAATATTCTAAACATTGTTTCTCAAATTGTGTGTTGTGGACATCAGTGAGCCTTGGCACTATAGCCCACTCCTTGGTGATGCAGCAGTCTTTTGGTTGAACAGACACTAGCAGCAGCACGACTAAAAGTAATAATAATAAACTGAGAATAGAGAGAAGGGGAAAGGAGAGGGAAGTTATTGTAGGAGAAATACCATATTTTTTGCTCCATAAGACACACCTGAACATAAGACGCACCTAGTTTTTAGAGGAGGAAAGGGGGAAAGCCCTGTTTTTTTGAGTATCAGCTCAAAGTGGTACAGCTTCTTTTGCAAAGGGAAAAGCCCTGTTTTTTTGAGGATCAGCTCAAAGTGGTGCAGCTTCTTTTGCAAAGGGAAAAGCCCTGTTTTTTTGAGGATCAGTTCAAAGTGGTGGTGCAGCTTTTTTTTGCACAATTTAAGTATGAAAGGGAAATAGGACAGGCAGTGGGAGAGACAGGAATAGAAAATATAGGATAAAAAGTTGCCTTCACTTAAGAGTGTCTGGATCAGCAATGCAGAGGTGAAGTCATATAATTCCAAAATCATTGTATGTACAGTGGTACCTTGGTTTACAAACGTAATCTATTCCAGAGGTCCGTTCTTAAATCAAAACTGTTCTTAAACCGAGGCGCGCTTTCCCTAATGAGGCCTCCCACCGCCGGTGCCCTTCCACCATTCCGATCCCGTTCTTAGACCGAGGTAAAGTTCTCAAACCAAGACACTATTTCAGGTTTTGCGGAGTTTGTAAACCAAATTGTTCTTAAACCGGACTGTTCTTAAACCGAGGTACCACTGTACTTAGCCTGAGAAAAGCTAAACTGCTGCAAGTAGATTGCCATTGCAATAAATTTAGCAATTTCACACAGAGAGATTAGATACCACTAGACAATTAAGTCACTAATTATCATCAGATTATGTCAACTGCCTTTATTCTGTTCCTTGCTCAGCCCCCTGCATTGCTATTTTGTGACTGGTGGGCCTCAGTCATTTGTAGGCCTCAAGTGGCCCCTGGGTTGGAAAATTTGAGAACCTCTGCTCTACAACATTTAACTGCAAATGTTGGAGATATAAAACAAAACAAATTTGGATTTTGTTCTTGCTTAATAATCCTTAAAAGATCAACTATACAGCACAGGATTCATCTAGCACAAGGACTTCTGCTTCCACTACAGAGCCTTCCTCCTTCCTGCCCCTGTGCTGCCCAAAATTGACAGTGGGGTTTTTGGGGTTATTTAATGTTGTAATATACATTTATTGACTATCAGTTGTGTGCAGGAAAGGCTTAGCCTAAGATCAGGTTGCCAGTGGGAGTGGAGTTTACAAGACTCCCTACACTCTTTTGTTTCCCTCCTCCCATTCTTTTTTCCCTTTTCTCTTTGTGCTTCCTAGAACAAGCGAAGAAGGAGCCATGTCGCCATGGCTCCCTAAAAGTGAACTGAATCTGTCTAAAATGATATTTTAAAGCCTGCAAATTTACTAACCTAATTTTACAGGATCCTTTTTGTAAGCAAACCAAGAACTTTTCCTTTAAAGTAGTTTGGAACCTTTTTTTCTTTTACTGCCAGAAGATGGATACTTGTTCGCTAGAAACTCTGTGAGTTACACATTCACTTATTTGCAAAAATAAATGCCTGTGATTTATTCCAACATGTGCTTCCACGGGGAGCGTTTGTTTAAAGGTGGATGAGGGCAGATACAAATCTAACAAAGCTTTACTGTGCTTGGAGCAAATGCCAGTGTTGGACTGTCTCTTCCAAACCTCTCTCCCCAATATGGAATAACACCCCCAGAACAGCAAGCGGCGGGTGTGCAGACAAGGTGCAACTTTCAGCAACGTCTTGGAGAGACAAAAAGATTGGAAGAGCACACCGTTGAATTCCACCTACAATGTTTCAAGCCCCCTGCCCCACAAACATGAAGACTGAAACAGTAATCAAAACTGTTTTTCAGAAAAACTGAAGACTGGGATTTTCTAGGTTCAAAAATGAACTTGCAGGCATCAGAAGAGGACCCAGCTATGAGCAAGCAAGCATCACATACTTGTCATTCATCCTGGATTCCTCCTATTCATTTGTCAACTAAATATAAAACATCTCTAGTTGACTTACATACATGATTTTTAAAATGATTGTCAAGTTTAACAATAAAACATCCCCCCTTAAAAAACTGTTATGGTGTACATTTAAGCCAGATTTGGTTTAAAATAAAAAAGGAACTGCGCTTACGTCACCATTTTCTTGTCTAGGAAATACTGGTCCTTTTTAGCGCCAATGACTCTGCGAAGAGATACTTCTTCTTTATCAATCTTAACAAAACAGAAGGGCAGATATTGCAAACTATGCCTCTTAATATAAACTAAAGAAAACAAGCTGATGTACACTATTTTTAACTTACTGGTAACCTGTTGTCCGAGTTGTCAAAGATAATTTCCACAAAAGCAGAAATAACACGAGGACCTGTGCCTTCCTAAGAAAGATCATCATATTAATCCACATTTTAAAGTGTGTACTTTGTATAACAATCTCCCCCCATGCCATGCCCATTTTTCAGTGATTTAATAGCTTATGTAACAACTTTTTTTCTTTTGTTTTCTAAATTAGAGTGCTCTAATGAAGCCTTTTGGTGGGAAACCACTAATGAATTTAAGTATGAAACTAAGCTAACTTCAGATTCTCAAGGGGGGGGGGGAATCTGTCTGAGCATGTTCAATGCCTCTTGTTTTAAGTGTACATCTGCATCTCTAAGCAAGTAAACTTTTTCTAAACAGTGGAATGCCTACTGTTTATTGAGGGATTTTTATTCCATCTTTCCCCTTAAAGAGTGCCCAAGACAGCTGATCAAGCTTAAACCCAAAAAGTATAAATAATAGCATCACCTACTTATCATTTCAACAAATGCAAGTAACATGCACCATTATTCCAGCTAACTATTTTACAACAATAACATGCTCACATTTAACTGTTATCTCCACTTACATGCAACAAAGCCAACCTTTGCTCAGGACGAAGATGACTGAATTCATCACTGAGAACAAACTGAATTGCTATAATGAAGAAAATAAAGTAAGATGCTAATTTGTAGGATTCTGTTCAGAAGTATTCAAAACTATCAATCAACAGCTTTTATGAATCTCTTATAAATAACAGCATAGGTTGCATTCAATGTGTTGTAAAACATGGACAAATGTTAAAGCGAGGATCTCTTCAGGATTTTTTCAATTACTTCAATTTGAAGCAGAACCCAGATGCCTGCCCCACAATGACCAACCACATAATAATAATAGCAACACTGGGAGAGACACAATTTCCTGCTTTCATCTACCCTCTCCCCCCAAAACACACCCTCCACTAGTGGACACTCCACTAGGTCCACTGCCAGGCATTAGCCAGCTTCTGGCCATGGATATCAACCACTAAACATGCCACCCACTCAGCAAGTGAAGGAGGTTGCAAGAGGTTGCATCTGTCTTGCAATTAACGTTCCCCAAGCAATGCACTTCTCAGGCAAGGCACATAGGGATATGGAAGGAGTTGGAGCAGACATTTTAGATTATTATACATAAGCTTTCACTTACCATAGAAAAAGTTGCTTTTTCCAGAACCATTTCTGCCCACTAAAAAGAAAAAGTAAGTTACACATAAGGGTCAGGTTAAATTGTGTATTTTCAGTAACTAAATGTTTCTAAATTGAGGATTATAGACTAGCTGTAAAACAGATAGACAAATGTATGTAAAGAGTGGAAGATCAATGAAAATAAATTATAAGGTTGGCCGAACTGCCACCTGACCCATCCCCATGGGACTCCATTGTATGTTATCAACTCTGCAGCTTAGCAGAGTGAGAAAGACTCTTTAACATGTTTGTCCTGTATAATTGCCCCCTCTCATTTGAACGCCAGCAACAGCCAGTCACTCTGCATGGGAGAGCGAGAAGGAGGAGATCAATTCATTTGTCTATTTTTAGTATTGTTTTTTATAGAGTGGTACCTCGGGTTAAGTACGCTTCAGGTTACATATGCTTCAGGTTACATACTCCACTAACCCACAAATAATGCTTCAGGTTAAGAACTTTGCTTCAGGATAAGAACAGAAACTATATATACACTCAAGGAATAGCAACCACCTCACTATGAAAAACAAATAATATTCCTATCACCTTCATGAAGAGGCTCACTTAAATGATACACATTTAATATTATAGTCATTGTCCTAGAAAAACTTACCAATGACATTATGCTTTGAACTGAAGGGATCTACTATAGTCTGATCTCGGTAGCTTCGGAACCCCTGGATGATCACCTGAAATAAACAAGTGCAAGTTTTTAAAGTGGCCAGCAATACCATCATTAATTGCTATCTGCAGTTTTTATAACTACACGTTTTAAAAGAGTAATATTTTTCCCAGGTTACAATATTCATTGTTGTACTTTCTAATTAGCAGGAAGCATACTTGGGGAAGGACTATTCTCTATAGTCACTAGGAAGCTTTAATGGATAAGCAGCTGGAACAGCAGCAGCAGCAACATCCACTGCTCTAAAAAAATAGATGTTATCTATCTCCAGGTTTGTTTGTTTTTACAAACTTTGTATAACATTGAGAAAATGTTGTTAATATTAATTATTATTAATAATATTAATTTATACAGTTCCTAATTATTACAATCCTATAAAGTTGCCCAAAATCAACAACTCATCAAAGATACACAGAAAATAAAACCTGGTTTTGCTGCATCAAATCATACCCTTTACATGGCATTGCACTGGCCCTCTCACATTTGGCTCTTCAACCCAAACTCTATAGGTGATTAGGACACAAATTTAACAATAGTGTTTACTTTTTACATTTAGCCAAATCATATTAAATCAATAAACTCTTTAAAAAGCCAGATCTTGCCAGTGTGATGTGTAAACATGAAACAATACCACTAATTACTAAACAACTAGCATCATAGAATGTTTGCAATTCTGCTAATACAATAATTTCAAAAAAAGATTTCATACCCAACTCAGTAATTTAAGTACATGAGTTCAGCCTGCAAAGAAGCCACACAGGAGCCAAGCCTTATCAATGCTTGGAATGTGGGGAAAGTTTTGCTTGACAGCCAATTTTTTCAGCACTTAAGAGAATCCATACAGAAGAGAAAGCCTATCAATGTTTGAAGTGTGTGAAATACCTCACTCAGCACTCATACCTAAGAAAGCACAAGAAAGTCAACACAGGAGAGAAACTTTATGAACACCCAGATTGTGGGAAATGACATACAGTACTCAGAGGTCTCATCGTTAAAGTCGCCAGACGACCCACTCTGGACAAAAAGAGTGCATATGCCTACAGTATGGGAAATATTTTTCTTACATAGCCCTCCTTGCTAGTCATCAAAGAGTGCATACTGGAGAAAAACCTTACAAGTGCCTTCAAGTATCAGTCTGAGCACACACCTCAGGACTCACTGCAGCTTGCACACAAGAGAAAAACCATATAAATGTCCCGAGTGTAAGAAATGCTTTAGTCAGTACGGACATCTTTTGATCTATCAGAAAGTCCACATATGACAGCAACAAAATCATGCTGAACCTTGAAAACCCAATACAACACAAACTTTGTAGACAGGTCATGCCTCCCTAAACAGTGGAAAACACTGAAGCAAATCCACACAGGAAAGGTATGTATGAATGGCTTTCATGATGGGAAAAGACACTGCTTGTATAAACTATCTGTTCATTTAAAAATGAAAATTATCCAGGGCTAGTGGGGAGAGAAGGAACACATATAGGAAAGATCTGTGGATAACATCCAGAAAGAACTTAAGATTCAAAATAAAGTTTTGATAAGAAATCTGAAGAAACTGCACAATAGGGTATAAAATGTCCACGTCGTTTGAAAATTAGACAAAGAGTTGTAAGCTGAAAAATGGTTCCTTGCATCTCTTTTTGTGCTAGTTTTTGACAGCGATGCATGTTACCTTCCAAATGGCCACATTTGCACATGATGCTAAACCGTATTTTGTTTTGAACTATGCCATAGTTTAACATGAATGAGCTACCCCTGCTTTTTCTTGGCTAGCATTGTGTTGTGTGCACCTAGTTTTTGGTTTGAAAGAAACCACGAACACCTAGCTAGAATAAGTCAAGGGTAAATAAAATGCAAAAAAAAAGCCCACAGTTCACAACAGTAGTTCCACATAGTGCAGCTTGAGAAAGTGGAGACGTCATCTTTAAATTCAATACTGTATTGCAGGTTTAGCTTTCAGCTTATGTTAAGTGTAAGTTTCAAGTTTCAGTTGCAATGTTAGCTGATAAGCTGAAGAGTGGGCTGAAGGTAAAGTTAAAAGTTGAGCTTTGGCTAGGTTTTTAAACTAGCTAGAGATTATTACGTTTTTATCTCTCTTAGCTCCAATGAGAATGCAAATCAGAGACTCAAAGTGTCCTTGGGAGATGCAGCTTTTCACAATAGGCAGGCAGGGAGCTGTCCTATGTACAACTGTCAGGAGCCATGCCTCAATGCTGCATTAGGAGGATTTTGGGCATCCCATGGCAGGACAGAGTTTCAAACAAAGATATGCTCTCCCAAGCCCACATTCCTAGCACATTAGAAATGCTGTCTCAGCAATGTCTATGCTGACTTGGTCATGTCCACAGAATGGAAGATGGTAGGATTCCCAAGGATGTGCTCTACAGCCAATTGGCAGACCAACTCTTGTGATACAAGGATGTCTGCAAAGATGACATGAAGGCTGGCAACATCAACCCCACCAAGTGGGACGCAGTGGCGGAGCTTCATGTTCCAGCACTGGGAGGCGGAGCTGGCGTGCATCCTGGGGGCGTAGCACGCTGTCTGTGGGGGTGTGGCGCCCAGTGCGGGCGGGGGGGCAGCCGCAATGGCACCCCACCAGGATCGCGCTGCTGGGGGTGATGCGCTCCCCCCACACTCCTCTTCCTCTGTTAGTGGTAGGGCGTCTCTTGCAGAAAACTGCAGTGCCTGCAGAAAAGACAGTCTGGTTGTGCATCCACCAGAGGAATGACAGCACCAAGAGAAGCAATGCCATGGTGCATCTGCAGCAATACAACCGGATGCCTTCATCTGCCCTAGCTGCAACAAAACATGTCTCTCCCCTATTGGTCTCTACAGCCACAGCAGGCGCTGCAATCTTCCAACAGTTTGACTTCACCGCCAAAGGTGAACTCTCCCTGAGACAGATGCACAACTACGTGCATGGGGCCTTTCTTCTATGGCGGAGGCGGGGTGGATGACGACTGTCCAACCATGCAAGCCCACCTGCAATCTGAAGTGTTGCAATCCAGGTTTGCCCCCCTCACCTACTACTGTTGGTGAGATGATAGCTTTTAAGCACAAGGCAGGGGCCTTCCTTTAAGGCCTGAGAAGGGAATACATACTTTTTTTAAAAAAAAGCATTTCTGTTTTCTAGCATTCACATAATCCTGTCTTTTAGCTGGATCCTTCCGGATTCTGAAGAGGAAAGTCCACCCCTGCAAAGACACACCGCTACCAATACGGTATTCTGAACGTCCGCTCCAGATGGGCCCCAGAACTCCCCAGTGTTTACGTCTCTCCCCGCCATGCACTGCAATATGCAGGCCATGGGCGAAACCAACTGCCCCTCCTCCCCCCGCCAGTCTGAGAAAGAGGACGCCCCCGCCTCTCACTCGAAAGTGGGATCCGCCAGAAAGGCCCTTTCGGCGATGACAGTCCCGGCCGCCGCCCCCCTCTGTGGAATCGTCCCGTGAGGAAAAAAAGCCTCCCGAGCAAAAAGCCGCCGCAACCCCCCTCGAGCCGAAGCCCCTCTTCTCCCTCCGCAAACCAGCTCTCCCCGCCACACACCCCCAGCGAAACATCGTTGCCAGCGTCGCGTCCCCCCCCCCCAGCCCCATCGGTTAGATACTTTAATGAAGCCGCCCTCCCCCTCCTCCGTTTACCTGTTTAATATACATGCTGGCGGCGGCCTCTCCTCAGCGCTGAGCCCGCCCCGCTCACAAACCACGGACAAAATGGCGGTGAAGCCTCCCCGATCCCTTTCGCCGCGGAACGCACCACTTAATCTCTGGAAATAGGAGGGTTTGGGAGTACACCCGGGAAAGGAAAGCACGAAGAGGCAGCGGAAGGCGCCCGTCCCTTCCCGTGTCTTGAAGGCGCTGTTCTATCTGCGGTTTTCGCGTCGCATTCAGGACTCTCTGAGGTAGGCCCGAGAGCTAATAACGCGTTTCCTCCCCCCACCTCGTAGGAATTGGTTCAGCCCAACATGAACTTGTGTTGGGCGCCAAGGCGAGGACAGCCAATGGGAGCGGGAGGAGAGCGCCAAACTGGAGACGGGAGAGTAGTGGAGTGGGCTCCAGCGCGAAGAGGGAGCGCTAGAGGGCGCTCGTCATTGTAGTGAAGGCGGGGCAGGGGTCGTTCTTCGAGTGCCAAGAGGGAAGTGCCAGCATTCTTGGGAATCCTCCTGGTGGCTGCAGAAGTACAAAAAGAAAAATCGGGGAGGGGATAACGAAAGAGACAAACCCTAAACGGCCCGGATCGAAATGATGACTGGTTGTTGTTGAGGGCGGGGAGCAGAGAATTTATAGGTGAGGAGAGGAATGGACTCTCATGGAAAAAAGAGGATGGCGACTAGTTCCCTGCGCAGGGGCACTCCACGCTGCAACATTTTGTTGTAGGTTCTTGCAATGCATGTACCGGCTTTTTTCGCATGTGTATGCAGCAACATGTAAACTACCCCAAAAAGTTTGCAGTGTGCCCAAGGTCCTTTTGTTGTTGTTCTTTAGTTGTTTAGTGTGTCCAACTCTTCGTGACCCCATGGACCAGAGCAGGCCAGGGCACTCCTGTCTTCCACTGTCTCCCGCAGTTTGGTCAGACTCATGTTGGTAGCTTGGAGAACACTGTCCAACCATCTCGTCCTCTGTCGTCCCCTTCTCCTTGTGCCTTCAATCTTTCCTAACATCCAGGTTAGGAGTCTTCTCATGAGGTGGCCAAAGTATTGGAGCCTCAGCTTCAGGATCTGTCCTTCCAGTGAGCACTCAGGGCTGATTTCCTTCAGAATGGATAGGTTTGATCTTCTTGCAGTCCATGGGACTCTCAAGAGGCTCCTCCAGCACCATAATTCAAAAGCATCAATTCTTCGGCGATCAGCCTTCTTTATGGTCCAGCTCTCACTTCCATACATCACTACTGGGAAAACCATAGCTTTTAACTATACGGACCTTGTCGGCAAGGTGATGTCTCTGCTTTTTAAGATGCTGTCTAGGTTTGTCATTGCTTTTCTCCCAAGAAGCTAAGGTGTGAAGAAGCTAGCATCTATGAAATAATACCTCAAAAATTCACAATTCTCAAGCTCTTCCCGTACAGCTTCTGTTTGTAGTGGCTTGGCCTCTCCCCAACACTGAACCCCCTCCCCCCCCCAAAAAACATGCCCACATTTGATTGAGTGCCAAGATTGGACTTCCACCCTCTCAGTCTGAACAAAGAAGAGGTGCAAAGAACTTCTGAGTGTGATGGTCGCTGATGTAGGTGCTTTTTCTGTTGACTGAGCCAGAGAAGCCTGTATCAGTTTGTCTTATGCTGCTCCACACTCACACACGTAACTGCAGCCATTTTGCATTATGTCACAGAAACTATTTTATGCTAGGTGTCCATGACACTTTTGCAAAACTCCAAATGTGCCCACTGGCCCCAAAAGGTTGATGACTCCAGGCAGAGGCAGATTTAAGGGAGCGCGACCAGTTCGGTCACACTGGGCGCGGAGCCTTGGCACCACCACAGGGGGCACCGCAACTACGATGTAGAATGGAAAGTGAGAGGTGGGGGACGCTGAATTTTGTGTGAAACCCCAAAGTCCACTACTGCTCCAAGGAATAACCATAGCCATGCATGTTATATTATATCACACATGGTGAACATCATTTCATTTTTCATACATGGAGATAATCTTCATTTTGGAAATGACGTAAATATTGTAATATATTAAGGGTAGTGTGAGTGTTTTTGCTATGGGTTAGTTTTTTGGGCAACTGATACACCCAATGGATGTCTGATAGAATACTTGCATCACTCGGCTTATCTGTTTCCTGTCACCCCTAATCAATATAAATTGGCATTCTCCTAGATCTATCATGATTTCTCTCTTTCATTTTTATTTTTCTGTTGTGAGTTTGTAAATGAAAAAAGAGTAAAATGAAAGTTACTTTATTCTTTTACTATCAAATATTAATATAATGGATTATAAATTTAGCGATTCTTTTGTAGTAATTTCTGTAGTTCCTGCTTCTTATCTCTTTACCTCTTATCAATGCTTAGGATGCAATCCAAACCATAGTTGTCAACCCTCCTTGCTGTTCCCCACTGCTATATACATAGCTGTAAACCTTCCCTGCTGTTTCCCAATGCTATAATAAGAGAATTTCCCGCAAAAAAGGGAAAGGTTGACAGCTATGATCCAAACTCCTGGCTAGCAGTGTGGGACTTAATGGAGAGAAGAGGCTCCCACCCATCCACAGCCCTGTTGCTTATGTCAACTATGGCAGAAGAAGGGAGGCAGGGGAAAAGCTCTTCGCCGTGGCAGCTCCCAGGCTTGTGTAATCAAGATCCCTGGATCAGGCCCACTGCTGCCATATGATGCCAGCATGGCTGGCTCAGAATCCAGTGGCTTTTGTGCCATCCCAGCTTTGCATCCTCCCTTTCTATAGGCTACCACCAACAAGGATGCCACCAGTAGCAACTTCTGCCTTCCCACCATTTGGGCAGGTGTATTGAGGTGCTCCTCACTTGATGGGAATGGAAGTCCAACACCATCTTGAGGGCCACATGTTCCCTATCCCAGCTGTAAATTGCTGGGCGTGTGTAAAATGGGAACTCTGTCTCTGCGTGACTTTGCTTAGCACGTGAGTGGGGGAATGGGTACCAAGGAAGCATTTACAAAGGCCACATCTGTGAATTTTCACAGGGTCCTGTTAGTCTTTCCCATATGAAATATGGAAAACTGAGGCCAACTGCTTGCAAGTACTATACGAAAAATAACATGCTGATTGAGTGCTATAAAGGCCACAAAATAATCTGAAGAAATAAAGAGAAAATTGTTATTTCTACTTTCTGTAAATTATAGCAATTTTAGGCACGACGTGTAACAACAGTGGGAAGAAAATTTACCAGAGGAAATGGGATTTTCACCTTGACAGCATCTCATTTTAGAAGTGTAATTATTATCAAAATCAATTTGTATGTATAATAGAATTTTTGCAACTAGCCCTTTTCCTATTAAAACAAATCTGTTCAGAACATAATTGCCTGGTTCCTGTCTCTCTGCTGTGAGCAGTAGATATTGGCCAATTACTTTTCTTTATCATTAGCATTCCAACATCACAAAGTGCTCTTAGCACTCTTCTAATAGCAATAACAACAACAACACCTGTAACACCTGAAGGAATAGTTTATGCTGAGAACACTGCCAGTAAGGGTACTTATTCTTACCCAAAAGCTCTGTGTGGGTAAGAATTCTTAAAGCACATGCACAATAGCCAATTAAAATCAGTAAATCCACAAAACCCTTTCATTAAATGAAGCGCTGTTAAGCTGCACATATACTTGACCTTTTCTTGGGAGATTTGTTGTTGGCAGGCATTCTAGAATTCCGTAGGCTCCTTTGTCTTTAATAGCTGCATGACAAGCAGTAAGTCAACTGTTTGAAGCTTCCCCCTATTATCTAAATTCTAGGACTGTGGTGGGGGTGAAATCACACTTTGAACTTGTTCTTGATTCTAAACGTCCGAATTAAAGAGACAGGGGGCGGAGGAGTTGGTGTCCCATGCACTCATGGTTAGGAAGTTTCCTCAATAACTAATGAAATCCTGCTTTCCTACATTTAAAGGTAAAGGTAAAGGGACCCCTGACCGTTAGGTCCAGTCGCGGATGACTCTGGGGTTGCGGTGCTCATCTCACTTTACTGGCCGAGGGAGCCGGGGTACAGCTTCCCAATCATGTGGGCAGCATGACTAAGTCGCTTCTGGCGAACCAGAGCAACGCACGAAAATGCTGTTTACCTTCCCGCCAGAGCGGTACCTATTTATCTACTTGCACTTTGACGTGCTTTCAGACTGCTAGGTTGGCAGGAGCAAAGAACGAGCAACGGGAGCTCACCTCGTTGCGGGGTTTCAAACCACCGACCTTCGGATCGGCAAGCCCTAGGCTCTGTGGTTTAGACCACAGCACCACCCGCGTCCCTTTTCTTACACTTAAAGAATGTCTTTATGTGGTTCAACTTTCCATCTTCTTTCTGACAGCCTTGCATTTGTAAATTGTTATCAGTACCTCTTGTATTAGTCAATATCTACTGCTCCATATCAAGATTAGTCAGGAGGAAAGGTTACAACATTTGGAGCTTTTTTCATTTAGAGACAAGGTGACTAAGACATGATAGAAGTGTCAGTGCAAAAAAAAAAACCCTGGACTGCCAGTAGTACATATGAAAAGCATCTAGGGGCTTAGTAGACTACAAGCATAACAGTGTGATGGAGCAGTAAAAAAAGCTAATGCTATTAAGGCTGCATCAACAGAAGCATTTTGTCCAAATCAAGAGAAATAATAGTCCTGCTCTATTCTGCCTTGGTCAGACCACACCTGCAATACTGTGTGCTCTGTTCTGGGTCTCACAATTTAAGAAGGATATTGTCAAACTGGAACATGTGCAGAGGAGGACCAAGATGATCAAGGGTCTGGAACCAAGCCTATGAGGAACAGTTGAGGGCATTGGATATGTTTAGCCTGGTAAGAAGGAGACTGAGAAGAGGTGTGTTGGCCATCTTCAAATATCTCAAGTGTTGCCACATGGAAGATGGAACAAGCTTGTTTTCTCCTGCTCCAATGGCTTTAAGTTACAAGAAAGGAGATTCTGACAAACGATCAGAAATAACTTTCTGATTGTAAGAACTATTCAACAGTGGAACGGACTCCTTTGCTGGCGCCGCCGCTCTGTAGCACGCATGCGCAGCGTCGCTACATAGCTACGCATGCGTTGTACGTAACCATGCTGCACATGCGCGCTACGGAGCAACACCCCGGCCCCAGGTGCCCCCGGGTTTGCCACTCCAGGTTGCCAAGAGGCTTCCTTCACTGCTGTGTGGAGGATCCTCTGTTTGCGGCTGTAGCGGCGATGAGGGATCCCACTGCCGTCCGTACGGCGCTCGAGTGGCGCCGGCAGCAAACCGCTATGTACAGCGCATGTGTGGAGTCATTACGTACAGCGCATGCATGCGGCGACGCACGTGTGCTGTACATAGCGGTTTGCTGCTGGCGCCGCTCAAGCGACGTTCAGACGGCAGTGGGATCCCTCCATCGCCGCTACAGCCGCGAACGGAGGATCCTCTGTTCACGGCTGCAGCTGTGAGCAGAGGATCCCGGCACCGTCCATACGGCGCTGCTGGCAAACTGCTATGTACGGTGCATGTGTGGCGTATGTAGTGACGACACACATGCGCCATACATAGCGGTTTGCCGCCCCAGGTGTCATGACGCTTTCGTTTGCCCCTGGATAGACCATGGAATGTGCTCCCACAAGAGGCAGTTATGACCTCCATTTGGACAGCTTTAAAAGAGGATTAGACAAATTCATTGAGTTTAAAGCTATCAGTGGCTGCTAACAGTGTCAGAGGCAGTATGCTTCCGAGTGCCAGCTGCTGGAAGCCACAGGAGGGGAGAGTGCTGCTGTGCTCAGGCTTCCCATGGGCATCTGGTTGGCCACTGAGAACAGGATGCTGGACTAGATGGGCGGCTCACCTGATCCAGCAGGACTATTCTTATTATTTTTATTCTTGCTATCATCCGAAGATCACAGGGTGGTTGACAGCATAAAAATACAAAATTCATAACAATTTTTGAAGGAAGAAAACCACACATTTAAAAGGTCATAAGGTGTTTAACAGCCAAAGTTCTGGCTGAAGAGGAATGTTTTCACCTGGCACCTATGTTCTTATCTACAGTAAAGTGTAGATCAGGCTTCTGCAAACTTGGCCCTCCAGATGTTTTTGGCCTACAACACCCATGTTCCTTAGCTAGCAGGACCAGTGGTCAGGGATGATGGGAATTGTAGTCTCAAAACATCTGGAGGGTCAAGTTTGAGGAAGCCTGGTGTAGATGAATGCAAGAGTGTCTGTAACCCATGGTACCACTGTAGTGCACAAGTCAATCAGTAGGTGACACTCTGCAGCCTTCTTTGAACATAGGATGCTATCATATACCAGGTCAGGTCAAACTTGTCCAGCTAGCCCAGAACTGCCTACTCCAGCAAGCAGTGTGACTCTTTCCAGTTTCAGGCAGAGATCACTTACTACCTTAATTCAAGATGCCTGGGATCTCAGCAAATAAGGTGCTGTACTACTGAGTTATGGTTCTTTCCCATGGTGGGACAAAGTTGCCCAGCACTGCAACATTTCATTTACCTCTTCTTAAATGAACTGATACAATCTCTCTGCCAACTTTCAGAATGGTAGGGCAGACTGTACTATTCTTAGGGCTGGTAAAGTAGAATTCACTTTATCTCACTGTGAGCAATCAGCCTGAAAACTTGTGATGCGAGGGAGCTGCCACTGGGTAAATACGTACTAATAGATGGGTAAGAACCCAATGAATTTCGTGGCCAAATGGAGTTTTTATATACACACACACTTTTATTAATTTTCACCATTAAACAAAATCATCACATTAAAGTAAAAATAAAAAACATAAAAAGCATATCCCCCCACCAAAAAAACTGTATTCACATAGTATTAAATCCACGTTTTGGGATTACTCAAATCCCTCGACTTCCCTCCACTCCCTCCCCTGATTCCTTTTTGTTGTCTCAATTTATGCATGTCAATAATGCCTTTATCTTTGATTATCTCCAAATTTAAACATTCTCCATAACCTTACAAGTGTTTTTAAAATCCTGCTAATTTATTAACTTCCTTACAATGCTTTTGTATATATGCAACAAACATTTTTCATTCTTTTTTATATTTGTTGTTGTCTTGATTTCTAAGTTTCCCAGTTAATTTGGCCATTTCAGCATACTCCATTAGTTTGATTTTCCAGTCTTCTTTAGTGGGGACTTGTTCTTCTTTCCAGTGTTGGGCTAACAATATCCGTGTGGCCGTTGTAGCATACATGCCAAATGGAGTTTTGAACCCTGATTTCCCGAGTCCAAATTTGGCATTATATGCACTGTTGGGGTTTTGAGGGAGTGAGGAAACTTAAACAGACAGAAAGTCCCAGGTTCAGTCTCAAGTAACAGGGCTGGCTAAGGGACGCGGATGGCACTGTGGTCTAAACCACTGAGCCTAGGGCTTGCTGATCGGAAGGTCAGTGGTTCAAATCGCCGCGACGGGGTGAGCTCCTGTTGCCCGGTCCCAGCTCCTGCCAACCTAGCAGTTTGAAAGCACGCCAGTGCAAGTAGATAAATAGGCGGGAAGGTAAACGGCGTTTCCGTGCGCTGCTCTGGTTTGCCAGAAGCAGCTTAGTCATGCTGGCCACATGACCTGGAAGCTGTACGCCGGCTCCCTCGGCCAATAAAGCGAGATGAGCGCCGCAACCCCAGAGTCATCCGCGACTGGACCTAACGGTCAGGGGTCCCTTTACCTTTACCCTTTAACAGGGCTGGCAAAGGAGAAGAGGGGGCCTGCCTGAGAGATCCTGGAGAACCACTTCCAGCCAAAGTAGACTATAGTGCTATTTTTCAGCCTGAACTCACAGGAACTCAGTTCCGGCACTGCCATTAAGAGAACAAGGGAGGCGTTCATGGTGAGTTCTGGCACTTCCTTTTCTAGACAAATAGCACCGGTAGACTAGAAGATCAATGGTCTGACTCAGTACAAGGTGGTTTCATATGCTAATTAAATTTCACTGATGAGGTTATATCATCATAGCCACAACAAAAACAACAACACTTTAAGTAAAAAATAAATGCAGGGAGCAGGGCTTTAGAGATGAAGGGCTTAGACTCCTCAGAATGGTAATGTGGGTTCCTTTTTTCCACTCACTCAGCATATTTGCATGATGCGTAGGAGGGGACAGCAAGAGGGTCCCCCTCTGGAGGCAGCACCAGGTAATTATCTTGCTCATCATTCCCAGTCCCTCCATCTGAGATGGAATATCCCTGGTATTTGAGAGAATAATGATATAGCTGTAAAGAGTGTGTCTGCATTCTCCTGGGTATGTTCAGCAACCAGTAAAAACCACCACCACCAAACCCATTCCAATTATAGAGGAAAGAGCTAACAGTCATAGAAACATCAGTGAATTCACTTGCCGGATGAACCTCATCTGAGCATCAGATCTGTACTTTCCCCCTCCTCCTCCTCCTCCTCCTCCTCCTGTCAAAGAGCCCAGGAGTAGACAAGGCAGATGAAGTCGAGGGTGATAATGACAGACTAGATAACTAAAAGGTTTGGTGCAGGATAGGGTAGGGGTGGGAGGATGAAAATGGGAGCCTTTAAGGAAGTGTGGTAGAACTTTAAAACCACACCACTTCCTTGTGCTCAGCTCTAGTAGACATCAGGGGAAGACAGCTGTTTTATGCTGAAATCGTGTCTGGGAAAAGAATCATCACCAGACATTGTGTAGGGGTGGAGGTGGGGGCAGGATGAGGAAAAGCTAACAAATACTCCCTAGGAAGCTGAGGCACATTTCCAGGTCCTGTAGGCATCCTTTCTGCTTTGCTGATGTGAGCTGTGAATCCACCAGCCAGTGGGCAGTTGCAGCCCCAAGGACTTCTTATTAATAGCTCCCCATGCCTCATTCCCCACCCTGTTCCTGTCTGCCCAGAGATGTACAGTAGCAGTGAAAGGCAGTAACTCCTCCAGCTTCTCGGAGTGAATCAGTCACAGTGAGGTGCTGCTGACAAGTGTTTGACAAGCCTTTGTGGTGAGGAAATTGAGGAGGAGGGGGAGGGGGAGGAGGAGGAGGAGGAGGAGGAGGAAGCGAAAGAAGAGGAGAGTTAAAATTTGTGCAAGTACAAGCCTCAGATCCCATACTTTAAACACAGGGTGCTGGGATTTATTTATTTTATTTTTCTCCCACATGCCAGCTCATCATCATTGATTCATACACCAGAGTGTCTGGCTTTCAGAAGCAGCTGTAAAGTAAGGAAGTTTCTGTGTCTCTGCTCAATGGTTAGTACTGACTTTTGAAATGAAGAGAATATGTTTCTATGATAATATTATGGAATGACAACCTACATCCTTAAAAATAAGAGGTTCCTCCAGCTCTGTTGTTCCTTTGGGTTTCTTGGTTGTTTCTACATCTCTGAAAACTAAAGAAACTTCAGACGGCTGAGTTTCCTCAAGTTAGGCATGCAGCAGACCTCAGGGGGGGGGGGAAGTGTGATACAAGGATGGACATTGCTACAGGTACTGCTTCTGACAGTAGATGGCTGTGCAGATGTTGTCTGTTCTTTGCCAGGCTGTGCTACCAACACAGATTACAGGAAGCTGCTGTATGGTCAGTCAGACCATTGGTCTATGTAGTTTAGTAATGTATAAGTCAGAATAGCCAATATGATACGTTCCCATCCAACAATGGCAGACCTTGATGCCTCAAATTTCAGTGGCGCCCTATGAGATGCCAAAATACAATGCCTCCACCTCTCGTCTTCTGTTGGATTTCATAGTTGTGGCACCCCCTGCAGGACCCCAGAAGTTCCTTGCCCAGTGCAACCACATCAAGTGTTCTCTTCTAGATCTGCCTTTGCCTCCAGATGTTCCTGGATTCCAACTCCCATCAGCCACAGCCAGCATGGCCAATGGTCAACGATGATGGGAGTTTTAGTCCATTAACATTTGGAGGGCACTATACTGGCCTTCTCTGTTCTAAAGTGCCTGAAATGATTCTCCAGGGTTACAGACAGGCTTATTTTCCACCCTTGACCAGAGATGCCAGAAACTCAGCCAGAGTCCTTTTGCATTCAAAGCACATACTCTGCCATTGAGTGTTCTTGCCTCTGAAAGGTCAACAAGAAATGAGCCTTCTACTCTTTATTATGTAAACATAATGTGTGGCAAATAGTAATATTGTAGTTCAGTCTAACCAGTAGACGTGCCATCTGAATCTTCTTCCTTACTCTGTTAATGTTGCTTAGTCGATTAGTCATGTCCGACTCTTCGTGACCCCATGGACCAGAGCACGCCAGGCACGCCTATCCTTCACTGCCTCTCGCAGTTTGGCCAAACTCATGTTAGTAGCTTCGAGAACACTGTCCAACCATCTCGTCCTCTGTCGTCCCCTTCTCCTTGTGCCCTCAATCTTACCCAACATCAAAGTTTTTTCCAGGAAGTCTTCTCTTCTCATGAGGTAGCCAAAGTATTGGAGCCTCAGCTTCAGAATATGCCCTTCCAGTGAGCACTCAGGGCTGATTTCCTTCATAATGGATAGGTTTGATTTTTTTGCAGTCCACGAGACCGTCAAGAGTCTCCTCCAGCACCACAATTCAAAAGCATCAATTCTCCGGCGATCAGCCTTCTTTGTTAAAACATTGCAGTAAATTAACAGTCCTGCTCAACATGAATTTATTCATATTCCTACTTGTCCTCTAACTCAGTTATACTGTATACAAAATGCACAAAACCCTTAATCAAAATGAGTTTAATACATTTCAGAAAAACATACTTTCTCTCTACTCCACCTCCTTGCCTCTTCTCAACTCCCCTTCCCAACATTGCAATAGTCTTCACAATGACATGCTATTTTCCTGCACAGAATTGCATATCCAAACTTCAGTTTTTAAAGTTTTCAGTTAGCTTAATGTACCTTCTTGTAGCCGTTCAGTGTAACAATGTGAAAAAATCCACCTCTTTTTTATCATGTTGGTGGGTAATAACCAATGTTGCGCCTCATCTGTACCTGTACCGTGCCTGGAAAGCATCGGTTAAAGACATTTTCTGCTTTTCTGGTGCTTTTTAGGCATGGGTCTAAGCAGTGTCCGTTAAACGACCGGGGACCCTGTGTGATCGCCACAGTAAGCCTCACTGAATTAAATGTGCTTGAGTAGACATGGTTAAGACTGCAACCTATCTACTTACCTAAGATATGTCAAGTATCCTAAAATATAGAAAATATTTTCTGAAAAATATTTGCAGATTGATATTCCGGATGCTAGAAATGCGAGCTAAAACAAGTTTGGGCTGTCAAGGGGATCACATCTATTTATTCTGGCTTACTTTAGGACCTTCTCCCCACCACATTCCAATTAGTGCTTTGTAAATATGCTTGTGTTTTATGTTAGCACAATATACATTAGTAAGACACATTTCTTTTCTCTTTACTGAAGGTCTTATATGGTACGAGGACTGAAAAACATTTGACAAACATTGAAAACTGTGAGTGTTTTTTCCAGAAATATTGTGTCCTTAAATATTATAAAAGCAGAAAACACCAGTCTGACCTTCATTCTGAAATATATTATCCTTATTGTATAGTCTAATCTATTTGCCTGAGTGGGGCTATGGTATCCAGAGCCGTCTTAAGGGGATCTGCCGCCCTGGCGCGGCTATCCCTCCGGCGCCCCCGCCATGCCGCCTCTCCGCCGCCTCCCTCCCGCGCTTGCCGCCCCTTGGGAGGGGGGTGGGCGAGCGGGGGATGAGGGGCGTGGCGCTGGAGCGGCGCGGGGCTCTGCGCACCCTTCCAGCGCTTCCGGGACGGGAGGCGAGGGCGGCCGGCTCGCGCTCCCGCGCGCATCCGGATGGCGCGGCGCAGCCGGGCGGGAGGCTGGGCAGCTTGTGCTCCATTGGGTGGGCGGCCGGCTGCGCCGTGCCACCCGGCTGCGCACAGGAGTGCGAGCCGGCCGCCCTCGCCTCCCGTCCCGGAAGCGCTGGAAGGGCGCGCAGAGCTGTGCTCCTGTGCTCTGCTGGGCAGCCAGAGGGCGTGGCGTGGCCGGCCAGCTCCCTTGCCGGGAGTCAGAGGGCGCTGCCGGCAGGCGCTGCCAGCGGGGCTGGAGGACGGAGGCGCCCTCCAGGCCATTGCGCCCTGGCGCGCCGCGCCACCAGCCCCAATGGATGAGACGGCTCTGATGGTATCATTTGTGACTTAATGTGCACATGAACCCCACACATCTGGCTGATCAAATACTAAGGCTGCACAATTAAACTGAAGCTGGCTTTCACAGGAAACATATACCACCACTTTAAAAAAATATATCAAGACTTTTTGCAGTAAAGAAAGTGACAGGAAAATACACAGAAATGTCTGGGATATCAGTTGCTTGATGCAATGTCTACAAAGCCCATGCAGACAAAGCTCTGTGGATGAGAGCTCCATAAACATAATAAGAGGCCTGCTGGATGAGGTCAAGCATGCTGTTCTCACAGCAGGCTGCCCATGAAAAGCTGGCAAGCAGGACCGGAGCACAACAGCAATCTCCCCACATGTGATTCCCACTGCAACTGGTCTTCAGAGGCATGCTGCCTCTGGTACGCAAGCACTGGATTCTACAGGCTGCTGTTATGACGCATACTCCTCAGTGCCCCAAAGGGTTCTCTTCCTGAGCATGGCCTCACCTGGGAGGAAACCATTAAAGCTCTCTTAGCTCATACAGAGGTGAAAAGAGACCTCCCTAATTATGGCCATCTAATCCTTTGCGATTCAGAGGTTTCTCTAAACTGCTCCACAACACTCTTACTCATCTGAATCAGTCAGTGCAGGGTGATCATTAGGTGTACCAGGAAACAAAGCTTTCTTCTCTGTATGCAATTGTAACTAAGTTGAGCTTGCTTTGTGCAAAATTGTGTTTAAGTTATGCCACAGCACTTGGGAAGTTGGAACTTCTTTCTATACTACAAAGGCTGAGCATTCTTCCACTGCCCTGGCCAAGACAACAGCCTTGTCCAGAGTGCGAATCACAGACCCTTCAAGTGTCCCTATATTCCAGGGCCGTTCCTAATTTAGAGAAGCCATCCCAGTTTCTGATTTGATCCCAAAATGTCCCACATTTCCTTAGGATGTCCCTATTTTCATTGGATAAATGTTGGAGGGTGTGGAGTCATCTCACCCAGGGGCCGCCTGAAGGCAATCCTATATAGGGAAGGTGTTTTTTTAATGTTTACTGTTTTGTTATGTTTTTATATATGTTGCAAGCTGCCTAGAGTGCCTGGGGCAACCCAGTAAGGTAGAATTAGTAAAATTATCATTATGGAATGGGGCACCCCTATTTTCAATGGAAAAATGTTGGAGATTATGAAATCATAAAATAGATTCTGAGTTAATCCCAGATAGATGGCTCCCAGTTCCATCTACCTGAGATTCAAGAGTAGTCAATGTGATGCTGCTGTACTACAGCTCCCATCAACCATGACCACTGGCCGTGCCTGTGTTCTCTCTTCCATTTGGCCAACCAAATTCTCTTGGGAAACTTGCAAAGGAGGCTTGATTGAATTGTTGCCTGTTGTTCACTCTTGTACAAAGAGGTATTCCGCTGTTGAACATGGATATTCCATCCCCGAGTTTTGTTACCCTACAAATGCAGCTTCATAACCAGTAACTGTGAATTGACCTGCTTTCTATGAATGCACATAACCCTTTTATATTCCACATTGTGCATCAAATCCACGTGCATAGATGTCTCCACAGGTCCATCTCTTTTGCCAGCTACAAACACATACTGACCACAGGGCTGCAGAAAATCCATGCAAGTCTTATAAATAAAGACCCATGCATTCCCTGCCCCACCCCTGTAATCAGTCTATGTGCTGGTACCTTTCGCTTTGACGACCTTGTTTTACTGCATCTATGTTAGGAACCTTTTCCTTAGCATTTTAATATTGGATATAAATAGAGTGAGAACACGTTATGCAGGAGGGAAGGGGAGAGCAGGAGACATGAATGGTGACCTGTACTATGATGGTGACTCCACATAAGAAGAAGCTCCAAAGGAGGTTTTGTTTTTGTATTTTGGTTGTAGTGTAGTGTATTGTGATAGTGTTTTGTTTTGTGTTTTGTATGTTTATCTTTTTTTGTATTTTTTAAAAATTAATAAATTCTTATAAAAAAGAAGCTCCAAAGGAGAATGTTCTGCCTCAGTAAGTATCTTGTGCTTCTCTTGCTTTATCTGCTTGAGTTCATTAATATATTGCTGCTCTCTCTTCCAGGCCCCTCATTCTCCACCACTTCCTCTCTTGCCTCCCCTGATTTTCCCAGCCTGAGGCAGGAATTTCTATAAGAGTGGATTGTTCTCTCTCTTTTTTTCTTGGGGAGGGGGGGTGTCCGTCACAGGAAGAGGAGAAAGAAGTGGGCAGGAAAACAAAGAAGAATGGGGTGAAGTTTCTTGAAGTGGGAAATTTGGCAGTAGTGCCCTGCAAGAAAGGTTCACAGACATCTCCCATTTGTCTCTTGGTGACCTAAAAAAAAAGGCAAAAGCAGAATCCCATGAGCCATACACTTTCTTCAGAGCTTCCTGTTCCTTCCTTATGGTCTCTCTCTCCCCCCCCCCACCTCTCTCTTCCTCTCCCCCTGCTGCCCCTCCTTTCCACTTTTTCACACTACTTCTCCAAGTCATCTCAGGCAAACCCAGAAGAACAAAAAGCAAAGCAAGTGTTCTTCCCAGCTGTTGGGAGTAATCAGAACTGTCAGAGACCCACTTTATGACTGCCATAGCAGGCAGAACAAAACATCTTCTGTCTTCCCTCTTCCCTAGGAGTGCCCCCCTGATCAATTCTCCGAAGCATATCCCTCTGCATACACCCTGCTGAAGGCCAGAAAACCAGCTGCTCTTCACAGCTGGATTTAGTAAGCTGAACCGTGTCAGCTCTTTAGTGTTCAGTAGCACAGACATTTTTTTCCGCCCACCTGGGGCCTGACATTGTTTACTTAGCTGCAGAGTGTCTGACAACGTGCTCTGCATAGACTATTAAGCCATTGTAGAAAGTGTGTTGACTGGTACCTTTTGATTTCAAGTACATGACATTTTACAGAGGGTAGGGAAGAAGAATCAGCCAACAATCTGCAGCCAACATTGCAGGTTTATGCCATAAAGAACTTGGAGTCAGTATGAATTGAATGGATAATGTGCACACAAGCTAGCCGCGGTGCACATCTGTCTGGCATTGTGGAAAATGTCACCTATTGAGAGGGTGAGTGGGGAATTGTGTACTTTATCTACTCCATCTACATAACCTCAAGTCATAATTTGAGGATGTGTTACATAGTTTGCCAGCACATGTCACAGTTTCTAAGTGGAGAATGTACATATTGACCAGGCAATGCGTTAAATACTTTGCAACCAATTCTGTGTTCTGCATATTCACCAACATCAGTTGAGGACTGGGTACATTGACCAAGCGATATGCAAACTCTCCTGCTGGTGCAGTTCTCCATGACAGTGTAATAAATGTGCACAAAGTATTTTTAGGTGTATATTCCTTCCATTCATATTAAATAAAACCTATATACTATAAGTAATACGAATAGCCACTCATGCTCAAAGTAGCCTGGCAGTAATCTGCACTTGAAACAAAAGCCCACATATTTTTCAGTTTCACATCTATTAGAAATGCACATTTTGACCAGCTAATTGGTTTTGAATGTACTAAATTTGTATTAGTGCTTAAATATATCAGAATCCAGCAGATGAAAACCTGGATGTGATGACAAAGATGGCACTGCAAAACAGAAGTACAGGTTCAGATTTTGTCATTCATCTGCCTTCCAGGTCCCTTCCTCTTCCCTAGCACCCCCACTGATGCAATTCAAACTCCTCCTTTTATTTGGGTTTTGAAGCAATGTGGATTTAGCATTTATTTATTCTCTCTCTTTTTTGAAAATATGGTACAATAAAATACAGAACAGGAGATGGGGATATGAAACTATAAGAAAAGAAACACACACACACACACACACATTTAATGTAAGGTATCTGCCTATTTTTAAGATTTCCTTCCCAATTCCTGTGGTATAGACAGACATGTTCCTACAGACATAACACTAAGATTTGTTTTCTTTTTCAAAATGAGTTGTGAGATAAATAGAACATTATATTATTTACAAGAAACTGCCTGCCTGGGCCAGCCTTATCATCGTCCTTCACGAATGCAGCTTTGGCACTCAGCAACCTGCTGTTACTCTTTGAGAAGAGCCTTTGAAGATAAAATTGCTCTTCTCCATGGAGACCTGGATGTTGCTCTGACTGCAAATCCAGCTGAGGTGCCCAGTGGTACATCCAGTTCTCATTTGTGGCATCAGTTGATGCACCCTGATGATGTGGACAAGGTGCTTGTAGGAATGAGGCTGACCATGTTCCATCCAGACCATTGCCCTTCTTGGCTGATTGCTAGAGGGGTGTGTGTGTTCATTGGATGGGTCCAAGGTGTGGTGAATGCATCTCTATATAGGGTAGTGGTGCCTGCTGCCCATCCTGGAAATGTGCATGTGCATTCAATAGTTTTAGACAACTATCATCCTGTCATTAATACCCACTTTTCGAGCAACATAATTGAGATGGTTGTGGCAGCACAACTGAAAGTATTGTTGGAGGCTATTGATTATCTAGACCAGGTGTGGTGAACCTTTGGCCCTCCAGATATACTGAACTACAGTTCCCACCAGACCCATTAGCCAATGGCCAGGGATGATGGGAGCTGTAATTCAGCAACGTCTGGAAAATCAAAAGTTTCCCAATGCTGATCTGGACCCATTTCAGTCAAGGTTCTGATCTGATGGTTTTGGCTATCATGGTGGATGACCTTTCTCAAGAGAGGGATAGATGGAACATGGCCGTGTTATTCTGATGCAATCTCTCAGTAGTTTTTTTTTTTTAATATATATATACCATTAAGCACTGTCTCATTTTGGACTGACTGCAAGATAAAAATTGCAACCAGTGTTCCTCAGCGGTTCTCTTCCTACCTGCAGGGTTGGTTTCAGAGAGTAGCATTAGAGGACTGCCTGTTGGCCCCACCACAGCTATGCTTTGTGGGTCCCAAAGGGTATCATCTTGCCCCCATACCGTTTAACTATATGAAGCTGTTAGGTCTCAGCATTAGTATGCTGATGACATCCGGTTCTGTTTCTCTGTGACATATGAATCAGGTGAGATTGTCCAAGCCGAGCCAGTGTCTGTAAAATTCAAGATAGGTTTTTGTGAAGCGCCCACACAGTTTGCACATATATCAGGCCGCAGACAAGGGAGGAAAATTCATCATTGCTGGTAATGGAAAATGGAATTTCTCTCCTAATCTTAATATATACTCTATGAATAGCAGAGCAGCTCTGTTTGGAAGCTGGAAAAGCCAGAGCAAAATGGCCCCATCATTTTGATACAGATAGAAAACAAAATGGGATGCTGCAATTGCAATCCCCCGTTACTTGTGTGCCCTCATTTGATTCACTCAGATGACTCAACCCCACCTCCTCAGCTATATTCATAGTCCTCATTTGGAAAATTTAATTTACTCATGTCTCAGAGCAAGCTGGTGGATGTGATAGAGCACAAATGTCAAGAGAACTGAAATGCATGAGGCTGGTGGTAATGCCTCCCCCCACCCAAATTCCTACTTCCCCATATTCATGGCAAATGCTTTTTCTTGTAACAGTAAGAATGAGGTGGCATCACTTACCATCATCAATGCATAAAAGAAGGGGCATAAGAAAGGAGAACTGTTGAACCTAATTCGTCCTTGGTGCAACTGTATTCCTTATCTTTCTGCTACAGCATAATATGAACCAAGACATCTGCACACCAAATCTTGATTTCAGCAATAATTGCAACAGGTGGTCTTAAGCAAGCTGTTACTTCCTGATCTCAGACCCATCTCTGCAAAACAAAAATAATACTCATAGCTTACAGGATGGTTGCATGGTTGAGTATTTGTGAAATGCTTTGAACACCCCAGATCAGGAGTTGCCAAGCTTTTTTGGGCTAGTGGGCACATCTGAAATTTTGAGAAACATCATCTACTTCAGCCACTGCCATGCTCAGTCACAGAGATGGAAGAGTGCATATCCAGCCTTGTGGGCATGTTTAAAAGGGCATGTTCAATACAGGAGAGGCCAAGCCTGTGCAAACAGAAACTGAGCAGGAAGAGTAAGCAGTCTATTTGTGCATTGTGGGTTTTTTGAGGGGGTATTAACCACAGAGACCTTTCTCAAAGACCATAGGATGTACTGGCATACTGGGTGACACCAGCCCTAGATCACTGTGGCCTAAACTATAATAATTAATATAATAATAATTTATTATTTATACCCCGCCCATCTGGCCGGGTCTCCCCAGCCACTCTGGGCGGCCTCCAACAAATACCAAAATACAATACAGAGTCACAAATTAAAAACTTCCCTAAACAGGGCTGCCTTTAGGTATTTTCTGAATGTCAGGTACAGTAGTTGTTTATTCCCTTGACTTCTGACGGGAGGGCGTTCCACAGGGCGGGCGCCACTACCGAGAAGGCCCTCTGCCTGGTTCCCTGTAGTTTTGCTTCTCGCAGTGAGGGAACCGACAGAAGGCCCTCGGCGCTGGATCTCAGTGTCCGGGCTGAATGATGGGGGTGGAGACGCTCCTTCAGGTATACAGGACCGAGGCCGTTTAGGGCTTTAAAGGTCAACACCAACACTTTGAATTGTGCTCGGAAACGTACTGGGAGCCAATGCAGATCTCTCAGGACCGGTGTTATGTGGTCCCGGCGGCCACTCCCAGTCACCAGTCTAGCTGCCGCATTCTGGATTAATTGCAGTTTCCGGGTCACCTTCAAAGGTAGCCCCACGTAGAGCGCATTGCAGTAGTCCAAGCGGGAGATAACCAGAGCATGCACCACTCTGGCAAGACAGTCTGCGGGCAGGTAGGGTCTCAGCCTGCGTACCAGATGGAGCTGGTAGACAGCCGCCCTGGACACAGAATTAACCTGCGCTTCCATGGACAGCTGTGAGTCCAAAATGACTCCCAGGCTGCGCACCTGGTCCTTCAGGGGCACAGTTACCCCATTCAGGACCAGGGAGTCCCCCACACCCGCCCGCCTCCTGTCCCCCAAAAACAGTACTTCTGTCTTGTCAGGATTCAACCTCAATCTGTTAGCCGCCATCCATCCTCTAAAACATATACAGTGGTACCTCAGGTTACAGACACTTCAGGTTACAGATGCTTCAGGTTACAGACTCCACTAACCCAGAAATAGTACCTCGGATTAAGAACTTTGCTTCAGGTTAAGAACGGACCTTCGGAACGAATTAAGTTCTTAACCCGAGGTACCATTGTACATTTGTTTGATTAGCATACCTAATTCTGTGTTGGATTTAGACCTACATAAATGATTAGTAGTATTATGCTAGGGAACTAGCAGATACAGTTGTGCCTTGGTTCTCGAACAGAATGCGTTCCAGGAGTCCGTTCGACTCCTGGAACCATTAGAAAACCAAGGCGCGGCTTCCGATTGGCTACAGGAGCATCCTGCAGCCAATCAGAAGCCGCGGAAGCCATGCTGGATGTTCGGCTTCTGAAAAACGTTCAAAAAGTGGAACACTCACTTCCAGGTTTCAATTGTTTCGGAGCAGATTTGTTTGGGAGCCAAGACGCTTGAGATCCAAGGTTCGACTGTACTTAAAATGCCAAGGCCCAATATAATGTAAGAAATGCAGTGTTCTATACATGAGGGTCCTGCTTTATGAACACTTGCTCTGCAAATATTCAGTTACCCAAACATGAGTCATTAGTACCCAAACCTCACTTACACACACTGCAGATTCAGATATTGGAACAGTAAGCATTTTTTTACTTCCTTGTTGGCTGAGGAACAGAGTGGGAGTGACTGAACAAATCAAGAGGACATTTTGGGGGGTTTTTTTGTTTCCACCCCCACTTTTTATGGTTGAGAATGCATTAGAAATTTCCCCATAGGAATCAATGGAAATTGCAGACACCTTATGCAAACACTTGCCTAATGAACAATTTCCAGGAAACACATTTGTGTTCATAAAGTGGGGCCTGCGTGTATTTGATTTATCCAACGTGGAAGCCCTGTGCATTACAGAAGGGCTTCTAAAGAGCACACTCGTATTTACATGGGTACTGAATACTTGAACCTCATCAAAATCCTATGGTGAGCCATATTTTATAGAATGCTCACCAGGGCATGGTTCCATTTGAGGGCATATGTAGGCATAAATAAATACATTCAATAAACTGCTTTGAAACCTATTTTTTATTGGCTTGATCATCCTAACTAGCTCTCCTTCAGAAAGTAGCTGCTGTAGTTTTGAGGGTATTGAGAGTTTGTTAAGCAGTTTCCTACTCTCTTCGCAGAACAGCAGCAATCAAAGTCGTTGGTGTAAAAGCCATGATAGTTACATGCATTTGAAACTAGGTTGTGAATGTTTTAATTAGGTAGAGCTTTTAAAATGGTGTGTGCTCCCATACATGCACGCACAGGACAGGCCTCCCCACACCCACATGGCATAGTAATATCTCTATAGAGCTTCAAGGGTTCTGTATTTTAGCTGACATTTAGTTTTCCTTTCTACGAATTGCATCTTGAACCTTGCAGATAATATTTTCACATGTTGTCTGACTTGGTGCATATAATCCATGGAACAAAAAGTTTCAAATTCTGTTATTTTTTTACATTTTTTTATTTTTTTTTAAAAAAAAGTTCTCAAATTCACATTCACAAGTTTTCCAGGCAATTATTGCCATTTCTCACATTTAGAAAAAAAATGTGACTGAACAAAGCAACAGCAGCACATTGAGCCACCTGTAGACATACAAGCTAGACACACAGATCCCCTGGAAAAAAGGACCCCAGTTGGCTTGGAAATAATGTTATTCCACAGCCAGAAATGTGTTATGGAAGAGATCAATCAATACAGGGAAAAGCAAGCCACATGACGTTCAACAAGACCACGTAATATATAAATGGATAACACTTCAATGGGGAGATGCATTGTTTGCAAGCTGCCCCCTTCCAACTTTCTTTTAAAATCTTAAAATGCAGTAAATCTAATTGCAACGAAAAGAGAAATAAATTTTCATTGGATAAGCATTTAAAAATTCTCAAGCATTCCTTTACATAACCAACTGTAGAACTGCCTGCTCTTTTAAAATTCCTTCTTTGCTGCTCCTTATGGAGTGCGTACTGTTAGAAGAGGAGGCAGTCATCTCTCAACAGAGGTCCAGGTCTGGAGTGGGGTGGGGTGACAATAGGGCCTGTGAACAACCTGTGCAGCTCCACCCATTTATTTTTTGCAGCCTGTTAGCTCAGCAGTATGTCCTACACATGGCTGTTTGTGATTTGGCCATTTGCATCAAGGCGAAATAAAGCTGTAGAACACAGGTTCTGCATTGCAGAACCCTACTTGAACTTTCAACCATGGGATTTCAGGAACAGATTAGCCAGTGTGGAAAATGTGTAGCCTTCCTGATGTTGCGTGACTATAACTTTCATCACCTCTGATTTGGCCATGCTGTCTGAAGCTCATGCCAATCCAGATGTCCAACAACACCTGGAAGGTCAGCAATTCTCTCACACACACACCCCACCGAGTAACAGTACATCTGTGCACACCATCAGCCTGAATTTGACTATACTTCACACAAAGGGTAGGTGGCAGCATGGCAAATATATGCCACACACAGTTCTACTGGTACCACTTGGGAATATGTGTTGCTACATCCAGTTACAGAGTTGGTAGGGTTCTACTACAGTGTTGGATGATTCAGGGCTGAAATAGAACATAGCAGATGTCCCCAGTGGAACAGGGGAAACCTCTTGTGTTTTGATAGGACCATGGTGTTTTAAGAATGAAACATCCCCTAGAAATAAGGCATCTCTGGAAACACAAGCTGGATTCAACTGGATGAGAAAGAGTGGAACCCCTATGATGTTGCAGCCTTGGGATGTGCACAAGTTCCTCTTGGCAAGACTACCTCGTTTTGTTATCCAGACTAGAAACTGACAAGCACCCAAGGCCTCTGGGGAAGGATAAACCTGACCCCAGTTGTACAGCAGTAAGCAATGGTCACTGGATGTAGGAAGAAAGAATTCTTCTGCTCCTTCTAAACCCACTTGCAGCCTTATGGTGTAGTACATATTAAAAACACACAAAACAGGAAAAAGCAAACATTCAAGTTTCTGCCATCACCGAAATGTCAGTGTTTGCTTCTTTTGTAAATTGTGCTTTTCATTACAGCTCTGCTTTCCTGACACAGCTGTTTATTGCTTACACTTTTAAAACAAGGCTATAATTAAAAGAGAGGGAGGGAGACAGCAACGGAGAAGCAATCAGACCAGACTGACTTTATGCAGCGTTCTCTCTACCCCAGCGTAGTCTGGAAGTATAGTAGTGGGTGCACAAACAGTCCAGAATTTATTTTAAAAAAAACCTTAAACAGTGCACAACTTTTCTTTTTCAAAAAACATTCATTCTTTTGAAAGCCTGATCTAGCCAGTGTCCATACACTTATGTTCTCAGCCATAATGAAGGGCATCTACTTCTGGGAAGAGGAAGAATTATCTTCTAGTTCAAAGCACAAGTCTAGGACAATTTGAGCTATAGCAGGAGTTGGCTAGACTCAGCACAAGTTAACAACCTGAAACGGCGTAGCTATCCCCCAAACTTAAATGCACTGAACAAAGACTCCATCTCAATGTAAAATGACTTTCCCCCCCTTCCTGGTGTAGACAGCCCCTCAAGTGTCCAGTTCCAGGTGAAATTCATGAGGTCCTCTGTATTGCATGTAGGTGAAATGTATCATTATACTGTAGTCTCTGGGGGGCTCATGGGACTGTATTGTCTCTTGTTCCCAGGAGGGTCCAGCAGGATGAAGACGCAGCAATATTTAGCTGGTGGACAGGTGAGTGAATGGGCACGGAATTCAAAACTGAGGTAGGAAAAGCAAAACAGGAGCCTTCGAAGCTTTTGCCCAAAGCCAGCTCTTCAGTGAAGAAAGACACAGCATCCCTTTTGCAAGAGGCAACAGGAGGGCTGGGAGCCGAGGACAATATTTCTGACTCATACTGTAGCAGCTGGCCCATGAAGCCAAAGTTTGGTGAGATCAGACTCCTACGTTGCTTGATGTAATCAAAAGCCTCCTCCAGGCGGAACTTTCTCATTTTCATCAGATACGCCATACAGATAGTGGGAGAGCGGGAAATTCCAGCTTCACAATGCACCAAGATCTTACCCCCTGCCCGCCTGGTGCAATCTAAAGAAAAAGAACAGATGAGGGTGGTGATGAATACGTTAGCTGTCACTATAAGTGGATGCCCACAATGGCGGCACAAGATTCTGCAAACAATTGTCCAAAAGGTGTAGTGGGCTGACAGAAGGTGTTTCACAAATGGAATTAATGTCAGGATGCCAGAGAAGAAATTTCCACTTTATTCACTAACAGTGGCTTAAACCAGGGGTCCCCAAACTAAGGCCCGGGGGCCGGATGCAGCCCAATCACCTTCTAAATGCGGCCCGCGGACGGCCCGGGAATCAGCGTGTTTTTACATGAGTAGAATGTGCCCTTTTATTTAAAATGCATCCCTGGGTTATTTGTGGGGCATAGGAATTAGTTCATATTTTTTTTCAAAATATAGTACGGCCCCCCACAAGGTCTGAGGGACAGTGGACCGGCCCCCTGCTGAAAAAGTTTGCTGACCCCTGGCTTAAGCATTTAACGCATTCGTTCAAATAACAAAACTTAATAGCTATACGAAAGATTAATCAAGTCTGGATAAAGTTAAGAGGTTTGCCTTCCCCTCATCTAGCCGAACTATGGCAACAGATGTGTAATAAGGCAAATACTACAATGCCACAAAAGAATTGAATTCATGGTTAGGTTCTTTTCGAAAGTAGCACAGACCTTGCGGCAAAAGGTGTGGGCTTGCTGCATGTTCCCTCCCATCTAATGAGGAGATGTGCCTATTTTTCCATTGGGTAAGAGCATGAAATGTACTGCTTCTGTCCCCACCTTTTGTGGGCCCTTTTGGTAGACACTCAGCATGCATTTTGAGCAGGGATGTAAAGTCCCTGGGTTCCTGGGGTTTCTACCACAAAATGCACAATAAAGTGGCCTAACATCTCTAATTATAACCCTTGATAAGTGGCACTTGGATTTAAGTCAGGCTATAAATGGCTGAGGCAGAACCACCATTTTACGCAATGGGAGGCCCCCAAGTTACTCACACAATTCAATTATTGTTATAAGATTAAAAAGAAAATTCTGAAAATAAGCTCCTTGTGCAAAATGTGTTGATTAAAAATAGAACTTGCCCTGTTTGGCTGGCATGAGAAATATATTACCCACATTTCATCTTACTGCATTCTGCTCTGGGTCACATCCTCAAAGGCATGCCGTAACAATTGAAGTATCCATCTATCTTAACATTTCTTGAATCCTCAAACTTCTCATCTTCAATATGGAGTTACTGTTTCATATACCGGTATTTTAATATTTTAATGCTTGTTAATGCAATAATGTGTCCTAAACTGCTTCCTGCTACCAAGCTTAGGTTACAGTACTGTATTAACAGACATTAAAATAATAGTACTTGCACTAAATGTAAAGCACTTAACATTTTCAGTAATTCTCACAACAACACTATAAGGTAGGTCAGCTTTGTTAAACCCATACTGAAGTTGGAGGACAGAGACAGTGGCTAGTTTTAGGAACAAAATTTGAACCAAGGACTTCCTGGTTTACGGCTCCTTGCCATTCTGCTCAACTCCTTGCTTCACCACCTGCTATGCAGCCTCACTTACAGTACGCTTGCATGTTTGTCGGCTGAGAGATGCATCTAGCCCACAGAGGCCTATGCCACAGTAGTTCTTCTGTAGTTTATAATTCACCTTTCCTCAATTAGCTCAAGGTGGGTAGCAAAATGAGTAACACAGTGAAATCAATTTCTTCTTCTTTTTAAAGCCTCCCCCCTATATATATGGGGCTACTGGTCAGGGATGATGGGAATTGTAGTCCAAAAACAGCTGGAGACCAAAGTTTAGGAAACCCTGCTCTACAGCCATTTATCATTCAAAGCTTCCCTGAAATGAAATATTTTAACCACCCTACAGAAGGGGTAGAAAGCGGATGCACCTCCTGGTAAGTGAGGGAGCTGCGAAGCCTGATCACAGGCTCTGGAAGAGCTTTTTCCTTAGCCCCAACAAAACACATTTCTGGACATGCGGTTTGGTCTCTGACGGTGGCCTCCATAGAGGCCACTATTAACTTCAACAGAGAAAGACACCTACCAATAAATTCTATTGCTTCCTGGAAGTGTGAGCTGATGTCTGCTGTGTGATTGTCTTCCACCGGAATCCATTTATAGCAGTATTGATCTGTAAAGGGCTCGGAGCTCTTCCTGGAGACGTTCAGGAGTGCCGTGATGTTCAGATTGGCTAGGGACTCGCACTTGGAAGCATGGTAGGCACTGCCAAGGTACAGGAAAGGAAGGATCTCCACTGGGCCACCCTGGAAGGCAAGGAATCACATATAATTATAGGCTCTCGTTTGCTGTTTGCTGTTTTTTCTTCCACACACAGAGAGACACAGTAGAAGACAGACAGCAGGGGCTGAGCTTTGGACAATTTTAGGGTGTTTTCCAGACATCACTGAGATCAGAGCTGTAGCACCCAGACAGGAAGTACTTTGCAAGAGATGCAGTTTGTGCTGCGGGGGTAGAATTACTGTTGTGGTCTTGGCACAATGAGAGCTTTGCCAGTCCTCCTACTTCCATACCGGCTGGGACTGCAACAAGGACTGTCCCTTAAGACCTGTGGGTTGTGAGCAATGCAGAGACTCTGATAGGGAGTCCTGGTCAACCACTTACCCACCCATATAGGCTAATATGGTAGCTCACCAGCAAACCACTGTAACAGAAGACTCCTTACGAAAAATCAGCGGATTTGGTTTTTCTCATTCACATTTGCTGTGTGTGCTATCACGAGCAATTCCACTCATGCGTTTCCTTATGCCTCCCTTCCCCCCCGAAGCACACACCAAAAGGATTTTTACTTCCCCCTCCCGTCACCATGATGAAAAAAATGTAGCGGCAAGTTTTTTTTTTCACAGCATCATACAAAAAATGTAGACACAAAGCCTGTTCAGTGCCTCTTGATGGAGCCTGGTAGGCACGATGTACTTTAACCAGAAGCTTCAAAGATATCTTGACAATGCTATGCACTGTGTGCATTTGTTTTAAAGTATAGTTTGAAAGAAAAACATGAACACGTTACTGGGTTAGCATGACACTCTTTTCATGCATGCCTAATTAATAATTGCAGGATGGCAGCTGGCATGTGCCTCCTGACTTCAAGTTGTCTTCGCCTCCCAAATCAGCATCAGCATGGGGCCCTCAGCCCTACAAAACGCTCTCCCCTGCTGCTCTCAGCCACTCAGGTCTTCTCCCCCTTTGTGGATGGAAGGCAATGAACAAGAAAAGAAGCTACCGGTACATGCTAGAAAACGTCACAGCATTATATTTAGTGCCCAGAAAACCAAGCCAAGGTGCCATTCATCTTTCATAAGGTGTTGGAAGACCTCTTTAATATATCACCTTTGGGAATACAAAGTATGCCATGCGAAACAGATCCCATGTGGTTCTAGTTATAGGTAGGTAGCAGTGTTGGTCTGCCATAGTCGAAGCAAAATAATAATAAAAAATCCTTCCAGTAGCACCTTAGAGACCAACTAAGTTTGTTCTTGGTATGAGCTTTCATGTGCATGCACACTTCTTCAGATACACTGAAACAGAAGTCACTGGACCCTTATATATAGTGAGAGGGTGGGGAGGCGTATTACTCAGAAGGGTGGTGGGAATGGGTGATTGGCTGATAACTACTGAAAGGAATTTTTTTATTTAGATCCCATGTGGATGAGTGGTTACTGGGAAGTCCTGGGTTCAAATCCACTCGGCCTTGAGGTGACCACTCTCAGCCACACAACCCCAAAGGGACGGTGTGGAAATAAAATGGGGAGGAAAAACTGTTATAAGAGTTCCTTGGAAGAGATGTGCAATAGAAATGTAAATACTACTATTAAGTTCTGCAGAGTCTCCCACTCTTGACTTTTTTCCACTACAAAAATATAATACTAAGGTAAAAATATTTTCCATTCCTAGTCTTTTAAAAGAAAATATTTTACCATTTAGAGATGAGAAGGGGAAGCACAGGCCCCAGCAACAGGTACAGGTGGTGGGAGGGAATATTGAAGGAGCACATTGTGTGTTAAAAAAAAAAACTTCCAATAAATAGAAGAGCTGGCTTACAATGGGAGGGAGAGGTAAGGTGATAAATCCCCACTCAGCTTGAAAGGTTGCTGGGTGAACCCTTGGCCATATGCAGTCTCTCAAGCTAAACTACCTTACAGGACTTGAGAGGGAGTGAAGCATGTATAGCTCCTTGAAGGTGTCACTATACAGCTCTTAAGAGTTACAAACTCTTTACATATCAGGGAAGAAGAGGAGTGGGGGAAATGGGTGGCTTTGACGGCATCTATCTCCCTTCGTTTTAAGGCCACTTTTCTTCAAAAGTGCATCACACTCAGACTTCTTATTTGAAACATGACAAATATGCACGCCGAGTCCTTTTGTCACATTGCCAGACATGAATAAAAGAGTGAACTAGTCAGCTACGAACAGGATGATGACAGGAAGAGCCCCCGAGGAGCCAGAGCGTGGGTGGGATTAGTCATATCTTCCCCTCAACACACCTGATCGTATGCTGGTTTGTGGTGGATGCACGGCTTCTCATAGAGGCTGCTGGTGCTTCTCTCCGTTTCAGGTCTCTCTTGGGATATGGGTTTTACATCTATGCAAAACTCAGGATACTGCAAATAAAAGGTTTCGTAGCCTCCTGAGGAGAAAGAAGCAAACAAAGAAATGTCAATTAACAGGGTTCAGAAGTGGGGGGGGAATAGTTTAATTGTTCCTGATCGTCAATTAATTTGAGGCTGTGATAGTTCTCAGTGCATGATGAACATTTTAAAAATAAGTGGGGAAGTTTTTCCTACCACAGCTAAACAGGGTTCAAAATCAGTAGGGCGCCAGGCGCTTTGTGCCTAAAGATTCTCCATCTGCGAGCACCTCAAAAAGCCTGGGTGCCATTTTTTGCATCTGGCTGACACTCAAGGATTACTGAAATGTATGTGCTTTGAAGCCTCAAAATATATGTTCAGGAGTTTAACAATAAAGAGTACACTGTTTTGAAAACTGATGTACAGTACCAATACAGTGGTACCTCCGGTTGCGGACGGGATCCGTTCTGGAGGTCCAGCCACATCCTGAGGAATTCACAACCGGAGGACCGCTTCTGCACATGTGCACGCTGTGGTTTAGCGCTTCTGCGCATGCGACAAAACCTGGAAAAATACTTCTGGGTTTGCTGTGTTCGCATCCTGAAGTTTACGTATCCAGAAGGATACATAAGCGGAGGTACGACTATTTTTATTGTAAATACCAAATTAAACATGTATTAACAATTTCTGCTAAAAACGTGGGATTAACAATGTGTCACTTACGTGAATTGCGTGTTAATTCATGCTCATCAAAATTATAAATAAAAAGTGTTGCTGACACACACACCCTCCCGTGGCGACTAGACATTCTGTTTTGGCGCCCACAACCCAGGTGGCATTTGGCTCCTAGCTTTTCTATCCCATTTTCTAACGCTGCAGCTAAATAGCCACAATTAAAAGAAAAACAGTATGGTAGTTAAAGGTTAGTGATAGAGATTGTGATTCTGTTTCAAAGATTAAGACTAACACCAGCTACATTTACTTCTGCAACATTATTATCATACAGCTTCATGTTTGTATCCATTTGAGGAAGGACATGTTCCGAGAGGCTGTTCTGTACTGATTAATAACTTCCATTCTGTTGTGTTATGGTAAATGAAATGGATCCATTAAGAGCCATAAAACTTAATTAAATCCTATGATAGGCTCAGACAACAAAACAGCCCCAGATGAGTGCTTTTTTTTTTACTGTTAGATAAATTAGTTAAGTTCTCTGTGCAATTAGTGAAAATGAGCGTATCTGGATGAAATTGTGAAGCATGCAAATCAGCTGCACCTTGAGCAAACCTGTGCTTCCAAACACAAGTTATACTACGTGTATTTCTATGTCTTTTTTCAGGTCTCTGAAAGGATATGTTTACTTGGGAAACGAAACTCGTAACTTGTTTCAGTGAATAACTGTCATGGAAAGTGCTGTACTGTACTGCTATATCTTCTCAAAGATAAATTGCAGCAATGGATAAATTGATGTTCTGAAACTCTACCTAAGGATTCACACCTAGGATCTTACAAGCCAACATTTTAAACCCTTCTCTCTTAAGATTTCTATTCTGCTACATATTCTATGGCATGGGTAGGCAAACTAAGGCCCAGGGGCTGGATCTGGCCCAATCGCCTTCTAAATCCGGCCCACAGACGGTCCAGGAATCAGCGTGTTTTTACATGAGTAAAATGTGTCCTTTTATTTAAAATGCATCTCTGGGTTATTTGTGGTGCATAGGAATTCATTCATTTCCCCCCCAAAAATATAGTCTGGCCCCCCACAAGGTCTGAGGGACAGTGGACCAGCCCCCTGCTGAAAAAGTTTGCAGACCCCTGTATCTATGTCCTTGAGTAGCTGTGTGCTGAAACAATCTTAGCAGGGTATTGACAGTGAGGAAATACAGAACTAAGGAACCAGTCCAAAGTCAGTGGAAGTGTGGGCTTCAATAGATTCCATGGAGCCTCTTTTACAGATTCATTTAATCCAGCCAGAATGCAGAAGCTTAATTATCCTGCATTTAAAATTCCAGTTTACCCTTGTTAAAAGCTACTAGATAAGCCATAAAAACAGTAACAGAGAATGTGTCCCCTTATCAACTAAAGTTCTGAATATTTTTTTTAAAAAAGATTACATTGATCTATCACATATTTGCTGCATGGAAAAAAAATTATCCTTATCACTCAGCAGAATGGGAGAAGACACAACTATTCTGGAACAACAGCTCATTTCAGAGTACAGTACTTTGGTCACCTCAACAGGGCTCTCTATGGGTTTTCAAGAAGGCCATGAAAACTGTTATTGTTAGGAGCCAGCTTTTCTCCTCGACCTTGTATACTGATATTTCATTCCACATCCTCTTTCTATGCCTCATGACAGTTTATAAATAGGGATTTTATATGGTGAGCTTTCCTCAATTTTATGCCCATGGATTCACAAACCAAGGGAACCAGCCAGACTTGATTTCTCTTGGGTGGCTGGTGCCTTTGCTCAGGAGGCTAATAGTAAACCAGGAGCCTTTGGGGATCAGGAGATTTGCAGGCAGTTCTTAAAGTGAGTCACCTTTTCAAGTCCTCCAGCTCTCTCTCACACAACAGACACACACTTCTGCTCCCCCACTAGCTGAACTCTGTTGCTATTATTTCTGCTAATGCTACATTACTCATCTTGTGAGAGGGGTAGGCTTCATTTTCATCACAAATGATTAAAATCCTATGCGTAACAAAGTGGCAGAAGAATCCAGCATTATTTTTATTTTTATTGACATTTACGGCTGCAGCCTCTCTCATGAAAAATGACTGCTTATTTTATTGGGGAGGGGGGAAGAGGCCACACTAGATCCTTTGAGGATGCTCCCTGCCCAAGCCTATCACAAATTTAAACATTGCCACATATAAGTGCAGATGAAATACAATGAATTAACGAGGGCTGGAAGTTTATATAAAAGGGGGGGGGTGATGCTGAAAAGGATTGTGTTATTCCGCAGTAAAAACAATTCCCTGAAGAGGCTGCGTTTATGGCGGCTGACAAGAGTTCTGACTCACACCTTTATCTCACTAGGACTGCCTAAGTCCAACCCCAATCGGAAAACTTCATTCCATTCAACCGTGAATTTTCTCTCTCATGTCACAGTTCAGACAAAACCCTTGGGATAAACCCCGGGACTCTTCTGTTACTTCATAGTGAACATTCAAACGGAACTAAAAATATAGCAAGAGTCTCAAGAGCTTGTGACTCACAGAGAATTCGCCAATTTAGCCAGCTTCTGGAAGATGGAAACCTGTGGCAACAACAGAGTGTTCTATTTAAGGATGTGCAACTTAAGATTGCATTCAGGCTACAGGCTCCCTTTTTAAAAAGATAGTTTCCTACTGTGGCAGCACACTCTTAAGTGCTCTTCATTTTCGGTTTATAAAATCACTTGCTTTGGGAAGGAAATTTTGGCTGCGTACACGCCATACCTTTAAAGTATATTCAATGCATATTCTTGACCTCAGAATTCTGGGCACTGTAGTTCCCAGCAACCCTTTTAACCAGCTACTGTGCACATAATTATTTTTTTGGGGGGGGATGCTTTAAAGGTATGGGGTCCACAGGTCCACATAGATGGCCTAGAATAAAAGGCTCAAATAGCGAGCTCTTTAAATGTGGATTGGAAGAATTCAAAGCAAATAGCCACACAGAATGTCATAACAGTATGCCTAAGGACTGGATGGCAGGAAGTCTTGGGGGGGGAGGACATGGGACTTTGATATGATTGGCATCCAGAAGAATTTAATATTGTGCTAAAGTGTTGTAGGCAAAGCCACTGAATAACCCAAAGCTGAACCAAGTTGTGAACACTGTCTTAAAATAAAAAAAGGTTTCTTATCTTGCCATATGTAGGGGGTGGTGGTGGTGAAGAGAGCTGCAGCCAAGCTTCAGGTTGGCAATAAGGAACTTTGGAAGGGAAGTGTTATTAGCAGCTTCACCTCATGAAGTTTGTGGTGCAAAGGTTACTCCTTGAAAGAAAGTGGTACCGCTACCACATTCCTCCACCCCATACCTGCTTAGCTCCATAGATAGGGGCCACAAGACTTCCACAATCTTTCTGTACATCTACGTTCTTTATATATAGGGGTAAGGGCAAAGAATGTGAATTAGGCACACACTGTACGCAGAAAGTTTGCTTCATGCTCAGTGATGAAAGTGGACTTTGCCATTTACACACAAGGAGGATCGAACCTGCAGGCAGCCTGCATAAAAACATGCAGCACCTTTCACAGGCCCAGTTCCCATATTTACTCTCGGTCCTATTCTGCTACATACAAAGAGGCAATTGTTTGCTTTTCCCACCCTCACAATTTAGGTGGAAAAGAGGTTGGCATCTATGACCGTTGGCATCTGCCTGTCTTGGGAGACACTGGAAGAGTGCGCATCGGCATCTATATTTCGTTTTAATTTCGTAATTTACAGGAAACTGCCCTTTAGAGGGCACTGCTGAGTTTTTACACTGCTGAACTCCTTTTTATTAAGAGAGCAGGGGCATTATTACTTACTGTATTATAAACCTTGGTTTCCACCTCCAACCCATCCCATGGTTTAGTATACAGCATTTCCGATAAATTTACTCAAAGATTACAGTATTACTGAGCAGGCCAGGAACACTTTAATAGTGTCCAGCATTTTGGAGTTTGGGATACTTGCCCGTGTCCACAGGGGTAATTTATTCTACAACTCTGAACCCCCCCCCCCAATCTCACATTTCTCTTTAGATGAACGTTTGATATTTTAACCCAGTGCGGATACCGACCGTAATTAGTCACGCATGTTTCCCTTCACGAGACAACTGAACATCATTTCAATGCACCTATTAAATTTTAAGCTGTTTTATTTTCACCACCAGCCGATTTATCTCTTGTCCGTTGATGGGGAAAACTTTGGGGAGAAGGGGGGAGGGAGACTATGGAAAGGGGGAAATACAAACCATTTCTCTGTCTATATCCACCCAGAAGCAGTAATCCTCAAATCATGATTCCCTACGCCTTGGCACTCTCCAAGACACACGTTTCTTTAGGCGAGGACCCCACCGCCTCTCTCGAGATTGCAAACGCTTTGCAGCCCGGCATTACTTATCCAACATCAGCGCCCCCTCCTCAAACACTAACCGGGGGGGGGGTGTCTCCAGATTCCTGGCATCGGGTGCTGAAGGGACGGGCTGATTCACGTGAAACACTGAAATCTATTAATGTATTGAATTCGCGTTAAATTAAGGAAACAGGCGAGGCGAGCCTAGCAGGACCAGACTTCGGTCGGCGGACGTCCTAACCAAAAGCGCGAGGAGGCAGAGCAACAGAAGGCGGCTACACCTCGGTGGCTTCCCGATCGCTCCTCTCTTTCCGACCCCGAGATCTCGCCTTCTAGGGCAGGCACAGGGGTCCGGCTCCTTAGCCGTCGTGCAGGCGAGGGAAATTACTCGCAGAACTCTTTGGCCGGGAGAAGAGGCTCCCGCCAAACTCCGCCACTAAAACCACCCTCCAAAGCCAAGGGGGGAACTGTGGCCCCCGCGGCTCCCTGTCCTCGCCTCTGCCCCGCAGGCCGCCCCTCACCTCTCAGGAAGCAGACCCTCGCTCCGGTCTCCGGCAGGCTGGCCAGCAGCGTGTTCAGCACGATCTGCGCCGTGCTCTCCTTCTTCAGCTTCCGCCAGTGCCGGGTGTTTTGATCCAGGACGACTACGGCCGTCAGCAGCCGCCGGGAAGGCACCGCATCGTCCCCTTCCCTTTCCTCCTCCTCCTCCTCCTCCGGGCAAGCCCCAGGCAGGAGCAGCCGCCCTCGGGCCGCTTCGTCGGGCACCACGAAGTGTAAGGGCACGGGCCGCCCGTGGGCGCGGCGGATCACCACCGAGTTGAGGTTCACGTTGAGCGATCCGCGGAGGCAGGAGGCCGAGTAGGAGAGGTACGGTCTGCAATCCAAGACCAGGCAGCCGGCGGGCTCCTTCCGCAGAAGCTGCTTGAGCTGCCGGGAGTCAAGAGCGGTTACCTTCATCGTCGCCTTCTGCCCCCTATAGTTCCCTTCCCTCGGGGAGGCTCGGGAAGGTAGCGCAGTCAGGCAGCGATTAAACTAAATGGGTCTGGAAACAGGCACCCCGCCTCTCTTTTTTTGCTTTTAAAACGGAGCCGGAGGGGCTGCCAACCCGTTTCCTTTTATTGCCCCTCCTGGCTGCGGCTGCGGCGCGCCCCTCCCAGCCTTTGCATTTCCCTTCGCGTAACTCCGGTCAGGGGATTCCGCTTACAAGAAGAGGCAATTTATCTGAATGAAACGCCGGAGCCGCGCGGCGCTGTCCATATAAGGCGACTGACGTCACAGAAACGTTCCCAAGCTGGCACGCCTCTTCTTGCTAAGCCGTGCCCGCTCGTGGGGAGAGAGAGAGAAAGAGGTAGAGGAGATTCCCTCCCCCAGGAAGAGGGAACGCAGAGGCGATGCTCAGTAAAGCGTTAGTCAGATTTCTTGAAGGAAAGGAAGTTGAAGAACGCCTCAGAAATTCTCTAGTCATCAGAAAGCCCTTCTCACACTCACACTCACTCAATCATCACTTGCTTCCGTCGGCTTACTAAGAGAGGGAAGGAAGTGTGATGGTGGCGGTGATGATGGTGGTAGAAATGGAAGTGGTGAAGCGCGGGCAGTAAGACGTGGCGCCCGGGGGAGTTGCGGTGGGCAGGCCCTTAAGCTGCCCAGTGCAGGCTGCAGTTATTTAAAATAGCTAAAAGTGGGGATGCAAAGAAATGAAAAACAGCCCCTGTTGAATTTTTGTCTGTCGCACAGCTGTTAAATGGACAGCTGATATATAGGCATGTGCAAAGGGCCTAGCATAGATTTTAGGGAGGGCTGGTTTTAGCACGCTTCTTCCTGTACAAGACACCATTTTAGCAGGGCAGGTTCCAGAGGGAGCACAGTTTTCTTTGCTCCAGGAGTAGGGTAGATGTGTGGTGGTATGCTGTTCTTGACAGAAACTACTTTATTTATTTATTTATTTATTTGAAAGTATCCCTTTGAAAACAGGAGTAAGTTCACATGTGAAACATTTTATGTGAAAAGGGAAGAAGTAAACTGTCTTAATCACTGTAGTATACAGTTTAGCAATGACTTGAGGATGGTTTTATTACGTATGTGTTGTTTACACATTGCTTCATCCAGGCTTGTAAAGAATGTACCATTTTGATTTCATGCAAACCATAGAGGCAACTGCTACTGTACTTTCTCATGCACTGATCTCAACTAGTCTGCAGGGCAGACTACTGGAGTCAGGAGACCAGGATGATCATGTTAGGTGGAAGGTACCTGTGTATTTTTAAATCCTTTGATTATCCTTTGATTATCCCTTGGCAGTCTTCTCCCACTTCTCTTAATGTGGATTACCACCATTCACAAGTTCTGCCTTCCTCAACTGAAAAATCACTGCACCTTTCCAATTAGTACAGGAAAACATATTACCTCACCGGCCTGCCTATTCCTGGTGCTGGCCTGCAAACAGATTCAGATGTAATACAGAGCGTAGCCATACTTCTCTGAATTACCTGCCCACCCATCCTTGTATCTGAGGCAAAAATTTACAGTAGTCAATTTCACTTCTGCAAGTCAAACTTGCTGTAATTTTCCCAGCTCTGTCCCCAACAGTATTTTTGTGAGAAAGAGAAGCCTTTAAGCATCTTTAACAATGACATCTACAGACAGCTTCATGAGAAGGAAGAGTCTGGGGGTAAGTTTCCTGACATTCCTCAGGCATCCTGTGTGTGTGGGTTTTCCATATGTGTTTGGTTGACCACTAGTTGATGAGAACAAGAGGCTAGATTAGACAGACCTTTGGTCTGATCCAGCAGGGCTGTTCCTATGCTCTTATGGGGGGGGGGAAATCAAAACTGTACTGTTCATTCCAGTGTATGGCTTTTTAAACAAAACACCTTAGAAAGGTGAGACAGCTAAGGGATAGGTTTCCAGTTTCACCAACATGGCAATAGAACAAATTGAGTCCCCACTGTGGTACAGTAGTTAGAATGTTAGATTAGAGCCTGGGAGACCAGGGTTCAAATCCCCAGGGCTCACTGAGTAACTTTGTACTAGTCACAGTCTCCTAGCCTAACCTATCTCACAAGATACTGTAGTTGTGAGAGTAAAACAAGGAGGAAAAGAATCATGTACTCTACCTTGAGCTCTTTGGAAGGAAAGGTGGGATATAAACGGTGTGTGTGTGAAGAATAAGCATACATCTCAGATGTATTTTCTTTTATTGGAGCAGCATGGGTGTAATATCATTGGGAAAGAAAAACCCACCACCCAGCATGTGTGATAGCTTCAGTCATTTTTGTTGCTGTGTGTGCTGCATTTACAGTTCATAAAAATATACGAGGAGAAATCCCAGTGCATTACAAGGCATTGGGAAGAAGAGTCAGAACTTGAGAAAGACACTCACTACAAATACATTTGAATACAGAAAGCAAGGAGATTTAAAAAAATAAAATGATGCTTTCTGACCCCTTTGGCTCCCATCCTTCATAATTGATCAGCCTCCTGCACTTAAGGAAAAACCTGAACTGTGCATCCCCTCTATGAGGCCAGCAAGTGCTTCTGCTTATAGCTCAGCACTTCCATAGTGGGAAGGTGAAAATACTGTATACTCTATCCAAATAGGGACAACAACTCTATGGTGGTAGCAGTGGAGAACTAAGAATGAACTTGAGACAGAAAGCATGTGCTCACAAGTGACACAAAAATGCAAAAAGATTGAAATATGGTTATAAAACCATCTTCCCCTAGGTCAGTGGAGCTAAATTTTCTCTCTCTCCGTAGACCACTTGAAAACTGCAGAAGGTCTTGGCAGACCAATTAATGGTTGTCCTGCCTGTTGTAGCAATTGTACTTCCATAGAATTCAAATTGTAATGCAATAAAATACATTAAAAATAATTGAGGAACATTCAATCACAAATCCACAGACGTGTCATGGACCACCTGAATGAAGCTCATGGACCACTGGTGCATAGCTGTCAACTATAGTACTGATAGGGGATTTTCCCGCAAAAAAGGGAAGGTTGACAGCTATGCACTGGTGGCCCATGGACCACAGTTTGGGAACTCCTATCTGTCTTTTGCAGAATGACACAGGCTCAAATGTGCTTTTTAAGTGGCATGTGTGGCTTTGGTCATAGTTTATAAAGAAGAACGTTGGGCAAAGCCCTCTAAAAGAAGTACCTCCCTTCCCCACTTCTTTTCCTTTCCTTGTTCTTTCACTTTTCTCATTTCCTGTATGGCAGCCCAGGGAGGTCTTATGTGGATGTCAGCCTGAGTGAGCCCTGACACACAGGATGCCTGAGGAATGTCAGGAAACTTACCCCCAGACTCTTCCTTCTCATGAAGCTTTCTATAGATGTCATTGTTACAGATGCTTAAAGGCTTCTCTTTCTCACAAAAATACTGCTGGGAAAATTACAGCGAGTTTGACTTTCATTAAAGATTCCTCCCTTATCATATATCAACAGCCCCTGGAGTAATATGTGAAACAGAGGGAGGAAAGCCAAGGGGAAATCACTCTTCCGATTCAATTTTAGGCAGTCTCTGCTGGTTGCCTTAGCAAGGAAGGGAATACATTTAAGATGGCAACAGGGCCACCATTTACCATCTTTTCCTTCCACATGTAGAGATCCAGGTTTCCTCAGAAGTATGGGCCTATCACAGGCAAGTGTGCATAGGTTATAACCTAAATTTCCTTTCCTATATATTTCATTTAGGTTATATACTGTAAAGAGCTTTTTCTATACAGAGTCAGATCAAGGATACACCCAGCCCAGTAGCGGCTAAAGGTCTCACACAAAAAAGTGTTCCTTGGCTCTCTTATCCGAGATCCTGTTAACTCGAAATGCCAAGGTTTGCATCTGGGACCTTACTTACAACACCAACACTGGGCAACATTCGCCTAATATTTGTTGTGTCTAGTTAAGTGTCAAGTGCAACCTGATCATTTTCTAAAGTTCTCTGTGAGCCACACCCTGGTCTTTTACTCTTTTGCCCAAGGGTAGGGAACATGTAGCCTTCTGCGTGCTGCTGGACTCCAGTTCCCATCAGCCCCAGCTAGTATGGCTAATGATAAGGGATGATGGAGTTGGGAGGGCGACATCTGGAGGACAATAGGTTCCCCACCTCTGATTTAGCCAGTGCTTTAATGAAACCCATAACACTATTCCATTATTACCAATGTGCATTTCCCCCCTTAAAGATCTATCTTCTGAAGTCACAGGGTTCTTACAAGTTTATATACAATATTAGTCTCCCTTCAAGTGAGATAACCTTTCTAAGAAACTATGGCAGGAATAACAAACATGGAAACCTATACGTTGTTGTCATGTCTCATCTCTTGGGGTAGTGGTGGACTTTTTTTTTTTTTTTTTTAAACAGAATTTATTGACATTTTCACAAAATAACACAAACCCAACCCCCACACCTACAAATATCAAAACAAATACAAATACACATAATGTCAGGATTCTTCTTCTTATCTGTATACCTTACTAAAAAAAAAATTTCTAGTTCCAAATCTTGACGTTTGACTTCCCCCGCCTATACACCTTCGGTTTTAAAACAGTACACTATTTCCTTAACAACTTTTCTCTATAAAGATTAACTTTACTTAAAAAAGAAAAAACACCTTTGTCTTAATCTTTGGGGACAGGGTTTAGCGTGTGGGCTCACTATTTCTGCTCAACCCCTCCCTTGGGTGGGCGGGGTTTGCCACATCGCACTTGGCTCCTGGGACCGGGGAGCCACCCACCTTGTTACAGGGAGGCCATTGCCCTGCCCCCATCTCAGCAGGCCTATGGGCGGCCAGCTGGGGGGTGGGGCCAGGACCAGCAAAGGGCCGATGCTCTTCAGCCCAGGCTCACCCGCCCAACCCTCCCTACATATAACATGGTCTTCTTTTGCAGGCTAACCTCTTGCTTCCTAGGTCAGCGGGCGCTGCTAAGGTCGTAAGATGGTTGTAAGATGGTTGCTGTATTCAGAACCAGGAAGGAATTTTCCTGCATTGGCAGGTTTCGCCTTCCCCATAGCATTTCATCACAACTTTGGCGGTTTTAGGCCTTGGTTGGTATTGTATAGTCTATCTGTGAGTCGGGGGCAGCATATTGATGCACCCCCATTGCGGTGGCGTTTGTAGGGCCCGTTAAAGGGTTGATTGCGGGAGTCACTGGCCCTACAGCGGCAGCATATACCAGTAGATCAAACTCCCGGCTAGGTGAAGTGGAAGGGCATGCTGGATAAGTTCATGCTTTCCAGTCCCCTCCCACAACACTTGATTGCCCTGCACATCCTCAGCCCCTGTCGGGCATGAGAGGGATACCTTCCAAGGCCTAAGCCAAGGTTCCTACACCTGAAAATAAATAAAGTTGTGGCCTAATTTAAACCCATACATTGTTGTCATGTCTCATCTCTTGGGGTTGTGGTGGGCTACAGGGACAGGGTTTAGCGTGTGGGCTGGCAATATTAGTCTTCCTTCAAGTGAGGTAACCTTTCTAAGAAACTATGGCAGGAATAACAAAAATAGTGCCCTTCAGATGTTTTGGACTATAACTCACATCATTCCTGATCATTGGCCATCATGGCTGGGGCTGATGGGAGTTGTTTTCCATAATCTTCAGAGGGATCCATGTTGGCTATTCTTGTACGATGGACTATACACTATAGGCTGTGTAACAGCTGTAATCCATGTACCGTAACTGCTTGGTGACCTACCCCTATTTCATCAGGGGCAGAGCTCACAGCTACCATAGAGAGCCACTAGAATGGCTTTTAATAGATGATCATAAGATGAGTGAGGAATCATTCTGTCATTAGAGAAGGATGCTTTGGGACTGAGCCCATCAGCTCCCATCTGAAAACCCAGTATCAATATTTAACCTTTGCTACTGTAAAACCCAGTTCCTATGGGTGCCTACACCAGCGGGGTAAACAACAAAAACACCCTGTTCTCATGAAAGCATTTTATTACATTTTCTAGAAAGCCTGGGGTTAAGCCAACACATAGGGGCATTAAGGAATGAGGGTCATAACAGATGCTTCCCCTTTGTCATGACTCATCTGCGCTTGTGTTTCACTTCTAGCAGGTTGCTAAACTGAGAAGTGAAAAGGGAGGTGCTTTTTCTTTTTTAAGGGAAATGCTGTGTAAGAAAAATACCCCAGCTTAGGTAGGAAATCCCCCTTCTTTCTCCTGTCAAACAATATCTCCTCCTTCTTCCCCATTTTTCTGCCGTGGGATTTCTCCCCATGACCGGGCTCCTGGTGATTTTGACACCTGTAAATGGAGAAGAATGTCAGTATCTCTGGCTTTTCCAGTCCCGGGGCTGTGACAGAAGGAGAAGGGGCCCCTGTAAAATTATCACAAACAGCTGAACCTTGTCCCACAATGAATCAAGTCATTCAGTTGAGATGGATGTGGGCTTTGGTCACTTGCACGGGCTGCTGGATGACTATGTGTAAATACGATTCATTTATGTAGAATTCTAGCCAGCTTGGGGGCTAGTAATATTGCACTACACATCACATCTATGCATACAGTTTAAACTCAACAAAGCATGAATTATAAAGAAGCTTAATCCTGAGCATAACTCTTTAAAGCAAGTCCTGTCCAGACTCTTAACACCTGCAAATAAGGCTTCCTACATATCCCCCAATAGCAGCCATATTAAGCCCTATGTGTCATGATGGGCCAGGAGTCAGCTTCACCTGCTGAACAGCAGCCTGAAGGGGTGGAAGGTGGAGTGACTCCACCTGAAGCTGATCAGCCTTCAAGGACACAGAGGAAAAGGTGCCGATGAGAACCAGCTGGCTTCAGCCTTCCTAAGCATAGCTTCCAGCAGCAGTCAGATGCTGATAAGAACTCTTGTTCTTCGCCCTATCCTGCTGCTTCATGCTTGTCTTGACCCTTGATCCCTGACCCTATGATCATTGGTTTCCCTGACCCCTGGACTGTCGGACCACATGGATTGCTGCTCCCCTGATCCTAGGACTGAACCTGACATTGGATGCTGACTCTATGTCCAGGTAAGTACACCTCGGAGACTATTCTGGTTGGCTGGCCTCCTACTCCATTGAGCTCTGCACATAGCTGCTCAGCAATGAAGCTACGATACTATGATTGTTAAGGGAGGACCTGGTGGTGCTGCCTGCCTGCCGTTGATATGTGACAGGGCCTTCTCGGTGGTGGTTCCCCATTTGTTGAAATGCATTCCCTTTTGATGTGAGTCTGTCTCCACAATACTGTTCAGGGTAGTTGTAAAACTTTCTTGTTTACCTAGGCATTTGATGGCTGGAAAATACGTTTTCTGGTAATCTAGATAATGATTAGCTATGAAGGGACGTGACTGCTTTTAGATGTAGCTAATTATCTTTAGGTGTGTGTGTGTGTGTGTGTGTGTATATATATATAGTTGCATTATTTTAACTTCTATTATGTCTACTGTCCTGAGCTCTATTGAGAGGAAGGGTAGGATATATATTTAAATAATAATAGTAGTAGTAACAATCTACACAGTAAAGGTTTTCTGTTGCCGGACAAAGAACATTGCCTTTCCATGCTCTTGCTGCCCTGATTTGGTGTGTGTATACGTTAGTCAACAGGGCATTCTTGGTAAACTTAAAATATGCCATCTATGCAGGTGGTTTGGTAACACCAGGGTTATCTTGCAGGTCTTATCACCTGGTGCCTTGAGGGTCATGTATGTGTATGAGATCTACCTTCCTTTAAAGGTAAAGGGACCCCTGACCATTAGGTCCAGTCGTGTCCGATTCTGGGGTTGCGGCGCTCATCTCACGTTACTGGCTGAGGGCCATGTGGCCAGCATGACAAAGCTGCTTCTGGCGAACCAGAGCAGTGCATGGAAATGCCGTTTACCTTCCCGCTGGAGCGGTACCTATTTATCTACTTGCACTTTGACGTGCTTTCGAACTGCTAGGTGGGCAGGAGCTGGGACCGAGCAATGGGAGCTCACCCCATTGCGGGGATTCGCACTGCTGACCTTCTGATCAGCAAGCCCTAGGCTCAGTGGTTTAACCCCACAGCGCCACCCACGTCCCTTTACAGGTCCCTTTTACCTTCCTTTACAGACTTAATAATACAGGCAGCCTTTGTTTTGCATGGGGGTTATGTTCTGGACTCTGTGGGTTAGTGAAGCATATGTAAGCCCACTGTGCCTCTGCCCCTTTTCATTGTCTTTATGATGTTTTGGTGTTACTTCTGGGTTCGGCGCTGTGTGTGCGTGCACGCGTGCAGTTGCACGTCATTTGGATGCACCTAAGTTGGTCTTTGCCTGTATAATATTCTAAAGCAACATCAAATAGTTATCCAACACATGAAAATCTCCTAAATGCAACACGCATCTTAACAGCAGAAGAAGGTACCAGTATGTCATCTGAGCAGTACCGGAACATTACCTTATTTTGGATGCTCACTCTCTCTTTCCAGCAAACCTTGACACACAGCATAGAAAATTGGAATTGCTAGCTCTGCCCTGGAGCTTCTTCAGAGAAAGAAAACCCACACACTTATTTCTACGTTCAGGCAAGCATTAATCCAATGCCAGGAGGACAATATCCTATTCCCAAGTACAGTACTGGAAAGGGCAGTAGTCTTGCTGAAGGGAAACGAAGGGGAGAGATGTGAGTCAGTTCTAGAGGAGTTCAAAGGTCTGCAAGATCAGAGCACATTGCTGTGTCAGATGAGTGAATGTGCTTTATTTCGTGGGACTGCGTGACTTTTTCTGTGCCTGGCTGTATGCTGCTTCTGTTCTTGCCAGAAGGAAGAAACAGAATAGACTGCAGTGCAATCAATTGACCTATGTAGGGGAAAGGACAAAATTCACAAGAATTTTGTTGGGTATGAATTGGGATGTGAAACTGTGTCCCTCTGCACATAGGAGCATCCTTTATGGCTGGAGATAACAGGAAAAAGGTTTTGTTAGTTCCACTTTAGTGATGCCCCTTATGTTTGCCCCCTTTGCTTTTGCCTACAGCAGCAAATTGATTTTATGGCAACAGCAGAACACTACGTACGCTGAAGGGTGGGGGAGAAAGAGAACTAGAGGAGTACGGGAGGAGGGAGGTTGCAGGGGGAACAGAGTCAGGGCCAACACCCGATGGGCATGGCCCCAGAAAAGCACCAGAGGCATATTTTTGTGAAATGTGGGACTGGAATGACACACCACTTGAAACATGAACAGATAAGGGGTCACTCCAACCTTCCTTCCCACCAGTGAAATCTCATGGGCTTCTCACTTGTATCTAATAATGGCACAGACACTATCCAATAGCTATGTTTGTCTCACAGGAAATGAAGAACAACAGTGTGCTCCTTGCATGACTAACGATCACCCTAAAGCAGTAGAAGGATTCCATTGCAGTGCATACGAGAGCCAGGATCTTCAACCAGATTTCCTGGCCCAGTAACACTCTTTTTAAAAACAATAGTTTTTGAAAGCAGAATTACTAGCTTCATGCACATAGGCCAGAGAACGTTAACTTTTTGATGATGAAGGAAGGTGCAGTAAACCTTAGAGTGAGTTCTGACAGGAAACTCCAATATAAGTTTCAGAAGAGCCCTCTTGGGTGAGGTCAAAGGCCTATCTAGTCCAACATCCTGTTTCCCATGGTAACCAGCTTAAGTGAAGCCTATCAGCAGGGCCTGAGGGAAAGAGCCCTCACCCACTGTTGTTTCCTCTAAAGACTGACATTAAGTGGCATGTCCCCTCTGTTGCTTACAGCTTTCATGACTAGTAGCCTTTGATAGCCTTTATCTTCCGCAATGAATGTATCTATTCCACCTTTGAAGCAATCTCAGTTGGTGGCTGTCACCACATCAAGGAGCACCACTTCTCATAGCTTAACTGCTATGCGCTGTTTGAAGAAAAACTTCCTTTTTGTCTTCCCCTGATATCGGGCATTGTCAGATGACAACAGATTCTCTAGCGTTATGAGAGATAGTGGGAGGGGAAGGACCCTTGTCTGTACCCAGCCCTATTCAGATTCACATTGTCCCAAGTCCTATTCAGGGATGAAAAGAATGCCCCAGGGGAACAGACGGTGCAGCAGGTGTGGGTGACCACACCCCACCAAGTCACCACCATATGCCCTGCCTCACCTGCTCTGACCTCTCTGCCATGAATGGGAAGGTCCCACTGCAGGGTGAATTCTAAACACACCCATCTAACTAAATGGGCTTTGAATCTGTTTTCTGATCTTGCTGGGCAATGTGGGAAGTGCAGGAATGTAAGGGTGCCACACACAGGGACATTGGGGCTGTGGCTAGGTTATGGCTCCAAATCCTCTCTCCAGTTTGTGTCCTCACCTCCTGTGTTCTTTTGATTACCTGAATAGGGCTTGAATTGACCGATTGGCAAACCGTTCACTGTAGAGAGACCGTGGGATGCAAGATAAAGCTGACTAGTTCAGGATGTACAAGTTGGCCCCTGCTATATTTTACAATAGTAAGCCCACAACATGATGTTGTTCGGGCAGCAGAGAAATGTATTCTTCCTGTTAAGGAAGGAACTGCTATTCCCAAGGTATTAGGGGGAAATAGAGTCAGTATCATAAGGGTGATTCATGGGTGAAGAAGAAAGGCAGGGGGATATTTCCAGGAGGATGTGGGGATAGGAGGACTTGAATTGAAGAAGGGTGCGGTGCCACTAAAGACAGGTGTGAAGTGGACTTAAATATCTTGCGCGGTGGCACTTCTGGAAGGAACTGACAAAGAAGCAGGGAAATTGCATGATAATACTAAGATAAGAATAGAATTTGGCAAGCATACTCCTTGTTCATAATAATTCACAAAGTACAAGCTATCAAAACCCGATAAATTCCTCAAAATGAATGTAGCTGTATAACTCATTGCCAAAAACCTCAGAATTTATAGGCCTTGCCCAATATAGTGCCAAAAGCATACTTTGCATTCCAATACAATAAGGTCACTTTGTTTAATTGCCCCACACAGGTATGAATCACAGAGAAACCAACCCTCTTTAAAAAAAAAAGAAAAAAAGAATTACCGGTAATAAAGTACTTGCTGACCTGAGGATCACCCTCTTATGCACAATTTTTTGATAAGAGAGGTTTATGGATTTTGCCATAATGTGTTGATAGTTTGTACTGAATTTACAAGTACAAAGATCTGCTATTGAGAGGGTTTACGAATCCCACCCATTATAAAATCAGGAGGTGCCAGAAGGGAAGGGGGTGTTGGAGTATTTGACCAAATTCCTTTTCTTCCCTGTCAGCATCTCATAAATATATGATGGGCAATAAGAGGCAGGTCTTGGGTCACCGCAGCTAATCACTCTCAAGGCTATGATGGGCTGATCCTGGATCACATTACAGTTACCGGTATTAGAAAATTTGTCCTATCATTTAAAAACATCCCTCATACATTGGGGATCTTCTACAAATCAAAAAAATGGTTTGAAATTTTAAAACCAGTTGATTTTGAGATTACACAAACATGCAGGTTTTGTGAAAAGAAACAAAACCCTGAAAGACTGTTTACATATTAATTAACCTCTTTTCTTTCTTTAGCTACCTATTAACCTCTTTTTAAAATTAAGCTTTAAGCTTTAACCCAAGGAAAGTGCACTGCAATTTAGTAAACTGTTCCTCAGTTATTTCAAGGCAAATACCGAAAGCTCTTCCATAGATCAGCCGGTAGCAGGAGATTGCTTTCGTATTTTGAATATTTTTGACGTTGCCCATTAAAGTTTGTAAAGCACAAATTGTAATGTTTCTCCCTGTAGCTAAGCTTGCTGTAAACATCTTTATCAGCAGGAACTCACTGTCATTTTGGAAACTTGTAGTGTTCTTCATGGTGATTTTATTTGCACTTTATTGCTACCTCTTTCACTCTTTAGCTAAAGGATGTGGAAATGAGGCATTTTAGAAGTGAGAACGTTCCCAGAGTGAGAACATTTGCTCTGTGACAATTATTCTTAAACTGTGGTCTTCAGTGCAATTTCAATTCATTCCCAAGACCACCACAAAAATAATATATGGCCATGTTTTTGGTGCAAATGTTGACAAACAGTGCTCTGAAACTCAGTCCCTTCTGTTCTGTGAAGCGACATCAGTGGATAGGTGCTGCCAGGTTTCCACATTTTCTCTGCCACTGAAATGCTTGCCTGAAGAGAAATATAATCGGTCTTTTCTGTGGAAGGTACAGCTGGCCCTGAAAAGAAGTGTATATGCAAATGTTAGGAGCACTGAACCACTACCTAACAGAGCTCTTTACCCTTTCACCCAACACTAGGGATTACCAACTTGCCCTCCCTTAGGTAAAGGTTAAAGTACCCCTGACCGTGAAGTCCAGTTGCGGACCACTCTGGTGTTGCGCACTCATCTCATTCTATAGGCTGAGGGAGCTGGCGTTTGTCCACAGACAGCTTCCGGGTCATGTGGCCAGCATGACTAAGCCGCTTCCTGCGAACCAGAGCAGCACACGGAAATGCTGTTTACCTTCCCGCCGGAGTGGTACCTATTTATCTACTTGCACTTTGATGTGCTTTCAAACTGCTAGGTGGGCAGCAGCTGGGACTGAACAACGGGAGCTCGAACTGCTGACCTTATGATTGGCAAGCCCTAGGCTCAGTGGTTTAGACCACAGCGCCACTTGCGTCCAATTACCAATTACCACTCTCCCATTGCCAGCCGATGGCATAAGTCTCATAGGGAGTTACGGCTACCTCAACGTCACTCCGTGGTAACACAGGGATGGAAATGAGGCCTAGCCTGTCTGCTTCTATCCCCTATTCACAGTGACTCTCCTGTAAAGCTCACTAGCACCACTGTTGGAGTGCAGAATGAATTGAGTTTCAATTCAGAAGGCTAACAAATGCCCTTTCTCCGTGGCAGCCCAAAGAAGAAAATTCCAGAAGGTGCTGGTTCTTAAAAAAATATTAAAAAGTGATTGTGAGATGAATGTTTGGTATGGGAGTCTCTTAAATAAATTGAGCAAAAAAGAAATTAATGAAAATAAAGCAGTTTGCGGGGGTGTGTGTGTGTGTTAAGAATTGCAGTATTCTAAGCAGCATGAAGCTGCTTAGAAAAGCTGGTGCTGATTGTGGATGGAAATGCAACTCTTCATCCACCAGTTAAAATGTCATCCTTCTCAACTGACTCTCTCAAAATCGTGGAAAGCAATGAATAATTTGAATTGCCATGTATAATTGGAAAAAAGCCCTTATATCATGCTACGAAAGCAATTCAAGCTATCAAGGTGCCTGGTGGGTGCAAGAAATACAGTGTGGGATGGAGATGTGAAGAAATTTTCCATGGCAAATGTTAAATCCTCTGTTCTCACATCCCCGCTGATTTGTGAGCTGCAAGTGTGCAGATTTCCTTTCCAGCAGCCCACGACTTTCTCTCGGAAACCAACCCAAGAATATGCCTGGATACTAGGAATGTTGTGTTCCCATGTAGAACTACAGACCTGGTACGGAGCAAATATCAGCGCCCTCTCTTTTCGAGTAAGAGCCTACATAAGGAAATAGGAGATTACAACAGAGGGGTGAGAGAATTAGGGAATGGAAACTTTGTTGTCAAGAAGCATGGTCTCCCCTGAAACAAATGTCACTCTGACATTCCGGGGTGTTGAGGAAACACACAAGCAATTTTTTTATTTCATTTTAACAAGTTGCACAAACCATTTTAAGCCAACATCCTTTGTAGCCCTTCAAAGCTGATGCCAGAATGGTTGTGTCATCCTTTATCACAGGGTACAATGTTATCTACTATGCTTATTCAGATGTGGGGTAGCCCTCCCAGCCTGAGACTGATGCAGTGTGTTTAGCTCAAGGAATTATTCGCAGAGGAAGTGCCAGATAGGTTTGATCTAGCAGACTCAATTAGCCAATGCTTTGCTCAGGAGTGCGTATGTAAAAACCTCCCAGGGGAAATGTTTCTTTCTTTAACATATTAATAGGACTTCCCCAGAGTTAAGAGCTCTAATGACAGCCTGGAGCTCATCTACATTAGATTGCTTGAAAAAACATTATGTGGGAGGAGGATTCTGTAGGGGTGAGAGTTCAGAAAATAGTAGGAGTGGTGGAAAATGTTCTTAAATGTTTTTTTTTTCCGGAGGGAGGAATTGGTTGGTTGCAGGAAACTTCCATTCAGATTTCCCAAGATTTAGACAAAAAGGAATAGCAGGGAACAAGCTGTATAAAAAGAGTACATTCCTTTGAATTGTATGAAGAACATACAGCACAGGCATACATCCAGCGGAGGAGATGCTTGTTCCATTCAAGCTAATCCTTCACTGCAGGCAGCCATGATGACTAATAGCTTGATCAAGAGCTACATCAGCACAATAAGTAACTCCTGGATCCAGATCTAAATCCTGCATCTGGCAAGCAAGGCCAACAGCTATCCAGCTCTACCTTGCTTGTCAGATGGACTGATAAGTGCTGTAAGAAGGAAAGGAACAGTTCTAATGCTCAAACAGCTTTTAGCATCCCATGTAAGGAACTGTCAACTGTGTCCCATGTGTCCACCACTGACTGCCGCACAGTCATCTCTTATGCAACACTGCAATACTGTGGTAGCCCAGAGACCTAGCCCTGACCTTATAACTTCCCACCTTGTTATGTTGGGAATACACCCCTGGTTTCTTCTGAAGGCAGCACCAACTTTGTTCTCAGAGGAGAGATGGTGGTTTTACATCTAGTCTACCTGCAGAGCACACTAGCATAGACTATGGCTGTTAAGGGCAGTGGCTTCTGGTACAATTCATTTCTACCAAAAGGACTTCGCCGTTCTGTTTCCGATGTTGAGGCTGTATATGACATTTCTACCCACAAACCAGTGGGAAATATCAACAGGCTTGGGGGGGGGGGACACCCTAAGGTCGGCAGAAGTCAAAAAGGTGTTAGGGTGATCCCCCTCCCCCCCAAAAAACCTCACAGTCTAGTGAGACCTGTTCATGTGCAGTGGCCTGGTTGACTGTTGGGGGAGATGGGGGGCAGGGCAGGGATGAGGTGGAGTGGCTAGAATTCTGATTAGCAACACTTCACACTGTAACATTTTGTTACAGATCCCACTTGTATCCAGTATAAGAATAGTGTGTTACCCTAGCCTTTAAAAAAATAATTAATGTATATCTTATAGAAAGCTTAGAATGATTGACATGGGGACTCCCGGGAGTTTCCAATCTGATTGACACCTACTTAATGTCTACAATGCCATAATCACTGGTGATCCTGGAGAACTTACTGGCCTTGTGATATGTACAGCCCAGTTCTGTGTGTGTTTACATGGAAGCAAATTTCGCTATGTTCTTACTTACTCCTAAGTAAGAGTACCTAGAATTCCAGTTTGTGTTCTTTCAACAACCTCATAGAATGAAATTAATAAAATCCTATGTCAAACCACTGCAGTTAACCACTCTGAAAGGCTCAGAACAGGCACTGTATTACTTTGGCATTTGCTCTTCTTCTTCTTCTTCTTCAACACTACCATCAGCTGAGAATCATTTCTTGCAGTCAGCATCTTGTCAAATTTAGGCTACTTGATGCTGCACCTTTAAGCAGGAAACTAAATCTCACCCTGCAGAATAAAGCAAAGCACATTTCACCAAGTGTGAGAAAATAATCAAGAGGGAGTAGCCAAACTGGATGTTTGAAAATGAAGCATTACTTGAAATCCCAGTTCTTGGCTGTCCTGACTGCGTTGCTTAATATAGTACACTCTACACACTTTTTAGAGAAGAGCCTCTTCAGGTTTCTTTTTCTTTTTTAAAAGGTTTATATCCTGCCTCTCAGTGCAAAACTTTCTAGGTGCCTAACATAACAAATATGTAAAACAGCACATTAAAAATCCAGACTCAAACAATTAAACAGCAGTGAGACTGTGGTAAAGTGATCAGCTTGGATTCCCTACCTGAATCTCCCAAGCTAATCACTCCGGATTTGAAATGTAGATATTTATCAGTGTTTATTGATAAGCTTTTATCTATGGTTGCATGTCACCTATTATCACTGTTTGCCCATAATCTACCAAAGCATTCTGAACAAACTGGGTTCAAACATTGTATATGTGACATATTGTTTTTCTGTCACTTTGTGCCACACCGGGGCCTGCAGGGTATTGCACGATATGCTACGCTGAGAGCCTTAGAAAGGAAGTAGGTAATATAGCATGCCATAATAACTGAGTCGGACTGAGGGTGCATCAAGATCAGCTTCCTGTCTCCTGCAGCAGCTAGAATCAGATTATTACAGGAAACGTAGAACGAGCTACAGGGCAAATATGGGATAAATGGTTTACTCTTAAGATTCCAACAAGCTGTGGCTAAGGGCAGCTTATTCAGTACACTTTAGGTGTGTGCAATTCTCTGTCAAAAATGTGGTGATGGCTAATACTGCAGATGGTAGCAATACAGATGACTATTAACAAGGGTGACAAAGCCATACATCCTCCTCCTTGAGATACTTTTTAGCCTAAGGATGCTGGAAGCTTTCAATTAAAACTGGGAGATGACTTGCTCCATTATTGCCCCGTGCTCTTGTACCATTCTGAAGCATCAAATACCACCAGAAACAATATTCTGGGCCTCAGCCTGACTGAGGAAGGCTACTCCTATGAGTACTGAATGTCTTCTATAGTAGCCATATTTTAGAATTAGGCTTGGACTGTGTGGGGACTTGTCCAGTTTTTCTCATCATGAGAAGGTATCAACTGGGACTACTGTCACATTTTAATCTAGTATGCTTGCCATTTCTAACAGATGAACCTCATTAGCTCTGGTTTCCAAGAAGCTCTGGATTTGGAAGATTGGCAAAGGTTCATCCACTTGTCAGAGCCGCTGTACTGGTTATTGAAGACAAGTTCTGAAACCCAATTCTTGCTGCAGCATCTTCAATAAAAGCAGATGAATGCCTGTCACTTATGAACATAAGAACTGTCTTGCTAGATCACTTCAAGGTCTATCAGTGGAACCCGGACATGGAGACCTAATGCTGCTTTCATAGTTGATAACCATTGATAGCCTTGGATAAATTCATGGAAGTCTATCTAAGTTAATGTTTATCATCCCATCAGCTTGGGTAAGCTGGCAGGTGTCACCCACAGTCTCATGAGCCACTTCAGTAATTATTTTTGTATATAGATAGCATAACACCCATACAGAAGAAAGGAGGCAAAGCACACAGAGATTATCAAATGTGACAACAGCACCATTGTCTATTACACTGGATGCAGACATGGTGACAGCACAACCAAACACGGCTTCTCATTGTGTTTTCAAGCAGTGAAACAAATATTTGTGCAATCACGATGGAACATTTCAATCTTCCAGGAAGCTTTGCTGGTGACGCTAAGGTGACTATTCTGGAAAGGGAGACTGCAATGTGAAGCTACTGACATAGAGTTTATTGAGAGGTTCCCCTGTGGCTTGAAGCCAGACAATGGTTTTTGTTTTAAATCACACTACATTTGCTAATTACCAGTGCCAGGATGTTTCTGTTATCACCATCCTTGTATTGTGAATGGTCACTGTTAATTCATTTCCCTCCAACGTCACTGTTTACATTTCACCACATACACCCTTGTATATATAATATACCAGCAACTCTGAGGAATTCAGTGTAGCACTAAGGAAGTTGCTCCATCAGCACAAGCATCTCTGCTTGCCTGATGAAAAATGTCCTGTCTCCTTCCCCCACGTGCTGCTTTTGGGATGGAGGGGAAAGGGGGAAGCCTTGATGTGCTAACGGAAGCCATTGTGTGGGCTTCAGCTATCTTTTATTCAATCATCCCACTGGTCCTGCTAGCTAGGGATGGTGGGAGTTGTAGTCCAACAACAGCTGGGGACCCAAGTTTGAGAAACACTGCTCATACCTGGCCCAGAACAACAATTCATGCATCTAATGGTGGGTCCAAGGTTGAGGAACCTGTGGCCTTCCAGGTATTGCTGAAGTACAATCCCCACCATCCCTGACCATTGGTCATGCTGGTGTGGGTTGGAGTTATAGGGCAACATCTGGAGAGCCACAGGTTCATCACTCCTGACTAATCCACAAAAGCTTGATTTTTATTTTTATTTTTGCAGCTTTTCATTCTTTCTGTTTTTTGTGTTTTAATGCTGTTTTATTATCTGCTTTGTGTCTTAGGAAGTCTCAGAATGTAGAGTGGTTTATGGATCCTTAAATGAATGAATGAATGAATGCCAGAGTAAATTTTGCTCTTCAAGGTGTTACAAGTCTCTCGTGATGTAATTCTCTACCTATGCCTGCTTCAAGGGATAACTTTGTAGGAAATATATCCTATTTAAAGTGGCACAAACTGGATGATGAATTTATTTGGCCACTTCATAAATCCTGTTCCAAACAGTGAAATCTCAGAGAAAGATCTGCCAGCTACTTTTAGTACAGACATGAGGGATTCTGAGATGCAATTAGTTGCGGCAGGGACACTATCAGGATCACAGTTAAGTGACCGCAGAAGATCAATGGGATAGGAAGCCCATTAGCAAGCCGAGATTATGCACAGATATTTATTTGCTGCTAAGTGCAAGCTGCTCCGCCATGGCTCATCTAGCAGCATTAACATGCGAAGTAGCACCAGCAACACAAATTCTCATGTGGGAAGTGTTTGTTTCTATTCTCTTAGTCATACATGGCAGAAGTGAAGGGGGAAATGGTAGAGCATGCAAATGACTTGCTTATTTGTGAGTAATGCTGCTGTTGAAGTCAAGGAGAAACTCTTTGGGGCACAGCCACACTGACACTCGGGGCCTGCAGTGTTCCCACTTCCACCTTAGCAGAGCAGGAGCATGCGTTGCCTCTTTTTTTCAAGTTGTGTTTTCTATAGGTCAGTTTCATTTGCTGTGAGACATTAGTGTTACATACAGTGTTAGGTGAGGGGGGGAAAGAGGGGGAGGGGGAATCATGAGTTGGGTGGTTATGCGTTCTTCTACTTAGTGTATGTGTGGGGTTTTGTGTCAGCATTACTTACTGGTATATGGGTCTTCTTACTATTCACTTGTTGTATTCCCTTGATGGTGAGAGAGGTTGACGGTGGCTTAGGGTGTGGTTGGTTGGCTGTAGTGAGATTTGTTTTTGTGTGTGAGTGGGTTGTGTGTTTGTGTTTTAATCAGGTTAGCCAGATTGATTCGTATGTTGTCGGAGGATTCTTGTTGTCTTGTTGGGCTATGTATGTGATGAAGGGGAGCCATACTGGGGTAAAGACGTCGTCTTCTATTTGTGCCCGTGTCAGTTGCAGTTTATTGGTCAGTTTTTTCTAATAGGGCTGTTTCCCATACTATTTGATACCATTGGTCCATGCTTACTCCTGACAGGTCTCTCCAGTGTCTGGCTATGATGCTTCTGGCTACTGAGAGTAGGAGGAATTGACTCTTTATAGTCAAAAGTACACTTACAAGTTAGGGGGAGTCATGTCCACAAGTCCTAAGTCTCTTAGCTACTCCTAGCTGCACACCTGATGAGGCAGTCATTGCAACAGAGAGGTCCCTCCCCACCTCGGCTTATGTATCTCCCCCATCCAAGGTGTGTGCAAGCAGGTGAAGACTCCGCCTGCATGCAACCTTCTGCTTCAATCCTCTTCTGGTCCTGGGAGATGGTGGTGCAGCAGAGGTGGGAGCAGGAGGAGGAGGAGGTGTGGAAGCCTTTGACAAGGTCTTGGAGTACATAGAAGCCATGTCCTATGTACGTGCCCTGAATCTTTGTCCTGGTTTGCATGGGTATGCATTTGCCTTTATGCTCACAGTCAGTGCAGCACAGTGCACCTGAATCTAACACAAAAGAAGCAAGCTGATCAAGTAGAGCGGGGAGCCAGCATCCTGACATGTTGCTTTCAGGCCACTGCTGCTCTTAATTGTGAAACTGAGCAGATGCCAAACAAGATTCTTCATTATGTGAGCATTAATAAACTGCTTGTTGAACATTTGCTTAAAATGGATCCGTTCTGCTGATCTGACTACGTACAACAGTGGTGTCCAAACTTTTTTCAAAGTGGGCCAGATTTGGTGAAGCGAAGGGCCGCCAACCAAAGGGCCAACCAAAGTTGTTGACCTTTTTTTAGGATTGACGTTGTCGAGCTTTTTTCAGGATTTTACCCCAAAGTTGATGAGCTTTGTTTAGGGTTGATCTTGTTGAGGTTTTGGGGGATTTTACCCCAGGAAGAAACTGCCACAGGGGCCAGATTAAACCAACCGACGGGCCAGATTAGGCCCCCGAAACGGACTTTGGACATGCCTGACATAGAATCTTCTCTCTTGACTCTTGATTTATATAAGGTTCTGGCAGGAAATGTGCTGTAATGGACAGATTCAGGGTCTACCTTGGGCCTAACTACTGTCTGCTATAAGCTTCCATTTTTCTGTTTTAGACTTTACTCATGTTGCTAGGCAAGTCTCTGAAATTATTTCCATCTAACTTCAATCTCTAACTCTCAGAATTCAAACTTTGGTCCCAGAGAGCTGCAATCCCATCCCCAAACACTGGGCCTCCTGTTACTATATTTAGAGCACAATCCTATTCATGTCTACCCAAAAATAAGTCCCACAGGTTCAATTCAACTTGTTCCCAGGAAAGCATGTTAAGGACTGCATACTTGCATATTCACAAAGCACAAATGTGACCTGCTGCATGTCATTGGGAAACTGAGTCACAGGATGCAGAGGTGCGGCTCATATCTGAATGGTCTGAGCACTGCTGCTGGCTCATCATGCAACCAAATATTCCCTGGTGTGTTTTTTAAAAAAAAAATTTTTTTGGGGGGAGTTTATTATAAGAAACAAATGATATTCCAAAATAAACACATACACCAATAAACACATCTAAACAGTATAACCTTCTATAACAAGACATGATACTATAAAGTCCCAGGTGCAGTTGAGAAGAATTTCTGTTACCGTATATTTGTGCATACTCTGACAGGCCATCTTGGGCATGATCATTAGCATCTTCCAACTCTGCACTGCTGTTACAAATTTGAATGAACCTTTTATGAGTCCCATATCTGGACATGCCTGGCTGGGATTTGTGTCATACTCCCTGATTTTAAGCACTTTTTTTTTTGCTGTTGTCTAGTATATTAGAGCCACAGGTGATGCAGATCCTTTTCTCAGTCAATCATTTTATTTGTATGCCGCCATTCCAAAGTTAAAACTATGACCAAGGCCGCTTACAACATATTTATTAAAATACGCAATAACTATTTTACTGATATTTTATTTCTTATGCAGCCTATAGCAACATACATACCACAAGAGGTACAGTCCAACCTCAGCTCCCAAAGGCCTCCATTTCTGAACATTTCGTCTCCCGAACGCCAAAAACCCGGAAGTGAATGCTCCAATTTTCAGAAGCCGAACGTCCGACGTGGCTTCCGCTTGAATGCAGGAAGGTCTTGCAGCCAATTGGAAGCCGTGCCTTGGTTGTTGAACATTTCAGAAGCCAAATGGGCTTCTGGAATGGATTACGTTCGACAACCGAAGTTTGACTGTATAGGGATATTTTAAAGTGCAATTTTACTTGCCAACTCTATGGCACTCTGAGATCCGCTGAGACATGCCTCTCTTTCAGCATATCATTAGGTGCCTTGGGATCCAGCTTTACACAATTTGCACCACTCACAAATTGCATCAATGAACAGTGCCAATACCCATGAAAGTGCATCATTTTATTACAAAATTGTTTTAAAAAGTAATACAATGCAATAGTATGCAAGACAAGGTTGACTACCAATTTTACTACCATTTTTAAAACTCTGCTCAAAATCAAGCTGTCACTGAATCCAAAGAACCATTAAATATGCCTGAACATTTGACAATATCAGCTTTTAAAAATCTAACAGTAGTGGCATTCAGCTACTACTTACATTAGAATACAGGTCTCCCTACAATCACATTACCGGTATGTACCTATACACAATTCTGTACAGTTTTTATACTGAAGCTAACAATGAGCTGCACTCGACTTCACATTCTTAGCAAAATTATTGACTTTTGAGCACAAAATCTTTACAGCAGCTTTATAACTTCACACTTCATCTTCCTCCTCCTCCTCCTCCTCCTCCTCCTCCTCCTCCTCCTCAGGTTCTACTTTCTTCTTGGAGCCGGCTGGCCTACCTGGACCTTTCTTTCCTGCATCTACCTTCCCCTTGGCACAATATGCTGCAACATCCTTCTCATACTTCTCCTTTAGTTTTGCTGCCTTCTGCTCAAAGGGCTGTTTGTCTTTTGCTGTTTGCTCAGACCACATTTCGCCTAGTTTCTTTGCTGTATCACCAATAGACAAACCTGGGTGGTCACTTTTTATCTTTGGGCGATGCTCAGAACAAAACAGGAAGAAAGCAGATGGTGGTCTTTGGGGGGCATTGGGGTCCTTTTTCTTCTTCTTCTCCCCTTTAGGAAGAATATAACTTTTCATCTCCCTATCATAACGAACTTTGTCACCCTTTGCCATTTCTTCAAACTTGCCTTTTTCTTTTGCTGACATTGTCCGCCATTTCTCGGAGCATTTCTTGGAGAACTCGGAAAAGTTGACGGAAGTGTCCAGGTGCTTCTTCTTATGCTCCTCGTGGCACATTTGCATGAAATAAGCGTACGATGACATCTTGCCCTGGGGCTTGTTCAGGTCGCCTTTGCCCATGGCTGCGGCAATGGTCCCTGATCGGTGGGGAAAGATGTTTGTGGTACTTAGCCGCTTGCCTGGCGGAGCTGGGGAAGAGAAGCAGCGGCCCGACGTCGAGAGGGGGGGGGGTCAAGTGAAGCGCACGGATCACCTTCCTTCACCGCAGTCGAATCTTCAATTTCTTTTTCTCAACCCAAGTCAAGAGACTTTCAAAACAAGCAGTGATGCATGTTGTATTAAATGTAGCCTATTCTCTCTCTCTTTTTTCCTTTTTAGCCAGGCAGCTGGAGGTGTGGGAAAAGGAAATTAGTCAGCAGAGGTAAAGATAGCTGGGCTTGAGGCCAGTGGCTGACAGCGCAGTCTTTTAAAATTAATGATGTGCCCGGATATCAAGATGATGGAGCTATGATTTCATTTTGTATACAGACAGACACATAATGATGCTTCCACACACTTACACATATATACACATACATATCCATGGACATGGTTCTCCAGAACCAGATGCATTCATATCCTGTTGCACCTGCAGAACAAGGAATGCTAATTCAACTGGCCTGGAGGATGTGTACAATAAGCGTTGATCTTTCGTTTGAGTCTGTTAAGATCTGTTGAACACTTATGATTGCGTGGCACGGACCCAAACCAGCCCCTTGTTAAAATAATTCACACAGACACAGAAATTTTACAAGGGCTTAAAAAGGTAAAGGTAAAGGACCCCTGACAGTTAAGTCCAGTCGCAAATGATTCTGGGGTTGCGGTGCTCATCTTGCTTTACTGGCCGAGGGAGTCGGCATTTGTCCGCAGACAGTTTTTCTGGGTCATGTGGCCAGCAACACTAAGCCGCTTCTGGGGAAACCAGAGCAGTGCATGGAAATGCCATTTACCTTCCCGCCGGAGCAGTACCTATTTATCTACTTGCACTTTGACATGCTTTTGAACTGCTAGGTTGGCAGGAGCTGGGACTAAGCAACGGGAGCTCACCCCGTCGTGGGGATTCGAACCGCCGACCTTCCAATCGGCCAGCCCTGGGCTCAGTGGTTTAGACCACAGTGCCATCCGCATCCCCTCAAGGGCTTAAAAGGTCCTATTATGGACTATCAAGTAGAGAAGGGTGGGGGAAGCTTGCCAGTTATTACCACCAACAATGCACCATCTAGCTGGGTTCCAAGTAGGAAGAAATCAATTTTAGTGCCTGGCCGATTGCTCTGCTGTCCTTTCAAAACCTTTGCAAGGTTTAGCATTAGTGTGCTACCCTGATAGCTCCCCAGAAGTACCATATGTTTGTGTCTTTATACTATGGTTACTCAGCTGCACTGAAGCGTAGCTTTATGGGTATGGTCACGTGCAGTGCTTTCCCCCCCCTAAAAAAAATGTTTAGGGGTACTCCAATTATGACTCACCATTTTATAGTTCAAATCCGGGAAAATAAATACAGTAAATGGACAAAAGTACAAAAATTCGCAACATTTTTAGGGGTGTGCATACCCCTGCATACCCCCAGAAAAAAGCACTGCTCATGTGTATGCACGCTGGAGTTATGTCACTGGGGCAAGAGTGTAAAACATCACACTGGCAAAGTGAATATTACATCCGCCTAATCATGGAGCATTGCTCTGACTGTAATAAAGACCTCAGCAACAGACCTGAGGCTGCAGCTTATGCAGTAGAAATAGATGCTTAGAGTGTATGGGATTCCTACTCCCTTTCATGCTCCAGGCATAACAACCATGGACAATTACTGGGACCGCAGCTAGTGCACGTAATGTGGGCTTGTCCACCAGTCGTCATATTTTGAGCTGAAATCTGAAGCAGTATGACCCTGAATCTCAATTCCTCCATCATATATTTAAGGGGATCCATGCCATATTCCATGTATGCCTGCATATAGAATATAGTCAGGCAACATTCTTATTGAGGATACTCCTTGTTGCTAAACATGTGATTCTCAGGAAAATGTAAGTCCCTGCCAGATCATGAGAGATGGGTTAGGAAATGCTAACTTAATCAGTCTTGGAGCAAGTGACATTCATGAGGTGAGGAAATCTGGAAAAAAAGGGAGCATGTGGTGTGGGTTTTTGGAGCCATATAAGATTTACGTTGCATACACACTGCACCTTTAAAACACATTCATAGCACGTTTGTCTCCTCAAAGAATTCTGGGCAGTGTAGTTTACTTCTTGCAGATTTTCAGTTCCCATCAACCCTTAAATTACAGTACCCAGAATTATTTGAGGGGAAGACTGTGCTTCAAATGTACTTTAAAGATATAGGGCCTACACAGCCCTGGATGACACTTGGACCATGCTAGAGCGGGAAGCCAACTGTGTCAAAGTAAACAGATGTGGTCATGATGAAAATTTGTATATGTATAGATTAAAAAAAAATCTTCTAGGACATGTTAATAAACAAACAAAAACCTTGCTAACAGAGGAGGAAGAATGGGGCTTCATGTATGGCCATGGGAGTGGGGGGTAAATTTCTAGGAACTAAAAAAAAAAGTAAGAGAGAATAATAAATTATTTAAAAGAATGATCTTTTTTAAGCCATATGTTTTGGTGAAAAGTAAGGTGCCATGTGTTTTGTTAAAATAGTTTATCAGTATTTACTAGCTATTGCTAAATAATTATTAGTTGTTTTACTCTGGAGAAACTCTTTAAACTAATGGCTTGAAATGCTTCTGGAAGACAATTCTGTATTTGGCCAAAAGGAGACTGGTCTTGGCATGTTTGCATTTAAATACAGTAGCTGTATAGCAGGTGGGGAGAGTGTAACCCTTTCTTTCCCTGCTGTGTTCCAAATGATTATTGCTCCTCTGAAACTGCTGTTTGCTATTGGCACCAGTGGGGGAATTCCTCAGTCCGTTAAACACTGAGAAGTTCAAATCAAGACTTCTCTCTCACTTGTTGGCAATCACCGCTAGGCACAATTCCTATTTTAAACTGGGAATATAGGAGAAGCTATACATTTGTGGAGGGGGAACTTTGGGGGAATGTGTGTGGCTGTGTGTACGTCTGGCCTTTGGTGGCGTTCATGTGTTAAGAGGAGGAAGCTTGCACATGTGTGGCTGTGGTCGGGGGGGGGGGAGAGAATGGAGCAAATTCAGCACACCTGGGCTTTAAAAACCATGCTGATATTAGCAGGATGCTGTTTCCAGATGGAGATGGTGCTTCTTCTGTAGTTTTTAATAATATGAAGCACAGGGCCAGCTCCCTCCCACTGTTGAGGAAGTGCCCTGTGGTGGACTGCTCCTGCTTTTCTCCCCTGATGCGCATACCTGCTGGAAGCAGCAGCAGTATTGCAATCTGTACCATGACCTGTGAGCATTGCTCAGGGGCACTGTAAGCAATTAAAACAGCAGGCAGCTCCCAGGCCCAGGTGTTAGGGCCTCTTGCAGCTGCCTAAGGTGCTGGCACAGGCACTGACAAAGCACCATAAATGAAACCTAGCGTTCCCCTTTGCTCCTTCCCACCTGTGCTAGCATGCATCACCCACACTACAGCATATTTCTAACTCGATTTAACTTCAGCAGCAGTCTGGCCTGCTTTTAACAGTACACCACGTTTGCCCCCTTGCAAGGCAGACAAATCAGAAAGCAAAGAATTAATAGAGAAACTGCTAAAGTTTAGTTAATACAGAGGAAGCGTAACATTTATTCATTAACAAAAAAATAAAAGCCCAGCAATTTTTCATTTGTCGTCTGCAGTACTGACCCTGGGACCTGTGCCTCACCTGAGTGGACTAAGCATCCTTTCACTTTTGCAATTTAAATTAGCTTATTTGTCCGCCGGAACCGCTCATTGGATTTAGAGGCTGAATGTTCATTCAGCTTCCACAGGTGTGCAAAGCCTAGGATTATGGTTTTAATATAAAAGTTATCTAATAATAATAATAGCACACAGACATGCATTCACACCTTGTCAGGCAGCTCTAGGGCACCGAGGGAGATAAAAGGGGTGCCAGATCCCCACACATCCTACATCCCCAGCATTTATTGTCACCAGCTATTTATCTTTTGCAAATTTTTATGTAGGTACTAGTAGGCTCAGAACATTATGTTTTGTTTCATCAGTCTGAGGTTCAAATCTAGGGAAGAGGTGAGAATCGCAGCCATGGCAACTAGGCTGGGAAACTCTAATTATTTCCCTTGTTGAAACAGAGTCTGGAATTCTATTTCGGTATCCTGAACCTCAAATCTGCATGTTGCAGCTATGTGAACTAGGTGAAGCTTTTCTTAATCTAGCTTGCCAAGTAGAACAGCAAAAGAAGCACAATGGGATTTTTTTATTTTAAATTGTTTAAAAAAGCACTGCCAAGGTTGCTCCATCCCACTCGCTTTCCTTGGGCAAATGTCATAGATGACAGAAGGGAATCAAAGTGTGCTTTCTTTAATCCTGCAGTTTGTTATCCCGAAGTTGCTGGGACACCTTGTGTGTGAGCAGAGCATGCAGGGTTTATTTTTATTTTATTTTTATTTTTTATTAATTTTTCAAAAACATCAAAGGATAATCATAGCAACATACAAATCATACACACATACAATATAATTTTTTAAACAAACAAACAAACATATTAATCATTATTCATACTAACATTTTTTTCAAAACAAACTAAAAATTTTCAAAAACTAAACTATGCTTCATTCTTATAAGGTTCATATTTGTGTCTGATTTCTGTATTTTTACAGTTGCAAAAGTAGCAGAGAAAGAAAATTTATTAAAAGAGATACATATTCAATTAATGTCTAATTCATTTTATCTATTCTTTCTGTAAGACAATCTTAATTATATATATATATATACCTGACTTCCCTATTCCAACTCTCCTTTAGCTCAATATAATTGTAACTAAATTCTAAAATGTGACATGACACTGACACCTCTTTTTGTAATATTGATTGTAGTTCATACATTCTTTTCATCTATACCTTATCTTTATCATCCAGATTTTACAAAAGTTAATATAACACAGATTCCGTGCTAATGTTACACCTCTTTTTTTAAGTAGCTTAGAAAACTGTTCCACTCTTCGATAAATTTACTTCTTGGGTTTTCCTTTATTTTCTCTGAAAGGTAGGCTAGCTCTATGTATTCTACCATTTTATGAACCCATTCTTTTTTACTGGGTACTTTTGTCACTTTTCCAGTAGGGTGCCACCAAGATTCTCGCTGCTGCAGTGGAGTACAGAAAGAAGTTCTTCATTTTATCGGGTGTGTCTGGTGATGTGATCCCAAATAAGTAAGCCTCTGGTGTTTTAGGAATTTGAATTGAAAGAATTTCTTCCAATTCCAGATGTATTTGATTCCAAAATGCTTCAATTTTATTACATTTCCACCAGATATGGTACAGTTCCCCTACCTCCTCACGCCTCCAACATGCAGGGTTTATCTGTTCCACAAGTGCACATATGTTGTATACTGCCACATCACAGTTCTTTTTATTTCATTCCCCACTGTTGAGATGGCAAGATCCTGGATGTAACCTTCTTTGAACCAGCTTGGCTTGTCCGGCTGTTTGCTTTGCCAGGATTTGCTTCTCTCCCCCCCACCCCCCTCCACAAAATGTTACAGTAAGCAAACAGGGCTTAGTCAGAAACACACGTGATGGGTTTAGGTGCTCAGTATAATCTGGGTGACATCAGAGGTGTAGGAGGAAGCTCTCTGCAGTGTGTTTACCTACTTGGCTCAGGGATACTCCAAGCTGCCAGGGGAACAAACAGATGCTTCAAACATTTGCCACTCTACATCAAAGGCACAGAGGAAGGAAACAGCTTGATCGGATTTTCCTGTGGTCAACAGGAAACTTTACCTTTGAGCTGCTTCTTTCATATAGATTAATCTTGTCTTCATCTTGTGTTCCCTTCTTCCCAGCTTTTCTCCTTCCAGTGACTCCAACAGAAGCATCATCTTCTCAGGATTAGTCTCATAGGTTTCAGAATTGCTAAACAGTGAAATCAAAAGAAGACATTTCAGGGTGGGTTTGATCAAATGCCAAGTGTTTTCATTTTGGTTAATTATTCTGTAATAGTTTACTGCTTGCTGTGGGGGTAACTGTTTTATTTAAAACAAAATAAAATAAAAAATTCCTTCCAGTAGCACCTTAGAGACCAACTAAGTTTGTTCTTGGTATGAGATTTCGTGTGCATGCACACTTCTTCAGATACCTTCATACCAAGAACAAACTTAGTTGGTCTCTAAGGTGCTACTGGAAGGAATTTTTTATTTTATTTTGTTTTGACTATGGCAGACCAACACGGCTACCTGCCTGTAACTGTTTTATTTAATTCATTCATTCATTTCAGAACTATCAGCTCCAGGGCAATTGTGCTATGTGGCCTGACAATGTTCCTTTCCTCATCCCACTCCCTGGCAAAGCTATTTAACATCTATTTGAAGCCACTAGGTGCAGGAAGTTTGGGTGTGGTGGTTATCAGTATGCAAACAGCTCACAGCTCTATATCTCCATTCCATCTGGACCAGATGTAGCTGTGTTTGCATGTTGAACTGGTGCATAGAAGGGCCAGTAATTTGAAGCTGAATCTTGACAAGATGGACAAACTCTTGGTGGCTGGTTGTTCTGTCCAGGAATAGAATGTCTGGTCTGGTTGAAGTTGCATTCCCACTAAAGGAGCAGGTATGTAGTGTGAGGGTGCTCCTAGAGCCATCGTTGTCAGTGGAAGCCCAGGTGGCAAGCAGTATCTATTTCCAGCTAAGGCTGGTTTGCCAGCTGCAGTTGTTCCTAGACTGAGGAAGCCTTGCTACAGTTCTAGATGTTCTAATGACCTCCTGTCTTGGTTACTTCTTATAAGAATTCTAAAGTCTCAAATTTGGAATAAATGTTGATAATTGCACAAGGTAAACACACATATGTATTTCAACCACATGGCTAAAATGTACAGGACAGCAATCCAAAAGCCATCTTGGCTCTTCTAAAGACTCTAAATATTTTCTCTGCCTTTGCCTGAGAACACTAGGCAGATGGCCATCAGGGAAGGTTCCTGAAGGGATTCCTCTCCTATAACTATGAACCTCCTTTGTATTGTCATTGTCTGCCTAGATGTTCTGCGTTGAGGGATTTTTGACAAGCATCCTGATTGTCTTATCAAATGCTTGTGTTTTGTGTAAACTGTGTCTGGAACTATGTAAAACTTGCTAAATCCTCAGGAATATCACACCTTGGCCTGCCTGAGCCACAGTAACCCCACCTTATGTGTGATGTAATTTCTGACTGTTTGTAGAGGGGATGTCCTCCTTCGCCATGACAAATGCAAACCCTTAAGATATGTTTCTTCTTGGTCCTAGGTCTCTCCTGCCTCCTTGCTAGGAGGGGAGGGAACTCTCTTGCAACAGAAAAATACATATCTGCCTTGCTTTCACTGCATCCTGCCTCCATCCATCCATCTCTGACTGATCATGGGCCTAGGGTACTCAGTCCCTTGGGGAGTTGGGCAGCAAAAGCCAACCACCCTTATTTTTCTATATCAGCTACTGTAATTCACTCTACATGGGGTGTCCCTTGAAGATGGCCCAGAAAATATAGCTAGTACAGAATGCTGCATGGTGTAGTGGTTAAGAGCGGTAGACTGGTGAACCGGGTTCGTGTCTCCGCTCCTCCACATGCAGCTGCTGGGTGACCTTGGGCTAGTCACACTTCTTTGAAGTCTTTCAGCCCCACTCACCTCACAGAGTGTTTGTTGTGGGGGAGGAAGGGAAAGGAGAATGTTAGCCGCTTTGAGATTCCTTTGGGTGGTGATACAGCAGGATATCAAATCCCAACTCCTCCTCCTCCTCTTCTTCTTCTTCTTCTTCTTCTTCTTCTTCTTCTTCTTCTTCTTCTTCTTCTTCTTCTGTTTTAGCAGCTGCAGCTCAGTCAGCCGAGTCCTGGCTGAGCAAGTTCTGCTGGAGCATGTTTGGCTGAGCTGGGGTTGGGGGACTTCATGCCAGCTGAGCCAACAATCAAGTAGAAGAGGCAGAGATCTGCATCTTAAGTTGCTCATCTTACTATAGTATTGCCCCCTGAGTCACGTTCATTAATTCTAATGGGTCTGCTCTACATAAAACATAGCAGAATACCACCATCCACAGTCTGTTTGAGTAGTAGCCATATTATCCATGAATATCTCTAATCCTCGTTTAATGTCATCCTAGTTACCAACCATCACTGTGTGTTATAGCAAATTTCTAACTACTTGCAGTATGAAGAAGTTGTTCCTTTTGTCTGTCCTCAATCTTCCACCATTCAGCTTTACTGGATAATTCCAGGTACCAGTAATGAGAGGAGGAGAAAAGCCTTATCTCTCTTGACACTGTGTATAACCATATACACTTCTATCATGTCCTCCATTACTCACTCTCCCCCAAACTAAAATGCCCCAAACACTGTAACCTTTCTTCCTAGGACAAAAAAATCGGCATCAGTGCAACCTCAATTTAACAAGCTGTCAAAAGCTGCCTGCGACAGCAGAGTCTTCACAATACAGCGAAAAGCAGGAGTGATAGAGCCAAATGACCTTCTTGGGGAATGGAGTTCCCAAGCCAGGACGCAATTACTGAAGAGGCCATGTCCCACACAGCTACGTGCTTTTACTTCTGATGGTGATACAAAGAAGAGCCTCGGAAGAAGAAAGACATGAAAGAAGGGGTAGTTTTGTATTGGAGAAGGTCCTTAATGTATCTTCCAGTATCTTAAGCACCAGTAATTGAATGTGTGGAGCTGGAAACAGAATGGAAGCCCACAAAGTTGTAATACTGGAGCACTTGCTTGAGCTCCATCTGATGAATCCTAGCAGAGACTCTCACAGCCGCATTTTTGGACCATTTTGCAGTCTCCAAACACTCTTCAGAGACAGCAGCCCCATGTTCAGCATGTTACAGCGATCTAGCTTGGATGTTCTTCCAAGGACATTCTCTGCTGTGACCAGATCAGTTAATTTTATTTTTTGAAAATGAAAAGTCCCATTAGCTTCAGTGGGCAGTGGGAAAGGGTGAGCAATGGTAAGGAAGGGGTGTAGAGGATGATGCATCAGTCTGCCTTTGCATCAGTACTATTGAGGATAAAGGTGGGTTCTGAGGTTGCAAGGAGGTGGATGTGCGCCCACATCAGCTGCACGCATGTAAGCCTACTTCTGCACACGAATCTCCTTTGCTGGATTAGGTTGACAGTGTTCGTTGAGAGTGGCTTAGTGAGTCACACAGAAGTAGGAAGAGAGAGGGCATGGCTTTCTCTCTTGGCACTTCCTGTGTATAATGTCTAAGGTGAGCCTTGACATACATCTTCTCCCAAGGACGTTTTGCAGGAAACACCATCATAAGTGCTTCCTCTCCTCTCCTGTTTGTGATGTGCAAAGCTTACAATGGCTTGCAGAAATTCCAGTAAATTAATTAAGACCTAATAAATACAGATTGCAGGCAATGACATTCCAGGAACCACGTAAGATTTGCCAAAGACAAAATTCCCTGTTGTGACTTGCAGGCTTCTGTGGAAAACCACATCGCTTATTTAACAACAAGCCAAGTTGTATCCCTACTCATTTAAGTTTGGCCTTGGTTTTGAATCAGCATAGCAGAGAGAGAGAGAGAGAGAGAGAAGGTGGAGCTTCCCAGTCAAAGAGGAGCAGCTAAAGGACATAGACTAACCAGCAAAGCTAGAAAACTCCCTCTTACATGGCTGTCTGGTTATGGCTTTGTTATGTGACACCTTGAAAGCCTTTGCTTTGGAGATGAACTCTCTGAGGGATGTGCTTATCTCACATATCAACCACATCTGAAGGACCAGGCAGGAAATGCAGATAACACGTTTCACTGAGATTGCATACTGGAAAGAGGGCAAGAGAATATTAGATCAAAGCTTTATTATCAGCCTTGAATGCCCAGGTCTAGTTAGTGAACTGGTACCTGATTTCCCACTACATCTAGGATGATCTTGGCTTCACTTACTTTCTTTTTGTAGTGATGAGATTAGTCTAGTAAAGTAGACAGGGCGGAGGAACACTCAGCTAATTGGGAAGTAATGAACAAATGGGAAATGGTCAGATTGTGAGGGATGCTGTTCTATTTTGGGAGCTAAAAATATCTACGCTTGGAGACTACTTAGATGAGAGACTGGATCTGGCAGTCCCATGTGCCCTGTTCTGTGGTTCTTAGAGAAGTAGAAATGTTACAGATTTTAAATACAGTGTACAGCTGCATTTCAGGTCCATGCATGCTGTGGAGAAAGTCCCCCCCCCCCACTTCTTAGTGTAATACCAAAACTCAGGATGATACAATGAAGCTCAATGGTGGAAAATTCAGGACAGGCAAGAGACATTTCTTCTTCCCAAAATGCATTGTTAAACTGTGTCCTTTGGGCTGGAAGGAGTTCCCCACCTCTGCCTTAAAGTCAAGCCTCAGTGGCACCACTGGGCTTTTATCCTCATGTTCTGTTTGTTGGCTTTCCATAGGCATATGATCAGAGGCTGTGGGAAAGATTATTGGACTGGATAGGTCTTTGGTCTGATTTAGCAGTGCTCTTCTGATGTTCCCTTCATCCCAGTCTGTCCATCTGCTAATTCTTCTCTTCCGTTTAGGACCCTCAGAATTATTTGCTCATAGCCCGAGTCTCCTTAGCCAGTGAATTAATGCCTGCTATAAGAACATAAGAAGAACTCTGCTGGATCAGACCAATGGCCCATCTAGTCCTGCATCCTGTTCTCACAGTGGCCAACCAGATGCCTCAGCAGGACTTGGGCACAAGAGTACAGTACTTTCCTCTCCTGCGGTTTCCAGCAGTTGGTATTCAGAAGCATTATTGCCTCTGACTGTGGAAGCAGCGCATAGCCATTGAAATCCTTGCCTTCCATGAATTTGTCTAATCTTCCTTTGAAGCCATGCAAGTTGGTGGCCTCCTGTGGGAGCAAATTCTATAGTTCAGCTATGTGCATGAAGAAGTGTGTTTCATCCCAAGGGGCAGCACTTTGCTTCAGTTGTTGTTGGTGATAATAATAACAGCAGCAACCAAGCAAGTGCTCACTTGAACCCAAACAATTGCATAGCATCTTCACTAGGGACATTCAAACTTGGATGGTCAGTGGCATCAGTTCATGAATTACTCTTGAGAAACCCTGCTGAGATCTGTCAGCAAAACTAACTCAGAGTCCTCCTTCTAAGTGTGTGTGTGTGTGTTTAAATGCTTGACTGGCCACATGCATTTGGCTGATCTGATTTCAGCCACCTTCTAAGACATGGCATGTCTATTTATCATAATCAGCTTACCAGGCAAAGGCAGTGTTAACTAGGAGCCACTGGATTAAAGTCTGCCGGCTAATTCCTAGTGCCTAACCAAGTCATACAAATGGGCTGATTTTATTTGCTAGTTTCAGTATATTTTATCTGACATTAAAAGGCGGAGAAACAAGGTGCAGGGGACTTTCTTAGGAAAAGATACTAATGCTGCAATTTTCACAGTTCGTTAAAAGCAATTGCACAGTAAAATGGCCCAGGAAGTAAAATGGTTTTATGTGCGTCAGAGGCATTAACGCAGCAGTCTCCTCAAAGCCCTAAGTGCAAAAGATCTTCCTCTATCAACACGCACTCTTTTGAAAACTTTGGCCTAGTTCTAAAGGATGGAAGGACACCTTATTTTTTATTTTAATTTTATTGCTCCACCTACAACACCCTCCAGCCACCTTCTCATGCCTGCCTCCTTTGGAAAACTTGCTTCTGATCAGTCTCTTCCTTTGTCAGGAAGGGCACTTTATGAATAGTTCTGTGGTATTTTCTGGGGAGGCTGAAATTTAGAGTAGAAAACCATTAAGGGTTGGTGGAGACAGACCTTCTTAACAGTTTTCTCTTGTGGCATTTCACTACTTAAAATTGCTCCCCCCCCCCAAAAAAAAATATAATGTCCAAATGTTGGGGATAGGGAAGATGTAAGTACTGTATATACTTGAGTATAAGCCTAGTTTTTCAGCACATTTTTTGTGCTGAAAAGGCTGCCCTCGGCTTATACTTGAGTGAGGCAGGTGGTGGGGGTGGCGAGAAAGAAGCCCTTTCTCTCCGCTCGTGCCGCCACCCGCTCTCCCCAGTCAACAGTTCCTTAAGAAGCATACAAGAGCGGCGGTTCTTTACTCTCCCCAGGCAGCTTGTTCCATTCCTGAACTGCTCGCATAAATGCAAACTTGGCAAAGGAGGAAGAGTAAGGAGCAGCCCAAAGGGCTGCTTTCGGGCTGCTCATTCCTCCTCCTCCTCCACAGCGGCAAAGGTGAACTGGCTTATACTCGAGTCAATAAGCTTTCCCGGGTTTTTGTAGGAAAATTAGGTGCCTCGGTTTATATTCAGGTCGGCTTATACTCGGGTATATACGGTATATGCAGTGCTTTTTCTGGGGGAATCTTTGACTTTTGTCCATTAACCGTATTTATTTTTCCTCATTTGAACTATAAAACGGTGATTTTCTTGAGTCAAAATGAGGGTACCCCTAAATATTATTTTTTTTAAAAAAAACCCACTGAGTACCTGTATATGTATCATTTCCCTAGCAAGGCTAAAAGCAACTGGGGAGAGTGAGTTTGTTGAAAAATGCCTTGAGGGAAGGTCTGGCTCCTTCCATGCCTGTCTTCTGTTTCAAATTGCAGTCTCTGTCATTAAACCATGTTTTAAAAATTGTTCCTAAAGGATCACAGAAACACACACTTCTGTAAACCAAGAAAATCTTTAATAAAAAAAAATGCATGTGTCATTTGGATGGTCCTCCATACTAAATGGGGAAAATCCTTGCAGATAGAAAACTAGATGCCAAGGAAAAGTGTGCCGCCCTAGTTTTCTCCCTGACATGTTAGATTTCTATCTGCAAAGATTTTCACCCACATTAATGCTATCCTCTGAGAACTCACCTGCCAGCTGAAATGGTGCAGTCCAAGCCTGGTGCTACACTTCATTGAGAACTCTCCCTATGCAACCTCAAAAATTAAGTACAGAAATACAGTACTGCACTAATTAGCCGATGCCTACCAAATTTTTCAGTCATGGGCACATTTGTTGTGTTTTGTTTCCCAGTGCTCACGGTTTTTCATTCTCAAGGAGCTGCCCTGTTGGCTAAATGGACCCTTATGCTGTTCTGGGCTGTGGTGGGGGAGAGAAGCAGCTGGGAGTTCTGCTTGCTGGGCAGCGGCTTCCAGGACAATGGCACAGCCAGGAAACATTATTGTTGTCCCACTGCTGTCAGACCAGGATGGTCTCTTGGAGAAGGTGCTCCCAGGAACTGCCTCATGGTTACTGAAGGACCCTGCCTCTCAGGAAGGAAAGCATGCCTGCCTCCATTACTGCTGCTAAATGTCTGGAAAGTAAAACATTTGGGCATATATTTTTTTTAGAAGATCATGTAAACTCATTGAATGGACTGGTTCCCAGTTTCCATTCTATCTTGCCTGCCTGCAGTGTGAATTAGTATGTGAAACAAGTGAAAGAAAAGGTGGGGCAGGTTAATCAAGGGATAAAACTTAAGCAGTGCATCTTTCCTCTCGCTTGCTTGGGTGCTCATTCCTTGGAGAAATAGATATGAGAACTGTAAGGCATCCCCCAGAGTCACCTATCTAGGACGATCTTATCAATGTCTTGAGGAAACTCTCTCCATGGGTAGAAAAGATAATAACTACTGCATATAATTCTGGACCGTTTTTGCCTTCTTTGTCCTTTTCTACTTGTCTAAGTGTCTGTTGTATTACTTAATAATTGTATACATTATTGTACAGTGGTACTTCGGGTTAGGAACTTAATTCGTTCTGGAGGTCCCTTCTTAAGCTGAAACTGTTCTTAACCTGAGGTACCACTTTAGCTAATGGGGCCGCCACAATTTCTGTTCTCATCCTGAAGCAAAGTTCTTAACCTGAAGCATTATTTCTGGGTTAGCGGAGTCTGTAACCTGAAGCGTTTGTAACCTGAGGTACCACTGTATACAATAATACATTATATACATAATAAATCTTGAATAGCAATGTATCAAATGGCACCATGCTCCTGATTCCACAGTTGGGTGACAAGGCTTTCATACTTCAAAGGTGGAAGCAAATACTTAGCCTTTGAGCCCCAGCCAAAAAAAATGCTCCCAAGATGTAATTCCTATTAGCTAGCCTTATAAAATACTGCTCCTTTTCTCACCATTGTAACTGGAGTAACATACACTTTACTGGGCTGTGTCTTCCCAAGTGTAGTAATGCAGGAATTGCTGTGTTGCAAAGGTTAAGAAGGTGGCCCAAAGTAAGAAGCATGAGCTGCTCACCATTTCTCCCCCTTTCAAATGTCATTGGTGTCCCCCATTCAAATCCTATCTTGTGGGATGGAACAGGAAGTGGATGAGGTCTGGGTTCATATCCTGCTGGGAACCCAGCAGGATGGGAGGTCTTCCTTTCTAGCAGCTGTAATCTCTGATTAACTTAAGAATGTTCCCCACGCCTAGCATAGTTTTAATTGATCATGGTTTGCATTTTAATCTGGGGAAGAACAGAAATGGGAATGTGGTGGAAACGTATGGCAGACATGCCTACAGAGGCTTAACATCAGCAGGTGGAAGGGACAATCTTTGTGTGGTTTGTGGAACTACTTGATGACAGAATGACTCTGGTGGCTGTATGTTTAAAAAATCCCACTTTCATGTTAACAGGTAAAAAAAGTGACCTGTTCCTTTGGAACTGACACAAACTAGTTTCACCATTAGGTAAATGCCACCCTGACCTAACCCCTTCCTTCCCTCCTGTGCTGCGTGGGTTGAACATGGATGGCATAACACCTCAGCTGAATCAGTAGAAGCCACAGCTTGTTTTTGGCACCAGAAAGGTTCAAGGGCAAAGGAATTAATACTGGATTACAGGGCCAGTTTTGTACACCAAAGGCATCCAAGGCAATAGCCTTCACTTAAACCTTTATTGTCAGAGGCAATCCAGGGAACACCGTTTCTGCCCAATGAGCATAAAGCAGCGGCTGTTCTTTATTGTCATGAATGGGCAGAGCAGATAAGCTGGCTGGAGTCGACTTTTTTTTTCTTCAATGAAGAAGACAGGAGACAGGCATCTGAGCCAGGGCTAAGGAAAGCATTTCCGCCTCATTGCCTAAGCAGTGACAGATGCACGGCTACGTCAAGCGGACCAGATCTGAAGATTTGCACTAGGTGCCAGCCCGGTGACGTCTTCTCCAAGTGTGCTAGCGCAGCAGCACAGGGTTCTCCTGTAGCAAACGTCCGCTTCGCGCTGCAGATATTTCAGCCTGTAGACAACAACGTGACTTCACCTAAAAATAAAGCAGAGATAAGGCAGACTTGAAAGCTCCTGTTTGGTTTGCAATGCAGCCACTGCTTGGAGAGCGGCTGTGGTATGCAGGAGCACAAAAAATAAAGGTGGGGGAGGAGAGAGAGAGAAAACGAACAGACAAACAACTACAAAGAGAAGCACAGAATCTTTATTTTGCTGTTCTTGGTATCTTCCCTTTGCAAAATTCCTCTATGACAAAGGATCTTGCTGCCTGCCTCTGATCACTAAGTGCTCTGCTTTCCCAATGTTTGCTGAAAGTGTATTTTATGGGCCTGGAGTTCATTTTGTGCTCGGATATTAGCAATTGAGAGCTGAGGAAGAAAGAACAGCAGGCAGGCAGTAATTAAGACCAGGAAGTCACACAAATGAGGACAGAGGAGGTTGCAAAGGAAGGAGGAGGAGGAGGAGGAAGAGCAGGTGTTGGTGTCAGTGTTGCTGAATGGACACTTCTATAATAGCTGGGCTGGGTGACTGTCTGGCCATGATTACAGCTGTGCAGTTTGTTTTCAGGTGAAGAATGGATCAGCTTCTAGAAAGGGGAATGGCAGAGTGTGCCTGCTCTGTTTGGAGAAATAGTGAACTGATCATCACTCCCCTCAAATCCACAGCCTTGCCTCTTTAAAAGAATGGAACACACTGGAATTAGTCACACAGATCTGGAATTGGGAGTAATCCAGCCTATTTTCATCCACAAGGTACATGTGTTGGGGGGAAGGCAGTGCAGATTGAAAATATACAATCAGCTGTGGAGAACAGAAAAAACAAAAATGATTGTGTGGTGTGGAAACATCATTCAGGCAATGGACCCAAGAGATCCTCAGAATTTGGACCTTGCTGGGTGTGCATGCAAAAACCCAGACCCTCCAAGTGTCCCAGATTTACAGAAGTCATCCCAGTTTCTGAATTTATTCTAGAATGTCCCACTTTTCCTTAGGATGTCCCTATTTTATCAGAGAAATGTTGGAGGGTATGGAGTTATGCAACCCCTGAACCCAAGGAGTTAAGTACAACCTTTAGAAGACACCTGAAGGCAGCCCTTTGTAGGGACGTTTTTTAATGTTTAATGTGTATAAATATGTTGGTATAATAATAAAGATGCCTGCTTCTTGGGAGAAAAGCAATGACAAATCTAGACAGCATCTTAAAAAGCAGAGACATCACCTTGCCGACAAAGGTCCGTATAGTTAAAGCTATGGTTTTCCCAGTAGTAATGTATGGAAGTGAGAGCTGGACCATAAAGAAGGCTGATCACTGAAGAATTGATGCTTTTGAATTACGGTGGTGGAGGAGACTCTTGAGAGTCCCATGGACTGCAAGAAGATCAAACCTATCCATTCTTAAGGAAATCAGCCCTGAGTGCTCACTGGAAGGACAGATCCTGAAGCTGAGGCGCCAATACTTTGGCTACCTCATGAGAAGAGAAGACTCCCTGGAAAAGACCCTGATGTTGGGAAAGATTGAGGGCACAAGAAGAAGGGGACGACAGAGGACGAGATGGTTGGACAGTGTTCTCGAAGCTACCAACGTGAGTCTGACCAAACTGCGTGAGGCAGTGGAAGACGGGAGTGCCTGGCGTGCTCTGGTCCATGGGGTCATGAAGAGTCGGACACGACTAAACGACTAAACAACAACAACAACAACAACAACAACAACAACAACAATATTCCACCCATCTGACTGGGTTGCCCAAGCCACTCTAGGAAGCTCACAACCAATTTTACATTTCAAAACCATTGAAGAGTTACAGTGCCTGCTGTGCCCATAGAGACCAATAAGTTTATTTTTTTCTGTGCTCCTCCTAGCAGTCATCCTGACTATTAAAAAAAACTCTAACTAAAGATACATGAATATTCTATTCATGTTGTTTCTGACCCAGTGAGGGGCTGAACCCCAATTAGGGTTGTGTTGGGGGATGACTTTGGCTGGGAACTGGGCATGGGAACTGTATCCTTGATGCTTGTGCTGGACCTCTCAGTGGCTTCTGTTGCTACTAATGGCATCAAATGGCATCAAATGATGTCCTGCTGGAACAGGAATGATGGATATTGCATCCTGGAGAACAGATATCCAGAAGAAGGCATTGGAGGATTACTGCAGAACTCCAAGACCATTGGTCTGCACCACAGTGTTCTGCTGTAATGTTTTTCCCATATGGAGAATTGTGTAGACCAGGTGTGGGGAACTTTTGACCGCCCCCTTGCTGGGGCTGATGGGAGTTGTAGTTCAGGAACATCTGGAGGACCAAAGGTTCTCCACTCCTGGTGCAGACTGTCACTTCTGACGCAAGATTTATATACTTGGCAATGGCTTCATGACATATGCACTTCGGTAAACACTTGCCACTGCACACAATTTTCTTAAGACTGAATGTCAAACTAGATGTGATGTGACATGAGAGGCCCATGATTTGATTTCCTGATGTCTTTTCCTTTGATTAAAAGTAGCAACTGGGAAGGGGGGATAGGGCAATGAGAGGATAGTTGTTTTTTTAAAAAACCCTTTTCTTAGGCCATCTGCTCAATCAAACTCCATCCTCTCAAAGCAACTATGAGCTTCAGAGGGCATAAAATATAAATATGATATGGGTAGATCTCTCTCTTTCTCATCCGGCCCCAATATATAGCTAATAGCAGCTTGCATGTCTGATGGTTTAAGTTGAGGAAATGGACCTCCAGGGCCACAGCTCCAGTCCAAACTGGTGCCCCTGTGACTAGTTTTCAGGGAGAAAAAGATGTCAGGCAATGGAACTTGGACAGGAGTGGGCAGAAGAAATGGGGTGGTTTTGTATCCAATCAGCTCAGACTTGGGGCTTATCCACACTTACCTCTTCTCCATGCTTTCCAGGCATGGTCTGTGCTTTAATACTCTGTGTCCAAGCACTCTATTTTTTTTTTTTTGCTCTGAGTCTGGAGCTTTCCCTGCGAAAACTTTACCACTGAACTGGAGCAAATGGCAATCCATGGAAAAATTGAACTGCTGCTTGTTGCGCTTCAGCTTTAAAGCGTGGGTTTTGTGGGGGAAAGCTCCAGGGTGGGTGGCTGGGTGGGAAATGAGTGCTTGGACATGAAGCTTTAAAGTGCAGGCCTGCGCCTGGAAAATGTGGGGCAAAAGGTAACTGTGGAAAAGGCCTCAGTTACTTCTCTTGAAAAGACATGGTGTAGCTTTAGGGAGAGTGATATAGTATATTTTCAAATAAAGCACTGAGGTCATGGGAGCCAGTCACAGATCTCCCATATTTTGGGTCTGATATTATCTCTGTGTAGGAAAATGTCATTTGTGGTCCTAAACAAAGACACACCTATTTGGAGGCAAAAAGGAATAACATTCATGTCTGGGAGCTTTTGTTTATGGAATGTCTTGTCTCCAGGTAATGCTTTCCTCTTCCTTCTAGTTCCACCCCTCTCTGCTTTTTCCTGGAAGACTTTCCATTTTTGGACCCACACCTAGCAGCAATCTGGACAATAGCTTTATGGTTCATTGCATTGGAATTTTAATATCTGTGAAGGGGTAGCGAAGACTTTATCTTGATGGGTTTATTTTCATTTCATTTTCTTTGTTTGGGAGTGCACTGTAGGTGCCTTGGAAAATGAAACCTCTTAAAAATAACCTGGAATCAAGTTTTATTTTTTAATTATTCCAGTCTGTCTCACCCAGAGTAAGTTCCCCTGTGCGTTGGCAGGGGTGGAATGCAATGGAACCTATTGGCACATGTGGTGGTCTTGTAAATGTGTACAAATTTTGAGAAGAGACAATGAAGGAAATTTCTGAAATAATAGTGCCTTTAGACCACAATGTCTTTTATCAATTTTTGATACTTGGTTTAATAAAGTCATGTTTATCCTTATTTCTGAAAAATTGACTCATAAATTAGCAGTATCTCAGGGTGCAGCTAAACCTATGGATTTTGCTTCTATTTGGCAGCTGCTTGTTATTCATATGAAAAGTCTGCCACGGAGATGGCAAGTCGCAATGAAATATGGCTTTATTTGGTATTTATTTGTTTTGTGTTCTCTTTGGATCAGGTCATTTATTGTTTTGTGATATCTAACTTATTGTGAGTTGCTTGATAATGTGCTTTTGTTATAAGAATTTTATTTTGTTTACAACACTTTGAAGTTGGGTTATTTTAGAAAAGTTTTTCTTACCTTTTCTTTTCTACTGGAAAAGAACAATCTTAGTATCTTTAATCTTATAATAAAGTTTTGATTTTTTGATTTTTAAATGAATTGTGCATAGTGGCATGTTAAATAGGCACTTCTTTGACATTTACTGTGGTGTCAAGCTAGCTACAGTGTCATTTCAACTAGTCTTGCTGGTGTCAATGGGAACAGAGGATGACTAGCTCAATCCTCTTTTGAAAACAATACTCACAATTACTTAATTAGTTTTAAGTGGCAGATTTATGATACCAGATCATCTCAAACTGTGACATAACCTAATCCAGTAACCTACATATTAGAGCCAGCCAGGATATATTGAAATGGCAATCAAATTAGGCTCTTAAGGGGTGTTTCCTGCATACAGACATTATATAATTGCTGTGGCTAGTCTTACTGGCTGCTTTGGTCTTGTAATTTAATAGAGTAGTTGCAGACTGAAAATTAAAGCAAAAGTAACAGGATGTTTTAAAATAGCTTCCAAATAGGGCAGTAACCAGTGGCGTAGCCAAGCAGGGAGGGTCAGGGTCACTGGCACTTATTATTACACAGCAGGGAAGATGATGTCACCTCCTGGGGTGGTGCTGTCTTCTGTATACCAAAGGAATGCTCTTTTTTCAGAGAGAAACCCACCAAATAAGCTAAGCAAAGAAAGAAAGAGATAGGTTACACTAAGGGTTAAACTGCCACTTCTATTTTGAACCTGTCCCCATCACTTGGTTAAAAAGGGTAAAGGGACCCCTGAGCGTGCTCATTTCACTCTATAGGCTGAGGAAGCTGTTGTTTGTCCATAGACAGCTTCCAGGTCATGTGGCCAGCATGACTAAGCCACTTCTGGCAATTAGGGAATTGAAATTCAGAAGGGGGGGGGACTGGGGGAAGTCACTTACTGATGTAAAGAAAAAGTTATGTTATTGTAAGAAGAATCTCTTTTTATTTTATTTTTTTGTGTCTTTTTATGTTTTGTCTTTTTTCTTTCTTTTGAAATGAATAAAAATTATGGGGGGGGGGCGCTTCCGGTGAACCAGAGCAGCACACGGAAACGCCATTTACCTTCCCACTGGAGTGGTACCTATTTATCTACTTGCTTTCGAAAACTGCTAGGTTGGCAGGAGCTGGGACCGGACAACGGGAGCTCATCCCGTTGTGGGGATTCAAAGTGCCGACCTTCTGATCGGCAAGTCCTAGGTTCTGTGGTTTAGACCACAGCGCCACCCGCATCAATTGGTTATGACTAACCAAAAGGCCATAAAATATTGAGCAAGCTTTTGAGTCCACCGGGGAAGTTGGCTTGGTATGGAAGCCATGATGTGTGCATTGGTAAAAAATAATTATTACTTTTACTGTAATAGTCTTAGAAGGGGCATGGCTATGGGGGGTGGTCCTAAATAGTGCCTGCTCTTTCAAATTTACCACTCCTAGTAACATTTATTTAGTTATTACATTTTATACCACCTGTGTAATGGAGCTATCTGAGTGGTTTGCTTATGAGAACAGATTTTTATTTTATTATTAAAAATGGTATTAGGGCACTACTACACACATCAGTGTGCAGCGTACAGAGATGCCTTTCACTACCCTACTATGGATACAGATACTAAACTGATTAATCACTTGAACATTCCACAGTGGTACTAAGAAAAAACAAAATAAAAAATAAAAAAAATTCCTTCCAGTAGCACCTTAGAGACCAACTAAGTTTGTTCTTGGTATGAGCTTTCGTGCACACAACTGGAAGGAATTTTTTATTTTTTATTTTATTTTGACTATGGCAGACCAACACGGCTACCTACCTGTAAGTGGAACTAAGAAAAAAAGAGTGAGATGATCACATTTCACAGATTGTAACCTCTCTTCTGATAGCCAGTTTACACGAAGGACATTGGAAAACAAAAGGCAACCTTCTAGAAGGTTACTCTGTTGTTGTGATGAATGTTACATCCTGTTGCAGGAAGGCGGAAAAATAACAGGAAATTTTTCAAGGAGAAGTGGGAAGATGCAGAAGAGGAGAGGTCAGCTGGGGTGGGGGGGATGCCCACTCTGAGGCAGGATTGGCTGTGTGAAGAGGATGCACAGTCTCAATTTCTTTTCATCCTGTGCAGGGAGAGAATAGATTAAAATGTTTCAGTCCTGTGTTACTTGAGGTATAGTGTTGTAAGTGCTACATACAAGAATTGCTACATATAAGTTTTTTGTTTGTTTCATCATCCTCGTTATCAACATGGGGGAAAGCAGGTCTGATTATGCAATTTACTGTATAGGGCAACAGACACTCATGCCTTTAGATAAGAAGTAAACAAAACAAGCCTTTCCTTTTTTTTTTTAAAAAAATCTCCTTATCTTACAGGATCTTTTGTTTTCATGGCTCTTCCTCTACTGGTTCTTGATCCCAGTATTGATGTGTCTGGCCCTGGCTGCTTCTTCAAAGCAATCTTATCTGCCCCTAGGCAGGGATTGTATTACAGTAATACCTGTGTTTTGTGCAGTAACCAGGCCAACATGCTTTACATTGGGTACATTTAGTAGCTGAAGTAGTCATAGTTAAAGTGCATTAGGATGATGACAGATGTAGCATTACACAAGCACTCTTAGTGGGTTCTTCACACACTGAATAAACTCAGCTTCAACACTTGTCTTACAGATCGAGGTATCATCCTTTAGCTTTATGCCTGAACCAGACCACTTTGTGTTGTGGCCATAAGATGAGATTTATCTGTTCTGTCAAATACAAGTGTGGCTCCCGATTTCAGTTGTGTTGGATGAGAAATGCAAAAGCACCCCTTTTGTGAAAACACAATGAATCCAGAATGCGGCTGCCAGACTGGTGGCTGGGAGTGGTTGCTGGGACCATACAACACCGGTCCCAAAGGATCTGCAATGGCTCCAAGCGCGTTTCTGAGCACAATTTGTAGGTGATGGGCGGGAGTGACAGAATATACCCCATCATATCTTTAAATTGTGTAAAAATATGTTCAGAACACATTTATTCCATTGCTGCCTACAGTGCTATTTTTCTAGAAAAAGAGGTACTCCGGAACTCACCATGCAAACCTCCCTTGTTCTCTTATAATGGCAACGGCACCCACCTGAGAAGTGCCAGAACTGAGTTCTGGTGAAAAAAGCCCTACCTACTCAGGACTCTTTGCTCAGCAGAACATTGGCTTAAAAGACAGAAAACTTCATAACCAATTGATAATAAAAGTACTGATGTTATGGCTAATGCCTGAGCATGTGTTTATGTAGGAAAAAGAAGGCCCCTCTCAACATGTAACTTTCAGCAGAACCTGAAGTTTCAGAAAAGAAGTAAGAATCAAACCCTTGGTCAACATACTAGCATGAATCCTGTTTCCTGCAAATATGGACTTGGAATCTTTTTAGGTATGTACCACCTGCTTAATGCTGTATTGTAAATATGGGAGAGAATGGGAAAGAAAAGACTGAGAGAGGGAGGGAGAGGAAGAGATCTCTTTACTCCAGGTAAACAGTCTAATCCTTGTACATCTCCTTGGATAAAGAAAATAATTAGAAACAAAAGAGCTGAATGCCTAACAGTTATCACTTTCATCAGTCAGTTATTATGGACTAGCCAAGTTGGTGCTTCCTCCCCATTATATAAGAGAAAGTGGGCTTGTAGCAGATAATTAACATGCAGCCTTGAAGAGGCTAATTATTTCTACGGTTCTTAGGGGAGAAGTGCCACATTAATTCAAGACAGAAGATGCAGCTTTTTAATTACATCCTATTTAGCCATGTCTATTATCAGCTCCTGAAATATGACAATCAAAATGTTCCCAGGAGTTACAAACGGTGCAGATACACGCTGCTCTTCTGCGCTCACTTTCTGAATAGCAATTCCCATCTGGAGTCTCAAATAGCCAACAAATTCACTTTCCAGTTTGGGGGGGGGGGAAATGGATTAAAAGGGATTAGAAATGAAAAGAGGGTGGTGGCATCAAGAAAGCCCAGGATATATTTTGCTGTGTTCCCTGAAGGGATACGGTCAATGTCTGAATAGCAATAAACAGAACACCCTCCACAGACATGGCAATCTATTTATGATACATATTTATCCCATCTTCTAGAGCAGCTGACACACTTCTGCCATCTCATTTCACAACAGCCTTTGGAATTGTAGAAGAAATCTCAGAATGGTTTACAAATAAGATAAAACAATAAAATTATCACCAAGAAAAATACAAGCATAATTTAAAGTATACAAAAAGGTAAAATCTCAATAGAGTAGACTAAAATTAATTAAAACTTATACTAGCTTTCTAAATATCTGGGTAGGCATTTCTGTCCTTACACATTTTCCTTCGCTATAAAACCTAGCGGTGAAATTAAAAGGCCTTTTCTCACGAATCCTTACAGCAGCCTTAGGGCACAAACCAATGATCTTATTGCAATTTTTGGGAGACCTGAGACTGTATTCATTGGGGGGGGGGTGGAGTGGGGTATTATTCTGCTGTTCCACCAAAGAACTCAGGGTGTAATACATGGTTCACGTTCACCCCCTTATTTTCACAACTGTCATATACTGGTAATGTTGGTTGGTTGAAAGAGAGAGGTATCTGGGCCCAACATCACCAACTAACTTTTGTGGAAGAGCAGGGAAGAATTCAACACTCACCATTTTAATTCCAACACTCTACTGAAGACAGCACACTGATAAGAGAGCCAGTTTCTTAAAGCCACCCAGTCAATCATGGCTACACTAAGATCTGAACCAAAGATTTCTTAGTTCATACCTTATCTGCTGTTTGCTGCTCAACCATGCCATTTAACCCTTCATGGTTGTGTTGCACATTACATAAATGAACAATGAAAGCAGGTTAAATGGTCCTATTGTGGTGCTAGGCAGAGTTGGTTCCATCATTCTGCTTCCCCACCACTATTCATTGTTGACTTGGTACAAATGTGGCTTGATATGCAGGGATATAGCGAGTGCAGTTTTGCTAGATTTTTTAAAAAACTGTTTTTCCGTAAAGCTTTTTTTAAGGAAAGATCTCACTTCCTCTCTTCCTTGTCTTAAAGCAATAGTCACATCTACAGCAAATGATGCTTTTAGATTAATAATTGATTCTGGGCCACAACTCAGTGTCAAGGCATCTGTGTTACACGCTGATTGTCCTAGGTTCAGCCCCCAGTATCTTGAGGTAGGGCTGGGAGAGACTCCTGCTTGAAATCCTGGAGAGCCAGTCAGTGTCACTAGTGCTGAGCTAGCTGGACCAATGGTCCGAGTTCATACCGGCAAGCTTCTTGTGTTCCTTTTATAGTCAGCAAGTTATGACCATGTTTGAACAATCCGGTAAAATTGTTCCATGAGGCAAAGCTTGTGGTCCATTCAAATTCAAATGCCCGCATTAACATTCAGGTTGCAGTTGTCCTCTGAAACCACTGCCCAAATTGAGAGAGATTGGCTACAAGTCCCATTTCCTTTTATCCCTAATATTGTTAGATAAATCACAAAAGCTGAACAGAGGCCGAAAACATTACAAAATAAAAGGCGAGTTACAAGGAAATACAGTCTTCTAGGCCTGATGTTGAAAATCTGCCATGCTTTTATCAAATATTTTGTCACATGAGACGATCCAGACTTCTTGTGAACCTGAGAGCTCTTGAAATTATTGCCTTCCCGAATATGCTGTGATAGGAAACGGAATTCTTCCTCGTTCAACCCCACTATAGCACCATTTTACCTGCTTTCATTGTTCATAATGTGCCTTAACTCATAGACACCTGCAACAGCCATGTATTTTTATCCATTTAGGTGTCTTAAACCTATGTTTAAATTCATAAACTTGAGATACTTTTTATTAACTGTAGTTCCCTTGCCTGCTGTATGCTGTTTAAAAGTTCTGTTTTTAATTAATTCCCCTCCCAGCTCTTGCAAAGCTAATCTAAATGAATTTGCTGAGGAGCTCTTAAAAACTTATCCGGTTTGATCTACCATCTCAGCCCTTCCATGTTTCTTGTGCTTATCCAGATTCCCCCAAAATCCAGACTTCAGTGAGGTACATGCACTATGTCGCCTTTCGTCTCAAATTGCCAAGTGGATGGAAATATATCAGATAGATAATAATAGCCTAGGCTGCCCTAAAAAGTGATAGCATTGGAAGGTCTGCACTTTGTTTCCTCATTTGAAGGTGCAGCTTCGCTCTTCATTTGGCCCACTTGAGGGGCTAGGTCTGCCAAGTCTCTTTTCTGGCCTGCAGACTTGTCCCATGTCAGTTTACCTCTTGTCATTCCCTAACATGGGGAGCCAAACTAGAGAAAACAAACTAGAGAGCAGCTGTGTGCTGCTTCATTTATCAGCATGAAGAAGGAGCCTCTCCAAGCAGCACTAAAAGAAGCAGCAGGGCACTCTATAGGAAATGACTTTAATTAAGCTCCACTAAGCCACAGATCCCTTTAAAAGACTTTTGTTTTTGTTTTTAAGCCTAAATGACAGGAAATCACTCACAAGTCCTCAGGAAAGGTTTGCCCAGAGTTCCCAAGTCTAAAACCTCATTGGTAAGAGTTGTGTCCCCAGGGCATCTGTGTGAAGGGTGAGGAACAGGCATCATGAAAGGATATAAGATGACAATTTAAAGCCGATACTGGCAGGAGGCCAAGCCGATACATTTCCTGCTCTTCACCAGCAGGTTCCAGAGCACCTTAAACAATTTAAAATTGAGAAATAGAAACGACAAGAACAAATTGCAATTACAGGAATATGGTGGATCTTGAAAGCACATACAACTTGGAGGCAGTGGAAAAGTTGTGCACCTTCAGCAAAGCTGTGAAGATATCAGATGCACCTTTGGGAGCACCACAGAGAATGACATCTCCTAGGCCAATCCCTCAAACTTATGAGGGAGGTGGAACTTCCAAGAGGGATGCCTCTCCTAATCTTAAAACCTGGGTCCGTAGGGACATTGCCTTGTATGTTCTAAGGCCTCAGCTCCTTGCTTCATTGGAAGCCAGATGGGCTGGAGATGTTGCCAGAACTTGGCAATCCAATCATGTTTAACTGATAAGTGGATCCCAAATATTTATTTCCAATAATCTTGTAAAGCAGACCAGTGTTAATACTACATACCCGGTATTACAAATGGTAACCGAACGCTGAGAGATAGTGGTTTCCATGTGAGTTCTTGGCAGTCTTGATAATGAAACTGTTGCTTCCAGGTCATGTTCCTCCACCCCAACCCAGTAGACTAGTGAAATTTATTTCATATTAGTGTACATTCGTTTCTTCATTGGTGTTCCTATTTTTAAACAGAACCCCTCTTTATTCTCTTTGCCTGGAAAGGTGAAGCTGTAACTTCATGCAGAGAGACATTTCTAAAATCCTGCTGCCAAATCTCCAGCAATCGCTGAGCCCAGACAAAGAGCATCCTGTAGGCAAGCTCTTTGTGGGGACTTTTAAACCAATGGCTGCAATTTCCATCAGCCCAGGGTGTGCATGAGACAAGACTTTGCATTTCAAGCAGCAACCCGTGGGTTTGTGTCATGTGCTAGTGCCATTGCCATGACAACATCTGTGCTTTGTAGATGCTGTGATGTTGTCACATGCTTAGCCCAACAAAAGTAATTGGGTAACTGGATGGTGGGGAGGAAAAGGTGAAAAAAAGAAAGGATGCATAACTCATGTTCCTTGAGTAGTCTTTGTTAATGCAGCCCAACAACTGTTCAATTAAATGCTTTTCTGTTATGACCAGGCACAGACTACTCACTTAATCCAGGAACAACTTTTCTGGCTCCTCTTGATTCCAGGCTTTGAATGGCTTGGGGGCAGAATGGAAAGTGAATCAGAAGGACAAGGTGGAATGGGTTTCTATAAATATGAACTCTGGGGACATGCCTGGTCCCCCTGCTTGTACAGGACTTGATAAATTCACAGCAGTGGATAAGCAATTCATGAACGTTCATTTAACAACCTGCCTCCTTTGCGCACGTCCGCTTAGGGATGGGAGAGCAAATGATTTAACAGCAAAGAGTGCTTGCTGCATATGTAAAGCCACCTCTCTGAGGCCTTAAGCCATGGGTATGCAAACTAAGGCCGGGGGGCGGGGCGGGGGGCGGATCTGGCCCAATCACCTTCTAAATCTGGCCCATGGATGGTCCAGGAATCAGCGTGTTTTTACATGAGTAGAATGTGTCCTTTTATTTAAAATGCATCTCTGGGTTATTTGTGGGGCATAGGAATTTGTTCATTTCCCCCCCTTCCAAAATATAGTCTGGCCCCCCACAAGGTCTGAGGGACAGTGGACCGGTCCCCTGCTGAAAAAGTTTGCTGACCCCTGCTAGGCAATGGTCTTACCCCATCAGAGAGGTCCCAGATTGTCCTTGAGGCTTTTACATCCAAAACATAGGCAATACAGTATATCCCTTCCCAAAGGGCTGCTTTGTAATGCCTAAAAATTACATCTGATGTACCTTACATTTGTGTATGTAAAATTCCATGTGGCCTGGGGCTAGTGTGCATGAGCCTTCCTCCCTGCATGAGCCTTCCTATTGCCTAAAGAAAAAGTTTGAAAGTGGTTTCATTCAAAAGGTGAAATCAGCATCTCTGTGTGTGCATACACCATGGGGCTTTTTTTTTCAATAGTGGCATTTGCTGTGGTAGGTGCCTACCATGCCAGACACAGCGTTTCCTTGCACTGCTCTGGTTTGCCAGAAGCGGCTTTGTCATGCTGGCCACATGACCCGGAAGAGATGAGCGCCGCAACCCCAGAGTCGGACACGACTGGACCTAATGGTCAGGGGTCCCTTTACCTTTACTTTACCATGCCAGAAGCACATGAAACTACATTGTTACTTCCACTATGGCCAGCACCCTATGTGTTCATCTCTGCATGTGGCAGTACTAGGGGCTTCTAGATTGTGGTCTCAGTTCACACAGAGATAATTTGCCACAGTGCTCTTGATTTGAAAAGGACAGTCCACGTTTTGCAATTTCCTTTTCTGCAGACCCACAGGCTTGAATAATGCTGATGTCCAACTCCAACTGAAAAATGTGTTGGACACCTCCAGTATAACCCAACTTGACAGAGATAAAAAGAGGAGCGGATCCATTAGTGAGAATGGTGTAACTTGTGGCTGATTGAGCAAGGCTGAAGGTAGTAGAGTCATACCTCAGGTTGCGAACGCTGCAGGTTACGGTTTTTCAGGTTGCGCTCGCGCCGAACCTGGAAGTACCGAAATGGGTTACTTTCAGATTTCGGCGCTCGGAAATGCGCAGAAGCACTAAATCGCAATGTGGGTTGCGAAAGTACCTCCCACACGGATCACGTTCGCAACCCGAGTGTCCACTGTATAGGGAAGTTTAGTTGGTATTGGGGAGGCGGGGGGTAGGGAGGCTAATGATCAAGAAAGAAAATCTATTTAGAAAAAAGGTGGGTCTAAGTTGCCACACATCCATACCCAAACAGAAGACAAAGTATGAAATGTGCACCCAGACTCCAGGCACACAAACACACACACACAAGTTTCTTCTCCAGATTGGTCTTTATGCATTAGTAGTTTTCCTCTGAAAATTTCAATTTAATCCCTCACATTGTTTGGTATACTTCCTGCATCACAGTGCATATACAAAAGTTGGTTTATTTTTAGCTGTTGGAAACAACATGAATAAGTAATTGATAGCAGACGATTTTCACAGAGCAATTTCAGATCGCTCAAAATCACATGCTCCTACATGGAGGCAGCTCATGCTATGAGCAGAGACAAGAGACACAGTGCATGTGCTCCTTTCTTTTGGCGGACATCAGATCTTGCAAGTTGGTTTGATTTTTGCTTTAGGGCTCTTTCTTCCCAGCACCTTTCTCTTCATCTACTCAGGCTTCAAACCAGGCCTGATGCCCCTGCTGTTACCGAATCTCATGATTGCATCAGGAGATGAAGCCACAGAACAAGCATGCGCTTGTGAAAACAAAGCTGGCATCCTCTTGTCACCTATTCCCAAACCCCACAGATTCAGACTTGAAAGGGTTTTCTGTGAGAACCCCAGCAGATCCCTTTCAAATCTAGGCTTTTCATTGGGACTGAGTATAGTCATATAGTTTAGGGTTCTGTTTAAAATCTCATGATTCTGGGTTCTAGATTCTGCGGATTGGCCTGCCTATTGAAAAGAAAAAGGCCTAAGTTAACTCAAAAGTGATGATTGTATTACAGTCATACCTCGGGTTATGGCCGCTTCAGGTTGTGTGTTTTCAGTTTGCGCACTGCGACGAACCCGGAAGTACCGGAACTGGTTGCTTCTGGGCTTCAGTGCTCACGCATGCGCAGAAGTGCTAAATCACGCTGTGTGCATGCGCAAAAGCCCCGAATCGCAACCTGCGCATGTGCGGATTATGGACGCTGCGGGTTGCGAATGCGACTCCTGCACGGATCGCGTTCGCAACCCAAGTGTCCACTGTATAAATGATGGTGCAATATCGCTGCTAAACTCTGGATTCCCTCTTGATCTGCTTCTTCCCCAGCCAACAAATGCAATCTCAGAAGAACCGCTTAATTTTTAATATTTTACTTTTCTTACAAGAAATTTGAAGGAAATTTAAAAAGCACTTTACTATGAAGTTCTGTATTTATGTATGAGATTCTGTGCTGTGCAGAGCATGCACAGAGAGAGATATGCCCGACTCGAGTTATTACTGATTTGGCACTGTGGCTCTCTCTTTGCATGAGAAAGCCTGTCATGTTTGTTTAGGCATTCTAATATGCAGAGCCCATATAGCCCATCAGAATCGTCTAGTGATAAAACAACATAATCTTGCTATTGCATATGATTTCTGGGAAGGTCTCCGGCTTCACATTAGGCCAGAAGCCCTGCTCAGTGCTCCCTCTCAAGTGCTTGCTGCAGCCTTGTTGGGAGTGGGGCCACGAGCATGGCCATTGTTATCTGAGACGTTGTCTCCGGTGAGATTACACACACTGCAATTGCCATCCTCTCAATCCCTGCCACCACTCAGATGAGCCACATTAGCTTGAGTAGCAGCAACAGCCTAGGAGCATTTCCCCCCCAGTATGCCATGTGCTGGTGCCAGGCCTGTGTAACGTTTAATGAACCAGTGGTGTGTGGGGGGTGTGTGCTTTCCACCCAATCCCAGTTGAATTAATGATTACATGGGAAAAAACTTGTCTGACTGGCTCCATCCATATGGTGTTGGCCCTTTAAGCATGACAGCAGCACCATGGGATGCAGCCTCTCTCCCACCACAGCTATAATGTATAGAGGTCCTCTTTGTTATCTTTCTTTTTTGTAGGGTGAGCCATTCATGTGTAGCCACTCATCATGCCGATTCTCCGATTTTCACCATGCCACCGCACATTTACAAGATGTTTGTGGCTGCACATGAATGATTTTCCATACAGAGCGGCTTCCATGTGACTGGTTGGTCATAAGAATTGGGCTTTTGTTTCTTTAGGCCAGAGTTGTGCTATTTCCTGAGGGTCTTATTCAGACTGTCATAAGCCATGTGAACCTCTGCTTAGAAATCCAATTTCTCGTATTTCTGGTCGAAGAGGGTGGAAGATCATGAATATTTCCTTGAAGCACTTCCCGGAGTAACTTACATTTTTATTAAAAGGGGTTCAGCATGTTTGAAATTGCTTGGTTTTTAAAGGCAACTTGCTATTTTTTTTATACATTTCAGCCACCCCTCAAGTTGGCAACTGTGCAAAATCTTGGATCACCTCAAAATGTTCCCCAGCTTAACTCGCATCTACCCCGTTGTTAGATGTGAGTCATGGCTTGTGGAAATGTTCAGTGTTGATTCAAACATTAATCCAAATCCTTGTTCTGCTGAAAATATTAAGAGAATGCTGCATACCAAGATGCTTCCAGCAGCTCTCAGCTGGAAACACAAACACCCTCCACCCCTCATTGATATTTGGAAGGATATTTGGATATTTGGTTGATATTAGCAACCATTTCCATTACCTATCCATTTCTTTGGTTGCATTGCTATTGGTAAAGCACACTCAACAGTGACTTGTTTAATATTTTGTTAATTGATGTGGCAGGCGGGTTCAAAATCACGTATGTTTGTAGCACCAATGTGCACTTTAAGCTCCAAAAGGAATGTGGAGGGAAATTGGGGGATTTACACCTTACTTGGCTATTAGTACATGTGGACTGAGGTGGTCTGACCTTGTGTCCCTCGTTGTTTTAACCCCTTGCTGTGCTTCCCATGTCATGCACATTAGACGTTCAGTACAGCCGGTAAACAAGTACAGTCTTTCCAGTTGCCTGCATGCATGGATAGTAAAGAAGGCAGGGGTGAATGAAGAATCACGAATCATCAGAGGCCCTCTAGACTTCCTGCACAGTGCAGGATCTGTCGTGCAGGATGTGAGCAGAGCTTCCTTGACAGATGACTGTCCAGCCTCTGCTCAAATAGTACCTCTAGGGAAGGAGAGCCCACCACCTCCAAAGGCAGTCTGTTGTACTGCTGAACAGTTCTTACTGTTTGGAAACTTCATCTCCTGTTTAGGCAAAACCTGCTTCCTTGTAATTTCTACCTATCTGTTCCAGTCCTGCCCTGTGGGTGCTAAAGGCTTGGTTTTTATAAATGCTAGAATTTTATTAGAAAGGGTATGTTAGCCAGACCCAAATGTGTATTTGGGGCAGTAAGAGGTGAGGTGGACTCACTGATAAGGCTCTGTTATTAGCACATGTTGGTTGGCATCCATCTGTCTTGGGAGGCAATGGAAGTGTGTGTGTCAAACTGTTGGGGAGTTACAGCTCCTGCTGTGGCTGTAGAGACCAATATGGGAGAGGCATTTTTTTGTTGCCGCTGGAGCAGGTGCTTGACTTCTACAGCTCTCACTTTCCTGGAATGTATGCATTGGGGAGACGGGAAAAAATTGAAATGAAATATGTGTGTTAGATTCAGGAGCAAATGAGTATACTGGGGGCCAAAAGGAAGACCTGTCCAATTATTCTCAAACACTGGAAGATCTGCACTCAGTTTAATGTGAGCATGCTGTGAGGCATGCTGACATTTGCATTTTGAACCCCCCTCAAGCTCAGGGCTACCACTCGCTGAGATCCCATGGAGTCATTGCAAGGCTGAAATGAGGTCCAATTCATCTCTAACCATTTGGTAAAGTTGCTGCCTCCTACCCCATATTGCTGTCTATTCTGCTGAATAACAGTCTCAGATGGGCAGATTGTGCGGACTTCCGTGTTCAACGTGATACACTTCTTCAAAAGTTACTGGAGCAGCATTGGCACCCAACCACAGAGATGGGGCTACTTCTGGTATAATTTTTATTATATTTTTCAATTAAACCAATTAATTCAAACAAAAACACATATATACATACATACTTATATCCTCGCTCTGCCGAGCTACGACTTCGAGATGGGGCTACTTCTGTATTGCACTGCACCAGGGACAGGGAACTAACATGCAAAGATTTGCATGGCAGTCAAATTTCTTACCGGTATTTGTCTTAATGCTACAAAAGATGATTTGGGGTTGGGGAGGGGATAAGAATGTGAAAAACACACAAATGTGATAAGAATGTGAAAAACACACAAACATGGAATGGTTTGGAAGTGACATCACCTGGTACGTGCAGAATAAGTTTCTGGTGCCGGTTCTGAAGGAAGCAGGTAGTGCAGAAGCAATTCAAGAGTGAGGTGACTCATTCACGCAGGCAAGCAGGAGGTGGGGGGGTGGGGGAGCTCAAGAAGCAACCTGCTGCTCTGTCTGTGCAAGGCCTTCGCTTCATCCGTGATGTGTGTCACTGTTCACAGCTGGCTTGTACCTTTACTGAGTGCAGATAGGAAAGACAATTCCTCCTCCCTTTGGTCCCACAGCGGGAACAGCTAGCAAAGTGCCTTAGCTAAGCAGAGGGAAATTCACCATCTCCCAGCAAGAGAGTGAAATTACTAAAGAGGAGCAATCAGAAAGGCTGTTATTACCTCCCACAGTGTTTATCGAAAGATCTCTAAGTAAAATGGACACAGGGGAATTGCACCTGGTCTTTCTGTTTTAATACAGAATTCGTCATGGGTCACCTTTGTGGCATCTGCTGGCGGCGCACATATGTCCACAAAACCCTGGTGCCCTCTAATCCACCCCCAGTTGAAACTAGGCTTCCCAAATGCCTTCCCAGATGCACTCTTCATAAAGTTCACTCCCCACACCCACCCAATTATTAGGCCTGGAAAATGTGAAAACCCCTTTTTGAAGTCTAAATGCTGGTGAGGAGGAGGTGAAGTGGGTGTGCATGCATGTGCATGGCTAGAGGACACGTGTTTATGGTTGTGGCACATTTGTAGTACCAGTTACTGGGGAGCGGCGCTTTGACAGCGCTCGATCTTCCCTGTGGGAAAGAGGATGCTGGACTGGGTGAATCCTTGGTCTGAGCCAGCAGGATTCCTCTTAGGTTCTTACTGTGCCACTGTTGTTGTCAACACAGAAGTCAAAATGGCACAGGCCATACCTGTCGACTGTCTTGCTTTGAGTGGAACATCCCAGAATTACAGAAGCCATCCCAGCTTCTGATTGGATCCTGGGATGTCTCCCATGAGAGCACGGCCCTGAAAAAACCGTGTCCTGATTTTTCTCTGTAGGGTGTTGGAGGGCGTGCACAGGCATGAGGTCTCCTAACACCGAACTGCACCTTCTCCAGCGGTCAGAAAAATCCTTGAGGACTCTTTTTTTCACATTGAAATGGAAGAAGAGTGAGAGACGGGGGGCAGGCATCCCCTAATACAAATGGTTGTGGCTGGGGACAGCTGTAATTCTTCCCAGCTGTGGAATTTGAGAAAATGCAATGAGAACTCAAAGCCATACAAGAAGTTATGTCATTTTCCTACGGCCTACACCAAATCCTCTTGGCCAGGAGCCACCACCTACTTGTCGAAAAACCTGTGGGGATGTGCTGTCATCTCCAGTCTCACACCCACACCCTCTGGACTCCTGTTTGGACTGCAGCAAACCCCCCCCCCCTGAAGATGAGAAGCTTCCATTTTTCCCAGCAAAACCAGAATTGCACACGATGGGAGATGGATCAATAGTCTCCATTTCTTACAACCACCACACAGTCATTGCCTGCTTTAGCTGAAACTCATCCTTCCTGTTTCATCATGAGACAGAAGCTCATATAAAGGTGCCTCAGGAATGCTGCGGCTGTGATTCGAACGTAGCCGGCTGCATTCTTCTCTCTCTAGTGACGGGGTGTGCCTCAAGATTGGGAATAAGAGAGATCCTCTGTTATGTCATCACTACGGGAAATGGAATTCATGCCAGACGGGAAAACTGGACTTGAGACACCTTAGAAAACTATGTCAGGCGCATATAATGCAGTTACAGTGATTAGTAGGCAGTTGGTTTCACCATTTTTGAAGTGGGGGGGGGGGGAAGGGAATGGATTACATACAGGCACAGAATACATTCTTCCCATTGGGGTGTGCCAGAGAGGTCATCTGTATTACGGAAGGCTTAGCTGTGTTGAAGGGGATTTGGGCCTGTGTTGACTTGTCTCCCTGCTTAAGATAGCAATTGCAAGGAGTGGAATTCAGGAGGGGTGTAGGTGGGTCCAACCTTCCTAATTATTTCAAAGGGTGGGCTCAGCCTACACAGCTATTATCTTGGGGCCTCAGCATTTAACCTCTTACTCACATTAGGCTAACAGAAAACTGTCAAAACATTTAGAAAATTAACTTTCAAGATTTTTTGTTTTAAAAAATAATGGAACAATTTTACACACAAACATGCATGCAGTAAAAAGGCTATCACAAGCTCCAGAACACTTAAGATTTTTTGCCATATGTTTGCTTAGTGTGCCTTTTGGCCTGGGTGCTTTAACAATGAATGATGGCCCATCAGAGGTGCCAGCTTGAATAACTTATTGGGGGGACCAGGTAAACTCGATCACAAGATGCGGTGCATGCACACCAATTGAATGGCAATGCCTATTAACTTTGAGGGAGCCCTCAAATATTTTATTGGGGGGTGTGTGTGCAAAGGGACCTCAGCCCCTAGGAGTCCTATGAAGAGTCTCCATTGTGTTGGGTTCCTCCTGTCCTCAGCAGGTGGGTGGGTAATTGCTTCTTCAGCTGCATTTCCACCCCTAAATTCATCCTCATCCAGGGTAGCTGAGAAATTCGATCTGCATGCTAATCTCTGCTTCCAGGAATATTCTCCAGCTTCGTGAAGGCAGTATACTTACTTTCTGATTACATTTATACATCACCTCAAGGTTGGTTTACGTGGTTGTTCCCATTTTATCCTCACAACAACCCTGTGAGGTAGGTTAGGCTGAGAAACTTGTGACTGGCCCAAGGTCACCCAGTGAGCTTCATGACTGACTGGAGATTTGAACTCCCAGATCATAGCCCGTGATTTCTAACCATTACACCACACCGATGACCCTTGTGGAGCTGGGGGGGGGGGGAAGGTGAGGGGCTTGAAATCTAATCTCTTGCTCAAATCCTGAGTTTGAGCATTCCCAACAGATGCCCGTCTAACCTCTATTTAAAGAGCTCCAGTGAGGGGGAGCCAGTAACACCCATAGGTAATTGGTTCAAACCTTCAATATTGTTTTGCAAAGGTATTGTTTTGTTCCTGTTGCCAAAACCTCCTCTGAGTCCACCCTCCCATTTGGCGCTCATTGATGTCTGCATGTAGATAACCCAATTCCCACTTTGAAAATAAATAGGGTTCAGTGCCCCCACCCTGCCCCAAAGCTGGTCTCCTGTGTCTTTAACATCTGCATGACAAAAGAGACCCCTGCTGTGTCAGGCCAGTGGTCCAGTATCCTGTTCTCACAGTAGCCTGCCAGATACCTATGGGAAATGAGCAAGCAGGAACTGAGTGCAGAAGAGAAGAAGAAGAGTTTGGATTTGATATCCCGCTTTTCACTACCCGAAGGAGAGCGCTCTCCCCACTTGTGATTCTCAACAGAGGCATGGGAACACAGGAAGCTGCCTCATGCTGAGTCAGACCACTGCTTCATCTTGAGCAGTATTACCTGCACAGACTGGCAGCAGCTCTGCAGGGTTTCAGGCAGAGGGTGATCGCCAGCTCTACCTGGAGATGCTACAGCTTGAAGCCGGGATTGTACAGGGCAACCCAGTGAGGTGGGCAGGGTAGAAAAAAATAAAAAATAAAAACCTGGGACCATCTGCATGCAAAGCAGATGCTCTACCACTGAACTACTGCCTCTGCCAGTAGAGGTAGCAGCAGGCAAAGCTTTTCCCATCACTGCCGCTGCAGATCATGGAAAGCATTGCCTGCTGGATTTCTGCTTGTCAGACAGCCTTGAAAGGTGGAGTAGCCTTTCTCCCAAAATTTACATGCCCCCCCACTGCGCTTCAAAACCAAACATGAATTCTGCTTCCAGAATCAGCCCCTATCTGCAGTAGGATTGTCAACTTCCTTCTTCTTGGCAGAGAGCCTGCACCTTTAACAGCTGCATGTTGGGCAAAAACCCAACAGGTGCAGCTTTCCTAGTATGGAAATGCACAGTTAAATTTCTGCCTATTGTTTAGCTGCTTAAAGGCACAGGAGACCCATCAGGAAAATGGGGACAAGTGACATCCTCCCTGGATGATGCCCTCCCTGGAACTCATCCTGCGATGCTGCTTCCTGTACTGTTTTACTTTCCCAAAGTGTGCTGCCCTTACCTTTGCGGCCTTATAATTACATCATTGCCACACATGAATGCGCTGAATATTTCATAGAGAGAAAGCCTGAGGTGACTATTAAACATAAAATCATCAGCTCTAGCTTGTGTAACAATCCATAGCTACTGACCCAGTTTCTCAACTGCAGTGATAAAATCAGAAGGAAGTTAGAGGTATGTTAATTGCAAACTAATGGTCAAAAATATATTGAGATGGTAATTGCACCTATACCACTGTGCACTGAGAGTCACTGGGATTTCAAGTCTTCCCAATATCCCAGGGCTCCGCAGACCAATAGACGCCACACAAGAAAGTAATAAGTGCTTGTCTAAAATCTACTCTGAACATTTTAGATACCAGGCAGCAAAGAAATGAAGATTTGTAACTAATTGATTTTGACACCTGCAAGTTAAAATGTTTCATACAGATCTTTTTTTTTTTTAAACTCGCAAACATTGGCCTTTGATATTAAATGCATTCATTTAACAATTTAGTCTATTTGCATTTATTGTGTTTTAATATTTTATTTTGATGGATTAAAGTTGGATCCAGATTTACTCATATTTGCAGCTTGAAATCAATGGTATTTCAGTTACTCATTGTGAGCTTATGTCCCACTGATTTCAGTGGGCCTTCTCTAACCATGACTAAGTCTGGATCCCACCCTAAAAGTCCTCCTGCCTTCCCAGGTTTTATTGGGGCAGTATGTGGGCCTTTCAATGGCTTCGAGAGTTTTTCCGTGTAATGATGTAATGATGATGAAGTGGAAGCTGTGAGTCATCTCCTTTTTTTGCAATATTTATTTTGGAATTAATAACCAGCTCGTTGCTCCTTTTCTGTTCTCCTTACCTGGTAGGTCAGTAAGTTTTTACACGAGTTAAGAGATAAAACTCCAGGAAATCAGATCACAGTGGCAAAATTCTTGTCCATAGCAAAGAGGATCAGGAAACAGCTGATTAAATTATGGCTTGATTATGTTCTTCCAGGAATCATCCTTGTGATTACGGGTTGTTGAGGGAGCTTTCAGTTTTATTTGTATTCTGCCCTTCTATATGACAATTGTTTATCTGCTTGTGACCCTTTCCAGTAGATAGAGCAGGTGATCCTGCTGAAGCCCTTGTCATGCTGTGAAACAGTGAATGCCTTGGACTCCTGGCATGAGTGCTCTCTCTGGCGCTGTGGAGCCCATTCTGCACATTGGTATATCAGTGAACGAAGGGCGATGAAACAAGCTGGACGATGGCTAGGGGGCAAGTGGTGAAAGTCGTGCCATGAAGCCAACTGAGCATGAGGGGGGGGAAATAACTTTGTGGCAGTGAAGGTGGTGAAAAAGACCCATTTCTCTGCCTCCATCGCATTCTCAAGTAGCTGCCCAGTAGCACTTTTTCTTCTCTTTTTTTTTGTATCTGTTAACATCAACTCTATGGAATAGCGATTTAGAATGTCAATTCTTTGCAAGGCACTTCAAGAGTAAACTCACTTGCCTCCATAGCAATCTTGATGTCTCACTGCTGTAAATGCGAAAGAGCAAGCCAGGACAACTTTTTCCAGTTATTTGGCAACTCAGGGTGGGAAGGGGCAAAGAGAAGGAAAACTGCTAATGCTTGAGTAGCTGGTAGACTTAATAAATGCATTAAGGAAGAAGAAATATTTTTTTTCCTATTTCAAAAGTGATTAAGTTACCTGCGTCTTGAAGTTTGCGCAAGGAAGAAGAGAAATGCCAATTTGGTTCTTGGGACACTGATAAAATCACAACGTTGTTAAGAGCAAAAGAAGCTCTGTTTATTGTTCAGATCATCAAGGAAGCCTGGCATGGAAGCCCTTTTCAAGTCTGATTTACAGCTGACCTGCTCTAGCAGGAAGCTGTCTTGGCAGGTATGGCTAGCATCAAAGCTAAGTTCCCACCACCCACTCCTCAGGTTGTTGATTCAGTACCTGTTGTGGGTGCAATTGCTGACAGCGAGCAAGACTGACCCAGTATCTGCTTATCATTCCCTATAATTGCAAACAAGGAATGAGTGCCAACATGATAGAAGTCAAAAGAGGAAACCTGAGAAACTAGAGGTGGTGGTTATCAGTACGCTCTGGAGAACTTCAAAGATACTGAAATATATGTTTCTAGAAATCCCTATCTCTTCTTACCCCCCAAACAGTCCAGTGAGGAGGATTCAGAGAGTTGGAGGGAGAATTCTAAACAGGTCTAAGCCAACTCCCTGCTCAAGACAGCCAGAACAAAGGGTCGACCTGCCTCTGGATGAAGACTTTTGGCAAGGAGGACACATCCACCGCAGGTAACAGGGTCCATTTGTTGAACTGCCCTTACCATTTACAAATTTCTCCTAATGTTCAACCAAAATCTTCCTTTCTGTCACTTGAGTCCATTAGAACTAGGTCTGCCCTCTGGGGCAGCAGAGAGCATCATAAGAAGAGTCTTGCTGGATCAGGCAAATGGCCCATTGATTCCAACATCTGGTTCTCCAAGTGGCCAACCAAATGGCAGTGGGAAGCCTGCAAGCTGGATATGAGCGCAACAGCACTCTGCCCACCTGTGAATCCCAGCAGTGGTACACTGGTACAGTGGTACCTCGGGTTACATACGGTTCAGGTTACAGACTCCGCTAACCCAGAAATAACACTTCAGGTTAAGAACTTTGCTTCAGGATAAGAACAGAAATCGTGCTCTGGCAGTGCAGTGGCAGTGGGAGGTCCCATTAGCTAAAGTGGTGCTTCAGGTTAAGAACAGTTTCAGGTTAAGAACAGACCTCCGGAACGAATTAAGCACGTAACCAGAGGTGCCACTGTATTCAGAAGCATGAAACCTCTGACAGTGGAAGGTAGAACAAGTATTTGCCCTTCAGATATTTGAAGAATGCTATCATGCCCTCCTCCTCAGTCTTCACCTCCAAATTTGCAAGCATAATTTTAAGCATATCTGCAGTACGGGGCTTGGTTTTTAAACATTCATGCAAATGGATAACTTTCTTCTTTATAGGATAGAGACATGGTTAGAGAGCTGTTTACAGATTGTTATAAAATTGGGACGGACAGCTGCTAAAATTACATTCCTTTTTATCTTTCCTTCCGCTGTAATAATAATAATAAAACAACAAAGAATCAAGCAGACCAAGACCTAAGATAATGAATGTAACAAAATAAGAACTGTATTTTTTTTTTAAGTCAGTGAGTCATGCAACCGAATTTTGTCCCTCCTCCAACAAGGGTCAGTATCTGCTCAGCAGAGAGAATGAGCACACTTTCACACACTGCAGACTTGGCTGTGAGTCAGCTCAGCAAATGGATGGTCCTGAAGCCAAATTCCTGATGTGTAAAATCCACAAAAAAACGTAAGATATAATGACAGGCAGATAGCTGCATTTGTTCCAACAAAAGAAGTAGTTAATTTAGCTGAGCCCCTCTCCATCTCCGTCACACCTGATCACCACCATATCCTGAATTCTTTTGCCATAGAATTAGCCTCATAGTGCTTGCCTCTTATAGCATCTTTTTTTTAAAGTGCAAAAGCCACAGGATTATGGAGGATTTATGAAGGAATTTATTGACTCTTGAGGAATCCACCACTTCCCTAATCCTGGAAAACTTGCTGTACTGTATGTTCTAGGAGACAGGCTGGATTCACCATTTGGAATGTTGCTAGGATTTTTGCCTTTGTAATAATTTTTTCTTATCGGCTCCAGCAAATCTCACAAGTTCTTAAAATATCCAGGCCAGGGCAATAATTTCGCAGGAGCAGCTACAAGCATGTTCTAGAATGCAAACTTTGTGATATATTTCTTTGCCCCACACATGTCTGGGAAAATGTCTGTATTAGTAGAAAGAGTGCATAAAAATTTCACATGCCATTGAAAATAACATACAAATAATGGCAATATATTAGAATAAATTACTTGCAAAAAATGTGCATATTCAACCAAATTGCATAGATAAATGGGAAAATTAGAAGACATGCACACTAAAATGCTAATGAATTTTTGTGAGGACTTTTGTTTTTTGAAAAACCCCGACAAACCATGTGGAAATGTGGTGAACTGCATTTAAGCTTGGAAAAATGAGAAACTGAAATTGACTGATTTATTCATCGCTCTGCAAGTGAAAGACGATAAACCAGGAAAATTTAAACAATGGGCAGTTGGGCTGCTTTGCAGGTGTACAATCCATATTTTGTTTGCATATGCAACCTCCTCTGTAGGACTTAAAAGGCAGAGAGATGCATGACCCTTAAGTAACATCTGAGGAACAAGAAACTCCACAGTTATGCACAGACAGAAGGAAGGAATAGGGTGTGGCAGCTGAATGAGGGAAGGCCAAGCATGATAATAATCAGAGACTTAGATCTCAGAGACTTGGGGAGGAAGTGGTGCTGATAGAAATCCTAGAACAACTGTGAGTGAATGAGACAGAGTATAGATAGAAAAACAGACACTAAATCCCAAGGACAGGGAACAGTGGCTAAAGGGCATTTATGCTTGTGTCCCTTTATGCCATACAAATACAAACCAGGAGGCCAGAGACACAAGATTAAACAAAGGCAACTAAAATGAGCTAATGGCAGCCTGATGCCGTGGCGTGAAGCCAACCTCCTGACACTGCTGCAGTTTACCTGGATGGTGAAGGGGTGGGGCAAGGTGTTGATGAGGTCAGCGATGCACTGAGCCAAACTGGTGCTCCTGCTGCTGTGTCTGTGCAACCCCAAACCCCTGCCACCCTCTCCCACCCCCAGGACCACGCAGGTAAGCTGTAGTGGCCCTGGCTCTGCAGTCATGCCATGCTGGTTGTTACTGCCTAAAGGGCACCAATCACATGGAGGATGAGTCTTCCAGTTTTCTCTTGGCAATTTCTCAAATCACACCAGGAATTGTGCTTGATAAGTTTGTTCAAGCCTGGATGATTTATGCTATGCCTCCTGTTTCCTTTTTTAGCGGGTCCACCATTTGAACTAAAATCTGAACAAAGCTTTCCTTAGTCCAGTGTCCACCAAATCACACTGACTCTAAGGAAATTTAAGCAGAGCTTAGAAAAGTCATATGATCTAATAATCTTTCCTGTATGTCTGAATTTGGGGATTTTTTGCCTGTTTACACAATCACCTAGTTTCTAATTGAAGAGCAGCTAATAGGAAAAAAAATTGTATTTTATGCCATAAGGTGCTATGTTGTGCCTAGAGGGTTGTTTGAGAGTGATATCTCTGTGCATCATCATACTTCCCACTCCCCAATTTAGCTTTACCTCTAGAAGTATAATAATCAGGCCTTCTAGCCACTAAGTACTTCCAGTAGATTATATAGCCTTTAAAGTGTTTTTAAGGGCCTTATCTCAGAGAAGGCTTCCATTTCACATTGAATACAATTTGGAATTAGGGCTGGAAGTTGGGGCTAAGCATTGATTGGATCATGGGGACCCATTAACCTCAAGAGACAGTTCCTCTTCAGGTCACTGTGACCAAAGTATGCTGATGATTCATCAGGATATCATCTTGCTTTCGGGTGGATATGTTACGCTATAAGCGATTAACTTTTATCAGAGTCTTTAATGCTAAAGACTGAGTGGCAGAGTGTGATAATGATGTGAAGCTTAGAAGCTCTTCAGTTCCAAATTTAATACTGCCGCTAGGGTAGGATTTGTAGCAAGCTATTAATCTCTGTTTTTAAGAAGTTGTGGCAGATGAGATAACCCAAATTTCTCCCGCATAGATAGGGCCACACTGAGAGCATTCCCAGGAAGCAGGAGCTGGAAAGTGCAGGGTGGCTGCAATAAGGACCTTGGCTCAAACTGAATACATGACATTCCAGAGGTCAGCAGCATGCTCAAGATGGAACAATGCATAGTCTTAGTCTCTTTGAGTCTAAAATTTGACAGTAAGAAAGGTATTTCAGAAATTACTCTTGTTATGCTTTTTGAATGTGTTGTGAAGGATGTGTGCACAAGTTTTCAAAAATTTCTTAAAGAGTGTGAGCTTTATGGAAAGCAGAGTCCAAAGACTTATGGGTTCTGCTGATATAGAAACAACATATACCAACCTCTTATGCATAGTGCTAACCAATTACAGTCATACCTCGGGTTGTGCTTGCTTCAGGTTGCGCGTTTTCAGGATGCGAACGTGCCGAACCCGGAAGTACCGGAACAGGTTACTTCCGGGTATTGGTGCGTGCGCATATGCAGAAGCACTAAATTGTGCTTTGCGCATGTGCAGAAGCTCTGAATCGTACTGCCAGTTATGGAAGGTCCCAAGGAAGGAATCAATGCTTTATTGTCAAAAGTACACTTACAAGTTAGGAGAAGCCACGTCCACCAGTCCTACATCTCTCAGCTACTCCTAGGTATGCACCAATGAGGCAGTTGGCGCAACAGAGAGGCCCCACCCCTGACCTTGGCTTATGTATCTCCCTATGCACAAGCAGGCAAAGAGTCCACCTGTGTGTAACCTGTTTCTGCTCCTCCTCCTTCAATCCTCTTCTGGTCTTGGGAGACAAAGGAGCAGGACCTGACCTATCTCTCCCTCCAATCCTGCAGCTTCTCCTTCTTCTGACCCTCGATGAAGTCCTGTCTGTTACAGGCTCCCACAGTTCACCGATCCCTTCTCCAAGTCAGTGTTCAGTCCCCCTTCTCCCGCTGCCCACTCATCAGTATCCAGCCAGTCCCTGACAACTAGGCTGCATAAGAATGCATATAAATTGAGCAGAAGTATGCCTCTGGATGCACACTCCCTGCATTTTGTTCACACAAAGAACCTCCTCTTCAGGTTCAAGCTTAAGATAACTAGTTCTACCTGTTTTCAGCAAAGGTCAGCTGTGTATGCAATGACTAGTCTGTGCCTCTGGGTGATGAACTCACCATTCATTCCCGGAGCAACTTAAAGCTTCTAAAAATGTATTGTCTTGTGTGCTTTTTTCAAAAAAAGAAAACCGAGCTGGCAAACCAACATTCAATTGAATGAGAAAATAATTGGGCTCTTGAAATGAAGGATGCAGGGGAAGTACATGACCAAACACTGAATCAGCATTTGATTCACTGGCTAGCACATCTGCAGTGGCATCCAAAGTTGTTGTTGTTGTTGTTCAGTTGTGTCCGACTCTTCGTGACCCCATGGACCAGAGCACGCCAGGCACGCCTATCTTTCACTGCCTCCAAAGTACCATCACATTAAAAGTTGTGGGATCTTTTTCAGCTATTGCAGCCTGAGGACCTGGATAAGACATTTGAGGCCAGCCTACCCTCTTGGTTCTTGTTGATTTATATGGCCTAGATGAGGGGAAATTATTGGGTGTGTCCATATACATATTTATAGAAAGGAGGGGTGCCCCTGGGCATTAAAGAGACTGTGGTGCACTTGCTGCTTACCAGACCCACCTTGGACCCAGACATCTGGGATAACTTGCTTCAAGAGGGTGGTTGGCTGCTGTCCAACTTCAGATGCTTTTGGATGGAAATGATCAGTGATTTATTTTCTGGGGGGACGCAGGGGTACGAATACCCCTAAACATTTTGTGAAACTAAGTTTGGCCTCATTGAGGCCAAATATGAGTAGGAAAATGAGAGTACCCCAAACCATTTGTTTAGGGGGGGAAGCACTGGAAATGATTATCTAAACCAATTTCAATTTGGGTCCCAACCTAAAATGTCAAACTAAAATGTCCTTAATGACCTTTATTTGAAAAGCGGCAACAGAAGCCCTGTTGCTCCTCCTTGATTTTCAGCAGCTTTTGATGCTATCAACCACCGTAACTTGCTGGACCGGTTCTGTTGGATGTGAGTTGGAGGTGCAAAGATTTGGTGGCTTCTGGTAAACAGCAGGTCTTTTTAAAGAGGCCATGAGACCACCCAGAAGATCAGCATTCATCCTGATTTGCTTGCACAAAGCTTATGTGCAGTTTATTATTATATCTGGTCTTTAGTGACCATTCATTCTGATTTGTTTGTGGGGAAGTTTTAATGCCCATCATTTTTCAAATCACAAAAAGGCTGATTCTTTTTTTTTTTAATGTGGATTTGTTGCACTAGGACGGAAGAGCCCTTTGATCCAGTTTGACTGCACAAACTCATACTCTAGGCTCCCTCCTGCAAAATTGTGACAGTCTGGAGGGACCCAGTGTCAGATGCACCAGTTAGGTAAGCCTATTCACCCTCTCTCTACAAATGCATGCAAATAATTTGTATTCCTTAAATAATCCTTGTTAGCTTAATGAGCTCAGTGAGAGCAAATATCAAGTCAGCACAACCAGAGGATATTCTGGCAAATCAGCAGCAAACTTATTCCTCTAAGGAATGCTGAAAGCAAGCATCAAAATGTAGAAACCACACATGTTTGAGATGCAGAAAATGGAGTGTCCTTGTGAGTCCAGGGATCAAAGTCCAGTAATTTATGGTGACTTAATAATAAATATATAGGATAGGAACTAAAAACTGCAGCTCTACAGTAATTACAGCTGGATGGAGTGGGGGTGGGACTCAAGCCTGGGAATTAAACATGGCCCTCCATGCTCTCTCTTTGGCCTTCAAGACTCTCCCCAAACCACAGCCCCTCCCACAGACCACACTCTCCTTAACTGCTTTTGCTGGCTGAAATGTCTCTTTGAACTATGATTGTACCTTTTTGTTGCCTAGAACCAGGAGGATGGTGGTGTGTGTGTGTGGGGGGGGGTTAAAGGAATCATAGAATCATAGTTGGAAGAGACCACAAGGGCCATCCAGTCCAACCCCCTGCCACGCAGGAAACACCATCAAAGCATTCCTGACAGATGGCTGTCAAGCCTCCGCTTAAAGACCTCCAAAGAAGGAGACTCCACCACACTCCTTGGCAGCAAATTCCACTGTTGGACAGCTCTTACTGTCAGGAAGTTCTTCCTAATGTTTAGGTGGAATATTCTTTCTTGTAGTTTGAATCCGTTGCCCCGTGTCCGCTTCTCTGGAGCAGCAGAAAACAACCTTTCTCCCTCCTCTATATGACATCCTTTTATAGAGGAGGGAGAAATCTCTGGCTTTTGCATGGTAAAAGTCACCCACTTCTGCATCTGGCCCTAAAGGTTCCCCACTACTGAATTACAGGATGCAGAGTACATCAAAGCTGCAGGGCTTGGAAAAATCAAAAATTAATTAGTTGAATTTAAAATAATTAATTTAAAATTTAAACGTGAGATGTTTGTTTTTTAAATCATTAGCAGTTCCAAACTGGCAGCGAGCTCTCTCTGATGTGGTACCCTCCATATATTGCTGGCCTACAATTCCCATCAACTCTGACCATTGACCATGGTAGCCAGGGCTGATGGGAGTGGTAGTCCTAAACATCTGGAGGGCATTGCATCAACTGTTGCTGCTCTACGGCATGCTTCTCTCTATATAAATTTGGTGTTTTGAACATTCAGTATTACGTTTTGAAATGCCGCTCCTGAATTTTAACCTTCAGAGAGATGCAGGTTTAATTTCTTATTTCCTTTTGCTAATATCAGTACTTCCACTTCCCCAGGTGACCTAACGGGTTATGCCAGCCTTGGTGAGAAAAAGAATCTAGGTCAGGGTTATTTGGTGTGTATTTTAGCTCAGGAAGTTCCAGTGACTCAAAAAATAAAGACAGAAGAAAAGAGGAACTGTCAGGGTGTAGCGTGCTTTTCCAGTTCTGCAAACTTCGTTGAGGAGAGACACATAATCACCTGTGAAAAAAGGATACAAAACTGTCACTCACATTTATTTTCAGTCATCCTGAAAGGAGAGAACAGACTCTTAACTCATACCTTCCAAAACACATTGATTTGGCTGGGGGCTGAATTATAAAAGAGTTATTGGTTGGCCAGTATAGAATTTTCTAGGAAAAGCAACCCGCCTTCCCTACACACACAAAACTGCCTACAGTGAAGCTGGGAAAGAATGGACAGCATAAGCAATGTGGTCACTTGAGGAACTGACGTCCCACATTACTTTTCCGTCTTCTGATGGATGCGCTGACATTAACAATGGCAAGCCTGCAATTGCAGTGGCCTCTGCAGATTTAAATTTAGAAGGACAAACATCATGTTGAACAATGATACGGCCTGGTCTTTCGGCATTTTGGCGTTCATCGCAAAATAATAAAGGCAGGGTTGCCAACTTGGGGGGTGTGTGTGTGTGAACACAGTTACGAATGTGTGATACATCATAGCCACACAACCAGAAATGCCCTGCAACCATACAGTGGTTAACTCTCCCTTTCCCACTTGCAATCCCCCCTCCCCCACTGCAAACCACAATTAAGGTTGAAAATAATAATAATTTTATTTGCTACAGTAGAAAGCCTAATTTCAGCAAAGTGAGAGGCATGGGACAATGAGACCTTGTTGGTGGTAGGGAAATTCTTTGGGGGTACATGATGCGTACCTACAAACACCATAATGATGGCCCACCTATTATGATGGGTCTTGCCCACACAAATGTGCACTGCAGTTTTCTAGGCCTGTTGAATCTTGTGTTTTGGTCCCACAGGAATTCCTTTATTCTTTCATATATCTCTGTTGAGATTCATTTCTCCCTCATTTTGGCATTTTACAAATTCCAGATCTTGGACAGCTTCCCCATCACTTGTAGTTCTGATTTTGCAAAGTGATAGTCTAGGCAGGTACAGCGGGCTCTAGTGTACAGTAGGTTTTAGTGTGGGTGAACACCTGAGAGAAAGTTAAGAAGCCAAAGTTTTACATTTTGCACAGATTTGACAACGTGGTCCAGCCATCATCAGTAAACATAAAAATATGCCTTCTATGGCATTTCTAAAATCACTTGCCCTTAGAATTTCCCAGTGAGTCATTTCCAGAACAATTAGTTTTACTACTGCAGGAATAATGTTGATTAATTGTAAATGCTGAAATAGCAGGACAAAGGAAAATCCCAAAAATACCAAGGGAGGAAGAAAAATGAATAATAGCTTTGGTGATTAGTGGATGTTATTAATATCACATATCTGAGCATTTGGTGTTTGTTTATGTTTTGTAACTTTCCCAGATTGGCCAATGAAAAGAAAAAATTGGCTCACATTCCTGTTTTCATGTGTGCTCGCTGGCCGTGTCTACTCAGAAGTAAGTCCTCTTGAATTCAGTGGGGCTTTGTAACATTTGCTACACCAGGGGCCCTTTACCTTTTACCTTACCTAGTGCTAAAATGTGGCATAAAGAGATTGCAGGTCTTTCATGCTATAGATTCTAAATATATCTCATGAAGTTTGCAAAGAATTGCTGTCTCTCTGCAGTATAAAAATGTATTTTTCATAAGAATTACCTTCATCTTGGAGAATGTCAGTTTTTGAAATAAGCAACTCATAATTTTATTGAAAATGTCAACTTTTGGAATCATCAGACAATGGCATAAAAAACCTTGTGCCCCCCTTTTTTTGCAGATGGCAATAGTCTGTTCCATGTGTAAGGGGTAATTCCCTACCGAATTATATATCTCTGTACAGTACAGTTTTAATTGAGACACATTTAGAAAGGACTGTCTGCCATTAATTAGGCTCATAAATCCTTTCAGATAAAGACGTCACCGTGTTTTCAATGTATACAAAACCACTATCTACCGGTACTTTCCTGCTTGGCAGGGGGTTGGACTGGATGGCCCTTGTGGTCTCTTCCAACTCTACGATTCTATGCAGATAAAACAACAAGGAGCACAAGGCACTGTTACATTTTCTACCTGGGGGAGAAAAAAACCAATGCCTCTTTCTTTTATGCAGTATGTCAGACCATAGTTACCCACCAAGGGAGCAGCAGCTTTGAGGGGAAAATACATTTTACTGGTTATTTCTAATGTACCCAGCATCAGGTTGCAGACACCTCACAAATTACTCTAGAACAGGGGCCAGCAAACTTTTCCAGCATGGGGCCGGTCCATTGTCCCTCAGACCTTGTGGGGGGGGGTCGGACTACATTTTGGGAAAATATATTCTTCTAAAAACAGTAGTGCAACAAGTAAGTCAATTTAATTTGCTTGGTCATAAGTCATAACACTGTGTTGTGTTTTTTGTTTTTGTTTTTAAAGAAAGCATCCCCAAATATTAAAAATAAATTGCTAATTCTTTTTTAGTGCAGGAGCTCCTAACACCTGTGACACTATTCCTATGGAAACCATAGTCCTCCCACCTACAATTCAGAAAATATCCCCAGCAATTATATCCCATTTTCACTCTGCATTCCTTCATGCAGATGCAATTCAAATTGCATGCACTTATGTAGGAGGGAGAGAGATCTTTTGAATCTTTCAATCACCTCTAATTTCAGATTTCATTCTACTGGGGCGGAAATGCGAACATGCTTCAGGTGGCAGGGGTAATATGAAAGAAATACAACTGAAGGTTGTGATGCATGCCCATCAGTTTAATTTTAATTTGTTTCTGCTGTTGCTCCAATTTTCCACCAATAGTCTACAAGGTCAAAGCAGAAGTATAGAAAGAGAGGAGGAATACATAATTGTGTGAAATTTCATCAATGAGTAAAGTATGAAGAAGTTGTGCATTGGGAGAATGGTTCTAGGAGGATAAAAGAAAACTGAAACAATAGTCAGGCGTCCCTCGGGAAATCTGCATTGCTACAAACCTGGTTGGGATCATAGGATTATAATTACGGAACAGACAAGTCCTGTGCAGATGTCTAAAATCTATGTACAAGCAATGTCTAGAGAAGGGAGAGAGGAGTAGATCGCGGTGAAAGGTCCTGCCATCAGATTCCCAGTGCTTGAAATGAATTAGTTTGGTACAATTAACTTGAATTAATAATAACAATAACAGTTTGGCTTATTACCTGCCCTTCACCCATGGTGGTTCACAACAACTTAAAATGTAACATTAAAGACAGTTTAAAGCAAATTGCAACCACAAGCATAGGGTAAATCCTAAAAAAATATACATCTGATAAGTCAAATGCCAGTGTAAAGAGATGCATCTTGAGAGGGGGTGGTATCCGTTGAGGAAAGGAGAGGCGCTTCTGCGATGCAGGTGAGCCAGGGAGCAACATTACTCACTCTCGCACTGTGTGCGGTCTTCTCGATAGTGCAGGGCACAGAAGGCAATCGGAAGCTCCAGACTGGGGTCAAGGAGCAGGTGGACAACTGCCCCATCAAGTCCCGCAAGGGTGATGTGCTCCACATGCATTATACGGGCAAGCTGGAGGATGGGACAGAGTTTATCTTCTCCTTGGGGACCGGACAAGTCATTAAAGGGATCAGGGACCGCTTGGGATGTGTGAGGGTGAGAAGAGAAATCTGGTTATTCCCTCTGAGCTGGGTTATGGGGACCAGGGAGCGCCACCCAAAATCCCAGGTGGCACAACCTTAATCTTTAAAGTTGAGCTGCTGAAGATCGAGCGAAGGCAGGAATTGTAGCGACATCTCTTCAGGGGAGGGGGCACACAGGGAGGGGAGGTAATCTGGAGACATGACTCAGGATTTGTTGACACTGATGGGCAGTGCTTTTTTTCTAAACAAATGTTTAGGGGTACTCTCATTTTCCTACTCATATTGGAATACTGCTCCTCAATGAGGTGAAACTTATATTCACAAAATGTTTACGTCTAATAGTGCAATCCTACATGTGGTATCTACTGAGTGCAGTGGATCTTACTCCCAGGTAGGTGTGCATAGGTAGGACTGCAGGCTAAATCAGGGTTTTTTTGGGGGGGGCGGTCAGTTCAGGCCTTGCCAACAGTGTTCTTCTGCTTTCCCTTCTCTCCTCCCCCCCTGCCTCTTTTTCTTTTTTTGGCAAGTGGCACATCTGGTTCCAAATCCAATTGTTTCACTGACTGACAGTTGGCGGAACTTCACGGCTGATTTTCATGACAAAGAAACTTTTGTTTGGTGTTCCTCTCCAGTTAACAGATGAGAAGCAGTGACATGCAGGAAGGCACAATGGAGGAGCACAGCAGAACGATTCCCAGGGTTATTCTCTTTGTTGCCATTGTGTTGCTAAAATAAGCTTTGCCTTTTTTTAAAAAAAAAAAATACTGATGCTTTTTATGTGAATGTTCACAGAATATTTTATTTATTCAGTTGCCCTGCTTTTTTGATAGGCTTGCAACACACAACTGTAGAGAACATTTTTGTAGTATATATTTTACAGAGACATTTCTAGTTACCCTTTCGCCCAAGGAAACTAGGACACCAGAGGAAGGTGATCTTTGAGACACAGGGCAGATCCACACCATACAGTTAAAGCACATGCTTTCCCCCAAATAATCTTGGGAACTTCAGTTTCTCCCTCACAGCACCCTTACAAACCAGAGTCCCCAGAATTCCTGTGGGGGGAGTAATTTGATTCAAATGTGCACTGGATGTGCTTTATAAACTTTATATAGCTAAAAATTCTTTAGGTGAGGAAGTGGAGAATGCTGATTGTATCACTTCTTAAAGAATGGCTCGATAAAGTATCAGAGTTCGATGTAATGGCTACATTAATCCACTGTATTACATTCAGGAAGCAAAAATAAAGACAAGACAACTTTATGCCAAGATAATGTACTGAATATAGCAAAACAATATGTGTTATTGCCAAATGAAAGTTACTGTTTCACAGTATTTTGAAGGCAGAGATAATTACTAGGTGGTGTAGGGTTTGCTCTTTAGCCTTTTCCTGCAAGGCAGCAAAGGATTAGGATCAGAGTACCGTATATACTCGAGTATAAGTCGACCCAAATATAAGCCGAGGCACCTAATTTCCCTACAAAAATGTGGGAAAGCTTATTGACTCAAGTATAAGCCGGTTCACCTTTGCCACTGTGGTAGAGGAGGAACGAGCAGCCCAAAGCAGCCCTTTGGGCTGCTCCTTCCTCTTCCTCCTTTGCTGCTGTGGAGCTCACCCCGTCGCAGGATTTCGAACCGCCATTCTTCTGATCAGCAAGCCCTAGGGCTCTGTGGTTTAACTCACAGCGCAATGTTCCCTTGTGTTATACAGAGAAGGCTGGGATCCTGTCCTGTTTAAGCAGGAGCCAGGGAAAGTGAGCACCTGTGGGGTTTTAATACTTCCTTACCTGATAGGCTTTCTGCCTTCTGGGGTCTAAAGTTTGCATTTATGTGAGCAGTTCAGGAATGGAACAAGCTGCCTGGGGAGAGTAAAGAACCGCCGTTCTTGTACACTTCTTAAGGAATGGTTGACTTGAGTATAAGCCGAGGGCAGCTTTTAAAGCACAAAAAGTGTGCTGAAAAACTAGGCTTATACTCAAGTATATATGGTATTCCTTCTCCTAGATGGGCTACCTTCCCAGGTTGACAAGCATTAACTCTGGAAGTTTATACCGGATTCTGACCAAACTAAGCCTCCTTAGAACAAGGCTTAGTTTGGTCAGAATCGAGTATACACTTCTAGAGATAATACTAAACACATTAATTTGGGTAAATGAGCCACTTAGCTGCTAGAGGGCTGTGAAGATTTGTGTCCTGAGCTTTTTAGACTCGTCTACCCATGTACTATCAAAGGGGTGCATTGGTTGCCAGAGGTGTCATATATTGGCATTATTTTCAGCTCTCCTATCCCAATATGGAAGATAAGGCTATCCATCACAAGTGAGAAGACTGCGGTTGACCTGAGGTCCTGCTTTTGTGGCTTCCCACAAGCATCTGTTTGATCACTGTGAGAACAGGGTGCTGGGCTAGATGGGACACTGGCTTGATCCAGAAAGGTTCTTGTGTCAGGACAATACTTTGGGGATCCATACAACAGCTATAAACCCATGTGGTATTTGTGTGTGTATTTTTTAGTATAAGCTGAGACAGAACAAGAGTCCATAATAAGCAACCACAATAAGGCTCCAGAGAACAGCCTCCTCTTTGTCTCCTGGATCCCACCCAACTCTGAAGGAGCCCTGTAACAAAAACTTTTATGTGGAATTTTACATTACACTCCTTATTCAACTATTTCTAATGCAGATTTAACAATAGCTTGATAGACAATGATTACAATCTATCACAATGAAAGAATATGTTTACAATTAAAAAAAAAACGTCGACTCAAAACAGTATAGCAAGCAAAACAGGTATTTTTTCCTACCTTTTAGCTTTCTCTATTCACAACAAATAATTGGCATTACACAATACACAACAAAAGCCATTTACGAACACAAATGGCTCATTCTGATTTTTTGTGTGAAAGAAGTACATGGTGAGGTTCAGGTATGTGAAAAAGATGTCTCATAAAATAGATCTCATTGATGAGAGAAAACACAACATTTTCCTCTAATGCTCCACAGCTTTTGAGAGTAAAATTTTATAGCACATTTGGAGGACACAAGAATTGCATCTGTGTAGAATAAAATATATGCCCCTTACAAATGTTCAATAGCCCAGACTTTTTCAGTTCTGCTTATAGATGCTACATGTCATTTTAACCATGGCACAAAGAAACGTTACCTATGTTAGTCCCACAGAAGAACAAAAAGTAGACATGGTTCAACAAAATATGAGTGGGATAAGTTCCCTAGCTCTTCATGCTGGGCTTAGTCTGGAAACAGGATGCAGACTGGTCATGTAGTAACATTGTTAGAAAGGATATAGGACCATGGGATAACCATAACAGCAGCCTTGGAGGCTCTTGTAGCTGAAAGGCAGGAAACAACATTTCTAAATACACATATTTTAAAATAAAAACTTGGTTAGAAGGGAGATGGTCTGGGAGAAAGTGTTCTGTAATCTTGGGGAAATTGAGGCTGTGATCCTACACCCACTTCCCTGGGAGGAAGACCCGCTGAACTTGGCGGGACTGACTTCTGAGTCAACATATACAAAATTGCACGACAAAGCTCTTTCAGGATTTTGTAGAGTGGAAAGGCATAGAATTACTAAAGGGCAAATGTACAGGAGAAATGACTTCTGGGTGGGTTGCTGTGTTAGCCGTTTGTAGCAAAGACACCAGCTTGGCACATTCATGGTAAAGTTATTGCGGTGCAAGTCTTCATCACTTTGGTCGACAAAGTTGATTTTCTGTGCATTTGTCAGACACTTTGACAGAAGGTCTTTTTCCACTCCACTTGGCTCTTAATGACGACCACACTGCTTGCCTGTGTGGTAGCTTCAAAGCTGAAAGCCCACTCATCTGGAATCATAAGGGCATCCTGAGGTGACGGTGAGTGTACTTGACCTTTCAGGAAGGTCTCAAACTACTGACTTCCTTCCCCACCACCCTCCTTTCCAATCAGGCTAATGGAATATCCAGTGCATTTGTGACAGTCTGCACAGCATGAGACAGGATGAATGGTAACGGAAGGGAAGGGGAAAAAACTCTTCTGCTTGTTACATTTATTGGTCTTGTATTTTAAACGATTCCTCTTTCAGGGAAACCACAGAGATATTTCTCTGTGATTTGTTTCATAACGCGAAGCTTCCTTTCCTTAGAAAGGAAATGGTTACATTATGAAACAGATGAGCTGAATTCAATCATTCTTAGAATTGTAGGGTTGTCTTCTCTTAAGGATATGATAAGGTCAGGTTTGAGGAAGGCAGAAGACTTCTTCTGACTCATCCCAGTGTGTGTGCGTTACTGCAGTTCCACATAGCTCTTATTGCGGACACACAAGCGAAACCCTGTCTGTGGTGCCTACCCCTTCCCCAAGAACAAGACACGAGACCAGAATATGGGTTCAAATTGGCCACAACTTTATTGAACTTCAGAAGTAGGAAACTTGGCATAGGCCTTGGCAGGTAACCCTCTCAGCCCGTGTGGCTGAGGATATTCAGGATAAAGTGGTACAGTGGGAGGGGACTGCAAAGCACACACTTACACAGCATGCCCTCCCACTAACCTTGGTCCGGGAGTTTGACCTACATGCCGCCACTCTAGGGCCAGGGACTCCCGTTTTGCCCTTTAACGGGCCCTGCAAGTGCCGCTGCATGGGAAGGGAGCATGCAAGCGTACCCTCCCAACCTGATGATAGACTAAAGGCTACCCTGCCAAGGCCTAAAACCGCCAAAGTTGTGACAAAATGCTGCAGGGAAGGCGAAACCTGCCAATGCAGGGAAAATTCCTTCCTGGTTCTGAATATGGCAACCATCTTATGACCACAGTAGCGCCCGCTGACCTGTAACGCAAAATATCAACCTGTAAGGAAAGTATTGTTAACTTAACTACCGCTGCCTTCAGGCGAAACTATACGGAGAGAAGGATTATTAATTTGAGGGAGGGAGGGCGGGCGGGTGAACCTGGAAGGAAAAAGACCCAAGAGGCCTGGCTGAAGGGCTCAGCCTCTCTTTTTTTGGCCATTGACCCCACCCCTGGCCGACTGTCCATTGTCCTACATGGCCGAGGGTGGGTCAAAGGCCAACCTAAGCAGGTGGGTGGCACCCACCCAGGTAACCCCCACTCGGTGCGGCAAACCCTGCCCACCTGTGGAAGGGAGGGTGGAAATTGTTGTGATCTAGGTCCAGGCAACTCAGTTTGTTGTGATGTTACAGACTGTGACTGCAGGACATAGAGGGGGAAGAGTGTGTGTATACAACACATCTCATTGGCTCAGCCCCATTTGCTTTCATGGGCTCCAGGTGTGTATATATAACCTTTTAAAAAATGGCTAATGAGGTGCCTAACCTGTAGGGTGAGGGGATTTTGTTGTTGTTGCTCAAATGCTAGTCCTTTGAAATGCAGATAATTATTTTGTGGTTGCCAGTTCTCTTGGTCCTACATAGTCTTAAAGCTGAGACCTACCAGTCACTAGCGATCATTATCTTTTCCACAGAGAAACACAGAATAAGAGCACCCTTAAAATAAAATAAAAACATGGCTTTTCTCGCGCTGAGAAAGTGGTGGGTGTTATATTTTGAAGAATGCAGAAATGTTGACATGCCTTCCGAAGTGTGGAAAATTAGAAAACTTATGCAAATGTCTCTTGAGTAGTCCCTAAGGAGCTCAGTGTCCGATACCACCGTACCAGTAAGCTTCTGGTCTGTGCTAGTGGTTTCAACATTCTGATGCTGCAATATGTAACTCAGTAAGCATCTCCTGGGAACCACATCCCACTATTAGATTCGGAGAACTCTCCTTGTCATGCCTCTCTACCTCTTCCTGAATCACTGGTCTGGCTAGAAACCCTTTTCTGACACACCAATAGGCATCAACAGCATTGTCTTGGGCAATTCTCCACAATATTTGTACATGGAACATGTACAAAAAATGAACTTGTGGGTGCAATGTCATTAAAAGTATCAAAGCCGTTTGTTGTTGTTGTTCAGTCATTCAGTCGTGTCCAACTCTTCGTGACCCCATGGACCAGAGCACGCCAGGCACGCATATCTTTCACTGCCTCCCGCAGTTTGGCCAAACTCATGCTAGTCGCTTTGAGAAATCAAAGCCGTTTACAACCATTAAAATACAATAAGAACAACACAAAAATTAAACAGCTTGCTTTTACAGAAAATGTTTTTCTTAATAGTCTGCACGTGCCTGGCAGTGAATAAAAGTCTCCAACAAATGTTTGAAATTTGATAGAGAAGGCACCTGCTGAAATTCTATTGGGAGAGCATTCTCTAGGAATGGGACAACAACACAGAAGGCTCCCTTTCGTGTTGATGTCAGATGGGCCTCACCAACTCAGAGACAACCAGGGATGCTCCTACTGATTTATCTCAATGTTTAAATTGGGGTATAAAGGTTCAGGTGGTCTCTAACCTTTGTAACTTAATACATTGAACCTGTTTCAGTAATAGTGTAGATGTTTTAGCAAAGGTGTCAAAGGCTGCCTTCTTTCACTAACATTTTGTTGGATCCCACCCTTTCTCTTACCAGCTCTAATCAAAACAGACTCATAGTGCAGTTGATAAACTAACCTCCACTGACTTTAATGGGAAATATTGCCAAGCAAGGCTGCCCCTGATGGGGTGAGTGGCCCAGGGCAAATACACTGTTTGGTGGCATGCAACTGAGCTTTACTCAAAGTAGACCCATTGAAATGAATGAAAATGACTAAATCAGGCCTATTAATTTCAGTTGGTCTGTGCTGAGCAAAACTTAGTTGAACACCACCTTTTGCACCTCCCCACCTTCATCTCCCCTCTGCCACCCCCCCCCCAGGCCTCAGCCTGCACTAGGAAGGAAGCATGGGCATAGCCAGTAATTATTTTTTGGGGGGTGCTGGCTTTATGTTAGGGTAGGGGGCAGAAGGAAGTAGCCAACCTTGTAGTGTGGGTGGAAGGCAGCCAGTTTGATGTGACTGCTGGTGCCAGGCGTAAGACCCCAAAAGTGTGGGGCCTGGGGAGATTGCCCCCTTTTGCCCTCCTCCCCAGGACAGTCCTGCTCCCGAGTGAGTAGGTAGCCGAGTATCACAGAAGCAGTCCGCATGCTTTGGCTGTAGGGGAGCTTCTGGGCAGGCGGTTCACTGATGCAGGCTTTTCCCATTGCAAAGCACTTTTCAAACTTTCTGGCAGCAGCAAGATTTGCTTTTTGCGAGTGCAGTACTCCATGTGTCGAATGGTGAATCCCCAAAAAGTCATTAAACTGCTGCAGAGGGGAAAGTGTGGGCTTTTCCATTCTGAGAGGGCTAATGCAGTGTTTTTCAACCTTTTTTGGGCAAAGGCACACTTGTTTCATGAAAAAAATCACGAGGCACACCACCATTAGAAAATGCTAAAAAAATTAACTCTGTGCCTATATTGACTATATATAAAGTAATTTTTCAATTTTTCCCACGGCACACCAGGCAACATCTCACGGCACACTAGTGTGCCGCGGAACAGTGGTTGAAAAACACTGGGCTAATGGTTTGAACTCTGCCTTCTATCCAGAGAACGGTAACACTTTTTGAACTCAAAAAAGGATTGTGCAGATAAGCCCTTGGTCACTGAGAAATCAGATGCATCCTTTTTGTACATGCTGCCAAACCCAGGGACATCTTTCCATGTGGCAATATCTCTTTGTCAGGTTACTGGCAAGCACACCATTGTCTAGTAGGAAGTGAAGAAAGCAAAACACTCACCCCAAAGAGACTGGGGGACATTCTCCTCAAATGAGTTGGGACAGATCTTCTTCCACTTGATCAAATTCCTCTCATTTGCTAGCCCATGATTCTTTAGGACCCAGGAAGAGTTTTGAAAGCAGTTTTCGGCCAGCACCTACAATGAGGATTGTTGAGAAAGTCACAACAAGGGAATGCTTCCCAACCTGTAAAGGTAAAGGGACCCCGACCATTAGGTCCAGTCGTGGACGACTCTGGGGTTGTGGCACTCATCTCGCTCTATAGGCCGAGGGAGCTGGTGTTTGTCTGCAGACAGCTTCTTTCCATGTGGGTCATGTGGCCAGCATGACTAAGTCACTTCTGGTGAACCAGAGCAGCACACGGAAACACCGTTTACCTTCCCACTGGAGTGGTACCTATTTATCTACTTGCATGTTGATGTGCTTTTGAACTGCTAGGTTGGCAGGATCTGGGACCGAACAATGGGAGCTCACCTTGTTGCAGGGATTCGAACCACCGACCTTCTGATCGGCAAGCCCTAGGCTCAGTGGTTTAACCCACAGCACCACCTGCGTCCCATGAGTCCCAACCTGTACATCCATGAAAATAGATTTACTGGTTATATATTTACCTGCAGTTCAGTAAGCAGTCCTCAGTGACAACTCAGACTATCCGACTAAGAAAGTTAATCAACCTTAGTTGCTGAAATGATTCTTGCCAACCCATTTTAGTTGACGTTGGTCACAGAGAAAGGGAATTCTGCTATGCATGATCACTGGTGGAGGAAAAGGGGGCAGGGGGAGTGCACCATCCCCTGCAGCGCGATCCAAGTGGGGTGCCATCGCGGCTGCCCCCCTGTACTGGGCGCCACGCCCCCACAGATGGCATGCCACGCCCCCAGGCCGTGCGCCATGCCCCTGCGGGCGGCGCACCATGCCCCCAGGACGTGTGCCAGCCCCACCCCCGCCTGCTCTCCGCCCCCCGGTGCCGGAGCATGAAGCTCCGCCACTGTGCATTATGTAGTGCCCTATCCAATGTATTTTCTTCTGTTTTGTATCAACTCCTCTATTAAAAGAGTTTGGTTTTTTTAAGTTAAGGAATACTGGAAACAGATCCAGGGAACATTAAATAATCAGATCCTAGGAGAAGGAGAAATAGTCTCCTAGGATATTTTTATTGACTATATTAAATAGGGAAGTCCCTAAGGACAAGGAGATGCTACTTTTCTACATGATTTTTTTTTGCAGCTAGAATTGCACTGGAAAATCAAACAAATTCTGAAGCTGAGGAAGTGGTATGTGAAATGCTGGGTCTTTGCTATGCTGAATAAACCAACATAGGCTGTTTGAGTCAACCAAGGACTGCAAACAGAATAAAAGTTTAAATATATTTAAAAATTAAAAAATTGTCCAGTAGCACCTTAGAGACCAACTAAGTTTGTTCTTGGTATAAGCTTTCGTGTGCATGCAGACTTCTTCAGATACTTCTTCATGTACTGTATCTGAAGAAGTGTGCATGCACATGAAAGCTTACACCAAGAATAAACTTGGTCTCTAAGGTGCTACTGGACAATTTTTAAATTTTTATACATATTTCGACTGTGTCAGACCAACATGGCTACCTACCTGAATCTAGAATTAAAGTTTGGAAAGGTATGGAAATGCTTCAAACAATTTTGGGATGATACTGAGGTAGGTAATCCTTTCCCATTATTGTGATATTATGCTCCATGCTGGTTCATTCAGTCAGTGTTCCCTTTTAATGAACATTCTGTTCTCTGCACACAGTAGATGCCTCCAAGCCATTGGATAGTTACACTAGGGCTCTGCAGTGCTGTGGTGCCTTTTTTGTTGTCGTTAAGAGCCATGGTATTCTAAATTAAGAATTATGTTCTTTGGAACTTCCATGTTCTGGACTACATGGACATTTCTTTAAAGCAAACTTCTGGCATCTAAATGTTGCCCTTAAACTGATCTGACTGTAAGTCTCCTCCCTCTCTTTCTCACGCTGATTGTAAACCAATGGCCCCCACATCCTGTTCCAAACTGTCACCCTCAAGCAGACCAGCTGACTCATTTCATAATTGCCCTTTGCTAATTTAAATGCTTCCATCAGAAAAGGGATGAATGATACGGGATGTCACTTCCTCATGCAATGTTTTTGAACTTGTGTTATGCTAATTATTTTTCACCATTCAATGTTCTTCAGAAGACAACAGCAGTGACACATGATGTTAGTGACACCATCATGTCGTCTGGCCTCTTAAAAGCTGAAGCCTGATTTATTCAGGGAACACACCGTGTTTATTTGAAGGTGCTGACTTCATCCGTCTCTTTGAAATAATAACCCAAGCAGCCTCCAGAAAGAGGGCAAACTGCCCTTACAGCATACCTTCATCACTTCTTGGGAGATGACTTCTCTGCTTTCTTGCTTCTCAGGCATTTGCAGAGATGTATTGTTCACTTTTGAGATTTGCGTGGCAAATGAACTCTGACACAGGACCAGCCCTTTGGCAAGGAGGGGAGCACTTTTCCCCCCTCAAAGGAGGAACAAGCAGCACATTTATTGAATTGTACAGGAACTGACAAGGGGAAAAAATTTGGCCAATTTTGTATTCATAGTCAGAAAGCCTTAAATGATTATGTTTGAGCCCTTATCTCTCTCCCTTTCCCCTTTGCCTTGTTCTGAGAAGCACACAGAGAGATCAACAATGAGGTTGATCTCTTGCCCCTGCATCCTCTAGCTCTCCATCCCACCAATATCCCATGATTCCTCCAAAGAGTTCAAAGGGCTGTACATTGTTCTTCCATTTAACCTCACAACAATCCTATGAGGTAGGTTAGGCTGAGAAACTGTGGCTAGCCCAAGATCATCCAGAGAGCTCCATAGCTGAGTAGGGATCTGAACCCTAGTCTCACAAGTCCTAGGCTGACACTCTAACCACTACACTACAATGGCTCTAGTTTCCTAGATTCTGTTCATGTTTACTGCTGCCAAGCCAGGTCATCTAGCCTGTATTGGCATATCGGGTTTGTCATATCTAAATGCAGGACTCTACCTACCTACCTACCTACCTACCTACCTACCTACCTATGGTATATTGAAATTTGGGTTGTTAACTTTGGGCCCAGTTCTTCCTGCTAAGATGATATTGAATCCTGTTCTTGTCTTCCAAGAAAAGTAAGGTGGGGGGACAAACCAGTACAGAAACCTGGAATTGCTTCTCTGTGTGTTTGTTTTTGGTGCATCAGGAGATTATGAGGCTGTAACAAGAGTGCCAATGCAGCATTGGACTTGAGGGTGAAGAATTTGTGTGCTCCTGTTGTTTGCTCACTGAGGCATGTATGTGTTAACCGCTTAAACCACAAATAGGTCATTACACACAGAGAGAGAGGGGTGGTGGTGGTGCGGATGGGGATGTCTTCATTACCTGGCTTGTTTCTCTATACCTGCAACCTCCTAATGTACGATTCAATGCAGCTATCATCTGCGTATGCACACCAGATGTCTGAAATGTGCACCCCTCGCTCAGCTTAACCACAGCTTCCATTTCAAATCAGATGGAAACTGGTTTGAGGGAAAACACATCCAACAGGTGTAGTGCTCAAGAAACTACAGGATACATGTGGATGGTGGCTAAGGTTGTGTGTATTTGGCTTCAAACACCAGTGGTGGGGGCACGCTGGAGTGAACAGTTATGTGTACAAAGCTTGATTTGCAACCTTTGAAAATGCTCCTTTAAAAATGCTCCTTTCCAGACCATCTGTTGTTCCTCTTCCATCGATAAACATTCCCCACCTCAGGCCAAGGAAGGGACTGAGGAATATAATTTATTGCAATTCTCAGTGTGCTCCTTTGTATGCTCCTGCTTTTTCTGTTGGCGCCTGTTCACACTACCACTGCACAATTTACCAGACAAGAATGCAGGTTTTTCTTTTAAGTGGGAGAAAAGCAGAAGGAGAGGAGGAGGATGTGAAAATCTGCAGTAGAACAGTTCTTTCTCTGAGTGCATTGACAGGAACTGTTGTCAGTTATTTTTAGGTATTTGTTAAAGTTCACATCGTCCAACTTCTTTAAACAGCATGTTGTGGTGGTTTGGAAGGCATACTTTTTGTTGTTTTGTCAGTCTTATGTGCCATATGGAGAGCTCATATTTTTAGCCAGAAAATATGAGCTTTTTCTCTCTTATTTTGAAAGCCAGGACAATTGGCAGATTGAGTGCTAAAATTTAGAATGTTTGGCAATTCCCCATCAAATTCTGCCCTGGATGCATTTGGAAAGTGGTGGGGATAGAATGTGATTTTTTTATTTATTGTTATGTGTTTGGGCACCAGAGTTTAGTGGTTTAGAAAAAGCTAGAATTAATCAAGGTTTGGTTAAACTAGGCCAAACACAGAAACCCACTGGATTTAGAATATGCATGGCAGAGCCAGCTAGATGGAGGTTATTGGCTGATGATGGCCCATCATTAAGCCATCATGAAAGCCATCAACAAGGCAAAGACTGCACATTATTTTAAAATTAAAGTGAAAGGACTTGCATGGCCTACAATCCTGATTTTAAGGATTTGCACATTGTTGAGGTTTCTCTGGATCCACCATTTAAAATGACAGCCACGGGTAAGATAAAAGCCATGTAACGGCTTTGAGACCACCAGTAAATGGGAATTGGGCAGCTGGTAGGCCAAATCAATGACAGAGAAACATGTACTGGTTGATTGACTTAAAACAGAACCTTTTCACTTGTGACACATATTGTTATTTGCTGATGTTCTGATAATGTGGGCTATTGTTCCATGCTGGCTGTTGTTGCTTTTTTTGATGCTGACTTATTTATGATAACCCTCACCTTACAGCACATAGAAAGTATGTCAAAAACAAGCCAATCTCAGCAATCTCTAGATGACAGTCAGGTTAGAACCAACAAGCTAAATAAAACCTGCAGTTAACAATCCACATGACCTAGTGGACAATACACCACTAATCAATGAGCCCCTAAAGTGCTCTGAAATGGAACAGTTCCAAGGTGTTATGTTTTAGATGCACATTTCCCCTACTGCCCACTGGTGACATGGCACAGGGCCTTTCCAGTAGTAGCACTAAAGGTGGTGGAACTCTTGATGTGCACCAGGAACAATATTCAGTTCAGACCCAGATTCAGTGCTTTGTGAAAGAGTCCACTCAGCTCTGACAAATTGAGAGGCTGCCCAGTTCAGCTCAGGGATCCAGGTCAACTGCATTCCCACATTGGTGGTGGGGGAGGGAATGGCTATGGCTGCATTCAGACGATGCTTTATTCTACCTTTCCTTACCTGTTGACCTGTTGTTGTTGTTGTTGTTGTTGTTGTTGTTGTTGTTGTTGTTGTTGTTGTTGTTGTTGTTTGCAATTTTCATAAAATATATGTAGCTCTATAGCTATAGAATCTATATAATTTCTCTTGTACCTACCAAAGCATCAACACTCCAATTTCTTTGTTACAATGGAACAAATGCCATTAATTATTGACAGCTCTAGCTGTTCCTGACAAGAGCTGCAAAAAACGCAGCTGGGATTTTTAGGGGAGGAATGGATTGAAATGGAGAGGGTTTGGCTAGTTGTTTAAAAATACTCCATGTGGCAGTGCTAATTGCGTGGGGAGCCTGTTGTCCAGAGGCTCTGGCAATGCAACAAAGTGGCACATTAGAAGGCACCACACGTAACCACTGGCTGGTCAAAGTCCCCACACAGGTCATTCTAAAGCGATGAGCATGCACTGCATAGTCATCTGTGTTTGCCACCCGCTTGCTAATATTGGCTTAAATGACTAAGGTTTTCTGTTTTGAAGTACCTGAAATGGAACTGAGCTGAGATGCTTCGGGTGCCTCCATTTCATCACTGTGAAATGAAATCCCTGTATTATCTGCCACTACTAGATGCTTTTGAAACCACAATTGCTATTGGCTCCATTTGGGTAGGCTTGGGGGTTTAGCCGATTCTCTGGACTTCTAAAACAACAACATCTGTTAACACAGTTTAGTTGATGCCCTCTCTGTGCCACCCAGGAGGATATAATCACCTCTGTAGTTTTACATCTGAGATACTCATTTACATCTGTGCTTTCTCAGCAACAGGGTCAGATCACTGAGTGGCCCAATTTATCATCCCCTGAGCCTTTTCTGCGGTGTTGCAACCTCTTCCACCTCCTTCTGCATCACGTTTGTGCATTTGGTCACCCCCCAGTTCTTGAGTTACTGAACATTTGTTTCCCTTTCTTAATTTTATATCGCAAAGTCTTGCCAGTTTAAAAGCTTTATCATGTTAATGCAGCTAGGCATGATTTTGAAAAGATTTGTTGGGGTTTATTTGTACAGATCGTGCTAATTCCTCAGGGCTTTGTAGTTGTACTTAACCATTTTAAAACAAAGGCTTTAATATTGATTACCACAGCAGCATAATCCTACCTCTGTTTAAATCACTGGCTTTTGTGTAACTAGGGTTTTGGTTTACAGCAGTTGGAAGAATTGTGCTGTCATGGTGATCCAGCCCATCACTACCAGGCAGATTAAGGAGATGCCCCCCACCCCCCAGATCAAGTAAATAAATAGAAATACTTAACTAACTGACCAATTGCATCACAGATATCTCGGTTCTGCCCCCCCCGACTGCCCCCCCCAAATAAATCCTGGCTATGCCCATGAGGGTGTGTAACTTGTAACCTTTCAGTTGTTGCTGAACAGTAATATCCAGCACTAATTACCACTAGCCATACTGGCTGGGGGTAACAGAAACTAGAGTCCAACAATATTTTGGGGGGTCACTGGTTCCACACCCCGATGTAGATGATTCTGGGTGACGGTTAAACATAAATACCTCCTGGAGCTTAAAATAAAAAATATGATAACCTGTAAATCTGTCTCTCAGGTTGATGCTTGCTGGGATGTTGTGGGGCAGGGGAAGAAGGAAGCAAAACCTCTCCCACCCCAAATACTATTGTTGTGTAATTTGACAGAAGAAACAATTTTCTTTGTCTCACCCTCCAAGGCTGACTAGTGGGCCACAGTTATGTCAGAGACACGATTGTAGCTGTGGCGAAATTATATAGATTAACAGGTCACAGCAAGCGTTAGTCATCTGATATGACACTGAGCAAATAATCATGCTGGGTATTTTTAGACCATTGTTGATAGAGCGTAAACAACAGGAATTTGCAAGTGAAACTTAGTACACAACTGGGCAGAACAAAACTGACCCACCTTCAAAACCCAGCCCTCAATGACAATGTTAAAAATATTCAAACCACATAAGAAACATTCTTTCACAAAAAGGCACGGCAGTTAGAAGCATGGGGAATGCAGGAGATACGATTCCCACCTCACATTGCCTTTATATCACTTAATCAACTTAATACAGAACTATAGTGAGCTACCACCAGACAGGTTGGACCTCTTGCTTCTGCTTGGGAAATTCCTGAGCCCTGTTGCCCAGGACCCTTCCCCTCAACCCAGATCTAGGAAATAAAAAAAAATAACAAGAGGAAGTTTGGATTACTTTTTCTCAAAGTCCTGAGGACTCAGAACCAAACGAAACCTTGTGCATTGCTCTTGCTCCATGTAACAATCTTGTTGCCACGTCCACACTCACTGCAGCCTCCGGTGTGCTGTCCAGCAGGGGTGTCTTACCCATAGATGTTAGTGGTGTGGGGCGCTGGGGCGCCAGATTTTGGAGGCTGAGTGTCCAGGAAGGAGAGTCAGGGTGCGCTCCCTTCCCCGCTCTGGGGCAGCCTGCTCCTCTCCTCTCAGCCACCCATCGGAGCATGCTGCGTCCGGCTCAGGGAAGCCCCTTTGTGTCCCCTCCTGCCAGGGCTGCCTGGGTGCCTGGCGGGTGCAATCGGGGGCGGGTGCAGGGCGGGCCGGGCGTGTCTCTCCCACCCCCTCTGGCCACATTGCTGCCTGCACGCCTCCCTGCGGAGTCTGCGAGCAGAGCAGGGAAGCGCCCTGTGCAATCCCGGCGCTGAACAAGAATGGGACAGCCGGTGAGCCACGTGATCCGCTTGCTGGCCCTCCTGTCATGCAGACTTCCCCGGATGGGGGAAGGTAAGGGGTCCTGGGCGCTTAGAGGGAGGCTTCGCGGGAGGGCATGGGAGGCCGTCTGGACTGCTATCTGGGCGCCTCTTACATGCAGCGCCAAGCACACATCGGACCTTGTGATGTAAATGAGCCGGGCCAAAGTGTCCCCCCCCTTAAAAAAGGTTGACAACTCTGGGAAAGGAGAGGGCGCGCTGGAGAGATTTTTGTACCACGGCGCCGGATAGGCTTAAGACAGCCCTGCTGTCCAGTGCAACTTACTTGGAAGAGTTTCACTTGATGCGGCCTGATATTGTGGACAAAGTCCCTGCAACAATGTGATCAGCAACTTGCCTCTTGAACTATTGCCCTTCTTGACTTACTAAAGCTTGTTGGGGAGGTTTGACCATGTGGATCAAGGGTCTTCTTAATTGTGAGGAGTGGTTCCTAGCTGTCCTGAAAGAGGTGTGGACCTGACCACTCCTGAAAAACCCTACCCTGGTTTGTGACAATTACCAGTCAGTGCAAATACCCCCCCCCCCCTGTTAAGGAAGGTGATCAAGAGGATTGTGGCAAAATTGGATGAAGCGATTCTTTTGGCCCATTTCAATCCAGGTTCATGCCTGCCCGTTAAATGTGGATGGTATTACTGTACTATGACTTGATAAGAATAGACTCAGAATGCATACAAACGTAAGCCTTGTCTTAATAAAAGGGCAAACCTTTCCTTTCTGTTTTGGTTTTTTTAATCTGTAATTTTAGAGTTATTATTTTAGTCATCACTCAAGTTTCATTTATGAAATGCTAGATAGTATCAAATAATTATGCCCACAACTTGATTGACAGTGCCTATTTAAAAGCAACTGTGCTCTTGAAAGGAGACAGACAAAGCAGAAGAACAGGTACATATGCTACTTCTGATTTTTTTTACATTTTTAAAAACTGCTTTACCCTAAGGAATAATGGCGACTTTATATCTAATGAAGTGTATATTTTTAAAGGCGTCTGCAAAAGGCTGGTTGATATGAGTCATCTGTAAGTAGTGTCATTATCACTAGGGAGGAGCAAGCTGAGAACTTGTCACTGGAGAGGAATCTAAGGGTACCTCCTAAGCAGAAGGTAAATAAAGAAAGTAAGTCCTTAAACCAATTAGTTACACATCAGAGTTGCTTAGGAAACCATATTTTGGTCAGTGCTGTTTATTTATTTATTATTTTAGGGAATAATCTTTAAGGAGATATTCCACATCCCTTGCCTCACTTCTGCACTTTGAGTATACGATGTTAAATGATGCTTCTATTATGTGGCTGTGTGGGAGGGAAACAGCTCAGTTTCACAAAATGCAGGCTTTTCAGAGCCTATTTTGGGCACCTTTTTTTCCTTTCTTCAGTTGATTCATTTTAAACTCGCTGTGCATCACAGGTGAACATCAGAGATTTACCAACACCTGGTGAGCATATTAAATGAGAAAAAAAACCCAATGAAATGCACCAAAATTGGCCATGTTTCACCGTTGAGATTCTTCTCTATATCAAGCAGAGCTTTAATTGTCATATTTAGGATTTAAATAGCATTCAAAAACATCGTGTTAATATGTCAATCGGACCACAACCATGAAAGGTGGAACACTATTGCAGTTGAGGCTGAGACATAATGGCTTTCACCAGGCCACTTCAGTGAGTTCCAAGCAAGGCAAGACTTGAATGAGGGTCTTTCTGCTTCATAGGAAGCTGGGACTTTCTCTCCAATATGTAGTCTGGTGTTTGTTTGTCATCTGTTATTTCACAATGACTCCAATGAGACCATCAGTTTCCATATGAAGGAAATGAAAAGAAACAAGTTAGGGTTTTCTTTCTGCCTATGACAAGCATATTATTTTTATGTGCTTACACCCCCTTCCTTTTTGTATATTCTGTATCCAAGCTTAACATAAAAAACAATATAAGAACACAAGAAAAGCTCTGCTGGAACAAAGGCCCATCTCGTCCAGCACCTTGTTCTCACAGTGGCCAACCACACTCCTGTAACGAAGCCTGTAAGCATACCACTCTTGAGAAACTATTGCACAACTTGTGACCCCTCCTTGCCCCACAAGGCTCACCAACCATGTATGTTCACTCAGCTTCCTGTTTTTACTGCCTGCCAACACACTAGCAGGCTGCAATATTTGGCTGGTGGGTTGGGTTTGGCTGGGTGGGTGGGTTGTGCAAACCTACCTGATAGAAACCAGAACTGATTCATTTGAATTGGCATCAGTTGCGGCCCTTGAAGTGCCCATGGGTAAAGTACTTTCAGTGGAGTCCTCTCCCTGAATAGGCTATAAGCTCCCAGGCAAAGAGGAGCCACATCACTGCTCTTACTCCTTGTTCCTTTCACTGCTTGCTGGATAGAGAGGGCAAGTGAACAACTGTCCAAAGGAAGTAGCAGGAGGAGGGCTCAGAGACTCCAGGGATCAGCAGTGGGCCCTTGGGAATACCAACCCCTGACACCAATGCTAGAAGAAATTAAAAAATGACTAATCATGCATTGGGAAATGCCACTTCAGCTGTCCTAATGACTGCAAGATATCACTTCCCTTTGATTAGGGAAACCTGGCGTTTTCTGAGTAATGAGAGCTAAGGATTCCACCCCACCCCCTGGCTAATTACAAGAAATCATACACACTACTGTACATTATTGGTTCAACAAAATATGCAAACACTTATTTGGGAAGCATCAACTGCATTCTTAGCACATTGCATCTCCACACGTTAAATAATTGCTGAGCTGCTTACCACTTTTAGGAGCTCTGCTTTAAGTTGTGCTGTTTCCCTCCTTTTGTGCAAGCACATAATAGGTTACTGTAAACCAGGGGTCAGCAGCCTTTTTCAGCCGTGGGCCGGTCCACTGTCCCCCAGACCGTGTGGGGGGCCGGACTATATTTTGAAGAAAAAAAATGAACGAATTCCTATGCCCCACAAATAACCCAGAGATGCATTTTAAATAAAAGGATACATTCTACTCATGTAAAAACATGCTGATTCCCGGACCATCCGCGGGCCGGATTGAGAAGGTGATTGGGCCACATCTGGCCCACGGGTCTTAGATTGCCTACCCCCAGGGGCATAGCAAGGGGGGGCCGCCCCGGGTTACAGGGGAGGGGGGTGACACTTTGGCCGCCCCCCTCACCCCACCCTGCCGGGCGGGCCCCAAACAGGGGCATGTTGCCTTTCCCCCCTTCCAGCGGCTATTTTTGGTGCGAGGGGCAGGCCAGCGAGGAGGGGGTATCATGCCAGTGATAAGCGTGACGCCCCCTCCTCGTTGGCCCACCCCCCGCCGAAAAAAGCAACGGAAAGGGAAGCAGAGCAGGGGCTTGAATGCGCCTGCTCTGCTTCCCTTCCCCCCCCCAGTGTTTTTTTCCGGCAGGGGTGGGCCAGCGAGGAGGGGGCATCACGCTTGTCGCTGGCATGACGGGAGAGCAGCAGCTTCTCCACTACAGTGGAGAAACTGCTGCTTGCCTCTCCACCACTCCCCACCTCCCGCTAAAGCAGGTTTTGGCGGGCGGTGGGGGGCGCCAGAAGGTGGTCTGCCTAGGGCACAAGAAACCCTAGCACCGGTCCTGGGCCTGGGTCTTGTCCGAAACCCCCGTGGAGGGGGCTAGGGCCATATCAGGACCCCACGGGGACACCGGGGGTAAGCGCCAGCCAGGACCCTCTGGCGGTGCTCCCTCTGGTGGTGTTCACCCTTTATCGGATTCCCTGTGAAAGCGGGTGGGAATCTGATATAGCAGGCATGTCCAACAGGTAGATCGTGATCTATTGGTAGATCACTGGACGTCTGTGGTAGATCACCGGTAGATCAGTGGCTCCCTCCAAAGAAGCTAAAAAACTTTGGCTCCCCTAAAAAAACCTCAACATCTTTGCTCTGCACCCCTAAAATGACCTGAACCTCCCAAAAACCAGAGCTTTTCTTCCTAAAAAAAGCTCAACAACTTTGATTTGAACCCCCCAAGAGGGGGTATATCACTGTCAGTTTTTAACTCTGTGAGTAGATCGCAGTCTCTTGGAAGTTGGCCACTCCTGTGATATAGTTTGGATGATGCCAGTGCCTAAGCCAATACCACTCACATTCTGTAACCAATAAAATTGTGCCTAAATTTTGCCCAATAACTTGAACTAAAATCCCATGTCACTGTATTTCATTTTTGGGGGGTGTTGGGGTGGGGGTCTCAAAACGCAATGACAACACTGGATTACACTTCAGGGTTGTTATACATTGCTGTAACTCCCCTTCCACTAGAAAAAAAGCTTATAACACTAGTTACTTTGCAGGGGTGGAGTAACCCACACCCTCAAATATGGGTATAATAATGTTGGGCTTTATCTACATTGAATACGGGCAGCACTTTTAAAAATGTTTACAAACTCCATTAAAAAAAACAAAACAACTTCTGGTTTTCTGCATGAAATAATACCCTGGTTAGAAAGATCATGAGCGCCTTTTTTTTGTTTGTTTCTGAGTTCACACATTGCTAGACTTTTCCTCTATTAATTTGTCTAAACCGCATATGAGGATGCTTTGTCCTCAGTGAGCTGCTGGGGTGGGTGGGTTGCCCTTTATATTATTAAACAAAAAAAATGTTCCCACTTCTTGATTCTCAGTTTCAAATTTGACCACAATCCTGTCAACAGCCACCGCCTGAGGCTGCTTTTTGTAGGACCCTGCACTGTACTTTAGTGTCCAAGTGAAACTGAGACAAGGAGTCGAGTCATTTAAGTAAAGTGTGGTCTTAAAACTGGTTGACTCAGAAGTTGCTTGTTCATCACAATGACGCTCTTATGTGTAATATGCAATTGTGTGTTATATTTAAGCTGAACCTCTTTGTAAAGTGCTAGCAGATTCTTGGAACACATGTCAAAATGTATCATGAGCTAATTAATGGTGGTTATATTAACAAGTGTCAATGTCTCATTTTTAATCTAAGAACCTGCATTTCCTAGTATAATGACTATACTAATGATTCCTTATTATGCTACCCAGGATGTATTGTAAATCTTATTTCATATTGAAGTACCAAAATTTGCGCATTCATAGCTCGGTTTGCATTTCCTCGGAGGTCTGGAAAATGGAGCATTTTTATTTTTTTTAATTTTTTTTCTGGAAACTTGTTCACAACCTGATCATTAATCAACTGGTTTCTCTGGCAAATCCTTGATGTCATGTTTGCATAGGTTACACTTCTTGCATTTGCCATTGGTATAATTATTCATATTATTATTTAGCACCATCAATGTGCACAGCTCTTTACAAAGTATAAGACATCACTGCCTTGAAGGACTTGCAACCTCAAATCTGACAACTCAGTCTCCCTGTGCTCTCTGTAGAGCAAGAAAGTTGTTCACTTGGATAGGTGTACACCTAGAGGAATCTTATTATTTATGGACATGACCCAGCTACATTATAAGAAATAAACATATACTTACCTTTCTCTTAGGAACTGGTGGGACTTAAAAGTGCTTAATTTTGTCTGGACTGTACCTTAAGCCAATATATGCCCATTGCATCTTCTGTTTTGAGTTTAGATGTCAAAAGAACATGTGCAACTATCTAGAATAGAAGTCACCAACCCCGTTATTGGCGCATGTCAATAATAAAAGCTCGTTTTCTTGTACAAGATCAACAACAGATGAGGTGTAACTGAAACATGGTATATTGGGTATGTGCAAATCCATATTTTCCCAACACTCAAATCACAATAGTTGATTTGATTTGATGTTGGAACAGTTCAAGCCTGCTTTGTCCAACTTCCAGCCTGGGCTCCACCTGGAGCTATCCAAGGTGCTACCCACTTGGATTGCCATCTGTGCTTTGCCTAAACTCACCTATATGGACCTACCCTCTGCTTTGTCTGATCTTGCCTTATTGGAACCTGGTGTGATGGCCTGGGAGTCAGACTCTGATGCTGAACCTGAGGGATCCCAGCCTGCACAGGATTCCCCGCCTCCAGAACCAGCTGAGCCGGGGCCAGGGCTTGAGCCTGAAGGATCCCCACCTGTGCTGGATCCCCAGGTGCAGGCATCAGCAGAGTCTGCTCTGGCTCCTGATGGGAGGGAGGACTCATTGCCTGCAGGTGCTCCACTCCCAGCCTCTTCAGAAGAAGCGGAGGCATCCCCTGGGTCTAGTAACCCACCAGCCTCTCCTGAGCTACAGAGGCTCAGGGCAGAGAGGCGAAGGGAGTTAAGTGTCTGCAGGAGGAGTGCTCGCCTCCAGGCCCGGAGGAGAGGCGAGTCTCCGGAGGATCGGGACCGCCCTAAGCATAGGGCCAGATAAAAGCCAGCCAGACCCAGCCCAAGTTGTGTGAGCAACTTAGTTGCAAGCGTGTGCTCAACCTGCAACCTTGTGCCTGAACCCGCCTTGGACCTTGACCTGCTCCCTGCCTTGCTCCCCGCCGGATTGACCTCCTTTGGACCCCTAGACCCAGGACTGGACTTGGACCTCGCTTCATGGACAAACCCTTGGGGCCAGCACAGTTTGCTCACGCCACACCCGCACTCCCCCTTCGCTGGGGTGCGTTTGGGAGGAACTAGTAGCCATGGCAGACCAGGCGGCTGCGCTAGTGGCATTGGCCCAGGAGAACCAGGCCTTGACCCACACCGTGCAGCAGCTAAGCAATGCGGTTACAGCGCTTCAGCAGCGTTTGGATGCCCTACCGGCTCCTGGGGCCGCCGCCCCAGCTCCTGGCAAGTACCCAGTGGCCCTGCCAGAGAAATTTGATGGGTGCCCAGCCAGCTTTCCCATGTTTCTCGCCCAGGCCAAGCTGTATATTCAGGGGCGAGCTCGGGATTTCCCTGACGACCGCACCAAGGTGCACTTCCTGATCAGCTTGCTGAAGGACCAGGCGGCCAAGTGGGCGTTGCCGCTGCTCCGGCAAGACTCCCCCTTGCTGACAGACTATACGGGGTTTTGCAATCATCTGGAAACCACGTTCGCCAACCCTCAGAAGGGGAGTCAAGCCAATCGGGCAATTCGGCGGTTGAAACAGGGCAAGTCCACAGTGGCCACCTACGCCACGGAATTTCGGCTGCTGGCGCAGGACTTGACCTGGAACGACTCTGCCCTGCGGGACCAGTATCTCGAGGGACTTTCAGACGAGATACTGGATCAGCTGGCCACATTGGATCGCCCTGCCACACTGGATGCCCTCATCCAACGGAGTCTGCAGATAGACGATCGGTTGGAGGACCGTCGCCAGGCCCGGGGCCGCCGGCACTCCGGGCTCCCGGCGCCGGTGCTTCCCTGCAGTTCCGTGGCCAGAGCTGAGTCATTGGAGGAGCCGATGCAGCTCGGGGCAGCGCGGCCTCGCCTCTCCCCCTCGGAAAAGACTCGGCGTCGGGAGGGGAACCTGTGTCTCTACTGCGGTGGGAGTGGACACTACGCCCGAACCTGCCCTGAGAAACGCCAGCCGCAGGGAAAACTGCCAACCCCAGTAGCCGATGGCCCAGGCTACCTGGGGACCCAAGCATCACATGATGGGCCCTCACCAGTGGAATTGCAACACCTCATGATACCGGTGCGTCTATACCCCCCCGGTGGGCCCTGGATTCTCACCCACGCTCTGGTGGATTCGGGGGCAACCCGCTCCTATATGGACTCTGCCTTCGCCACTCAGCATCAGGTGCCGCTTCAGAACAAGCCGGAACCAGTACAGGTGGAGGCAATTGACGGACGGCTCCTACGCTCGGGCGCTGTTACTCGGGAGACCCAGCCCTTGGTCCTGTGCTACCAGCAGCACCGGGAGGTGTGAACCCTGGACATTGCCACCATGCCCCGGTTTCCCCTGGTGCTTGGGATGGACTGGCTGGAGTCACACAATGTTCAGATCGACTGGGTCAATCGGACTGTACGCTTCCCAGACCCGGGTTCCCGTGCTCAGTCCGAGTTAGTAGCAGCTGCCCCCATGGGGCAGGCTGTGTCAACGCTCCCTGCCGTGTACCAGGACTATTTAGACGTGTTCGAGGAACAGGGAGCAGACAAGCTGCCGCCTCATCGGTCCTTCGACTGCGGCATAGACCTACAGCCTGGGGCGCCCCTGCCTGTGAGCTGCCTATATTCTCTTTCGGAGCCAGAGCGTGAAGCTTTGCAGGACTTCCTTCGCAAGAACCTGGAACGTGGGTTCATTAGACCCTCTACCTCACCCACTGCCGCTCCTGTACTCTTCGTTAAGAAGAAGTGTGGGGAGCTTCGCCTCTGCCATGACTACCGGGCCCTGAATAAGATCACCATCCCAGACCGGTACCCCTTGCCCCTTATTGCAGAATTGCTGGAGCGGGTGCAGGGGGCGCAGATGTTCACCAAACTGGACCTCCGAGGGGCCTACAACTTGATTCGGATCCGTGCCGGGGACGAGTGGAAGACTGCATTCGGGACCCGGTATGGGCAGTTTGAATACCTGGTTATGCCGTTCGGATTATGCAACGCGCCCGCCGTGTTTCAACGGTACATCAACCACGTGTTCCAGGACTTGCTAGACAAATACGTGGTGGTGTACCTAGATGATATTCTGATTTATTCCCGTGACCCAGCCCATCACGAGAGTCATGTTCGGTCCGTGTTGCAGCGCTTGCGGGAGCACCGCCTGTACGCCAAGCTCAGCAAGTGCGAGTTCCACCAGCGGTCAGTGGACTTCCTTGGACACCGACTCTCCCCTGACGGGGTGCAGATGGACCCTGGGAAGGTGGCTGCGGTTCGAGAGTGGGCAGCGCCCCGGAACCGCAAGGACTTACAGCGGTTCCTAGGGTTCGCCAACTATTACCGGACCTTCATTGCAGATTATGCTCATCGCACCACCCCATTAACCCGACTGCTGCGCCCCAAGACGCCCTTCTCCTGGGATGAGGAGGCTGAAGTGGCATTTCAGGGGTTGAAAGCCTGTTTCCAGAGGGCGCCGATTTTACAGCATCCTGATCCCTCTCGTCCCTTCGTGGTGGAGACTGATGCCTCCAGTACGGCTCTCGGTGCCATCCTGTCTCAGCAACACGGACCCGATGCGCCACTGTTACCCTGCGCTTACTACTCCCGGCAGCTCCTTCCGGCGGAGCGTAACTATACCGTGTGGGAGCGGGAACTACTGGCCATCAAGGTGGCCTTTGAGGTCTGGCGCCATCATCTTGAGGGGGCACGACACCCGGTGGAAGTGAGAACGGACCACCGGAATCTGGAGTACCTCCAGACCACCCGCAAGTTGAACCAAAGGCAGATCCGGTGGGCGCTGTTTTTCTCCCGGTTCCAGTTCCGGATCCGCTACATCCCTAGCTCCCAAAACCGGAAAGCGGATGCCCTGTCCCGGAAACCTGAGGACGTCGTAGACACTGTACAGCAGGCAGTACCGACGACTATCTTACCACCAGCCGCATTCCTGGCCACTCAGGAGGCCAAGCCGCTGCAGGCTCGGGTGCGAGAACAGCAACGGGTCGACGCTTGGGCACAGGAACGGCTCCGGGAACTGTCTGACAGGTCATGCCCTCGATATCCGGGGCTGGCCCTGCACCAGGGCCTACTGCTGCACCAGGGTCGTCTATACATCCCACCAGGACCATTGCGGGCTGAGGTTCTCCAGATGTCCCACGATGCCCCAGCGGCAGGGCACTTTGGGCGGTACCGGACCACCCATCTGGTAAGCCGGGAGTTCTGGTGGCCCCGCCTGAAGGCTGATGTGGCACGCTATGTTGCTGGTTGCGACGTCTGCCGGCGGGCCAAGGGTCCTACCGGGCGACCCCCCGGTCTGCTCCAGCCATTACCAGTCCCACCGCGTCCCTGGCACACGGTCTCGCTGGACTTTGTGGTGGACTTGCCCCCATCTCGTCACTGTACCTGCCTCCTGGTTTTCACGGACCATTTCACTAAGATGGTGCACTGTGCCCCCTGCCCGTCCATACCCACAGCTAAGGAAACGGCGCAGCTGTACTTGCAGCACATCTTCCGCCTGCATGGCCTGCCCGAGCGTGTGGTTTCTGACCGCGGCGTCCAGTTCACATCCCACTTCTGGCGAGCCCTGCACCAGACCCTTGGGACGGAGGTCTGTCTATCTTCGGCCCACCACCCGCAGACCGATGGCCAGACGGAACGGGCAAATGCGGTGTTGGAGCAGTACCTCCGGTGCTACTGCAGCTTTCAGCAGGATGACTGGGTCGATCACTTGCCATTGGCGGAGTTCGCCTACAACAATGCAGTGAACGCCTCCACCCAGCAGACCCCGTTCCAGGCCTCCTACGGCTACCATCCACGTTTGTTCCCGGACGTGCTGCCAGCTTCCGCGGTCCCCGCAGTGACAGACTGGCTTCAGGAGCTTCAGTCCCAGCAACAATTATTGATGGAGCAACTGCGCCAAGCCAAGGACGCATACAAGGCCCAGGCTGACCGACATCGTCAGGAGGGGCCAGAACTCCGTGTTGGCGATCGGGTGTGGCTCTCCACCCGTCACCTGCATCCTTCTCGGCCCTCACGAAAGCTGGATGCACGATTTGCCGGCCCATTCACCATCACTGCGCAGGTGTCGCCGGTGGCGTTTCGCCTCCAGTTACCTCCATCGCTCAAGGTTCACCCAGTATTCCACCGGTCCCTACTTAGTCCAGTCGCCCCACCCGACGAGTTCCACCCAGACAATCCACGACCGCAGCCAGTTTTGGTTGAGGGGGAGCCTGAGTACGAGGTGGAGCGCATTCTCGACTCACGATACCGCAGGGGGAAGCTCCAATACCTCATCGACTGGAAGGGGTATGGGCCTGAGGATCGTTCATGGGAACCAGCGGGAAACGTCCACGCACCTGCCTGCCTCCGTGATTTCCATGCAGCTTACCCCAGCAAGCCTGGTCCGGCCCCTCGGTTGAGGGGGAGGCCTGGGAGGGGGGATGGTGTGATGGCCTGGGAGTCAGACTCTGATGCTGAACCTGAGGGATCCCAGCCTGCACAGGATTCCCCGCCTCCAGAACCAGCTGAGCCGGGGCCAGGGCTTGAGCCTGAAGGATCCCCACCTGTGCTGGATCCCCAGGTGCAGGCATCAGCAGAGTCTGCTCTGGCTCCTGATGGGAGGGAGGACTCATTGCCTGCAGGTGCTCCACTCCCAGCCTCTTCAGAAGAAGCGGAGGCATCCCCTGGGTCTAGTAACCCACCAGCCTCTCCTGAGCTACAGAGGCTCAGGGCAGAGAGGCGAAGGGAGTTAAGTGTCTGCAGGAGGAGTGCTCGCCTCCAGGCCCGGAGGAGAGGCGAGTCTCCGGAGGATCGGGACCGCCCTAAGCATAGGGCCAGATAAAAGCCAGCCAGACCCAGCCCAAGTTGTGTGAGCAACTTAGTTGCAAGCGTGTGCTCAACCTGCAACCTTGTGCCTGAACCCGCCTTGGACCTTGACCTGCTCCCTGCCTTGCTCCCCGCCGGATTGACCTCCTTTGGACCCCTAGACCCAGGACTGGACTTGGACCTCGCTTCATGGACAAACCCTTGGGGCCAGCACACCTGGCCTCTGTGTGACCTGACTTTGCTTCCTGGATCCTGACCTGGTACTTGTAGTATATGACATGGTCTCCTTGGAACCTGAAAATAACACATGCCCCTCACTTGGTCCAGAATCCTGTCCTCCAGTTGTGACACTTGTCTGGGGCAGAACAATGTGCTACCACTCTTTTTAATGTAAATCTCATAGTGCACCGCTAGCATTGACCCCCCCCCCTTAGACAGCTCTCTTTATTAGAAGCCCAGACCTGCCATCTGCCCAATGAGGTTCTGGACCATAAAGTATCTACAGTTCCCTTCTCTCCCTCCCTCCTGCATGGAGTGCATTTTAAAAATATTTTTGGTGCCTTGCTCTTATATTTTAAGATGATATGTAGCTTCAGCCCAAAGAAGCTGTGAACATTAACCATGCCCGTCTACCCTGAGATAGCAAGAGACAAGACTGCTAGCATTGATAAGGCTACACTTGAACTATCTGGAATGCTTACAAGTTTTGCTGTTATTTTTTTATCATCTGTGCATAGAATATGTCATAACCTGCTGCCTTGAGATGGCCGAGTATCTCAATTTCCTGCACTTAAATGGTATAAGTGTGTGCCGTTATATCTCCATAGAAATGTCAACAGGTTTGTGGTTATGTATGCAGGTAAAAGGTAAAGGACTCCTGGACAGTTACATCCAGTCAAAGGCGACTCGGGGGTGCGGTGCTCATTTCACTTTCAGGCTGAGGGAGCTGGCATTTGTTCAGGCAGCTTTCCAGGTCATGTGGCCAGCATGACTAAACCGTTTCTGGTGCAACGGAACACCGTGACAGAAACCAGAGTGCACGGAAATGCTGTTTACCTTCCCACCCCAGATACCTATTTATCTACTTGCACTGAGCCTCTTGGGCTTGCCAATCGGAAGGTTGGCAGTTCGAATCTCCACCACTGGGTGGGCTCCCATTGCTCTTTCCCAGCTCCTGCCAACCTAGCAGTTTGAAAGCACACCAGTGCAAGTAAATAGATACCACTGCAGTGGGAAGGTAAACGGTGTTTCCGTGCGCTCTGGTTTCTGTCACGGTGTTCCGTACTGCCAGAAGTGGTTTAGTCATGCTGGCCACATGACCCAGAAAGCTGTCTGTGGATAAACGCCAGCTCCCTTGGCCTGATAGCGAGATGAGCGCCACAACCCCATAGTCATCTTTGACTGGACTTACCGGTAACCGTCCAGGGGTGCTTTACCTTTTTACCTATGTATGCACGCTACAAACGCAAAAAAAGAGAAAACTTTGGCCATTTGTCCTAAGCTGTTAGTAAGCACAGAAGAAACTTACTCATCATGAAAGGTGAGAGCACTTTGTCATCAAATAAGTCACTTGTCCAGAACAGCAGTTCACTGTTTATCAGAGGCTGATGCGTTTGCCAGGGAGTGGGAGAGTGGCTTGGCTATTACTGGGTGAATGAGCATGTACTAATGTGTTAGAATCTGGGCGACGTGTATGTATCACACAGGCTTTCGTGATGGATGATGATACAACATTTTTGCTGGGCATTAAAATCCATTAGCTGATGAATCATTTCTGCCTTTTGCAAAAATATATCCTTTCACTCAAATGCATCTTCCCCAGCATAAAAAGCAGGAACCCAAAGATTCCTTCATTTTGAAATTCCAATTTGGAATGCTAACCATATTATCAGCATTTTATATTATCATAGTGATCTGTTTATTTTGCCTCCGGCTGATGTCTGATTTATTGTGGCATAAGGCTTCCCATGCAGTTATAGATACATGTAGTAGACTGATAGGTTGCATGTCAAATGACAGAACTGGAAGAAACCATAACCTACAAAAACACTCTTTCTATGCTGATTGGAAAATGCTGGGGTCAGGGATGTATAAGTTGGCATGTGAATGACTCCTGGCTCAACACACACCAACTGAGTTAAAAGAGGCTGGAGAGAAGCCAAACTACAATAGAAATACATTTGGGAGCATTGCGAGTAGAATTAAGCCAATCACATATATGTAATAAGTCCTATTTTGAAACCCAGGATTCTGTCAATGGGCGGAAAAGCCAGGCCATTTTTTAAAATGTATACTGTAGTTGAAATAACAGCTGGGTGCTAGTTATATGGAAAGCTGATCTCTGTGAAGCTATGTAAACACACAAAAAGGTTAAACCAGAGGGTGTGTTGGTCAGTGTTATTTCAGCAGGAAACATGTAGGCGTTTTATACTGAAGGGCAGTTTGGAAATTATCTATCATTTTAAAATACCAACTAAGAAATGAAACTGAATTGCAAGTGAGGCACATATCAATGCCACAATGGGTCTAACCCCTCCAAAGTTTGTGACTTTGGGGCCAAGCTAGATATGATAAGGGAGCTACATTTGTTCTTCCTGCCCCAGATTCAGCTAACCTGGCATGCTAGCAGAAGCCTTGGCAAGGGCTTCTTCTGGTGTGATGGGGCTCCCTCCTTCCCCATCATGCATTCCCCAAATTGGCTCTGGAGGGTCAGGAGAACCCACAAAACTCTACATGAGAGGACGAGATAATTCCATCCAGCAGGAATAAATGCTCTCACTGACAGAACAATCAGAAGAGTGCAGTGTTGAATTCCTCTCCAATTCTGCTCTGGTCACATCTAGCATGGGGACAAAGGTCTTCCACTGTCAGATCCTTGGCCTGTCTGTCTCAGCATTGCCATCCACCATGGATCATTGGATGTTTTTGGATTGCAACTGCCATCATCCCATTTGCTGAGCTGGCTGGGAATGATGGGAGTTGTAACATCTGGGGATGCAAGGTGGAACAACGTTGGCCTGAGTTGACTAGTTGCAGCTTTCCAGGGTTTCGGACAGGGCCCTTTTCCAACTCTGCCTGAAGATGCCAGGGATCAAACCTGAGCAAACCTGCTGAGTTAGTGTCCCCTCCTACAAAAGACATGTGAACTCAGCCTTACTTCTTTGTGCTTTGTGCTTCATTACTTCAGGCTCTTCTTCAAGCTGGCTACGATATCAGAAATGGCCAGGCTGGAAGAACAATACTGGAAACAAAAATGCATGGAATGAGAGGCAGTTTAATTTCCCGTAGCTTGCATGCACCTTTTTGTCATATAAAGAAAAGACTCTGTCCCCATTTTAGAAAGCATTGGGGTGGACAACTGAATAAGCATGCATGGCTGTTCTGAGATGGGCAGTCTGGTCTTTAAGCACCACATAATTTTTTTTTAAAAAAAGAATGTTATAATTGAATAATATTTTTATATAATCTTGCTGTTCAGCAGCTAGCATAGCAATAATTGAGTTTTCAATTCAATCTTTTTGTTTAGTTAGATTCCATAACAAAATGGGAAATGTTAAGAGATTGTTAATTGTGAATGTTTGTAAAACACATACTGATAGGACTTTAGGCTACTTCAGCTTGGAGAGGGGGCAATTATGTTCCTCTTAAAAAGGCTTTAAATTTGAATTTGCATCCTGGAAACTTCAAGGGATGCCAAACAGGAGGAGGGTTTATCCAGAAAATTTAATGCTGATGTGCAAGATTCTCAGTTTTTGAATGTAATCAACTGAAAAGAAGAATACATGCAACGTATTTTAACAGCCCCCCCCCCACAGTACACACACATGTGTCATACTAACTACTGTATTGCAATAGTATGGACACAAGTCAGAAAGTATATGCACATGTATATACAAAAGAATTTGTATATTTGCTATGCATACTTAAAACAAATCACATTTTATTATTAACAATAGCATTTAGAACCATCAATCTGTGCAGAAGTATAGCCTTTCCTGAGAATAATTCCATATAGACTTGAAACACATGGAGGGAGGTAAACTATCTGCCTTCCCTAAACGTGTAGAGAACCTTTCTTTGAAATGCAGGACTCCCTTGCAGGAAACATGATGAACTGCTACACACTTCAGAGACTCCTCTGTGCCTCACATCCTGTCTTCTACACAATATTTTGAGACTTCCCTGCGCAGTAGCTACGCAAGTAAATGTGCCAGAGTGGAAAATAACAAAAAGAGAAAGGTACCACAGGAAGTCTAGGTAGTGGGAGATGGGGGTGGGGGATGACGACAAGATTCTACTGCTTGCAGAAGAAAAGCCACTCTGTATGATCACACGGAGATCATGCCAGCATTGGCAATTGCTACATTACTGAGGCCATCTGCATGGCGAACAGCTTTCAAAAGTCATCACCAGTGGCTTTCAGGCAGGCCATTCTAACATTTCAACTGAAGATTGCACAAAGAACTGGCAAAGCAGTAAACAGCATATCTGGTATGATAGTCACCAGAGGCAGCCCTCTTAGTAGTTCCACTGCCCTAAATTCAGGTGGTGGTGGTTTCGGAGAGGACTTTCTCTGTAGCCTAAGCTGTGGAATTGCCTCTGCACAGAGGTGCATCTGGCACCTTCATTGTATAGCTTTGTATAGCCTTCACATGCTGGCAGTCACAGTGGTGAGACTGATGTTGAGCTGAGGTCCTGTTCTTGGGCTTCCCACAGGTATCCGGCCACAGGTAGATGGGCCTCTGGCCTGATCCAGCAGGGCTCTTTTTAATATTCTTATCTAGAAGGCAGATGGGTTCCATTACAGCTTGTGTATATTACAGCAAATGTTTAACAGAGCTATCACAAGTAGGCTTGAAATATCCCGTCAAAGGATTGCTGTCAGTCACGATTTTGTGACACCAGGAAGTGCCTCTTGGATATCTTGTCTAGCTGTGCAAAAAGGCCCAGCAATGACTTAACTGCTTCAATCATGTTGAGCTGATAACTGGTGGATAATGAGATTCCCTATCCATTTGGTGAATGCATATGATGCACACCATGGAGGCAGATGCCTTTGTGAACTCATTTTAACCTCCCACACTCTGCTGAACTCTCTAGCCACCAGGCGCAGAGAAAATGCATCCACCCACCTCTGTGGTTCATCTGATTGGCTGCAACCTGAGTTGGATCACAGGCTTTTAAACATCCTCGGTTCTTTTTGTCTTGCTTTTTTCCCCCAAATGCAGTTTAAGAGATGGGAGACCTTACTATCATTAACAGAGAATTATTTTAGTGCAGAGCCAAGATAAAAGCTGGGAGGACTCAAGGAGAACTAATCTATGCCTGGCAACCCACACTTTAATCACATGCCGATTACTTTGTTAGTCATCTCTTTATCAATGCTCTCAGCCCACTCTGGCTCCTTTTGCAGTAAACTTTAATTAACCAGGGAAACATTGTGTAGGAGATACTCAGGCTGAGAATTGTGAAGGTGGCAGTGGTGAGGAGACAAAGGGGGTGTGATTTAGGAGAGGGAGAACACTCTGTAAAACTTGAGTGTTTTTCTTTTGGCATTTTGCCTAAGTCCCCAAACAGGATTCTGTTGTATTTTTCTCATCAATATCTGCCTTACGGTACTACTGAATTGGTGTCGATCTATTTTTCTAAAAAATGGAAAATATACAAAAGTGAGTCATGGCTCAGTAAAATTGCTACTCTATCTGGTGTTTTGTATTGTTTTCCTTATTCTGAAGGGGTGGCTGTCAATTCAGAGGCAAATAATGATATAATATACTATCGTGTTTTGTAGTTGCTCCCACATAAGTATTTAAAAATGTTATTGTGCTCCATTGATTATTTCACCCTTTAAAACGCAACAAAACTAAACGATCATCATAATCTTGTAGCAGCATTGGTATTTACAGGATGGTGGGCCTGGGGCAGGATAGTAAGTATGGGGTCAAATTGCTGCTATTTTTGTGTGTGATGTAGAAAAAAGCCTTCTCCTTTTCCCTTATGGGGTATCCAAGAGCCCATATACAGTGGTACCTCGGGTTACATACGCTTCAGGTTACGTACTCCACTAACCCAGAAATAACGCTTCAGGTTAAGAACTTTGCTTCAGGATAAGAACAGAAATCGTGCTCTGGCGGCATAGCGGCAGCGGGAAGCCCCATTAGCTAAAGTGGTGCTTCAGGTTAAGAACAGTTTCAGGTTAAGAACGGACCTCCAGAACGAATTAAGTATGTAACCAGAGGTACCATTGTAGAGTCCTTAAGTGGGTTCCCTATTGGTAGGAGAAAATAACAGAGGCCAACCAGAGAATATTGAGAAGCAAAGCAGCTAGTAAGCCTGATCTTTATTAAACTGTTGCAACAGGGCCCTCACTCACCACATGCAGGAGGGAGGAGGAACAAGCCCTTATACAGACTTTTGAAATTGCAAGCCTTTATACAGGGACGCGGGTGGCGCTGTGGTCTAAACCACAGAGCCTAGGGCTTGCCGATCAGAAGGTCGGCAGTTCAAATCCCCGTGGTGGGGTGAGCTCCCATTGCTTGGTCCCTGCTACTGCAAAGCACGTTAAAGTGCAAGTAAATAAATAGGTACCATTATGGCAGGAAGGTAAACAGTGTTTCCGTGCACTGTTCTGGTTCACCAGAAGCGGCTTAGTCATGCTGGCCACATGACCTGGAAGCTGTCTGCGGAGAAACGCCGGCTCCCTTGGCCTATAGAGCGAGATGAGCGCCACAACTCCAGAGTTGTCCACAACTGGACCTAACAGTCAGGGATCCCTTTACCTTTATACAGACTTTTGAAATTGCCCACCCTGTAGCTCAAGACCACCCCCAAAAACATCATACATACATTACAGAAGGAGGCGATCACAACAGAAATCCTGTCTGCCAGGATACCTGCCAATGGTCACTGATTGCTTTACTTGGGCAGCAGGGCCATTCTTTTGTGATGGTAAATATTTTAATTCCTGAATCCAGGTCACAGGCTCACCCTATTAATACACAAAGATGCCCTAAAGACAGGTAAGCAAAAGACAATGCAATGGAGAAGCTTTCCCATTTCCTTCCTCCTTGCAGAAAAAACATTTGAAGTCAATTTGGGAGAGTCAAAATGGTTTCACGATTGCTCTCCTGTACTATTTCAGACACCTGGTTTATATACTTATGTATGTGTTTGCCTTGTAAATTAATGAACATTTAATTTATATATTTGAGACCTTAAATTCTTATAACATGTGCTTGTGTTTTGACTTAAATTGCTGATGTGTGCCTGTCACTACTCTGGAGTTGTACAGCAAGAGAACACTTAGCATCCGAAGAGATAAATAAACCTGTAGAAGTTTACCAAATCGTTCAGTTATACAAGGGAATGGTTAGGTTGTCTGGATTGCCGCTTATTCATTCTGAGAACCAGCATGGTGCAATAGGGAAAATGTTAAACTAGGACTAGAAAGACCCAGATTCATATCCCTACTCAGTCATAGACTCATAGAACTGTAAATTTGGAAGGGACCCCAAAATTCTTCAAGTCCAACCCTCTGCAGTACAGGAATCACATCTAAAGAATCCCTGACAGGACTTCCGGCGGCTGACGCCATTATGGGTGGTCGTGGGATGCTTCGGCTGCGAAGCACCCAGTTCATCCCGGGGGTTAGGAGCCCTGCAGCCGCATAGCGGGGCTCCGGTTGGGGTGCGGGAAGAGCGTCCCGCACCCTGGGCTCCCCGGCTGTGCCCGTTGTGGCTCCGAACCCTTCCCCCGCTCCGCTCCCCCTGTAAAGGGGGAGTGGGGGTGAAGGGACGACGGAGCCGGGCTATAGGGGACATGCCCCAACCGGGATGTAAATGCGGCGACAAAGCCTGTGATGAGCGTCTAAGTTCTACCTGTCTTTAAGGAGCTGATAAGAACCCAGAGGCTGTGAGTAATTGATTGACTCTTTGTATTCCTGGAACGATCTGGGGGAAAGAAGAAAGGCAGCCCGCCTCCCTCCCTTCGGGTGGTGAAAGAAATTAACTCTTTAAGTGACTGCTGCTACAACAATCAATAGAAAGTATTTGGAATTTGAAAACTGAGACTGTTGAGATTTCCCTTCGGGGGTTAACTGGGGAAAAAATATCTCCACTTGAAGTTTTGGTCTTTATACTCCGGCTTCGGAGAAATGGCGACGACTTGGTTTGTCGTGGGAAAAAACTGAAACAAAGGAAGGAAGAGACAGGAACTGAAATCTGATACTCACCCTCTCTCCTAAAATGCTGGACTTTGTGCTCGCACTGGTATTGAACTCTGGTTTAAAGGATGAGGAAATGCTCACTGTCTTGCAGCTGGAACTGCTTAATCGAAAACTACAAGTTTTGAGTGGAATTATAAATAAAAAGGACTTACTTTCCACAGAGGAGGCTTTTCAAAAGTTTTACACAATGGAATCAAGCCTTGGCAAAGAGCTGGGAGGGGCGCTGGAAGGATGGTTTGAAATGGTTGGGCAACTCCGAAAGGAGGAGGAGCCGATTTCTGGGGGTGGCAGCCCTGGAACGGGAAAATTTATAATATCCAGACTCCGAGGTGGCAGCTCGGGGGCAAGGGACATCGAATTAAGATTTCTACAAGAAGAAGAAGAAAAAGAAACGGAGGAGCCCATGGAGGTGATGAAGACCCTGAGGCTTGATGCGGGGTTTGTTGTGGATGTTGCCTGGACCTGTGGACACTCAGAGGAAGACAATTGGAGATTTGGTTCCGGTGAAAGACAGGAAAAGACAATGGACAGAGGGGGAGTGGGTTGAAGTACTAAATGTATAATCCAAATGGTCTGCCATGGTATCTGAAATTGGAGTGTGAAGTCTGTTAATTACAAGTTTATTTTAAATAAGTAAGGAGATATTGAATCTTAAGTTAAAAGCAGCATGATAAAGGATAGAAGAAATAAGTTTAGCTATAAGAATATTTGGTTATGATTTAGGTTATAATGCAAAGATTAAGATAAGTATGTTTTCTTTTCTTTCTTTAAGTAAAGTTAAATTTTTTTATAGAGAAAAGTTGTTAAGGAAATAGTATATTGATTTAAAACCGAAGGTGAATAGGCGGGGGAAGTCAAACGTCAAGATTTAGAACTAGAATTTTTTTTTTTGTAAGGTATATAAATAAGAAGAAGAATCCTGACATTATGTGTATTTGTATTTGTTTTTGTATCTGTAGGTGTGGGGTTGGGTTTGTGTTATATTATGAAAATGCTAATAAATTCTGTTAAAAATAAAATAAAGAATCCCTGACAGATGGCTATCCAACCTCTGTCCAGCCACATTAGATCTTATTCAAAACTTTACTTGCAGAACTTTCTTCAAAACGAAACAAAAACATCAAAGTTACATCCAAAGTTACATCCAAACAGTTCCATAAGACATACAGGAATTGAAGGCATTGGCTCAGCATCTTATAAAATATGAAATAATTCCAACAGACCAGAAGCAAAGGTCTGTTTCTCCCCACAGCCTGCATTCCAGCCTATCTTTTGCCTTAGACTGTTTACCTGGAGTTTTTCATTTACATCCTTACTCTCATTGAGTCTGGGAACAAAGAACTATAGTCACCACCCTTCCAAGATGGCAAATTTGTAATTCAATGCCTCTCATGTCATCTAAGGTTAAAACACCATGTCAGAGCTACCTGAGAACAATAATGGTTTATTATACCCATACAAGTAACGCTGACACAAAACCACACACATACACTAAGTAGAAGAACAGAAACATAACCACTCGACCCCACCCCACTTACCATTCCCCATCTCGCCCCCTCGTTTCTTCCTAACCTAACATTGTATGTAACACTAATGTCTCACAGCAAATGAAACTGAATCGTAGAAAACACAACTTGAAGAAAGAGACAACGCATGTGTTTTTGTACACTAAGAAATCTTTAATAATTTTTTTTTAATGGTTTATTATCAAGGCAGCTCAGAGAGCCTTTTTTTGCTCTTAATTTAGCTTCTATGGAATCTACTAGTTAAGCCCTTTCACCAACAGATGTAGCCATTCCCATTTCAGTGTGAATTAAACCAATTATACTTAACAGAGTCCACCACTTTCCAAGATAGTCTGTTCCACTGGCAGAAAGCTCTTACTATCAGAAAGTTTTTCCTAATGTCCTTCCTTCATGAAACTATCTGGAGGACCTTGGACAGGCCTCTGTATTTCAATCTTATCTCACAAAGATGTTGTTAGGAAGAAATGAGTGGTGGGTGACTATGTACATGGCCTGAGATTCCTGAAAGAAGGGTGGAATAAAAATGTAATAATTCCTAGAACATCCATGCAACCATATTCTATGCAATAATCGCAAAACCAACAGATAAGCCATGTGGCAGAAATATATTTTCTGAGAAACAAAGCATATTTTAAGTGCTGACAAAAGGCTAGATTCCAACAATAGGGGAACAGCAACAACCATGAGCGAAGGCGAGCAGATTGTGAGTGACTAATGAGAAGGGAGTGCTCAGAAAGAGCTGAGTGTGAAAAATGTCAGCAGGTTTTATACGTCAGTCATTTTTATAGATTGTGCTGTGTTGTGCCTGCGATCTGTGAATTCACCACAGGGGAGCATTTATATGTAATATTTTAGGCAGTAACCCTTTGGTCTCTGGGAGATGGAGGGGTGAGACAGTGGGGAGGTCAGCACAGTGCAAGTACCTGTACATCACTGGTAGAAGCAAATAGGGTGAATGGGCTGAGTGTGAAGCAGGAGATAGTTTGAAGTTGCAGGATGAAAAGCTTTCCCAATTATATGGACATAGGAAGCTGTCTGATACTGAGTGAGACCACTGGTTGATCTAGCTGTGTACTGTCTACACTGACTTGCAGGAGCTCTTCAAGATTTCAAATAGGAATATCTCCTAGTCCTACCTGGAAATGCAAGGCATTGAACCTGAGACGTCCTGCATGCGACGCAGATGCTCTAGCACTGAGCTGCAGCCCTTTCTTTGTCATGCTGACATGCCACCCCTGGATCATGCACACACACGTACATTAGATAGAGATAGATAGATAGATAGATAGATAGATAGATAGATAGAGATAGATACATAGAGGCATGCTAGTTAAACATATATGTATCTCCCCTTTTGTTGCTTTGCAAATATATTGCAAAAGTACTGCAGATTACAGGCTGAAACAGAATTATGAAGTTTTTGCCTCTGTATACTCTGTATCCAGTCATGTATAAACCTGCCTTCCATGTGTCAGCCAATCCGCATATTGTTAGCATGCCAGGAGTTCATATTTCATGTCCTTAACCACTGGTGAGCTACAGTGTTTCCCTGGTCTCAGCATCCCAGAACCAGAGTCAACAGGTGGGGCTTGATGACATCATGAGGTGCAGCTTTGTGGTGTCACATGGTTGTCAGCCCATCAAAGCCAGGCATCTGATAGGTGGATTTGACCTGGAAGTATGGCCCGGTACTAAAGGAATGATGCTAGAGATGTGAAGGCCCAGAAAAATGGGATAATTCCTTTTCATGGATAAAATATAAAGCTTTTGTGAATGACGAGAGAGACGCTTTTAAAAAGCATATTCCCCCAGCGCCACTTGCTATTCTATCCACCGAGTTTTCAGCAATGTGGCCAGTCCAGTCTACTGCTCCTGCGCAGTGCTTATGTACCGGTAGGAAGAGGCAGCAGTTTATCTATACAATAGTTATCACACACAGGCACATGTCAGTGTTTGCCAGGCTTGCACAACTGTGTGAAGTCATCAAGTGTGAAGATGAGCTGGACTATCTGATAACCCTGAGAAATAAATTGTCGCCTTGAGGATGATTCCCCACCTCCAACCTAAATCCCAGTGTCAAAGCCTGAGACCTGGGAACCTACGTATCTACGTGGCATGTAGATGGGGCGGCGGGGGGGGAACAGTATCACCTATGACTTCCCTTTACCTGAGGCCACCATTATGTCTGTTTCAGTCCTTAGGCATTATGATAAATTCATCTTCATAGTTGGAGGGGACATCAAGGCCACATCATGCTTGATGAGTTGAGCTACTAGCCATGTGCAGCACCTGAAAGACCAAGGAAAGGGTAGAAGTGGAGGAATTCTACTCTTATTCAAACCAATCCAGCAAAAGTCAAAGGCACCCCCCACTTCCTCGAACCAATTCTGACAGATGCCCACTTGTCAGGCACCTGGCACCATCACGATCTCAGATGATTGAAAGGTGAGTGGTCCCCACCCACTGTCAAAGTTGGTCTGCAGGAGTTGGGGAGATGAAGATCTGGCTCAGCAGGCCAAAATGGTTCCCCACACCTGATGCGCAAGACCATCCCTCCTCACATGGTCCCTTATGGACCAGCAGCTCTCATGTATTAATTTTTTTAAAAATACTTATATGCCACAAATTAAGTGGCATATATCAAAGTGGTGTACAGTGGAAACGGGTTGCAAACATGATCCGTGCGGGAGGCACGTTCACAACCCACAGCATTCACAACTCGCAGCGCCGTGTCCGCGCATGCGCAGGTCGCGATTCGGCGCTTCTGCACATGCACAAAGCGCAATTTCGCGCTTCTGTGCATGCGCGAGCACCAAAACCCGGAAGTAACCCAGGTTTGGCACGGTGCGTAACCCGAAAATGTGCAACCTGAAGCGGCCATAACCCGAGGTATGACTGTACAGCAAATAAAAATGCATTAAAATACATAAAGACCAAGACCACTGATAAACTGTAGAATACATAATTCTTTCTTGTATTGCCTTGCAAAAGCCAAGTGGCATAGAACAGTTGGAAAAAGGGCTCTGTCATTCAGCAATATGAGAACTTCAACCACCACATTCCTGTCCAGCCGAACTCTCTCCACTTTAGTCTACAGCTGTATCCCTATCATTTCTTTCAGCTATAAAATTCTTCCAATTTTCTCTTATCACCTGGATGCTAGGGAAGAAAAACCCTTCCCATTATGTCCCCCCCCAGCACTTTCTTGATTTGCACATTTATTAATTTATTTTTAAAAACCCAAATTATTTAAAATGCCAATAATTTCTGGAACACCCAGCAACCTAATTACTAGCAGCTTCTCATTTGTACTATCATTAAATTCACAGCTGCAGCTGAAAGTGACAGGCTGCTATCTCACACACCCAAATGAAAACATACAGGGGAAAAACCCTCCCATTTAATGGGAGCCCATTTAAATCCTCAAAAGAACAGAAGTTTAGTATAACCAGATGATGCCATTTTTGCTTCAGGAAGGACAATAAGTAGCAAGAACCAGAATCAGATAATATTTGGAAAGTTTCAACAATTCCCCCCCCACACACACACATTTTCGTCAGAAGACATTCAAGGGTTTGGTGTGGAAAAGTCTAGTTGCTAACATGACACACCCAGCCTAGACTTCCGTCATTTCTTACATTGCAGTTTTCCAGTTGACCTTAATTCTTTTATTGGCAGAGGGGAGAAACAAGAGCTTTGGGTGAGATGCCTGGATCTCTCTGTCACCACACAGCAACATCCAGCTCATCTGCCATTTTCTCATCCTAAACCAGCAGGGCAGGGGCAGTTGTAGAAACATAGAATTGTAGAGTTGGAAGGAACTCCAAAAGTCATATAGTTCAACCCCTTGCAATGCAGAAATTGTGCTTCTTGGGACTATGCGTATTCAGTCTATTAAGATATATTTAATTCAGGGATGGAGGTTTAAGCAAAGTGGGCAGAGAAACCTAGGTTGCATAAAAGAAACAAAACAGTTTATTCTGAAAATAATCTAAGCTAGACAGTAGCCTTTTTGTGCAATAATGGGTTCTCCAAATATATAAGGTTACTCAGCTTTTCCACCTCCGGGGATTCCCAGTTGTGTGGGAGCCTACATGTAGGAGGTCTGCTTTTGCTATAGTCCACCAAACCGCAGAAAATGGCTTGCTAGCCCCATCAACTTTATTTCCAGATCTGATTGTGAGATAAGATGCCTTGGCTGCTCTTTAAGAGTAAAAGACAGCATTTCTTCCCACTCCCACTCCAGCACTGGGGCAGGGAGAAGTGCTACCTTGAATAGCAGACAGAGGGATCTCTTATCTTAGATCCTAGCAATAAGATCAGAGATAAGCCCTCTGCTTGCTCTTTAGGAGTGTTTAGAGTGGGGTGTATGGGTATTCTCTAAAGGGCAAGTAGAGGAATCTTTTCAGCCATGCCACCCCAACACCGGAGTGGGGAGCACTGAAAATGCTGCGCATGTGTTTGCAAACATGTGTCCACATGTCTGGTGCATGCATGTGCATGTGTTTGAACGTGTCTGACATTGTGTGACTGTGTGGAAAAGGCCAAAGCTGAGCACGGCATCCCCCTTGCAGTTGAGGTTGATTACAAACGGTCCTACATTACAAACCAAGCTAAGTGCTAGCACATGCTCCCAATGTATCTAGTTCCACCCACAGCTTTCTTCCAACAGCAGCTCTGTCGCACCTCAAGTGTTGTATGTGCTCCTCCTCCCAAATAACACAATGGAAAGGAGGAGTGGAGATTTGTATGCATCTGAGGTCCTAAGCAAGACTTCAGTGCTTATTGAAATGGCACAGTGTTATTTCTAAAATCTATACAGCTGTGATTTCATCCCAACTGTGAAAACAGCTTGAAAAGAAAGAGACTCCATTCTGCAGTGTTTGTATAGCAGACGTCGTTGCTGTCTTTGATGAGTGTCAAATGGAATCTTTTTTCCGGATTTGTATGCCCAATCCCCAAAGCAATTGAATGTGCCATGATAAGAAGGTAGTTGGATAGATGTTTATCACGTTTGGTGGCAAAGTGTTCTCAGCAACTTCCCTGCAAACACATTTGGAGCAATAGCGATGTGGGTTCAATAGCAAATATTTGCCCTGTATAGTGCATATATGGATAAAATACAATTGTCTTGGAGGGCTGGAAATATTTAAAGCTCTTGCACTGCAGAGCTTTATCAGGAGTTCTGATAAAACTTCAGTCTCCATAGGAAGGACTAGAATAACATGTGTGTTCCTATATATCTTGAACTTTGGGGAGGAAGGGAGGGCTAGAAACTCAATAAATAATAATTAGAATAGTACAAACAATAAAGTTGAAAAAAGAAAACTTATTTTAGACTGCCACCTCTGAAACAAAACAACTACTGGTAATATTAGAGCGCTATGCCATTTATAAGCAAATACATTGATTAAACAGTGTGGCCAATATGTGTAAGTAAACATGGACATATAAGATTATACTCTTCCACCATAACTCCCTCTACAATTGACCAGAAAAACCACTTAATCTGTCCCCAATAACTGATCTACCTATTCTGCAGAATGAGGTGGTAAATTGAGGTGGTAGAATTCTGAACAGTACCACTTTAGACTGAAAGTGAGGTATGGGTGTCATATTTTTTAATGTTCTGATTTCTGCACAATAATTTCCCTGTATATAGCACATCAGAGACAAAGGTTTAGAGAAACCCTCTTCCCATTGTGCTTGCTTGCTGATAGGGATACTCCATTTTAATGTTGTTCTATGAAAAGACCGCCTGGGATTGTATCAGTCTCTAGAGATGCAGTCGAGAATTCTGCAGGCTATGTTTTACATTGACCAAATGCAAGGACTGGTCAAAATTTAAAGGTGCCTTCCAGATAGTCAAGGAAAACTTGGAGGTATTTGCCTTCATATCAAGAAAACAAGGTGCTGGCTTGTGGCTGTTATCTCTTTCATCTCATACAACCAATTTCCTTAACAATTAAGAAGCAGGAGAAATTAGCTGAGCAAGATATAAGCTAGCAGTGGTTCCTTCTCTTTCTGCATGGGAAAGGACAAACACCTCAAAATTTCATTGAAGATCAGCTTGCTGGAGGGCACCTGTAACATTTTAAAGGCTAGTTGCTTTTCACATGGTGAATGTAATAATCTGCTACCTCATTATTTAGTGTAACATGTAGAATAGCACTGAGATAGAACACATATCTTGAACTTCCACATCAAGTTTCATTGCTATAAGTATAATCAATAGTATTCGCTGGAGTTTCAGGTGTTTGTGAATAATTTCCTGACCTATGGTCTTGACTTCTTGGACTCCTGAGACCAAAATATTGGCTGAAAAGCTTCTAGTATTCTCCACTCCCATATCCATTCTACTATGGAACAAGATAGAATAATAAATTAGAGCCTTGTTTCCTCAGGAAGGCCAAGAGAAGACATTTGCTACTGGGAAGAGACCTGCTTCATCAGTAGTTAATTGCTGGCATGGCTATCATAGAATCATAGAATCATAGAGTTGGAAGAGACCACAAGGGCCATCCAGTCCAACCCCCTGCCAAGCAGGAAACACCATCAAAGCATTCCTGACAGATGGCTGTCAAGCCTCTGCTTAAAGACCTCCAAGGTAGCTGCCCAGGAATTCATGGTTAGTTTGTATTTGACACATGATCAGCAATTGCAAAATAGTTGATAATGTGATTTATCACATTTTTTTGGCTCAGTAAGGTTCCATAAGACTTGGGTTGTATTAGGCCAGGGATAGTCCATGTGGTTCCCTCCAGATGTTGCTGGACTACAACTTTTATCACCCCAGTCATTGGCCACATAGGCAAAAGCTGGTGGGAATTGTACTCCAACATCTGGAGGGCATCTTGTCGACAACCTCTGTATTAAGTGAACAATTTTTCTCCCAACAAAATATTTGTGAATAAACAATGACTCCGAGGAAAGGGGACTAGTGGTGGGTAGACAAATCCTATGCATGATTTTTTGGAAGTAAGACCCACATTGTTCAATATACATCAAATAAGCATGCAGCCTTCGTGTTTCATATTCCCCAACCCCCCCCCCCCCGAATTGTTTATCACCTTGGGTGTCTTTCAAGCTGAAAGGCAATTAATATTATCGTTAAGCTCATATTGGAAGCAAAACATAATTATTTCATGTTCCAATTTTGTTTATTTAATGGAGCTAATTAAAGTAGATATGGTCTTAACAAGGCATGTATATTTATACATATTAATTATTTTGTTACTAGCACCAAACACTGCCGCTCAGTACAGTATTGATGGCTTACCTATCAACGTTATAGCGATCGGGGTTTTCTCAGCTTCAAATATCACCCTTCACCAGCAAGTGCCAAGGCAGGTTACAACAATTTAAATTCAGTGTTAAAAACATATAAAACAAATTACAATCACAAGAATAGGGTGCATCCTGAAGGGGAAAAAAACACACAAAGACACATGGGGTAAAGAGGTGCACCATCAGTATTCACCAAAAGCTGTATAGGGAAGGTGATGGATGCAGTTCTGTGGGAAGGGAAGTCCACAACTTAGGGAGGGGCTGCCACACAGAATGCCATCTGCTGGGGGGCCACCACCCTGAATTTCTGAGGGAGGTGGAACTACCAAGGCAGCCCCTCAGCTTATCAACACCTGAGAGGGTCTCTCAGATATCTGGAGTCTAGAAGACATTTAGGGTTTAAATGCTAGTGTGAAGTGTCTGCATTGCAATGATCCAGTCTGGAAATTACCAGAGCAATGACTACCAGGGCTACCTCATTTCTGTCCCAAAGAGGCTGCAGCTGGAGAAACTAGCTGGAGGTAGGTGCTTCTAGCCACTGAGGGAGTGTTAGCCACGGGGCAATAATTGTATAATATTACTGGTTCCAGGGAGGTTCTCTTACGGACCCCTCCTTCAAGGCAGATGGTACCTCCCCATAGTCCAGTGAAGCACTCGATCACTCTCTGGACCCACCCACTCAACCCCCATGGACTAACTTTAAGAAGCCAAGGTGTGCACGAGTCAAGGGGCAGGTGCCCAGCTGCACTTCTTCAAGCAGCTTGTCTACAACCTCAGGCCACAATAATCAAAACTGGTCTGGCACAGATGGAGCAGACAGTGCAGTGGAAAGCTCCATTGGACATGCTCTAACTATGGCATCCAACTGTGAGCAATTTTGTCCTTAAAGTGCTGCTGAGGGTGTCATAGTAATGCTCTCTTGACCAGAGGACAAAAGCCCATTCACCACTTGGAAAAGCTCTTCCAGAAGGCTACTTGTGGACACAATGGCGGTAGAAAAGTAAGCTTTCTTCGCCATCGCTGCTGCCATGTGGTAGGTGCCATGATGCAACCTCACACATGTTCAAACCCAGATTTATGTCACCCGCACTCCGGCCATTGACCCTCCTGTTTCATTACATGCAGCTCACCAGAGTACTAAGGCGACCTATCCAATTAGCTTGAGAAAATTGATTTTTTAAAATGTATTGGTTTGTTAACTGAACCGCTAGAAAGTCTGAGAGGTTTCTGATGACGCATCACAGAGTGAGTCACAGTGCAATGGATTAGTCATAGCTGTAAGATAAATACCCCCAAGTTTCCTCTAAAGTGACAGGTTTACCTGATCTTGCTGAAGAATTTATGTCACAGAAGTCACCATCATCTGAAGTCATGTAGCTCCAACCCCTTTGGGCTACATTAATCCGGTGTCATGCCATGCCACTTGCCTGGGGATTTTATTCAAATACACTTTTCCACAAAGGGATCAGGCCAGAGTAGCATGCACTGTGAGAGACGATGGAAGAGGGCAGCTCAAATATTGGCAAGACATGCGTCATGAAGGAAAAACGAGGTGCTCGCTTCGGCAGCACATATACTAAAATTGGAACGATACAGAGAAGATGAAGGAAAAACGAGGTTCCATGGGGGAATTAGACTTTTGCTTCCTCCCACCCATACCATCCCTGTGATGTTTATCCAGGTTCAAAATGTTAAATCTTGCTACATTGGAAAAAGAGGAAAACTAAAACTACAGTGGCCTTTGCTTTCTTCACTGGCATCTTGAAAACAACAGGCCAGCTAGCTCTTTCAAAAGAGGAGAAATGCAGAGCAGTGCTGTCATCACAGTATGATATTAAGAGGAATTCTTGGCAGGGGTGGCCAACTCCCAAGAGACTGCAATCTACTCATAGAGTTAAAAACTGGGGGGTTCAGGTCCCTGTGCTAGGAGGAAGGCTTATTCTGCTGATGAAAGAGTAATTCCCAACTTAGCAGCTCCAAGTCCAGAGGAGCTCATCGGGTCATGCAAGTGTAAGGCTTTGCACATGTTCATTCTCAAGACCATTTTATGGCTCCTTAGAATGCACACGACAGCTGATATTTTCTGCATTCACTGCTGCATATATTGTAACACAATCCTTGATAACACTGTGATAGCACTGCACTATGAGATATATTCAGCTAGCTCTTGAACAAAAATTTAATGAACAGCATTAGTGCATTTTCCCCATTCGCTCACAGTCCTTTGAAAACAAACCAGAGACACCTATCCCTCACATTTGCCTACCAACTCCCCATGCAAAAATTATGCCAGGATTCATATCAGTGATGGCCTCCAATAAACCTTATCATAAGCTGAAGAAACAGGGAAAGGAAAGAAGGCAAAAAATATAAATTAAACAGAAAATTAGTTTAATAATAATAATAATAATAATAATAATAATAATAATAATAATAATACCAAATCAGTGATTCTGCAAAATACTGCAGCCTAGTTGGCTTGGTTGAGAGAATTCATGAATTCATTCCTGGTCATAGAAAACTAGATGCCACTTTAAATTTGGACAACAGAAATGGGAAATACCTGTATTTCTATGTCCTTGACAAGTTGGCCTATTGATCTTTTATTAATAATATTATTCTCATATAAATATATTTCTTCTTTTCCAATTACTATGTTTTACCTATTGAGGAATAGATTTACATAGGGTGTATGCAAGAACACACGCACGTTGATAGAAACCATTTCAATTAAAAAAAACCATCACCACAAAATGAACAATGTCAATGCAAGCTGTTCCTTATGCTCCATTGTCTTTATGTACACATGAAAAGTGGTTCTGCCCGTTCCCTTCATTTATTGTAAAATATCATGCACAATCTCTGACTCATTCCTGGGATTTGCTTGCTTTATGTTGAGCACGACCTGTGTTAGCTTTGTTCCTTTTAGCTGTACAAATTGGTCATCAGTAGCACTGTGGGAAGTAACTCGTTTATTAGTCATAGCCAGCTCTGTAATATGAATGCCTAAAGCAGAAATGGTCTCTTTTGATCAGCCTGGTCTGCAGTGAAATTGCCCCATGGATTAAAATGAAAATGTTTGGATGAGTGTTTTAATTTGTTAAGCATTTCTTAACTGATTGTGTATGTTGCATTTGGGTCTTCTTGTCTTTGGGAAAGTAGTACTGGAACAGTTCCCTTACGCTGGTGATCATACATCAATGTACTTCTAGTTGTGATGATGTCCCCCACCTGCTCTATTTGATATAAGCAAGATTATGTAGATTTTTCAGTCATACAAGAGCAAAATTTCCAGTCACATTTCAAACTTATCTTTAAGCTCCACGTATTCCACCACTATTTCTGAGGTTCGTTAAGGGTGCTAGGAATTGCAGCTCTGTAAGGATGAGCTCCCGTTGTTTGGTCCCACCTCCTGCCAACCTAGCAGTTCGAAAGCACGTCAAAGTGCAAGTAGATAAATAGGTACCACTCCGGTGGGAAGGTAAACGGCGTTTCCGTGCACTACTCTGGTTCGCCAGAAGCGGTTTAGTCATGCTGGCCACATGACCCGGAAGCTGTACTCCGGCTCCCTCGGCCAGTAACACAAGATGAGTACCGCAACCCCAGAGTCGTCCGCGACTGGACCTTACAGTCAGGGGTACCTTTACCTTTTAAGGAATTAAAAACAGCTCCCATTTTTTTGGGGGGGGGACCATTAAAGACAGGGGTCAGCAAACTTTTTCAGCAGGGGGCCGATCCACTGTCCCTCAGACCTTGTGGGGGGCAGACTATATTTTGAAAAAATATGTACAAATTCCTATGCCCCACAAATAACCCAGAGATGCATTTTAAATAAAAGCACACATTCTACTCATGTAAAAACACGCTGATTTCCGGACCATCTGCGGGCCGGATTTAGAAGGCGATTGGGCCACATCCGGCCCCCGGGTCTTAGATTGGGGACCCCTGGTTAGAGATATAAATGAATTTTACATGTATTACCATGAATGTGACCTGTATGGCCAAACTAAAAACTGTGTGTTTAACCAAACAGAAGTGCATCGGGTTTGGTCCAGTGCGTCTTGAGAGGGCATTTGCCACAGGTTCCACTCCAAGGACAGCAGGTAATGGTTCTGCCTTTAGAGGTGAACAGAAGACAAAGGGGCCAGTGGCAAATCTTTGCCAATGAGGAAGGGAAGGAGCAGTTCAGGTGTGTGTGCCAAATGATGGGTAGTTGCCTCTAAATTATTTGCATGACTGGCCTACCTTTCTTCATTCAAATAATTTTTAATCTTTCCAGACATCCTGGCTTGGCAGCCAAGGCAGTTTTTCAAGGGATTAAAGATGCCGTAAGAGCAACCTGAAATATGCCCTAAAAGCATATAAACTTAATTTTATTTGCAATACTTGGTGTTGAGCGTATGCATGATGATGGGCAATCTAGTAAAAAAAAAAGTTTAATAAGAAATGTAATAACACAAAAAGGATCTGCTTTTATGTTGACCCCAAGTCAACATCAATGAATTGCTTTCCCCTAGAAAGATATATTTCCATTCAGTTATATTAGATATACCGGTAATATACACACAGCACAGTCAAAGAAACTGGGAGGGAGGGAAGGTTTTGTGCAAACGCAGCAGAGCTGCCATCTAGTGCTTGGCACAGACATTGGCACAGACATTTGCAGGGGAGAGAAAAGAATGAGCTGCTGTAAAAACTCAAAAGTTGTTTTTCACAAGTGATATTTAAAACAGTGTTTTTGTTTTTTTGATTTTTTGTGTTGCCTTTAAGCTGACTATGATCCTTAAAGTGTGTATTTATCTTAAAATTATATCTTCTGCTTCCTTCCTAGCACTAATGGCATTCATTCAGTGATGAGTTTCAGATCAATAGGTGTCAGGCACTGGATCTACACAGATATAAAAAATGTGATGGAACCCCCCCCCCCCCCGCTATTAATAAATATATGCAATTTGCCATTGAGCTCTACAGCACCATATGGTGGCACATTTTTATAACACACTTATAATGTTATAATTGCAACTGTGTAGTTGAGTCCAGGGACTGGCTGGACGAGGAGGAGTGGTGGGAGGCTCCAGCCAGAGAACCCCCTAAGGAAGCCTCAGGAGAGGAAGACTCAGAGCCAAGGGAGACATGGAAGACAGGTCAGAGTACGAAGGTGGGACAGAATGGTTGGATGCTGAACAAGCAACAGGCTTGAGTGAGAGAGAGGAATAAGAGGCAGAAAGCACTGCAGATGTAGGACAGGCAGCTGGGAAGGAGGTGGGGGCTGAGGCTGCAACAGATTCACAGGAGTCTGCCAGTCCTACTGTATTCAGATCCACACACCCCCACCCTCGTCTCCAAGGGCACGGAGGGCTTTGCATGTAGCAAAGAGCACAGAGAGCACAGTGGGCCTCTCCCGGACAGAGTTTAAGTTTCATGGAGAAACAGCCAGACAGGGAGGAGATTTAGGGGGAAGTGGGAGGCAAGTCAATTTTGGCAACTGCTTTACCAGGGCCAGTCTTCCTCATAGGTTTCTTGGTTTGTATTCTGTTTCCTTGAATAAAGAATCAACTTTACTGCTCATCTCTTGAGTCTCCATGCTCACCTGCAGCTGAACCAGCCCTGACAGCAGGTATTCATAGCATCTTAAAAAACCCTTAATATCTATGTTCCCAAATATGAAGTTTCATTACTATTTAGCAATAATTTTGACTGTTTTCATTAAGGCAAAAGATGAGGGGCTTCTTGTCTTTTTGTTCTTATTTTTACAAGATCTGAGCTAGGAAATAAAACTGTGATTGAGAATAATAGAAATAAACGATAGATCCTAAATACCACAAACAGAAGGCATCTAATCCAAAAAGTATTTTCCACACACATGCCCTAAAAAACCCCAACCCCATGGAGGGTTGGGGGGATGATTCTGGTATATAGCATGGAGGCTGCTGGAGGATGGTGTTAGGGTCATAACAAAAGAAAATTGCCTTATTTTGAGTAAGAACAGTGGTCCATCCAGCTCAGAATTGTCTCCACCAGAGGTGGGATACTGGATCTCACAGAAGGGCAGATCCTGACTGGGTTACTTTCCAAGCGCCATTTTGACACGTGCTTCAAAGTTCAAGTTGTGAGAGCAGACAGAAGCTTATCTCCAATCTTAGCATTGTGGTCCTACAATGCGTATATGTGTTTATGACGGATATGTGTGCCAAGAGCTCAAACGCAGGAGAAGCTTCCTGATGTAGAATAGAATGTTCCTATTTTCATCAGAGAAATGTTGGAGGGTATTATAGTTTACATGGAGGTTACATTCCAGCCTTTGTGGACGATTTGGTGCTGACACTTCAGGATCCAGAAACCAGTGCTTGTGAAGCACTGGATTTGATACAAGAATCTGGACAGTTTGCAGGCCTGAAATTGAACAAGAGTAAAACCAAATTTTTGTGTAAAAATCTTTCAATAGATGAGATATCCAGATTAGAAGTCAGCACTGGTTTGAATTTTGCTAAAAAGGCGAAGTACCTTGGTGTGAATCTAACATCAAAAAATTTGTATAAAGATAATTATGAAGTTGTGGAATGAAATTAAGAGAGATTTGGAGATATGGTTGAATTTAAAGTTATCATTGTTGGGCCGAATTTTGGCTGTAAAGATGAATGTATTGCCAAAGATGTTGTTTTTGTTCCAAATATTGCCTATCATTGATAATGTGAAGTGTTTTAAAGAATGGCAAAAGGTATTATCCAAGTTTATCTGGCAGGGTAAAAAACCGAGAATTAAGTTTAAATTATTAACAGATGTTAAAGAAAGAGGTGGTTTCTCCCTGCCAGATTTAAAGTTATATTTTGAAGAAGCAGCAGCATTTTGTTGCCTTAAAGAATGGTTTATGTTGAAAAATACTGATGTACTAGACTTGGAAGGATATGATAATGTTTTGGGATGGCATGCTTACATATGGTATGATAAGATAAAGGCCCACATTGGATTCAAGAATGATTTAATTAGAAAAGCATTGTTTAATATATGGATTAGATATAAATATTTGTTAGATTTTGAAAACACCTTGGTGGATTTCTCCATTGTAAGCCAAGGCCCAGAAAAAGCTAAATATGGAAACAAAGTGGTTGAAATATAGTGATTTGTTGTTGGAAGTTGAGAACAAATTTAAATTAAAGTCATATGAACAACTTAAAGATAAGTTAAGTGATTGGTTACATTATCATCATATTAATGAAATGTTCAAAGCCGATAGTAAAAATACAGGTCTTCAGACAGACAAATCCAGATTGGAAATGGAATTGTTAGATACAAAGAGTAAAAATCTTTCTAGAATGTGGCATATGAAAGATGAACAAATGAAATCAGTAATGACTGATTGGGCTAAAGATGTGGGACACAATATTATGATGAAAGATTGGGAGAGGTGGTGGAAAAAACTACTTGTACAGCTCTGAGAGAAAACATGGTGAAAATGATGTATAGATGGTATTTAACACCTGTAAAACTTGCAAAAATGTATCATACATCTGATAATAAATGCTGGAAATGTAAAGAGAAAGAAGGAACCCTTTACCATACGTGGTGGATGTACCCCAAGATAAAGGACTTCTGGGGAAAGATTTATAATAAAATGAAAAAAGTGTTAAAGGACACTTTTATAAAGAAACCAGAAGCCTTTCTATTGGGAATCATAGGGGAAGAAATTACCAAAAAGGATATTACTTTCTTTTTGTATGCTACGACAGCAGCAAGAATACTAATCGCCAAGAACTGGAAGAATCAAGAGACATCAACAGCAGAAGAATGGCAAATGAAGATAGACTTTATGAAACCTGCTGAGCTGACAGCGAGACTAGGCGATCAAGGAGAGGAAACCGTGCAGGAAGATTGGAAAAAAATTTAGATTGTGTTTAAAAAAAATTGTAATGTTTAAATGTTATATTCCTTAGGGAAGTGGTTAGAGGTTTGCGGTAATCAAGTTGGAAATGGACTTTATAAGATACAATGTTATAGAGAAATAATTCCGGGTGATTGCTAACAGTATGTAACTGCCAAAGAAGATTGAAAATGAATTTCAGAAGGAGGAGATTGGGGATAGTCACCCTAAAATGATAGTGGAATAATGTTAAGAATATATAAGAAATTTGTGTGCTGTTTTTTGTTTTGTATTTGTTTTGTATTTTTCTTATAAAATGAATAAAAATATTTATTTTTTTTAAATACATGGGGGTTACATTCCAGGGATCACGCCTAAAGCCAAAATCACGCCTAAAGCCAAAATCACACTGCGAGAGGCAGTGAAGGATAGGCGTGCCTGGCGTGCTCTGGTCCATGGGGTCAGGAAGAGTCGGACACGACTGAACAACAACAACAATATAAGAACAAAGGATCGTCAGGCCAATGGCCCACCTAGTCCCGGCATCCTGTTCTCACAGTGGCCAGCCAGAAACCAGCGAGGAGAACCGAAGTACAAGGCAGTTAAAAGCAGCAGAGCCCACCGCCAAAATAATTATTTCAGAAGGGCAGAAATCCTGCTCCGATTAAATAATAAGCCCTGCGGCGATATTGGGTTTTTGTTGACTCTCTCATTCCTAACGCTACTTATTACGCGGCTTTCTTTGCACTTCCGCCACTCTCTCCCCGCACATGGAGGATTCCAAGGAGTCGCAATTGGGAGTCGGAAGTATCGGTTTCGATCCGCCTCTTGGTTTGTGCTTTCCCCACCCCCGGAGTGGTCATGTGATCCAGCTGGTTCGTCAGGTCCGGATTCCCCCTCTCGCGAGCGTTCATTTCCGCCGACCGGGCTCTTTGCGTCGTCGCTAGGAGCAGCAAGAAGGGAGGGGGCGACGTTTGTTTGGGGGGGGGGGTCGGACGGGGGGGGCAAATCTCGCGTGGGTGCGCGCGCGCGAGAGCAAAGACGCTTCTCCTGAGACCTGACGGGACGGAGAGAGGCCCTCCGCGCGCGAGGCCAAGGTGAGAGGCGCGGCCCTTCCCCCCAGCTTCCCCCTACTCTCGCGGGGCGAAGGCGGGGAGGCCCTTCGCTCTCCTCAGCCCTCGGCCCTCCGTCACGACCTTCCCTCTCTGTACACGGCGCTCCGCTCTCCAGGCCTTCGGCCCCTTCCTCACTCGCTCCGGGGCCTCCTTTAGGCCCTCCCTCAGGCCCAGGCGCCACTTCCGTCCGGCCCTCTGTGATTCCGCCGCCTGAAGTTTTATCTACGGCCAGCCATTGTCTGCGCGCTTCCCGCACGTGGAGGCCTGTTTCGTCGGCTTACAAGATTTGCCTTCTGAGGATTATACTGGTTTTTTTTACGGGAGGCCCGTCTCGGCTCTTCCCTTCTGTCTCGAAACCTCCGCTCCTTTGTAGCAGGATGGCTGAGTTTTAATGGCACCGCTTTTGCGAGCTTTTTTCGGCGTGTGGCCTTTTAATTGGAGTCAAGTCCTTTTTTTGGCGGGTTGTATCCTGTGTAATGTGATTATAAAGAGTGTATTGTCCACAGTATGGTGTTGGTATGCAGAATTTGCTTTCCATACTTTCCACCCACCCCCAGAAAAATAGTACGTCAGGTCACGTGCTATTCCAGCCATTCCTACCTGTAGGCAAAACTACCAAATTTGGCTTTTGATAATTCTGTACAGATAGTGTTTTCTAAACTTCACATCCGGTGTTGAAAGGACTAGGATAGTTCTTGTGTCTTAACAAAGGATTTGTGTTTGGATTGCTTTCAGTTTTTATATTTCCAAAGTGAGCGCTAGTGTGATGCTCAAGAGTTCCACCCCAGCTCTGCTCCATGCCTCACCCACTCTGTGATCTGTACCATCTTGTATCTGTCACCTTGACAAAGACTGAATAAAGAGGTTTGTCCAAGGCTAGATAACAAAATTGTGGCAGAAGATCCATAAATACAATCCATGTGTTGCTGTGAATTTCCTTATGGGAACTAATGCTAAGAGAGAAGGATTTAGTCAAGGTCAGGCAAGGAGTTTGGTTGTCCAATATAATGCTGAAAATGAGACTTGTGCTGAGAACAATTGAATAGTTATACTTCTCAAGGACTATGTTCTGGAAAACTGAATACAACAGAGAATCTGTGAATGTGCAGAATGTTTAATCTATTTGTAAGCTACCCTTAAGTATCAAGACCATTAGGGTGGTGTACGGCAACAGATAAATAAAAAAATGTAAATATCTCAGAAGGATTCAAGGTGCAAAGGTCTCCTGCAATAAAACAGGTTGCACCAGGCACCTGAAATTCAGTAGGGTTGGTGCCTTCTTGTGTGGCGGAGGCATTCCATGGAATTGGGTCCACAAAACTGAAGGAACAACTCCTTATTGACACCAGTCATATTTCTGGTTCATGAGGAACCACTCTCCTCTTTAAAGGCAGCTCTGATTTGGATTCTGGGCAAATCGTGTGCACATGACAGTATGAACAAGAGACACAACATGAAGGAAAGAAGTTGTTTCTAAATATTGTTCCACTGTATTTCGTCAGCTAGAAGCAAAGATTCTGTGAGTCCCTTGAGTTGTGAAGGGAGCTTCTATTGCTTCCATGAAACCTGAAAGTATCTGCAAAAAGCATGGGTCTAATATAATTACAGTGGTACCTCTAGTTGTGGACATGATCTGTTCAGTTTGCACCCCGAAAAGTCTACAATTAGAACAGAGTATCTGCGCAAGTGTGGAGCGCGATAGAGCACTTCTGCGCATGTGGTGAAACCTGGAAGTATACACTTCCGTGTTTGCTGCGTTTGCAAGTCAAAAAGACCCAACATGAACCTCACACAACACGAGTTACAGGTGGGTAGCCGTGTTGGTCTGCCATAGTCGAAACAAAATAGGAAATTCTTTCCAGTAGCACCTTAGAGACCAACTGAGTTTGTTCTTGGTATGAGCTTTCGTGTGCATGCATCTGAAGAAGTGTGCATGCACACGAAAGCTCATACCAAGAACAAACTCAGTTGGTCTCTAAGGTGACACAACACGAGGTATGACTGTACAATAGTCTGCAGAGGGCTTTCTCAAGTAATTCCTGGAGATTGAAAAAAAAAAATACAACAACCTCCCCTTTTATTGTTTTTAATATTGGAGTAGAGAAGAATTCTATGTAACCTGAAAGCTTTCATAGCATGTTAAGCTTGTTTGTTCCTAATCAAAGTATTTTTAGTATCTAGTTATATTACAATGTTAGGTTTAGATGAAAAAGGGGTAGATTACATAAAGAGTAATGTCAGTGCTGCAGCTCTTCTGGGAGATGTCCTACCGGTATTGTGTGCTTCCGGACATGGAAAGTTTGGCAGCACCCAGGTATTGCTGTTCTGATTGAATCTATAAATGTAAAAGCAAACTTGCTTTCAGGCCTCTGAAATCAAGGTAACATTCTGTAACCAAGTGTGTAGTTCTTTACCAGCCCCAATTGATCTGATTGAATCCTGTCATTCTTCACCCCTTGTGGGCCACTTTGATAGGTAGGTGGGCAGTGCAGTTTGAAATCAAAACGTATGGGCTAAGGCAGAAAGCTTTGGAAGCATTGCCAATTATTGCTTGCCAGTGCCAGTAATCCCTATTTCATTAACCCATGTGGCTTGAAATTAACTACAGCTTGGTAGTACAGTACTTGCAAATCTTACTTTGGGCAAAAAACAAACCTAGTTTACCTGCCTTCCACTGTATGTAATATATGACATAAGGTATAGGGCAGGGACATAAGGTGGGCATCTCTTGGGGGAAATGGCCTCATGGGCCAAATTAGGACACACTGGAGATTTTGCACTTATGCTTTAGCACCAGATTTAAAAAAAAAATCCATTCAACGTTTTCTGAATATAACCATATCACCACTGTGTAGCTCACTAAACTCCTGACACTAAACTCCTGATCATGATTGCTTCCCAACATCAGTTGGGCTGAGATTGATATAAAGATAATGCTATTTGGAAAGAGAATGGTTAAAGTGATGGAGTTGATTCTTAGTAAGGAGAAATGAACCCTCGTAAAGGAAATAACTGGAGCAGTCTCTACAGCCCATAACAAGCATCCCAACCTACTGGACAGCTTCTAGATAGGCCAGCTCCTTGATAGGCCATCTATACTTGGGGAAATTATGCAGTATCATTCTGTTTTTTTAAAAGTCAAGATTTACTGAGCCCCCAAAATGCAACCCAGTAACCAAACAGGGATAACATGGGGGATGTTTGGTTTACAACATTGGTGAGATGCCCTGTAAAAAGTGAGTGAACAAAGTATTCCACAGTAAATTCCCAGGGTGGAAACAGGCGTTTACTTACCCCATACGATTCTGTTATTGTAACATTAACACAGCAGTAAGGGAACAAGCCGTACAAAAGATACTACCTTATAACTTGATTACTGCCAAGGTAATCTGGCATTATTTGGGAAGCCTGCTGTGGACCAGCTGGAGTCTCCAACCAAGGCAAGTTACATAAATATTCTGTTATTGATAAGGCTGCACTAAGTCATTAGTGATTTGCATTCTAAGTATTTTGCCTCTGCAAGACTGTTTTGAAACAGACTTTTCCCTCAGTATTTTGTAATGCCTTTTTGCTCTTTCCAGATGTCAGAAGACCTTGCAAAACAGTTAGCTAGCTATAAAGCTCAACTCCAACAAGTTGAAGCTGCTTTGACAGGAAATGGAGAAAATGAAGATTTACTAAAACTCAAAAAAGACTTACAGGTGAGAATAAGAAAAAGCTTTGTAAATTAAATGTTTTTACACGTATAGTGAAGAGGATCTTCTACACTGTCAGTGGCAAAGAATTTACTATGGTGATATTAACGATGTGCTAAATGTTGGACTTTAAAAGTTTAAAATCTTTCACAAAGAACTAGGGCTGTCACCTCATTAAAGTGATTAAAGGCATCTGAATTGTATGAATTTTGGGCAATTAAATTGACATAAAATATGCACCTGAGTAAAAACGAGAGTTCTGAAGCAATAAACTGCCCTGAGATCTTTTGATGAAGGGGGGCATATAAGTCAAATAAATCATGGGTAGGCAAACTAAGGCCTGGGGGCCAGATCCGGCCCAATCACCTTCTAAATCTGGCCCACAGACGGTCCGTGAATCAGCGTGTTTTTACATGAGTAGAATGTGTCCTGATTTAAAATGCATCTCTGGGTTATTTGTGGGGCCTGCCCAGTATTTTTACATGAGTAGAATGTGTGCTTTTATTTAAAATGCATCTCTGGGTTATTTGTGGGGCATAGGAATTCGTTCTCCCCCCCCCAATAAATATATTGTCTGGCCCCCCAAAAAGGTCTGAGGGATCTGCTGAAAAAGTTTGCTGACCCCTGAAATAAATAAACAAATAAGCCATTTTGTTTTCAGACGATTCACATGTGAATTGTAAGAGTTACTATCTCAGAAAAGGCCTTTGTTTGTGCGTGAAGAATAAATGCCTTTTTAAAGATGGTGTTTGCCACCCACAATTTTTATGAGTGCTTTTGTGCCGAAAATACGTATATTTAAAAACCTTCTGCTCAGTCAATTGGGGCACCTTTTTAGTTGCTAAAAAGTTTTAATGGATTAATGTAGCTGATTAATCAATAGAAGCTCGTACTTTTATATTTTGCTCAGTGCTGTATGCAGAGACTTTTAATACTGGTACTTTAACACTGATCTCTAAATGCTTTTTTTTTTTTACTTGTAATCTTTCACATTAAGCCAGGTGGAATGATCACCACAAATTGAAAGTGATTGAAAGTCCTGGAGTGAATGTTAATATGTGTGTTCATTTGAGTTTTGCTTTTTGAAAAACATGGTAAAGTTGAGTCTTTTAGGAAACAAATTTAGAATACTAGATGATGCACTATTATGTGTGCTGTTATCTTTAGAATCTGATTCAGGTGTGCCTTGCAAGCACTAAGCAGTCATCAGTGGTTCTAGCTCTTTATTCCTCTTAGACTGTATTTTGGAAATGAATTTGTCGTATGGTCTGTTTGTTCATTCACGTTTTCTTTGCCATTTCTACATGTAAGAGCAGCCTTTTACAAGCTTATTGTTCAGCTGCCAATATCTGAGGACAAAAGACAAGTCTTAATCGCATCAGATATGAAAGGTGCATATGTATTAAATTATTCCTTTTCTTGTTAAAATTTGTTCTATTTTTATTCCACCTTTCAGGCAGATACTGTCTCTCAGAGAAGCTCATCTCAATCCAAAGTTCAATGATGGTGGCAGGCTCACTGCCTAAATGAAATGATGCACAGGCCCTGCCCCATGGTTACAAATTAAAGGGATAAGAGAAAAAGAGGAGGGGAAGGGAAACAGAAGGAAGGAAAAAGTAGATGAGGGAGATTAGTTTGACAACAATGTGTTATGTGTTTTACCTTCCTCTCCTCTCCCTGCATGCCCAAAAATCTGCTTCAGAGACTACCCCAACCTTCTGGAACAGATTTTGAGTGGGTACAAGGGGGAGGAAAGGAAAGGAAAGAGAAGTTCTGTTGCACAAGTGGGACAACAGTATTGGATACAGTCCAGTAGACTTAAAAATTCAAAATACATGTAACTTATTACCTGTAGCTATAGCCTATTAGTAGTTTTATTTATAATCTCTAAATAGCAAAAAACATATGCAGGAAACTACTGAGCCCTTGCTCATATGTATTTTATAAAGAAAAGTATTTTCTGTATGCATTCATTCTTTGGTTTGTGTATAGTGGGCTATTCTCACATAAATACAGTTTTTTAGTATTCAAACAAGAAAACTGACTTGCTGAAAAACCTATTTCTTCCACTAACCAGTGCATTCATGTCACAATAATTTTCTTTTTTAAAAGGCTCAGTAATCCTTGCTTTATCACGAAGGAGAGCAGAAAACTCCATTCTGTAGTTGTGTGCCATTTTCTGCTGTCTATTTTTTACTCTTCCATTAAATATAATACTCATTTGTAATGCAAAGAGGAAAATGCAAACGAGATTTTTTCGTGCTGCCCTCCCCCAATGTTAAAATTGGGTTGAGCTATGGGAGTAGTATTAGATACTTGCTAAGAAACCAGACAGATTCCCAAAGCTTATAGAAAAACCTTTAGTAAATTATGCAGACAGATTTCATGTGTTGTTCAGTCTGCTACCATTTGCTAGCAATACCGTAGTTGGTAAATAGTCTTCATGCATGGGCAGGAGTGAAACTACTTAAACTGTGTTTGACGACTTGTTCTTTTCCACCCTCAGGAAGTTATAGAATTAACCAAAGACCTTCTTTCAACACAACCTTCAGAAACACTTGCAAGTTCTGACAGTTCTGCTTCTGCTCCTCCAAGTCACACATGGAAGGTTGGAGACAGATGTATGGCAATATGGAGTGAAGATGGACAGTAAGTGTAGAAACAAACTTCTGTAACAGTTACATGAAATAATACAGTTCCATGGTAAGATACTTCGCTTTGGTTTATACTCCCCTCTTCGGCTGAGCACCAGTTCAGTAAAAATCATTGATTGGATCTTGTATTTTTCAAATACAAAATATATTAAACTTTAGAGCTAGGTCCATTGTTTTAACTGTTTAATTTGACTAGATAGTTGTAGAATACAATATGGCTTCTAATATCTTTTAAAATTTGCCACCTTCAAAAAATCTGGTGTGCAGTAACTGAAATTGTTTTGTATACTAATCTGAAGACTTGGAGCTCTGTTGAGATTGTATTAGGATACTTGGCAACCATTGAGGTGGCAGTAGGGTAGTATAGGGCAGCAAACTTTTCCACTGCTTCCCCCCCCCCCCCCTTTCTGTACTGTAAATTTATTCTCTGAAGTGGTGGCGGGAATGGGCTTAGAGAAAGCAGAGGTCCTTCCTTACAATTGTGTACATATAGAAGGGTCATGCTGTTGGGAGGATCTGTGGTTGTTGCACCCATCCAGACATGGTGGTAAGGGAATGTAAAGCAGGGTGTTTAACATCCTCCCCAAAACTACCCACAGGCAAATATTTTCAGAGGGTTGAATAAAGACTTTTAGAGCTCCCTTCACAAATAGTGATGTGCCTCTAGGGTGTATCCTTTTGCACATTTCCAAAGTGAATCAGTGACAGTCCTCCACCAGGAGAAATTCAATTCACCTTGGTCTTTGCTGAAGTGGGATGCAGCAGTAAACCCCTCAGAGTCATTCTGTTTGGTATCATTTGCTGACAGCAGAAAGTGAATGTGTGTACCAACACATTTCCTCCTGGTCCTGTTGCCTTTGACCTGCCTTCTGCTGATAGAGATATTTTTTAATACCTTATGGGAAGAAGACAACCAGCAGTTCTTTTTCTGCAAGGTTTGGGTCTCCTTCTTGCCATGGCCTTCCGCTTCTCCATTTAGGCCCCTGAGATGCCTAGACTCAGACATTCCACTTAGTTTACTTAAGGATGTACCGGTACTGCTTTTGAGTATCAGTGATGTGATTGAGAAAAATAGATAATTACCTTGATTATCTGTCTTCATTTAAGTTACTATCACAAATCCTACATTGCTTAATGCTTTTCTTAATCCATCTTCTTACGTTAGTAATTCACTGCTTGCTTTCAGAGAGGGAGATTATATGAGGGCAGTGAAACCTCTGTCAAATTACAATCTCACATTGTAATCCTGTGCATACATATCTCAGAAGTAAATCCCATAAAACTTCTAAATACGTGGGTATTGTGGCTGATTGCCTTTTGTGGTGGTGAAAATTAGTACAAATGATAAAACAGCCAAACACGAATCCTCCAGATTCTAAATTTTAAAAAAAATCCTTCCAGTAGCACCTTAGAGACCAACCAAGTTTGTTCTTGGTATGAGCTTTCGTGTGCATGTTTTGAATTTGGGGTTTTCATCAGCTGTACGCCACAATCATCACAATTATGACAAATAAAGGCTTGACATCTCTCGCTTTGCATGTCATGAGTCTATCTCATATGTTAGTTTCACCAGTTAAGTTGAATTCCTGAAATAAATGAACTTTTCCACGATACTCTAATTTTTCAAGTATCACCTGTATGTTTTAAGAGTTTGACTTGAAATGCCAATCCAAAATGAAGCAGGAATGTTGTGAAATTTAATATTAATATTAATCACTGCAAATACAAGTTTTGTAGGGTTGAGTTGTAAACCATTACTCACATGCTTACAGCCATGATATCTTTACAGGTGTTATGAAGCTGAAATTGAAGAGATAGATGAAGAGAATGGCACAGCCGCAGTCACCTTTTCGGGATATGGCAATGCTGAAGTCACACCCCTGCTCAATCTGAAACCTGTGGAAGAGGGAAGGAAAGCAAAGGAAGACAGTGGCAACAAACCCATGTCCAAGTAAGTGGCTGGAACAGTTTTCAGTTGGCTCAGTGTGTCACATAGCAATCGGAAAAGCTGTAAGGCTACTTTGCTGATGAATCATCTCTTCCCAAAGGTGATTTTACAGCAAAAAAAGCCATAGAAGTCAACACTATCCTTAGATGTTATTGAACTGTACTTTGCATAGTTACCCTAGATTTGGGAAAGAGGTAATGCACATTGTCTATTCCTCCCCCCCAATAAATAATGCCTTAGGATATGGGCTTGGCTGCCCCAGTTTTAGAGGTCCAACCCAGGGAAACCTGTAAAGTCCAAAACAGTCTTTGCCATCTTAGGACTGAACTGGTACTAAGAACTAGGGATGGACAAATGGGTCTCTGTTCTGTGACATTTTTGTTTGTGTTTGTTCATAGGTCCCTTCCAATTTCACATTAATTGTGATTTTTTTAAAAAATCCAAATGAAAACTATGTATTTAAATTTGGATTGGAATATATGTAGTGAATTAGGTCAGTTCTTAAATTATCCTCAAGCCCTACTGTGAACATACACATAGATAGTGGTTTGAGATTATGATGAAGGTGTTATGGTTTGTGCTACTAACTTTAATGCTTATCGTGCTGAGTTGGTTAGGCTCATGAACTCCAAAATGATTGCTCCATGCCTGTGTAGTAGTATATTTCCCCTGGGACAAATTCTGAGCTAGAGTTGCTCTGTGTTTAGCAAGACATTAGCTAGTTTCAACTGATTTCTGAAAGAGAGCCGTTATTCGTAGTAGTGCATGAAAGTAGGATTGCTGTGCTTTATTGAAACTTGCAATGCACAGATTGCTTTACAGAAGGAATGACAGCACTTTCTACAGCTGGAGAATGAAATGGGCCTGGACAGCTGAAGCCCCATTGTACTGAGAGTTTATCTTTACATTCACCTAGCCCAAGGTGAGACTCTCTTAATCAGTGTATCCTTGCTTTTATCTACATGTTCTGAGAACAAAAGTGAAGTTAAAGCAAAGGTGATGTGGGGCTTCCAGTTGGTTGCAATCTAGATGTAATGCCCATACAAAACTATTGCCGTATACTGTGGCTAAACTGCCAGTGTTGTAAAAAGAAGGCCAGTTCTGGTGGGTAAAGATGTGGATGTAAGGCAGTATTGATAACTCAGAATTAACCACCTCGGCTTAATCTCTTCATGTTTGATGTTTTGTGAAAATTTGCCCTGATTGCATAGCAACCACCTTGCCATGACACATTACTGCCCTTAGACTTTCTGAAGAGGAAACTGGGGTACATAAGTAACCTTCAGTGCCATTTCTCATTTTAGAAAAGAAATGATTGCTCAGCAACGAGAATATAAAAGAAGAAAGCTTTGAAAAAGGCCCAGCGAATCAAAGAGCTGGAACAAGAGCGAGAGGACCAGAAAGTCAAATGGCAGCAGTTCAACAACAGAGCTTATTCAAAAAACAAAAAAGGCCAGGTTGTATATGCTGTGCATTAGTAGCTTGCTGATAGAGGTTTCTTGCTGAAGAGGAGCAGTGTTAAATGTATGGCAGCACAGGAGTAATCCCCCCAAACAAAGAATATTATAGGCAAAGCTGTTTGTTTCTGGAATATACCATGGGAGAGATCTGTTTATAATATTTTTAACGTACAGTGGTACCTCTGGTTACGAACTTAATTCATTCCGGAGGTCTGTTCTTAACCTGAAACCGTTCTTAACCTGAGGTACCACTTTAGCTAATGGGGCCTCCCGCTGCCGCTGCGCTGCCACTGTGCGATTTCTGTTCTCATTTGAGGTAAAGTTCTTAACCTGATGTACTACTTCGGGTTAGCGGAGTCTGTAACCCAAAGTGTTTGTAACCCGAGTTACCACTGTATGTTAAATATCACTACACTTAGTTTGAGTCCCTGCAAATAGGGTGGGATAAACTAATGGGTATGCATGCAGGTCCCAGTTTCCGAGCACAATGCATTTCCAGGAAATTGTTCGCTAGGCAAGCATTCGCAAAACAAGCAGATGATTTCCATTATTTCCTATGGGAACATTTCTAATCCATGCTTTCTGCCTGAGACTGTTGCAGCCATTAAGCAAAAGCCAGACAAAGGGATATCTGATTTGTCTGATGACATTCCCTTCTATGGTTTTGCCCAAAATGGGTGCTGGTGACCAGCAAAGTACAAACAAGTAAGGACATGAGCAAACTCCGGCTTTTGGATATCTGAATCAGCCACTTCTGTAGCAAAGTTTGAGTATAATTCTTTGTGTTTGAACAACAGATTTCTGATAACAAGCGTTCCAATAGCAGCACCTGTAAAGTTAAAAGTTCATGCCTATAAAGCTGTGGCATAGTTGCTTGCACTATGATGCTTTCAGGCTTCCATAATGTACATGGTACAAAGCTCTTTGTATGTTTCATATTCTTGAGTTTGGTATTGCCAAATATAACTTGCACTCTGTTTGACCCATTGATATGTGAGTTAGGTTTTTAGTGTGTGCTGTTTACATGCTAAATTATTTTGAGTGGTGGTGGCAAAGAAAAACATTAATAAGCAGCCACATTATAAAGATACCTTAACAGAGCATGCAGAAGAGACTTCAGGCAAGTGAGGCTGGTAGCACTTTATGAAGTTTGTAGCTATAAGAGCAAAAAAGGTTTTGTTTTCCTTTAGCCCTTTATTGTGCATTGAAAGGACCCTTATAGAACTGTAGTGGTTCACTGGGAGAAATATGACTTGCTGAGTGCCATGGCCAAAGCAGAAGTGCTTCATTTTCAATTACAGCTTTTTTTGTTAAAAGTAACTGTTTAATGATCAATAAAATTTGGTTGTATTTTGCTTTTTGAGTGGTGCATGTGAACATTTGATATTAGCACTCCTTTGCTGACGTTGAAATTTTAAAATGTTACAATTTGTGCTTTTAATTTGTTCCACAGGTAAAGCGAAGCATCTTTGCTTCTCCTGAGAGCGTAACAGGGAAGGTTGGAGTTGGAACATGTGGAATTGCAGACAAACCCATGACACAGTACCAAGATACATCCAAGTACAATGTCAGACATTTGATGCCCCAGTAATTGAGGAAGAAACGGACTTAACATCACTTCTGCAGGGCTTTACATTTACCTTTTGATTGTCTATATTTTTCTAAAAGTAAACTATTGGCGCATAGTGAAAATGGTTGTTGACATCAGTTGGCTTATGCTGAGTACAAGCCTTAAGCACGGTAATAGCTGTTCAGATTACCCCTTTGCTCTTAAAAGATGTAAATGTGCACAAGTCAGACTGTTGAAGAAATGCCCTTTGCAGTATCTGATTTTTCAAGTGTCCATCCCCATAGCATTAGTTGGGAATGCCATCAACAAAATGGTTGTGAAATAAATAGTTATCCCAGCTTTCTTGCTCCCTCTTATGTGCTTACAGGCCTGCCATCTTATTGCAGGATAGCTGTTAAGCACTGTAACTCCTGCAGAACTAGTACAATTATGACTTTCTCTGGATTTTATTCTATTTTGAAAGTCAATTGTCGGGTTGACTACAATCTGCATCTGCTTCCTTGGCTTGTAATGAATCTGGGCCATCTAATCTCCAGTTAATGATTCATAAACAGTGCAGTTCAAATTTTAAGATTACAGGTTGAATGCATTGTGCCGGAAGTGTTGACAAAATCCATCTACATGAGCAAAACAGGGTTTCCACAAAGCTTGACAGATCTTGGTAGGCAAAATTTGTGCTCATGATTGACTCAACTGAGGAGAAGGGGTTTTGACCTTTGACATGAAGTCTGAGAGATGCTCTAAAGCTTAGTATGACTTCAGGGGCATGTCCCTGTCATTTTTCCCTAGCCCAGGCTGGATAGTGGCAGAACCAGGGGCTTGTCTCTGTCACACTGAGCCTCAGAAAGTCCTTGAAAAGCAGGAAGATACACTGCTGGTTTCCCACTTTCCAAAATCTGCAAGGTTGGGGTGGTGTGGAAGGAACTCCCAGATCTTGCACTGAGTTTCGAAAGCAGCAGGACGTCTTGCTTCTCCCCAAGGCTCATCATAAATTGATGTAGATTTCTCTTCCCCTATCTGGAGTATGGAGAAAACTAGGGGATCTCTGAATTCAGCACAAGGGTGATATCCAACTCATACTTGGAGCAAACCCACTGAAATCAAGTTACCCAAATCAGGGGGTCTGCTTTAACTTAGTTGGGTATTATCCAAAGTCTTGAAGATTCTACCATCCTTCTCCCAGCTCTAGAAGGTGGAGGTTCTCACCAGGAAAAAAAAGCACTTGCTAGTGCCAAGCAGGTAAGCACATTTATTGTCGGAGCAGAACATTTTGATTTATAAGTCTTGAGAACCTACCTATAGGCTTTGTAAGATTCAGTCACTTTGCAGGTTTGATTAGCACTTTTAAGTGTTCAAAAAGCCAAGTTACATATAGAAATACTTATTCCTCTTGAGAATTACTCCGTGCGTTTATGTTGATAAATAATATGGCAAGTCACCGCATTGTGCTGAATTTTTTGTGTGTGCTTATCCAGCTGTTTTAAATGCAACAGGAGGTTCCTCTTACAAGGTTTAACTTGCATTAGTATTGCTGGCCCTCCTTGATTTTATTGGGAAACCATGTGTAAAAGTCTAGGCCCTATTTGTATCTTGTGGATGCAATTGCTTCCCTTTGCCATACGTATTGCTTAGGGTTTGTAGTCTAGCTCTCAATCTTGAAATGTGTCTGATACAAAAGTTACGTATAGCCCTGTATACAGTGTAGATAATTATTTTTGTAAAATATGGGTTAAGTTAATGAACAAGACTGGATTTAGTTATTTCTCGTACAAGAATAATTCTTGCTCATTAATCGCAACTCCATTCCCCATGTATATTATGTTGTTGTAGTTCCCTTTTGTAATTTTTTTTCTGAATTAATAAGATCAGGAACCATCAGGCATTTGTTGATGCACTGATTAGTGTAAATGTCTGTCAGTTTACTTGAGCCTAAAATCCATATCTATTAGCTTAGAATCCATCATAGAAAGAGGTTCTTCTTGTTAACAAAAGGAGGAGGTAATTTTTAGGACTGTGTTGATTTCAGTTTTGTATGTTTAACTTTTATTAAAATAAAGTATTCAAAACCTCTTGGCTTTGTTCCGAAGAATCTAAAAATGTGAAAAAATTAAATCTGGTATGAAATTATGTAACATGGTTAAATTGTAGGAGTTATAACACTTGTGAAGTCCACAGACTACTAAGGTTTTTTCTTCTTCTAAACAGATGTTCCTTGGTCAAATTGGATTATAGAGGTATCTTAATTTTTATCTAACAGTACTGCGGCTTATGATGCAATTGATGACAATTTACCTGTTAGGAAGACATGCATATTGAGGCAGGATATTCAGTTGTCTTTGAAGCTGGTCATTCAAATCTGAATGTCTGGGTCCTGAGATCAGAAACTGCCAGGATAATATATTGATTCTGTTTGTTGTGACTGAATAGCTAACTTTCCTATGGGAAAGCATTTCACTTCCTTTCAAAGCAGGTAAAGATGGAGGCCAGTGCAGCAGACCCTTCTGTTCTTTTACCTTCTGCAGGAGATTTGTGCACTTGTATGGAAAACTGGGCTGCAATTTCAGTAGACTAGGTAAGCTTCTAATCAACGTAGATGGAGCTATGCTGTTGCAGCAGTTTGGACAACTGAACTTGTATTAATTTTTTTCATTAGTGATGTGGGAAGAGAAAAGGGTAACAAATCTTACTAGAAATAAAATTCATTAAAATTTATTTGTATATTTTAAACAAGTTTATATAGATGCCCACAAACAAATAATAATGTTTACAATGATGGAAAAGGTAACATCTTTGCAGCACATCCCTGCACCATTATAGATAATGCTGTTTCAGTATTGTTTTGACGATTGGCGCTGGGTCAAGCTAAGCACCAATCATGGATTGGTTGGGGGTTTTTATCATTCATTTCCTCAAGTAGCAGTTGGCTACAGCACCATTCGAGTAACTGCACCAAAGTTCAGGAAACCTCAGAGGAAGCAAAACTAGTGATAACAGAAATCTTAAAAATAAACTTGCACATAAAAATATTTGTCAAGAGGATACATATCTGTTTAAACACGGAATTGCATTCCTAGACCAGTGCAGTATCATTATATAGAAACATTTTCCCCCTTTAATACACAAATTACAAAGGAAACCCATAATTCAGTAGAGGCTGAAACAGATTTGCTGGTATTTTTAACAGCTGGGAAAAATTATAATGGCACAACCTAATTTGTGCATCAGACACTGGTTAATGTGATTGAAGATAGAACGTACTTACTGGGTTTAAAGACCTGTATTGTAGTCATTTTACATTAGAATATAATAGTTGCAAACATAAATGCTATGCAAGCTTACACTGCAGTAACTCTTTTCTTTTAAAATAGCAAAGTAATAGTTAGAAGCTGCAGAAGACTAAGTTAGGAAAACATTTGAGATTTGCAAAGTGAGATGTCATGCTAGAATTACAATTTCCTTTGCATTCTGCGATGGCTAGGCTTGAAGATCAGTAGCAAGGAATATCCAAGAGCTACGTAGCACAACAGTGATTGATGAAAAAAATGCACTTTTTTCTTATGCTAGCTGTTGTGATTTTAAACAACAATTTAATATATGTACCATGTCAATAGGTGCTGAATAGGGACATCAGCACTATTAGAAATATCTCCAGAGAAGCACATTTTCTCTGTGGAGGAGCCCTATCATTACTTATTTGTGTTGAATTTGAATCATGTTTTTATAATGGGTAAGGCATTTTATGCATATAAAGAGTTAGCTTGTCTTCATTTGGTGTGTTCTTCGTTCAAAAAAGGGATTAATCTGTTCTGGCCAGTTTGCAACAACCAATGAGCTGCTATGCCAGAACACACCCCCTAGTTACTGCCAGTCGGAGCATCATGTTGCACCAACTTGGTTGGTCCAATCCCTTAGGGGGTCAGCTGAAGTCCCTATAGGGAAGGGTATATAACTGGCACTCAGCTTCCTGACATGCAATATTTGTGTTGTGTTGGAGCACCTGCTAAGTTGCATAGCTCCTGTAAAATTTCTAGCAGGACTTGCCGATATTTTTCTATCTAGCAAATGTCTGAATTGATAGGTGTCTTCCACATTGGATTCAGTAATTGATTTTACTGTTCAGCTCTTCAAATCCTACATAGCCTTGTAGATTTCATTGTTTTTTGTTTGTATATGACAAGTTAATCTTGTAGAGCTTAATGCCGCTACACTTACTTGACTGGAGATTTTAGCCATAGTATAATAGAGAGTTTGGCGTGTTTGAGCCCACTGTAATCAAATGACTAGCATGTTGAACTCTGTGTGTGACTTGGTCCCTGTTGCTTTTGTAACAGAAATTAAGGATAGCTGTGTATTTGAGAAACTGCACAATGCTACTGTAGCTTGCATTTGGGGGTGGGTGGGGAAGGTAGCTTCTTCAGGTAAGTAACTTTGCTGAAATACCTATCTTAAATGTACAGAAAATAGGAAAGGAGCTGAAGGTTGATTCACACACGCAGAAGTTTTGCAATAGTAGCTACTGGAAAATCCTGCCGTTTTCCCTAGCAGCTTGTCTTACACACCCACAGCCACATGCAGCATTCAGCTTTTGGCATGCTGCAGTAACCATTGTTTCTTGAACTCCTGATGCTGGATCCTTTGCCTAGTAATGAGTTGAAGGTTAGTCCAGTGTAGAATGTTTGTGCATTTTCTCTCCCCCCCCCCTACTTTGTGTACAGTGATCATCTCAGTTGGCCCTGAGCTTTAATCTAGTCCTGTTATAGTCATAGAAGCAGGTTCCTTCTGTATGCAGTGGTTGTTAATAGAGTAATATTCTAAAACCAAGATCATATTGTGCTACAAGGAGTCAAGAGGGGCGGGGGCCCAAACTACATAAATGCTAGTGGTATCTGAAGTATGAGGACATAGATATTCATAGCTATTTTAGCAGCACTTACATCCAAATTTCCTCTGTTTTTCTTAAAGGGATCTTTAGCATTTTAAAAAAATAGTTCTGAGACTGGCTCATATATACCCACTCTGGTTTGACCAGCTGAACAGAGAAATAGTGGATAGTGTTTAGTACAGTTAAAAATATCCTTTGCAACTTGGCTAGAGAGGAGAAAAATGAGTAATTCTTGATGTTGACGATTCTGTTTTTAGTGTTCCTTCTTTTGTAAATTATCTTATTTAGAACTTTCCAATGGCGTAATTTAATGATGGCAGGTGTACTGTGCACCAGGGAGGCCAGTATTACAGCGTTGTAAAATGGCTAAGTATTAGGCCATAGGTGAAGAGTGAACAGTAACAACTGCTACTTTCAGTTGGCTCTAACATTTGCCAGTTTCTTTCTAAGGCCATTGATCTGATGCAGACCATGATACCTCAACTGGTCCTGGTGCTCTGCCACTGGAAGCTAGATCATTGGTTCACATTGGTTAATCCTTTAACTCACAACCCTTTTCCCCATTTTTGTGTTGCATGACCAATCATATGCTACTGGAACTGCAGTTTCCAGCTCCTCATGCATGAAGTCTGAAGAGCAAAGATGAAGTCACAACAAAGAGGGTTTCAAGTTCTGAGAATCATGAATTTTAATTAACTGTAAGTTATTGCCCATATTAGCCCATTCCACTAGCATGTACTGTCTTTGAACTGAAGTGCCATAGTGTGCCCCAAGTCATATAGTCCATCACATTGCACGAGTTTTGAAGTTCAGTGCTGTCTAGTTGCTTCACTCAAGACTGTTCAGGGAAAAGTGGCCATGCATGTATGGCTGCTGCTTCCATTTTTCATCACATTCAAAAAGCTCAGAGATAGGGCACATGATTTGCATGCAAAGAGTTCAATCCCTGCATCTCCCAGGAATATGGCTTCCTATAGCAAGGTTTGAAATATCCATGCCTAATCCTAGAGAGAGAATAAACATAGACACTAGCAACCTCACTAGTGGTTGCTTATGTCCATCATTTCCTAGGTGGCAGAAAACAGCATAACTCTTGCATCTTCTGGATATAGTAAGATACACATCCATTCTTGGCATTACCTACACAAGCATTAACAATGACAAATACCTAAAATAAGAACTTTCACCAAGATGAAGAAAACCTGGACTGATATTTCCCAGTAAGCATCATGAATGTCTTGATGATGATGAAGTCAGTTTAGTTCATTAACTTTTGGGTGATAAAGGCTTGGTGATGCACCTATATGGGATTACCAGTTTTGGAAATGACCCATTCCTGCAGCTGATGCAATTTCTTTTTTTTTAAAAAAAATATATCTGTATGCCAAATGCAAAGTCCCATTTAACTTTTGGGTCTCAGCCTACAGATACAGCATAGGCACGTTTATCTGAAAGTGAAACACACTGAACACAGTAGACTGACTTCTGAGCAAACATGCATAGGTCACATTACAAATTAGAAATGGGGAGGGGGAGAGATTACATATGAATGTTATCTCAAGTGTAGGAAAAGAGGAAATTTCAAGATGTAAATGCAATTTAATGATGATGTTATATTGAAGTTTGAGCTGCTTTCTGGCTATCACTATGACTCTTAAGTTACAAATGTACCCTTTTCATTTTTTTTAATAGAATGGCAAACATAACCACATGCACATTCAGCCTTTTGTACCTTGTTGCAGTGGCTCTTTAACGTACAAACTGTTATATGTGATTCTGGAGTAACACTTCAAAGTCCCTCTAGGTTTATATTGTGCTTGTGCAGAAATTATACTTATTATATAAAGGTAAGTTGTGTGTCTAGCTAACCCAAAGCTCACACGCAGCTCTTCCTGGTGCCTTGTTGAGGAAACTTCTGAAGGAGAGAACCTTTTTATCAATGTAGACTCCCCAACATAATCTAATCATTCTGGGAACCTATGGAGCTAGGAAATCCCTCCTCCCCAAACATTCTTCAAGAGGGTCCAGGAACGTCATGTTACCCCTTCAACAAAGTAATGCATGAAGAGGTTTGTCCGTCCTTCCCATCTAATTTTTTTTACATGATCTGACACATAACGGCACTTAAATCAGATCAGTATTCAACATCTGGACAGCAACTTTCCAGGCTCATCTTTTTTCTAGTCCTAAAAAAAATATTCCAGCCAGAGATGTCAGGGTTTGAACTCAACTTTTACCTTCAAAGCATGTACTCTGCTACATGAGCTCCTGTGATCAGAAATGGACTCAAAGGATGTCTGCAAAATCACAAACCAAGACTACCCACACAACTCAGTACTGCAATTTGGCTCATTTTGGCGTTCTCGCCAGTCATTCTGAGTCCCACAGAATTGTGCTGGGACACTATAGCTTCACACATGCAGATTATGGGCCAATTAACAGATCTCAGTACTATAAAAGTTGTTGCTACTGGTTCAGCTGAACGTTTTACTCCCATTAACTACAACTAATGGGTTCTTATTCCAGCCACTAGAGGGAGAGAGTACCACATGCAGTAAACCAGAATGTTTATAGAGTCACCTAGGGAGATTAATGTAGAACAACAACTGGATCCAGGCTTTACCAAACAAAATAAAAAATAAAAAAACCCCAGCTCTATAAAACACACTATAACCTTGGTGGGATTATGCTTCTATTTCATGACACAGGTTCTAAAGTTGTGTCTTGTATTATATGACACAGTAATAGCTTCTGGGGTGAACGGATAACATGTGGGTTCAAACATACACGCAGCATATCAGTATCAAGACAAGATCTACATGAGAGGTCATTTGGGGTCATCTAATCACATGGCCAATAGGTTTAAAAAAACAATTTCCAGGCACAAGAACATGGGAATTCTAAAATATTATCATGAGTGACCAAAATGGCAGAACACAGTGCATTTCAGATACAGAAATTTAATGGTGTTAAAGTGCTACTATTAAGCAGAACCATATGCTAACATTTAAACACAATTTCACTGCACTGCTAAATGAGGTTACCTTGTGTTTTTTGTGGGTTTTTTTGTTTTTTGTCGCCCAGCCCTATCTAAAGAATAATAAAATTAAAATCTACAGGACTGAAATTAACAACCCAATAATTATAATCAGCAATAAGTTATGAATTTTATAAAGCATTTTTTTTCTCTTTTTCTTTTTTTTCCCTTAGTAATTACGGGGTAGGCGAATTACTTTAAGTCTCAAACAAGTGTCATAAATGAGGTCTCTAAAAAAGAAGTTTAAACTTGGTAAAGGAACAATAATAAAAATCCTTGCAGTTAAAAACTTAAAAGTGAAAGCAAAGACGACCTCAAAGTGCAGGTTAGAAAGCTTATCGCAAAAGGAAAATCATTTTTTTAAAATTGGATACAATCTTGTTTTGTTAACAGCAAGACAACTGCAACAGTTTCTGCTCAGGGAGAGTGGGAGGGCGTCCCCTGAGGAACTGTGAGACACATGCCATGTTAACTGTGGGCCCACGACTATGGTTGGATCCAGGTGGCAAAGTTTGCAAAGGGAATCCATAAAGGAAATCAAAAGGAAGAGCCATAAAACCCGAGGAGAGTTCCCTGTTCCTTTTGTGCATGGCAGCAGAAAAATGGGTCCCTTTCCATTGGTGTTAGTTACAAAAGACATCTGCAGAATCATGCCTATGAGTTCTAAAAAGACATTGTTGCATGTAGGTTCTCTCACCTGAACAACTTTTACAAACATTTATCAAAATAATTTGCAAAAGGGAAAAAAAGGATAATTGCGGCTCAGAATGGAGGCTGTGCCTTTCCTGCACATCATATCTTTTACAGGCTTGTCTGTCTGTCTGTCTCTCCTCGCTTTGTCAGAAGCATCACTCTAGACAAGGAGTTACTGCTGTAGCCATTGAATCCAGAGAGCAGTTGCACTGTGTGCTGGTATTTTACAGCTCAACACCCTAGTGCTAAATAGTGCGGCACAAGCTCTTGCCTTGAAACAATGTCCAGCTGAAAAGTTGAGCTGAATGAGAATTGCTTCCAGATTTGCAGCACCTCTCTTTTCACAGGGCATGAGCAGAGCTTCTAACTATTACTGTTATCTCTTAGGTAATAATGATCAGAGCTGACTGGAGAAACCTAGTGGGCAGAAGGTGTTGACTGGACTAGCTACTGCTGGTGAGAGTACACAAGAACTTCCCATAGTTCTCGCGTTCAGGTTAAAGCGGGAAAGAATCATGTGATGGGATTTTAAGGAGAATGAAAAAAGGAGTTTTGTAATTCATAAAATTGTGCAAACTCATCAGAAGAGGCTGGTCCAAGAAAATAGTATCACCTTGGCTACTTTTGTCCCACAATCTGGGACTAGCGTTAGATCATCATCATAAGATATTGGACTAACGTTTTTATTTATATTTAGCACCACAAGGGCTCTTAACAAAGCTTGCTAAATTTGGAAGATGGAAAAAATTCTATTTCTCAGAAAGTATGACAAACTGAGAAAAAGGATTGGGGCCAGAATAACCAAGATCCCTTGTCCAAATCAAATAATCTCTTAGCAAAGCTATCCACTTATACATGGGCAAATCTCAGTCCAGCTGTGCACAACTGGAGTCCTGCTTCAGACGTCAAAATAGCTATGGGTTCAGCACTAAGTCAGTATTTTGGACTATGACAGTATGGAGACTGACTGACTCCCGTTAGGTTCCCACCCTCCTGTGGACCCACAGAGCTATTCTAGAGTTGCATCTGTCCAAGCGTAGCTGTTGAAGTGCGGTTTGGAGAAGAAAAATACTGTATCTAAGAGCTCTGCTGTGTGAACTTCAACTACCCCAAAGAAATCATCTGCTCTGCCCTAGCACCATGCTCTAGGAAGTGAAGGAGAGCTTGACACTAGCACTGGAGTAACCCTCATCACTCCCAATGCTTTGCAAGCTGCTGTGGTCATCAATGTCACTTGTACTGGTTGTGCTGATATCATCCACGTCTCCATGGGAGAACTCTGTGCTTTCCACATCCACTTCGATTTCTTCTGCAAAAGAAGGAAGACCCCCAAGTTAGTATCAGGGTAGGTTCACTGTTCAATCAAGACTGGCAAAAGGTCGTGGCCACATCATGAGATTTGCTTGGAAATGTCTGGTGTTGTATCATTGAGGAAAAAGGAAGGCAGAAGGCAGGAAACTGCCTCGTTATATTAATCAATGTTTTGAAAGAATTATTATTACAGCCCATTTGGTGCCAGCTGATTTGGACTCCCAATTTAACAGATTTTGGATTAAACATTTTAAATTATTGGTGAATGCTCCTGAGCAAGAAAAAGAGCTTATTACTACACAACTATTTAACTGCTTAGTACATTTTTGGTCATTTTGATTAGAAAGTTATTGATCAGATTATCACTTTCAGCTGCTAGCTCAAGACAGAAAATTCATATCTAGTGGCACAGCCTTGGATTAAGCAGATAGTTACCAATACAATATCGTAAATCTGAACTGCTGCTCTAGAAAACAGATTACCCCTTCTCAAATCAACAACAAGGAGCTTTGTTGCAAACCAGGGAAAGCACATTAATCGTTGCATGCAAATTATCCCAGACACTATCACATTCTACGCTTTGAATTAATACAAGTAAATTGGCATACTCTCATTTAATTTGCACAATTCATTCTAAACTTTTGAGTTCTCGGAGATTTAAATTTGCAAGGGCGAATGAGGTCTAGGAAAGGGTCATTTGTGGAGCAGGAAGACATGCAGACCTGAGTCTGTTGTTTCAAACACTTAGAAAAAGCACACAGCAGAGCATGGAACTGTACTATCCAGAATGCAACACATGTTGAAATGCTCTAGTGCACACAAATACAAAAATCAGGAATATGGAAAACTAGCACTTCAGGGAGAAATATAGACTAGAAACGTCTCCAAATGACTGAATCAGCAAAGAACCTTGACCTGAAGTGTGTCCCTGTATTTACAAATTCCTCTAGGCAACCATAAAGGAAGGCTTTAATGAAAGAGGACACTAATCCACATAGTGTATCAAACTGCATGGCACATTATGTATGTCCCATGCCATTAAAAATATATAGACAATACTTTGGGTCATCAAGTGCACTGGCTCACTATCCTCAGAAGATAAAACAAACTTCTAGGGGGAAACTATATATAATAATAATCTGGAGTCATCCTGGAGAAACATATCAAACATCTTCACTTCTGAGATTTCTCAATGGTTATGTAGAAATCAGGTTAAAATAATAGCTATGCCAGATACAGCCTTATTTCAGTCCAGCATAGCAGGAGCAAATCAGCAAGGGAGATGAGACGCTGCTGCTGATTGATCCTGCACAGACACAATGACTTAGGGCACAATATTTTTGCTATTCCCTTCATCTCATCTAAGAACCCCATGTTGACATATACTAATATTATGCCACGGCAGACTAGGTTCGAGTTTATCAGTGTTAATGTGTCAATCATTCTGGTTAACGCTGCTTCCCAATTAAAGGCATACCTCATTTTTTGTGCTTTGCTTTACTGCGCTTCTCAGATACTGTGTTTTTAATAAATTGAAGGTTTGTGACAACCCTGCGTCAAGGAGGAGCCATTTTTCCAACAGCATATGCTCATGTCATGCCTCTGTGTCACATTAAGATATGCACATTGGGGTTTTTTTTAGACATAATGCTATTGCACACTTTAGACTACAGTATAGTGTAAACTTTTATATGCACCAGGAAACCAAAAAGTTTCTGTGACTCACTTTATAGCAATTTTGCTATATTGCAGTGGCCTGCAACCGAACCCACAATATCTCCGAGGTATGCCTGTACTATGTAGGAGAAGGAAGTGCAAATCATCTTGTCACACCTTAGTGATGTCATTCACGTATTGACAGTATGTGCTTTTCAAATCCATTTTAAATATAGTAACAACACTGGTACCATTTGTATCCAGAGATGTTTCTGCCACAAATGAATTTGAGAGCTTTCCCCAAATATGTTTTTGTGGTCCCTCATGACTTAAAAGAAGAAAATGGGAAATACATTTGGGCATGGCCACCCACTTCTTCACGGTCGCTGGAGGATCCAACACATGAAACACTCCAGTGCCCATTGGGCGATGGGAAATCAATGGGGTTTAAAGCCATTATCTTTGGGCTGGATTGTGCTTCATGCTACCAGTTTCTGTATTGAACAGAGCCAGGTGAAGGGCCAGGGTGGTGAGAATCAAAAGGCAATATGATAACAGGAAATGAAGAGCAGCATGGGGCCAAAATTATATCTTGAACCACATCTCATCTGACTCCAGCTGTGAGCCTTGTTAAAGAAGAAACTACCACAGAAGATATATTGTTCTAGATGTCTGTGAAAGCAGGCTGTCTTGCCAGGTGAATTAGATTCAAGCTGCTCATGGGCTGAAGGAGCAGAGATGTGTGGAAAGGGAGCCTCAAAAATTCTGCACCCTTCTCTAAAGTCACAGATGAAATACTGACCCCGCTCTGAATCAGAGCGATCTGAGGAAATGGTTGATCCAGTGCTGTCCATTCGTATTCGCTCAATCTCCTGAGAGCCCTGCAGCTGCTCCAATCTTCGCTTTAAGAATCTTTGCTCTCTTTCCAGGTTATCAAGCTGGTGCTGGCTTCTCCTGTCAGCCTCTTCAAGTTTCTGCCATGATAAAAAGCAAGCAAATTATTGTTTCTTGACAGCTACGGTATGTTCTGCCTCCACTGTCAGAGGAAAGATGCCTCTGAGTGCCAGTTGCTGGGAATCACAAGTGGGCAGAGTGCTGTTGCACCCCGGAGCTGCTTGTGGGATTCCCATAGGCATCTGGTTGGCCACTGTGAGAACACAATGCTGGACTAGATGAACCTTTTCTTATGTCCTTACAGAGGATTTCCCTAGTATTTTTCTGCAGACTCATTTCCCTCTGTTGACTAACATCTGAAATGAATTATGTTCTCGGGTAGCACGGAAACAGCTTGCTAGTGGTGGTGGCAACAAGAACGAAAACATCTCTGTGAGGATTCTGGTGAGTAATTAACAGGACAAAATCAAGGGGAGCTTGAGTATAGCGCTTAATTAACACGGGATGCTGCATTGTCAGCTCTCTCTATTAGTGGATCATAGTCTCCTGATCCAGGAACATTCAGCCCTGTTCAGATTATTTAAGTGGAAAAGGCATTAGAAGGTTAAAAAAAAAAAAGTTTGGTGTACCCTTGTTCATTTGGTTTATTAGGTATTTCTTCGAAGCAGTTTCCCAGTTGAACAGTGTTTTATGTAATCTGCTGCAGATTCCTTTGATCGCAGCTGGGAAATCTTACCAGGCCAGTGCACAGGGTTTCCTGATGGCCAGCATGTTGCGTAACTCTAAAGTCATCTCAGGCTAATGCCATCCGTTTAAGCAAGCACGGTTCCCCTCCCTTGCTAAGCCTGAGCTGTTCCAGTGTGTTTAAGCACATCCTGATCCCTGTGAGCCGGGCACTACCCTTTGTTAAAGCAAACCACCAGGAGAAGAGTCAGGAAAACTGCAAACACGAGCACCTGCTGTGTTGCTTCAAAACAGTCTGGCTCTTTCTTTGTGTTGTTACTGACTATTGTGCTGACTTTCCCTTTTCAGGGCATTAAAAAAACAAAACAACAGTTAACACTGGAGGTCCTTAGCAGCATTTCCCTGTAGCATGTGGCTTGGCTCGCTTGCTTAAGTTACCTGGAGCAATCTGTGCTGAACATCAGATTCTCTCTATGGCACACTTTGGTCTAGATTATGTTGAATGATCTTTCACTGGTCTTGCCTTGCTTCTGAGATTGGGCTTGATTTTTAACAATTCCGTCCAGCTCAAATTCTACTATTTCCCCCCTTTCAATCTCTGAAGAGTTTAAAGCCCAGCTTGAAACTACACTTCTGCAGCTATTATTAATGCAGCAATTTGTTAGTCTTTAAGGCAGTAAGGGACACTGCTATTTTTATTTCAGTGTGCATATTACAGTTTCAGGAGAAATTCTAGCTAAGTAAACATCTTATGATTTCAGCCATATTATTTACTATGCTGTTTTCTTCAGTATTTCAGTGGTATTTATACACTCAATATATTTGAGAGTTAATTTACAAAGAATGCCAGCAGAAGGGCACATCATTTCAAATGATCCAACTCTTAATTTAATTTTGTGGAAAAATCTGCATTCTAAGACTATGATTAATGACATAATGAATCACACCAGATATAAATTTTAGGCACATGTAGTAGTGCAATAAACTCATTGCATATAGCCAAATGCCTTTCCAAAGCATTCATACTACATATTAGTTTTGAACTTATCAGAACCTCCTGATCTTGAATATGTATAGGAACAGGGTGGGGAAGACAGAAACCTTCCCACCTCTTAACTGTGGCCTCTCCTGCAGTGAATTCATTAAACTTTGGTATCTTTCTATTATGGTTTCTAACATGAAGCTGAGAGCCGTAGTTTGGATATTATAGTGATTATAGTCTGTTAAAACTCCAGTGCAAGCCCTACTGGAATTAATGGCATTTGCACAATAAATATTTTTACAATTGACTCCAGTGGCTTTCAAACTGCAGTGTCCTGCACGATTCCTATTGATTTTAATGGCATTGGTGCAAGACAAACTCTTGGTGAATTTCCTGGTTTGTGGAACTGCAAATGTTCTGGAGTTTTAAAAGAATTCTTTAGAAACAAAGAGTAGCATTTCAAGAACAGTATGCTAGGTCGATCTGTACATTAATGGCCAAACTAAGGCTGCAATCCTATGCACACTTACTGGGACTCAGTAAAGTCTTACTGAATTCACTGAGACCTTTTCAAGTCAACATGCATAGGACAGTGCTGTAAAAAAAACCCCTTACAATGTAATAATATTATGGTACTAATCCTCCAAAGTAGGGTGTCAACTTTCCTTAGTGCAATTATGGCTCCTAGATAATCAAAACTTCATTACCAGACTAATCTTACTGAAACATGCTGGAAAAACACAAAGAGATGCAGCTCTTACCTTGATATGTGCTTTGGCTTTGTTAAGCAGCCCAAGGGTTGTGTGTCTGGAGCAGTCAGGTCCTAGTGGTATCAGAACTTTTAAACGTTCTAGACACAGGCGGAGGTGAGCTCGTCTGTGAGGAAGAGATGTGAGAGTCAGAGCTGCATTTCATTAGTTTCCCAAACCACAGTACCCCAGTTCCCCCAGGCATGGTAACAACCTTGTTGTTTCAGCGGCACCTGACATTCAACAGATTTCACTTTACGTGGCAAAACTCTGACCTCAATAGAATGGTATGTTCAATAAGGCACATGCAAAGGGATTAACCAGATGATCTACCCCATACATTGTGGGAAAAGTCAACCCATTGCCTTTCTTATAGCTACCATCTACAGTGAACTAGGGGACTCGGGTGGCACTGTGGGTTAAACCACAGAGCCTAGGGCTTGCCAATCAGAAGGTTGGCGGTTCGAATCCCCGTGACGGGGTGAGCCCGTTGCTCGGTCCCTGCTCCTGCCAACCTAGTCGTTCAAAAGCACGTCAAAGTGCAAGTGGATAAATAGGTACCGCTCCTGCAGGAAGGTAAATGGCGTTTCCGTGCGCTGCTCTGGTTCGCCAGAAGCGGTTTCGTCATGCTGGCCACATGACCCGGAAAGCTGTATTCCGGCTCCCTTGGCCAATAAAGCAAGATGAGCGCGGCAACCCCAGAGTCGTCTGCGACTGTACCTAATGGTCAGGGATCCCTTTACCTTTACCTTTACAGTGAACTAAGACGAAGTTCATTCCCAGGCATAAATGCAATGACTGGTTATACATGGGCAACACCTATCACATATTCATTGGAGTACTCCTGAATTTTTCAGTGTTCAGTAAAGAAACTTGGAAATGCAGTGGCCCCATGTGCTAAAGAAAGCTCAAACCAAGACGGCATGTTCAAAACCACCACCATTTTTCTTTCATTGCATGCAATTATTTTGACATCCAGCCACTGTGTTTAGGGGACCGATTCAATATGTTTCCTATTAAAAGACAAACAAGGAGCCTAGGATTATACAATACCATCATGTAGTGAGCACAAGACATACAGTCCTTAATATGTAACAGTACAGAGGGCCTTCTCAGTAGTGGCGCCCTCCCTGTGGAACTCACTCCCTTCAGATGTCAAGGATACAACTACATAACTTTTAGAAGACATCTGAAGGCAGCCCTTTATCAGGAAGTTTTTAATGGTTGATGTTTTATTGTGTTTTGATATATGCTGTAAGCTGCCCAGAGTGGCTGAGGAAACCCAGCCAGATGGGCAGGGTATAAATAATAAATTACTACTACTACTACTACTACTACTACTACTACAAATGAGTCCATGGCAAGGATGCAACTTGAAACCATCTCTCCTCAATAAAATACAGCATTCCATCCCTGGACAAATGTAGATCCACAAGTCAAAGTCCTGATGAATATTAGTACATCAGTGTCAGACTACCTAACTCTTGAAATACAGCTGCATATCAGACTCATGATCGACTGCTTATCCGCATTCTTTAAAATACTCAGCCTACTACAGGACAGGTAACAGGAGCCTAAATCAAAGTAAATGTTACACTACAACAGCATCTACCAAAAAATCTAACCTTGACTGGCTTAGGCCCAATGAGCAAATGGTAGTGGACATTAAAAAAAACCAACCACTTTTTAACACTTGCTAAAAGATAAGGCTTGGGTTGTTTTTTTTAATCTTCCAGGGAATAAAGCAATACAGCTATGGGTAATTCTGCTTCCCTTCAATGCTAGAATGAATGGCAGAGTCAAGAGGTGTTTCTTGGTCAACCACAAAGATTTCAATGGAACACAGGAGTACACTAGCCTAAACTGAACTGTAACATAAAAAAGCCTTGAATCATGATCAGAAGCGAATGAGGAATCACTGCAGATGCCAAAGGATGCGTGTAACATACTGCTAGTGACCCACTCCTGTCAGGAGACAGGAGACAGGCTGGTGCATTTTTGTACCAGCTGGAACTCCTAAACAATCACTCACAGCCAACCCACACAGCACACATTTGACAAATCCAGCCTTAAAATCAGAACTGACACAAACACTGGTTGTCAGGACACCCTTAGATATAAAGGACCACATCCTTTTCAAGTCTTCTTGTATGGTCTTCTCTGAAGCGGGGAGAAATCACTACTGGCCCCATAGAAAATGATCCAGATATCTTGAATTATAGTTCACCTGCCACTGGGCTTCTACTTGAGAAAAAAAGGCAACAGCAAAGACAGGTGCACACGAACATTTATTCATTTAAATAAGGGCAAACTGCACTTTCATATAAAATACCAGACATTAAAAACTTCCCTGAACAGGGCTGCCTTCACTGTACTTTTTAAAATGCCTACTAAAAACATGTCAGCTCCCCCACTTTCAGGAAACACGACGAGGGAGAGGGCTGCAAAGTTTATTGTAGGGCTAAAAGTGGTGAAGGGAGCCAGGGAGAGAATTTAGGGTTACAGCTAGAGGTGGAAAGAAGCTGTCAATGCCAAGTCACTCATGGAAAGCAATAGAGGACTGGATCTGGAATACAATTTTCTCAGAAGTCAGGTCTACCCAGGCCTCACTGCTGCTCAGTCACAGATCTACTAGAAATGGTAGCCTTGGATTCTAGGTACATAAGTGCATATGTTTACTGATTTGGACCCTTCATTTTCCACAACCCCGTTCCCTGGGAAAAGTCCTTCATCCTATCTCCAGTTGTGGCTGTTCCCAGCACCTCACTAGATAAAAAGCACATCTGTCCATTCTTAGGTCAAAATAAAGACCTTCCTGACCCTGATAAGACCATGCAGACTACACTGAGGTGGTGAGGAGGCACTGAACACACAGAATTAAGTTAGAGCTCATTTTGAATTCAATATGCAAAATTATTTTATTAAACACTCCCATTAAAATATTTAATACAGTGCCACCCACATACATGGTGCTTTAAAGGAATATATGCAAAAGAGCCAGTTTCTTCAGCTAAAAACCTGAATTTCAAATAGGATAGGAAACAGGGAGGCAAGGTGAGGACAAGTTATATTCCCCCCCGCCCTGAACCATTTTTAAGATGATGCAGAACACTGCTCAACAATGGCCAAAATGCCCACCTTCTGAACTAAACCAATAAAGGTAGATGGGTAGCCGTTTGTTCTTGCGTCCCTCGCCTGAAGAAATTCCCCAAAGCTCATTCACAACCTGCGACTGAAAGTGAAATCCCCAAATCGATAACACCATGACGTCAGCCTCTCTTTTTACACTGAAGGCCTCCCCAGTTCCCGAAAGCCTTCATCAGTCATGTTCATAGACAAAGGAGGGGAATGCAAGCTCAGTCCATCTGAATGAAGGCCGAAAAATTAGTCTGGGTGCTTCATTTACATTTTGTATTTCACATCCACTATTGTTAGTAATTTGAAAGGAGTCCGGGAGGGGGGAGGTGCTGGTAATCGCACAATTATATCACTGACAAGCAAGGATGATTAAGGGTGGTAGGGTCAGGGGTTTGGCTGATGAACTGTCACAGGAAGAGTAGCACCCACTAGAGAGGACAGCCTGTCAGTGTTTGTATTCCAAAAAAAAAAAAAAACCCCTTCACAAAAGGCCGTAATTCACTTGGAAAAACAACCCCAAGGCTCTGACTTTGTCTTTGCTGGATTTGTTTTTAACACAATAATAATAATAATAATAAAACCTTTAAAAACTCTGGAAGAGAACAATGCATACTGAACTCCTTCCATTTCTTGCCCCGGCTTTCGTATCTTTCCTAAAATGGAAAAAGAAAAGTATATAGCACTTCACCCATGCTGCCAATCAAGAGGGCCCCGCAACTCGGATAACAAAACTATATTGACAGCTGCTGGTTGACAACAGGGAGTTGACACAAGTTAATGGTTCCCACCCCAGCAACAGGTGCACTTGCAAATGCCTTAGGAGGGCTTTGCTGGACTTGAAGGGTAGTGACTAATTTGAATTAGGGGAGGTCCATGTAGGACTGTATGCAAATACACTCAGACTTGTCCAGCCATCTCACTGCAGCAATGTAAGATCATCGTATGACTTGAGGCCACAGTATAACTATGGGTAAACTAATTACATTGCTTTAATTGTTATGCAGAAACAAGTCCTCTTGTCTGGCAGCACTGAAGAGAGGTGACATGAAATTGAGGGTTATGAAGGTTGAACTATGTTGACAGGAGCCATAACCCACATCTTTGACACAAAAGGGGCACACAGAGTGGCTCAGTTATTATTATTTTTAAAAAAGCTCCACAGGAATGACAAAAAAACCAGCTGATGACATATAGTATAAAACAGCAGATAAAGCTCTCACAGTGGCTTCCAAGGCTTTAAAAAGGCTTGGAGGAATAAAAAGGTATTTGATTGCTGTCAAAATGACCATGACATGTAGGTGAAACTTCCTGGGAAAAGAGTTCAGAGATGGCTCTCTCCAGGTCACTGCCTTGCCTCCAAAGCTGGAAGCACCCAAATGAGAGCCTTAGGACAACAAACTCAGTGACTGGGTGGAAGAGATGATCCAACACCCGCCTGGGTCTTAAGCTGTGTAAAACTTTTAAAAACTTTGAACAGTCACCACAGGGGCATCTGAAGGGACCACCTGCCCTGAGGGGAGGGGAGAAGAAGCACCAACAGCTTCTTCTAAACAAACAGGTTGTCTTTCCCACTTTTTGTAACCCTTCTTTAAAAAGCAGGTGCTTATTGTTGTAATAATCTTCCGTAAGCCGCTTTGTGAGGTCTGCCAGAACAGTGCTATACAAATACTGTAAATAAATGAAAGGATCTTGCTCTTTGCACCTGACATGATATGTGCGTATTTCTCATAGCTATAAACGGTCTACTCCGAAGTGGCTCTGATTCATGGACTTACGAGAGGAATCCATGCATTCAGCTTCAGGGGCACAGTAGAAGAGCAGAGGTTTTGCATAGCACAGGTCCCAAGCTCGCTTCCCAACATCTCCACGAAAAGAATCAGAGAGAGAAAAGAATTCTGAAGAAAAATCTAGAGGGTTGATGCCAGTCAGTGTAGAGTATACTGAACCAGATGCACCTAAGATTTGATTCGGTAAAAGGTGGTTTCCTGTTTTCCTTCAGAGATAGTCAAAATGCAGAACATGATAGTTACCAGGTAACACATTTCATCACCTCTCAATATTTGCCCTTTTGCTGGGTAATTACCTCCCATAGTATTAGGAGCCAACCTTACCAGCTCTTAATATGCAGGTTATGCTGACATAACATAATATCTCGCCCAGACATCAGGGGTGAAAATATTTCCTCAAATCTAAAGCAGTGCCTTTAAATTCAGAAAAGCTTTCTGTACATACTGGGGTGGCTTCCCGTCTCTGCATTTTATCAGCCTTGCGCATTTAGACAATCTAGGTTACCATTATATTTTAAGCAATTAATTCCAAGTGGCAGATGTGGATGAATCCATAGTCTGCAAAAGACGTACGAATGAATTTTTAGATGGTCAGTATTGGGAGTTGGAACCAGTGCAAAGAACTGGTGAATTTCATATCCAGGTGGTAGGCTTGTGGTAGGCTGAGTCAGAATGAAGGCAACGTTCTGCAGATAACGTCCTCCTCTGCAACATATCGGAGAATCATTTCCTCTGCATCTACACCGTGTGACCTACGTAGGTGTTTCCTGAAATGCTCCTAAATGGACAGGCAAAGTACGCACCCAACTGGCTTTTGCGCATCCTGCAATCCAAGCAGGATGGGAGTTGACCATGTGCTGCTTAGTATCACAATAAATCCTGCAGAACAGGATGCTTCACAAGCAGATGACCTATCAGGCCAAGCTTTTGATATCAAAGTTACCAGCTGCCCCACCCACCAAATGTCCCTTATTCAATGACATCTAGCAGGGGCACTTAGACCCTGAGGATTTAAATCTGTGCAACAGGCGCCCTTATTTAAAATACATACCAAAGGTGCCCAGGCAAAAGGACCAAATATTTGATGCAGTTTATGATAGGAAGGAAAGCAGGTCTAACTTGGAGGCGGCTTTGTTGAAGGCTCCCTGAGATAGGAACTATGAACTGTAAAGCTCTACTATTTATCAAGAGAACCTGGTTTCAGATTAAAACACATGCATAGATTATTCCAGCAGAAGAGGGGAGAAATGTGGAAACTTACCACCTTTTCTTTTGAGGGAGGGGGCATCAGTACAGTCATATTAATCCCCAATAACTGCAACTTTCACACTTCGATTACTGCAAACTGCTCTATGTGGGGCTTCCTTTCCACTTGGTTTGGAAGCTGCAGTGAGCACAGAATGTGGCAGCTAAAATACCAAATGGTATGGCTAGTTTTACAGATATGACACCAGTGCTTAGGGATCCGCACTGGCTGCTTATCTGCTACTGAGCCAGTTTCAAGGTTTTGTTACTGGCACATAAATCTCTAAACAACTAGAGATCAGACCCAGCAGATAGCCTTTCCTACAACAGCCCGACTTGACCTTTATAGTCACCAGAGACTATGGATCGCCATTCAGAAACCTTACAAAAACTGCCCTTTTCAAGTGTAGCCCCAACCATCTGGAAAACTCTCCCCCAAGATGCTTCAAACATATCCAAAAACTTGGTTGTGTGTTACTCAGGCCTCATTCTGATGCTTGAGCAGGTTACCATGTTCAGTTGCCGATTTGTTCATTTAAGTGATGGAACTTTTACAATGTGATTATTGTACTTTATTTGAATATTTTACTGTATTTTGATTTTAAGTTCTATATATTTGCAAACCACTTAAGAGAATGCTCCAAAAATGCTATGTGGTATAAATTCTCTAAAAACAACAACAACTCTTTCAGGTCATATTTGTCTGGCAGCAGATTGACACGCCTTTTGTACTGGTATAAACAAGCAAGCACCTAGGTTGACCTGGTAGCCTATCAACCACACTCCTGATCTTTATTGGGCAAAAATGACTGACGCAAGGCCCTTTGCAGAGCCAGGAAGTACCAGTTTTGAAGCGCACCGCTTTTTGTAGCACTGAAAGGTATCATTATGAAGGAGAACAGTGTGGGAGGAATGAATGAGGCCAGCTTCCATGTTCACACTGACCTAATAAAGGAAGGTGCTTTGCATTCTCAAAACAGGCCACAAGTAGTTTTAACATGTTAAAACACAAAAGAAGACTCCAGCAAACATGGGTGAAATTCCCAGGTGGCGCTGTGGGTTAAACCACAGAGCCTAGGGCTTGCTGATCAGAAGGTCGGCGGTTCGAATCCCTGCCACGGGGTGAGCTCCCGTTGCTCGGTCCCAGCTCCTGCCCACCTAGCAGTTCGAAAGCACATCAAAGTGCAAGTAGATAAATAGGGACCGCTCCAGCGGGAAGGTAAACGGCGTTTCCGTGCGCTGCTCTGGTTTGCCAGAAGCGGCTTTGTCATGCTGGCCACATGACCCGGAAGCTGTCTGCGGACAAACGCCGGCTCCCTTGGCCTATAAAGCGAGATGAGCGCCGCAACCCCAGAGTCGGACACGACTGGACCTGATGGTCAGGGGTCCCTTTACCTTTACCTTTATGTAGCTAGAGTCTGGAGTTCTGCAGCTTCTACATCTCTCGACAGAAAACTGCTGGCTAGCCATAAGTGTAGGGTACATGTGCAAGATCCATTTGAAATCAAAGAAGCAGAGATCCTGGCTGGATTAGGCTGATCTGATGCAAAGGTGCATGAGATCCAGTATGTTTTGGGAGGCTCACCTTCCCAGGTAGGCATGAGAAAAGCCTACACCCACCGACATTCCCTAAGTGGGCGCACATGGATGTAATTTCATATTTCCCTTGAACAAAGCTTATGTGTGAGTGTGTGTTAAAAGACAGATTGTTCACCCTGCCAGCCTGTGCTTTCTCCTTCTCTCAAGGTATAAAATCCCACACTGCAGTGTGTCACACCTCAGTCGGACGGGTCTCCTCCTCCTCTCACTTGGTGAGCAGTCGCCCATCTGCGGAGGGCTGCAATTTCAGAGATACTCTCCACAGTTACAAATGACATCATCCCTCTGATTATATAATGCTCGGGGAGGAAGCCTATTTTTATGAGCATTTACTGCATAGCTCTGGAGCCCTACTGTACCACGCACATGCAGGGCCAGACACTGCTTCCTCTGCCTCTTGGGCACAGTGACGGCAGAAATCCGCCAAAACTCGGAAGTTTATGAATGATAATTGTAGATTCCCTGCAGATCAGGGCTAGAAATACTGAGGGGGCAATTCAGTGAGCACTTTTTTTTTCAACCTGTCAAATGGTTTTAAACACCAGAATATGAGGTCTTTGTGCACTGCCACACTTAAGGTAGGGATTCTTCTATTATAGCTACCACACCAGTGCTGGTGGACATGTTTACTCACATGTGATAGCTCCATGAGCAGCAATATTGCACAAGAACCAGTCACAACAACCCCCCCCCCCCCCACACACTATCACACCATATTCCAGTGGCATCAGAACCCGGTGTGGAGACTCTTTCCTTATTCAGAAGATCCCTGTGAGAAGCCATTTTCCATGCATTCGGATAGATTCGTACATTATGACCATCTCATAGAAGTGGCTTCCCCATGAGCTGTTGGTGGTTTCATGAGGCAGCAATAATGCCACATTTATAACTGCTGCCCGGTGCCACTGCCATGTGGAAGTGCTTTCCCATGCTTTTCCACAAAGCTGCTCGTAATGTGCTGTAAAATCTTCACCCAATGTCCACCCCCAACTGCATTGTAACATTTTGCAGACCTCTCACACCAGGTATGCAAATGGGATTCTATTTTCTTGGGGGTTAAGTTTGGATGTACATTGGAGACTAACAGAAATTAAGCAGTTTGTTTTGTTTTTTAGACTCACTGCACACTAAAAACATATTAAAACCCTGCACCAATGGGGAGCCACACAGACTTCCACTATGAGAGACTACAAGCAGTCACCTCATATCCTCACATGGGAGAGGGCAGGAGAGGGATAATCTCCACCTCCAAACCTGGGATTTGCATCCAATGTAAGTCATACTCTGAACAGATCCACTGAAATTAATGAACATGACTGATTTAGGTCTACTGATTTCAATGGGTCTACTCACAAAGTATAATTTAGTTAGATACAACCCACAGGGATTTTCCAGTTAAGAGTCATAAGATACCACAGGGCATAAAGGGACCCCTGACCATTAGGTCCAGTTGAGGACGACTCGGGGGTTGCAGCACTCATCTCGCTTTATTGGCAAGGGAGCCTGGCGTATAACTTCCGGGTCATGTGTCCAGCATGACTAAGCCGCTTCTGGAGAACCAGAACAGTGCAACTCTGACATGCTTTCAACTGCTAGGTTGGCAGGAGCAGAGACCGAGCAACGGGAGCTCACCCCCGTCACGGGGATACAAACTGCCGACCTTCTGATTGGCAAGCCCTAGGCTCTGATACATGGACACAAATACTTGCAATCATTTTTAGCCTCAGATTATATGGAATGCCACTTGCATTTCCCTTCTTATTTGCAGCTCAATGTTTAACCATTTATCTGCAAAAGGAAGAAAGAGTTACACTAAAAAGGCTCTAGAAAAAACCATTTTTTCTGATACATAATAGGTTGATGCAGGCAAAGAAAGGAATGGTTTTGTATTTTCCCAATTATTATCCCAAAAGATTGCTAGGCTTAAATATATCTTTGGACCAAATTCAATCAATGCACACCAAAGGGGGCTAATTCAGGAATCATTTGCACATATATTATTTTATTATTTATTAGAAGTCGTAGCAGCAGCCATTTTTTATACAAGAACAAAACAAGTGGGGGCAGAGACCCTCTCCTACTTTCTTAAGGCTAAAGATATGCCCAAGGCTGTATTACAAAATTCCACATGCAGGAAGTAGTAGGACCACAAAAACTAAGGTGACATATTCAGCTCTTTTAAAACACCATCTACCCCCCCCTCCCCATAACTGGGCCAGCTACACAGAACACACAATGTCACTGGTTTGGCATGCACAATCCTAAGAGAACCCAGTCACATTCTGCTAAGGTGCCATGTGGCTTAACACCAAGCGTGTATCGCAAGGACGCACTTAAAAGCCTTATTTCTTTTAAAAGGGGAGAAATGTCCTTAAAGGGACCAAATTTTTTCTCTCATCACAAGCCTAACTCAATCCTCAAATCAGAAAGCATATTTGCTTGAATAGGGGCAGAGAAGAGGAAAGAAAATGTTCCTGTCTGGATTTGTTACACAATGGTTACAGGATAAAAAGCAAACCACACACAGAAAAACACAGAGCGCATTTTCAAGAAATAAACAGTGTGTGTGTGTGTGTGTGTGTGTGTGTGTGTAAAAATACAGAGTTAAATTGTATTCTACAAAAATGCAGAGGAGAGAGGCATCGTTTAGGAGAAAAATAATGGCTGGAGACAAGCAGCCAAGCCTGTATTAATAAATCATTGCAGAGTATCATTTTGGGGCCAAGTAATAAGAGGCATCTGCATAATTCTGCATGTTCAGAGAGAGAACAGGAAAGCAAGCAGGGGCTTTCCTTCCATAAACAATTCCCAGGTCATATGCTTATCTTGTAAAGCCATCATATGACTTGACGGGTTGCTTCATCCTTAACCCAAAAGACAATCAAATCTTTCTCTCTCCTTTCCACCAGCCCCCCCCCCACCCTCAGCCACCCTTCCATTGGTTGCTGCTGTTTCGATGCAGTTCCTATTGGGCAGTTTGTTCTCTAGCAGAGAAAGGACGAACCCAAGATTTTGCTAAGTAACACAACCAGAAATGGAAAGCCAGCGAAGGGCTGGGGATGGATGGAGACTGTATTTCCTTTGCTATAGTGTTACATAAGTGCTCCAAACCCTTGAGCCAGGCATGGTAACACGGCTGTGGCTTTCTGCCAGTCCTCGGTAACTCTGCTCATAGGTGCACGCTGTCAAATACAAATGCAAAAGCAAAAACACATGACCTTACTCTCAGGAAATACACAGCTGGCAACACCGTTCAGAAAACAGACTCGGCTACAACAGTTGAGAAAGCTTTTTGAAGGCTTTCATACTTTTTGCTTAAAAAAAAAAATAATGGAGCCAAATGGAAAGCACTGTTTTCTCCTCCTCAATGGAAGCTGCCGTTTAATTTTCTTCCCCATTCAGTAGTTCCAGCCGATTAAGAGATAAGCTGCATTGAAATAGTTTATTTACTTAAAGGCTGCACACCCTTTCAGCCAGAGCTTCTAAGTAAAGGAACTCTGAAATCAAGTCAACAAAATAAAAAATGTAAAAAATTAAAACACAGCAACTAACGTAAGGCGTTTGGTTAAACACATAAAAGAGTAAGAAGAAGAAAAACGGCAGCTAAAAATAGAAAAGCAGCAATAGAACCCGAAAGGGAAGCCTCTTCCCCATTTTCTCGAGCGATTTACTTGAATCCAAAACATTCGTGCCAGTGTAGCTACTGGCACAATCAGGGCTTAATTGGAGACAAAGTTCAGTCCTGGAACATATGAAATCAAAAAATAAAATGCCCTTGAGCTCCTGCCCTTTCACTTTCAGTCTTTTGTGGCAAGAAAGCAGGCTGCAAACACACCCTCAAAATCCCCTTTCCAGAGACTAAACTAAATACAGGTTGGCCACGTAACCAAAACAAGGACCAAAACAAGATAAGAGCAGGCCTGAAGGAATTTCCCTGCCTTCCAATGGCTACTAATATAGGAACATCTTGTGCCCCATTCCCTCCAGACATGTCCATTCACACCTTTAAATTCAAAGCTATGTGTACCCCTTTCAAAGGCTTGTCTCCCAATGCAAACAACCTAGGAAAAAACCTGGAAGAATGGGGAGGACCACCTCCCCAATTTTCCCACCCCCTTCACATCCCTAATCTCTACACACCCAGGAAAACAACTGCCACACCTGATCTATTTACATGCCTCTGCAGCTGATACTCTCCTCAAGAGGGGAGAGGAGGTGAACTTTATATCAAACAAGGTGACTGTACTATGCCTCGGGTAATAGAAGGGATAAAGAACCTTTTTTACTCCCCTCTTTCCAGTCTGAGTAGGTCAGGGGTGCCCTCCTAAGCACTCAGGCAGCCTTACGTTCCTCCTAACACCAGACATCCAAAGCAATTGCTTACAAGGGAAGCAGAGATAGCATCCAGCTTTCCTGCTCCTCCCTGGAGACCAAAGTAGCTTGCTTTTCTCTGTCAACCTCCAACTCATACACACAGGTAGTGCGACACCAAAAGGCCCGGACACATGACAGGAAAATTCCCTGTAGGTCTTGCAGAAATACACAGAAGACCCCAACATCCATGTCTGGCAACAATCTTGCTTGAGGAAAAGCAAGTGGGGCAAAGCAAAATGGACCCTCATCATCTGCTTAGAACAACACACAAACGGTTGTTAGGCGTGTGCTACAGAAAGTATAGGCTGGGATAAGAAGCTCTGTGGTACTCCAGAAGTAGTCAAACTACAGCTGCCATCACTCCTAACCACTAGCCGTGCCGGTTTGGGCTGATGGGAGTTGGAAGTCCAACAAGATCTGGAGAGCAAAAGGTTCTCCCATCTTTAGTGTATAGGGCTGCGATCGAATCCCTTTCAAATTGCTTCACAATTTAAAGTGCTGTGAAAGCGCCATATGAAGAAGAACTCATGTATTGCTGTGGCTCTGGGAAACCTATGTTCAAGTCCCAACTCAAGTCATGAGCCTAACAACTGGCCTTAGGCATCTAACAACTGTGCATGTATGTTTAAATTAATAATTTTTAAACGTTAAAATTGAAAGAGTGATATCCCACATTAATCATACTCAGTGTAGACTCACCGAGGTCAGTAGACAAGAAACGCAAGTTGGATACCATTCAGTGACTTTGCACCAATCACTGTTAGATCCAGAAAAGCTTCGTCCAATGAAGGAGTTTCTTCTTACAGCTTCTCTGGCTTTAACCCACTATTTGTCAGCCTAGCTAGCCTATCCCACACAGTTGCTGAGAGATAAAAATGGAATAAATCCACAGATATTGCTTTGAACCTCTTGAGGGAGCAAAATATACACATCACTGGTGGGAGCAAGGCCCACAGATCATTTTTGTACTGTGTGAAAAGGTAGAGATTTTGGTTTATTCTCAAAAGTTTCTGCATGTTATTCTCATGTTGTTTCCCATGAATGTGATGTGGAATGCAACTGTGCTAATTATAACACCAAGATTAACCTAATGGCGCTAAAAATAAGCTAAAAATAAAAAAGGACTGCTATGGAAATAGTTGATCGTGTATCCTGTGCCCTCATTCTGGTTAATCCCATTATACTCACTCCTCTTTAGAAGCCATTCAACACAGGTGTGCGTGTTTTCAAAAACACAGTGGCCTTCAAATGCGTTATTTGTCAACAATCCAAGAGTGCTGAACCAAAATTACGCCTACATTTGGAAATTAATTTTCCATTTCAGAAAATGCCAGATCCAGAAATTCTAAAGAAGCCCCAAATCTTGCTCATCTTGAATTTCAGCAGTCACAATGTCTGAAATCCTACAAATGCCAATTGTTTTCCATCTAATGCTGGTCCTTTACAAATCAGTTGTAATTTCTAGAATTTCTTTTGTCCATTAAATAATCAAATGTGCAAGGAAGTTACTGTTTTGGATCCTTGAGCTCAGAGGGAAAATTCTACATGCAACATTTTGAAGTCACTCTTTAAAATGAGCAGAGCATAATTTCTAGTGAACCCCTTGATCAGCTTTCATCAGGTTATAGATGGTAACCAAATGGTATATAGCAAAAGGGCTCAGATTCATACAGCAAGGTCAGTTATAGTCCTGGTAGGAGACCAAGCCTTCCTGTTAATATCTCACAAGCTCAGTTGCTTAGACACCTAATCTGCAAATGTCTGCCTTGGAATGGGTTGGATTCAAGCCTGCAAGGAATGAAAAAATACTCAAGAAGGGTGGGAAACACGTTGAATCATATAGTTCATGCAGTAGAAATAAAGGACAAAACAGTATCTCCTAGGAGGAAGCCACAGCGCCTTGTGAACAAGACTAGAATAATTAATATTTCACCCGACATTGAACCATTTCTATTGTCCTTTTACATGATTAATAACTAAATACCAGCAGACCTCCACAGGAGTTTCCAACAGATGATGGGGGGGGGGGACACCAAAAATTGGGACCATATTGGAACTCCAGTTAACACAGCCCACTACCAAATGTGTTTTCTATTAAAGGGAACAAATGGCTCACAGTATGGTAGTGATCATGTGACACAATTTCCCCCATAAGGATAGGTGTTACGGCTTCCTGAATTTCCAAAATACCACACTCTAAGAGATACAAGAAATACTAATATTGCTTCATTCTGATATCCCCAAGCCACACGGAGGACACACGATTTGGCCTAGTGCATTCCTGAGTACAGTTGCATTTTCCTTCCAGCTGTCACGCTCATGTTAATGTTTGCTATAAAGTACCACTCCACTGCTGCTAAGAACGAGTGGCTGCATCCAGTGATGTGTGGCTCAGGCACTGCTTGCTCCACATGGTTCTTTTCTTTGGACAGTCGGGCAACTCTGGGAAGATCTATTTGCAGAATTTATGAAGAAAGCCCTTTGGATGCTAAGCATAGCCACAAATCTCTACATATGTGCGCTTCAACGTGTTTCCACAATCTAGCTCGCTCAGAGTTACATTGTTCTTAAACATGCAGTTTACAAGGCTTGGTTAATCTTACGTTAAAGCAAAGAAACAAAGATTCCCAAGGTGATGATTTCTTCAGCCATGCCTGCATGATTGCCAACAGTGGGACAGCAGTGTGCACATAGCCCTGTCTGTAGCATGTGACTTGTCTCACTCACTAGGGCCACATGAACTGTAGGTATATTTCTGCAGTGCACTTGCTCTCCTTTCTGTGATTACTCTAGTCTGGACTGTACTCAGGTGGCAGAGGTTAGGTGAAAGGTCCTATCTGGACTGGATTAGGTGGATTCTAGAAATCTTCTACCTCCAATTCGATACCGGTAGAGACGTTGGGCAGCTTCTTCACCACTACATTGCAGCGGAAGCGGCATTGGCAAAATTCTCTTTTGTTTGCAGCCTTGAAAAGGCACAGGAATCCTATTCCAAATGGAATTTGGCACCCACAGCAGTAGATTGGGATTAGTATATGCGACTTGGGAGTCCAACACTATCTGGAAGGCCGCCGATTCTACACCTCTATCTAAACAACAATCTTCCCAAAGCAAGGCCTACAAACATCAACTGAAGGTTATGATCACTTTCCTAAAACTTTTTCTCTGTTGCAAATGTCTCATTTTCAGCCCAAACCTAACCTCCCCCCTTTCCCCATTTTTAAGCTTTACACAAATCGTTGGGGAGAAATTGCATATTCCATCAAAAGAAACACCAGATTCTTCCTGGAGGCGCATTACCATTACAGAGGCTGATATCTCTGTTCTGCCGTAATGGAGCAGCTCAAGATCTTGGCTTTTGAGTCTAAGCAGATTCCAAAATGTCACCTATTCCTCTACACCAGGCATGTCCAAAGTCCTTTTCGGAGGCCTAATTCGGCCCCTGTGGCAGTTTAATCCGGCCCCCATGGCAGTTTATCCTCGGGGTCAAATCCTTTAAAAATCTCAATAACTTCAATCCTAAAAAAATCTCAACAATTTAGGGGTAAAATTGTTTTTTAAAAAGCTCAACTTTAATCTTAAAAAAGGTTCAACAACTTCGGTCAGCCCTCACGTATGTTCACTTCACTCAAATCTGGCCCTCTTTGAAAATGTTTGGGAACCCTTGCTTTACACGTTCTTTCTCAAGAAAATATGTAGCCTATAAGCCAATTTTTCTAGTCGTCAACAGTTTAGAAAGGGTCAGCTAGAGGAACACTGCACATTTCCTAAGAGAGTAATATTACCTAGAATATACTACAGGGACATGCTGTTCCCTCAGATCTGCTTTCTACTTCTCCAGGCATCAAGGGAACAAAGTTGTTTGCTTTGGGGGGGGGGGGAAACATGTGCGCCACTCACTTGCCAAAACCAGTGTTTTTGTCCCATTATCATACACCCAAGCCATGGAGTGTTATGTCGTTTTCACAAAGTCTTCCTACTAGAAGCTTTGATCCTGTATTATGATTTTCCAGGGGCCTCTTGTTTACCAGATACCTGTATTCTGAATCTGTAAACACAGGGTTTTCCCCCCTCTCTTCACGTGCAATCACCTCTACTGTGCTCAATGGAGCTCACCAGAATCCATATAAGAAAGGGTGAATATAGAGCATTATTCATGACATTTCTTTTCCACCTTTATTCCAAGGAGAAGGTGAAGGCACACATGATTCCCTCTTATTTCTTTCTCACAAAAGGTCTATGAAACAGGTTAGACTTGAGTTAATGGGTGGAGTTGCCAGTTCAGTGGAACTTCCCCTTTCTTCCTCCTTCCTCCCTTTCTTCTCCCTGCACCTGCTAAATCTAATCTGTGAGGTTCCTCCAACACTCCACAGAGGATTTGAGGAGGTTGCAAAGAACATTCCAGGAGAGGAGAGGGGGAAAAGTTCTGTTGCACAAGTGGAAATCCTTGCAACAAAGGAACAAGTGCAAAAAACAAATAAATAAGTTACTTTTGTGCAGTTTAGAATAAGCAGAGTATAGGCACACTGCAAATAACTCCGCAAGTGAGTCAAGCCACATACCAAGCATTCATACACAAAAGGAAAAAACCCCAACTCTCTGACAATCTAATCAGGAGAATTTTCTGTTCCATTGTCAAATATGATAACTCTTAAAAGTCTGCATTTCCCACTAGATTCTGCTTAGGCAGCAACCTTCTTCCCAAGCATTAAGGTGATTTTAATTTAGATGATTTTATTTAGGCTTGCTGCTGTTTTCAGAGCATCTGGTTTAATCTGCTGCTGATTATCAGGATTTTTTGGGCTATTTTTATGTTGGTCTATACACTGTTTTAAAGGCTTGATTAGTCTGTACTTGCAGGCTGCTGCAATTTGTGTTTTATGTCCTATTACTCGAGTTGTGTTTTTATTTTTGTATACCACCTAGAGAAAAATATCCTGTAAGGCAGCTGTGGAAAAAATGTATTCTTACCTAAGTAGTACTTTTTTGCTTTAACACCTAAATGTTGCGTAAATTTCTGTACCACATACCTGCTGTAAAATAAATATCCATTGCCTTACAATGAACTTTTTTCCTCACGTATTTATTACTGCCCAATGCAATTAGAACATGCAGGGCAAAGAGCATCATATGATAAGAGTTGATTGTATGATGTCCCAGAAGCTAAAAATTAATTTGAATTGTTTAAAGAAATAAATGTTGATTGCAAGAGACTAAAGAAGAAGAAGTTACTTCCATCTAGGTGTGACTAGATGAATGAACTCGGGTATAGATAACAACTACATATAACCTTACAGATTTTAACACATGTTAAAGGTAAAACTGGATACTTTGAGAAGGAAGGGTTTCACTTTCTTTTCATCAGTAGTAGAATAAGAGAATGCAATCCTAAACTCACTTACTGGGGACCAGGCCCCATTTGAACACAGTAGGACTTAGCTCAGAGTAAGCATGTATAGGATTGCACTATTAATAAACAATGTAATTCATCAACTCTGCACTGTACAGAGGTTATATTACATTTCTTACATTTTCTGTTAATTTATTTATATATAAAAAAGCTTGGAAACATCAAACATGTAGCTGGAACTCCTTTCTTGAAGGAGTGCAGCAGAGTTGGTTTGAAATCTTCATACAATTCTGTAACTCATTCTGTTTTCTGGGAACCCAATAACCTATTTTTGTCAGGAGATTTCGGTTTGTGGAGCGATTCATGGAATGCCACTACATATTTTTCTGTAACATTTCCCAAAAAATTGTTTTGCATGCCTCTTTGTACTGCAGCACAAGATCTAGAAGCCAGTGTGGTGCAGTGGTTAAGAGTGTCAGACCAGGGAGACCCTGGTTCAAGCTCCCTCTCAGCCATGAAACTCTCTAACCTTGAGCCTGTTATTCTTGCTCAGCTTAGTCTACCTCACTGAGATGCTGTGAGGATAAAATGGAGAAAACAACCAAATACACCATCCGGATGTCACTGGGGGAAAGGCAGGCTAAAATGGATCCACAATAAACAGGTTTTTAGACTTCAAAAATGGTGGGTGCCAAATAACTTTTGACTGTTGGAACAAGCCATGAAGCCAAAAATGTTGTATTGTGGAATCAGATGGGAATATTTTGATCCTAAGAGTTTGAAAAGAAAATGCTATGGGAACACAGATATTGCAAGCACACAAAAGACCCAATACTATAGCATGAAGGAAGTTATGAAACTTCCCAAAGCTTTTCAGAGACTTGGTGCAGGACTGCACTTTTGACCTTCTAAGGCATAGGATCAAAGCCAATAATGAAACGCAGAAGTAAACAGGTGAAGCTTTTCACGGCAGGAAAATGTTAGCTGCTAAATTTCTGCATTTCAGACCTATCATTAGCAGTACAGAAGCCAGGCCAGTTCAAAATGGTGGGAACCTTAGCTTTGAGGGAAGCACTATGCATCTGAGAAGGCTGCCAGTAACGCTGAACAGGATACAAGGCTGTTGCAGAATCTCTTAAGGGACATATTTGTCAATTTCAGTAGCAGCACTAATGCTGCCTAAACATGATCAGATTATACCTCCCTGCCCTCAAAGAGTATATGTTTGTTGCTTGGCACTGGATGCAGAGTATCTAATATACTGTAGAAGCAGAACAATAGGCCCTCTGCCATAGCCAAATTACCATTGTATAAACCACATCAGACCTCCAAGATTGTGAAGGTAGCTCAGTCCCACGGAGGGAAAAAAGAATCCTGCTCCAAAGACAACAAAACCCAGATTGAATCAAGTGTCAGCGCACACCCTGTATCAGCAAGGGGGGTGGGGGTGGAACCCTCAGATGATATAACAAGCCTTTATAAATAATATCTCTCCAAAGCAGTTCTGGTTTCCTCCATTTCCTTCCCCAGGCTGACTCAAAATAGCTCCTATTAAAAGCTTCTCCCTTTGTAAAGCACAGTTATGGCACTGTTTCTTCACACCCACAACTATTATTTAGTGGTTTGACCGCACTGACTATAAATGACACACTATGGATAGGTCTGGGGAAATGGGTGCTGCTGGCAGAATACTTAAGCGTCATAGGAAATGTCCTCCCCACCCCCACCCCCATAACAGAAAATGGAATGGAGTTTAGTATCTATGCAGTTCTACTTCACAATCTGCCTACCACACATGTTAGGGCAAGTTTGTACATGCATGTTCATCATTCAGTGACCTGCAGCACCAGCAGGTAATTTGCTTATGTGAAACAGCCCCATGAGACCTAACACCCAGAAAGAGATTTCATATCACCCAACATCCACTCCTAATGAGGGCAGTTTAGTGAACGACCATAGGTTAGTGCAGTATTGAGCAGCGTATAGAGACGCCCCAACAGAATGAGTGACAGGAGGCTTGGGCTTAAACATTTTAGCCCTTAGCTGGGATGCTGATGTAGACTGCACCTCCAGGTTCCTCCTAGCTGAGTGATCACAAGACTGGAACCTTTGAAACAAGGGTGGAGTTGGAGGGAGGGAGATTAAGTGTTAGAAATATCAGTGTTTTCTGCTGTTGCTCATTCTGTGGAATGCCCTTCCCTCTGCCCTCAGTTGCTTCAGACATTTTGTAAAGACTTCCTTTTATCCAGGTTTTGCCTGATCCGTAAAACTGGACACTGATTTATGTCTACAAATAAATCTCTGTTTTATTGGCTTTTATATGTTTCTATTTTGTTTTATTGGTTTAGGCTGTATTTTGTTTTAATGGATATTGGTTTCATATTGTACATAATGATCTAGTTGAGATTCCTGCATTGAAGAGGGTTGGTCTAGATGGCCCTTGGTCATCTATAATTCTACACCGCTTAGTGATTTTTTTTTTTTAAAAAAAAGATCAAGTGGTTTAGAAATTCCTTTTAAATAATAGGAGATCATGAAAAGCAAGGTTGAAATGGATAACCAACAAAAAAAAGGGGCTGATGGTAGTTTTATTATGATGTGTCCTTTTCGTTTTTATGCTATGGCCCTTGGCTCTTAAGTTTTTGAAAGTTGCCTAGAGACTCTTTTTTACTGAGCAACTAATAAGTAAAATAATAAAAACCTGGTAGAAGTTTCCAATACACAGTTCAAATTCTACGGTCAAAATGTATCATGAAAATTAAATTGTGCAGCTTTGCTTCACTGCGAATGGCTCCTTTTTCTTGTGACAGAAGTGGGAATGTTGGCGGAAATAAAGTGAAGAGCTGAACAAAAGGAGCATCAGACAGTGAAGTTGAAGAACAAAAGTGGGTGGGCAGAAAGAAGAGATCCTGGACATCTGCAGAAATAAAAATATTTATGTTCCTCCTGTTGCACACACCTAAATATATGAATCTCAATGTGCTGTTGATTGTGGTTGTAGGAGACATGGGAAGGGGAAGGGGTGCCACACACCCCTTTGTTAAGAGTAGCATAATATGAGGGTTGATTTTCAGACATGACGTTCACTGCATAGCTTTGGTTAAGCAGCTATGCCAGTGGGATGAACCTGACAAAATTACTGCAAGTTGAGGACAGGGGATGGGGGCTAACTTATGACCTGCTTTGACATGGAACAGAAATTAAATAGTACTATTAGTAACAGGCACTAATAAGGTTTGGATCTAAACTGAGTCATGCTTGGAATAACCAATTGCTTGACTCAGTACGGTACATGATTCAGTACAGATTCACCCCATATGACAGTCTACCCACAGAAACAAATTAATTATTTTCAAAGTGTTGAGAATATAGAAAATTATTTCTCAAGATTAGCCCCAATATCTGTATCATACAAAGCAGTGTCTGTTGCTCAAGGTCTTCATAACACGACAATTACTGGTATCCTGTTGTATATAAAACATTATAAGTACAGTATAGGCTAATGCTTCACGTAGTGATTAGCTTGATATATACTGAAGTTTTTGCTCTCCTAAAAACACTTCAGGTTTTTCAGACTTATCACTGAATGCAGCTTTGGAAATGGCTGCTCCAAGGATTTGAGTCAATCCTTGTTCTTCGGATACACCATTTCTGAGATACCACCTACTTCTGTCTATGCATCCATCCATCCATCCGATCTGCCTTAAAAAGGAAGGAATTCTGCATCAAGTTTCAAGAGCCAAACAAAACCCACTCAGCCTACCTAACCTTTCTAAATCCAAGATTTCAAAAGGAAAAAAGAATGCTTGGGTGCATGGACATGAAGTGGCGCAAATATTTCCATGAACCTGGCAATTCCGGTGCAGAAATGCTCAGAAGTGAGAAGATAGGCACTTACGAAACAATGGTAGCAAACAAGCATGTTCACTCTTTGGGTTACCAATATGCAATGTACTCCCTTAATTTGATCCAGCTTTTTTTTATATGCCACTACCTGGTAGCATCACCATACTTGGTTTCCGCCCCCGTCCCCCGGTCATTTAAAAAGTTTTTTGTACATAGTCTGCACCATTCTCTCAAAGCTGCACTTTAGTTGCAATTGTTATCTCATTTCCCTAACACGGTATTAAAATTTTAAATGGGTGTCTGCACAGAAAGATACCAAACTTTATGGATATCATGGCAACCAGCATACCATATAATTTTGAATTATCACCTGCATGCTATTATCAGAATTCACACATCTTTGTGAACAGCTGTAAATTTACAGCTGTATTGTGTTCACAAACATTCATGATTTTATTTATCAGAACAGCTATGTGCATATTCTTTGCTTGGGTTATCTTCCTGCTATGTAGGAAAGAATGAGATAGTTAAGGAACGTAAGTTGTTTATGTTCTAAAGCACTCCTGATAGGTTGGCAAAATATGCTCTTATTACCTCATCTTCTCTTCGCCAGAACTTCCCAAGTGGTTTCCACCTGGTGATGCTCATGGGTCTATGGAGCAATGCAATGTGCAACAAACAAGTCACTCCATCAGAATCCCTTACCTGAACGAACCTAAAGGTGAGCTGGAAACCTAGACCCAGCGGTTGGTTCAGGTGATATCTCCGAGACCTGGCTAGTTCACAGATTCCTGGGCACTGACATTTATATGCAGTACCTGCCACTGATCCAGTATCTTAAGAAAAGAATACGTAAAGCCCTGCACTGAAGAAATGCAGCAGCCTCAGCTCTAATAATGCAAAAAAAAGTAAACATGCACAATTCCTGAATGGATAGAATACATTCTTGTTGCAGAATGTGGTTATTCAGCTCATAGATGTGGGGCTTACATTCCCTACATATTAATAGCTTGTTATAAATCTATAATTCTTTCCCTGTAACTAAACTGTTGGCTCATTGCCCCCTTTACCTTGCCACAGGCAATGACACAAACCCAAGTTATGAAAAAAAGAGAAAAACTGAATTGTCAACAGTTTCAATATCAGATTTGAATGCAAGAGCATGCACACTTATAGTCACAGTAAGAGAATGCACAAGTTTTAGGGGACTGAAGGTAACTACTGTTCTTATTGGAAAAAACCATTAAACATGCCACAAATCCATTAAACACTAACATACCATCATTTCAAGGATGTCTTTACTTTGTTCTTGAAAAAATTTCTGGAATTGCAGCACTGCAAACTCTTGATTTTATTTTAAGTTCCTTGAGTCTTGGCAGGGCTCATTCTACCCCAAAACTCGTTCCCCAGGCCTGGAGAAGTTTTTGAAGCACCCAATGGAATGTGCATAACCCCATGGAAATCATGCAACCCTAAGCACAAAATAACCTAAGCCACAAAGCAGTAGCACACTAGCCCGAAATATTATCTTATTTCTAAAATCCACTTTCTCCATATAGTATAGCTTTCCAACCACATTTTCTAAGCTTCTCTTGAGTGGAATTAACTAGGCCTGAAGCTGCTTGAGATTCGGACAAGTCAATTTCAACACTCCATTTACTTGCCTGCACATACTTCTAATCAGGAATTGGGATGGGAAGGGAGTCTTATTCCTTTCTATAATGTTTGTAGTGTTTGTAGTGTACACTCATCAAGCTGCCGCTGCTGTATCAGAGTTACTGCCTTTGTAGCAACAGGGGAAACAACTCTTGTTTGTTGGGAAACAACGACAGCACAGATTTCAAGGCAGGCAAAGCAATCACGTGGCTAAAGAACCAGACTGTCATCCTGAAACTTGTGGGCAAGTTTCCTTTCCACACTGGAGAACCTTCAGTCCACCTTCAGTCCAACAGACTTTAAACAGAACCTAATCCAAGGCTGACATTCAGCCCATCTTAAAAACAACTCGCAGTAGTAGACAGCAATGTGGGATGGTGCTGTCTTGCCAGAAGGGAGAAGGGCAAGGCTGGTACAGTGCAAAGATGCCAGTAGGAGCACTGGTTTGGCAAGAAATCCATTTCTTGCTCCCTTGGGCCAAATGGTTAAGGAGGTGTAGTAATGTATAAATCCTTCCACCCATTCATGCACCCAACTTTCAGGATTATAATGCCACCAGTTTTCCCAGATCCCACTACCTTCATGGAAAACACAGCTAAGACTTCAGGTCTGTAACATAAACAGATCCTCCAGGATTTCATCAAGCAATGACAGAAAAGGGCTTTTCTTTCTTTTGCATCTCCTGAGCATTCCTCTGAAACCACTTGTTCCAGCATTTACAATTTTTTAAGGTGCCACCAGACATAAATGCAAATGAGGACGTTCGACCGATATAATGGCCAGTGACTCAAGTTATCTTTCCTTGCCCCTCACCTCATGCTTCAGTGGGCTCTTGTAACTTAACCTCAAGGTGCTGCTTGTACATTTTGCTCCTCTAAAAATTGTAGAATCAATTTAAAAACAATTACTGTATATTCTGGCGTATAAGACTACTTTTTAATCCAGGAAAATCTTCTCAAAAGTCGGGGGTCGTCTTATACGCCGGGTGGAGAATCTGCGGTCGAGTATATCTCAAACTCTATATTTTAACTGGAAAAGTTGGGGGTCATCTTATACGCCCAGTCGTCTTATACGCCGGAAAATACGATAAATAATATTTCAGGGAGGAGGGAGGAAATGAGTTAGTGGCGTTACCAGTGTCTACAAACAAATTAGTGTTACACACAGCCAGTTTCTGCTGTAACAAAACTGGTTTCCAAAAAACCAGACGGGGAACAAAATAAGATTGTATATTTTAAAAAGTGCTTTGTCCACGCCCATAGCAGGCTTACCACACAGATTATGTACTTTTGTATGCACGCTTCCTTTACAAAAGGAGATTCACCATTTAGAAGTGCTCTGATTCACCTCCAAAATGAAACATTCATCACAGCTAGTCAAATACGTGAGGATAAAAATGGTTTGCTCCTGCATTATCAATCATTTATACAGCAGTATTTCATTTTCAAAGTGTTTTACAATAATTATTTTGCTTATCAACTCAACAAACGTCTGAACAAGGTCACAACAATTCCCTTTCGCACGTGGGGGCTTGGGGCTGAGAGGCAGCCAGTCCCCAAGGTTATCCAGAATGTATAAGGCTGACTAGACGTGAATCTAGATTTCCCAGAACACATTTCAACTCTCTGGCAGCAGAGGGTGCTGACAACTCATACCTAAAGCTACCACTTTCATCAAAGTGAAGAGGCTTTACTGTGTATCAGGTGGGCACAGCTATTCCAACATATAAATGACAACATCACACATAGATTCCCCCAAAGTGCACACTATACAGAGAATTAAGGAAGAATTTACAGAGGGGTGAATTCCTTAAGTGAGGGTACAACTTGAGAAAATAGATGTTGCCAAAGAGGAACGGTTATTAAGGGAGACAAAAACTTGTACACAGTCAAGTCCTAGAACGTCAAACTAAAGAACCTGAAACTAAACACACATTCTAGTTTTTAAAAGTGCACTATGTACGCAGAATGTACTATGGAAACCAATAAATATGCCTACATTTATTCTGAATATGGTACGAGAAAATCAAAGCCCTTAGGTTCTTCTACATGCAAAACTTTAAAATAGTCACACATCACTCCCAAATTTAAGCTATAATTTGCAAGATCCAAATTGCTGGGTAAAATTCAGGGTCTTTTCTTTCTAAAAGAAAGAAAGTACACTGCTACAAGTCTATTAAGAGCTGAACATAACAGAAGAAAAAGATTTGCGTCTAGCACTTAGTCTTACAACTTATCAATAAGAAGTATCAAAAATAGATGTGTGCAGATTTTACCATACACTTAGGAATATGACATAAATGAATGTGAAATACTCGATCTAGTTTTCCTCGGTTTATTTACAAAATGAGTCAGGGAGGTTAAGGTCAGGATTGTTCTGTTTGGTATTCACACACACAGTGGCACCAACAGTGAATTATGCCTGGGTCCAAATGGAACTTCAGCTGAAAGATGGGATATAAATATTTTAAATACATGCACACGTTTCAAAAACGTGCAGGTTGTGGGTGGAGAGACTATTAAAACACATCTCACAGATTTGACTCACAACTTAAACGAAGCTGCACACACTTTGGAAAAGTGCAGAAAGAAAGCACTGGGGAAATATTTGGCCCCAGAATTTATAAAAAGTGCCGCCAATGGACATAGTCTCAGCTTGTTTACTGAAGTGAGCAGGCCCACTTGAAGCAACCTTGCAGAATTTCAAGGGGTGGGAGAGAGAGAGAGAGAGAGATTAGCAAGTGAGTTAGAATGCTAATAGAAAAAAGCACCATCTGGCTTCCAGCCAGAAACCAGTGAAGCCAGTTGGGTGTAAAACAGAAAGGGGTGGATGGGATGGATATGGTACACAGCCCAAAGCTAGCTGCCCATGTAACAGAGGCATCTAGGAAAAGCAAATAGGGCTATGAACAATACTGAATCCAAGCTAGTAGAGCAGATGTGAAAAGCCAACGATGGTTCACAAACCCCATCTAAAGCAAGCCATGGTTAAGATTAACCTCCGTGCAGACATAATGCTATACAGTGGTTAACGCAAGGAAGAGGGATGTTAGCAAAGCCTATGATTTCTGTGCCGATGTTTTTAAAAGCCACACCTGCCAGACCAGAAGGGGTTAAAATAAAATTTAAACACCAAACCAGACAAGCACCCACTTGCAGACAAAGGGGGAAGAAACTGAGTCAGGGACCTAATAGTGGACAATTTGAAAATTACAGGGTATGTCAATAATGGAGATAACAGGGGGATTCAAAAAGGAAATAATCTCCACAAGGGCCGGGGGGGGGGGATAGAGAAAGAAGCAAAAAGGAGCAACCGCCTGCAACAAAGCCATTAGATTCAGGACTTTTATCTTTGCCAATGTTAAGTCTGCAGACAGTTGCAGACTTAAAGACGCTACAGATAGAGAGCAATGAAAACCTGAAGGTGAAGCAATCCTTTTGTTTGCCTTGGAGCCCAGAAGGAGATTTCTCCACCAGCATTAAAACACACTGTCTGGTTCTCAGGTGACTGATTTAGCTACTTCTACTTTTAGCTGCACCAGAAGGCTGTCCATTAAATTCTGTTGGCAGAAACGGGTTGAGAAAAGGGACACAAGCCACAGAACCCTGCCACCGTCCTCTCCCCCAAACACCCCAACACCTCACTACCTGCTGCCTATTTCCTCGTGCTCTTCAGGTGTTGAGCCAATCACTATCCTGCTAGCGGCCCACTGATATCGTTGTAAGTATCCAACATGTAAAAACACAGAACTCATTTCAAGTGAAGGCAAAAGTTACTCCTCGAGCAAAATGCCACCAACCCAAAAGCAGCACTTTGCTTCGGTGATATAGCTGTGGGAACCTACAGTGAACCCAGACTGCTTTCTCAATAGCTGAGCATGACTAGAATAGGGCGCAAAGTATTGCTCTGAAACATTAGGGCAACGTTGGATGCCAGTGTTCAAGAGTAGGACGGAGGAGGTTATTCATTGAAAGCAAAATGGAAGGTAAGTCTGAGAAGACCAGCCATCTCCAAACCTGCTCTGAGGTTTTACAGTTAGAAGTTCTTGAGGCTGAAAGTCCAGGTTTAAATTCTCTAAAGCTCCTTCACAAACACAGAACAGTGCAAGAACCACATAACAGGATCCTCTGCTGTTGCAAGGGAGGATGTTTGTGTATATCACAGCCATATATATATATGGATGGGGCCACCTGCATGGAACTTTCCCTAATCTAACCCTTGCTAAAAGGGAGCTCGCAGGTGGGAAAGATCAAAGAGACCGGACCCAGTTCTGTGACTGCAATATTTACATGGAAACATGGAATCATACCTCAGGGAACTGCTCCTATTTTACTGTGTTCGCTTCCTCCCTCCCCCTCACACACACACATGTAATGGAGGGACGGCGTATAACGAAACCAAAAACGGGCAAAACTAATTTTAAAAGCACCCCAAGTTCAATGCTGCTGACATAACACAAAAGAGAATAAAGAACACACACTGGGGATTTTTTAGCTCTTGTTGTGAAGGGCAAAGGAAATAAAACAAGAGGAGTTTAAGAAAGTAAATAATACAGGACGTGAGGTTCCTGAATGGTGGCATGCTCAGCTTTGTAGCTCTCTAGCTGTACTAGGATGGCAGAAGCTCCAGATCGCCACTACCACAAGCACTGTCCTAAGCCTGCCGCTGTCTTCGCTATGCTGCGAAAACCTCTCCCCACATTGCATATTTCAGTCTTCCTGCCCTGTCTCCAACCCACTGACAGGAAACTGAAACACAGCATACAGCAACTTGGCTCGTAATAGGGATCTATAAATTGCAATGCACTCTGACTATGTGTTTCTTAAATGCACGAAATAGCGGACAGTTTTCTTCCCCACCCCACCCCTCCCAAGGAGGTGTCCAATTTTAACAAGGCTACTATGTTCCTCATGATAAATCTAAATTCTACACCATTAAGACTCCTTCCTTTGGGGCGATAAAGACACTGACAAAGGGCATCATTTAGGCATACCTGCAAAAAGCTAAATTTGTGACTATTCCCCCCAGTAGCTTTTAGGAATACATTGTGAAGTCGAAATCTCAGAAGTATCCTGTGCCAGTTATCACAGTTTAGCAGTCTTATGCCGCTAAAGTATCTTGGGAACAGTAGTATGTTAAGGGGGCTGAGAGTTGTTCAGACTCCTTGCAGAGGTACAATTGCAGAAGGAACCATGACTGCTAAGGTGGCGCAAGAGTGCTTTAAATATATGGTGTGGCATGGATGTGACTTCTGTAAACATTAATATCAGTTCTTTGCAACTTGGGTACTTCCTCCTTTCCTGTGATGTTCCTTTTTTTTATGAGCAACGGCGTTACAATACCCCTTCTCTCAATCCGTGGCCCGTAGGCACCTATTCATTTATTACAGTTATCAGTACCCATTCAGCATGCAAGGTTGCTCATTAGTAAGAAAGATTCATTAATAACACTAGCAATATTTTCAAAAAATCTAACAATTCATCAGGATTCTTCCTACAGAGCAAAAGAGCTTTAGCTGGGGAACACACACACACACACACACACACACAGAGAGAGAGAGAGAGAGAGAGAGATACAGTCCAGCTACCTCTTTCCCAAATCCTCTTTAGGCATTCAAAACAATGCATAAGGGTGAAAACTGTGTGACCTGGGGGCAGAGTCTAAAAGGTCAGATAGAGAGGCCTGGAGAACTCGAAGTTCTCCATGCCTGGGTTTCCCATGGAGATTCTGGCTGCATTCAACTGTGCATGCCCAGAAGCCTCCCTTTGTACAAGGGTCCCAACCACAGGTAGAGTGTATCCAGATTCAACTGAAAATTGTTTAGAGCCCCCTTCGCACTGAACACATGAAGGTTGGCATGTGCAGTGTTGCAGCAGGATGAAACTCTCTCTCTCTCTCTCTCTCTCTCTCACACACACACACACACACACTCCACTTTAAGCCCACCCCTGTACATCTGAATGCATAAAGAGGGCTCTCGAATCCTTCCCACTGTGGTAGATGGCCCTTTGCAGGCAAGAAAATAAAGCCCAGCTTCTCCCATTTGATTTTGTGTCTATGCATCTGTTGCTCCCTCCCCTCTGTTTTCTTTCAGGACTTGACCTCCTTTGCATTTCCACAGACCTATCAGAATTTCCCGGTGCTTTTTTCCCCCCTTTCTAAAATCCCCTTCCCCTCACAAAACTATTGGTGCCTCAAAAGCATACAGCTGTGTGCACTTTTAGCATTATCGTTAATTGAAATTGCAAGCTCAGCTCAAGACAACAACAACGGGCCCAGCCCCCAGCTCTTTGCAGAAGGAAGTAAACATACACAGGAAACCCACAAAGAACAGGCTTGCGATGTCAGGGGACAAGGCAGGACACCAAAACAAAAACTACAAAGCGCTGCTGTGACAGAGGGACACTGGTGCGCACACAGAACCTTTTGATTTTGTGGAAGCACGTTAACTTCTGCTGTTCCAGCCAGAGAGTCGTGGCTGTGTCTTTAGCCAGGATGCTAAGCTGGAGATGCCCCTGCTGCGGGTGGCGTGGGGGGGGGACCCGTTTCAGACCGAGGGTTGGGCTCCAATCTGAGCACCTTACCAGAGGGCCACAGGCAAGTGGTGGAGAGGGCCTGAGGCAAAAGTGAGCAAGGCAGCAAAGGTGAATTTTACCTTTGTACAGAAAGCTAATTTCTACACACACTCATACAGCCCCCTCTCTATTCTCCACCCAGGCAAGCAAGATACAGAGTACGAGGGCAGGCAAAAGACATGCAGAGGTTGGTGTGGAGAAGCTTTGGCCCTGCAGATGGGGCTTAACTCCCATCACCTCAGACCATCACCTAGGTTTGCTGGGGCTGATGTAGTTGTAGTTCAGCAACATCTGCAGGGCAAAAGGGTTTCCCACACCTGTTCAAGGAGTTGATGAGGCAGAATTTGTGAAGGGTGTGGCCTAGGGAGAGGTCCAAGAGCTAGACAGAGAGGTGGTTGGGTCCCATTGGAGCCCCAGGCCTGAGGTCACCACCCCTGCCCTCTTCATCATCAGTGGATTCGGAAGGCAGTCTGAGTAAGTCTCCCCTTCCCATGCAAGAGGTTTTCCCTTCCACAGGACCATATCAGCGAGCCTGGGAACAGAGATTCAACCAGCCTCCCTACACCCATCCTCCCAATCCTGAAGATATGTTTATAAATAGGAAGCCTGGGTACAATGATAGCATCCTGAAAGCAATGCCATAACCCGATCTGCGTGTGAACTAAGTCCCTGTTGTCTCAGTAGTATTTATATTACTCTAACTCCTGTTACAAAGGAGATGAGTCATAGAGTAGAGCTAGCCAAGCAACAAAACTGCATGGCTTGCTGAAAAACTTCGGCTCAAGGATAAGCGGGCTGCATCCTGAAGCACATTACAAGAGCACCACTCCAGAGGAGCAATGGCTAGCCAGATTTAAAAGCCATTGGACAATGCCATTTCCCTTCAATAGGCAGAGATTATGACAGGCCCGATAGGCAGAGAAAAAGAGGAGGAGGCCAACACACACACACACACACACACACACACACCTCTTTAGTTAACATGTAGTGTCTGAGAAATCCGATACCCTAGCAACCTCATGTATGGACACTGACCCAATCAGATTTCAGTTTGCAAAGAGAAGAGAAACAGTATTTCTTCTGCATACAGATGAGCTGCAAAAATGGGTCACTTCTTTGCATTTTAGGGAGGGTAAGAGAGGTACTTCTTCTTTCCAGATCTTTGCATGGATGTGTGTGTGTGTGTGTGCGCGCGTGCATGCGTTGTTTTGTTGTTTTGAAAAAAGCACTCACCTGGTGCAATGTGGCATTTCCAGGCTGCCAAGGCAAACCAGAGGAAAGCTGAAGGGTTTAACATTTAGGCACACTGATAAAAGTTTGCATTTTCAGGAAGCCAGTTTATCAGTAACTTACCGGTTCTTTTCTAGTTCGTTGTGCGTAGATCTGGAAGATAAACCAAGAAGAAAAGGATTAGCCACTTTATAACTTCAAGAGCCAAGTCCCCTAAATTGTGAGCAGTTTTTGTTTCTTAGTTACAATGGATCAGAGCAGCACATTCAACCACCCACACAAAGAATTACCGTATTTTCCCATTTATAAGACATGGGGTGTTTTGTTTTGTTTTGTTTTACAAAAAATAGGTTTAAAATTGGGGCTTGTCTTATACACGGGTAGTGCTCAGGGATGTTTTCTTAATTTGGAGCCCCCCAAAATAGGGGGCGTCTTATACATGGGGGTGTTTTATAGACAGAAAAATGTGGTACTTACAGACCCTACAATTGAAATATTTGGAGCTCTAGATCTTACTATACCGATGGTTTTCAAGGCTTGGGATTTTCATTCAGCTACATCTACTTGCTCATTGTTTCAGTCACCACAGATGTATGAATCAGCGTGGCCCACATAATTTTAGAGTTATGATACAGCTTACACAGGTTAGTTATCCCAAGATGAAAACAGAGATCAGGGAGAAAACCCTGAGTAGTCACAAGGATCCTCAGATCATATTGCAATGTAGTTGAAGCAAAATTCCAAGTATGATTGATACTTGGCCAATAAAATTATTCCTATTCCTATTGCTATTTCAGCTCCAATTGATCATATGTTCACTTCTTCCCATAAACAAATCAGAAGTTGAAACAGTGGAAGAGGGTTCAAACTCAGGATAAGTCATCCTGAACAAGCCAGTTTACGGAAATTTTAATTATTTTGAGCAATTTGCAAGTTTCCAAGGCCCTTTGAATTAATGAGACTGCAAACTTTGTTTTTTATTGGCCTACATCATGGATAACATAATGGAAGCAGGAGACAATGAATGTTTGGATCCCATCAAACTTTATACTGTATTATTTAAAGTGCTAACCGTAACAAACAATATCCTATGACTTTTTAAAAAATGACATAAAAGAATTTGAGAGTAGCATGTATATTTTATGATAGACTAACTTAAAATAAGAGGTTAGTGGCTTAGAAAAAGAATAGAAAGACATATCCATTTGTTTGCCAATTGACATCACACTTGGTTGAAGGCCAACTATTTCCTTTTAATATATTAAAAATATTTATAACTCACCCTTCATTTACAGATACTTGGCCAGAGTGCAAAACTTTAAAAACCACCATACAACAAGCACCAAAACCCTCAAAACAAATAGAGGGAGATAAAAATAACAAAGCAGGCTAATAAGCAACTAAACCTTAATATGCCTAGGCAAATAATAGATTTTGACCTGGTGAAAAAATATTGTCTCACTTCTAAGGGGAGGATATTCCACAAACAGGGTGCCACCACAGAGAAGGCTCTCTTCTGCATCACCCATACCACATTTCCCCCATTGATAGGACATGTTGAAGACACTCCTTCGATCTTAAGAAAGGGGCAAGCTGATTTAGGGAGAGGCACTCCTTTAAACTATCAACATCTAAGATCGATCCTTGCAGAGAATCCTAATGACAATAGAACTGACTTCAAAACTACAGTACTGTAGTTCAAAACTCAATGGCGATTCCTCTATTACCAGTAAATCAGAAGCTTCTTAAGAAATAAGGGTAGGGGAAGTGGTGAACAGGGCCAACTTTTACTGGGCAAGTAGAATACACAAAGATTAATCTGAATTACTCACACCTCCAACCTGGAACTGAATGAATGGCTACATGCATAAGCCACTAACTGTAATATTGTCAGGAATTTAGAAGCTGGTTCTAAGAAGCGGTCTCCTATCTTCTGATGGACAGACGCCTGGCTCCTTTCCCCCTGTGCAAATTATTACAAAGCCTAGAGCAGAATGCACAAGTGTAAAAAGGTCAACCAGCAACATTCAATGAACTTTTTTTTAGCCTAAAGATGTATGAACATTTGGAGTAAAATCAAATGTAAAAACAATGGGACCCTATTGTCACATGCTATGCAGAAACTTAAGGGATGTGGGTAGTGCTGTGGTGTAAACCACTGAGCCTAGGGCTTGCTGATCGGAAGGTCAGCGGTTCGAATCCCCATGACGGGGTGAGCTCCCGTTGCTTGGTCCCTGCTCCTGCCAACATAGCAGTTCGAAAGCACGAAGTGCAAGTAGATAAATAGGTACTGCTCCGGCGGGAAGGTAAACGGCGTTTCCATACACTCCTCTGGTTTGCCAGAAGAAGCTTAGTCATGCTGGCCACATGACCTGGAAGCTGTACGCACTGTGCACTGTGTTAAAATACATGCATTTCAACTATTAAATAAGAATGAAAGAGGGGTGGGAGACACTAAAGTTCTCCCATGTCCCAAGAAATAAAAATGAAATTCCTTTGAACTGTATTTCAAGCAGCAGCATCTAAAGGTACAGAAATAAAATCTGACACTGTTGCGAACTTAATGCATTCGGAGTAATCTGTGTGTAAATTACTGTGTGTAAATCCAGTGTGCTGTTAGTTTTATTTACTGTTATGTTCCTGCAGGAGATGTCTCCCTCTTCCTGGAGACTCCATTAATGGCTCCAAACCCAAAGATATGCAAGGGATTGAATTCCAACATTATAATCAAGCCAGTCATGAAGGTTGGCGCTGAAAGAACAAAGTTCGGCCCACCGCTGGGAACAAAATTAAAACAGCAGGCTCTCCCTATTTCTTCTCACACAGGAGACTCTTTATTACTTATCTTCCTTCTATCAGACACCAAAGCTGAGGAGGGTTGCCATTTTTCCTTGAAACTGGAAAGTTTATTATGTGATTTATAACCATATTGGCATAAAGTAGTATGAATTTTCCCAGACAAGGAAAGGGGTGGGGTGGAGGGGGGGGGGCTATGCCGCTTCTAAATATATCCTGTCAGACTATTACGATGAACAATCCTTAAAATAGAAAGCATTTTGAAATACATCTAGTGTTCTCCTTGGTAACTTGAGGTATAATCAAAATTCTCTCCTCAGAAATCTTTGCCATTTCTTCCATAGCTTCCTCGTAGTAAGTACACTCATAATTGCCTCTAAACTAAAAATTATAATCATTCAATGGAGTAACATCCTGACTTTGTTAGATCGTATACGCTCATGTGTTAAGTATTGCCCACGAATGTGACTAAACTGTGCGGTTGCATAACCATAGCTCAGTGGTTATGCTAGACAGAATTTGGCTAACAGTGCACTCCTCTAAGTGTCTTTTTAGAAGTAAGCCCCACTCTCTTGAAGGGGTTTACTCCCTGGTAAGTGCATGTGAACAGCAGTCTGAATCCTAGTTAGCGTTTCGTTTTTTGAGCAGATTTTTATTCCTCATAGATGTCCACATGGCCACCAGATTAATTCCATTTTTATTTTGGTAAAGGTAGAGAAAAGAGCCTCGATACTGTATACAGCATTTACAGAATTTCTGTGAGGCTGAAGGGATGATGATGTTTGCCCAAATGACCATTTTTGTACAGGACATCACAGTTTTTCAAAGTACCAACCTTATTACATATACACATAACCCTAGCCAGAAGTGGAGCTAAAATCTGATGAGGAAAAGGGATTAGCTACAGAACAGCACAAACGGTTCCAATTCTTATTATTCTTGTTTACCAGATTTGACTCAACTGCACACGGTTGTGTTTCCAGACTGGGGCCTTATATCACAAATGGGTCATTCAGATACAATCTCTCTGTGTGAGTATTTGGCTTCCACACACCCTAGTTTTCTCAATCCTGCGTATTCATCGTTTTTCCACCCATGTGGGTTTGTTGCCCCACCTCTCCATCACATACTGCACAAACTTCTTCTATTCAGGACACCTTTTCATAAACAATTCTCTGGAAGTGCACAAGAGCAAATGTTGCAAGCCTTTGTTATCTTGTTTCACAATAAGCAAAAATAGAGACTTGTAGTTTTGGTGGGTTTTTTGTGGGGGAAGGTGAACATTTCCATTTGTTTGTTTCTAATTTTTAGTACCAAGGTTTTGCACAAGAGGGATAAAGATTTTTTATCTAATATTAAAGCCTAGAAAGTGTGGGGCAAAAGGTAAATGTGGAGGAGCCCATAGTCTCAAAGGTACATACCACACACACACACACACACACACACTAGAGAGATCTTGAAAAACAGCCTCTCCTAATCAGGTTGCTGAAATTCAAATGTGCCTTCAGCATGTTGCAGTTGGTGGAAATAAGCCCACTCCTATCATCTGAGCTACCAGGAAGAAAACGGTTAGATTGCACACAACTGGGAAGCAGATGGAAGTATAGGGGTGTTGTGTTAGAAGCCACCCACCCAAATCACATACCCCAAAATGCTAACAAGCTTCCATACCAGCTGTAATTGCAGATGTCTTAATGGGCTGCTTTTACTTATCGGATTTTCTATAGTAAGGGGAGATCCATATTTATTATTATTATTATTAGTAGTAGTAGTAGTAGTAGTAGTACTACTACTTCTGAAGCATGGACCAGTATTTTAATGGCAATGATGTCATGTGGAGACTACAAAAAGAACAAAAACGAAAACCAAGCCTTGCCTACATGAGCAGCACCAATTCCACAATAAACTCCTATCTGGAAGCACTCTTAAGTCACAGTTCAGCATAATGCTTAGAACCCCCTCAGTAAAGCAAGCTTTATTCCACCATTGTATATTCGCTGAATTTTGTGGCACTGCTCTACACTCTGCTGCCTCCATTTCATAAGGCTATTATGTGGCTCTTCAATGCTGACCCCTTACTTTAGAACACAGGTGGGCAATGTGGGCCCCACAATAATCCCCCCTGCCAGCTGTCTGAGAACAAACTGGTAGGTTTCTGTCATCCATGCCATGGCTTCCCCTAAAAGAATCATGGGAACTGTAGTTTACCGCTCACTGAGCTACAATTCCCAGCACCCTTAACAACCTAAAGTTCCCATGATTCTTTGTGAGAAGTTATGAGCTTTAAATGTACAGCATGGGTGTCTGTCTGTCTGTCTCTCCCCCCCCCCCTCTCTCACACACACATACCGAAATCAGAAAGAAATAATTTCATTTGAAATTAGAAATTCAGAGGACTGGTACCAATTCAAACCTGATGTAGCCATGGGGAAAACTGAAGCAGATCAATCTTTATTCTGGATTAGCCAGTCCAGAAGGCATGTCCCTGGCTCTGCCAATCATTAATTCTAGCTCTGTCACTGGCATGGGCAAATGCACACACAGACATGGATCAATTACCTCCCTGCTCCCCCCCCCCCCCCGAACACACACTAAGGAATCCTCCTCTTGACAGAAAATAGGCTGCCCAGCATTTGCAATTCCTTACTCCAAAGTATCAGGCAGTGCAAAGTTAATTAGCGCAAGACTTTAAGGTAATAGTTGAACAGCCACAAACAGATCTCTTGGGTAAGCCACTCCCCTCCAGCCTGACATAGTCCTAATAGTTGGGTGTAGGCTTAAAATGCTTCATCTTGGAGAAAGGCCCAGTGAATGGTCTGGAAACACCCAATATTGCAGAGTTACCAAAACTAAGCAGACGAGTAACCTGAAGGTCACAGGGCATATTATTATTATTTTAATGAAAAGTAATTTTTACTATCCCCCCAATAATATTTGTAAAAATTATGGCCATGAGCCATCGTAGCACAGGTACAGCATAGCCTGGGAGAGAAAGGAAAGGAAGAAGGAAGATTCCTGGGTGAGATCCCCTTCTGCATAAGGAGTGGTACGACTGTGGCATGAGCATTTCTTCTTCTTTTAACTTCAAACAGAGTCATGTGGATCCAAAGGTGCCCTTCCACTCAAAGCAAGATCAGATCCTACTTAGCAGAACATTTCACAATGAATTGAAATCCAGAGGAGTTCTTCCATTTGCACAAGATAACCTTCTCTCTTTCCCAACTGGATTATGTATCTTGAACTGTGTATAGTTTTAAGCCTCTTTACGCATGCCCAAAACACAATCCAATACAGAGATGGGGAACTTCTGGCTTCTCGTTGTTTCTGGACTACAATTCCCATCATTACATTGGCAAGTAAGCTGTTTGAAATCTCCCAAACCCTGCTGCAAAACAAGCTTTGCAACAGAGAAATATTTACTATGCACTGGAGAGCTTCATGTACCCAGTGTGCAGGCATGCCGTTGCATAATGCCTTTGCAGCTGCAGGTACTTTGTGCAGCAAGGTCTCCCCTAGTGCTCTGCACAACCGTTTGCAGAATGGCACTAGGGAGCAAACCTATTCTACCCGCCCTTCTTTGTAACCTAACCTACCATCGTCTTTTTTCCCCAAAGTGGATATTACAAAGGAGGAATGTACTTTCACATTTCTAAAAAAAAATTCATACATCAAAGCAACTAAAGATCTTTTCACATCAAGGCAGCATGCAGAAACATATGAGCAAAGGAACAATTAGGCTGTTTCTCTCCCTTCTCCCCATATAAACCCGTGTTGCTGTTGCAAAATCCAAGACATAGAATAGAGTCAACAGCCTTCTTGGCACATTCATACTGATGAACTTAAGAAGCATAGGGAAGGGGGCATAATTCACAGTTCTGCTGCTATACTAGACTTGTTGAAATAAATAGGAATTCAAGAGAAGTCATGTTTTGGAACAACACATCCTGGAAGGTTATTTAAATGTACAGACCTGACCTAACCTGGTGAATAGAAGGCATACAAAACATTGGCCCAGTTCACACGTCACATTAAACCATAATCTGATAACAAGATCTGGTTTAATGTGCATGAGTAGTGTACTCCAGTCCAAATAACTTAATTGTGCAACAAAGAGTAGTGTACTATTGAACACTGCTCAAAAGTTCCTGTGGTGTTCCTTAGAAGGCTGGATTGTCGTGTTGCCTGGACTTGAGCTCATAGTTTCATTCATATGGTTTCATATGATGTGCTATCTAGGCCAATGACTATAATACACCCACTAGAATATGAGGGCGAGTTTGCAAAATGGCAATTGCGATGCTTTGAGCAAGGCTACTAACCCAGACCTTTGCTACTAGTAAGTTATTGAAATATTAAGCAACGTCAAGTCCTCAGCACAACCAAGATAATGTAAAATAATACATCTACTTAACCTAGTTTCTTTATTTAAATAAAATATGTTGTTCCAGGGAATGGAAAAACGACCTTTAGAAATACAGCCTCATGAATACCCAAAGTTAACCCCTACAGAGGCATAGAAAGTAACACTTGGAGGAGCAGCAAACAATCCTGGAAATTTATTGTAAGTCACAAGATTCTTTCTACACATATTTAAATTCACTGGAGTGTCATTACATGTGTTTTATATTTAAAATGTTACATCCATGGGCACTGCCTGTGTCTTTATTTTTATAACTATACACTACTAAGATGGCACAGCCACTCTAGACATAATAATTATACAAATATACTTGGGAAACAATTCATATGGCCATTTTTTACACATATAAGAGTCACCATCTGATGACTATGCAACACTTCCAATGGTATAATAAAACAGAGACCATGTTATCAAGGGGTACATATAAAAGACCTCTGCACTACACAAAGTTACCAGGATGCTATCTAGTCATGACTTTCCCATGTCAAAAGTGGCCATTTAAAATCAAGTCTATGTGTGAAAATAATCCAGCCTCTGTTTTTCCATGTTCACCTTTTCAATTAGAACAAATAAATGTGAATTGAAATAAAAAGTGACACAATACTGTAAATTACTTGCAGTTTGATCAATTTCACTGCCCATCTCAAACAATGTTTCTTCATTTGGTTTCTGGTTGCCGAGACCTTTGGGATTGGTTGGATGTGTCAACTGATTTTAAATATCTGCACTGATGAATTTATATTTCTTTAAGATTTGTTTTATTATTCGATTTATTATTCTGCCTTTCTTCCATGGTGGAACTTGGGTTCCTAAGGTGATTGGTCTCCCATCAAAGCAAAGACCTGGCTTAAGACCAGCAAGACTGTAGCATCATATGCCTTCGGATCACACCCTGGGAGGAATGATATTAAGCTAAAATTCAGAATGGCAGAGGAAGCAATTGGGCAGGTTTGAGCTTGAACTATGTTTTAACTTGAGGCGTAGGTCAAGTCACAGAGTGATAGTTAGAATCCAGTCAGAATGTACATGCATCCTAATAGAGTCACATGCTTCTTCACTGGTCTGCCCTCACTAGAATAAACCTAAAAATATGCTCCGGCAAAAAAAATGTGATTTAATACCACAGGGTGAAGCAGCTCAAGTAGAATGTGCAACTAGCCCAAGGTCACCCGCTGAACTTCATAGCAGAGTTTAGATTTGAGCCCAGGTCTTCCAGACCCTAGCCTTATGCTGTAATCACACTGCCCCACTGCTGAAACCTGGTGCCAAGACTCAAACTCAGAATGATAGCAACAAGTCTGTGCATTCAAACACAGGGCTACCAAAATCAAAGGCGGGAGGTGAAGAGAACATTATTTTTACAGCAGCAAAGCGATGTGTGCGAGGGGGCTCTAAACCCCCGCTGCAACTTCCCTCCCCGCCCCCAGCTCCAAGTGCTTTTCACCCAGCCAAGGTTACTGCTGGGATCAGAGTTCAGTGGTGTAAAAAGGTGCTGAGGGAGAGGCGTTCTGGGTGGAGCAAGGATTCTTCTCCATTCCATGAGATTCCTTCCTTCTTTCCACGTGACGGGGGTAGTTCCACGTTTAAATGCAAGGGACTGTTGCAGCCACCTCTAGGTTGGCCCCAGGTTTTACATCTCAAAATAATCAACTAATCTCTTCTACAATAATATCCTGTGCAGCATGATTTCTTCTTGTCTCCATGAGAGCTTGGAAGGTAGTCAGCCAAGGCTGAAATATTGCGGAACTCAACCAACCAGCAAAATGTTTTGTCATAACCATTAGGAATTGCTACAACACAGGAGCAGAAAGAGAATATGCCAAAGGTTTCAGCACTGAGAAACCAACAAGGAAGCAAGATTAGAGATGGATTAATATGTATGGTCTCGATCTCAAAGCTACTAACATGAGTTTGACCAAACTGCGGGAGGCAGTGGAAGACAGGAGTGCCTGGCATGCTCTGGTCCATGGGGTCACGAAGAATCGGAAACGACTAAACGACAACAATACGTATGGTCTGGAATTTGAAAGTAACCAAGAGAACTATCAGTAATTTACATTTGGATCCAGATCAGGCAGATATATTACACCAAACATTTCTGAGTATGGTGGTTATCAAACTGTGTCTGTTAGATCTGTGGCACTTTTGCTGCAATGCTGTTTGTAGACCTCTGGCCAAAAGACACAAACGTATAGCATCAACACTATAAAAAATAAATCAGGGTTGGATGTGGTGGTGGTAAAGAGCTAGGTGTCTGTATCAGATATTAATCATCCAGGTTTAGAGAGGCCTGAGCAATAATTCAGACACATTTGTGGTGTGTGTGTTTCATTTTCAATGTTACTAATCCATATAAACCAATATTCAGTTACAATAACAAGTAATAAAAGTTACAGAACAGAAACAAAACAACTCAAAAATATTGCTCAGCTTTATAGATAAAAGTATCTTATTGTATCTTATTGTATCTCATTGAGGGCAGTTTTCAATATTTTTGTAACACGGTAAGTTCAAAAGACACTTTTTCATAAAGTCCACATATTCCAAAAGGCTTTAGGTGATATTTCTAAACTGCAAGGGCAACTTCAAGAGTACCTTGAAGCTTGCTTTCATGCTCAGAATGTACACATCACCAGGGTCAGACCAGTGATAACTCCAAAGGAATTTTGTTCACACTGCCTTGTGTGTATTTTGAACTATCTGTATTGAAAAAAGCTAATAGTCTTTAGTTTAAGATAAGAGGCACCTCTTCTTTCATTAGGCACCTTGGATCCTGCTGTCCTCAACCAGAGTGCTCTGATTGAGCAGGGGAAGCCAAGATGGTCCCCTCAAAAGGTTTCAGATTACAACTCCCATCAGCTGCATGCTCAAACAATATAAATGTTTTTAAGTTTTTGTATCAAATTAGTATATATTCTATTGAATTATATTGTACACATTGCAGCAGCCTTTGGCTATGAGCAATAAATTTGACTGACTGCATGCTCAAAGGTGATGGGAATTGTCATCCACAGAATCTGGAGAGTACCACTGCATTAGGATTTGGTTATAGAGTACAGTTGTTGGATGACCTGTAGGTCCTTTCCAGCAAAAAGATCTTATGGCATTAAAGTCTGTAGAAACAGAAGCCAGGATTGCAATAAAGCAGGCACAAACCTAAAACCACAAAAATAGTGCTAACTCTTCCTCCAGAAACCTAGCAACAGCAGTGTTCAGTTTCTAAGAAATACACAGCTCCCTTTCTGATAAGTGTGGGGTGGTTCCCACAGCTGGCCTCCTACGACCAGCCCGATAGGCATATCAGACAGTCTACAGACATCCAGGAAAGCTGTGGTCTCTGTAGCTAATAAAACCTTAAAGGAGGTCATGTTGGACCTCTTGGGGCTAAATATATCATCCCATCCTACCTCAGGGCAGTTGTACAGCGTGTCCTGTGCCCTTCCTTTCCCCTCATGGCAATCCTATTGGGCCAGTCACTATTATTCAACCTAGCATCACCCAGCAAGCTTTGTGGCAGCACGAGAACCTGAACCTGAACCTCCCTGGTCCTAGCCTGACACTATAACCACTACACCACACTGGCTGCATTTGTGATCTTTCCTATGGGTAAACGTTTGGCCACCAAGTCAGCTTCCTCAAGCCAGCAATGCTCAGCAGTTCTCCAAAGGCACCTAGTTTTAAAGCAGTCGCTAAGCTCCAGAAGTGTCAGAATAACAGAAAGACCAAGTCATCTTGCCGCATAACCAAAATATTAAGTCCATCAGGTTAGGCAGCAGCCAAAATCCGAGTGCTTTCAAGCTGGATTTCATTTGGATTAGAATCCAGTGAAAGGAGCCAACATATAGTTCCACAATATATACACCACCCCTAGTTTCTTGGCCGAACAGGAAGAACAATATACATGCAGAAGTAAGCAGCCCAGTTCTGTCAAAAAGCATTGCCTACTGCAAGCCTCTCCTCTGCCACAGGGTTCTGGGATAGGAGTTCAGGCAAAACAGGTATTTTGTATCTCACAAATCTGGCACATATACCGGTAATTAAACTCTCTCTATCCCCAAGTATTTGCACTTCCTAGATATTACCAGGTACTGGACAACATCCCATGTATGTGGTCTGCGTATTCTAAAAATATCAGCCCTGCAGAAGAGTTTAAGAGGCCTACATCCTACATATGTTGTCGCAACTCCAATACATTGAGGCAGGGAGAGAAGAGTCAGAAGGTAGATCTCTAAATCCATAAAATCAAGAGTAACCCAGCACAGCTGACATTGCACACAACCCCACGTGGTCGCTGGCATCTCAATGCCACCTGCAATCACGTTCGTCTTGTATACTGTGGCTCAGTTATCTGTCAGAATTCAGTCGTGTGTAATGAACTCGGGACACACTGCGCACAACAGTGATACATTCGTGCGCATCATATATAAAACGCATCTGCAAATATATATTTGGAAACACAGCTTCAGAGCCATTCACACTTTACTTTTTAAATGTGGACACATGCTACATTTTTTAAAATGCCAAACTACTTTAGCAGTGCCATCAGTTCTAAACGGTACCTGGGCATTTAAATGGTTAGGTTTCTCTGCAGTGTGCACAGAAATGATGACTGAAAAGGGATTGGGCCCCACTTCTGTTTATTGCAGGGAAGCCCAGCCACTTAAATGGGCATGAATCATCCACAACTGATGGTACAACACATGGAATTTGCTATTTAAATTCTGGTGGTTTGAGTACTCAGGTTAAGAGAGAGAGAGAGAGAGAGAGAGAGAGAGAGAGAGAGAGATGAACAAACCCTTACAGAATTCAAAATGATTCAGTAACATCTATATTTCATTTACCAGAAATCAAGGGCTAAAACAGAAAAAGGACAAAAGAAAGAGAGATTCAATCAGAATTAAAACCTGAAACAGACCAATAAGGGGTGCTTCTGGGAGTAAAACCAAAACCAAAACAAATAAACCCAAATCTATCACAACAAAACAAGTATAGAGCAAAGGAGCTGGGAGGACCTTCCCATCATGATGATCCTCGTGAATAAATTTTAAAACAATCTGGAAAGATCTTTTGATAATCAGTGTCCATATGCTTTATTTCATGCACACAAAAATATCCTCAATTTCTACAGACAAAAATATCCTATCAGATAAGCAGTGCAAGACTTAACACATCAGGAAAGAAACTTCAGCAGTTTAATTCATGAGAACATTTGCAGGATCAGGACCTTGGGGGTAACTGGATTTTTAAAATACCTGTAAATCAAACCAAAACATATGCATTTACCCAGGCTTTAAAAAAACAACAACAATGCCACTGTTTTACGTTGCCATTGTATGTTACTATTTTTATGGATTATGTAATTTTTTTTTTACCTTCCATGATTTTATAAGCCACTTTATGAATCTATTGAATTGAGAGATGGGTTATAAGTGGCTAAAATAAAATCAATCGAGGTTCGAATCCATTGTAAACTTAAGTCATGAATTAGCACTTCTGAAATCAGTAAGAATTACCGTATTTACCTGAATCTAATGCTCACCTTTTTTGGCCAAATTATATTGCGAAAATTAAGGTGTGCATTAGATTCGGTGGCACATTTACATTTGCCAACTTTTTTTAGTTGTTTCAAGGTTCTGAAAACTGAGGTGTGCATTAGATTTGATGGTGCATTAGACTCGAGTAAATACAGTACTTCTAACTAAACTTGCCTAAAATAATCCTATGTAAGAGATTTTCATATTCCCTAATGGCGCTAGCAGCAATAAGGAAGTAACTTTATTCGTGTAACATTATCACTATGTCCTGTGTTGCCACTCCACAGCATGTACTTAAGAAAATGCCAGCAGCCTTGCCAATTCTCTTTCTAAACAAGGGAGGGGGGGGGGACAGCACACCCTACAAACTGAAACCACTGAATTGTACACTGCCTAAACGTAGCAAAACAGCAATTGACTTCTCTGACTGGGCCTAGATTTTGCAAAGAGCTTCAGGGCTCGTCTGGGAAACATGACACTAAAAAGAGTGCTGTGCCAGGTTTTCACGATTTTTTTTTAAAATTTCAAATGCAAGCGCTGCATTTTGAAGGGGGCAAAAAGTTTACAAGAAACCTCCTACCTTCTTCCATGCCTGTTCACTGCCATTGTTCCTATTGTTTATATATATTGTTCACACACACACACACACATATGGGCAGGGCTTCTTCACTATGCAATTCTTCACGATGCAATTCTAGCTAACCAGGGATCACACACTGTGAACAGAATGAAGTCATCGCACAGCCACATTTGAGCATACGATGATTTCAGCAAGGGCAAATGAAGCTTACCCACTGCCCTCACACTGAAGGAGCACAAGGAAAGAGAGAATGCATGCCTAAAGCTCAGGCCACCCGGCTGTTGGTCCCCAACTGGCTTCACTAGGCAATTTCATCGTATGCCAGCACTACGCAGCAAATGTCCCTCCTTTTCTTGCTGCACGACATGAGCTAGGACAAACAGCACATAGGAACATGGATTCAGGTGCCGACACTAACCATCTCCACTGCACTGATTTCAATATGATACTCCTATGCAAGGAGGAGGAGGAGGAGGAGGAGGAGAGATGCTGGTATGCATATTCTGCACTAATAAAAGTGCTCTGAGTACCATCACAAAATGGCTGCTAAGGACAGCCAAAATAAGAGGTTCCAGTACTCTGTACCAGTGAGTACTGTCACAATTAAACCTTGTGTTCAACTATGTTCAGATATGCATCCCTATCCTGCCCTAACAAAATCAACTATATGTAACTGAACTGTTGCAATGGAGCAGCAATTGTGCCTCAGCAACAGGGATGCCTCCCCACGTCTACATACCTAACACCTTGCAAGTACTTTCATACCCCCTTTCACAAAGGGCTGTGCAAAACTGTCCGTAAAAGGGAGGCACATTTCTCACAGAAAGAAAATGTTCATGAAACTCAGTGTTCACCTCCCATTTTGACTCAGCGCTACTTGAAATTACTTAAAATCAGGCCCCGGACATTCAAAAACGGTGTGGCTGGAAGTATAGAAATTTGGGTGCACTTTGCATGTACATTCACAGAAATGTCTTCGGGATGCACAAAAACATTCCAAAATAAGTACTTTTTTCAGATATCTTCTTTGAATAACGTCAAAAATTGCCCTCAGTGGCTGATTCATACATAAGTATGGAAGGATTTATTTTTGTCAGTGTAATAATAATGTTTCCTTCCCTCTCCCCTTTTAGGACTATTTGTCCTTGAAAATAGTTACAGAGTTTTATTTCTCAGTACTGTATTGTTAAGTATACCAAGTATACACATAGTATACAGCAAAATCTCTTGATACTGTAGAATGTATGGATGAAGGTTCCCCCCCCCCAAAAAAAAACAAGTATGCCCTATGACCTTATTAAGCTACTCATTTTCTCAATAGGTTTCTCTGTTTTCCATTATAGACCAATGCAATGCCCTCCACAGAGTCTGGGTTAGGTCTACACTTAACTTACAATACCCACTTTGGGAAAAGGAGAGATTGTGCTGTTTAGAAGCTAGAAGCCAATCTTCATGCATGTCTACTCAGGAGCAAGTCTTAAATCAACAGGACCCAAATTCCCATGTTCAGAAATGTCATGTCTCTATAAATATGCTTAATATTGCACCATTGCTTCTGAAGGAAATTCCATACAGTTCAAATTAGTTTGGCAGGGCCAGGACTAGTAAAGGATGATAGGGGATATGGCCCTTGCCTGGTGGTATAAAGAGAAAAAAGGAGCCAAGGGGAAAGAGGTCCCCTCACAAACCTTAATCATAAATCCTAGCAAGGCCCACTTTTGCCTTCTGTCCTTTTAACAAGCATCTTCCCACAATGATGACAGCTAAACGTGCTCTTCTAAAAATAAAAGCATGAATTGGATTGCAACACAAATAGTCAAGCCTACAGACCAAAATACCATAGCACTCTACTTACTCTACCTTATTCAGCATCAAGTCACTGTATTAGATGTTTCAGAGATGCCACAAGTTTTGTTACAGAGCAACATTCTCTGAATTGTCCGCTTCCACTTTCCTACACAAGCTGGGTGTAAAGCAGCACCTCACTTTGCCTACTAACAGCCACCAGTGCTCTCAGCCTCAATTTGCCGTATCCTTTCATGAACCCTGTTAGACTGAGGGATTACACAACAGACCATTTTAACTTCATTAACCTGATTATATGTTGGAAAAAAGCATCCGTCTGCATGCATGCGGCTTTCTTGATTTCCTGCTCATGCAATAATGCTTTGGCTATTGAAGAGCCACCGAGGCTGCAATCCACCAGACTCCACTCCCACACAAGTCCTATTTGAAACAATTCAGGGTTGTTCAGGAGCAGCACACGTGGAAGCACAGCATTGGCATGCATGGCTGAAATGAGTAACTGCTAGGCAAGCAGACATGTTAACCACCCCTTCCGTTATAATGGGACAAAATGACATCCGTGTAGAAAACTGAAAATCCAACCCCAACCCCCATTCACAACAAATAAGCATTAAAATAGTGAATGTCCAGAATAAGGACGTGACAAGAGTGTATTTAATAGGGGCTGAAATTGTGCAGAGTTTTCACCCAACAAAGCAAAGGCCACATTCACATACAAGGTTAAGCCATTAAGAATGGTTAGCTAAACCATACTGTGCACGAGCTGCCTGTCTTAAAGCTGTGTCTGAACCTGCAGTCATGGGTCAAATAGTCCAGGATTGCAGGTGCAGAGATAAAGCTGAACCAGATGCTCCATGGTTTGTTTCCCTGCTGGTGGAAGGGAGATGAAAGTAGGAGTGCTCAGGTTGCATGCAATTTGTGAGCGGTTCAGTTTCACAAGCCATCATAGCTTAGCATTACATGTGAATACAGTCGTAGTCCAGTTCTGAATCTAGCTGTACACGCAGCACCAAGAGAATATCAGTATTCCTTTTGTAAATGGAAACTAATTTTCTTATAACCATTGCTACTTAGGCTGAGCAGAGAACCCCATAATCTACAGGCACTATAAGGACTATGATATGACATTTGACAGTTCAGTTATCTCCAATGGAGAACATTGCTAAAGGATTATTCTGAGATCCTCAAGACACCGTCAGTTACCTGCTTTAGGCACTTCCTTAAAAACGTCTCTCCCCCCCCCCCCCGGCCTTTCCTGATTTTCTTTTCCTTCTTATAACTTTCCCCCTCTGGTGTGTTTACATTTTTATCCTGCCTTTAGTATCTGTGTATCATATTCTCATGTTATGTTTTAGAGCACAGCTCCATGCTTTAAAGCACCATGTTGAATACTGCTTAGACTTTTTAAAAAATTATTAAAGCAGTCCAAAAAATTCGAAACAAAGAAACAAACAATGCTCGGGGCAAATGCCACAGCAAAAATTAATTACAAGTATGGGGCCACAAAACTATACTTCCATCTCATGGAACCAGCAGATTTTTCACCAGCCTGCTTCATTCACCACCTTATTCATGCACTGCTAATTACCATGTTAGCTTGGTAGAAGCACAGCATAGCATACGTCATATGGAGAATACAGCACATAATTCTGCATGGCACTACTAAGGGAAGAGTGCAGGCCAAACTAAACATGGTAGGGGCAGCCACACTGACTCGTGCAAATGGTGCAGTCATGTGAATCTAAAATGGTAGGTTCTGGGGATTTTTACAACAAAATGTGCACATTGATAAGCAGAACTAAATTTTTGTCCCCTGCCGTAACTCCCTGTACAGGTATTCCATCAAATCATGATTCTCCCTACCCACAAATCCAGTGCAATTCTGGTACAGTATTAGAAGCAGGCTGGTGAAAAATAAATTTATTTTTATGCCTGTCCAGCCCACAGGCTTTGTTTGTTTTTTATGAAGTTCCTGTGATAATGAATGCTTCAGTGCTGGGAATCCTGACACTCAGTATATATACTCAATATTTACCCCCTGTTGTCCTACTGCTGATGCAAACACAGAAAAACAACAGCTTCTTCATGGCAAATAATCTAAATGGTGTCAAATACTACATTTACCCTACTAAGTAAGGAAAGTTGTGAAGTAATCATTACTCCAGCTCTAGTGAAGTGAAATTCCTCTTCCTGAAACAAAAACACTCCTTGTACATTATTTTATATGCTTTGAGGCATGTTGGAGATTCAGAAAACATAGGCGAAGGCCTCAACAGTTACAAACAGTTCTTCTAAATTCAGCCCTGCTTACCTATTAATACACTTTTATATTAACCACACACAGGCTTGTATGTCGAAGTGCTCTTCAATTTAGAACTGTTTTGAGTCCGTCCCACCCCACCAATAAAGCCAACACCAGGAAGTAACAGAAATGCCGTCAAGAAAACAGAAAGCACACTGAAAACTCATCACCAATTATGCCCATGAACTCTGCTCAAGATTTTACTCCAGAACATTCTATGACCCCAGAGCTCTGGAAGTGGGAGGGGGACAAACCAAGGAGTAACCTTCCTTGTATTCATGGGACTGACTTTTGAATAAGTGTGCAAAAAGATGGGCTCTTAGATTTTCAGCCTTCTGTATCTCTGTCTCTTCTGTCTTTTTAGCAGTTCTCTCACCTCACACCTTGCTTCCTTTTACTCATGGTTCCTTCCCTTCTTCCATCAGCAGCCTCCACTTACCCCTATTTGCTATGTTTTACATTCCCTGTCCTTGCACACCCACCCCATACCCGAAAAGGGACAGTGCATATTCCTGCATTGCAGGGGGTCCTGCTGCTGCCTCTCTACCAGGCCCAGGACAGGCCCGATAAGACTACAAAAGGACTGCTGCTGCCCAGCAGAGAGTACTGTTCACATTCTTTTAAACTGCTTTTCAATTGTATCTCGTTTTTAATTGTTTTTAACTGTTTTTATGTGTTTTGGGGTGGTTATTCAGCTGTTTTTGTTAATATTTTGATGATGTATTTTGGGCTTTTATGTTGTAATTTTATCTTGTGAACCACCCTGAGACCTGCGGGTATAGGGTGGGGTGTGTGTGTGTGTGTGTGTGTGTGTATAAAACTAATGACCCTCAGGATCCCTTCCAAAGCCTGTCCACTTCCTGCCCTTTTAAATCTGGGGTCTTCCTTGGATTATTATTATTATTTGTTATCACAACCCAGAATAAAATTCCTGTGACTTTTGGGGGAACAAGCTGGCAAAATTATTTTTAGGCAAATCTGCATGTTGTTTGACACATCATGCAACTAAAATGGCATCTTTGCAGAAATTGTGAATGCGGTATTCTGACATTATATATGGCTAATTCAGAGGGCATCGTTTAGCTTTAATAACTTAATGTCTCTACAAAATGGATTCTAAATTAACTTCAATACACACAAACACAAAACATTTTAAAGAAGTAAATGATTACCCACCACTTTGGTAACTTTGGACAAGTTGGTTTAAGTATATTCAACAGAATGAATTTATTTCAGGAAAATGCAACCACAAAAATCAAATTACAAGTGAAACTTTCCAACTAAAGCAGTCCATGAGGCTTCAGAAATATTATCTTTATTGAAAAGAACTGTGCAGGTCTTTTTTTCCTTTGTTAAAAAAAAGATTGCAAAAACTTGTGACAACTCATTACTGTATAATGCATACCACATGAGGCATAGAAAGCAGGTTTCTACATTACACTATTAGCAAGCCATTCACATAGTGGTAGGTAGTTTAGTGTTATGTGGTCATACTACTACTACACAGAAGTAACACAAAGCAAAAGTACATCAAGGGGCACCTATAATTTCTTTGGGAAACGTTTCAGCAAATATGGCTAGATCTAGAACTGCAGGTATGTATGCACTCTCCAAAACAATATTTAAGCTGCAATCCTAACAAACTTACCAAGGAGTAAGCTCCACGGAACACAGAGGGACTCATTTCAGAGGTAACATGCATAGGATCAGGCTCAAAACCAAGGTTAGTTTCCCTAGAGCAAAATCATCCTTGCTTAGAAAAGCCTTCAGTGAGAATGAAGGATGGAAAGTTACATAAAAGGCAGCATGGCACAACCTGCAGAAGCTGAGGCATTACATAGCCAGCTCGCTCTGCTGGATTTAAAGAGCCAGCTACCACAACAGCATGTTGGGAAATTTTTCTATTAAAAGGCACAAGCCTACAGATTATCAAGGACTGAGAGGAAGTGAGATCGCAGAGAAAGGAAACTGAATCCCCAGAAGTTGCAAGCAAAATACAGCCAATTGTGCCTGATGGGCTTACAAAGGATCACAGCTTTTTTTTTTTTTTTTTTTTTTTTTAAAGATTTACTCCCTGCAATTGGTACCTGTTAGCAGTGCCCGTGCTGCTCCCTCCGCTGCTATGCTTTCTTGCCCGGCTCAGCCTCTGCGGTGGCTTTGGGTCCTGCAGTCCAAGGCTCGGCATGGAGGGGAAGGTCGAGGCATACCCATGCTCACACTCTGCAAAAATCACCAGCAAACGGGAAAGCGAAGGATCAGTCAAGAGGGAACAAAACAGTAGGTTCCAAGGACACATGGACTTAGGGAGGAAGCTTCAGCTAGCCCAGAGATAAGTCCTCAGGGAGTGTCTTCAAACAACCAAGAACTCTGGCGGGACACAGGGGCTACAGACAGCAAGCCACCTGTCCGAGGTAGAGCCCAGAACATAGCAGGCAAATGCTTGGGATGGTACGCTAGCAGTTCCTAGAATCCCACCTCTCCACCCTGTTTACCTACAGCATGTGAGCCTGCTAGCTCGCCCTCTCCCTTTTTCCCAAGCCCTCCCCAAACAACCCATTCATTAAAAAGGAGAGAACAATTCCCCCTTATGGGGGACGTGTCACTCCAATCCCCACCCCCTTCCTCAATCCAGTTACCTCTCTCTCTGCGCTCCAGGTATTCAGCTGCCTCCAGAAGGCGCTGGATGTTAATCATCTCCACCCGTTCCATAGCCCCTGGGCTGGATGAGGCCGCTTGCCAGCCCCCGGGCACTCTTAGATCTTCTCCTGGAGAGCTGAGAGGAAGACTCCCCGCTCTCCCCTTTTACAACAGGGGTGGCAACAACTCCGCTTCCTCTTACCGGGACGGGACGGGCACAGGGCAGCAGGCGAGGCGGTACTAAAGGGCTGGGGGGGGGTCCCTTCTGATGCCTCCGGGAAGTTTGATCAGCGAGACCAAGAAATGAAGAGGATCTAACAACTCCTGCCGTAGTTGCCCCTGGACCCTGCCCACATCCTACCTCGAGAGCCTGGCGCTCAGTCTCCTGCTCCTCTTCTTCATCCCCTGGTCAAGGAGCACTGATCCTGCCCGCGACCCCCCTAGTGCTGATCCCCGGCTCTCGGGTGCTCTTTCCCCCTTCTCCACCGATCTTGCCCCGTGCCTTCCCCTCCCTACACGCCGAGTCCCACCATCGATCCCTCCTCCGACCTCTCCGTCAGCCTTGCCCCGCTAGTCCTGCATCCTTGCTCGCCTTCGCTGCCCGCTCCTTCCCTTGTCCCTACACTTTCCCTCTCCACCTCGGGGCTGCCCCTGCATCCATGGTCCAAGCCCTGTTCCCTGGGATCTTGCGGCCGTTTTCTCCGCCTCCTGCAGCAGATCCTGTAGGTCCCTGCCTCTTTCACAGTTTGTTTACCTCTGGTTAGAAATCATGGGAGGCGGGGGGAGGGCACACACGCGCACGCACACACACATGAGAAGACTCTGCCGCGGGGCCGCTTGGGAAATGTAGTTTCCCTGCCTGCGCTCCCCCTTCAAGGGCGGGGAGCGTGCACAGGAGCAGCAATAGCAATGGCATTGTGGGAAGCCTTCCGCGTTGCGCGCACCCTTTCGTGGCTGGACGAAAGCGGCTGCAGCAGCTAAGCTAGGCGATCATCGCCAAGGCAGGCTGGCTTCATTCCCCCACCCTCCTTCCAGTTGCACCCCTGCGTTTCTTGGGGGGGGGGGCGGGAACGGGGGAAGCCCCTTCCTCGTTCATTCCCCACTTAACAAAACCCGAGATCTAGGCTCAGTGAGTGAAACCGTTGGAGTGATGCAGGCGGGTTTCTTTCCGCCAAGACGCTCGTTGAGGGAAATCGCTTGCGTTTTAAAGTGTCACTCGCACTTTGTGCAAATTAAACCACTAATTTGCACAGAACAACTAAGGAGCAGAGCCTATCTGGGTCTACTCGGAAGTAAGCGCCACTGATTTCTGTGCGACTTGCTCCAAAGTTAGTGTACACGGAATTATGGCACAAATGTGTGTGTATGGGGAGGGGTGCCATTACAAGACTGCATAAGTTCTGTATTGCTTTTATTTTTTATTTTTTTTAAAGCATTTTTATGTTTGCCGTCAAAACTACAAAATTCTGCTCTTGCAACTCTTCGAGCAGACGCCGGAAGTCAGTTTCGCTGAGATCAGTGGGACTTATTTCGAAGTAAACACATTTTTGATTGGACGAAAATCCTTCACCTCATGTTCCCTATGTGGCAGAGCTGTCCGGCAAAAACGCGGTAGTAGGAGGGTTAGTCTGGATGGGGACCCTGCTGTTAATCCACCCGAGGTGGTGTAAAAAGCACAAGGTCAAACGTATTCAGAATCAGCACTGCCAAATCTCAGCTTCTGGAGTCTTATCAGGACAGGAATATCTCAGCCTAGAACTGCTCACTCTGTTTGCATGGAAGGCTTCCACTTAGGAGGGCTGATTTGTCTCCATGCCAGTCTGATAGGTGGTTTGTTGCTGCTGGCCAGCGTCATCTGAAGCGTTATCAAGTATTTTAATTTTTGACTGCTGATCAAAGATCCCTGGTTATTTCATCGGTGGGGGCAGAGGAACGATTGATGGAAAGCAAGCATGCACCCTTCTCACAAGTGGTCCTTTCCTTCACCCACCCCCGGCCCCTACCACTTTGCCAGACCCCTGTAATTATTTCAAGGAGATGCACTTTTCATATTCAGATCATTCCCAAATAATCAACTGAAAATTAAAAGAAGGCTGAAACCCTAAGCAGGCTTACTACTTGAAAGCTAATTCCATCAAAATCAATTGGACTAACAGCACAAGCCTAACGCTGGCTACTTATACATAAGCCCTATTGAATGCAATGGAATTTACTTCCAGGTAAACAAGATTAGAATCGCAGCCTTACTTAAGAGAAAATAGTTTTAGGATGAGTGTGTTAATGTGAAAAATACTGTCATTTCTCTTCAATATAATGTAAGGAGAAACCTCAACCGCCCTCAAATTTTATTCTTCAGTGTGGCAGAATGTGTACACTTTGGAATTCCCTGCTCATTGATATTAGGCAAGAGCTTTTGCTTTACTGTTTGTTTGTTTGTTTGTTTGTTTGTTTAATAAGCTACCCAGGCATGTATTTTAATATGTAACTTTAGTTTGCAATTCATATCTTTAAGTGCTGGTTTTATTTCTTGTTTTTAATTTTTTCAGTTTAACATTTTAAAACATCTGATTTTATTGGTAATTTTAATGTACCATATATACTTGAGTATAAGCCTAGTTTTTCAGCACACTTTTTGTGCTTTAAAAGCTGCCCTCGGCTTATACTCAAGTCAACCATTCCTTAAGAAGTGTACAAGAACGGTGGTTCTTTACTCTCCCCAGGCAGCTTGTTCCATTCCTGAACTGCTCGCATAAATGCAAACTTTAGACCCCAGAAGGCAGAAAGCCTATCAGTTAAGGAAGTATTAAAACCCCACAGGTGCTCACTTTCCCTGGCTCCTGCTTAAACAGGACAGGATCCCAGCCTTCTCTGTATAACACAAGGGAACATTGCGCTGTGGGTTAAACCACAGAGCCCTAGGGCTTGCTGATCAGAAGAATGGCGGTTCGAAACCCTGCGACGGGGTGAGCTCCACAGCAGCAAAGGAGGAAGAGGAAGGAGCAGCCCAAAGGAATGCTTTGGGCTGCTCGTTCCTCCTCTACCACAGTGGCAAAGGTGAACCGGCTTATACTTGAGTCAATAAGCTTTCCCACATTTTTGTAGGGAAATTAGGTGCCTCGGCTTATATTTGGGTCGACTTATACTCGAGTATATACGGTAGATGTTTTAGGTAAACTGCTTACAGGTTTGGGTCATTAAGTATCTAAATCCTGTTATAGAAATAAATTTCAGAAGTCCACTTTTCTGCTTCTATGCCACCCCCTCCCCACATCCTTTTTATTGGTGCTGCCATTGTTGCCACTCTAGAAATGCAATAATAGGCCAGATTGAACTAACCTGTCCTGCAGGTTGATTAAAATTCAGCTAATCAAACATAAGCAAATAAAAGAAAAACATTAGAAGTTATAAACTGAGCCACCTAGGCTAACAAAAAATGCAACATAAACTGTCACACAAAAGCAAGAGTAACATCATACTTTTATTAGGAACGAATTAAAAGCCATAAAGAAATTAGCCAGCTTTTCAGGTGATCTAAACTCTTCAGAAAACTGGATGGTAAACACACACACACACACACACACAGAGAGAGAGAGAGAGAGAGAGAGAGAGAGAACTGCTGAGCACATGATGGAAAGACAATGTCTGCAATTTGTAATAGTCAGTGCTTTTTTCTAAAAAAAATATGTTTAGGGGTGCTCTCATTTTCCTACCCATATTGAAATACTGCCCCTCAATGAGGCCAAACTTAGATTCACACAATGTTTAGGCGTATGTGTACTCCTGCGTCCCCCCATAAAAAAGCACTGCTAATAGTTGCAGACAGAATGATGGGGAGGGCATGCTGTGCAGAAGTACAGGACAATCCTATGAATGTTTCCTTATTCAGAAGTAAGACTTCCTGTGTCTGATACGCCTTACCCCAAGTGAGTGTGCACAGGATTGCAGCCTTAATTAAGTTGGACCAGGCTTGATGCAAAGGATCTCAGGTTGTCCTGATAGGGAAATTTACCCGCCACCACCTTCCCCCCACCATTATGCCTCCCCGGTAGCGAGTGCGGGACTCATGAACTCGCTAAAAGCCCGACGACGAGCGGGCATTCCTTCCCCCCCTTTTCCGGCCATCTCCCTACACTTTGCAAGTCACACAAGCACCACATAAAACCCTCGCGATGAAGGGTTCCCCAATATCCCAATCTGCGTTCCGAAAAGCCCCTGGAAAAGCGCTTCTGTCAAACAGCGCTCCGCTGGTCTCCATTTTCTCAATGAACGGGAAACCCACCAATCAGGAGCATGCATTCAGCTCTGCCTGCAAAATGGAACGTTCAGGTCAGCTACTATGATTCAATCATCACCTTCACGCTTGACTGAACACTAAGTGGGTTTTGACAGGCTCCCTGCTGGGAGAACAATGGAATCGAAACCAAAATGTAACCAGTTGAGGAAACTATTAATTATAACTTGCAACAATGTATCAAATGGACAATTTAGACGCTGGGTGGCCCAATTTTGACAGCTCGAAATATTTATTATTGTAAAAATCCACAACTCCTGAACGCAGTGTCCGATTTGCCTGGTTCGGGTGTCTATTTGCTCCTTGAAAAATAACCTTTCTAACCCCTCGGTCCCCGCCATCCTCCGATCATCGGAAGTATATTATTTCGATACTGCATAATTTTTGGACTCTCCACTCAGTGGCTTTCATAATCCCCTAAGCAGCGAGTCACGTCCGCAGGAGGAGATGCCCCCTCCCGATAATCCAGTCAAGCACCCATCCATCAGCTACCATGGCAGCAGACATCCTCCTAGGAGCTTTCTATTGTCCTAACGCAGAAGAAACCTTCAATGTGTATTGCACCCACCCTAGATCCATTCACCGGTTCCTGCCATCCTCCCTGAAATGCAAAACTTGTTTTTCCCCTATGTAAATTTTACTGTAACCTCCTCTCTCCCCTCCCCATCTCTGACGTTTCTGTGATGTATTTCGCTATGTATTCTGGGCTATCGCGGGAACTTTTAAAAGTCCAGGACACCCTTTGTTCGGGGTTCAGATTTATCTGGAACCTATTGCGCAATAAACTTTGTGCTTTGCTTTGCTCTGTGGCGGCTGGACTCCTTTTGTTCCGCAACGTCTTCAGGTCTTTGCCTGACGATCCAGGTGGACGGGTAACTTTGTCCTCAGGGTCTCCGTTTTCCGTGACAGTTCTTGGTGCCGAAACCCGGGAGGCTTGCGGTCCCCCCGTGTTGCCGACCGGGGCTTGTGGGTTCTTCAGCCGGCACCGGGTCTCGTTTTCCCGAAAGATCTCCAAAGCTTCCGGCCGGTCACCGGGTTGGAATTGTGAGCCTCCAGGAGCCAGCCCGAGAGCAAAGGAACGCTCTGCCGGCTTCATCTGGATCCAGGGAGACGCGTGAGACGCGTGAGTATGAGTTAAAAATCCAGTGCACTGGTGGGAATTGGGGTGGTATATCCTGGCAACAAAATTCTCTGCCTTCCTATCTATCGTTTTCTAGCCTTTTCTCTGGTCCAACCTCACGAGGGACCGCGCTCAACTCGAAAAGGGGAGTTCTGAGCTCTATCTCTTTCTCTCCCTCTCCGGTCAGCCGCACCGATGGGCTAAAACCCCGTCGAAAGCAAGGGATCGGAGCTCTTTTTCGTACCTTTGCCAGCCGCCCCGGTAGGAGAAATCCTATCGAAAGCAAGGGGCAAGGGGACTTCCTTTCCTATTTAACCTCAGCCGCACCAGTCGGGACACGTGTACACGCATGTCGTGTGTGAACCCGCTTCTGAAAGCAAGGGAGGTTTTCCGGAACGATTGCTCTATCTGGGGGTCGCCCGATCTGGCACCGCACTGCGCGGGCGTTCAGTAGGGTCCCTTTTCTAAGTTTAACGATAGGTAGGAGTTGCCAGGAGGGTGCTCGGCTTAGCAGGGCGGTTGGTGGCAGAGTGGTGAAGGTAAACCCCAGGAATACGTTAGTTGCAACAGTTGAAGGTCTAGGAGGATCTAGACGGTATAGGTGATAGTTACGGTTGATTGGACTAGTCAGCTCAGAGTGTTATCCTGTGGCTACACTCCCTTATCCTTTCCCTCTTGTTTTATTTCCCCGTTTAGACCCCAGTCGACTTAAAAATGGGTACCCAAGCCTCAAAGCATGAGCGGACTCCCTCAGGGAGGAAGGCTTCTAAGAAGCCATCCAAATCCTTGCGGGACCCTGACTCTCCCATAGAATTTGTCCTCAAGCATTGGAAGGCACTGCCTGGACACGCTTTCCTGTCCAGAGAAAAAATGGAGGATTTATGCCAAAACAAATGGCCGGCCAACACGTCTAACGCCGAACCGGAGTTGCGTTGGCCCTCAGACGGATCGTTCAACCCAGACCGCCTGAAATTCCTTAAGAAATATCTGAGGGAAGAGAGGCCCCGCCAGCTTGAGTACCTGGTAGTTTTCGAATCGGCCAAAGATTTAATACCCAAAGGAGATGCTCTCCTGCAACTGCCCGTGCTAAATAAGAAAGGATCCAATAAACTACGGAGAAACACCATAGAAAGGACTCTACCTCCTCCTTATGAGGCGCCTCTAACAGACGACTCTATGGAACAAGCTCTCTTCCCCTTCTTAAACCGTGGGGCCACTGCACCTACTCCAGAGGAACTAACAGATGACCCTGATAGCGAGGAAGAACAAGGGGCTAGTGGGGGTGGAATGCTCCTTCGGAATGGAACCCGAACCGGGCAGACACCCGCTGTTGCGCCTAAAGAACCAGCGCCGCAAATGCCTTTAAGGGCTCTACCGATACCCCCGGTAGATCCGGCCGACCCTCCCCGAATGATATATACCCACCACCCGTTCCATACGGCCGATCTAATTAACTGGTCCAATCAAATGCCGTCCTTGAGAGATAACCCCGACATCTGCTACCGCCAAATCAGCACAATTTTTTCTACCCATAACCCGACCTGGGCTGATGTCCACGTCCTCCTGAACGCCCTCTTCAACGAAGCAGAAAGGGCTGATATATTGACGAAAGCAGGGGAGGCGCTGGAACGCCCCAATTACCAGACAGGTAAACCCGACAGAATTGAAGCCCTGACTACACAACACTTGCGGGTCGAACCAACATGGGACTATAATACACCCGAAGGAACATGGTATATAAAGACCTTTAAAAGGGCCATATTAGACGGAATCAAGGCTGCTGGACAACGTACTATAAACTGGACAAAGGTCCAATCCGTTCTCCAGGGCCCTAATGAGCACCCTTCCGACTACTACGCCCGACTTCTGTCGGCCATTAAGACCTGGGGAGGGATTGACCCTGAGAACACCCAGCATGAAGTTATAGTGAAGGGGTTCTTTAAGGACCAAGCAACCCCTGACATCCGTAAAGCCCTAAATCTGCAAATCGGATACGACGGCAAAACCATTAGCGAAATTCTCTCCATAGCCCGAACTATATTTAATAATAGAGATGAAAGGAAGAAGAAAGACCATAAGCCCGACGAGGATAACGTGTTGGCCCTTAACGTGGAGATGATGCCACACAGAGGCAGGGGAGGAATGCCAAGACACAGAGGAAGAGGGGGGGGGCCACCAGCCATACGCAGACCGTGGGGCCCCTCGGGGGGGGGTTGCTTCCATTGCCAGGAAGAAGGACACATAAAACGATTTTGTCCATATTTAGCCTACCCCCCCCTTCAGTCTCCCTCTCAGCCTTCTCAAGGCTACGAAGTTCAACCAGTAATACCGAATAGTCAGCAAAACTGGGCACCGCCGCAGCACATGCCAGTGTACGGGAACCAACAGATGATCCCAGGCGGCTCACAAGCCTTAGCACCTCAGCCTCAGACGCAAAGCCCACACCAAGGGTAAAGACCCAGTTTCTAAAGGCAACAGAAGAGCTGATAGAGCTGCCCAAATGGCCGCACTACAGGCTCCACAAGACGGAATGGACTTTCAATGTGTCCAAATCCCAGCAAGCATTGACTTTAACATCATGTACCAATCAGCCTCCGCTGAAGAGAGGTCAATGTGGACCTCCCTGGGAGCCACACAAGTTAACGGCATCTGGTTGCTCCCTGACGGAAGGGCCGTCCTTTCAAAAGCCTGGACTCCAAAAGTAGTGAGGGTGGTTCATCAGCAGACCCACTGGGGAAAGGAAAAACTCATAAACTACATCCAGAGATGCTGGTATGCCCCAGGGGCAGCCGTAGCTGCTGTAACTGCTACAAAAAACTGTATAACATGCCAGACCTTCAACCCTAAACGTGAGCCCAGGCGACCACCGGGGGCCAGACCGTGGGCTTTTGTTCCCTTTGAAAGCCTACAGCTTGATTTCATCGACCTTCCCCCGTGTCAAGGATATAAACATGCACTGATAATCATTGACAAATTCTCTTGTTGGACTGAGGGATTTCCTGCTAAAAGAGCCACTGCCACCGTAGTGGCCAGAGCTCTCTTACAAGATATCATCCCGAGGTTTGGGGTTCCCCGCAGATTAGACAGTGACAGGGGAAGCCATTTCACTGCTCAGGTAGTCCAGCAGGTGGCACAAGCCCTAGGCATAAAGTGGGAACTTCATACACCATATCACCCAGAATCTTCGGGGCAAGTTGAAAGGATGAACCAGGAAATAAAGGTCCAACTGGGCAAAATCTGTAAGACAACCGGACTGAAGTGGGTGAATGCACTACCTCTAGTCCTCCATAATATTAGAAGTGCACCCACGGGACCTCTGAAATTGTCCCCCTTCGAACTTTTATTCGGCAGACCGCCCCCTGTTTATACCACTCAGTTCCCCCTCTCAGAATTGGAAATAGGTGAATCGGAACTAGTGAATTATGTCATTCAACTCCAAAAACAGTTACAACGTCTCCACCAATATGCGGCAATAGAAGGGCAGAACCTGCCAGCTGATGCCCCAGTACATTCATTCCAGCCAGGAGACTGGATTCTAGTAAAGGTATACCAGAAAGTGCCACTGCAACCTTCATGGGAAGGACCATTCCAAGTGCTCCTCGTTTCCCTCACTGCAGTTAAGGTTGGTGAAAAGAACTCTTGGTTACACCATACAAGGTGCAAACTCACCCAACCTCCGGAAGACAACCAGGAAAGTGGGGGAGAGGACTATACTTTTGATAAACCCCCTTCCACCCCAGATTCTTTCATAGACGGCCAGGACCAGAACCAGGACCGGGACCAGGATCGGGACCAGGATCGGGACCAGGATCGGGTCCACCAGACTTCGCCTCCGGACCAGGATCGGGCTCTACAGACCGGACCTGATTCGGAGCCACAGGATCGGGCTCTACAGACCGGACCTGATTCGGAGCCACAGGATCGGGCTCTACAGACCGGACCTGATTCGGAGCCACAGGATCGGGCTCTACAGACCGGACCTGATTCGGAGCCACAGGATCGGGCTCTACAGACCGGACCTGATTCGGAGCCACAGGATCGGGCTCTACAGACCGGACCTGATTCGGAGCCACAGGATCGGGCTCTACAGTCTGGACCGGATCCCGACGCCACCGAGTGGACATCAGAGCTCATACCAGACGGCATCCGACTGCGCTTGAAACGCAATTGATAGCTCAACGCACCCTAGCAGCGCACCCCAGCAACGCACCCTAGCAACGCACCCCAGCGTCGCACCCCAGTTCCTGTTCATCGTACCCCAGTTCCTGTTCATCGTACCCCAGTTCCTGTTCGTCGTACCCCAGTTCCTGTTCATCGTACCCCAGTTCCTGTTCGTCGTACCCCAGTTCCTGTTCATCGTACCCCAGTTCCTGTTCGTCGTACCCCAGTTCCTGTTCATCGTACCCCAGTTCCTGTTCGTCGTACCCCAGTTCCTGTTCGTCGCGCCCCAGATTGACAGCTTTTGACAGCTGTTTGACAGCCCTCCGTGTTTTCGGACTTGCCACTATTGACAGCTTTTGACAGCTGTTTGACAGCCCTCCGTGTTTTCGGACTTGCCACTATTGACAGCTTTTGACAGCTGTTTGACAGCCCTCCGTGTTTTCGGACTTGCCACTATTGACAGCTTTTGACAGCTGTTTGACAGCCCTCCGTGTTTTCGGACTTGCCACTATTGACAGCTTCTGACAGCTTCTGACAGCTCTCCGTGTTTTCGGATTTGCCACTATTGACAGCTTTTGACAGCTTCTGACAGCTATTTGACAGTTCCCTGTGTTCGTTTCCAAGACTTGCTGCCCTTTTGACAGCTTGCCTTTGACAGCTTGCCTTTGACAGCTTGCCTTTGACAGCTTGCCTTTGACAGCTTGCCTTTGACAGCTTGCCTTTGACAGCTCCTCCTTAGAAATGAACTCCGTCACGGTACTCTTCCTTTTCCCTTTCTTGGGCAGGCCCCTCGCTTGGACCTCTGAACACTGCCCTGGAATAATGACTGACCACCAATACCTGGACTTTCACCTTTTGGAACAGGGTGGCAAGCAAAATCCGGACCGGATTGGGGATTTTGATTTCTGTCTCCCCGAAAGCAGGACTCTGTTACGCCACTCACTGGTCCCCAAGATGAATGGGACACAGCAGTGGGAACTGTTTGTACGCTCCAAGGACTATAGGAGGCTGGGCTCAGCCTCCGTCATCCTGGATCAAGGGAGGTATCGCCTTACCTGTGTCAATGGCTCATACCTCCTCTTCAGCCATGGAGAGGTATCCAAGAGCCCTAATTGGACTGAAGTGCAGCAAGGTGGGGGCTCCCACACTTTTACTGACACTTCTTCTCTCCCCACGCAAAACCTCATTTTTGGGTTTCAATGTACCCGCCTGGTACCACCGCCTTCCAGACCCCTGATCCAAGGTATCTGCTTGAGACGTTTCTGTTGCTTATGGGACCTGGGTCCCACTGAGGACTGGAGGGGCTCTGATTACCTGGAGGGCTGGTATCACCCCATCCTACCCTCAGACCCACCAGTTTGGGATCACACCGGACCCCTGCGATGTGGAGGAATTGCCAAGACAGCCTCCCTTTTAAACACCACTGATCCCCTCCACCCTGTCGGAACTGCTCCACGTCGCCTGGCTGCAGACACTTCCATCCCTGAGCCAGACTTCCTTTCATCATGGGATCAAAACTCCTTCATCCAACTCCTTGGCAAGGTGGCCAAGGAGACAGAATACCCGAACTGTTGGATTTGTGCCCATGCACCAAGCCACCTCCGGCAAGGACTTCCCCTGGTTCCCTTTGCAGTCACCCTGGAACAGCTCCGCCTAGGAAACGTGGCTTCATGGAACCTCACTGCCTTAAACCTTACCCACCAGTATCTGTATCTCACTGGTCCTACCCACGGACCCCTCTGCCGTGTTTTCTCTGGAGATGGTGCCTCAGTAGGGACTAGTTCCTGCGACACCTCTCTGGAAATCCATGAGAATGGACAAGTGACTGTTCGTACCCAATCAAAGTCACATTTGGTTACTGACCTTCCATCAGCCTGGGCGCTGGCAGTAGGTGCCAATCCAGTGGGCCAGACCTCACGCCCCAACATCGCCTTCCTCCACAGCTTCGCCTCTGGCAGACTCGGGACTGACCTAGCCGGACTGTGGTGGATCTGTGCCCACCGTGCCTACCGGTGGGTAAGCCCCCACATGTCTGGCTCCTGCTACCTAGGGTACATTGTCCCAGGAGTACGTGTCACCCAAGACCTGCCTACTGGGAGACTGCGGAATAAGCGGGAGGAGCAGGCCCTCTCTGACCTGTCTGATGTGGCTGCGAATGGAGAGACCTGGGGAAGAGCCCTATTCCCAGCATACGGTGCCGGTTCAAACCACGTTGATATCCTGAGGCTCACCGATGTCCTCCTGAAATTCATGCGAGAAGCTGAGCAAATCACGGATTCGCTGACCACCGAACTCTCACAGGTGAGACAACTTGGAATTCAAAACCGAATTGCTACGGACTTTTTATTATCAGCGGAGGGCGGGACTTGTGCTCTGATTGGCTCCGAGTGTTGCACATACGTGACAGATCAAACCCTGAACATTACAGGACATTTGAACAACATCCATCGTCTGACCTCCACTTTGCACGACATTCAACATGAAGGAATGTCAGACTTTGATCTTTGGAGCTGGTTGCCCAACTTGGGGTGGGCAAAACAACTTTTAAAGGGTATTTTTCTGGTCATCATAGTGATAGTGTTGTGCATGTTAGTGCTTTGTTGTATCTCTCGTTGCTGGACCCCATGCTGTTCTTTGATCCGCTGTCCCTTAAGCCCACCTTCCTCCTCCATGTTTCCCCTCCGGGCTTACTATCATGGCCAGCCCACCTTCCCTGAATACGTCCAGTTAAGACACCTGGGGGAAGGTGAGTACCAAGTCACGGAGGTATAGGTGTGGAGAAAAGGATTTGTGGTTCTACGAACCAGATTACAAATCTTATCTCCAAGTGCGGGACTGATAGGGAAATTTACCCGCCACCACCTTCCCCCCACCATTATGCCTCCCCGGTAGCGAGTGCGGGACTCATGAACTCGCTAAAAGCCCGACGACGAGCGGGCATTCCTTCCCCCCCTTTTCCGGCCATCTCCCTACACTTTGCAAGTCACACAAGCACCACATAAAACCCTCGCGATGAAGGGTTCCCCAATATCCCAATCTGCGTTCCGAAAAGCCCCTGGAAAAGCGCTTCTGTCAAACAGCGCTCCGCTGGTCTCCATTTTCTCAATGAACGGGAAACCCACCAATCAGGAGCATGCATTCAGCTCTGCCTGCAAAATGGAACGTTCAGGTCAGCTACTATGATTCAATCATCACCTTCACGCTTGACTGAACACTAAGTGGGTTTTGACAGGCTCCCTGCTGGGAGAACAATGGAATCGAAACCAAAATGTAACCAGTTGAGGAAACTATTAATTATAACTTGCAACAATGTATCAAATGGACAATTTAGACGCTGGGTGGCCCAATTTTGACAGCTCGAAATATTTATTATTGTAAAAATCCACAACTCCTGAACGCAGTGTCCGATTTGCCTGGTTCGGGTGTCTATTTGCTCCTTGAAAAATAACCTTTCTAACCCCTCGGTCCCCGCCATCCTCCGATCATCGGAAGTATATTATTTCGATACTGCATAATTTTTGGACTCTCCACTCAGTGGCTTTCATAATCCCCTAAGCAGCGAGTCACGTCCGCAGGAGGAGATGCCCCCTCCCGATAATCCAGTCAAGCACCCATCCATCAGCTACCATGGCAGCAGACATCCTCCTAGGAGCTTTCTATTGTCCTAACGCAGAAGAAACCTTCAATGTGTATTGCACCCACCCTAGATCCATTCACCGGTTCCTGCCATCCTCCCTGAAATGCAAAACTTGTTTTTCCCCTATGTAAATTTTACTGTAACCTCCTCTCTCCCCTCCCCATCTCTGACGTTTCTGTGATGTATTTCGCTATGTATTCTGGGCTATCGCGGGAACTTTTAAAAGTCCAGGACACCCTTTGTTCGGGGTTCAGATTTATCTGGAACCTATTGCGCAATAAACTTTGTGCTTTGCTTTGCTCTGTGGCGGCTGGACTCCTTTTGTTCCGCAACGTCTTCAGGTCTTTGCCTGACGATCCAGGTGGACGGGTAACTTTGTCCTCAGGGTCTCCGTTTTCCGTGACAGTCCCAAAAACTGTAAGGACAGAGAAGCACAGCTGTTCTCTCTGCAAAAATATAAACGCTAGCAGTTCTTCAGGCATGCCTCTAGCCCTAATTGCAAGACAGAAGAAAGAAGCAAAGGAATACATTTTGCAGTAATCCTTGCGTTAGCAAAGCTGGAGATTATTTTATTTTATTTTTTAAGTGAGTAAATGTGATTTGAATGTTCTTTAAAAGTATAGTGGGTACATAGTAAAGGAAGAATCACAGGTGGGTCGTGCAATTCTAGGATCCTGGGCAGGTGAATTAGTCATTTATTTAGTATTTCATAAAAAGCTCCTAACATACCTGCAGGAATGTGGCTTGGGCAAACTCAAAACAACACTGGACTGTGCCCTGCATTGAGCAGGAGCTTGGACAAGATCCCCTACAAGGGTGGGAAGCCTTGAGCCCAGGAGCTATATAAGGCTCTCCAAACCTAACACTCCAGTCCTGTGCTTTTGCCTGGCTGGAATGTGTCCACCTCGTGTGCCTGGATAAAAGACTAATACCTTTGAAGCACATTCAGAGCACATTCTTTCCCTCAAAGAATTCTGGGCACTGTAGTTTGAGGGTTGCTGGGAATTCTAACTCTGCAAGGGGTAAACAACAGTGCCCAGAATTTTTTGAAGATAAGAATGTGCTTTGAATGTTCTTTAAAGGTACACAGTGTATTGTGTGTCGACACGTGGATGGGTGACTCCCTGGAAACCACACGTAAGCTGCCTTGGGGTTCATGACAGAAGAAAGGCGGGGTATAAATGTCGTAAATCTTCATGGCAGGAAAGTACCCAGCTGAACAAAGGTAAGAGTCCATTGCTCTGCTTGCTTTTGCTGGCCCTGCCCAGCACTGGCATGCAACTCCTGGAGCGTTGTCCATGAAGGGATGTAGCCCTTGAGCTGAGAAATATTTATTTATTCAATGCATTTATATGCCACCTTCTATTCAAAACATTTGAGACAACCCACAACAATATAAAATGCAAAGCCATTCAGATCATTATAATTAAAAAATAAATACGACACCACCCAAAGAACCAAACTAAAACACAGCAAGCTCATACTAATGAGCCTCAAAGGCCTAGCAAGTGAGTTTACAACAAGAGCTGAAAGCACATCACTGTTGGTGCATGCCTTACTGCCCACTACAGACAGACAAGGTCCTTTCCCCATCTAAAAGTCTATAATTTCAGCAAGAGTTGGGGGCATCAAGGGAGGAGACAACGATGGCTGTGTACACACTAAAAATGTAAAGCACCCCCCAAATAATCCTGGGAACTGTAGTTTAAGGGTACTGGGAGTTGTAGCACTGCAGGGAGGGAACTACGGTTCCCAAGATTGGGGGGTGCTTTAAATGTTTGGTGTGTACACAGCCTATATCTTTGATCAGGATTTTCAAATGTTGGCCTGCATTCCTTAGCCCAGAAAACATGAAGGCCCATGAAGAGTTCTAGTGATGAAGCTAAGAGGGTTTGGTTCTGAGCACTGCTTAGAAGGGAGACCACTTGAGAATCACCACCTCTGTCGCCTTGTGCAGATAGCATTTTATTTGTGTGCAGGGGCCAAATGTAATTGTGCCATCTGGTCCTGCCCCTTGGATCTCCATGCACTAATGAGCACATAGACCATAGCTGTCAACTTTCTCTTTTTTTGCGGGAAATTCCCTTATTCCAGCGCCATTTCCCACTGCAAAAAAGGGAAGGTTGACAGCTATGGCCGTTTCCCACTGCAAGAAAAAGGAAGGTTGACAGCTATGTCATAGACTGGCACGAACCTGTTCCCTATTTCCTGTGTACAGATCATTATTGTAGGAGTCAAAGTGCATTGGGTTCTATGCACCCCAACACAATAGAAGTTGATCTCACCAGTGGGGCACGGCAAATTATCACAATGCATAGGAAAAATGTTAGCAAGGGTGGGGGGGGGGTTGTCTGATCACTTTGGCAGAGGAGTGGGTTACAAATAAGATGGCATTTAGTACCCTGTAAAACAGACTGTAGGTGATTGCCATCCAGTTTCATGATTGTCTTCTAGGACTGGTCTTAACTGTAGAAAGTCACTCTGCTACTAAATGAGCAAAACAGTCTCTGTCAAAGTGTCCGCTATTGCCTTCCCCTTCAGTTCTCATATCACAGGGATAGGATCGCCAACATCCTGGCTTTCTGTAACAGGGCACACAGTTCAACTTCTCATGGCGTAGACCTGAGAGATGCAAGGTGCGGACTGGGTGAAAGGGTCCTTCTAAAACAAGGGTAACCAAGTCTGGGACTGATGGGGCTGGAGTCCAACAACATATGGAGGGTCACTGGTTCCCCATCCCTCTTCTATAGGCAAATTACACTGGTGTGGTTGCAAGATTCACAACAGCATTCCAATGAATTGGAATTATCTGCCAAAATGTTCGTGGCATCAGTGAAAGGTTCAAAGCTACATCAGGGTGTCCCATGCTGCTGACTAATCCATAAACTCCTCAGGAACTGTATGTAAAAACAATTGCCTTTCAAGCTCAGCTCCTCATCTGGAAAGTTGGGCCATTTTAGGAGTTTTCTGAGACTGAAGGCCTACATCCAGAAAACACAGTTAAGCTGTGGAGGAGGGGTGTTGTTTGGAGGTATTTTGCAATTTTACTTCTCACATCAACTTTTCGGTTGAGCTTTCTTCTATAAACATCAACCATGGCAAATAATGCAGCTCCCCCCCTTTTTTAATGAGCTTCTCATCATTTCCTTGAAAAGTCTTGTGACAGTTGGCTTGTTAAAAACCTCTCGTATCACAAGACACACACCACAGCAAAGTAACCCTCGAATGAAAAGTCAGAGTACCCTCAAGAAGTACGGCTCAGGTCACAGTCAGGGAGAAGAAGAGAGCATCTTTTATGGGTAATGATGTCCTTGTCCGTTCATTCTTTGGGTTTCACTGCATGCCAATTGGCAACTTTGACACCAATGGGCTGTCTCCTCCCACTTGACCTTTTAAGAAAGGGGCTATTTACATCTTATTAATGGCCACTTCAGCACCCAACCCCTTCTATCTCTTAACAAGATCCTGAATCCAAGGAAGGACCTCCATAGCAAATTCCTGTCCATAAGCACAAACACAAATTGCCAACACACCAAACTGAAGAAGCAGGCTCTGGTTTATCTTAAGAAGTAGTATCCACACTTTCTTATGAAAACACTTTCCCAAACTTCATATATGGAAATAACCGCACTTGGATTCAGAGACACTAGGCAATATCTTGTAGTTACCATACTTAGAGCAGACCCACTGAAATAAACAATTCTCTAAGTATTAGTTGGATGTCAGTCACTCTTTCTGAAGCAATGCTTGTCACTAACATGTGCATTGATAAATACCGGTATGTCTAAATATTTAATACTTTGTGTAATCTGGGCACCCTGTGTGTAATATTTTACCCTTGATACCAGAGGATATAACAAAATTCCACTACCATTAATATACCGTATGTGTAAACACTCCGCCACTATTTTACCTCCTACCTTTGTTGCTTTGGGTCTATGATACATATGCTTCTACGTCCAAGATAAGCCTTTATGGCTATATCAGCAGGAGGCCTCAAAGTCCACATAAATGCATAATACTGTTCAGATACCCATTTAACCTGAGAATAATATTGCAGCGGCGTTCCATAGGGATGCTTCAGCCACACACATATTGCTCAGTGTTATCAGGGGGACCAGAGGGAAAAGGACAAGAAGCCACTACAATTGCTAACCTGCCTTATTCTTAGATGCTTGGACAAGCAGAAAAACGATGAAAGCATAATTTTAAAACCTTGCAGTGTACTTGCGACTAGTGATTCCCAAGGGCAGAAAGTAGCATGGATGAGATTCAAATGATTTCCTGGCGGCACGTTGGAAAGCAAAGTGATTTGGAGAAGAGTGCGTAGCACCTCTGCAGGTATCAGGTTCATTCCATGTTGGTCAACTGTGAAAGCTAAGCATGACATCTGGATTCTGATAACGAAACAATTTCGCCCCTCGCTGTCCTGCCTGCCCTTCTGCTGCAGCAGACACATTCCTGTTGTCTTTCCTTTAAACCCTTCATTTATCTGCCTTCTTAATCAGGTTTGCCAACTCCTGATGCTCAGAAAAGCAAGTCAACTCTCATCCTCATCCAAATTGCAAGAGAGGCTTATATATTATGTGATCTAAAATAATACATTTTAGATTGCTTTTTATTTGCCATCTGGTTTCTGAGCCTTTAGGCTACACTGAGGTCAGACATTTTATTTTTTTATTTTTACTGCAGATACATGGTGAAGAAGAAAAAAGGAAAAGGGAATAATGGATGAGATGAAGCGCTTTCATACATACAGTACCAGGAAAAACAATAAAGAGAGTGAACTCAAGCTACAGTGAACTTGAACTATGCTACCTCATTCTAATAGCAGCACTTGCAATTTACCACCAACTAGAAGTTAATACTTTGACTGATGCATACAGAATAAGTGAGATGCTTCTGATAAAAGAACATACACAATGCTTTTCTTTATATATTCTCCGAACAGCACGGAAACAGCTAACAGACCAAAAGTGTTTTGTTAAATGCATACTGAATGCCAGACACTCAACCTTGTTTCCTATGTGTGTCCTTATTTTATCATTCTACCTCTGTCACAGCAAAATGAATCTTTAAATAGTTAATTTGGGGAACACACAATGTATTTTCACAAACATGAAAAATAGCCATGGGGCTATGCCAGTGGCTGAGCGCTCTTCATAGAGGGGTCTTTGGAGCTCCTTCCTCAGGGCCACTTCATCTGTTGTGGCCTCAAAAGGGTGTTGGTGCTAAAACCTTATTGATATGGCAGACCTCCACATTGAGTGCATACAGACACCCAACTGACCACAGTGTAAATTTGCTAATTTCTTAAATGTATGCTTAGGTACACCAATATAGAGGACCATGGCTGGTTGGCTTTGTAGTATTCTGCTACTCTACCCCATTACTGACTTGTTCTGCTACTATACATAAAGACTATTTCTTCATGCATTGCCCTAGTGCTGTTTTCTCAATATTTCCTGATTCTTTGTTTAGGGGGAAATATGGTTAATTCTGTCCTTGTAGTCTTAAAAAGTTTATTCATACTGATCATGGTGTTGTTTTGATCAAGTCAGCAGAACATTGCCTCCTCTCTCTCTCTCTCTCTCTCTCTCTGCCTTGGAAGTTGTTCTCTTTCTCTTCTTAGGGGGAAAACCCCAGGATTTAAAAAGAAGATTTTGTTGCATTTAAACCTGCACAGCAGTGGGTCTGTCAGGGCAGAAGTCCAGGGTGCCAAACAGCAAAAAATATACAGGGGGCCCTGTAAGGCTATTCATCTCAGGATGATTAAAAAAAAAAAAAAAAAAAAAACACACCTAGCTGCTCCATTGCTGAGAAGTCTTCTGTTGTATTGCTACTAAGCTTGTGATGTGTTGTTTTAGATTATCCATGCCTTATTTTGTATGCATGTTGTCAGTTTTTTAAATCCACTGTTGTGATGTGTGCATATGCATGCATTTCCAGAAGCATATGTGACTTTTGTAGGAACTTTATTCTGCTATATTAGCACCACGTTAATGCTGGAACAGTTTTTCATGGTTGGTACCTTATCCTGCATAGTCTACATGCTTATGATGACCAATGCCTGAAGAATACAGATCAGCCTCTCACAACCTGATGCATGGCTGTGTTGTTAAGGCTGATGGGAGCTGCAGTCCAAAATAATCCAGAGGGCATTAGGTTGAGGAAGTCTGGTGTATATATTATGGCCTATCACAATCTGAATGAAAACAAAATGGAAATGAACAATCATAAAATAGTATTATGTTTATTATTACTTTGCAGTTAAGATTGATCATGGGCACACATACTTCACACAGCCCTCATTATGAAAAACCTCATCAAACACACCAAAAGTCCTGTTAGAAATATCTTTTTAAGCAAATACTTCAAATCTTTCAAAATACATAAAAGCACTTAGAACAGAAATCACAACAGAGCATAAAATAATGTTGAAAAAGTAGGAAAGGCACTACTCTAGAGCTTGTAGCTCAAAGCATAAACCTTTTCTGCTCACTGTCGTCGGCTATGGATTATGACTACTGATGAAAAATTTACCAAGTGGTAAATTTAAGGAAACTTTTTGCACTAGAATAAGGCCCACAACTTCCACTACAAATCTGGAAAGATGGTGGGGGGTGGGGAATCACTCCACATTAAAAAAACAAAACACCACCAGACCACCCCACAAAAAAAACCTTACAGTTAGATTCTAGTTTCATTTGTACTGGACCATGGTGTTGGTAACTTCTGAAAAATGCTTAACTTCACCCATGATTGAACCTAACTGCATGTATGCCAGGAACATCACACACTCTACAAGAATCACCATGTTGAAGCCAAACCATGTGGAATACATCTTTCAGACAGTATAGCTCCCACATGGACGGCCACTAGATTACAACGTATGAAGTGGATTTTAATATTGGGATTAATCTTTGGGAAATGGCGAGTTATTGTTTAACGGTAGAATTGCCAAGAATCACTGTGGTGTTATTATTTTGCTTTATCTGTATTCCACGTGGCTTTTGTGTGAATTGTCTTACTTCTATCCTTTATGTACACATGCTCAGAAGGTTCCATGGCTCATTTGTCCTACACAGTTATAGCACTGCTCATAAGGATGCACGAGAAAGAAACTTTGGTGCCACTTGTCATCCAAAAGGCTGTATGGCTGGCATTTAGCAGGTGCAGAAAATGCTCCACATTGAGGATTCCAGCTTGGGGGGGGGGGGGCTTCAAACATTTTTCATTATGTAGGAGTGGTGTCAGTATCATTTATTTTAAGCAAAATACACCTGCTGCAGAAATCATTGTGTAAAGCATTATTTCTAGACATTGAGGGATTAAAAAGAGAAGCAAAAGCCATGGTGATCTGATGTGGTCCAACTTTTTAATCGACCATAGAAACCACAAAGCTCAGAGACTAGCACTGGTGTACCACTGGCACCACAATAGCGCCTCTGACGATGCCACATTTTTAGAAAGATCACTGAGTCTTATGACACCTTGAAGGCTGACAGATTTATTACAGGAATAGCTGTAATGGGCTACAGACTATGTGGGCCACAGAATAAAAAACATTTATTAGTCTTTTAAGATGCCACAAGACTCTTTGTTGTTTTATAACAGATTAACGTGGCTTTCCTTCTGGAAATCATTAAGGTCATGTAAAAATCATCGAGACAATCTCCCAAGAGGGTGAAAAGACCTTACTGATGGGCTGGCTAGCAAAGCATGTAGGATAATAATTAGTATTGCCACCTCATGAGAAGAGAAGACTCCCTGGAAAAGACCCTGATGTTGGGAAAGATGGAGGGCACAAGGAGAAGGGGACGACAGAGGATTAGATGGTTGGACAGTGTTCTCGAAGCTACTAACATGAGTTTGGCCAAACTGCGAGAGGCAGTGAAGGATAGGCGTGCCTGGCGTGCTCTGGTCCATGGGGTCACGAAGAGTCGGACACGACTGAACGACTGAACAACAACAACAACCTAAAAAAAACCATTTCAGGTTTGAGCAATCATCTCATAATGAACATATGGATATATCCTTAGATGTTTGCAGCCAGTAATGCTCAATCATGCATTTTTAAAATACAGATAATCTTCTCTCTCCATTATGGGTGCTTTGTATTGTTTCCATTTTGATCTACAATGCAAACACACATGTTGAAGTTACAATGATCTTCTGCTGCAACTGGGGATTCCTTTCTTTAAAAATGTTTAGGCCTGAGATGTTTGTTTAAAACACATGCCCAGGTATTATGCTTCTTGCAAAATGAATTAAACTAGTATGATGATTACCATTATTGTGAATTATGCTAGTGGTGGGGTTTATAAAATTAATGCAAATATTGCCCTCAAGCAGTAACCTGCGTGCAGACAATAACATATGGTGTATGAGAATCAGGAGATGAAATGGAACCGAGCTCTCCTGTTCCAATGTGAGTTATAAACAGGCACCAGAAAAGTGAAAATGATAAATATTTTATATAAGGGAGGGGGAAGACAGTGCACAAGCCAAGTGCAACCTGTCATAGAAAATTGAAATGATAATATTGATGTTAAGTCAGTTACTTTTTCTTTCTTCGCTGCCTTTAATTATGCATTTATTTATTTTGCAAAGTAATTGCACACGTTGTTTTAGTGGACTGCAATGGTCGTCTCTCTACATAAGTATATTACAAAGAAGCCATTGCTTTGCAAGGCAAGTGATTATATATATATATCCTAAAAGAAACTGCGGCTTTCCCGAAAGTCGTATTTACTGGTCCGATGGGGGCGGGGAGCGGGGATGGCACTACCAATCTGCAGCTAGTAAACAAGAGGTGAGCGCGAATCTGCGTGTGCCCTCCGCACGAAGGTTTACGGTAGAGCACTGGCTTCACAAAGCCTTTGATGTGCCAAAAATTCAAAAGCAAAGCGAAGTGCGACAGAAGACTGGAAACATCCTGGAAAAAAACTTCCAATCTTTATCGAGGCCTATGAGTTTCTGGTACCTTGACGGGCATAAATCCAGCTGATGGAAAAATAAATACAGAGTAAAGCCTTTCAAACATAAATAACTTTTACTGCCTGGCAAAGCACCCGCCCCATCTGTGCCCCAAGGAAGAAGAACACGAACATTTTCTGGGCAGCCTGAGCGTGCTCTCCTTCGGGTTGAAGGATTTCATCACTTGCTTTGCAATCCTGCAGGAATTTACGAGGGGCTCTGCCATTCCCTTGCCTCGCCGCGCAGGCAGGAAAAAAGGGCTGCATCCCGCGGCACCCTTTCCTGCCCTTGCTGCCGCTGCGATTCTTCGCCCTCGCGAGGAGGCCCCTGCCTCTTTAAGCAGAGACTATGACATCACCCGACCACAACTCCCAACAAGGACACCCTCTCGGCCGCAGGCACCTCCCATTGATCTCCAGGCTCAGCAACGCGTGACGTCATAGGGATGAAGGAGCGCCCCCATTGGCGGAGAGGCCCGGGATAGCCGCGCCTTCCGAGTTAGAGCGGGGCCAATCAGAGGAGAGGAGTTTGTCTCCATGTGGAAACCATGTGGTTCTGAACAGGAGGAGGAGCCGGGGCTGATTATACTGTAACCCAGCCAGGCGGATCAGAGTGCAGCCGAGGCAGCCCCGGCGTTTGCGTTGCGGCCTCGCTGATGAAACTTCGGGCGGGGGGGGGGGGAGGCGGGGGCTGCGCGTTGACGCTGCCAAAGTCTTCACGCCTTGTTTGTGTGCGTGTTTTTTTTTTTTTTTAGAAGTTGTACAAAATGGCATTGGATAAGCGCAATTTTAAAAAGTTTTAGGGAAGCTACATGCGGGGAGGGGGGCTGCAGCACTTTTTTTTTTTTTTGCAAATGCAGGAGGTGTAGAGAAGAGAAGCCAACATCTGCTCCTCAGCATTTTCTGCGCGAGGTGTGAGAAATCAAGAATAAACCGAGAAAGATGCTTGGTCCCCGAAGGGGTGGGGGGACGCGCACGTGATTTCCCTGGAGGGGATTACAACGCACGAAACCGACAGCCCCACGAGACTTTCAAATCGGGTCCATGGGGACTGCAGTGTTAGTCCACGGAGGCGTTATTAATACTCGTATTGCTTTCTAAAGCCAGTGCATTGCTGCTGTCGCCCCTCAATTTATCCAAATAGCTTGGAGAGCGCCCCCCAAAATATGGGATAATCAAAAAGTTCGCATTAATGAGAGTGCTGCTGTTTACATCAAGTTTCATATTTATATAGGCCTTCCTGCAGGAGACACCTGGCGAATTCAAATAAATAAGGCTGTAGAGGAGGACATAATGGAGGCGAGGAGTGTTCCTACCGCATATGCCTTGCTGATTCAAAGAGAATATAAAAAAAAACCATTAAACTGACAGCACCATTTAACAACACGCAGGTCTTCCGCAGTAAGCAAAATTACTGTTTTGAGTTCAACTACTGTCAGCACCGACAACCCACGTAAGATAACTGGACTGGAAGGGCTACTTCTACATAACTAGCAAGACAATGCGTAGGTTGCTGCGTTGATGTAATCCCTTGTTGTTTTCTCCCTTTCTTTGGCATTGGATGAGATGAGGTCTTTTTAAAAAGCTTGGAAGAGGTTTTTAAATTCTCTGGAGGGAAACTGATACTGTACTTTGGCGCAGGTTTGTTTTTGTAAGCTCAGAGAGAGGCGAGCCTGACCCAGTTATGTACACCACCTTCACCTGTACTAATGAAAGGAGGTGACCAAGAGACATGGACTGGTCCCACACGGGCCAAGTTGCCGAGAAAGAGAACTGCGGGCGCCACCCCACCCTCGTGGGCTACCTGACTACTTTGGTCTTTGCCTACGTGACTTCCCGGAGGAAAGGGAGGGAATGAACGATCGCGGGGGGTGGGATCCTGCTCTATTAATTTAGCTCATCTGCCTTGTGTGATCCGGCAGCGTCAAGCGAAGGTCCCTCCACCTGAGTCCTCAAAAGTCTGGTTGGGCGACTCAGGAGGAACAGGATTTACAAGGAAACAAGCTGGCTTCTAAATATATTTCCATTGATGACAGCAAGGCCTTTGCCATTGCAAAGCTCGACGACCAGGAGGAGGAGGAGGAGGAGGGGAGGCTTTGTCGAGTCTTCGCCCTCCACCCTCCTCCCGGAAACAATACCCATATCCACTTCTTCATTAAAAAGAGAGAGAGAGAGAGAGAGAGAGAGAGAGAGAGAGAGAGAGAGAAAGCGATCAACAAAGGCTAAGCGAGTTGAGCTGCAATGGAAATTTACACGGGGGGATTGCGCGGGGGCGACAGGAGGGGGGAGCGCTAGATCCGTCAGGCCCACTTTGTCCGTGGGGCCGAAACAACAAACGCACAACCCAGAGACTGCCTGCAAGATGCAAATAATAAACTTAAACCCAAGGGGAGCGAGTTATTTCAACCCCCCCCCCCACTTCTTCCCCACTGCAGGGGCTGACGCGATGCATTGCTTTATTTATTTCCCCCCCCCCTGACCTTCCTGGTACAGTAGATCACACGCCAGCGAGGTTTGGTTAAAACGATCCCCGGCTTGTTATTGTTCTAAGAGCCCCGCGCGAAGACGTTGCAAACGAGCGTTTCCCGACGGATTGTTATTTTCGCTGACGGCGACGCTAGCGAGGGGGGGAGGGGTGCTGGGGCAAATCCTTTTCCACCAGAGGGGGAAGGGGGAAATGCACATATCTGTCTATTTGGCTACCCCGCTTTTGTTCCCTTTCACTTATTATCCGGCTCGGTTTTCTGGAGGGAGGGGGGAGGGGAGGGGGGAGGAGTGCAAGAGTTTAAAAATATAAACAAGCTCCCTCCTCCCTTTTCCTTTCTGCTTAAATCTTCGAAGTATTCCGTTTGTCTACTAGCCGAGCATAAAGTTTGTTTTGCATTGTCTCCCCTCCTCCCTCCACACCAGCCCCTAGTTTGGCCAGTTTCGTTCCCCCCACCCCTTTGACACATTACCAGTCTTTTATGGGAACGGGAGATCTCAGAAAAACATGCCACAAAGATGCAAATATAACATGATGACATTGTTCTGGGTCACTTTACGGATAGCACGGGTTCTGGCTTTGCTTTGTTTCTGTTTCTAAAAAAAGAGAGAACTATACAAAAACAATGTTTTTCTAATTCGATCGGGTGTTGTTGTTGTTTTTTAATAAAAAACACGAAATCTCTTGGTGCATTAAAAAAAAGAAATACCGTATATATTTGCTGGGATGTGGTTGTAAGGGTGAAACTAACCGAGAGTTTAGCCTGATCTGGTAGCCCCGGCTCTCTGTCTTTCTGTCTTGTTGCATCTTCATGAAGGTTTTCTTCATTTTCTGTTGTCATCGCACATGCCTGGCTCTCTTTATTTTTTTATTTTTATTTTTAAGGAGCAGCAGAAGAAGGAACCAAACATAACCAAAACTCCACTTACTTTTGTTTTCCTTCTCGATTTGCTCCAGGTAACTGGCTGCTTCCAGCAAAATCTGCACGTTCTGTAGGAAAGTGTTGATCTTCTCCATGGAGTCCTCGCTGCTGGTGTTGAAAATGTCACTGAACGGGCACCTGGACATATTATCTGCCACTGGCAGTTGCTGCTGCCGCGGCTGCCCTACGCCAGGCTCCACAGCATCCTCTTCACATTTGAATTCCTTCCTCGGCCTGCCACGTTTCCCCATTGCTTCTGCAAATGGAAACTTTGAAATTTTTAAAGCCCTTTTGGCCGACTTTCCTCCTCTTGTTGCAGTTTGTGTGAGTGTGTGTGAGAGAGTGTGTGTGTATGTCTAGGAGAGATTGAATGAATCAAGGGACCTCTTGATTCAAAGACTCCGGGCAGGTCCTAGTGCTGGTCTTTTTCATTGTCTATTAAAAATGGGAGTTCATTTCTTTCTTTCTTTCTTTCTTTCTTTCTTTCTTTCTTTCTTTCTTTCTTTCCCCTGTTTTACTCAAAGGATTGAGCAGAGGTCAACCACATTTATTTATTTAAAAAACATAAAACCCATATTAGAATAAAGCACAGTGCATTATAGGCAAAAATAGGTCCCCTGACCCCAAGGAGCTTACAGTCTGATTCTCTGTCAACCACTGGGGGAGGGAAGTACAAAGGTAGGGAGGGGAAAACTTGAGCAAATGAAGTTACATGATGTACATAAACCTGGGTTACAACTGGGAATAAAGGTTAAGCAAAAATTGTGTCTAGAAAAAGTAGAAATAATTATAACATTATTTTTCATTTTCTAATGAACAACACATACCTTTCCCTTTTGTCATTTCAAGTGTAAGTCACATAATCGTTAAGAAACTTATACAGTACCTGGATAAGCCGGTATTATGGTGTTTTTCTTTTTCTTTTTCAAAATTCTAAAAAAAACCAAAACAGTGTAAAATATGAATTTGTTTGCTGGTTGACATAGCCCACAACTGAATCTGGAAAAAAAGAAAAAATGGAAAAGGTTTACAAAATGGCAGTAGATGACTAGAAAATAAGAACAAAGATCTTTATTCCTAAATGTTAAAAGGCTTATTTGAGTTGGACATGTAACACTTTATCTCTAAAAATTTGAAGCATGAATATAAAATGCTTTTTAAAAACTGAGATGGGCATAGGAGGGTGTTGTACACTGAATTTTCCTATTGGTGTGAAATATAGTACAACATGACAATGGTATATCAATTTTAAAAAACAACAACAGGTATGCTGTTTAAAAAGGAATATTAAAATCTGGGACAGAAACACTGGCATCATATGCAGAAAAACTAATACAGTAATCCCCACATCTGAATTCTCTCTCTCTCTTACATTTCCCAACTGATAAGATCTTGTAGTTTGAAGACCAAGGAAATGTTATTTCCCCACAACAGATGAACTTGCTGTGGAAGAGACTCATAGTTCCTCTGAACAACTGTGCAACAACTTAGTCTTGATTGTGAAATAAACAATAATCAGGAAGGACTGCCACAGAACTACCACGTGAAAGACAGAAATTCAGTAATTTAGCACACATATGATATGAGCATCATTTCTCATGCTGCACTGTCAGGAGCTGCTGGATGCAGCTGCCCCATGTGGTTAATCACTGAACTGCAGGCGGTAGTTTCTTTAAGTAATAAAAGTACCTTCAGACCCTGGTCTGACCCTGCCCATCCAAGCTGGCCATGGGATCTTCCTGGGCAGAAAGGACTACAGTACTATAACAAGCTTCCTGTTCCAGTGATGCCTCACCTGAAAAACAAGGTTTTCCTGAGGAGTGGCATGTTCTTGTTTCCTGGGTCTGGTTCCTAGTTTGTCCTCTGGTTTTTATTTGCTTTATTGGCAAAATATTAAAAGAAACAAACTCATAAAATATCATGCGATACAGAAACACCCTGTTTTACATCATGGAATCTTAGGGATTTCTGTTCTATTCATTTTTGTGTGCTTTTTATGTGTATTTATGTTGCTGTCTTGCTGGTTTTCAGGCTGTGTTTCTGCTTTAATGTTTACATTCTATATTTGTTTTTCAAGCTGTACACTGCTTAGAGGTTTTCAAAATGCTAAGTGGTACACAGTATAAATGCTTTTAAACAAGCAAAGGAATACATTTTAAAAAGGTGACATTCAACTGTGATCATGCCTCCTTGATGGTGAATGGAAAGATAATAGGTTCACAGAATTGTAGATTTAGAAGATACCCCAGGGGTCATCTGGTCCAACTCCTTGCAATGCAGGAATCACATCTGACAGATGACCAAACTGTGTGAAATATACTCGGAGTCAAGTGTGAATTTCATGCTCTTTATTCAGCTCATAGTAGTGAGGAATGCAGTTCCCCCAAAACATCTGCTTTATATACACTATTTACACAATGGGCCTCACGTGATTGGCTAATTCTGGGATACTCCTGTATGCCAATCGGGTTGCGGATTCACTTCCACCTGGAGCTGGATTGTGTCGCTCTTGCGGACCAATCAGACTGCTGCATTCTGGATCCTATTGTTCTAGGACCAATCAGACTGCTGCATTTTGGATCCTATTCAACTCAGTACATAACACTGTGTTTCAAAACCTTCAATGAAGGAGAGTCCACCACCTTCCAAAGTAATCTCTTCCACTGTCAAACAGCTCTGTCAGAAACTTCTTCCTAATGTGTAGTCGGAATCTCCTTTCTTGTAATTGTTTTGGGTCCTACCTTCTGGAGCAGCAGAAAGCAAGCTTACTCCATGTGACAGCCCTTCAGATATTTAAAAATGGCTATCATATTTCTCAGTCTTCTCTTCCCCGGCTAAACATCCCCAACTCCCTCAACTGCTCCTCATAAGGCTTGGTTTTCAGATCCAGTATCATCTTGTTTTCCCCACTCTGTACATGTTCCAAATGTTAGTGTATGTAGAAACTTCTGGGTTTTGTGCGGCTGGCATGTAGCCTATTGTACAAAGGTAAAAGTCACATCCATTCTTCTGACCATTTTTGCCACTGACTTTACTGACATATAGCCCCTGGAAAGTTTCCCATGTAGAAATGTGGTTCTCAGGCTAAAAAGGGTTCCCAATCCCTGGCTTAAGGGATACTTCTGACACCAATGTTCCCTTTCTATCAGAGGTGCTAAAACAAATATCAGAATTACCGGTACCTATTGAGGGATTCTGATGCCTGATTAAAACTGGACCATGCTTACAATTAACTATTACCACTAATACCTGATTATTCACCTCTTGTACCTTTTAATGTGGACCATTTCCTCACTCAGCAGTGAGTGTACTATATCTTCTACAATGAGTACCACAGTGTTGATGTTAGATATATATTTCCAGAAGTATAGCCTACATCAAAAGCTCACTGTTTTTGTTATCTCTTTTTAAACAAGTGTGCCCAGTACAATGGTTATATTAAAATGCATATTACAGAGATGACTGTCTTTTAATTGCTAGAGAATGGATGGCTGCCATTCAGATGCATAACATGAGCCAGAGGTTTGGTACTGTATTTTTTATGTAACCATTTGTGATTTTATCTGTGTAGAAAAAGGGTTAACATGAATAAACAGACATTGATTTTTCTGCTTCCTTTAACAAAATATCGTGTAGCCCCCAAATCTACTACATATTTTGGAAATTGACATGTCTCTCTGTCCATCTGTTCTCTATGCTTTGGACACCTCTTGCCATCCAATTTGGCACAAGGGTTCCCTTGGTGGAGGAACTGCTTGTCTGAATATTGGATGCCATTTTGAATCAAGTCGGCAAACTGAAACGTTCCATACTGCGCTAATTTGGACATCTCTTGAGATTTTGTCGCCCAAGTTATCACAAAGGTTCCTGATGCTGAGGAGCGGCTTTTGGATACCATTGGACACCATTTCGAATCAAGATGGGCTACTGATCATTTCAAAACTACACTGATTTGGAGACTTCTGAAGATAATTTAAATGCTAGGCTGCTGCTGGAAAAACCCTCTCCAGAGGAACACTTGGCATTCCCCAGAGCAAACATTACAGAGGAGTAGACTCGGACAATGAACAGCAAGGAGTTAAAAGTCTCTCAGGAGTCACAATACCCCAACCTCCTCTACAAGACACAGAGGGTCCCTGAATAGAATCAGAGGCTGAGCCACCACCCATTCTGGGGACCACCAGTACCTAAAAATGCAGGCCCATTCAGCTGCCAGATACTAGAGTGCCCATTTGGAGAACAAGGACTCCTCAAGAGTAAGAGACTATTTGTGGGGAAGCTGTTTGTCACAAGCAGACCAAGCTCTTCATGCAATCCAGATGGTCTGCAACTTTGCTGTGGGTGGGACTCTAAAGGTGCTTGGTCAAAAGCCCCCAGTTCCTGGCAAAGAATGCTAGAATGTCTTCGTACCAGCTCTTTGGCTGGCCTTTGTTTTGACCTTGGACCGTTCCTTGACCTTGTCTCTTGTGCTTTGGACTTTGGACTGTGACCAGATCTCTCTTTTCAGATTGCCCCGTGAGTGGTCTGGGAACTGCTGGACTTGGTTTCATTTGAAGAAGGACGGTAACCAATTTTTTTATGACGGTTCCTAAGATCAAAGAGGAGATTTTTGTCTATTGTTGGGTTCAATTGCATGCTGTATTTAATCAAGATGGTGGACCAAATCTTTCAAAACTGCACTGATTTTAACCACTGATTTCAAAACTGCACTGGTCCCGCCCCACTCTCCTTAGTAGTGCTTGGGCTATGTGAGGCACTTTCTGCTAGTATATTATAATACAAACTACTGTGCATACAGCATTTCATTAGAACTGGGCCTTGGTCAAAAACCATGCAAATGTGGCCTGGAGCAGTAAATCTATTAAAGTAACACTTTGTAAACTGAACTGCAAAGTCTCAGTGCTGCTACAGACTTGACCTAGCTTTTTGCAGATGTAAATATGATTGCACTTAGTTTTCACACATACTAAGGTAGGCCGGGTAGATTTGGCCTGGGTTCCACAGAGAACATGTTGCTAGGGGAGTGCTATAATAAATAAAGTGGTGTCTTTGTTCCAACTCCAGACAGTTTTGATGGATTAATAGTACAGAACGATGTGTTCTAAAATGCAGAAACTAGCCGGTACTGTAAGTTCCACACTCTCAAATGCTACCATGTGCTTCTGTTGATAAGTTCAGCTTCAACTGCAAATTGTAGCAAGTGTGGATGTGTGTTCATGCGTGCACGTGTATTGTGAGGGAAAAGTGCAGACTCTGGTACTGTTGCATAACCTTAAGATCCTGAAACTTGATGTTACAGGGCCATCCTGTGTAAGTCAACAAAGAGCTCATGGATTGAATTCTCATTCATACAATTGGCTAAAATCATGAAATACTCAATGGCTTAGTTGTTAAATATATATATATTTATTCACTATGTGCAATTGTAATATCATATGACTGCAGCAATCATATCATGACAATCCTGTGAGACGGAATTTGAAAAGTGAGCAGGACGGAAACAATGCCATTTGAACACAGGAAAGTGGGAGGCTAACAGTTCAGACATACTTTATCTTGCTCTCATTGTTATGTGTAGCTAGCATATTGTTAGTGAAGGCACTGAAAATAAAGTTGCCAGTCTCCTTGGGCTTCTACATAACTGTCCAGTGTGGCCACATTTGGAAGACCATGTACAGTTCTACTTGTTCCATCTTCAGAATGATACCATAGCCCTGGAAAAGATATAGAAACAACCACACAATACCTCAAAACACATCATATATACACATATATGTATATATGATGAAGTACCACCAATAAAATGATATGAGCCATAGTATAACTAGTATAACAAAGCCAAGAGGAACAACCAACTGAAAGTCTTCTGGAAGAGCCATGGTTTAGTCAAGCACCTAAAACAGGGGTGGGGAACCTGCATCTCCAGATGTTGTTGGACTCCAACTCCCACCAGCCCCAGACATCATGGCCAACAGTCAGCATTGATGTGAGTTATGTACACCAAAAACCTCTGGAGGGCACCCTATCCCTAGTCTAAAAGAATGAAATGTTGGGGCCTGATGAACCTCCTCTAGGAGGCTATTCCGGGGAGCGAGTGAATATTGGGTACAAAGAATATTTCCAAGCAAATGACAGTGCTTTCTTACCAGTGGCCCATCTTTAAAGCACCTCTTTTCCTTGGAGGGTTACCGCCATTCAAATCCAGAAGCGACTCATCAGCTGGGGTAGAGCCACTAAGCTAGCTTCCTTGCAGGTGGGTTGCTGTTGCTTATTGGGAGGAAGGTGAGGCTGCGGGGAGGTTGGTGCCATTCAAGAGTGCTAGATTTGATTCTGGCAGTGTATCGAGTGCACCATTCTGACCTCCCTACTGCCCCCCCTTCCCGGTAGGCAACAGTGACCCAGCTGTTGAGAAGCTAGAGTACTGGCTCTGCTTCTGTTCAAAAATCTTTCTACACCCCCCCCCCCAATTTAATCTGTTTTGTAAAGTTTGCAACTTTCCATTAGGAAAGACCAACCTGGTCTTTTTTGTTTTTGTTTTGAAAAGCAATAAACATACCGTTAATATTCATTGCATTCAACATGAGTGGTATTAAAATGGTGGCCTTGTTTGTTTTGCAGTGATGTCATCATTGGGCTATTTAATTTTTGTCATAGTTTTGGGAGACAGTTAGCCTGGTTGTTTCTTCTCTCTGGTACTTGGAGTACTATCAATATACACACCGCTTTAGAGAGCCCAGCTAAAAGTTTTACAAGCTACATTCTACAAACAAAGAAGAGTAAAAGCAAAGGAAAAAAGTCAGCTGTGGCCAAATGTGGACAGGAACAAAACTGGCAAAATATGAAGGAATTACATTAAAAAGTGTCTTCACCGTTTGTCTTTTTGTCACTGAGCCTGGAGTTTTCAGGGTGAGGGAAGCAATCTGTCATCCCTGGCCTTAATCCATCAATATGGTCAATAATCACCAGCAGAGCAGGAACCAGGAGAAACCAACCCAAGCAGCTTCAGTGGAACCTCAGATATATAGAATCAAAAAGGGTTGTGCAAGTAATTACAGGAAATATATCCCTTTTTCAGGGGAAGGCAGTAGATCTGAACTAGGTTAAGTTCCAAGGCCCAGAATGTGAAGAGACAGCAGGACATGGTGAGGTTCTGAAAATAGAGGAAATGAATTTTAGGTACAGGAGCAGGAATACCAGAACAGCCTGAGGTGCAATGTCTGACAGAGCCAATGGCTGGTTAATTAACATCCTACTGACAAGAGGAAATTGCAGCCACACTAGACTGTCTTGGCCATAGTTACTGTTGGCCAATCAAGTCAAGAAATGTTGCATATTGAGCTGCCAGTAAAGAAGCCCTGAAGTAGCACACTAGATCTTGCCTTGGACATGAATTATTATTATTATTATTATGAAGGCCCACATTCTCTCAGCAGGGATCTGCCAAGGGCTGGGTGCTGGTAGTGTGTGGAGCTATAGTCAGCAGTAGGTGGAGTTGTCTAGAGCTTTCTCTCCCTCTCTGCCACCCACCTCTCTCTTCATTGTGTGCTTTCCTCCCCTTCATCTGTTTGTCCATTTTGCCTTTCTACACATCCCTCCACCTGCTTCAGTGGTGGCTGGTGCACACTGGGGAATAGTTGGGTGTCTGGCTTCAAGCCCCAACAGAAGGTGGAACCAGAGCCAATGGGAGGCAGAGTCAATTAATTCTACTTCTACCCCCTCCCCCTCCCTGGAGTTAACACTGAGACCAATGAAGAAGGAAGCTGACAGTGAACCCCCCTGCACTGATTGTAAGTAGCAGGGTAGGCAGGTGGGGGCTGGCTCGGGACAAACGGAGGTAGGTCTGCCTCAGTTTTTTAGGACAGCTGCTGATTTCAGGGACTGGAAGTGGCTCCACCCCACTGCAGCACCCGAAAAACCAAGGAACCAAGAAGCCCACAAGCTCCCCTGCCACCCAGAATCCCAACTCTAGATGCATAGCAGCCATTGTACTAAAGACTTTGGTGCCTCCCTACAGACCCCCATGGTGCCCAATGCCCCCCCCCCTCATGCCCCGTAGTGCAGTGCCTGACATTCAGGTCACATCAACCTCACATATTTGAAACAGAAAATTATTATATCTTTTCAATAGTCATGACTTCTCCCAAAGAATTCCAAGAATTGTTGCTTGTCATTGACACTGACCCCACAGAGCTACAATTCCCAGCACTTTACAGTTCCCAAGCTTCTCCATGGACTGTTAAAGTGGTGTAAGAATGCTTTAAATGTATGGCACAGATGTGACCTCACTAATCTTGTCTTATATCACTGATAGAAATTTTGAATTACTCATGTTCAGGGCTGCTAACAGGGAGGTGCAAGAGGTACACATGTACCAGGCCCCATGCTAGCAGGGGCCCCATACTTTTTAAAAAACAATGAAAGCTAAGTCAACGGGACATTTCTGAAGAAAGTTAGAGTACAACATGTGGAGGTAGCTGTAATGCCTTGGCACTCAGCAGGCAGCATAATAATAGTAGTAGTAGTAATAATACTAATAATAATAATAATAATAATAATAATAATAATAATTTATTTATACCACTCCCATCTGGCTGGGTTTCCCCAGCCACTCTGGGCAGCTTCCAACAGAATGTTAAAATACAATAATATATTAAACATTAAAAGCTTCCCTAAACAGGGCTGCTTTCAGATGTCTTCTAAAAGTCTTGTAGTTGTTTTTCTCTTTGACATCTGGTGGGAGGGCGTTCCACAGGGTGGGTGCCACTACCGAGAAGGCCCTCTGCCTGGTTCCCTGTAACTTGGCTTCTCGCAGTGAGGGAACTGCCAGAAGGCCCTCGGCACTGGACCTCAGTGTCTGGGCAGAACGATGGGGGTGGAGATGCTCCTTCAGATATACTGGACTGAGGCCGTTTAGGGCTTTAAAGGTCAGCACCAACACTTTGAATTGTGCTCAGAAACGTACTGGGAGCCAATGTAGGTCTTTCAAGACCAGTGTTATATGGTCTCGGCGGCTGCTCCCGGTCACCAGTCTAGCTGCCGCATTCTGGATTAGTTGTAGTTTCCGGGTCACCTTCAAAGGTAGCCCCACATAGAGCGCATTGCAGTAATCCAAGCGAGAGATAACTAGAGCATGCACCACTCCGGCAAGACAGTCTGCGGGCAGGTAGGGTCTCAGCCTGCGTACCAGATGGAGCTGGTAGACAGCTGCCCTGGACACAGAATTAACCTGTGCCTCCATGGACAGCTGTGAGTCCAAAATGACTCCCAGGCTGTGCACCTGGTCCTTCAGGGGCACAGTTACCCCATTCAGGACAAGGGAGTCCTCCACACCTGCCTGCCTCCTGTCCCCCAAGAACAGTACTTCTGTCTTGTCAGGATTCAACCTCAATCTGTTAGCCGCCATCCATCCCCCAACAGCCTCCAGACACTCACACAGGACCTTCACTGCCTTCACTGGTTCTGATTTAAACGAGAGGTAGAGCTGGGCATCATCCGCATACTGATGAACACTCAGCCCAAACCCCCTGATTATCTCTCCCAGCAGCTGCATATAGATGTTGAAAAGCATGGGGGAGAGGACAGAACCCCGAGGCACCCCACAAGTGAGAGCCCAGGGGTCTAAACACTCATCCCCCACCACTAGTTTCTGAACACAGCCCAGGAGAAAGGAGTGGAACCAGTGTATAACAGTGCCCCCAGCTCCCAACCCCTCTAGGTGGTTCAGAAGGATGTTATGGTTTATGGTATCAAAAGCTGCTGAGAGATCCAGCAGAACTAGGAAACAGCTCTCACCTTTGTCCCTAGCCCGCCGGAGATCACCCACCAGTGCGACCAAGGCAGTTTCAGTCCCATGATGAGGCCTGAATCCTGACTGGAAGGGATCCACTATTTAGCATTTCCCACCCTGCCTAGCCCCAAACCTCTTCTGGGCACCAGGTTGGGGAAGGCTATCTGGCAGGGTTTGCAAGAGCCTATAAGACAGTGTTGAATGCCTCTGCCTCTGCCCTAGCTTAAGATACAGCTTTAATTGCAGTGGGGTCAACAGCTGCTATTTGCTCCATAAAATGCATTTACACAACCAGGCTGCCAGAAGGCAGCTGTGGAAACTAAAGTTTACTTTTATGCCCCATCTACGATCTATTGGCTTCTCCCTCCATCACAGATTGACCTCAGTTCTTTGTATGAAGGAAATTCCTTTTCAGAGAGTGATGGGTAGTTCATTCTCTGTGACTCATTCTCAAATACTGTGAAGAACACGAAGCACACCCCACCCTTAAGAATGTAGAAGCAAACGCTATGGCGGCTGTCCATTGAGGGAGGCGATGAAATTCCTATCAAAATGTGAAATGAATAAAACCTTATAAACTCAGCCTTTGCAGATTTTGCCATACATTGCTGTATGCTGCTGCTGTTATATGTCTGAATGAAAACAGGTCTAAATAAGGTACAGGTGTTCTTTAGAAGTAATTCTTTATTTATTTTTTTAAAAAATTATGTATTCAACGTTTTCAATCCTGTCTTTAATAAGCTCAGTTACTCGGAGTAGCTTACAGAAATTAAAATGTTCATTGAAACTACATCCTAACGGAACAACAATATTGAAACAAACAATATGAAAAGGAAAGAGGTTCAGAAGATTAAAAACTCTAAACAAAGTTCACCATATAAAGATATTCTATGGGAACGGCCATAGCAGACTGATGGCCCATCTGCCCTGCATGCAGAAAGTCTCAGATTCAATTCCTGGAAGCTCAGGTTAGGGCTGGGGGGATCCACCCAAAAGGAACCCCCCCCCATAAATATCCCCCTCCAATATGAAGTCATTTCACTACTTTCACTAGCATGTGTATTTATGTGTACACTTTACCCTCTCTGTACACACTGCTTGACTGGGGAAAACGCACTATAAAATCTGGGAGAGGGCGGATTTTGAAGGATGGCTGTGTTTCAGTTCATATATTTTTCAGAAGGTGCGAATTTGATAAGATCCCCTTCAGATGCAAACTGAATTGAACTTCTGCCCAATCCCTAGTTGAGAGGATGGAAGAGGGAGGGGAAAGCCATGCATGTCACCCTGACCAAGAGGAATAGGATTTAAAATGTAGCAACATAATATAAATAGCTTTGATTTCCCAAGTGTCCAGTTGCCTCTATTCCGGGGCATAGGTAAATACATCCATTAAAGAGCCCGCTTGCAAATGATTCAGAGGACAGTACACTGCTCATGATGATCTCTTACTTGAGCAAATGTGAAGGCACAAGCGTGTGCATTTGCTGTGATAATCCTCTGAGGCCCTTCTCCAGTTCCCACCCCCCTTCAGAGGCTGGGTGGATGGCCACCAGTGACAGGGACTTTTCTGTTGTGGCCCCTTTGAACCACATTTGTTTTATTTGTTTCTGTGATTGTTATGCCATACCTTCCCTGCTGGATTGAGAGGTATTCCCAGGGCACCTTGTTGTTTCCATCAAGGAAACAGCTTCAAACAAAATACGTTTGTGTAGTAAACAAAAAGAAAGCACTCTAATGATACGAAAGCATAATGTAGAATACAAAACCTGGAAAGGATTATAGATTTTGATCGCAGCTGTGCATCACAGCCCTAGGCATACTAAGTAGCAAGTGCCAGTGAGCTCAGTGGTACACAGTGCTTTTTCTTTTTTTAATGTTTAGAGGTACTTTCATTTTCCTACTCATATTGAAATACTGCCCCTTAATGAGGCCAAACTTAGATTCACAAAATGTTTAGAGGTATGCGTACCCCTGTGTCCTCCCAGAAAAAAACCACTGGTGGTACAAACTCCAAAGTAAGGAAGGGTTTAAATGTAAAAGCATTAAAAAGCTGGGGGCAATTAAACAAAGCAAAACACACAGCTTTGTTCAGAACAGGAAAGACGACAAGGTGGGTACTGGGTGACTTTAAAGATGTTTGTAAAGATGTTGTTATCACTTGTTTGCTGCTCTGGTTTTCCTTGGGAGGAAGGGCGGAATATAAAATTGATAAATAAATGCATTAATAAATGCACAAATAAATGAAAACTCCCTACGCAAACATACCTGTCTCAGTCCCGCCCCCCTCTATCCCTTAAGTGCCTGGTGAATTTTTATTTTTTTTAAAATTACCCCTCCCATGGATTGATGGTAATTACAGAATGCATTTGATTGATCTGCCATTTTGTACAGTGATTCTCACAATAATTGTGTGTCTATTCCTATTTTTCAGCTTGTTTTGCTTATACAGGCTTATAATAATTATGCAAGCCAACTAAGAGATCAAGTGAAGGAAAGGCAGGATGCACACCTTTTTTTAAAAAATGGGTCCAACCCAGCGAAAGGTGAAGCCCCCTCCTCAAAAGCCAGTGTGGTGTAGTGGTTAAGAGCGGTAGACTCGTAATCTGGGGAATCGGGTTCGTGTCTGCACTCCTCCACATGCAGCTGCTGGGTGACCTTGGGCTAGTTACACTTCTCTGAAGTCTCTCAGCTCCACTCACCTCACAGAGTGTTTGTTGTGGGGGAGGAAGGGAAAGGAGAATGTTAGCCGCTTTGAGACTCCTTCGGGTAGTGAAAAGCGGGATATCAAATCCAAACTCTTCTTCTTCTTCTTCTTCAAAACCCCATTGTATTCAATATGAGACAGATTTCATCATGTTCCTAGCACTTCAACTTAAGAGCAGTGAACTGGGTGACATATGTGGGTTCCAGGATGCTGTCTGGTAAAAAAAAAACCAACAACAACCAACCCTTCCCCTATGCTGTAGTCCTGACTTCAATCCCCCTCTCCACATACACACACCGTGGCTGCTACTTCCAAAAGTTTAGAGAGAGCTGAGATTCATACATCTCTATTGCCACATCTCATTTGGCCCTCAGAGATTAGCAGCCCATGAGAGAAAATGGGAACAACAGACTATTGGGAAGCTGAATGACAGGAGGATTAGAAAATGTTTTGCACATTAAAGCTGAGATTGACAAATCACTTTGACTAGCCTACTTACTCTTAAGTCAGTCTTCCATGAGACTTGTTTGGATTAGGACAAGCTGTTTTTAGGAAGAGTATTCTTTCTTAAATTGTTTATGGTTTGCAAAGTACTATATAATGAATTAAAGGATTTTAAACTGACACAGAGAAAGAGGAGAAATTAATAGTTTGGTGTCTCTTTACACTGCAGATGGAATCAGCTCTCCTCTTAGGTTGATGTAATGATGCTCTGAGTGTCCACGGCTCGGGTCCCTAGTGAGATGGGCCAAACTCTGTCTGCTAAAAGGTGAATTTTACACCACTCCTAGGAATACAGAGATTGATCCACTGTCTGGAAAAGCAGCTTAGGCTGGAGGGTAGAGAGGTCATTTGACATCACTCAAGAGCAGGGAGAAGACATCATGGTTTTGTGTATATCTATTTCTTTACAAAGGCCCCATTTGAGTTCTTATTCTGAAGAGTGTTGCAACTGCAAGCCTAAAGGGTGAACTTGATCTTCAAATGCTGGACATTCAGTTCCACAACTATGGAAAATCTAAGGAAACAAACAAAGCATGCAAATCTGACCTTTCCTTATTTCCTGTCACTTTGCTCACTTCAATTGTTCAAGGGAAGGGAAGTGGATTATTTGAAGAATTTTAGTTTAGCTATGATTATCAACCAAGGGTCTTGTTTCACAATCTAATCTACACACACACACACACACACACACACACACACACACACACAAAATGCATGTGTGCACAGATGCACATATATTTTCATCGCTGTCTGCATGTTAGATTCAACAAATCTATCCCTGTGTAGGGCAATGACTTCTGCTTGCACAATGCAACTTCCCCTCCTGCCCTTCACCTTCTCAAATCTGCCCTGGGGCTCCCTCAACCCTTCAGAGTAGATTTGGGGGGCACAAGGTTACATGGGGAGAGGAGAGGGAATGGAAGTCCTTGCATGAGCAGGAGGACTGTATTGGATTTGAAAGAGTTTTTAAAATATGGAATTCTTTTTACTGTGAAATTGCCTTGAGGTATTCTATGGGAAACAATTTATAAATGGACTATATTGCAACGCATTTGTATCTGATTGTATCTGTGTCTTTCTTGCTTGGCAATATACCGGTAATATATCTGTTTTCTGCACTGCCCTCTCTAGGCTCTAGTGAAATTTTGTACATTTCGCCAAACAACAGTGTAATATGAATTAAATTGGCAATTTCAAGTTTGCCAGGGTTCCAGGTTGTGCCTTTTAATACATTGCAATGGCTTATTATGGGACGTGTCTAGGTTCCTGTCCTGCGTCAGAATCCACCTCACATCTGTGGGAAGTACAGAAGGGCCTTTGATGAAGAGACCTGCACATAAGGGAGAAAGTAATTATTGAGGGACCCTGCTCCAAAGTCATTTAGGGCTTTTAAAGTTAAAGCCAGCATTTGACATTATTATTTATTTATCTCAGGGTGGTTCACAGCATAACAATATAAGAGAGAAAAACAAAATACACAATAAAAACAAGAACAAAACAAACCAATAACCAGGCAGGGCATGAGGGGGTTGTCATTGAACCTGGAAATGGACTGGGACCCAGGGCACTCATTCAAGGCTGGGAAGATGAGTGCTATATGGCAGGTACATAACCTAGATGCTATGTTTTGTACTAATTATATTGTCTGAACTATCTCCAAGGGCAGTCCCATAGACTGCGTTTTGTAATAGTCTAAAAGGTATGTCACTGGAGCATGAAAAATTGTGGCTAGGTTATCTTTGCCTAGACAAGGTCACAACTAGTACACCAGTCTTAGCTGATGATGAAAGGGGTTTAATGCCACCAAGGCCACTTGAGCTCCTAAAGACAGGGACAGATCTGTTTGAACCTACAGACCTTAAGGTGAAATGCTACCCCACTCCCAATAAACCAGGCACCAACTCTGTCTTACCAGTTTATTGACCCTCATCCAGTCCAATGCCACTCTAGGCAATGGTCCAGCTCTTCCTATAGCATGATCTGAATTTGAAGCCAGATTATTTTGAAATGTTTTTTTCTTCTTTTTCTTTTTCAAAAGCAGCTGCTGAGGCCATCAAACTTATCAGTTGTTTGCAGACTCTCCTATTCTATAGCAGAGAAACACTTACTGGTTGATATGTGTGGTCCTGAAAAAAAGATAAAAGAAAGAAGAGGAAGAAAGAGGGAGGAATCTAGTCCTTAGAAAAAATGCAGCAGTCTAAACTGGAGCTAGTGAGCTGATTTAATATCCACTGTTGAGAGCTGGAGAAAATTCGTGTTACAAACAGAGTGCGTTGCCATGCTGCCCAACATCAAAGTGCTGCCACTGGAAGGACTTTTGTAACAAAGAAACGAAACCTCGGGACCAATCTGTGTCATTAGCCCCCAACCGCTCCAGCTTTGTTATTATGGAAATGTCCTCCTCAAATACAAATTGGAACTGTACAGTATAATTAGAAGAGCACATTCATTTATTTAGGAGTGAATCTCTTACTGTCCCCCAATACCTTATGTCTGTTAGGCTGCCATGTTCCAGGGAAATCAGTCAAGGGATGTGGGTCATTATGTAACAAGATCCATTTCCTCAACAGAGCTTTATTTTATACAGTAGCAGTGTTTCAGAGCCTTTTCAGGTGAAAATTGGAGCAGACCCCTTCTAGGGCATCACAATTGGTTTGGTAGGTACAACATTCTGCCAAGGGAAGCAAGTATTTAGCATGTTATTATTCCCATGTTGAAGGGAACAATATTTACTGATTTTTTAAAATCAGATTCTTGGTCAATTGCTAATTCATATAGTTTTCCAATTCATTTAAACACCTGTATTGTGTTTAGTTGATATTGTTAATCACAGAAGACGAGCTAAAATAAAATCAAAACAGGTGGTCTTACCATTCTGTCAATGGGCGCTGATTATACTTGCTTATGCAACAGAATTTGATTGTGCAGTGCATAATAAATTCTTGGAATTCATTGCCATGAGATGCGATGATAGCCATTAACCTAGAGGGTTTTGGTGATGGACCGAGGTGGGGGAGGGTGTTTCCTTTCTGACAGATACCTTTTTTTTATATATAACTCAGCCAGCCCCATCCCAATAATTATGCTAGGCTACCATCTAAACCACTGAGCCTAGGGCTTGCCAATCAGAAGGTTGGCGGTTTGAATTCCCGCGACGGGGTGAGCTCCCGTTGTTCAGTCCCAGCTCCTGCCCACCTAGCAGTTTGAAAGCACATCAAAGTGAAAGTAGATAAATAGGTACCGCTCTGGCGGGAAGGTAAATGGCATTTCCGTGCACTGCTCTGGTTCGCCAGAAGCAGCTTAGTCATGCTGGCCACATGACCCGGAAGCTGTCTGCGGAAAAATGCTGGCTCCCTCGGCCTATAGAGTGAGATGAGCGCCGCAACCCCAGAGGTCCGCGACTGGACCTAACGGTCAGGGGTACCTTTACCTTTTTACCATCACAATTCTATCCTTCTATTTGGATGGATTTATAAAGCAAACTGGCAGTGATCCCTCCCATTAAGCCCAGCTTTAGAAATATTAAATAGTAAGGAGCTTTAGGTTTACTTTCCAGAAAACACCAAATCTTACAGAAGTTTGTGAACTATCCTTCTAAGATAAAGGGGCAGCTTTAATAACTGTGCAGTCTAGCAGTTGTGGAACATTCTATTAAGAAATTCCAGGGGCGGAGCAAAACACAGCAATGGCTCCTCCTCCTCCTCTTGGGACTACCAGCAGCAGGAAGCTACTTGGACCCCCTCCTTCCCCTCTGTAGCAGCAGCAGGAGGAGGAGGAGAAGGAGGAGTCAGCCTCTGGACGGAGCCATGCCCAGCTTGGCGCTTTGCCTTTGCACTTTGGGGACATGGGGGGGGAGGCAAGAATGGCACCCACCCCCAAATATAGAGTGGGCTCAAAAGGACTCTGCCCCCAGGAACCGACACCATGCTCTAGTGTTGATCTGCTCAGAATACATGATTTATCAAGATTTAAAACCAGCAACAATTAGATAAATTCTTGGAATATAGGTCTATCAATAGCTGCAGGCCATGATGGCTCAATGAAGACTAAGCCCCACTGAACCCAATGGAACTTTTGAGCAGACAGGTGTAGGACTTTACTATCAGAGGCATTTGGCAGGCCATTGTATCCAATCAGATTATTATTATTATTATTATTATTATTATTATTATTATTATTAGTGGGTTTTTTTAAGTAAACAGGCCTAGTAAACAGGCAAAGTTTCACACAAAGCTAAAAGCCATTTCTGACAGCATAGTTGTGGCATGTTTACTCAGAAAGAAGTTCCAGTAATGGGGCTTACTCCCAGGCGAATGTGCATGGTATTGCAGTCTAAAAGACACACTGCATACAAATGGAGCACAACTTCCTTAGTCCAAGCCCCAGTTTCGTAAAAGCAACTAAGATAATACTTGAGTGTTGCTTGATTTCAGCAAGGCTCGAGGGTTTCCACCTGTGCCAGAGAAAAATGCTGGGGCCTTGCTAATTTGCAGATGTGAGCAAAGGTTAATGCATATAAACATATGCAACAACACTCAAACTTATTCTTTTAAAACTGGCCATGTAGGAATAGCAATTAGCCAGGCTACTGGCAATCAGGTCAAGCAAGTTTAACCCTATTTTGGTGGCAATGGGTTGGTTTTTGGTTTATAATAGCAAGTGTAAACGTTTGTGGGTTTCCAGTTCTTTGCAGACTAGAGGTCTCTGTTCCTTGGCTGCCTGTAGGCGGGCAATTTTAGGGCAATCTTCCATAACAGCTGCTCTGCTACTGGCAACTGCAGATCTAGATGAGGCTCAGGTGTGTTTTTAACCACCTTATCATCTACCTATGCTCACAGCAAGTCTAAAGGGCAAAGTGTAAAAGATTCTGTCAGTGTGGCACTTGTCATCTGAGCAGCTCTACTGGTCATGGAGCCACAGGCTTCAGTCAGCAGGGAGGAAATGAAACCTTTGCTCAATTACAGGCTAGAGAAACGTGGCAACATTTTCAGCCAAGTGCTACTTTGTGAAATGATTTCTTAGCCCAGCAAAACCATTTTAAGTCCAGCCTCTTTCATGAGCCATTAGATGGGGAGGAGGCCTGGAGAAAGAAGGGAGGGAGAGTCACTGATTTTGTTTGCTTACCATTGTTCCATGTCTGAAGCATGCTCCCATTCGGTGTTAACTCTACAGTCCTAGGCCCGTTTACCTGGGAGTAAGCCCCTTTGAACTCAGAGGGACTTACTTCAGAGCAAGTAGTTATGGGATCTGCTGTAAGAAAACCCGAATGGTATTTATAAACAAACAAACAAACAAACAAACAAACAAACAAATAAATACAAATGTGCTAATCAAGCAATGCAGGAGCTTAGGAGGTTGCTGCTCAGTAGTTCACATAAATCAGGCCTGCACACAGTGCTGGTTCCAGGTTTTTGGAAGCCTTGGGAAAGAGATTCTCAGTAGGCCCCCTTTGACTTGTTGTTGTCATCCAGTTGTTGAGTAGAGAAGGAATGACTGCTGGGAGGAGTGCAGAGGGAAGAAACACTATGGTGCATCAATAACAGCAAAACCAGGCATGTCTCTCGCATATGGACCAGGGATTGCCACTGGGGATGAGAGCTTCAGCTGGTGCTTGCATTAGTGGCAAGTTGGGTAAGGCTGCCCTCTGGACACTATGGTTGCTGCAGCTTACCTGGACCAGGCTGTGGCAAGGCAGCAGCCAGGTAAGCGCTGTGTGGAATGCTGGTGGAGCAAATCCAGCACTCCAGCCAGGGCATCCTCACAGCCCCAACCTCACCACCGTCCCACCCCCAGCATTGTCCAGGTAAGCTGTAATGATGCCAGTATGGGAAGGGGGGCTCAGCACCTTTGACCGACCACCCTGGCCCTTGCTGGGTGCTCAGTGATGCTGGCTGTGCCTGAACAAGTTGAGATCCCATCCATCCAGGCATGGCCAAACTTGGCCCTCCAGCTGTTTTGGGACTACAACTCCCATCACCCCTAGCTAACAGGACCAGTGGTCAGGGATGATGGGAACTGTAGCCCCAAAACAGCTGGAGGGCCAAGTCTGGCCATGCCTGCATCAAACCAAATGCAGCACATTAGCCAAAGGATTGAGAATATCTACAAGCAAAGTGTGTGCTCTTGCTGCTGAGCTTTCCCATTAACTTTTAGTAGGATCAACAGACAGCTCAGATGAGATTATATTAGACACCCTGATTATAGGTTCTGATCTCTTTTGTAGAACAGGTTGGTTTTTTCTGGGCAAATTTTGTATCTTTTGTTAACCTGCTATGCATGCTGGCTCCTGTGAAGGTCCGATCTTGCTTTTGAGCATGGGCAAGACACTAACAAGGGGCCATAATTCTATATCATTAAAAAACACATAATTATCACTTTGTGTCACATACATATTCATATTTTTACACATACACTAGAGCAGATTTATGCATAAACACATTTCAGTATACCAAGTATAACTTTTTAGTTATGGTTTTCAACGATACTAAGAATGTGTCATGTCGTGTGTGTGTGTGTGTGATATAGATTAGATCTAAACATACATATATAACTATATACTGTATATATTTATATAGTTAGATATATTGTTGTTGTTGTTGTTGTTCAGTCGTTCAGTCGTGTCCGACTCTTCGTGACCACATGGACCAGAACACACCAGGCAGTTCATTTGACCAAAGAACACAAAAAGAGCTGTGCCAAAAGGAATACAGACCCTAGTAAGTGTGCCTGGAACCTCTGGAATCATTATACAGGTTCTTCTGAGGTTTCAGTCCTGGTCTGTGGTGCCTAAAAATCTGCTGTTCCTGCAAATGGTGCCTAGTGTTGAGCGCCTGTAGTTCCTTAGGTACACACCCAAACTAACAACCTGCCATTTTTTTGTACTCTAGTTTTTAAAAGGCATTGCTTTTTTTAGTCCATGGCTTTTCCTTTCATTTTAAAAGTGGTACCTAAGGTTTAGTCCAGGATGAAGCGGAATGGCAAGTGAATATAATTAGAGGTTCAAAGATCTGATTATACACTTGTGTACAACGTGTAAGTAATATTATGTTACCAAATAATGGAAGAGAAGGTAACATTTCAACCTTGCAATTATTTTCTTATGATACACCGGAGCCGCGGTGGAAGTGAGGCACTTAAAGGCAAGGAGAAAGGGTCATAAAATGTCTGGGCTGCAGGAATGTTCATTGAAACAATTCAGATATTTAGGCACCATCTGCAGTGTTGGAGTTCCCCATTCAGCACCCGTTCACACATGTATGTATGTTGCTACCAAGAAATCATACCTGAGACCTCAAGGCTAAATATCTGAACTGATTCCATTATTAGCTATTAGCTGATGTGAATAACCTGAGGTGGTTGACTCATGAAGGCAGTTTAACACGGGAAACTTATATCCTGTGGAACATGCAACTGTGAGCTGAATGTGGAATGGAGAATAAATTATATTTTATATTGCTTGGTGTGTTTTTAGTGTGTGTCAGTTTTCACCCATCCATCCATCCATTCATTTTTCATTTATTTCATAAAATGAATACATCACTTGATTGTAAAAGAAACCTCAAAGTGGAATACAAAAAGAATAAAACAACAAATTTATCAGTAAAAAAAGAGAACAATTTAGACCTTCCCAAAATAATTAAAATCAATGATAAGCTGAAAACCAGATTAAAACACATGCCAATGTTCTACAGGTCTGGAAAGGCTTGCCTAAGCAAATAATGTTTTTAGCAGGTGCTGCAAAGAGTACAGTGAAGGCACCTATGTCAATAGGCAGGGAGTTCCAAAGTGCAGCTGCTGCCACACTAAAATATCCATTTGTTACAAATGTAGAGTGAGTATTATGTGACAACTGTAACCACATAATTACATAATTTTATTGTTCTGTGGCTGTGCCATGCGGAAATTTGATCTTACCCGCTGAAGCTTGGTTAAGCAAAATCTCTCTTCAGCTTCTCTGCGTTTCTGATAAGATCCGATTCAGTGGGTAAGATCAGAGTTTTGCAAGGCCCAGCCATGGAATAATGAGAAAAGCTCTTGGACCTGAGAAAAAGTAATCGGTATACAATATGATCAAAATACAGATCAAGCGAAGGTGTGGATGAGCCCTTACCCCCTCCTCCCTAGGACTCTATGATTCAGTCCAATAAGTGAAAGTAGCATAAAGCTGAGCTGAATTCTCCTCAGCTACCTTGTCCCCTGTTGTGGCAGTTGGCACAGAAAATTCTAGATCATCTCCCTTTGGCTCCATTGTGTTGGGCATTAGCATGCACGCCGTGCAGAAAACTAGTCTGGGCAACTCCTTGGCATCATTTATTTATTGTGAGGAAAATGAAAAGGGGGATGTAAATGTAAGCAGCAGGGGCAAGGTGGGTGGGGGGAAGAGAGGGAGAAAACTTTTTTTAAAAAGCCAGTGGGAAATAATGCTCAAGGGAAGATAAAACAGATTCCTAACTCATCCAGAACAAACTCAGTTTCCCGTGACTAGTACGTTGCTGCTTTTTACCCTCGACCCTCTGAAATACACTTCTACCTGATGTACCACATGGTTAGTAAGGGAGCGATGCCCCTCTGCCTGGCTCATTGATGCCCCATGTTGTGAGAGGCTTCAACACGCCCCCTCCCCACTTTTCTCCTCCCTGCCACACTGATTTTGTCTGTGAGAGTCTGGGCAGCCAGTCTGCACTTTGTGGCAAGGTTCAAGCAGACAGCTAGACACGCAGGCGAGCCGTTCTTTGAGAATGTGGCAGAATGCCATCTGCCGCTTCAGAGTATTTCCCACCCCCCTCCACCGTCCTTGCACTCCTTTCCAACTCTCACACACGCATGGCCCTGGCTTTTGGAGACATGCTTACCAACTGTCAATTAGCAGGCCTCAATACACTGGAAAAGAAAAGCAAGCTGCCTCATGACAATGATGGCATGTGGTGTTTGTGTGTGTGTGTGGACTCTGTCACCAACACATTCGCCATGAAACTTGAGCCTTAGAAGGTCCCTGACCTTAAAAAAGAATCCCAGCCTCTTGGTGCTTTCGGTGACCTCCTCTCCCTCTCTGCTTCGTGCTTCATGAAAAGCTGCATTGTGATCATTTTACGCAGCAAAGAGATGGCGATGATCTCATAGGTCTGGGTGAAAAGGGACTGTCGTTGCTCAGTGCCGTTGGAGTGATCTCATTGGTGTGCTGCGACTAGGCAAAGGGAGACCATCTGCAGAACTTTTAAAAATAATTATTATTGGTGACCGTAATGGGGGATGTTGTGTGTGGCACACCTGGCTTTTCCCTAGTTTCTTTGGGCACAGGAAAAGCGGGGTACTGTTGCACTTGGGGAAAGGTTCAGGTGTACAGGTGGGAAGTAGGCCAGTCTCTGGCGAGAGATGGCCCAAGGTATTCTGCTGCCTGAGTTTCCCCTCTCCTCTTTGTCTTTCATTGTTTCTCTGCTGATATAAAAGAGCAGCACAGGAACAAGTATGGGAGAAGCTAACAAATGACAACTGAGGGGCCCTGGGGTTCTTAGCAGAAACAAATGAGAGAAAATTTAAACATATGGACATTTTGCATTGTGAAGGACTGATTTGAGAACAGACACCCCAAGGCATTATGGGATGAGGGTCAAGGAAGGTATCATACACCAGCACCAACTCTACAGTCCAATTTGTGGGATGATCAGCCTCATATAACCAACATGCATAAGTCTAACGAATGCATTAAGGTGTTAAGATCATAGAGTAAGCTGTCCTGCCAGGCTTAGATCACTTTGAGAGAGAGTAGGTAATCAAGCCTTTGTTTACCCCACCAGACTACCAGGGAAGCTCAATGTTTGAGGAGGTGTTAGCCGGTTACTCCAAGCTCAGACTGCATGGCTCTCACAAGTCACTCTTGACTTCCCATACCAATAATTTCAGAACCTTCACCACTTTGAAATTAAACTAAGTTTCACTGTCTGTGCAGCCTTTCTGACTGATGTATGGAAAAGCACATGAGCCTGACCTTTGGAGATTTGGTAAGTGAACAGTTTTTAACTTACTAAATGTGTGGTCTTTTCCAATGTTGGGGGAAGAGGGTATTATTTTTGGAACTCGCTTGGAAATACATATTGTAAAGGTCCATGCTTATTTCCATGTTTTACTTTGCTGTATATTCTGCGATTTAAAATCTCTGCTGCTGTTCTCTCACCAAAGAGTATTTGCCCCAAACTTGGATCTTGTCATCCAAGGAATTATCCTTTTTATACCTACTTTTTACCTCGCCAAACAACACAATGTAGAATTGAGCTGATTTCAGTTGACTTAAATATGTTTAACTTTGTTGCATTGCGTCTTAGAGTCCTGAAAGTGACCTGCTTCTTTGTTCCACCAGTAGCAGAAGTTGATGGAGAGTGCTTTTTGGCAGACAAATCTGCCGCCCATCCCTTGACCATTATCCCCCTTTCCCCAGGAACAATAGAAGTATGTTTGTCCAAGATGAAATCTACAAAATGGGCACTTAATAAGATCTTTACATATGGCCAGTTATTTTCTTTTTCTAGATCAAGGTAAAAAAAATAAAGTGATGACCTTTTATGTTATGTTATTATTTTTACTGCCAGGATTTGCTACCTTGTTTCCTAATGGTTGTCCTGATTCCTTGTTTTAGGGCAAGAAAATGATCTAAATAAATAGATTTTGACAGGAGGCCAATTCTGCTGCCAGAATTACACTAGTTAAATACGCATAACTCACTTAATTAGAAAAAAATAAAATAAAGACCAGATTAAGGTTTCTGCTTGTACAATTGGTTTTCCTTCATTTTGGAACTGGATTTCTTTTCAGGAAAAGATGTATATCGGCTAAAGAAACATTTAAAAACCCAGCTGGAGTTGAGCAAAGTCCTTGCTCAGCAGAGTCCAAATGTGTTTATGTGCCAAAACATACGTTACCACAGGAATTTCGAGATCTAGGTCAGAGATTCAAGCTTCAAAACATATTTCCAGAGTAGGAGCCCATCGGCTGATGTCTGAAGAACGCAGTAACTCAAGAGTGAATGTGGTAGTAACTTTCCCAATTTCATTGCAACAAATTTATGATCAGTGAATAAAATGGAGGGCTGGGTTCCACCTGACATGCTCAGGCACTGTCTCAGACAGTCAAATCCATCCCCTTTAAACTCCAGACGATTTTAACAAACCTATTCCAAAGGAGGGTGCGTGTGATAAAGATGAGCCAGCCTCAAGAAACGGACTTGACTGTTAGCCACAGAAACTGTTAGGCCAAGAAGCAATTTGACTGAAAAGCTTTTGTGGCTACGCCAGCCTCCACTTGAGCTACTAATTGCTTTTATTTTATTTTTTCCATAGTTGGTAGCCATTTTCACACATTTATAAGCAAGGACGGTCTTCCCCATCCCCATAGCCTTCCCCCCTTTTAAAGTCTAAAGAAGGAGAAGGAAACCAATAATTATTAATAATAGTGCTAAAGATGTATTCTTGGACAGAAGGCTTTTTGTGCAATAAACTCTGCATAGACGTACATAGACTTGGCTCATCTTTCCACTGCTCTAAATTACAGCCATGTCCTCAGAGCTGGCACATGCTTCTTGGGAAGCAGAGAGGCATATAAACAGAGGGTTCCCTCGTATGGGACGTTGCCCTGGTTGACCTGCAATGCCCCATCCAAGGCAGTTAATGCTGCTTTCAAAGGGTGCCTAGTGTGGGCCTGCTCAATTCATTGTCCCCAAAAGCACTTCAGAGCCACATAAAGTATGTTTTGTGTTCTCGAGCTAAGGTTCTTCTGAGCAAAATGGTATACGAGTGGATGCTTCAAGAAATTTAAATGGCCCCCTCTGGGGGGCCATTTGTGAGGCTGGCTTGGTACTTTGAGAGAGTAGTTATTGGGCACAGCGGCAGATGGGGCAGCAGGACGAAAAAACATCTGAAAAGCTTCCGCACCCTAGTTCCCAAGCCCACAGTAGAGCTTTCACATGCATCTTCTGCCATGTGTAGCAGGTGGAACCAAATTGGTACCCTACAGATGATGTTGACCCCAGCTCTGCTCAGCCCCAGCAAGCATGACCCAGTGACCAGGGAGGATGGCAGCTGTAACCCACAAGTTCTGGAAGCCACCACATTAGCTGCCCTGTGCTACAGGACTCAGCTTGGGCAAGCCATAATGGTAATTTGGAACAGTGACCATGAGACCATCTATGGAGACCCCTTCTATCAGTTCCAAAGCCATGTTTGGTTGGCTCAAGTGGGAGACTTTGGAACTCCCTACCTACAGAGGTTTCCTCTTATCCTTCTCCTTGTTATTAAGTATTTTATATATATATATATATATATATATATATATATATATATATATATACACTTTATTCGACCGACAGTCAGAAAATTATTAAGTATTAAGATCTTGCTACAGTGGTACCTTGGTTTTGGAACGTCTACATTGACTAACGTTTCAGAACTCAAACACCAAAAACCCGGAAGTAAATGCTTCCGTTTTCGAAAGCACCTTGGAAGTCGAACAGCTTCTGTTGAGTGTGGCTCAATTTTCTCAATTACCATATTTTTCCGTCTATAAGACGCCCCCTATTTTTGGGGACTTCGATTTAAGAAAATGGGGGGGGGGGAGATACTATCCATATATAAGACAAGCCCAGATTTTGAACATTATTTTTGAGTAAAAAACCATAGTCTTATACACGGAAAAGTATGGTAAATTTGCAGGCCGCCCTTTGCGCCTTGGTTTTCGAACGTTTCGGAACGTTAAAAAACCGAGGTACCACTGTATTCTGGAAGGCTTTTGGCCTTTATAGAAGCAGGATCCTATAGCTTCACAACATACATTACCGGTAATTACAATCAACCTGGTATTTTACTCTGGTTTTCCACTCTGGCTTCTTAAATTATCTAGCCAGGGGAGACTTCTTGTGCTGAAGGCGGACAGTCAAGCACTCAAGGTAAGGCAGCATCTGAAGATGGTGCCTCTGCCTGCTGATTTCAGCAACTGTGTGCTCACCTCTGAGGGAGACGCATTTGTGCAAGCTCTAACCACGACCTCTTTTTACTTACTTAACTGTGTTATCCCATCAAAGTTCTGTGTTAAATAAAACTTGGCTTCCTGCCAGCATAATGCACAGAAAAGGAAGAGTATAAAGTCGAAGCTGGGTTGAGACTCGAGAGGTCTAGCTTGAAGGGCTTCTGTGTCATGTAGAAGGGGAATCCCCCTCCCCACACAATTATCTGCCTATGCTGCATCATGGTTATTCTTTTATAGAACTTAAGGCGGTGCATGGTAAAAACTGAGTGGGATAAGGAATCATTTCCACATGCAGATATCTATGTCAGCCTCTGAAAGGTATAGACGGCAGCGAGGCTTGACTTGCTACTACTACCTAGAGGCAGGCCCGTGCAGAGCCTGCCTTGCCTGAGGCCCAGGGCAGGCAACTTGTTAGACTAAAGTTATAAACTCAAACAAAAAAGCAGCCATTTCCTGGTGGGGCCCCCAGCTGGCTTAGCCCTCTGAGGTCAGGGGCAAGGAGGAGCGGAGCCTTCTGATGGCATTTTGTGCAACAGCCTCTACATCTGGCACTGTATGTAGCATGCAAGCCTAAGAAGCTGGCTGCTCTGATTTTATAGCCTGCCCTGGTCCAGCACTTCTGTTCTGTCTAGTGCAAAGTCTCTCCACACACCTGAACTTATTCTAAGATGATAATCCTCCTCCCCATTGAGTAAATTGGTAGAAAACTCTGCATTTCTTTGTAGTGGTAGCTATTATCTATGGGTCATAAACTGGCAGGACGATGGGGAGGAGGAACAGGATCCCGGCGAGGGGTGTAGCTGGGACTGGGACACACCAGGGCAAGCTGGGGATGGGGAAGGAAGTACTCACAGAGTGACAGAGGGTGCCTAGAGGATGGATGTAAGTGCACTGGATCCAGAGCAGCAGGACTCATCACCAGAGACAAAAACATGGCGGGCTCTGAGGCGTAGGGAGCAGTGCTCTTGGAGGCTGAGGCAGGCAAAAGCCCACAGCTCAGCTTCCTGGCTGGCCAGGTGGGGCTCGCTGGCTCTGGGAGGAGGGCTGTGATTCCTCAGCTGGAGGAGGCTTGGAACAGGTGAGGGTCACCTGCCTCGTCAAGCCCAGATGCTGCAATCAGCTGCAAGTACACAAGGGAAGCAGAGCTGAGGTGCTGTGTCTGCTCAACTGCCCATGTTGATGGACCTTGGCTTGGTTCCTCCTGGACCTCTATGGGACGGTACTTCGGGTATCTTGACTGCTGGAATTCAGACTTAGCTACTTTGATTGATATTGGACTGCATTTCCTGACCTTTACGTGGATTGACTCCTGGACTTTTGAACTTGGCATACTGACTTGCTACCAGGTAGGCCAGGGGTTTAGGACACCCTGTAGCAGAAATCCACAAAGGGTTTGTGAATCTTTAAACCTTCCTTCAACTTATGGTGTTAAAAAAGATTAGGAGGAACTGCCCACCATTTCTGCCTTTTTGGTGCAATGCTTTCAAAGGTCGCTCTGTTTGTGTTACATCAAGCGAGAGCCAATAAATAAGTTATCCTGAATGAGGAAGTGCATGGCATCAAAGCCTTCAGTCACTCAACACAAGCAGAAAGGATCACACTCAGAGTTCTGTCTCCCATCCATAGCTGTCAACTTTCCCCTTTTCTTGCGAGGAATCCTATTCGGAATAAGGGAATTTCCCTTAAAAAAAGGAAAAAGTTGACAGCTATGCTCCCATCTCCTGCTGTATTAGTTACCAGCCCTGGGTGCTAATTTCATTTATTTCTCAGCTTTCTTCCATAACGGAACCTAATATGGCATACCAGATGCCAACCTACCTAGCTTTACCAAGTGCATGATGTGCTCACAGACTCATAGCTGTCAACTTTCCCTTTTTTTGGGGGGGGGAATTCCCTTATTCCAGTGCCGTTTCCCAGTGCAAAAAAAAGGAAGGTTGACAGCTCTGCACAGACTGTTAAAGATGCATCTATATCAAACAAGCAGCTGCTTGAGCACAACAGCCATCTTTACTGGAGCTGAGGTAGCTAGGCATTCATTTCTTTTCAACTTCGGGACCTCCTTCTTGTGCTGGCTCATGTTTGGGTTCATGTTTCTTGACTTGCACAGACTGCTCAGTGGGCTGCCTTGCTCTAACCCAAGCCCTGACTGAGAGCCAGTGCAGTGTAGTGGTTAAGAGCGGTAGACTCGTAATCTGGGGAACCGGGTTCGCGTCCCCGCTCCTCCACATGCAGCTGCTGGGTGACCTTGGGCTAGTCACACTTCTTTGAAGTCTCTCAGCCCCACTCACCCCACAGAGTGTTTGTTGTGGGGGAGGAAGGGAAAGGAGAATGTTAGCCGCTTTGAGACTCCTTCAGGTAGTGATAAAGCGGGATATCAAATCCAAACTCTTCTTCTTCTTCTGACTTTCCCTTCTTGCGATGCTCATGGGAGTTGATTACCTGCTTAAATCTGACTGCATGCTTTTGTATTTCAAGTCCTTGTCTTTCTTCGCTAGGACTCTCTGAACTTTGACATTGGACTACAATCCAGCATTCACTCAACCCTGACTTAGGTGCATGATGGTTCTTCTGAACTGCTTCTTCTGAAATATGTCTTATTCCAGGCTTGTCCAACTCCCAAGAGACTGCAATCTACTCCCACTATAAAAAACTGGCAATGATCTACCCATTGGATTGACTAAAGTTGTTGAGCTTTTTTGGGGAGGAAGACCCTAAGTTGTTGAGCTTTTTTTTGGGGGGGGGGGTCGATCAGGATCCCACAATCGATGAGGGACGACCCACGATCAACTGGTAGATCGCGGTCAACTGGTTGGACATGCCTGTGACTTACACGACTCAATGCAAGTCAAGGGTTCCTTTCCCTCAACTGTGAAACTCTAAAAAAAAACCCAGACCAAAATAGTGATAGAAGAAAATTAAGAGAACTTTTGTTCCAGAAGTTCTAAATATGTACAAAGCCCCCCTTTTACCATTGAGTAGACAGAGCTTCCTTTTGTCTTCATTCACTTCCCCCAAAAAACATTTACTGGCCAGGGTGCAACTGAAAACAGCTTGGATCAATGCAAACTCTCCTGCTTAATGGGTTACTGACAAGATGATCATCCTATTCTTGTTTTCCTTCATGGTTAGGCACCTGGTATCTGAAGGAGAAGCTGTGGCCCTCCAGTCTCTAACTCCCATCAGCCCCAGTCAACATGGCCAGTGGTCGGGGATGATGGCCACAGGTACCCCATCACTGATCTAAATAAGTATCTAAGGAGCCTTTGTCTTGTTCATCGACTCTCACTCGCAAACTTCATTTTCACACAGCTGAAATCATGATTAGTTTGGCCCAACAGAAGGCTGTTTGGGAAACTGATTTTATACTCACTGCTGCAATACTGTGAACAAGGGTGGGAAGAAAAGTGTGGGTGATCCTTCTGGCTTTCTGCAAAGCAGGTGGCTTCCCTACCCCACGTCAACTGCTGTCCTTGCGGTGTATTTGACACACATCTAACAGCAACAGAACTACTTTCAGTCCCTCAAGCATCTCTTCAGGCTATTTTTGAGTACGATCCTCCCCACTTACCCTGTTGATGGCTGAGTGCAGAGGGGCAGGTAGTAGAAAGGAGGATTGTTGCCTCTCTGATGGCCAGCAGAGGAAGCAAGAGGGAAGCTCTCAATGGGCTCATTCAGGGTGGGGCTACCGGTAGATCCAAGGCCTTAAGGAGCCTAAGCCACAGGCATCTGGTTGGCCACCATTAGAAAAGGGACTAGGTGGGCCACTGGTCTGATCCAGCAGGCTCTTCTTCTTTCCTAAGAAATGGCTGGATAGATACAGGAGAGATACAGATCATGGCCAATGGCATACATCAATTCAATTGTATAGGATGCAGAGTAAAGAGAAATGTATAGTCTCAGTCATGGCTGGTACAAGCTGACTGGGTGTGGAATGCAATGGTAAATCCTTGTCTCTCCTGCTCAGGTTCTCCATGAAGGTCAGTCTGCTCCTTCAACCACCCTATAACCACACCCGTGTTTATTTGCTGCCCATGAGGACAGCAAATATTCAAAAGTATCTCCCCTTTTCTTTTAATTAGCATTATAGTTGTATTATTTAATTAGCCATTATTGTTGCAGGACGGGCTTCCTTTTTTGCATTTTAAACTTTATTTCAACACCAGATTCGTGCGATTGGCGCTTGCTCTCTCCACACTGAGCTGCTTTTCAGCAGAGCCAAAGGACAGAAAGTCTCACTTTTATTCAATAGCAAAGGGTGTTTATTAATGTGTGGTTCACAGCCACCAGCCTTAATATAAATGCTAATAAATAACCATCGGGTAATGAGTGCTATTTGGCTTAAGGTGTCACCCACAAAGCTTCTAGGTATTTTTTTGTGCACAAAAAGGGGGGACATTCCAGCTTCAAGAAGCTGCTGCCTGAGGCCCACTGAAACTTGGCAAAATGCCTTCCTGGTACAGTTCACAGGGCAGGAGCAGAGACAAAAATCTTCACTGCAGAATTCACCCATGTTTTCAGGGCGGGGGGGGGGGGAGGGAAAAACCATTAAGGCTACATAATTTCCCCCCCTCTTCACTCCTTGCTGAGCACCCCACAATTCTGAAGCTTTTTAATTTTAAAAACTAGACCAATAGATACATCAACATCTATAAGATAGGCGTTCTAGACATTTCAACAGGTGGCGTATTTTCTTTAACACTTCCTCCTTCAACAAGTGACACACGGCTGCATCCAGTCTTCTCTCTCCCACACAGAGGGAGCATGCTTGGGTACTACAGTTTTTCTGAGAAAGTTGCAAGGAGGCAGCTTTGAGCAACCAGATCTGGTCATTTAATGCAGCTGATCCCTGCAAGATGCACAACACCCATCTCAAATGCGTATGTGGCAAGAACTGAAAGTTGAGCATGGAATGGTGCAGTCCCACTTAGGTTAATGCTGGCCCATGAAACCTCAGACCACAGTAAGTTTTGGGGCAGGCATAGGCAAACTCGGCCCTCCAGATGTTTTGAGACTATATATATATATATTTAAAATATATAATTCCCATCATCCTTGACCACTGGTCCTGTTAGCTAGGGATGATGGGAGTTGTAGTCCCCAAACAGCTGGAGGGCCAAGTTTGCCTATGCCTGTTTTGGGGGGTTGGGATGGGAAGACACTTAAGCATACCAAACACTATCCATTTGTTTCCGTGAATGGATCCAAACTTGCATCATACTATGGGTGTCTTCAGAAAGAGGACTGTTGATTTTTTAAAGAGACCTTAATATTATGTGATGTTATATACACTAAATGGAGTATCTAAATAAAACAAAAAAGGAGAGTCATAGGGTTTCGGGCAGTCTTTTGTTTTAAAACGCCCCTTCCAGTATGATGGATCCTTCTACTTGGCATACATTATAATATAAATAATCCTGCAGTTCTTTATTTCATGATATGGCAATGTATAGGAATGTTTGGATCTAAGTAATGCTGCCTCTTAAAAGATGGTCTGTAGCACTCTGATATTCAGCTCCATTCTGCTCGTGTTTGTTTTAAACACCCTGACCTAAAATGTTTTGCCTGTTTGATGTGGAACCTGCATGTAAATCTAAAGTGTGATTTGCATAGTTAGCTCTAAGATTTACATGCTGCCCCATGTGAATTTGATTTCAAAGCAGTTTATAATCACGTAACATCACATCATTTGCTGTGAGCATGTATATACAGGCGTGTTCTCCCAATGTATATGTGCTCGCAAGTGTCCACTGCGAAGGGCTGCTACATGCACTTTCAGGGAAATGTATTTTATGCAGATTCTACACACAAAAAATTCAGTTAGTGTCTCCACCCAAGAACTTTGTATTGAAGTGGTTCTAAAATGGAGAGTAAATCTGCCTTGTTAATAGCTCCATAATCTACTCAAGAGTATAACATTCTAAAAAAAGATATATTCTGGTACCCAATAGAGTTTGCAAAAGCAAGCATAATAATCTTAAAAGATTTTAAGGAAAATGTGTACATGTGTGTGGGAAGTGGGGGAAATCCTCTGAGATAAACATTCCATTTCTGGGTTTCCAACTGAGCTGATAAACATAGATGTCCAAAAAAGCCAGCTGTTCCCTTTCATCTGTTTGAAGTGCAGCTGGAATAATGCCCACAGAGCCTCCACCAAAATACTTTCTTTGAAAGCAGCTTGCTAATTGTCTTTCAAGGGATTAATTCCACATAACACAAGAAAATGTGAAAGGGAGCAGATGCCACCTAATGGACATTGGTAGTATAGCCTTGCTATACTAGAGTCCGATGGACTGCAAGAAGATCAAACCTATCCACTCTGAAGGAAATCAACCCTGATTTCTCACTGGAAGGACAGATCCTGAAGCTGAGGCTCCAATACTTTGGCCACCTCACGAGAAGAAAAGGTTCCCTGGAGAAGACCCTGATGTTGGGAAAGATTGAGGGGACAAGGAGAAGGGGAACACAGAGGATGAGATAGTTGGACAGTGTTCTCGAAGCCATTAACATGAGTTTGACCAAACTGTGGGAGGCAGTGGAAGACAGGAGTGCCTGGCATGCTCTGGTCCATGGGGTCACAAAGAGTTGGACATGACTAAACAACTAAACAACAACAACAACATGTATAGCCTTGCACTGCATACACAGGACTCTATCATCACAGTAATAATTACGACATTGACAGTATACTCTGCTCTGAATGGTTATACACAAACAAGCAGAAGCAGTTGTGGATCAGTTGCTACGAATGTAGAAGTCATACAGCAACACAGTCTCCTTGTTTCCAGACACTGCCTAATTTTTTTAAGTTTCTCTATGGCAAGTAGAAGTCTACAAACCCGACTAGGGATATGCATTTATAATACTCTATCCTAACAACCGTGTATTTTATGTGATTACAGAGTTCTAGACCTTGAGGATAAAACTCAGTAGAGAAAAATCACATATTTGTGTTTGCCATATGGTAATTTTGGAGTTCATTTTCTATTTTCAAATAGAAGTTATTATTCTTAAGCTATACAACTCCTGTCTTCTGCTACATATGATTTCTTTAAGCCTACAGGTTATGCAGGTTGAGGAATGCTATGAATAAGTTAGTTTCCAAAATCCATCTATTTAAAATACTGTTTATTTGTGATTTAACATTAATTAGCATTACATCTATGAGCAATTTCCAACAACATTTATATATTTTTTTCCACAGGACACAGAGTTGGCTGGCTCATTCTTTATGCCAAAGCAAGTAAATAGAGGCATTAGCAAAAAAAGGTGCAAATAGTTCACGGTTGCATTTTTTAAAAAATATTTATGCACATTGCATTCATTTAGATATATTTTTTAAAAGTTATGAAAAGCATAGTTCACAGGTTACTGTTTCTACATATGTTGTAATACAACACAAAAATGTAGAACATAAACAAAGTTAAGCAACTTATAGATTTTCACTATTTTTTTAAAAAAGAACACACTGATTCCAGTATTTTGAGATATCTAGAATATCGTTTCCAGAGTCACTCCAGCGCTGCATTTTCACACTTACACAGTCAAAGCTAACCAGCCCTGCAACATGCTATAGTCATGCCAAACCACAACCCAGCCATATTTTAACAATCTATATACGGTATATATTTCAACTGGCAATCTGGGAGTCACATTGATATTTGAGGTGTATTTGCTCTTGTGGCTACTGATGAACAAAGGCTAGTTTAAAGGCCCTAGGCAAATTTCCATGTTTAGCGTGTATTTACAGCTTTGAATTTTTCTTTCTTAAGTTTCAAAGCAAAATAAAGCTACCAGAAAAAAGGAGCAAGTGGCAGGATCAGCACCTATAGCGCTTGACTAATTGGTTCTAAGGTTCCTTGAGAAGGCAAAACTCAGATTAAAATTATCCCATTAAAATCAATGATAGCAAGGGGTGAACGTGTGGCACTCCATATGAAAGCCTATACATTTTACATGAAACGGCTGTTCCATTAATTTAATAAAAAATACCCCCAAATCCATACCATATATTTTATGAAAAATAATCCAAAAGCTACTATTCTCTTTACCTCCAACCCCTTATTCTTCCCATTTCACTTTCCCTTTTTCGGTTTTGTCTCCTTCATTTGGTTGTGGGCTTTTCCAGAGGATCGGTTGATAGTGCAACGTAGATGCAGTTGCATGGAATCTAGACTCCATCCCTTGTGGAAGCATTTTTGCCATGGGCATTTTGCATTTTCCTGCACCTGGATGGCAATGTTCACTCGAACAAAGCAATCTTGGCCACTGGAGTGCTGTCGGAATGTAGCTGCATGAGTTTTACACTCTTCACCCGATGGCCTTGACATTCTGTCAGCATGGTACCAGCACTCTATATCTGCAAAGAGGGAGCTCACAGAGGACTTGAAACTGAGTGTCTCAATGCAAAGAAGGAAAGAAACCCCTTGTGGCTTTATCTTGCCCAACAAGTAAGTCCTCAAGACTTTGCCCTGAGAATTTAGTTGGACTTGCTGCAGAAGTAACGCAAAATGGCTAAGGGACCTACTTGGAACTGATCTCCTGGATAGGCCATATGTTAACAAGTTTATTTTTCTTCATTCAACAGCAATACCATGAGGAAAAAAATACAGTAAGATTTAAACCTGAATCCAGTTAAGTTTATACGCTTTCAACACCCAATAATCAGAGGTTCTGGATTCCTGAATTATATTTAAGTATACTCTACACCAAGCATCCTTAAATACATTCTATTGTTAAATGCTTGGTTTACATGCCTATAATACTTTATACTGAGTGGTATACAAAAATTTCAACGTATAAAATTCTTTTTCTGTTTTGCCATAGTTAAACTAAGTTATCAATGTTAAGCGTATAAAATCCCCTTTATTGAAAAATAAGGGCTTTCTCCCTGCCCCCCCAAACTGATAGAATAAAAAAAGTTTTCAAAAATTATATCTTACTAAAATGAAGTATTTGGCAAAAGTTATCAATGAATGCAATTTTTACAGAGTCTGTAAAATTCCAAATGCAATTCCTTTTACAGTTTCCCCCTCTTAATATTATGTGCCAGTGTTTCATAAATGACCTATGGTTGAAAAGGTGAGGTGAACAGCACCCTGTGAGGCAGGGGTGAAACAACTGCTATGGTCAAAATCACAATACTAAGAAGTATCATCCAATCACAGAGTGAGGCAGTAGATTAATAAAACCAACATTATCTGATAACTCAAAAGCTACCTTAGTGACACTGTGCTGAAGGTCTACTAATTGAGAAAACTCTCCATGTGTAACCATAAGGGTATTTGAAATTACAATAGTGCTATAATGGAACACCTGCCAGTGTTAGTTTGTGGTGGACCTATTAAGTATTTCAAACCCCCATAGTAATTCTTACACAAACTAATTAAGAGATGAATTCTTTGCTTCATTAACATAACATTGTTTCTATTTAATTTTATTTTCCAGTTCTGCTTTTAGGTTAAGGCCCATTTTTCTGCACAACCCTACCTAACGTGACTAAAACTTGAACTAAAACATGGGTTTGAAATGTGCAATGTAGCCTCAGAATGAACTGCACTCAGGCTTCCACCTTTTCCTTCTTTTTGTTCTTTTTTAGGAAAGATGGAGTACGGAACTTCTTCTTCTTCTTTGATGGTGATTTCGAAGGAGAGCCCTCGGGGGAAAGGGTCTCCTCAATTTTTTCAGAGGCCTTAATGGTAATCTCTACATTCTCTATAGTACTAGTGGTTAACTGGCTGACTCTGTGTGCAAGATCCTCGTCCACATCATGTGAATCTTCTTTGCCATTCATTACAACAGCCGGCATCTCCAGAGAGATGAGATTAGCATCGTGTTGGTAATCATCATTTTCTGTAAACAAAGAGAAAGCAAGCGGAGGCATTTTACTCCTTGTTATACTGATGGTTATAGAGCAATTCTGCACAGGCCTAAAATGCAAGCAGCATATTGTAGTAAAGCTCCCCTCCTTCCTCTACCAGTACCTTATTTTTGTTTAGGTATTTATATCCCACTTTCCCAGGCAAAGTAATCTACAAAGCGGTGTTTTCCTCTTGCCCCACATTTTATTTGAACAAACAAGCCAGCATGTAACTCATTAACTATATTATAGGTGGAATCAAGGTTTTTAGCTACACCCTAGCCACAACTGGACACTTACAGGCAATATATCAGAATACAATGTGATGCAGTGACAATTCCAACAGAGCAACATCATAGACTGTTATGTTAGCCTTGTATTATGAGCCAATGCACACATATAATCCTGGGAAAGAAATGCAAGTGCTTTCTCCAAATGATACAAACACAAATTGTTGCAGGAACAGGAGATCAACATGATGTTGAAACTGTCTCTAAGTGACCTGTTCTGAAGAATGAATGGCATTATAGGTAAACCTACCCTATTTAGAGAGAAGATACTGGATTTTAAATTTTTGATAAATCCAGAAGGATTCTTAAAAAATGTAGATCAAGAAAATAAATCATAGTCTTCACATTGCCAAGATGACTATATTTTCCTTTCCTGATCTAAGTACCGTATATACGCGAGTATAAGCCGACGCAAATATAAGCCGAGGCACCTAATTTGACCACAAAAAACTGGGAAAACTTATTGACTTGAGCATAAGCCGAGGGTGGGAAATGCAGCAACTACTGGTAAATTTCAAAAATAAAAATAAATAAAATTACATTAATTGAGACATCAGTAGATTAAATGTTTTTGAATATTTATTTCAAAGAAAAACAGGGGCAAGGAGTTCCATAGGCTTGACTCTGCACCACAGGAATAAGCGCTTTCTTTTATTTGCCCCCTCCCCTCTTCCAACAGTTAGGCTTTCCTTTTTATTTCTTTGGTGTATTTTATGTCCAATATTTCCATCCCCCTACAACCTCTATCAATAAATGGGACTGATTCCTGTGTCTGAGGGGGTTTATTTTCAGGCCCTTTTCTTCCCTCCCCAAAGACCCCTCCCTTCCCAAACAGCCAAGCTGTGAATGGATCCAAAGGAAGATAAGAGTTGCAGAGCTCCTGTGACCTTGCCTCCTCCTGGGCTTTGCAGAGAGGAGGGGGGCAAGAGGCTCTGTTCCTTGACTTGGGGGTCCTCCCTGCACCCTCCCCTTCATCCCAGGGACCCCCTCTTCTCCCCAATGGACCCTTTGCAAGATGAGCAGAGACTCACTGGATTCAGGAGGCGCCAGGGATGCAGCACGTGCAGAAGAGAGAGACAAAGGCCCCCTCCTCCTTTTGTAGATGGGCTTGGTATTTCCTGACCTCTCTAGGAATCCCACTCAATCCTTTTTAACCCTTGGCAAGCCAGTGCCCCCAGCTTCTCTGATCCTGTCCTGTGCCTTTTGCAGGAAAGAGCTTCTCTCCACTTCTCTCCCCCCCCCAACTGACAGAGGGGGAAGCATTGTGCAGTGCTTCTCCGATCCTCCATTCTGTGCCTTTCTGCTGGTGAGTGGAGGCAGAGGCGTCTTTACCCTTCCAGCTTGTGTCTGGAGGCGCTAGGACCTCGCAGACAGCTGCAAACGCACGGGATGGGATCGTGCGGGGATCGGAGAAGACTGAGAAGAGCGTCTCAGATCTCCATCCTGCGCATTTCCTGGTGGGGTGGTGGGGGGGAGGGAAGCGGAGAGAAACTCTTTCTCTCCGCTTTTCCTACCCAACCACCTCGCAGACGCGTCTCAGATCTCCATCCTGCGCATTTCCTGGTGGGGTGGGGTGGGGAAGCGGAGAGAAACTCTTTCTCTCCGCTTTTCCTTCCCAACCACCTCGCAGACAGCTGCAAACGCACAGGACGGGATCGGAGAAGATGCCCCCGTCCTGCACATTTCCCGGTGGGGTGGGGGGAGGGATAGGAAAGCGGAGAGAAGCTCTTTCTCTCTGCTTTTCCTTCCCCACCGCCCGCCTCACTTGCGCATAAGCCGAGGGCGACTTTTTCAGCCCAAAAAATGGGCTGAAAAAGTCGGCTTATGCGCAAGTATATACGGTAATTAAAAGTAATTGGCAAGGAAGGGTGTAACAGGCTCACGATATTGCATAGGACATTACATTGTATACCTTCTACTTTTTCAGGGACATTTTGTGGGTATTGAGTTTGAGAATTAATTTGTGAAACAGATGACCCGTCATCTGAGAATAATTCCTGATCAGCATCTGTAGGACAAGAGCTTGAGTTAGTAAAAGCCATGCCAAAATGAAATAAATGCAAGGAGATCAGTGTACGTTAGTGCATACAAAACACAAGCAACTTCACTAGCACTGACCTGGTTATACTAATGTTAACACATATAATTATACTAATTTCATCCTATTAGTAACCCAAACTTAGTATATTATAACACACTCTAGATGGTACCAATTATTTAGAAGTATTCCATGCAAACATACGTTGGTTACTATACAAAATAGACATAACAAACTATGCAACGTTAGTGCTGAAAATGCTAGTGTTAGACAACAGCAAATTAGCAATTAAAGTTCCTTATCAGATGCTTTGAATGAAGATGGGTTGAAAAGTTTGATGTAATGCAATATTTTTACCTTTGAATCTTTATGCTTTCAAAAATAAGAAATGGGCAAGTTAGAAGTTTGCTAGCAATAATATCAAGATTGAAGATAAGAGAAAATACTACTGTCAGACTGTTTTTTCTTGAGAAATTATGATTTAAAGATACTTACCTTTTACCCTGGTGATTGTACTATTGACCTGATACTAATTTCTAAGGCAAGGACACAATCCTTTGTTTTCAGATGCCGACATGCACTTATAACAGCAACATGAGAAAGCAATACAACTGTGTAACAGATGCCATCCTTCCTTTCCATATAAGCCCTTTTATAGGACTATGAAATTTAACAAGTGTCCAGTTTTAAAATTTACCCAAGACTACTAGAAGTAGTGAGAGTAAAATTAGGGCTGCCATATGTCCGGATTTTTTTGGACATTTCAAAGGTGGAATTGACGTCCAGGGAGAATTTGCGAAAGGCGGCATTTTCTGGTGGATCTTAGGCAATTCTGAGAAAAGCTCAACAACCTATGGGGTGTTCTGGTTTTTACTTTTTTAAATATGGCAACCCTAGTAAAATAGCATTTTCAAAGGGTTTGGTGGTGAAGAGTAAAAAAAGATGATCGGCCAGTCCTAAAGAAACTGCCCTGGCCCCCTCGGATTGGAACAACTATTGGCCAGTTGTAAATACTCTCCTCCTTGGGGAAGGTGGTTGAGAGTGCAGTGGCTGGGAAACTGCAAGCGTTCTTGGAGGACAGATTATTTACATTCTTTCCAATCCGGGTTCAGGCTTGGCCATAGGACTGTGTTGTCTTCGGCCACCCTGATGGATGCCTCTACAGACAGTAAGACAAGGGGAGTGCAATCTTTCTCCTGCTTCTTCATCTCTTTCAATACTACTGAGCACAGTATCCTCCTGGATTGGCTCCATGGAATGGAGTGACCCCTGATCAAGTCAAGATTAGATTCCCTTAGAACTACAAATCACATTGATTCATTTCATGTTTTAATATCCATTGATCTAAGTACGTTCAAAGGGGCAGCATAACATTCAAGATTTTACTGGTCACAACACAGCATAGCACTACAGAGAAGAAAGTTGTGACAAATAAATTCTTGCCAGAAGAGATTCAGGCCTTTAAAAAGTGGAGTTATTGAAGCTGCCATTGATATTATTTAATGTAATGGCTCTTAAGTTTAAAAATTAAAATCATTTTTGGTGTATCTAAACTACCTGAATATTCTCCATCACCAGTTTATCAGAACACTCACCATCTACGCCTTGTTGCTTGCGTTCGATTGTCCGCTTGTACTCTTCCAGTTCCTTTTCAGTGAGATGACTGAATGGGTTGGGAGGGGCTGGGGGGGCATGCTCGTCTTCTTCAAACTGCATTGGCTGGAAGTAAAAAATAAAACAAATGAAAGAAGAGAAAGTCAATACAAAAAACAATCACATTAAACAATTACAAACGAGCCTACTGCTGGTGATAGGATCCTTCAAAATAAGAATCTGAAAGGAGTGCAGCATTTTTGGAAACCATCAGCAGAACATAGAATTGTAGAGATGGATGGGACCATGAGGGTCATCTACTCCAATTCCCTGCAATGCAGGAATATTTTGCCCAACCATGGGGCTCAAATCCATGGCCCTGAAATCAAGAGTCTCACGCTCTACCAACTGAGCTACCGTATTTTTCTGTGTATAAGACTAGGTTTCCCCCCTAAAAAATAATGTCAAAAATTGGGGGCATCTTATACACCTCCCTCATTTTCTTAAATTGGAGTCCCCAAAAATAGGGGGCGTCTTATACATGGGGGCATCTTATAGATGAAAATACAGTAATTGCTTCAATTACTAGGTTAGTGAACTTACAAAAAGGGTCTTTAATCAATACCAGGTTTTAGTCAAAACAAACTTTAAAGACTTGTAGAAAGCTTGGCCAGTGTTGTTTTTTAAAGAATCCTACAATTTTCATAGCAGCTGTCCACCTGATCTAATAATATATATTATTACATAATATTATGGTTAAGATGAAAACAGGGGTACAATCCTATCTTCAGTGAAAAATCACCTAACATAAATTATTGCTTCTCTAAAAACTCTTTACAAATATTTTAAATAGGACTCATGGTTTTAAAATCTGCTTCTACTTTGTATGAAGAGTATTACAAAAGCAAGGAGAGAATCATATAAAGTGTGGTGTGAATAAATGCTGAACATGCTTTAGATCAGGCTTCCTCAACCTCGGCCCTCCAGATGTTTTTGGCTTACAACTCCCATGATCCCTAGCTAGCAGGACCAGTGGTCAGGGATGATGGGAGGGCTGAGGTTGAGGAAGCCTGATTTAGATGTTATATGCTTAACTCAGACAATGGGTAACACTTACAGCACTGGGTTTTTTATCCACTACAATTCCAGCAAGCAACTGAGACTGTGGACCTGCAGTTTTTAAGTCATACCGATTTTGCTCCCGAATCTGGAAGGGGAGGGGGGAAAGCAGAAGGGTTTTTAAAAGCCTTTTCACAAACACACTGAAGTATCAGGAATCTCAAACTTCATATGGGTGACAGAAAACAGATACTATAGTTAAACTATTACTTTACTGTTGTTCGTTTTCATTCTAGTCAATCTGCTCTAAAATGGTTACAAAGCCATTTTAGAAAATGACAATGTCAAGTGTATTTACATTTTGTTTTAATGCGCATGAAATACTATCTATAAGTATGCCATTATTAACCTGGTGTTTTAGTCTTCCTTTGCACATAGTTAGATTTAGGAATCAAGAGTAGCAAGTTTGATTAAAAAGCAGGGAGTTCTCAGGCAAGACACATACATTTACAGCGTTGAATTTTCTCTAAGTTGGCAAATTATCAGCCTTCTTTTGTTCCAGAATACCGGTATCTATTATGACCCAGCTTCAATGTCAAGCCCCAGGACTGCTGTAGTCTAACATTATTTCTCCTCCTGAACTGCAATGCTGCTGATTATGTTGTCAGTAGAGTATGTGTAAATCAAGCTAGAACCCAAGTATTTTCTATCTCCTGTTGCACCAAGCTGCCCTGACAATACAGCTCCATGGTGCACAGCTGAAGTTAACTGAAACAAAGCTTCCCACTTTGACACTCCTCTGCCTCAAGTTTGCCAGAGAAAGTTGCATGCCTAGAACAGATAATTCTTTTCTAAGCCAATGTCTGAGTGACACTGCCATACTGATCTTTTCCAAGAAAGAGTGATCTCTTCTGAACTAAGTTGACTTGCTCAGGATAGTGGCAAACTCTTTTGATTACAAGCAGATGTGAAGTAAGAAATTCCCAGAACTTCTGCACGAAACATTTTGTATCTGGCAGGACAATAATTTCCCAGGGTGGAGCTTGAATTGGTATGAAAATAGAAAAATGAATTGGGGAGTGAAAGCAGCCAGCAGTCTGCATTTACAAAGAGCCTCTTGTCATTATTCCTCATTGCCATTGTTAAATACATTGGCTCACTGGGAAACAAGCAGGCAGAAGAGCGTGAGGTTTCTGGCTACCACAGCAGGCTAGAAAAGAAGGGCATTTAAAAGCAATTTTTCAGAACCAAACTAAGGACAATTTTAGCAAGTTCCTGTTGCTTTAAGCTACCAGTAATATTGCATTATATTTAGATGTTACTGAATAGTTTTTAATGCTTCTCAAATAAGCAGAGTAAGTTAGGTACTGATTATTTTCAAGAAACAAATAATCTTATGACTTCAAGAAACCTGCCTTGCCTTGCCTTACCTTATTCCTCTTTTCTAGTACATCACTTGGATTTGTATTCATTGGAACAAACTGGTTTGGATCTTCAATTTTGATTGGAGTTCCTCCACTAAGCTGAGATGAATCTTCAGCTTTTATCCACTTGGAAAGAAAAAGGAGAAATAAAGAAGAATGTTACTGGAAGCGAGGATATTGCAATTTAGTAGTTGGTAAAGGCTAGGGGACATTTCAGGACAATGGGGTTTATATTAAATTATCCAAGTGACCTAATAATAATACATTGCCATGCCACTTAGCTTTTCAGTATATCATTTCATAAGGATATTAATATGTGTAATGGTCCTCTAGCTTGAATAGCATATAGGTATTTTTAATTAAGTACCTGAAAAGGACTGACATTTGAATACTGACGTAGCAAGGATACTTGCTACAGTACTTCCACTGCCAAAAATACTATAATGAAGGACTGAACATCCACTGTATTTCTTAATTACCTGGATAACTATCCCTCTTAACTAGTTATTTTTATCGTTCCTTTCAAGCAGTACTTCTCATAATGAAAATTGCTGATAGAAACTACAAGGCATTGTTGCATTTGTTAAGCCACCACTGGGTGGAGCTGATCTTTTAAAGTTGAATTTATGTTGTGGTCGGATGCCTTGCATAATACTTGTTTTTCATACATGCACTCTGGAAATTATTCATTTTATTTATTCATTTTATTAAATTTATATCCTGTATTTCCTCCCAAGGACCCCAGGGTTGGAAACAATGAAAACAACTTTTTAAAAAATCCAGTACGGTGCTGAAAACACAGCAGAGATGGCTTCTGTCCAATATTCACAGGGAGGGAATTCCAAAAGGTGTAGGTGCTGTCACACTAAAGGCCTAACTCCTGCATTGTGCAGGATGGAGATCCGGTGGTAATGATATCTGCAGGAGGCCTTCACCTGCAGAGCACAGGGTTAAGACCATCTTTCATGTATCCTGCTCTCCAGCTATATAGGGCTTTATGCATCAAAAGCAGCACCTTGAACTTAGCAGGGAATTGAAGAAAATAAAATACCATATTTGGGACACTGCAGGAGAATACTATTCTTTTTACCACAACACCGAATCATAGAACTGGAAGGGTTCCTCTTTTTGAAGATGGAGACAACATTTGCCCACCTGATTGTTGACAGAACTGCTGTCAAAATATGCCATCTGCACTTACTGCTCCTTGTTTCTCAAAGTAGGCTGGCTCTTTCAAAATTGTAGCTGATTCATGGAATCCACCACAGAATCATAACTTCTATCATACAGGTCACTGTATGGGCCTATTCCCATCCACCCATTTTGGTATATTCCGTCCCCATCACTAGGGAGCTGCTTACTGTGGTTTTAGTCCGGGGACTTGTTTCTCCATTCCGGGATTCTTCAGGAACATCTACTTTCAAATATGTATTTGGAGAATTCAACCATCTTGTCTTCTCCCGCTGCTGCTTTTGTGCTAGGAATTTGAGAGGAGAAATTGGAACTGAATCGTCGTCAAAGGAAAAGGCAGTCACGGTGGCTGGGATCTCAACATCACTCTTGTGCCTGGGCTTCTCCCTCACAAGAGGCTGTCGATAAGCATAGCCTGTTCTGTAACCCTGTGGAAGAGGGGAAATTTTTTTATACATCTTTGGCATAAAATTAATATTTGGCATAAAAATAACCCTAAATCATAATTAATTAATTTTTGGCATAAAATTAATCCTAAACCATAATTAATTTTCAGGTGGAAATTTCAACCTCCCCCCCACCCCAACTCAAACTGTGACAATATATGTTAACAGTTTCAACACCTTTGTATCCTAACATTAAATGCCAAACAACTATTTAAAAAGACTGCAGAACAAGTATGGTATGGCAGCACAGTAGCTCTACATCATAGGCCCCACAGAAAGCGAGTAAATCCTTATTATAGGGATAGCAGAGTCCAATAAATAAAAAGTGGGTAGGAGATCAGAGATTTTCTATTATGGACCAAACCACTGCCTCACTACCTTAGCCAATCACGTGTGTCCTAGTTCACATATAACGCTAAACAAAACTATGGTTAAGCTCATTACCACTTAGCTCCTCCTCAGTCCTGCTGCGGCTGGGCTACTCAGAGCTCAACCATGGTTTAGCTTAGTGTTACATCTGAACCCAAGCTCCTGGTTTGTGTCACTCCAGAGAAACCAGAAGCTGCAGCCAAGGTTTGCACTCTGCTTACCTCTTGTGGTTTGTCTGGGAGGAGTTTGTCATGAGCCTGGATATAAATTGAACTTGAATGTTGGCTTATAAACCTACTTCATGTTGATATTTCTTTTTCAGGTGTCTTATTTACGGGGGTGGGGTGGGGTGGGGGGGATGACAGCAGAATTTCTTATGGAAACAATCCCATGGGAAACAACTTGTTCAAAGTACTGAGAACTTGTAGATTAGACAGATGAACGCACCAGGTTGTCCAGCATTCTCATCAGTGCTTCAAACTCCTGTTCTCCAACTTTCCACTTGAACTGAGAGGCCATATTAACTCCTCCTCCTCCAGATGCTACCAGATTGTGGGTGAAAGGTTTATACTTCTGAAAGTCTAGGATAAGAAGATTGTCTACGCCGCCTGCAGCCAGTGCATGTACCTGTGACATAAAGGACTCAGTAATTACAATTTTTTTCCAAGTACTATTTGAAGAGTGAATATGTAGCCTTCTTAAATTTTCTAGAAAGAAAATACATCCTAATATTCTTCTTTTCAATATGTACATACATGATAGCTATCTTGCAAAGTGCATTACCCACTGTACTAGATACTAGGACAAGGGCTGTGTAGCTTCTGTGTACAGCCCATTGTTGGTGTTCCTAGTATATGTTAAATATAGATTTCATTTTCTCTCCTGGATTTCCAGTAAGTAGCTGTTAGTCGCAAGCATCCTATTAAAACACACACAGACAATATTTTTAAGAAGCCAGCATTTAAAGTGCTTCACATCTCTCTGTCTCTCTCACCTGTGTTTCACAAGCTATTTGCACATTATAGATGTAGTGGAAAGCTTCCTCTAATGTCTCTCCGAGTGCTACTACCCCATGGTTTCTCAAGACCAGCACCTAAGGAATGGAGACACTTGTAAGTGACAGAAACTGAGCAAGACTAGAAACCTTGAACAAAAACATTAACTAGAGTGGAATACCTTACAGCTTGGCCCAAGAACTTTCTGGAGTTGAATTCTTTCTTCTGCTTCATCCAGAGATCCTTGGTAATTGTAGTATGCAATATCTCCTAGAATGAGAGCCTCCTGAGAGATAGGAAGTATACCACACTTCATGGAAGAAACCTGTTTCAAAGAAATAATGCTTGTAACATGGAACAAATGTGAAAACTCTTTAATTTTTCAAGTGACACTGAAAGTACCTCTTTAATAACTTTAGTTCACAACTATTCGAAAATTAGGAGAACAAGGATTCCTACCTAGTTGATAGCAGACTATCAATAGATTGTGGGAGTTTTATGGGTGGATTGCCAGCATATGGATTTTGAAGCAAATGTGGACAAGGCAGATGGTTTCAGAATTAAATAGTTCAAGTAAATGGGGAGTTCTAAAAAAAGACCAAGGGTTGTGTCTAATGGTGTCCCTCTGCTCATGTAAAGCTCTTTGATCCAACAGATGTTTCTGCCAATGAAGGGTGTGTGTGTGTGATTGTTGTGTATTCACACTCCACCCATAGGACCGATCATTCTCATCCCAAAACCTGTTCTTGAGGGTCAAAGGATACTTCAGAACAGAATAGAAGGTGGCATAGAAGAGAATGAATCCAAAAATAGCCTCCATCTGCAGATAGGAGCCTCTCTGGCAGGGAAAGGAAAACACTGGATACTACTTATGACCAATCCTGGACTAAGATAACTTGCTCTCAGTTGTCAATGCTCTAATCACCTCCTATCTGGACTAGTGGGCTGCCTTTGAAGGCTGTCTGGAAACCACAGCTAGCGCAGTATGCAGCTGCAAGACTGGTTAAGTGGGGCAGCCTGATGGGAGAATGTGTCACCAGTCCCAAAAGTGCTGCACTGGTTGTCAGTGAGTGACCCGGGCCCAATTCAAGGTGTTAGTACTAGCATACAAGGGTCTAAACTATCAACAATATTGGGGCTTTGTTGGTGCTGCTTCTGCGTACTGTTCAGTACCGATCATGATAGGGCTCCTCAGTTTTTGAATACTTTCCCTGGTTACCTACATCTGTCTCTATCATTGGTAACATTCAGGAAGAATTTTTAAACATTCCCATTTACCTAGGCATTGGATGGCTGAAATACATTGTACCTGGCAACCTTGAAATTATTAGCTGTGGCTGTTTTCAAACATTTTAATTTTATTATTAATAATATTGCTTTGTTGTTTGAATGTCTGGAAAACTTTGTACTTTTCAGTTGTGCTGTACATGCAGCTATTTGTTAATTGGATGCTTCTATAATAATTTGCTTGTTTAATCCAAATACTGAGTCTGGATGCGCCCAACTGATTATTAATACATGTATTGTATTAATTAATTAAAGTCAATCTGATGGGTCATTTTAAGTTAGATTTTTGTACCATTAACATCTTCTTTACTGCCTTGCTTTTGAATGGCTAAGCATAGCATAATAGCTGAATGAGATTCCTTGGTGTCAAACTTAACAAAGGTTAATAATGCAAAACCTGAAAATACAGATTATTGTTATATTTTCTGCTTTGATCCTATGCAGGAACAGCTTTCATCTTTAATCTCTAGAGTGTGCAGTATTGGTGTTGGTGTGTATCTGAAGTAGATAAATACTGTACCTAAATTTTGATGGTTCTTCTCTTATAGTTAATAATAAAGCTACCTTGATAGGAAAAGCAGACTCAAGAATTTGAGAAATAAAAGAGCACAAAGTATAGCACTTCTATACAACTTGTGTTCTTCTCAAGATAAATTAATCAAATGGCAACAACAGGCTGTTTTTGTGCCTGTTAAAATTTGTAAGCGTCTGAGAAAATGTCAGAAGAGTGGTTGATCCATACCTTGAAGAGCAACAGCTTATTAATAGACTTGCTGGAGCTTTGAGGATTCTCAACACAAATCAATCCTGAGGTTCAGTCAATCCTGTGATGGTGTACTATTGGAACATTTTCCACTTTATGGCACATTAAGAAGAGAACAGACTTACAGCTGCTGTTGCTGGAGTGTGTATGTGGATCACACATCGAACATCAGGGCGCATGGAGTAGATGGCTGCATGAGGGCTGAACCCTGAACTGTCAATGCTTAGATTGGTGCTTCCCTGATCAACCACGTCTCCCAGTATGTTTACTTTTACCTGAAAAGCCAAGTCAGAGAACAACACTAATTACATTTCAGTCCTGACTGAGAGTAAACAAGGAACATAGGTTGGCTTTTATAGCTCCTCAGCTTTCAGGAGAAACAAGGGGCATAGTGTTAGAATTACTACAAGGTTTAAATGAGTGTGATACGGTAATTTTAAAGCCATTTCAGTCGGCTCTGTTGTACTTCAGCTCTCAGTTGTCTAATAAACATTGAAGAAAAAAGTACAAAACCTCAGAAGGAGAACAGTGATGTTGCTGTAGTTAGTAAATTATCTTGCTTGCAAATATGGATTTGGCAAGCTCTTAATACTCCTTTATATTATGAAGCAAATACTGTGCCTATTAAAGTAGTTCTTATAGCTCAGATTACTACCAAGCCTTAAGTGTCAAGCACCTGTGCTTCCCTGTCACCTTGCAGGCTGGAAACACTGTCTCAGGCTCCTTCCTTCCAGGACACTCCTCAGGAGCTCCAGGCCATGTTGTTTCCAGGACACTTGACATCAAAACAATGGACTTAAGCACCAACTTTCACACTTGGTTTGCTGCCATCGCAGCATGTAAAATGCCAGATAGGGAATGTAGCCTCCATGAGACTTCTCTGCTGTTGCAGCCACCAAACAAGTAGGAAGGGAAGCAAACAGCTGCAATGAGGGAAGTCATTAAGATTCCCATCACATTTCTCAATGTGATGCATGTTGAATTTCCTAACAGTGCCTTAAGCGAGGAAAAAGACAATTTCCCAATAAAACAGATGAAATTGTTCAGTGTGCCAACTCCAAGATCAAATTGTGGGGCAGGGATGGGTGTGCTACCCTTTTTCTAAAGGAGACTATCTCAAATAGGAGTTGTTTTAAAATACTTAAGAAGTATTTCTTTAGGTACAGGGAGGCTTTCTGGCTCACTCCATCCATGTTCTCCCACTATATGCACCTGGACACAAACAGCAAAGTTTAATTTAAGGTACTTAAGAGGCACAGGATCAGGCATAAACATGAGTGGGAGAGACAACAGAGAACAAGGAGGATCATATGGTAAGAAGCAGCAGATAAATTTTGGCAGAAGACTGGTTAAAAATGCAAGTGCTTGTTCAGCAGAAAGCTGTAGGTGAAAGGGAATATAAACCTGAAGATTGACACTTGCAATAAAGTAGCCACGTTTTAGCAACTGTGAAAAAAAATGTAACCTTTGTTTTGGTTGTTCGCTCAAAGAAAAACATTAGGCACATACAGGCATCAACCCACATGAAGGGGCTACGTTCTGGGCCCCTGAGCGCTTAAGTGAAATCATGTAAAGTGTGAAACCCCCTCTAAAGAGACACTAAATGCATATTCTCCCTGCTCTCCAGCTCTCTCTCCAATCCAGTTGAATCTCTGGGGCTGGCTGGAGGACGAGCGGTAAAGGGGCTGCTACTGCTGCACTACCCCCCACATCAGCTATTGGGTGGGGAGGCTAAGCAGCCTAAATAAAGCCCTGCTGCACCTCAGGTCTCTTTGGGGCTTCTTCCGCCCTCACTGACGTCCTCTTTGGGCTCTGGGGAGGGTCTGCTTGTGAGCCATGAGGACTCTCCAGCTCTCCCCTGCCATTCTTTCTTTCTTTCATTTCCTGGCTCCATGCATATATGTGTGAGTAGAACACGCCTAAGTGGGGGGGGGGGGTGCCTGTATGCCCTAAAGGTTCTGAAATGTCCTTTTGGGTCAACAGTTAATGAAACAGAACAAAACTCTCAACATAATTAAGTGCATAACATTATTCCCTATGTTAAGTACATACCAAATTGGAGGCGGAAGCTTCAGAAAATGATAGGCCTCTTGGAATGATAAGAATATGATCATGTTCTTTGCTTACTCTTACCTGGAAATTGAGAGGAAAAGGTTACTGTGATGCTAACAAAACTGTATGTTTAATCCTGGGGTAATATGCAATTTATAGGGCTGAAAAGCTCAGATATATCTTCCTATATGCGAAGAAGTAATAGAAATGCTGACTTCAGGATACTTACTGTGATATATGAATTAGCCAGGTGTGCCCATCCAAACAGATCTGTCAGCCTATACAAACTGGCTAATTTACAACGAGTAAGTTTTTCGCCCTTTACATATGTAGTGGTATCTATCCCAGGAAGGTCATTGATAGGTGTAACCAATCCAGAGCCTAAATTATATTATAAAAAAATCATTAGAACATTCTCTTCAAAGCAACCATATAGTCACATTTTAGACTGAACTGGAAACTGCTAACATTGTGGTTATTTCCATTACCTTCCCAACAACCTTTAGTATTTAAACTACTGAACTTTGCACCTGAGAAATGTTCATTTTCTGACTTTCAAAAGAGAAAGCATAACCAAGATGGTGAATTTCACAACAAAATGTCACTTTTTTATATTTTCCTGCTACCTCAATTAACAATTAAATAGAATAAATAGCTATTAACATAGCAGTTCTTTTTTTAAAAAGAAAGCATTATATTTGCCAAATCTAAACAGCAGGTTAAAGCAGGGATAGGCAATGTGGCCCTCTAGATGCTGCTAGACTACAACTCCCATCATGCTTGACCACTCACTGCCATTGTGGCTGGGGCTGATGGGAGTGGTAGTTCAATAGTGTCTGGAGGGTGGCACATTGGCTACCTGGGTTGTAGGGAGTGGTATTGCTTGTATGCAGCAGAACACTGGGACTTTTTGATATCTCATATATACATGAATATGTAATCACAAACAGAAATCAGTAGGAGCAAAAGTGAATCTATCAGCAGTTTATCAAGGTCAGGTTTTCCATAAGGTAATCCAGGAACAAGGATAGGCATTCTCTATAAAGGTCATTTTAGCTATTAGAAAGGATTATTATTAATTGCACATCCTTTTACTTACTTAGAGGAGATGAAGAAAATCCTGCAAAAGAGCTTGCCATAATGTAGTCAGCAATCTGCTGTAAGGCAAGCAATCCAGTTGGGTTATTGCCTTTCTTCATTTGCTCTTGGATAAGGGATTCCAGGTCTTCCCGAAAAGCCTGTGAAGATATAAAACATATCTGTCAAGAAGAATCAGCAGCTAGGTTGTTCTTTTTACCATCCAAGATAGTTACTTATTAAAGAGCAGTTCATTTTTTAAAACTTAAGTTTGAAATATTTTGGAACTGGAATCTCTGTACAGTACTGAACTTCAGAACCACTACATCAATTTAGCGTTGCTTTGTATGGATTAACTGCATGCACTTCTGGTTATTTCTGCTTTATTGTATCAGAAGCCAGGAGAAGGGGAACAGAAGATGCTTAGTAGCTCAAAAAGAATGGTACTACTCTGTTCCCCATGTAAGTCATGGAGGTACAGACACATAGATCACCTGCTGGCAATGTCAAGCAGCTACCCTAGCTACAGGGCCATGCCTAGAAATAGCCCTGAGTTGCACTTTCTCTAGTGCCTGTTTGTGGATTTTTAAGAGCTAGGAAATGAAAGCAGCATGCATGCATGCATATGTGTGAGCACACACACACACACACACCATTCCCCCTTAAGATTTGAACTCAAGAAGAGTGGGGACTGAAGAAAGATTACTCTGAGTAACATTTTGCTGACATCTTCCCCCACTAATGCCACTCCCCCACAGGCTCGCTTCTTGCCTTGATGTGTCCCACTCCGACATGCAACACATTTACGATACTTCAAAACTATTTTAATCAAGTATTGGTAACCATTAGTGCAAACCCAATACCAGCTGATGAAATACTGGGGACATTCCTACCTGAAGCCATTTCTTAGAAAGACAACTTTTTCAAACAGGAAGACTCATTGGATGTTTGACCCAACTGAGCTAAATTCCATGGTGTGTGTGTTGTGCATGCCTGTGTGTGTGTGTGTGTGTGTGAGAGAGAGAGAGAGAGAGGGAGAGATCCAACACACTATGGATTTTACTAATTAACATGTTATTTTGTTACGTATTATAGCATATAGTAGTACATAATGTCTGAATGTCTGATCGTCTTTGAAGCCGAATGGCAGGACATTCTACAAAGCTTTCTGAGCTAAACACTACTATGTCATAATACATAAGCTAAGATGTGCAATGTAAGGCCAGGAAGTTAATTTTATTCTTTATAATAGTACATAAGAGTTTCTGGAAGCAGTGGACATCACCCTTGTCTCTCACTCTAGACTTGACTCAACTACAAAATGCTTGGATGAAACCAGAACTGACAGCAACCAGGTGATCAGATTTTTCCCAATAAGGAATAATGTTTTATACATCAACATCCAAAAAAATGCACCCCAACAGTGGATGAAACTATATATTAGATATTGTGATACATCTGGATTTAGTTTTTAAAAATTACACAATGTCTCTATAACTGGCTATACTGTATTATTACATAAAACTATGGGGAAACCACAAATAAGGGATGGTAAGTGGAAAATGCTGAAGGAATTAATGGTTTGGGGTCTTAATTTATCTGCACTGCAATATCATTAAAACTGCTAGACTATTATAAATGTGGGGAAGGTGAGGTTAGGAACATTGGGGCGGGGGGAAGCCCAGTGAATTCTTGCCAATAGTGTACCACTATATTACCAATACTAGCCTCAAGCTCTGCATGTCTGGAAACTGCTGATAAGCAGCTACGATAGCCAATATAAAATTAGAGCTAAGTGAAAGTTCTTCACTCACTATTTCATGCAACACACACACACACACACACACACACACACACACAAAATAGACCTTAACTGACATGAAAAAAGCTAACAGGAACATTAACTACTTACAGATGTAAACCATTTGCCATTTTCTTACCTTACCCCGAAATGTTTTTAATCTGTCTATTCACACATTTACCCAGGCAGAAGTATCTGTCCCACCCCAGGAAGTCTCTTTCTGCTCTACTACATTTGTGCATATGATACAGTTATGCAATGATGTGGCTTACTTCTGCTATCTCTGACTCAATAGTTCTATGCAACAGTACCTCAACACACAGCAATCATTCTCTCGGTGCTTCAGAAAGACTCTTCTCGGTGGTTCAAACGCCTGTTCTGTATTTTTACCCAGAGCTTTCTGGCATTGTGCACTGCCTAAAGCAGCATCAGTTTCCCCATAATACCAGGTAAACAAAATGCAATGCTATTCATAGCTGCAGAAACGATTCTGATATGATCAAAAGGGGACAAAAAATGAGGTGCTATGGTCACCATGACAAGGCTAAGAGGAAACTCTCCAACACCAAATACCAAAAGGAACAACACAAACTGCTGAACATATTTCACCAAGATCAGGAACATCCAGGAGCCCTGATCAGGGATTTGCTACCCAGCACCAAACAACCAGGAATGGCATTTGACCTGTCAATTATTGTTAAACAGTGGTCAAGTGTCAGAACAATAAAAGTACATTTTATCTTGTAGCATTTTAATACTGTTATTGTGAAGCATTTAAATTTATTTTAAGTGTGTGTGTTAATATGAATAATAACTTTTTTGAGAGAGAGAAATGTACTTTATTCATATAGTAACTCCAATCTACAGCGCCAGCAGTCAGAGTGTACATGATGGTAGAAGTATATTGATTTTAACAAATGCCATCTGGTGATGTGAACTTCTGGGCATTGCGTCTCCCCCCCCCCTCACACATTAAGCCTATGCCACTCTTCTTCCCCCCACTACCAAAATTTCAGGGCAAGGATAGTCTCTAGCAAATAGGCAGCGCTGAATGAAGTCTCCCAGGCCCCTCGAAGCAGCCAGCAAAGCTGCCTACCTTGGTGTGATCGAGCAGGCATATAGTTTAGTATTTCCTCTAAAGTCAATAGGATGATAGACCTGCTTGCAATACTAACCTGGCTAGGAGTCATAGCAACGTTTATGCGCTCTATACCCTAAATAAAGTACATTTTAGCTTGTTCTGATCAGCCCCTGCTGCTGCTGCTGCTGCTGCAGTTCAGCTTTGCCTTGTGTCTCCCACCCCCAGCAGTTTAGCTCAAATGAATAATAACTTCTAACAGTGTTTGGTGCTGTTTCTATAAATGTGAATGTTTATTTTCTCTGGCTTTTATCTAGAATACTAGGATCAACCTTTGCTATTTTTCTAGAAAATGTTTGCCCTGTTCTCTTAAAATGGCAATGCTGCCCACCTGAGAAGTGATGGAACAGAATATTCGACAAAATTTGATCAATGTTAAACAATAGGTAGTCAACTGACCAGTGCGCTAAGCCTATTACAAAGCAGTGATTCCACTGACCTGGTCACTAATTACAGTATGTGGATTCTGCCCTCAGGAGCTATGCCAGAAGGCCCTGCAACCTTTCAACAGTTTGACTTCACCCAAGACAGTCAGATGCTAACCAACCAGTACCATTATTATGGACACCTGGTGAAGCAGCACCTTTGAAATTAGTAGCCAGCTACTACTAATTAAACATGTACTTATTTTGTACACAACTGTGTAGACAGTACAGTAAGCCCACAATTTGCAGACATTTAACTTGTGTGCTTTATGTGCATGATAATTAAAAATAAATAAATAGAAAGGAGGAGGGGTTTCGGGAAAAATGAGTTCGGCAATCCCATCCACCTTTAAACCCAATGGGTTTTGATGATACACAATTTTGGCTTTAGGCACAATACCCTGTGTAAGTTGCAAGTCTACTTTACTGTATAATACAAAAAGCACAGTTCCTTCTCTTGTTTAAAAACCAGCACAACTATCCTACCAGAGCAAGTTGCTTGCTGTAGTGATAGTTTGTGTTTTAGTGAGCATGCCTGAAATACTACATGAAATAAACTATGTAACACACAAGCTGTAGTTTATTTATAAACAGCATACATTTCCTAGTGTAGCATTACAGAACTGAAGTTGACTCAAGATAGGGGCTACCTATTTATTTATTTATTTCTTAAAAAGGTAAAGGTAAAGGACCCCTGACAGTTAAGTCCAGTCGCGAATGACTCTGGGGTTGTGGCGCTCATCTCACTTTACTGGCTGAGGGAGCCGGCGTTTGTCCACAGACAGTTTTTCCGGGTCATGTGGCGAACATGACTAAGCTGCTTCTGGTGAAACCAGAGCAGCGCATGGAAACGCCGTTTATCTTCCCACTGGAGCGGTACCTATTTATCTACTTGCACTTTGATGTGCTTTCGAACTGCTAGGTTGGCAGGAGCAGGGACCAAGCTACGGGAGCTTACCCCGTCGCAGGGATTAGAACCACCAACCTTCCAATTGGCAAGCCCTAGGCTCAGTGGTTTAGACCACAGCGCCACCCGCATCCCTTACAGCGTATATTTGTGTATTTAGCAAGCACACGACAAGTATATGCTATGTCTTACACAGGATTTCTGTTCCACAGTGACAGAACTGGTCATGTCATATGTTTACTGAATTCACAAAGTACAATATTGGCTCCAGGCTGACACTGTATATGGATTAGCTTAGGTTCAGTTTTGGTCACATGAAACTATTCTTGAATGATGTTTTGACAGTATTGACAGACATTTCACATAAAGGTAGGAAAAAGCAATACAGAAAAAAACAGAATGTGACAGTTTCACAAGAAGGCAACACTTAAAATGGAAGAATCACATCTGAAATAGGTGCACATGCTTTTACATTAAGGATTTCTTTCAGGTAGACAAATTCTTTTTTTAAAAAACAAAAAACTTAGAATTTTGCTACAACCAATTAAATGTAAGTCCTCACTGAATAATAGCACAATACATTTAATTTAGCTTTATCGAATAAAAAGTATTTGACTAAAAAAAATTCATATAGTCCAAACCATAAAATTCCACTGTTAAGTGCCCACTGTTCGCACTAACCCATACTGTGTGTAACTCATGCGTCATCACCTTCCCCTGAACCACTATTCTGCCTTTGAAGTACACAGCCTACCAAACACAGTTTCCCAATTAGCCCATATGCAAGCCACTTTGTACGTATTGTCTTCAGTCTCTGATCACTAGGAGCTCTTCTATGCTGTATACAGCCTTTAAAATGCCTCTCCTAGCATGTTGAGTTCCTCTGAATTACAGGCTTGGAGCAGGATAAGTCTGTTACAGAATTATTCCATGGTAGGTTTAAGCCACTAGTTGTTTTATTTGGAACTTGCAATGAGGAGCACATAGCAAAGTCACCCTTTTAGTAATTTATTTGGAGCCATGAAAGCCAGAAACTCACAACTAATAGTTGGTTTGAATAATACAGAAACTGGAGGAAGCAGAACATATGCCTTTCAATTATCATTCAGGCATAAATCCTACACCAATCTTCCATACAGGATTAACTTGTATTACTAGCTTTAGACGTTTTCATACTGAAGTTAAAAGTGGCGCAAACACACCTACACCTATCCTCTAGCTCAGGACAGAAGTTTCATTTTCAAATTGTCCACATAGAGATGCTACCTTAATATTGCAATTCTAAACATATTTACACATAAGCCAGTCTCATGGAGTCACACTGTCCATTTAGGGTGCAATCTGATGAATATAGGTTTATTGCCTAAACAGATTGTGCACTGCTTTCATGTAGACTGGCCCTGTTTCCTTGGCACACAGACTTACAAGCAGACATGGATTATAAAAAGCAAAACTAGCTCTATTCTGGGTTGTTATAGTTTTTGGACAAATTACAATCTCCCTTGGACCCATGAAGAAGTTTTACAGTTTTAACTACAATTATGAGATGCACTGAACTCACAAACAAGTGTACACTAAGCTGGTGTTCTAAAACATTATTTTAATGATATGTAAAATACAGTTTACCTTTTCCAACAAACCAAATCACATGGAGGCATTTGAGGCAGCTTTTAAGTACAGAATTCAAAATAAGAGCGGAATGCCGATCTGCATGTAAATGTCCCAATAGTTTATATCTGGGCAGTGACTTCCCCTTTCTTCCCTGTGTCTAAGCAGCAATCAAATGCCATGTAGCTGGGAAGCTACTTTTGTGCAGTGTTAATGAAGCATAGCATTAAAAAAAGGGGGGGGGGAGCCAAACTCCACATAAAGGGCTGTTTGTTCGCACATGAAAACTGTGCAAACAAATACTGTACAAACTACCCATCGATGATTTTCATGAAATGTTACGCAGTCCTGAGTTATTCTTTCTTGCTATCGTGTAGTCCAAGAGTTTGTCTCCCATGTCCATTATTTTTAAATGAAGACATAACAACACAAGTCTCTAAAAATGAAGAAACACTGTTTTGTCTCTCCCCACAACCCCATCCCCCTGAATTATACTCACAGGACTCTGCAATATCTGGGTGACTCTTTTCCTTTGTTCCATCATGTTGAAGTCTTGCCTGAGGTCAGGAGACATGTTTCTTTCGCGGATGTAGTCAGGGTCATTTTCATTGATGCGGTCAAAATATCTCTCTTTGTGAGGCATGCTGGGGGGTGGAGGGGTTGTGATTACCCCCTGGCTGGTCTCAGCACTCATGCTTCAATCTGGATTATTCTCTTCACCTGGAACAATAAGAAGCCAGGAGAGATTTAATGGCATTTAAGAACAAGCTATCAAATTGACCCTACAAGCATGGACAATTACAGAGAAGACATGGATTTAGAATCCTGTGACATGACAAAGAGAAATCAAGGGTGTGGGACTGTTGTACAATATGCACATTTTCATGCCTTTTAAAAGGATTATTAGCTTTTGAGTTTTTGTTTTTATTTATTTAATGTGATTTCTTTCGGACATCAATCACTTAAAAGTCTACATCCATATAATCACATAAGATTAATCAAGATTTAAGATTTAGATGAACTTTTTCCAGCCTCTAGTCTTTTTTTTTGGTATGTTATACTTATTGTCATTGCTTTATTGTTGGTTTTAATTGTATATTGGGGTTTCTGTAAATCTTATATTCATTTTAATCAAACCACTTGGAGGGCATGCCAGATGAAAAATGCTCAAAAAATAAAACAACAATTTATGACAATCCATTCACTTTCTACTTGCAGTATGGTCGGAATATAAAAGACTTAGGTATACCAAATGTTGACTAGTAGGGTAATGAACTTTTTTGGCTGCCTGAAATACCTACTGCAAATTAGCAATCACTGAGAAGGGCCACCTCAGCCAATCTTGTCCTAAGTATCTTTCACATCTGTTTGGTTCTCAATCTAAAATCTGCATTTCAGTGACAATTAGCTTTCTTCCCTGTGGTGACCACAACTGGCCTGGCACAAAATTCCCCACAAAAATCCCATAAGTTCTTTATGTATTGCAAAAAGCTCTGTAAGGAAGATCTTTGTGCTAGGTAAACTCAGCACAAACTGAGAAAAGACCCTTCTAATTCTTCAAGCACTCTGAATGTAACCACAGAATTTAGGGGAAGACTAGCGGATTGCCTAGTGAGGAAGCAGTGAGGAAGAGTCATATTACTTTTGCCTCTCTATAAAGCAGCATTTCTCAAACTTGGGACACCAGCTGTTGTTGGGACTACCAATTCCCATCATCCCTAGCTAGCAGGACCAGGGGTCAGAAATAACGGGAGTTGTAGTCCAACAACAGCTAGAGACCCAAGTTTGAGAAACACTGCTCTAAAGCCTAGTGCTAAATGAAAGACTGACTCCACCACATCTCAAAGTTCCCTGTGTTTCTGAGGAGTAGGAAGGAGGGGATTGGTCAGCTGCAATCACAATTAATAGTTGGCTAGTAAATCAAGGCAACATTGGGGGGGACCATCAATTACCGTATTTTTCCATCTATAAGATGCCCCCTATTTTTGGGGACTCCAATTTAAGAAAATGGGGGGAGATACTATCCGTGTATAAGACAAGCCCAGATTTTGAACATTATTTTAGAGTAAAAAAACAGTCTTATACATGGAAAAGTACAGTAATATGTAATTTCTAATTGCCATGTTGCAAGGTACACACTTGTATAAGAATCATCACTTCTGAGTCAGATGTTAGCTTGGGTTAGTAATACTTTAGTTGCTTCCAGTAGATCTCAACAGACCACCAGGTGGTGTCTAAGTCCTGAAGAGGTCTTAAACAGAAAACAGTTCAGAGGACCACATGATTAGTTTCCCTGGACTGTAAATAGACTTCTTAGAATATCTTCATAGTGCAGTTTCCTCCCCAGCTATGTATTTGTGACACAGATATTAAATATGCCCCCCCCCCACGATGAAAACTAAAATATAGCTTGAATTTTAAATAACCTATTAAGAAAGTGTGACACGATATTATCAATACTGTTAAAGAACATTGCTCTGAACAAGAACATGCGTTTCAAAATTCATTTACCGGTAAGTCTTGTTCACATACTATTTATTTTCAGTTTGTGGCTAAATACCACACTGCATACGATTTATAATGGTCACCTTGCAGTTTGTACACAAACAAGATCAAAGTGATTTTCTATACAAGAACCTGCCTGTAAAGTACTGTATTGCTGCACTCTATGCGCTGCCTAGAGGAATTGGAAAAGCAACCACTTTCCAGTGGCCCAATACCATTTCTAACATAGCCGGATAATACACAGAGCTATCTCCCCTTCCATTGCTGAAAACGGGAAAACTCTGTTTGTATGTGTGGGACAGTCTTACTGGATTGCAGCCAATCTACAGTGGCATAAACTCCCTTGTAAACAAGAGGGGGGACACAAAGGCTTGAATACTAATACTTAACTGCTTTTTCTCCTTTACATAAATAGGCAGTTTTTACATGGTGGTCTTGTCTTCAGAGTTAATACTTTGCCCTTCTGCAGCTGGCTGACCTACAAACATCAATAGATGAATAAACAAATAACTTCAGGGACTCCCCAACCTGGTAGGAAGTAGAAAACAACTTGGACAGATTTGGATCCATAATCCTTACAACCTGCCTGCTTCTGGTTATTTGACCCCCAATATGGGCAAGTTTCTTTAGAGCACCATATGCCGCAGCATATTAGTGGCATGGGAGAAATTAAATATCTCTTAAAGTCCAAAGCATCCAGAGAAACCAGCCTGTGTTTCTGCATGGAGGGGGGATGGGTTTACCTCTTTCTACCTACCCTAAGCTCTGAACTGAAGGGAAATAATTTTTAAAATGCTTGCTGTTTTGAACACCGTGGCAAGGTAAGTTTTCATCCTTAACAGCATAGCAGCAAAGAACAATATTTTGCGAACAGGAATGATGTTCTCCTTTTGGCAGTCTATATTCCTTTTACTCCCCACCTCCACCCCAGCCATTGGTGCTTCTTGCCTCAGAATGTGACTGGTTATGGTGAAAGTCACTGGTTACTAAAAGCTCCAGTGAAGTTCAGGGACCAGACAAATTGCACAGCATTGAAAAGAGGATGGGGAATTGGAGGCAGTTAATACAATATGCATACTATTTGCAAAAGCATGTTTGGATGCCAAATCATAGCAGGAAGAGATGTTCCACTAATTCTACATTTATATTTTGGATTTGTTACAAATTGATGCTGCTTGAGAAACTAAGACTACTAGAAACTATAATTTGGAATTTTAAAAGCACACTTTTCATAACTGAAGAATTACTTTCCTTAACCTTTTAGAATATCTAAAATATCTAGAATACCTAGATATTGGTGGTGGAGTCTCCTTCTTTGGAAGTCTTTAAGTGAAGGCTTGACAGCCATCTGTCAGGAATGCTTTGATGGTGTTTCCTGCTTGGCAGGGGGTTGGACTGGATGGCCCTTGTGGTCTCTTCCAACTCTATGATTCTATGATCTATCTGTGTATCTGAAGAAGTGTGCATGCACACGAAAGCTCATACCAAGAACAAACTTAGTTGGTCTCTAAGGTGCTACTGGAAGGATTTTTTAAATTTTTTATTTTGTTTTGACTTTTAGAATATAGTATTTTAAAACTTACATTCTCAATAGTCAACCAAGACTATTGGAATGTTGCCATTTCTTAAACCTCAGACTCACAGCTCACAGACCTATTAGGTTTTTTCCCATTTGGCTTATTTTTTATTCAAGTTACAAAACAGAAAGCAGACCTATTAGTTGTTACTTCATTGTAGAAGAAGAACAAAGGTGCTTGTGGCAGCAGGGGACATAAAACTGTGCAAAAAAGAGAGTATCTAACAAAATCAGAGTTTATGCAATATTAATTCTTTTACAGCAGCACATAAACTGAACATTGTCAGTGATAGGTCCTCCCCACCCCCCACCCCTTACATTTTTTCCTTCACCAACTTTGCTCCAGGGTAAAAAATTCCCTTTAAGCTTTGGTGCCTGCTGAGCAAACAAAAGCAGGCAAACATTTTCAACAATCAGGACTGCAGCACATACTGTTACAAAACAGCCATTAATCAGGTGACAAGCTTTCGGGAACTCTGTTCCAGCACCAACCATCAAAGTACTTTGCTCTCTTCCCAACTACTTCATGAAACTGTTCACAGAGACAGGTTAAGCAAAGAAGGGATGTGTCAGCAGGGATGTTTTGTTCTCTGGTAACCTCCTGTTTCCCTCATCTCCAGCTGGCCCCCAAATAATAGAGATTCTTGATTTCCTGCACAATGGAACTTGAGTCTTACTATTTATATTTGGCTTCAGCCAACTAATCCCAACAAGAATCAATCGCCTCCCTAGCTCTACTACTACAAAGGTGTTCCATGTTAGCTGCTCTGAAAACACATACAGAACTACTTCATAAATCCTGAAAGCACTTGTTGCCTGATAAAGATAAAGTGGCTATTCAATTCCCTTCAAGTACACTCTACACAGTAGATGGAGGTTTATAAATAAGTCCTTTAAGATGCTATAGAAATGCTGCTGTCCTAAGCATGGTTACTAGGAAGCAACTCCTTCACTGGAACTTGCTACTTATCAAACATGCATATGTAATAGCAAACAAAAATAGTTTATTCTATTTTACACATGAAAAAGCATGAGAGCACACAATGACTTCATACTTTTTACTTAATTAGATTACCTGTGCTAGAAGAGAGATTGGGTAGTGAGACCTTACCTCAATTCTCCTGGCCCTGTCAACAGCCATTGCTACCATAGATCTTACTATCCTCCTGGACTGGCTAGATTAATTGAGGCTTGGTGATATTATGAGTCTGCTCCTCATTGTATGGCTAGTCCCAAAGGATAGTTTTTTGGGAGGTTAGTGTGCCAACCTACAACATTTATATTATGGGGTCCCAAAGGGCTCCACCTTGCACACAATATTATTTTCTTATTTATTTATTAAATTCATATCCTCGTCTCCCTCCCAAAGGCAGTCAGGGGCGGCAAAGACATCAGTATTTTTAATTGTAATTTTTAAACTGCATTAAGCTGCATTTAAAATTTTTGTAACTTATCCTAGGACCTTAAGGTGAAGGGCAGGTAACAAATTGAAATAATAATAATAATGGAGCAAAGCTACCCATTCACTCCCCCAAATTATTTCAGAGTTGACACTGTTATTGTGCTTGATCCTCTAGCTGGCATTTTTGGTTATTTGTTCATTTGCATTCTCCTAGAACAAAACAAACAGACTGAGCAAAAGAACAGGAATCCATTTATATATTATTTTACCATTTATTTAAAGAACTTGTAAACCAGTCACAATTCAAAAATACTGTAGTGGTGTACAAAAAAAAGAGAAATAAATACAAATTACAATACAAAATTTGAACACTATGAATACATTAAAGCCATCTGTAAAAATACATGGAACCATATGGAACTGAAGTAAACACTACCTCCTTTTCTGCTGATCTGAACAAAAAATGGCTTTAAACAACAGGCACAATTTCACCCCTTTTTAACACCCCCAATAAGGCTAGCACAGACATCCTGGGCGAGAAAATCATGAGGGCAGTGCTATAAATCAGCAAAGGGCTCAAACTTATTTTACAAACAACAGCATGGCAATCACTTCTGTGATGTGAGAGCAACATGAGACATCTGAAGGTTCAAGAATGCTTATTTTGAAGGGGGAAAAACTGGTTTGAAAAGCTTTTCACAGATGACAGCATTTTTCTGTGCTTGGTCTGAAAGATTTTGCTGCAGTCTTGGCAGTCTAGGTACTGCTGCACTGAAACTGGCAATTTCAATTTTGGTTTTCATGACGTAGCTTATCTTCACTATACTTAAATCAGCTTGGACGAAAGCAAATGTCAGCTGAAAAGAGAAAAAAATGGACTGGGTCGCCCCCTCCTTAGCAAGTGGGTAAAACCCCATAGTGATTCTGAATGTTAACAACTTTCTGCATACCATATTTGATAACATTTAGAACTTAAAACTGAAATATTCACATTGTTGTAGTACTTGACAGATTATTTTAGAAAATATCAGTTTCTAATCTGACAGTATTGTGAAATTTCTCATTATCAATAAAATTTATTTGACTGTCAGTCAGTACACAATCATTATCCATACAAAGATTAAAACATCTAGACATCTCAAGGAGCTTAACACTAAAACATACAATGAGAAGTAGATTATACATTTAGAAATTTCTTATTATTACAAAGCAACATAACTGGCCTGGGGTATTCTTTATTTACTATAAGCTGGCAGTTGTGTGTAATTTATTGTATTCATTGTGGATCAACTTGTAGTCATGGAACTATTTTCTTCACTTTTTATGAGCTGTAAACTGTTTCTATGGTTCCGCTGAGATAACCATGACAAGTAAAAGAAACAATTGTACAATACATTTGGTTTTAATCATACGAAGTGTTCTTAAGAGCCAAGAGTTTGTAAGTTTGTAAATATTTCCTCTATTGCAGCACCTCCTAGGCTCCCAACTTCTTTTGCACAACCAAGATTTGTTCTTTTGGTTTGCTCCAAAGTTTCCTTATGCAACAGGAGAAAAAGTTTCCATTTGTTGTTGAGATACAAAAATGATATACTACTGCAAATACTAGGTGAAGCGAGTTAACCAGGAATTTATTTTTTCTTTTGCACATATACCTCTCTTTCTACTGGGAATACCTCTGAAGATCACGATTTCTCTGATTACTTTTAGCAGTATGGAATCATACACTGTATTCATATCATATCATAAGTCATTCTTGATTTATGGCAGTTTTGCCCATCCTTTAAAATGTCAAGAGGAGAAACAGCTGCCTCTTTGCTTTGAGTGTAGGTTCAAAAGTTGGGAAGGCGAGCAACTCAAGTGACAGACATGCAGCAACTGGTAGATTTTACAAATGTTTACATGAACAACTGATCTTGCACCACACTGCTGTAGTATGTGCCCAACCCTTTTCCTAGTGCAAGCCATTGCAGCTCCTCCTCTTTGTCCACATTCTATCAAGGCTAACCTTTAATTCTTACAAGTCAACAATGCTATTATCAAGAAGTCAAAAGGTTATCAAGTTGTCTGAAATTCTGCCAACTGGTGAGCACTTCCCATTATCAGTCTATTCCATCTTGAAGGTCAGCCATATGCTCTAGTGAGAAAAATGGAACTGATAATCAGTAGCAGAGACAGAAGTTCACAAAGGTTTAGACAGGATCCTGAGAAGAACTAGCCAAAAACATTAAAGCCCAGCAAGAAGGAACTGCCTTATATTATTCTAAAACATGCATTAGGCAAAACCTTTACAGTTTTAGGTCAACAAATGTGTCACAAAATAGTGTGCAATAATTCTCCAGAACTCTGTAGAAGATCACAAGAAGACACCTGCTGGGTCATATCAAAGGCATCCTGTTCTTAGAATGGCTAACAATATCTATGGGAAGACAGCAAGAAGGACCTGAATGCATCAGCAATCTCCTCACTTCTGATTCCCATGCTGCTTCTGACAGTGAAGGGAGAACATAGCCATGGTGGCTACTGGCAACTGATAGACATGGCCTCCATGAATCTGTCTAATGCTTTTTTTTTTAAAAAAAACCCATCCATTTTGGAAGCCATCATGACATCTTGTGGGATTGAATTCCTTAGTTTAACTATGCAACTGTGTGAAGTACTCTGTCCTGAATCTTCCAAAATGCAGTTTTGTTGGATAGCCCACCTTGTTGGCTCTAGTGTTACAGAAAAGGAAGAAAAACTGCTATTTATTTTCCCCACACCCTGCATAATTCTATATACCTCTATCTAGCCCCCCCACTGCTTACTCCCTTTTCTCCAAACTAAAAAGCTCTCAATGTTTTAACTTTTCCTCATATGGGAATTGCTCCAGCCCCTTAATCTTTTTTGTTGCCCTTTTCTGAATTTTTTTTCTAGCTCTGGAATATTGTTTTTGAGGTGAGCTTACCAGAACACTACACAGTGTTGAGTAGAGTCCCATGAACTGCAAAAATATCAAACATATCCATCCTTAAAGAAATCAGCCCTGAGTGCTCACTGGAAGGGCAGATCCTGAAGTTGAGGCTCCAATACTTTGGCCACCTCATGAGAAGAGAAGACTCCCTAGAAAAGACCCCGATGTTGGGAAAGATGGAGGGCACAAGAGGAAGGGGACGACAGAGGATGAGATGGTTGGACAGTGTTCTCGAAGCTACCAACATGAGTCTGACCAAACTGCGGGAGGCAGTGGAGGATAGGGGTGCCTGGCGTGCTCTGGTCCATGGGGTCACGAAGAGTCGGACACGACTGAACGACTCAACAACAACAACAACAACACAGTGTTGAAAGTGTGGTTGCATCATAGATGTGTATAGTGGTATTATGACACTGGCAGTTTTATTTTCACTCTTTCCTAATGATTCCAAACATAGAATCAACCTTTTTCACAGCTGCTTCACAATGGATTGGCTATTTACTAATACTGCAGGTTCCTGGTCAGTCAATGGCAGTTCAGAATTCATTAGCATATACGGTATGTGAAATCAGGATTTCTTGCTACAATGTGCAAGCACTGTAAATTTCACATTAATAGGGGCATTATGTAAATTTTTGCTTGGGTGCCTCAAGTAATGATAATAAATAGGTAATCTTGTCGTTAAAATGCACCAAACTGACAGTTTCCAAAGACCAAGGTCCAAAATTCATGTGGATCATGGGTCACCATACTAAGTATATTTGAACTTGTGGCTCACCATAGCAAAAAGGTTGGGAACCTCTGCCTTAAGCCTTTGTGGCACCCAACTGCTGGCATTATGTCATTTCCCTTTCCATTGCTCAGCTGAGAGAGAGAAATGTGAACATCATCGTTGAGTCTTAGGCAGTTGTCAAACAGCTACTCTTAGCCTTCCCCAGGCATAGGCAACCTTCGGCTCTCCAGATGTTTCGGACTACAATTCCCATCATCCCTGACCACTGGTCCTGTTAGCTAGGGATCATGGGAGTTGTAGGCCAAAACATCTGGAGAGCCGAAGGTTGCCTATGCCTGGCCTTCCCCAAAGAAAACAATATCCATTCTCCTTTGTAGCTTTTAGTTATTTAACCCTTTTCTTCCACTCCTCCACTCCACATCCACTCTTTCTTTTACTTCCCCCTCCTCCAAAACTACCAGTCAATACTGTGAATTTATCCTTTGATTCTTGGAAGCATAATGTATATTGCAGGCACCACCACCTATGCTGTTAAGTACAGTGGTACCTTGGGTTACGTACTTAATTGGTTCCGGGGTGCCGTTCGTAACCCAAAAAGTACGTAACCCAAACGGCGATATTTCGCGCTTTACGCAGACCACACAGAACGCTTCAGCGCATGCGTGGACCATGCGCAGGGCAAAAAACACTTCCGGGTTACCGGAGTACGTAACCCAAAAATAGTAACCCGAAGCGGACGTAATCCGAGGTACGACTGTAGTAGCTTCATCTGTTAAATAGTCATAATCCTCAGTTAGGAACATAACTCCACTACAAATGCCCTTCTATTTCTGTATTTTATTTCTGGACTTTGTTATTAAAAGTGTAAAATTATTCCTGCTGTGAGGTGGGAGAAAGTGCATTTCAAAACAGCACGTCACCACCCCTTCCTTTCCATGTCTTTACTCCACAACCCATCCATGCAACCCTTAATTTTTTTATTTCTATGTGATAAAATGCAAGTCTGTTCCAGCTGTGCAAATCTGTCTGGTAAAATCCCAACCATGTTACAACTCTGCAGCAGTGTGCATATCCATCTGCTTGAACCCACCTGACAAACAGCACAAATATAAAACAAACACCTCTCTCTCTTGCAAAAAAATTAGCTTGAAAATTATAGGAAACATGTGTTGCATTACATATAAGCAAGAGAAGGTGTGCATGTATGCTTGTCAAGCAGGTGTGCTGCAATATCTGCAAGTCTGACTTATATCAGCAACATCAGCTTCAGGAAAAGTGCCAGCAAGAAGAGCTACGTGTGGCTTCTGTTTCCAGCTGCTCTTGCCTAGCAACTCCGCTACTTTGTGGGTGGGGTGATAAAACAAACCACACTTAAACCATAGTTAAAGAAAAGCCTGTCTATGCATATAACACCAAGACACACCTAAGATCAGGGAAGCCAACAACAGACCTAGTTCCACAAACAAACCATAGGGTACTGTGTTGGCTCAGGCATAAGGTTTATTGTGGTTTTAATTGTTGCAAGGCAGTAACAACAAAAATTCTAAGAAAAATAAAATTTCTTTTGAGGACTAGAATTGACTTGTGCTCTTTGTAACTTGCTTGGACTGACCACAAAATTGAATAAATGATGAAGGACTTTTTTACTGAAAGATGTTTACTGGTCTAACACATGACTTTGTGTAAGATGTAATCAAGAAGGTCAACTCTCTAATTTCATTAGAACAACTAAGGGAGTTAAACAAGGATGTATACTGGCCCCCTCTTTGTTTAACATCTATATAAACTCCCTTATAGTCCATCTACAAGGGGTGGATTTACATGCCCCAAAATTAGCAGATTAAAAACTGCCTATTCTACTTTATGCGGATGATGCGGTTATTCTGTCCCAGACATAGATGGGCCTCAAAAGAGCTCTTAACAGCTTAACCCAATATTTTAGAGAGGAGAAATTAGTAGTGAATTATCAAAAAACAAAAATCATGGATTTCTCTAATAAAAGGAAAATATACAGATAGCGAACAGAGAATCAACAGATTGAACAAGTGACATGCTTTAAATACTTAGGAGCTGTATTCCAAGCGTCAAGGAAGAAAACTGCCCACATCAATTATAGCTCCGCTGCAGCACAAAAAAGTACAATGGCAATTCTAAGATTCCATCGTACAACGGGAGGAAACTTCATTCCCGCTGCTATCAAATTATTTGTTGCAAAACCAACAACACAAATATTATATGGCACGCCACTCATTCCCCTTTCTAATTTAGATCCGTTTGAAAAGATACAATCAGGTTTCCTCAGATCATTCCTGCAAACACCAAAATGCGTCCCAAACACTGCCCTGCGTCTGGAAGCGGGCTTATACAGGATTGAAGCCAAAGTATGGATAAGAACTCTATTCACTTGGCTAAGAATTAACAACTCGCCGGCTGGACTGCTTCCCTTGATGCTTCTTGACAAATTCCAATCTAGTTGGCGGAAGGGCATTCTCAGAAAATTGGCCACATATGGTCTCTCCCCAGAGTATTTACTAAGTCTAGAAATGGGAAGGGCCAAAAACATAATCAAAGAAAGACTCAGGGACATTGAAGTCCAAAATTACTTTAATCAACTTTCGATACTTTATAAAACCTTGTATAACTCTCAAAGGCCCCATCTAGCAAACTATCTCAAAATACTAGACAAACGCCAAACACCGATGGGCATTCTCCAGGACTCGCTTTAACGTTCTCCCTTCAGCTCTTCTAGAGGGAAGATACAACAAGATTCCGATCGAACAGAGATTATGTCACTGTAATAGCAACGAGATCGAAACCATCGGGCATGTTATTCTACACTGCTCATTATATCAAGACTCAAGAAAAGAGCTGATTGAACCGATTCTGAGGAAATTACCTGGTAGTACAGATGATACCTATATCAGATACCTCCTAGCTGATAAAGATCCCGAAATTATCAGGTCTGTGGCAAAGTACTGTCACATTGCGACAAGAATAAGATGAGTAGTGATGTCAGCAATGGAGTTCGAATTCTAGTCCCTGATGGAACAATAATAGACAGCAGAGACTCATGAATTTAAACTTTAAACTTTAAAAGGCTGAAATTTGGTTTTAAATGTAAGCACCAATTCCATGAATTGGCCAGCATTCCTGTTTCTGATTGTGGCACGGTGCAACTTGCACTACCGTGCTTTTTGTAAATTGCTTTCTGGTCTTTGACCATAATAAAGATATTTGATTTGATTTTGTTTACTGGTCTAATTTTGATGATCAAACTTGAGGAGAGCAATTACACTGTATAAGTGATCTTCATTAGATTTAAACTGCATGATTTCAAGGCATACTGATCTTGTTTACAATTTAAAGTTGATTTCCAGATAAATGTAGGAGGATGACTACTAGCTTCACTGAAAATAAATGTCTATGAAGTGATGGAAATATAGATTTAAATGTTAATGAGCATAAATATGAGTTAAGTCACTAAACTGGTTAACATCTGTATTATATATGGAGCCAGGAAACTGCTCATATCTCTCTTGGCAAACATAAATTGTCCGAGAGATCACTACATCTAATATTCCATTGGATGCGATACATAAAAAGCCTGTCTCCTAGACTGAAGAAGGGGTGAAGACTATTTCGTAGTGAATGCCTCTAGAATCCTTTAGAAGCCTTTTGTTTTAAGCCAGTTTCCAATTGTACAATCAGGTTGTTTTTTTAAGAGAGAGTAGACAAAACCCCTTTATATTTGTTGAAATGAATAAAGTAAGTGCTTGTCCAGGACTCTTAGCTTGCTGCAGAGACAATTAGGATTAAATGTTCCACAGAGACAGTTTTCATGGGATAGGGATGTTATCACCTCACCAACTGATTAAAGTGGTCAAGAACAAATAAGAGTGGGTCCAGAAACCATAGCATTGTTACCATATTCTGCAGAACAGTCCAGACCATAATTGCTTAGTTTTTAACTTCAGCATGCAACATTTCAGCCTTGGATTAGGATGCAACTGTGGTAAAGTCAGTTCAAAAGGTACACAACCCCAACAACTTTGAAGACCCACCCAAAGGGTTTATGGGTTCCTGGTGAAGGTGTGATGTTGGATGCCCTGCTGCTGCTCTCAACAAGGAACCATGCACGTGTGTACAAAACTGAGGGTTACATGTGAAAATTACTGTATGCACTATGAATTCTTGCCTGTAGCTCCTACTTGCCCTGGGATCAAGTAAAATGATAGATGTGCTACATTTTTTCTTATATAGGGAAAAGGGAATAGAGATGTGGTTGCACTTTCCTGGAGTACCTCCACTAAAATCCCTTTCTGTCAGTTTCTTTCTGCTTCTTGGGGCCCAGTTTCAAATGTCTTCTGGTTGCGGCCTCCTGCTGGCAGTAATGTCATTGTCATATGGCATGGGTGGCTCTCAAATTTGACTCTCATGGTGTGGTAGGCCAATATTCTTTATGTTCAGCACACATACAGAGTGGTTCCTGTTGCAAGCACTCCTCCCTGAGCTGTATCACACCCCAATCAGCTACAAGTAGTAGTCACTCTGTTGGAGTGGCATAACTAGTCTTAAAGGGACAGTATCAACCTATACTGTGGTCTCCAAGGCTAGAGCTTCTTCTATAGCAGGGGTCAGCAAACTTTTTCAGCAGGGGGGCGGTCCACTGTCCCTCAGACCTTGTGGGAGGCCGGACTATATTTTTTTTTTTGGGGGGGGGGAGAATGAACGAATTCCTATACCCCACAAATAACCCAGAGATGCATTTTAAATAAAAGCACACATTCTACTCATGTAAAAACACACTGATTCCCGGACTGTCCGCGGGGTGGATTTAGAAGGCGATTGGGCTGGATCTGGCCCCCGGGCCTTAATTTGCCTACCCATGTTCTATAGTCTTCTCCCCATGAATTAAAAGGCTCAGGCACTGCGAGTGAACAAAAGATTTCTGTCTAGACCAATCATGAAACAGCTTTGAACTTTTCAGAAAATCAATTTATGCATTACTGATAGTTGAAGAGAAACATGATTTTATGCCTGTGATAATGGTTTGAAATGCATGCAAAAGATTACAGAAGTTGCTGCACGTAAGATCCACAAAGTATCACTTAACTTGTCACTTTCAGGATCTTCATAAACATATTGTTTACCATCTGAAGTTGCTCAACAGGAACTTTTATCTTGGCGTGATAATAGTGGCATGGACTTAAGGCTCATGAAAGGAAGGTGTGGGAAGTTACTAAAATGATTATCTACTCAGCTGAAAAATACTCTTGTTTTTCTTGCATTACAGTTTATCCATCCAGGCATACCAATGGTGAGCTTGGCTATGAGGTGAGGAGAAAAACCCTGTGTTTTGTAGAATCAGAAGTACAAACTTTGCAACACTGAGAGAACAGGGAACTTTCGCCATTATGAAATCATGCCTTCTGCCTTTCACATTAGTTTACAAAGCTGCTATGGAAACTGGTTGCAAACATATGAGTTTTCTAGCTATGTTAGATTCTGAACAGAAATTCTTTTGTGAGAACCCATGAGGATCAACAGCCAGTGCCAGCCACGTAATGAAATTCTAATTACTTCCATCGTGTCCAACACAGTGAAGGCATGCCAGTCACTCATCTTCCTCAGCAACAAAAAAAGATTTTAAAGAGAAAGATTTTAAACTTCAACACTTATACGTCACTAGCTAGTCATGGCAAGCAAATTAACTCAACAGATTGATTTGAACAGCCTTTGAATTAGATTCAATAACAGAAGGGTATTCAAAGGGTCACTTTGCACAATACGTGTTTTTCATCTATGCAAGCAGTCCTGAGCAAACTGGTGTGTATGTTCATACAGACAAATACTCCAGTGCCTCTAAGTTGGTGAAGGTATCACCTTAAGTCACTGGAATCACTACCAGTGATTATCCATGCCTACACAGTTCACATAGTCAAAATTCCTGCAAATGAGACATGTGGTGTAACTTAGAGCTTATTGACAATTATGCATACTACTCAGACATATGTCTAGGTCTGATTCACATGCATTTACATTGCTTTAGTTAACACATATAGTGGACATTTATTGAAAAATTAATGTCTAGAAGCAGTATTTGGGGAAATACTCCAGTGAAAAGTATTACACTGTTATTAGCATCAGATATTATGATAAAATATGAAACATGAAAGTTACCTGTAATTCATACATACAAGTCATTAAGTAATGAAAATGCATGTATCAAACAAAGTTTAACAGAAAAAGACAGACACAAGTCCCTATCCAAATCTAAAATCTGAGGCAGAGTTGGGAACTGGTAGCCTGAACCTGGCCCACAAAACATTTTGGATGAGGTCACCCATCTCTCCTTTGCCCAAGCAGAACTGCAAAAGTGCTCTCTTCTGCAATCACAACTTCAAGCAGTAGCTGAAGAAGAAGGTGGGCAGAGTTTTGCTTCCCTCACCTTTCCTGTTGCAAGTATGTGCATGATGAGTGTATGCGTAAATATAGTGTGTGCATGCTGTGCACGTGCACTGTTTGCATGTACAGTGTGTGCTGAGAGAGTGTGTGGTGTGGCCCAACCTATTGTCTGTGCTGGCTATGCCCACTTTTGTTTTGACCACACCCACCATTGGCACATGGCCCTGGAAAGTTGGCCACAAAAAATATGGCCCTCTGTCTAAAAAAAGGTTTCCCAGACATGGTCCAAGGTAAGATTAGGTTAAGGAGAAAGGACTAACCTGACACCAGGGTTTATCTTTTTAAAAAATTATAATATGGACAAAATGGTGGCAATCATGTAAGTACTTCTTTTAGAGCTATTATAATGTTGTTGTTGTTGTTGTTGTTCAGTCGTGTCCGACTCTTCGTGACCCCATGGACCAGAGCACGCCAGGCACGCCTATCCTTCACTGCCTCCCGCAGTTTGGCCAAACTCATGCTATTATAATGTTGGGAGGCACATTATATGTTCTGAATGTTCATTCTGAATGGTTTAATTGCTAGAGTTTAACTATGACACATGTATAAAATACAATGACACATGCAGTAAAATACAATTTTAATACTGGACTTTGAAACTGGCGGAAATTAAACCCTTAAGGAATAGTAGATATTACCCAAAACACCACTTCAGAATTACATTTTTAGGTTCTTCAATAAGCATTTAGAGTGCCAAGTTTTCAAGTGAAGTGATTTTAGCATTCTGAATATGAAGTACCTTTAAAACTAGTACATTTATTTTTGTCTCTTTTACTACAGGAAACAGTGGCAGGAAGCTCTGCAGGTTAAGTACAGCACTACACTTTTGGCAAAAAAATTAGAAAATAGCCAGACCCTAAGTTCAATCCAACTGCCAATTACTTAACCCATTCTAAAAACCAGCCAATACTTTCTTTTAGGACAGTACTGTGAACAAAATAAATATTGGCTTAGTTATGACACTTGTTATTTTAAAGCTTTAATAGCCTATTGTTCACTCATGGTTGCCTCAACAAGATAAAACACTGAAAACAGCATTTCCTGACAGGAAGTGAATTCCCACTGTGTATCACAGGATTTCAGCCAAGCTCTCAGTTCTAGAAAAGGAATGGGACTCCTAGTCCAAACCACTGACAATTGACACAATTTCTCTCTTTCTCCTCCACCCTCTTTTTAAAAAGGTGACTTTTTTTGCCACTATCTTGCAATGAGATCCCATCTCATCGCAATAATGCTCTTAACAAGCACACGACGACACTGAATGCAACTTTACCCTCTCCACCGATTGCCAAGAAATTGATCAGCAGTCTGGAAGAAGGCTGGAGGTGTTTGGCCGCTGTATTTCTAAGGTGCCTGGCTGTGCAAAAGCCCAAAAAGCAAACTCCCTATGACAGAAAGAGATGGGCAGCTTCCTTTGTAACTGGGGAACCAAAGCACCTGGAATGTTGCAGCTGAAAGGGCAAGCTTCCTTGTGTCTTCCTTTTTCACAGGAATTTGAGCCTTCAGAGAAAGGGATGCACAGGGCTTTGTTACAATAAATGTGGGGCGGGTTTTCTGCTACAAAAGATAGTCAAAAAATGTGGACACATGAAAAAGTTCTGATAGCCTATATATCCCAGGATTCCAAAATATCTTGACTGCTTGCAAATAATTTGCAGTCACCTGGAACAATTAGTCAACTGAGTATTTGACTAAATACCAGGATAATAGCTGAAAAAAACTATGCTGAAGCCCTTTGTTTTGGGCACCTCTCTTTGGCAATCATACATAATCAAATATCTCAATACACGTAATCCAGTGGTTGGTTGGTTTGTTTGTTTTGTTTTTTAAAAATACTATCCTATCCTTAACATTAAGTGAATTTCTGCTTCTACAACAATGGACATTTGCTGGCAGGATGGCAGATTAAAGTTCATCTCTCATTCTGTTTCCTGAACATCACATAGAATTGTATGTAATGTCAATATATGTCATTTTCAGTATTCAATGAAGCAATGAATGGGATTATAGGACTAAAATGTGGAAAAAGCACAAGACAAACATGCAAATTTTCAGCATCAATTGTCAATGCTTTGTTTTATATCAAAACTGAGATGCAGGTACTTTCAAATATCAAAATAAAAAAATGTGTGTTAGAAACAATGTAGATTTAATAAAATTTGCCAAAATGTAAGTGAAGATGAACAGAAAATATCCTAAAGATTTTGAGCATATGTTGCTTTTATAAGGTTGAAAAGATACTTAGGCTGCAATCCAATCCTGCTGATCTGAAAGTAAGCTCTACTGAACTCAGTGGGACTTATTTTTGGGTAGGCATGCATATGATTGTACTGTTAGAGTCATCCAGCTCTGGCAATATCAGGGACATAGCTCACCACTTTTTCATCTTTGGATAAAGGACCATGTTAACAATTACAGGGTCATAATCTTCAATATGTGAAGCTCATCATTCTCCATGGAAGCACAGTGTATCTATTCTAAAATAATTAGCAAGGAGGTACAACTGAAATGATTTCAGGATTACCTCTGAAATTTTGAACTCAGGGTTCTTCCAACTGTCCAGGAAGTATGGTGATAAGATAGCACGTCAAAGCCAGGCAGTTTATGACTCCAGTGTGCAAAACCTATGCACAATTGCCTAAAAGAATTTTCAGGCACGATCTGAACATGATGCCCGAATCTTCTTAGAAGTCAGATCTGGATTAATTTGTGTCTATTTCTAGTTTTAGACATGCTTCATTTTCTTCTTACTATATACCTTTATATTTAATGATTTATCATTTGTATGTCCTTAGTATTCAGAAGAAACCACAGCGTAATTTATGTGAGAGGGAAATTAGCAGCCTTACTGTTGAAGACACAGATTTTTAACTGGAGGCAGCTATAGCCACATTGCTATTACTATATCAGTCAGTGCCTAAAGCTGAATTTGTTTCCACGTACGTAATGTATGTTAACACCATTTTATCACAGGCAGCCCATCCTAATACCCAAATATTTAATCACTGTACATAAAACTGTCATTATCTGTGCAGGTGTCCACCTACCACAAATGCAGAAAATCATTAGCATGGATTACATACTAGAAGTTAAAACTTGCTCCTAGTCCAACCACATCAAACTCTTGGCTAACTGCAAATATTTCAAAATTGTAAGATCAAATATCCCCTCAAGAACCCACTATGAACAATAATATAGAAGGGAAAAAACAATTTGCAAGAGAAGAGGTTTGCATGGATAGGAACCCTGCCTGTATAGGAAATAGAATAATTCACACAAATTTAAACTCACCATTCACATTGCTAAACCAAAGATGAAGGCAAAGTTTTTAGCATAAGAGCACTGAAATATGCTTCGAAACAGTCTTTGGCTGTGTCTCTCCCCAATTGGTCCGCCAAATACACAGCAGCTACAGCACAAAGCATCTTTATGGGTGGAATAAAAGGCTCTTTAAATGCTCCTTTATTTTTTTTATTGAATGAACCCACTCTTACACAAAGTTCATGCCACGATGTCTCGAAGAGCAGAATTACCAGATCACAAGTTATCATCCAATTCTGGTAAATTACATACCGTAAGCATGCAAGTATTTATTTGCTATACTGTTAGTAAATAAATGTTTAATCAATGCTTAGCAACATTTTAACATTTCAAAGCCTTATTTACAATGTCTATGATAGTGAAGTCTCCCTAAGGTTAAATTCAGGGTGGTTTTTTCAAATAAAAAACTTCATTCAACATTTGTTTACTCTGGGAATTCCAAATATGTTTGAGCCATCCTTCATTACCTTCTTTCCTGTCTTAAGTCACTCTGTAATTGTCTAAATTATGAACTTCATGCTCTGCCTGTACAAAACCAATGATCATAGTGACATTTATTTTGGCAAGGTGTAAACAATAAGATAACCCTTGAGCAGAGGTTAGAACCTTGTGGACTATTGTTGAACTGCAATTCCCAATAAGTCCCAGCCAGCATGACCAATATTTTTGCTAAATGTATGAAATCTACAGCAGAAAAGCACTCTATTTTCTTCCTCCAACAGACTGTAGCAGCTGCCCAACTGCCTTATAAAAAATCCCTAAAACAGGAAACTGAAGCTGATCACATATGGCAATGCTGAAGAAATCTTGCCCTAGAGGTGACCCTTCTTTTTCATCATGTTCTTCATAATACATGTGGTAAAGATCAAGGGTGGAGCTCTTTCTGTGGACAAAATTACTATACAAAACTGTTGAAAGCATATACTTTGCCCTGGCCAAGTCTACAAATTCTGTTATCTGAGGATTTGGAAAGCATTGTAAATGTTTTCCTTATCATAAATTCTGATAAATATGAATACAGTTTACATAAAAGCTACAATGATATGGGCCTAGAGGGACACACACAGAAAGAAGGAAGATTTTGAGTTTTGGATGCAAGTCTATAGCATCCTGCCAACTGATGTTTTAGAGAGACATATCGGAACAATAGCCTATTTGCTCTCCCACCAAATAGAGGAACTCCTGGCATTTAAGAGGTTTGTATTCTCACCATTGCCTTACTTCAAATAGTGGATGAAAATAAATCTGGGCATTTGTAGCTGCCCTGGACTCACAGAATGACACACAGAAGAAATGAAACTGTCTACAAGATGTTCTGAGATGTCAAACATTGATATCTCTGTAATTTGCCACTTGCTCACTCACCTCTGGTAAGCAGTAATTGGCTCTTGCTGAGCATCTATATGCAATGTGCCTTTTCTCTTTCAAACACCTGAAGTTCAAAACCTTAAAAGGGTTTATTGGCTGATTCTTTATGATAGCCCCCCTCCTAACAGCAAAAAATGGGGTGGTCTAGACCAGTGTTTTTCAACCTTTTTTGGGCAAAGGCACACTTGTTTCATGAAAAAAATCACGAGGCACACCACCATTAGAAAATGTTTAAAAATTTAACTCTGTGCCTATATTGACTATATATAAAGTAATTCTTTTGAATTTTTCAATTTTTCCCACGGCACACCAGGCAACATCTCGCGGCACACTAGTGTGCCGCGGAACAGTGGTTGAAAAACACTGGTCTAGACAAGAGTGATTAGTCATTTTGTGCTATCCTGCCTTGAATACTCTGTATTCAAAATTTCAACACTTGAAAAAAAGCCATATGGTTGGAAACCCAGGGATGGGTGGAACTTACAAAGTCATTTTTATCACATACAAAATACTTAACTTCATTATTCATATTCTGCTTCACTCTCTAACCCAGTGTTTTTCAACCTTTTTTGGGCAAAGGCACACTTGTTTCATGAAAAAAATCACGAGGCACACCACCATTAGAAAATGTTAAAAAATTTAACTCTGTGCCTATATTGACTATATATAATTTCCCACGGCACACCAGGCAACATCTGCCGTGGAACAGTGGTTGAAAAACACTGCTCTAACCTACTTTGTAAATACCATTACTCTCTCACTTATATGAAGTAGAAACAGACTGCTCAATTTCTATCAGGAATGTAGCAAAAGAGATGGGACAGGACTTTATAATTTCCCCTTTCCTCATGGAATTCTTAGATTACATAAGGGGAGGAATGAAGTTCCTAGTTTTTTTCCCTTCCCTTCCAACTTCACTGGATTTTCCCTTTCTAAAGTTGTTTTTACATGCACAACCTTGTCTCCCACAATGAAGTATGCTACGAAATCAGGCAGAAAATGTTTCATTACTTCACTACAGGAAAAGTATAGCCAGGTGAAAAAGTTAAGACCACATTCCTCATGGTGTGTAGAGGCAAATGGAACGATACCTTTTCCTTGCATTCTCATTTGTCACAAAATATTTCACTTAAGTGAAGGTGATCTTGCCTCCCTCCAATCATTCTAGCCATCAGTCTCCTCACAACTGCACCTGTTAATTTATAGCTGCCGGAACCATTGGAGACTCATCTAACTCAGACTGAATGAATGCTTTATCCAGAATCCAATTTCTAGTTTAACTCTAAATTTTCCTGACAACCCAGCTTAAATGGTTAAGAAAAGGCAATTAGCAGACCCATGATACCAATGTGTTTTGGTTCGAATTGTTACTGCAGTCACTGCAGAATTCACTTCTCTTGAGTATACTCCTCAGTGCATGAAGTCAAGTACTACCAGCAGAAAGTGCTGTTGACACCTTCAACATACTTGGTCAATGAATGCATGCACGTGCAGGACCTACCCTCCATACATTCAGTAGAGTGTATTAAGAATGCTTTTGTATGTGCACTGCTGTATAACATAGAAGTCCATTTCCTATCTTGAGGTGAGCAATATGCAAACTGAGTGTGGGGCAAGTGATTGCCCACACCAGGCATGTCCATTTCGGGGGCCTAAAAAAAGCTCAACAACTTCAATCCTTTAAAAAGTTCAACAATTTGGGTCAGCATGTTCACAGAAAGTGAGGACACGGCTATAGTGTTGGCTTATATCTGTCCCAGTGTTATCCTATCATTACAACTTTGGCTGAAGACTTGCCAATGCATGATAAAATAGTTTAGGGGAAAGTGCATAAATTAAAGGTCTTTTTTAGAATCTTGCGTAGATTTCTTGATCATTAGCAAAGATGGCGGTAGCATACCTGCTAATTTCACATTCTTATTTAACTTTTTGTATTATTATTTTAAATCTCATACAATGATATATGTCATTTATTTTAATAAGATTAGATTTGACAAGAACATTCATTAGGATGTGTAAGGGAAGTGAGATACGTGGGATAGTATCAGCCAGTATGGTTTGTTGTTAATTACGGTACTATTTGTAAAGTATTTTTATAAACTTAAAACAAATTTGTTAATACTTAAAAAGGTAACTCCTAAATCCTCAAAACTTGCCAAAACTGAGTAAGCTCAAATGTATTTTTGTCCAAATTATCAGACCAGTTCCTGAATATGTTGCCTTAATCAGAGCAAATACTTCCATCATCATATCAGTTATTGACAGGTTCTATTATACAGTATAGCTAATGGTAATAAGAAATAAAAAGTCATCTAGGCAGTAGTCCATCAACTGTAGCTGAATGAACTGTAGCAGAACCCTTTTTATTGAAACAGTAAAACCAAAAGAAAAGCAACAGTGCTTATATTAACTAAAGTGGATATTTGGTATGTACATTTAAAGCTTAATCCAGTTCTATGATGGGTGTAGCACCTGTATTAGATCCCTATAGGGTAGGGGTGGAATGTTTCTGGCCTTCCAAGTGCAGATGGACTACAATTCCTATTATCACTGTCCACTGGCTATGTTGGCCGGTGCTGATGGGAGTTGGAGTTCAATAATACATGGAGAGCCACAGGTTCCTCATCCCTGGGTTAGGGCAAAAATAGACGTCTGCCTTTCTGCCTCCCGTTTCCATGCACCACAGCTTCCTATTTCTATGGTACCCATGCATACCAAGGGGAAAGAAAAACCAGAGGTCTCCTGCTTGTGGGGATTCTTCTGCATAAACACTGCATGTTCCAAGTAGGATTAGATCAAACCATTGCTTTATTCTATATTTTCATCCGTAGGAAATTAATGAGCATTTGAACTTCATTTCTACGCTAAACCATAATCCAATTACATATCAGTTTTGTATCATTGCTTGTCAGAATATTTTGAATGTGTTTGACCTAGTATCGTCAATGCTCAGTTTGACAGAGAGCTGAAAACTTATACAAGACACTGACTTTTTTTCCTTGAAAAAGTCCTCTCCAAAGCAAATTACTTTTGTTTTAAAGCAAGGCTCTGCCCTTTATTTCCCAACCACCACCCACTCTTCCAAATAAACAAGTGAGACAATGTTTCATAGGAATTTTAATTGTTTCCATAACTCTCATTGTCTGCCAAAAACCACTTAATATGAGATAGTTGAGGGAGGACACACAAATACGTGCACGTAATTGTGTAATGAATGAAAGAACATGAGGAGTTTCAAACTTCTGCTTCAGTTAATCTTAGTTTGAAAAAAAATAGACACAAAAAATGTGGAGCATCATTTAAGATGCTCACCCCTGGACTGATATTCAGAATGTCATATGCTGGTAGTCACGGAAATTCAAAGAGGGATGCTTTGGCAGGGTGTTAAAGTAGTGTGGGACTGAAATAGAGTTGTGGATTATCTTAGACTTGTTACACTGAGACAGCATCCTCTAGATTCAATATTCCTATTAGATTAGCCTACAAAATAATAGACTCTGAAAGGTAGTCAGGTTATGGCAAGTGTGAGGGAAATGGAATATTTAATATTAAAATAAAACATGTAATGCTCAAGAAAGTAAAACTATGCTCAAAATAAAAGACTAAACACACACAAAACCATCAGTTTAGCCAATCTAGGACAACATTGCTTCCAGACTCCAAAGAGGTAAAACTCCTGTTTATCTATACACATCCCAAGTACAGCCAATTCTTCTAAGGCAACATTTACTTAGTATTTTGACAGTCCTGTTCTATGTGTTGTGTATTTGAAGGTCACACTGAACTCAATTGGCTTACACCCAAGTAAGCATGCATTGGGTTGCAACATAAAGCTCAATATAGACCACTCTATTCTTGGTGGTACTTCCCCATCACCACCAAAATTCCCTAGTTTTCTTTCTCTCTGAAACATTAACTTCAGTGTTTTTAAAAAATTATTATTTTTCAGTCATGCCACTGTGATAATTCTTGCTTTCTACCTTTCTCCTGTACTTTTCCACTGAAGTATATAAGCTGGAGGGGACGTGGGTGGCGCTGTGGTCTAAAGCACAGAGCCTAGGGCTTGCCAATCAAAAGGTTGGCGGTTCAAATCCCCGCGATGGGATGAGCTCCCGTTGCTTAGTCCCTGCTTGTGCCAACCTAGCAGTTCGAAAGCACGTCAAATGCAAATAGATAAAATAGGTACTGCTCTGGCAGGAAGGTAAATGGCGTTTCCATGCGCTTCTCTGGTTTGCCAGAAGCGGCTTAGTCATGCTGGCCACATAACCCGGCTCCCTCGGCCAGTAAAGCGAGATGAGCGCCACAACCCCAGAGTCATCCGTGACTGGACCTAACAGTCAGGGATACCTTTACCTTTACTATATAAGCTGGGGAGAACAAAGATGGTGAGGATAAATAGGAATAGGGAGTGACAGCACAGAAAGCACCTCTAGGTGGTGTGAGGCACTATCAAGTCCTTAAGAATTTTAATGTTTTTCACTTGTAGCTCCTTGGTGGAAAGTGGTGTTTGGTTGATACAGTGGCTAAGAATGGACAGAATGAAACTTTCTTCATGAAACTGACCTGTGGTTCAAAACACTTAGCATTTGCTTCTAAATTTGTCTGCGATTGCAGAGCTTGGCAGGGATGGACAACAGGCAACCCAGAGTGCAGAATCAGACCATCAGTCCATACTTGCAGGCACTCCTGCTACATTCCAGGTATTAGATGACTTCAACAGTGATATAAAGCCACATGATTTAGACCAGGTTTCCTCAACCCTGGCCCTCCAGATGTTTTGAGACTACAATTCCCATCAACCCTGACCACTGGTACGGCTAGCTAGGGATCATGGGAGTTGTAGGCCAAAAACATATGGAGGGCCGAGGCTGAGGAAGCCTGATTAGACACAGGCAGGAAGCTACAGGTACATTGCCATAAACAAATAGCCAATGAAATAGGAAACCAGCAGCCTGAGTCTTGGGTGGGAAGCACTGAGGCCATTCTTCTAGTGTGTGGAGTCTGCTACAAAGTGGCCTCTTTAATTCCCACCACTGTAACCAAGGTATTTCTTCCAATAAACTAAGAAATATGTGAGTGGAGACAAAGTAATGTTAACATTGCCGTTTGCCACTAGACATTAACAGTAAACCAGTAGGTTAACTGTCACACCTTTCAAATGTTAGAAATTGTTCTTGAATGCAGTTGATGATTTGTGATACGACGAAAGAGCAAGATTTGACATGATTCTGACAAAACAGCAATTCTGATCACTATAAAAATATGTACTTTTCTGTCTAAATCAACCTTTTGGAATTTATCTCAATCTTGAAAGGTAAAGGTGCCCCTGACCGTTAGGTCCAGTCATGGACGACTCTGGGGTTGCGGTGCTCATCTCACTTTATTGGCTGAGGGAGCCAGTGTACAGCTTCCGGGTTATGTGGCCAGCATGACTAAGCCGCTTCTGGCAAACCAGAGCAGCGCATGGAAACGCCGTTTACCTTCCTGCCAGAGCGGTACCTATTTATCAACTTGCACTTCGTGCTTTCGAACTGCTAGGACGGCAGGAGCAATGGGAGCTCACCCCATCGCAGGGATTCGAACCACCAACCTTCTGATCGGCAAGCCCTAGGCCAGGCATAGGCAACCTTCAGCTCTCCAGATGTTTTGGCCTACAACTCCCATGATCCCTAGCTAACAGGACCAGTGGTCAGGGATGATGGGAATTGTAGTCCAAAACATCTGGAGAGCCGAAGGTTGCCTATGCCTGCCCTAGGCTCTGTGGTTTAGACCACAGCACCACCCGTGTCCCTATCTCAATGTTACCAATGGTTAAAAGCAGTAAAAACAATCATCAGCTTTGTAGGTGATTATTTTCCTTAATTGCAGGGAAATAAGCTTGACACACTAGAGGTTCTTAATTTTCAAAGTGTTGCAAACATAGATGGAGTCTTAGTTATTTCCAAAATAATTGCATATCTCATATTGAGCTTTTGAAAATTAGTGTGTTTGCAGGAGGTATATAAATCCAAATGCATCTATAATATTTGTAACTTTAGACTACTACTGCTGGAGATGTCCATGCTGCTTTCAGGTCTAAAAACTTGCCTTTCACAGCTGCAAAGGAAATGACAAGAGAAGACAAACACAGGCAGCAGAGATCAGCAATTAATTCCATCCACAATTGGCCAGATGTTTGCTCAAGGAGGAATCAGTCTGTTTCCTTTAGGGGCTGTTGCCACTGAAAACTGATCTTGTGCTTTCAGAGACGCAAACTGTTTGTAACATGTTAGGAATGCATACTGGATCACATAGAGATGAAGAAATAAAATCCAGATCGGGCTGTCTGCAGCGTGTGTTGCATATCTCGACTAAGAGGATCAAGTTATTCTATCCTCTCCCTTCCCCCACTCTCTTGATAACAATGGACAACTGCCAGCTCAGTCAGATTAAGTACCCAGAGTGAACGCAGTTGTGCTTTACTGGCAAAAGAAAGGTGAAACATTCTTAGGGCTCTATCTTTTGTGGCATGTTAAAGTCATCCAAGGCATTATGTATTTTAGGAGGTGCTTGCCAAACAAACAGAATCAATGGCACACACACTATTACTTGTGCTAGCTGGTTTCATGAAACTACTTTGAGCAGCACAACATATCTGGTCAGGAAAAACACAAGGTAAATTTTAGTTCTCGGTGGTATGCTGAACATATAACTAACTACAGGAGCTTTCCACATTCTGTATCCCTACACTGTGGCATAAAAGCAGAAGCTTATCCAGAAAAACAGGTAAAGCAAAGCGTGTGCATTTTACCAAATAGCACACCACCCCCTAGTAGCTGCAGGCAGCCGTTCAGCCCACAATTTCTCACATGCATTGAATCTTATAAGAACATGCATTTAACATGCCCCTGCTCAGATGACACATAGCTCATATACTAACCTTCAGTTAATGATTAAAATAAACCCATGCATACAGTTGTTCAAAGCCAGTGTACTGTCCAATTCATATGCTCCTGAACTTCAATTATTCATAGTCAATCAACCATATCTGCTTTTGGTTATATGAACTCTGAAGATGAGGTACTGCCTTCTGCACACTCTCTTAAGTGAAAAAAAATGCTTCTGGTATCTTGCCAGCTCAAACTAGCACAAACAAATACTACAGCACATGCCAGACCTATGCCAAAATGAATCACTGAGCAATACACATGCTTTGTATATTTAAATAGTACAGGTGTCTGTCAATGCCAATGTTACGTAGTACTTAAGTGAGGAAGAAATATGGGATCGACTCGCAATCAAGAGGTGTTTGTGGTTAGTGTTCTAAGTAAGGTATTTGGTTAGCACTCAAGGAGTTTTTAACTGTTTTAAAAAGATTTCAGTGTATTGTTTTAGTATTGATATGTTTAATCCTTTGGAGAAAGGTGCAATATATAATAAATAATAATAGTGCACACTTCACACGATCAGGTACACCTGCTTTAAAAGCCCAGATATTTGAAGGAAATACCTGTGTTGGTAAATATGCAGAGATACATATATGTTTTACCTTAGTAATAGAACAGCTAGCTGTTTAATACGTATGTCCCTTGTCAGTACGAATACAAACCTTTAAATAGCTGTGCAAACTGATCATTCTGATTAATGGTATCTCTTTTCTTTTTTAGAATAGATAATGGATTTCCGTATTCCTCTTGCAGCTGCTAATTGCCTTTCTGAAGTGTACATCAAAGCAGGAAGCTGCATTCATCACCCTACTTTAGGTGTTAAAAGTTTCTAATATTTCAGAAGAAACATTAGCCATGTTTGCACATAACAATAAGCTGTACTTTTGGGCTTTATTGTAGTTTATTTTGAATGAGCAACAATCCCGGTACCCAATTGCCTGCACTTCACTCCTCCCCTGGTGTGAGTGGCTTCCCATTACCACTAAACTAATAAGCCACAATCACTAGCCAGCCTTAACCAATGGTTTATTGGCATGCTGATTTCTGGCTTGTTGGGAAGCAACAAACCATGACCCCTGGGTTTGGATGAAATGGAAAGCCAAGGCCTCCTGCTTTGTGCTGGGGGAGAGCAAAGCAGGAGCAATTAGGCAGCATGGCTTATCACTGCATGTGCGCACAGTTTGTAACTTCTAAGTACTTTTTGTAGGATTGAGATTCCTCCCCTCCTGCACCTCCAAATCCCTGCTATTAATATTTATTTACACGGAATCCTCTTCAGCCTGAAAGGCCTCAAGGGTAACTAACAATTGAAAAGATACAAAACAGAAACACAATAAACTATTAAAACAGTGTAACTGCATAGTTATAAACAAAGCCAAAACCAGTATCACACTCAGTTTAAAAAACCAAGCTAAACACTAAGATTAAAAAAGCCTGCGAAAAGAAAAAGATACCCACCTGTTGCCAAAAAAAAAAAAAAGACATTGGATCGGTGCCAGATGAACCTCTGTGGGAAATGTATTGCAAAGACAGGGTGGCACAACTGAAAAGGCTCTGGTCACTACCCATCTTAATGCTAAAGATCTCAGATTAAGACCTCAACTTCTGGGCATTTTCATGTGGGAACAGGTGGTCTTTAAAATAGAAACGGCTGCAAATGCTTTCTGACTTTTAAGGAAGTTATGAGGGATGCACATTTTATAGCTGATCCATTTCTTAACACTAACTTCTGCTGACTCAGCAGCAGAAGGCTTACTCAGATCAATTTCCTAGACTGTTATCTTGTTTTCCTTAAGAAATTCATTTCTGCAGCCTGCTAATTCACACTGGACTCTGGGAACCTAAATATACTCAAGTTTTCTCTGTACATGCAAGCAGTAGTGAACTTCCTTAGGTATGGATTCATGTTGACAAAACAATGAAGTTATCCATTAACATACTCCCCCAAGAGGATGGGGAGAGAGAGAACAAATGGTCTTGACATTATTAGCAAATTAAGGCAGTGAAATTAATTCAGTGGTCTGAGTTGCATTTTCTAGCTTCAATTTATTCCACACTGGAGAGCCATACTATTAGTTTGAGATGGGCCATTGGTGTGTAGTCTCTTGTTGAACTGTAGCAGGGTATGCAGCTGATTCCTGCTCAGGATACCTTCCACTTTTCTTAGTGCACATTATATAATTTGTGTTTGATGTATTTGAGCTAATGGAATATATTAGTTACAGGTAGGTAGCTGTGTTGGTCTGCCGTAGTCGAAACAAAATAATAAAAAAAATCCTTCCAGTAGCACCTTAGAGACCAACTAAGTTTGTTATTGGTATGAGCTTTCATGTCCATGCATGCTAAGGTGTTACTGGAAGGATTTTTTTTATTTTGTTTGGAATATATTATTTACTTTTATTCTTTGGAACAGATAAGTTGTTCCATATTTTTGTATTTTGTCTACATAGTTTTGTTTTTGTATGTATATGCAAAATGGTTTAAATCTGGATCCAGAATATTATAATATGAAGCTCAAAGCCACTTTGTTCATTCCCATTACAGTACTGCTGTAAAGTACAATCCAAGAGAGAGACCCTGTGCTGAAATCACACTTGATGTTGGTTCTGATATCCCTGCAGACTAAATCGCTAAGTGACAGCTCCCAGCATCATCATACAGTAAAGATGTTGAACAACATGGAGTATAACACTGAGCTCTATAGGACTCCATAGCATAAATGTCATAGGTTCAAGTAATAGTCCCTGCAATGCTATTCTCTGGAAATGACCTTGCAGGTACAGTCGTACCTCGTGTTACAATTGCTTCAGGTTGCGTTCATCACGGGATCCGAACGCGCCGAACCTGGAAGTACCAGAACGGGTTACTTCTGGGTTCAGCGGTTTGCACATGCGCGCAAAATGATGTCATGCGCAATTGCGCATGTGCAGAAGTGCTGAATCGCGTTGCGCACATGCGCAGACGTAGCGCTTCAGGTTGCGGACCTTTCAGGTTGTAAACGGGATTCCGGAACGGATCCCGTTCGTAACCAGGGGTACCACTGTATTTTGACCATGATGAAACAATGAAATTGCTGAATAAACATTGTTAAAAATGCTTGTTTCTAACCTGGAGAAAGATCAAAATATTTAATATCTGTGAGAAAATGAAGGACAATCTGTATTCTACAAGAATGCCATTCTCTACTCAGCAATAATATTCCACTGATCCAAGAATCCTAACACACAATTCTTCTATGGGCTTACTAAGAGTTTACTAAACTTGACAAGACACACTTTACACAATCTTTAGAGAGGTGAATAGGATGAGCTATAGGGGAAAAAATAAGATATGTTGATATGGTTAGAGTGTCATGATAAAACAGTAGTTCTGGAGTCATTATGGGTTATTCTAGAATGGGAGGCCATGAGTAAGGGACTGGGATCATACTGAAGACAAATATGAGCATAGCTGAACTATTCAAAAGTAGTACAGGGCTATTAACAGTCACCCACTCATTACACTAACCTGGAATCACTGAGATCTTTAGTTAAGCCTAAGTTTATTGCCATAAAAACACTCATAATGTCATTCTTTTACAACATGTAACTCCTTCATCTAACATTTTGACCCTTTTTTCAGTGACCACAAGGGTATTACAAGAAATGTGCACATGCCTACACATAAACTGCAAACGCAGATGTAATGTTTGCTCTCCTATTAAAAATGGTAATGGGTAAGGGTACACAATTTTGGAAAAATAGGTGGATAGGTCCTGCCCGACCAGCTAGTCAAAATATGTTTGTAAAGGCAAATAAACTGACCTATACTGGATCAGAAGCACTGTCCCCCAAAATGGTTGTTTATTCATTTGACTCAATTTATGAATCACTTTCAATAAAATATCTCAAAGAGATTTCACAATAAATATGTCAGCAATTAAAACAATTACATGTGCAAAAGCAATAAAAATAATTCCATATATACAACACATAGTGGTGCACCCAAGGTTTCACTATCAATTCAGCTTAATTTATTTCCAAACTATGATATAGACAGCATAAAACCAGAACAAAAAGGAAATGGGATGAAAAAATTTGCAACTTTTCTGAGGAAAAACCTCAGCAACTGTGAGGCATCCAGGGGTGACTGAATCCAAAGAATAAAGCTTACAAAAATGACATCAGTTTCAGTTGGCATGCCAATATACTTCACTAGCACAAATAATAAAGTTCTTAATAACGTATCATTTTTTAAAGCCAGTTTTTGGCCACATGCATATTTCAAATCCTCATGTTATTAAAACTGCACAATGAGGTTGATAAAATTGCTTGAGAATATATTTATACAGTCTCTTTTTGGAATATGTTTGCAATAGATTTTGTCAAGATTATCAAATGTTAAAGTATATCAAAATGTTGCGAAGGACAAAAATGACATCTATTGACGATTTACAACTCTGCTGGTTAAAAAGTGAAGGCTTGTGGGATAAAAGTTTGTTTCCCAACAGTTACTTTTCATTTCCAATGTTCCAACAAATATATAAAAACAAGAGAGGACCTATTGTTTTAAGTTTGTCTGAGTTGGTTACTTCTAAGATAGCAAAGCAGGAGGCAAGAGCTTAGAATTAAGTGCTGCAACATTAGGGTGGATATTTTCTTACAACCCTTTATTCTAGTTTATTTCAAACCTAGTTTGAGAATTCTTGTACAACAGCAAAATATAATATGCTTTAATCCCCCCACCCGGTCACTTTCAAAACTAAAGAAAGCTTTCATGAAAAGGTTCAGGGGGGGAAACATGTCTCAGAAACTAAACATGCAATGCTCTTAAACCTGAACCACTCCACAACTGAATGTGCAAGGGAAAGAACAGATTGTGATGCTTACCTTAAATGAGGCCCCTAGAACTGAACTGGAAAACACCATCCATGTTGGGGGAGAGAGGAGAAAAACAGCAACATTTCAACTCCCACCAGAACTCACTCCTGCATAATTTCTTTTAAAAGTCGTAGCCAAGTTTTTCTTACCCATAAGTGCAATCAAGAACTTTACATTAACCTTCTCCTTTTTGTGTTGTATGAAACCACTTTATCTCATAGCCCAGGAATCTGACAGGGAAAGCGATATGGAAATTTATCTGCTGCCAGAAAAAGGCCTTCATGCTTGCGTATGGTACTGGAAAGAGGAGGGACTGTTGGGCAGATAAGGAAGAGCATTTTAACACTCTGCAGACGCTGTAAGTAAAATAACAGCTACTTGATATATTTTAAAACACAAGATTTATTTCCAAAAGGTATTCCTTAAGATATTTTCTAGGCAAATTCATTAATCTGCCCAGAAAATATCTTTAGGAAACTCCCTATTTAGATACTTGTGAGGTAATAAGATTGTACAAAGTCGTGTGGAGTTAAGAGTCAGTTAAGAGTTAAGAGTCAACTCGGCATATTTGTCATCAAACAAATGTAGATTAACCTAATTAGCCTATTAAATTTTGCTGGCTGGCTCTGTAGTAAGCCTCATGGAAAGGGATGTTCACAATTTGAATCTGTGTCAAAAAGTTCATATTCTGATGCAGGAAAACCAAAATGTGACACGAAAGTTATGCAAACACAGTTGAGGGCAGCGGCTATGTATTTCCTTATATTAGTCCCGCCTTGCATTATGTAGTTCTATATGCCTTCCTTTAAAACATAGGTTTAAGCTATGTTAGTCAAAAATGGAATACAAAAGACTTTTGGAATAATGAACGTTACACAACAGAGATGGTATATAGGTTGAGACAAGAACAAACCTGTCTTTATAGAAGGGTCCTAATAGTGTTACTCTGCCAATGTTCTTGTTCAGCTGAATTGAGTTAGCTTTTCTATGCTAACTGGAAATAGCAAATCCTCATTTTACTGGTATTAGGATATGTACGGATTTTTAGCCTGCCCCATTATAGAAGCTCAGGACAGATTTGAAAACAAATACCTTCTCCAACAAAATGGATTAAAAACAGACAACAGAACTGAAGTTTGATACACTAAGGGATTCTGCTGTGAATATTTCTCTATTTTCTGTTATAAAGGTAAAGGGACGCCTGACTATTAGGTCCAGTCGTGTCTGACTCTGGGGTTGCGGCGCTCATCTCATGTTACCGGCGTACAGCTTCCAGGTCATGTGGCCAGCATGACTAAACTGTTTCTGGTGAACCAGAGCAGTGCACGGAAACGCCTTTTACCTTCCCGCCAGAGCAGTACCTATTTATCTACTTGCACTTTGATGTGCTTTCGAACTGCTAGGTGGGCAGGAGCTGGGACCGAGCAACGGGAGCTCACCCCGTCGAGGGGATTCGAACCGCCAACCTTCTTATCAGCAAGCCCTAGGTTCTGTGGTTTAACTCACAGCGCCACCAGCGTCCCTATTTTCTGTTATAAGTGCCTACCTATTATTTTGTAGAATTGAACAAGTATTTTAAGAGTGCAGAAGCAAGCACACAGCAGGTGAACCCAAGTTAACACCAGCACTTTGTAAACTCCCAAACAGCTTCTTGGCAGTTGTTTCAATGAGTTCCAAAATGCAACATAATAAAATTATTATTACTATTATTGTAACTGCTTAACAGGAGGTAGAGGGGCTGCACAGCACTAACATGCCCCCTCTATCTCCTGATTTGCAGCAGCAGCAAGAATAACAACGGCATGTGAGCACTGATAAGCACTGCTGGCTTTCATCATTTCCAAAACTTTAATTTAATTTGTTCAGATAGAGTGTTACGGTCATGCAAGTAAACACTATTTTAATCTACAAATGCCATGAATTCACACTCCTCCTTAAGTTAATTTTTAACTGAAAAGTACCACGTTGCTTGAAGATAATGTTCACATATTGTTTGCACTAGCATCTGGGCAGCATTCCAATATGTCATCATTTTAGTAAAAACTATAGTTTGATACATTAGCACAATCAGCAATGAAGAGTGGCTGGGAAAGAGAGAGGAGAGACACAAAGCCATTTCCTTGCACGTTACAGCCCACAGTTGTGGACACTCAGGCAAAAGAGGGACTATCTTACCAAAGAGTTTCCTGTGATCAACAGGAAAAAGAAGCTACAGGAAAAAAGAAGCTGCAGTGAAAACAGTATTTCTTTCCTTTCCAGAGTAGATAACACCATTAGCACATCCTGTTTTTACTGTGGTATCTGAAGTAAAGTAAAGTAAATCATAGGAATCATACAGAACTGTAGCAAATATATGGCAAGCACACCTTGGGACAGTATGAGACTTAAGAGTGTTGGACTAGTACGGGGGATATTTGGGTTCTGATCCCTATTCTGCCATGATGATCCCTGGGTGATCTTGGACCAGTCATTATATCATAGGATTGTTATGAGAACAAATAGGCAGAGCACAGAGAACAACGTGTGTTGCTTTGAGATTGCTGGTGGAAGGGTAAGATATCAAAACAAACCAACAATATAGGAGAAAAAAATACTATTACTATTCACACATAATAATTCAAGATCCCACACATCGCAGAATCAGTTCTAAAAATCTCTAATGTATATCTGTCAAGAGAGGGACATAAGATTTCTGACTGGGATTTGATGAAAGATTTAGAAGACTCAAGATAAGGCAACCCAGACACCCAATTAGAAAAAAAAGCATTCAATGGAAAACAGAACTTATCTGAAGGTTCTTTCACTTCACTTGAAGGTACTTAAGTTCTGCCTCTTAATCATAAACCGAGTTCCACATACAACAGATTCTGATTCCAAGACCTCTTTAAGATAGCACATCACAATTTTGAGCACTTTAACACACAGTACTGTTTCCCAACTTTTTGTCTAAATGTTCAGCAATGTCCTTTGCAGTTCTGATAAAATTTGCCTAAGATAAGAATGAAGAACTTCTATTAGCCCTAGCCAAGATTGTCAGTGGTCAGGGATAATGACAGCTGGTCCAACAATATCTGGAGAGTCAGAATCCTCGTCCCTTGCTTAAGAGGACCAGTAGTTCTAGCTTTAAGACAGCAGTAATACTTCAACCTGATTCCATTCTGCTCCTTCCTGGATGTTCCAAAAAGTACCATTAACATCTCTGTGTATCTGAATTGCTGATTTATTTAGGCCTAGTTCCTGCTCCTCCTCTTCCTCACACTCCTCTTGCCCCTGCTAATTCCCTTCCACTTTTCTCACTTACTTTTTGTTTTTGTTTTAAACAATGCATTTGTGGTGGCAGCACTGGTGGTCTCTCTCTTTCCCCTCCCTACCTTGATCAGAGGAAATGCCAAGTGGATTATCCCTCAGAGCCCAGTATTCTGAATACGTTGGCCAGGAAACCCTGTGCTGCCACCACTTTGCTGCAGGGGCTGGACATTCTGTGTAAACTTAGTTAGTTACAAGTTTAAAAATAGAGCTAGGCAAGGAAGAGAAGAAGGGGGAAGAGCCCACTGGAGCCTCACTGGGTGGGTGGCCCGCAAGCATGCAAGCAAGCAGAGAGCCCAGAGGACACCAATTCACTGCCCACGCTTCCAGAGACAATTGTCTCAGTTTGGCTCGTGGAAGTGCTGGCCCTGTGTTTATTTATTCATTCTAAGAGTTTATATTCCCACGCTAACAAAAATTCACAGGGCAGCTTGCAGATCAAAATACCAGACAATTTAAAAGACATACATCAAACAGAACCAATATTAACATGCAATAGCAGCATACAATCATTTGGCAGAGATTTTAAAACCTGATTGGAGCTAAACAGATTTAAAAACATGAGAGAAATAAAATTATTTCTGCCTTGTGCCAAAATGACATGGGGACATGGTTTTAAAGATGCAGGGGGCACCACTGAGAAGGTCCTCTGTGATAATCTTTTGCTACATCTTACCTGTGGTGGCATCAGAGAAGGATTTAAGATGGTGGTCTTATTGGATAGGCATAAATGGAGACAAGTAATATCTAAACGATGGACAGCACACAGACCAGGGGCTCCAAATCATTTTCCTAGTTGCCACTTCACATATTACACATTTCTAAAACAGACCTCAGATTCAAGCAAAAAAAAAATGACATGCAGTTTTCCATGTGCACAAACTATGCAGAGCCTGTGTTCATACTGTAAAAGACACATGCACCAATGCACCAGTGACACATAAGGATGTTCACACAGGATACTTGCTGTTTCCGACACAGACAATTGTGTTGAAAATGTGTTGTGCTCAGTTACAGAATTTTATTTTTGTTCCGAAGCTAAGTGTTCCAACTTCTGATACAAAGTGAAAGCTTACTAGATATTTGGGTATTACTGCCCTTAATATTTGCTGTGTTGTTTTGCTAACAAACTCAACCAAGGTTGTGGAAACCAAATGACAAGTCCTGACTCAACATTTGAGGAACATTAAATCAAACAAAACTCCCTGGATAATTGCCATGTATATGAAGACTTCTGTAGTCATACAGGTGGGGGGATAGTTCTCAGATTGCCTCCTCCCACACTAGCTTGCTAGGTAGGTTCAGATAAATTGACAGGCGGAAGAAAGTAACCATTTGCCTTTTGGAGACAGTTGTGTGTTGCTTATCAGTTTCAGCTCCACGGTGACAATTCCCATCGGATTCCTCTTCCTTTGGGATATGGGAAATTCGCCTTTGAAATCTTTTTAGGGAATGAGCCACGACAGCTGGACAGAAAGTGTCATGGACAACTGACAAACTGCTGCATAGCTGGGACAAGTCATATGCATGAACAGATTTTACGCAGGTGAATTGGAGAGTTCTACTAATAGTAAATTGGACTGAATTCAGTCTACACTCAGCCTCTGACAGATTACTCCTGAGGGAAAGTAATCCTCAAGAGAAAGTAGGTTGCTCACCCTTTGACTAGGGCAAAGCTAAGGTAATGCCGAAACAAATGAGGTAATTTATGTAAGAAAGAGAATAATAATTCCCCCCCCCCAAATAATCAGGTAGAGTATACCTGACTTGCTTTTCTGGCAAATCATCAGCTAAAATTTGACATCAGAAAACAACCTATGCAGTTCACTGAAATTCATACACCACCACCACCACCACTGGTTCAGCTGCTTATGCATTATGAACTGTTATATTAACTGCTCAGAAGTTTTAAAATTTGTAGACACACGTCTAGTGAAAGATGGTTAGTAGAAAGGGGTGCAAAGAAGAGGCAGCACTATCAACAGTTAAGTTAACTGTTCTACTGAGTTACTGTGCTTGGGTAAATAGACAGAGATAAATAAGGTACAGCAAAAATAAAAAATAGCAGCGATGTCAATTATGTTAACAATATCCATATGGGATGGGAAAAGCACTGGAGCCAGATGGACTTACTGCAATTTATTATAAAAAGTTTCAGGATGCACTTATAGAACCACTTAAGGACACTACTAACAGAATTCTGGTGATGGGAGTAGTTCCAGCTTCATGGAAAGACACATTCATTGCTCTGATCCCCAAACAAGACAGTGACTTAACAAAGACTAAAAATGACAGACCTATTTCATTATTGAACTGTGACTATAAATTATTTGCTACAATCCTGGCTATTAGACTGAAAACGACACTGACTAAGTCAGTCCACAGACTCCAGGCCGGGTTTTTACCAGGTCGACAAATGAAAGACAATGTAAGAAATGTAATCAATTTATTAAAGTACCTAGAAGTAAGAAACAGGCTGCTTTAATCTTTCTAGATGTGGAGAAAGCTTTTGACAATAGTTCATGTTAAAGTTTTAGAGAAAATGGAAATAGGTAAGTCTTTCCTAGCAGGAGTTAAAGCAATCTATACTGATCAATCTGCAAATATATTAGTAAACAATATTCTTTCAGACCAATGCCAAGTAGAAAAAGGAATGAGACAAGTCTGTCCCCATCTCCACTGTTTATTATGAGTTTGAAATATTGCTTCAGAATATAAGCTGAAATAGGGAAATTAAAGGTATTGAGGTGGGACGTAGAATCTATAAATTTGCTGAAGATGTGTTGTTGACATTTGAACAACCTTTGGAGAGTGTTCCCAAAGCATTAGAAAAATAAAAAGCTTTGGAGAAGAGCAATAGTGTGAGAGCAAGAAGAACATATATTTGAAGAAGAGTGGAAAATGTTTATTGTATACAGTATATGGAAAATAACTGTACACAGCTGAAAACGCTGGCAGCATTAAGATAAATTAAACACTGTAAATAATATTTGATTGATGTAAAAGTGGAAAACTGAATTGAATGGTTATAGTAAAATATGCAGGAAAGTATGATATGAAAAATGAACCATGGAAGGAGAAGAAAGGAAGTCATTGGATATTTTAAAGTTTCCAAATGTTTTTTTGAAATGTAAAATTGAAAACTTAATGAATTATGGAAAAAACCCCACCAATATCCATACAGAGTTGGTGTTAAATTCACCAATAATTTTCAGAAGTACTATCAATCTTTGTTAATGGTACAATCTTATTCTTAATCATCCAGCAAAAAAATAAATATTCATTTTCTTGCTATTAATTTCCACAAAATCACATTTGTTACCTGGATGTTATTTTCACAGTTCTCTCTCCCTTCTGACCTGCAAACAAAAATAAAGCAAAGCATGTCAGCTCCAGACAGAACTTGCACAGATTGTAAATTTCAGTATAACTTTACACGAGCAAATACAGCCACTCAAAAACACTGTATTTGTTGACTTACTTTTTAAAATAAACCAACATTACCAGGTGTTCAGGAAAGTGAACTCAACTCTTCTGGTTCCCCAAAATTGGCTGCAACAGAGATGGACAACTGAAATCAAAAGGACTTCAGCATGTTTAACGATATAATGGATTCTAGCCAATGTTTATATGAAGCTTATTCTTTACGAATCTTTGATTACAAATCAAAGTTGCTCTTAGAAAGTAAGGTTAGATAGTGCCTAACTGGACATTCAAAAAGCACTGTAAAATCAGTTTGTCATTGAGTTCTAATTGCCAAGACTTCTCAAATCAAATTAGCAGGACACCAAGACAGTAATCTCCTCTCCTCCTGAAGATTTTCATAAACTGCAAAGAACCCTGAGGAGGAAACAGTCGAATCTCTCACTATTCTGACTTTGCAGAAGGCAGAAGCAGCACAACAGGTTTGTACGGTTTCTGCAAATGGCCTGTCCAAAGAGAAGCAAAGTCCAACCCCTCCCATTCATTTTATAGCACATGCAGAGAATGGTACTTTTGCAGGCTTCGCCCTGGCGGCCGCCATTTACCTCCACAAAATATCCTGGCCATAGCATTCATTCTGACACATTCTGTGGAATATTATGTCCACCCCCACTTGCAGTCCTCCCTGCGCCTGTCACAGAACGATACAGTGTAGAGGGAAATAGCAATCACCATGAAGCAACCCTAAAGAAAATCTCTGCTGCCACCTGTACTGATTTAAGCTTTTAAAATAAAAATGACATTGGGTGGGATCCAACTAATGAGTCCTGTCAATGGATGCCCACACAAGGACTTGTACCAAAGGGCTTTCCCCTGCATTCTCCTGAAATTGGTGGCGGTGGCGGTGGGGGGTTCAGGAGACTCCCCAGAACAGTACAAAAGGGGGGGGGGATCAAGCTGTCAGTGGTCTGACTGAAATGCTTGCTCTGATGGAACACTTGACATAGTGTGACGTTGAATTTCTTTCACTACAAAACAGAATTCTTGCACCAATTTTTGAAGACTTATGTGCCTCACAAATATCCAGAAATACCCAAATTTGCTGCCAGAGAATGGCACAGGAAATCTGGATACTATTTTTGATTCATTTTTTCCCCTTAACACCATTATCAGGAAAAGAACAGCAAAAATTGCATGGAATCCCTGTGGAAGGGAGAAGTCTTTCCATCTCCCAAGCCCATTATGGAATGAGAATACAAGCCATGGAGCAGGAGAAAGCAAGCTTGCTCAATAAGTGACAACCATTTAGAATGGTTGCTTTCATATCTTCTCTCAGTCTCCTCTTTACCAGGCTAACATACCGGTCACTCAAATCCCTCAACAGTTCCCCATAAGACTTGGTTTCCAGACCCTTTATCATCTTGGTCACCCTCCTTTGCACACATTCCAGCTTTCAATATGCTTCTTAAATTGTGGTGTCCTGAACTGGACAGTGTTCTCACTGTCTCTAACATACAAAAGTAACCATGTATCAAAGGATTTACAGTACTGTACATTCAAAGTTACACTGCATGGTTTTTTTCTGAAGTAAAAAAATATTCTCTCACAGTTATTAGCTTATAATGTTTGATGAAATTAAGGGAAGCATCTCTGGTACAATTCATGACCTTGGGTTATAAAAATAAAGATAAAACTAGAATATGTTAAGAAAGCTTGAGGTTGCATACTAATGGCTTAGAAACTCGATTTCTGTGTTTTCTACTTCACTTCCAACTCCCACCTCCAAGGCATCAAAGGATTTAGAAAAGAGATCCTTTGGGAAATAATTGGGAATTTTTATAGCATGATATTTCCTTATACCACAGGCCACAGGAATGCAAACAGCTCTACCAAGCAGTGATTTCCTCATTGGAAACAACTGACAATAACTCAACAATTCTTCCATCCCTAAATATTGCCAAAGCCTCAAGCACATAGAATGCAAGAAGTATAAAATAATTTTACTAAAATTCTCAACAGCCAGACGAGTCTCAAACGTCTTGATGGCAATGCAAAGTTAACAAAGGAGAGACTTGCATGATAATTCTTATGACACATTTTCACTTTAAAAACAAAGGTTTTCTTGTAGTAATTTATCAGTTACATGGGCCACAGCTACATTTCCTTGCTTCAGTCCAAACAATTCTGTCTTAGCTCACATACAGAATACTAGTGGGGAGCGTCCCGTGCTTACTTCTTAGTAAAAATAATAATAATTGTGGGTTTTTTTAATGGATAGTTTTGTGAGTTTGGACCCAACACACCAAAAATTGCATGAAGTCATGTTTCAGTTCGCCATCTTTATTCAAAATGGCATATGGTGTCCAAACATTGACCCCCATCCCAACCTCAGGAACCACTGTGCCTGAAAATGGCACCCAGTGTCCAAATGGCAACAAAGTCTGCTACCCTAATCGGGAACACTCATGCCAAGTTTCACAATAATATCTTGATAGGCATTCAAATACTGTATTTAGAAAACAAACAGGCAGACAATCCACTTTCCAAAATATATAGTTGAAGAGAATATGCAATCAACTTAACTGAAGTCAACAGAATATTCCTAATTTAGTAGAGCAAGTGGCTTGCTCTAGGACTTGCTCTAGCTTTTGAGTGCTTGCTCTATATCCATGCAAGCAAAAACATTAGCAAAGACAGATCAAGCCTGGCACCGACTAGATATTAATGCTTGTTAACAACACATTTTCCTTGCTCTTCCATTGGCCCTCCCCTCCCCTCCCCTCGTGTCTCTTGTTTTTTAGACTGTTAGTCTACACAGAGTCTAGGACACTTTGAGATGTGTACAGCACAACTCCTTATGACTTCTTTATGGTATGAGGTCAGGAAAAAATAAGAAAATTGTTGGACAGCTGTAGTATGTGTCCTGTAGTATGTAGAATGTACCCTTTCTATTGATTAACTGATCTATGACACAGCTTAAAAAGGCATTGCTGCTTTTGTTCCAGGTCACCAAGGTGCTAGAAATGAATATGTTACTATATACCAGTAGTTTGGGGGCATTCCTATCTTCAAATCTCCAGTAATTACTAGTTTAATACTATTCTGTATTGTATCTGTAATGTCTAATAAAGGTTTGGTGAAAGAAATACTATTTGAAAGTAATATATTCCATCCAGTCATCATTCACCCAGTTTGCCTTCTCATAAGGGGGTCTACATACCGGTATTCAAACAAGCAAACACCTTAAATTTCAGCTGGATAAAATATTCCAATGGCAAAAAGCCCCAACATGAAACTTGAGCACACTATTGATGTATATTTAGGAACTAAGCCAAATGCATAATTTTAATTTGGAATCAGAATATGAGGATATAACATTTAGAAAGACTCCACCAAATCATTACCACATTCCATGCAATTTGAATTGTTTGAAACATTTTAAAACCTGTCCAAGTTTTAATTTTTTAAAACCATTTCACATATAGAAAATTTTTTAAGAGGCAAGAGCAGGAAGAACTTTCTGACAGTAAGAGCTGTTCAACAGTGGAATGGCCATCTGTCCTGGATGCTTCAGTTGAGAATCCTGCACCACAGGGGGTTGGACTAGATGGCCCTTGGGGTCCCTTCCAACTCTACAATTCTATGAAGTGGTATTTTTTAAAAACTGAATCTATTTTCTGGGAGAGGGTAGAGGAAGAAGGAAGTGGGGAACTTAAAATCACCTCCAGTCAGAATAAAGGTATAATAAAACATGAAAACATATTGTGTGGGGTGGGAATCAACAATCAGGTTTAACATATTTCTACTTTATCATATCTACAAACAAAACAAAACCAAGGCGCAACATCTGCATTTTATATATTGTGATTTTATAACAATATTGCAAATTCAATTGTTGTAAGCTGCCTTTAGTGATGAGCACACATTAGTTGTACAATGTACAACACTTGGGAATCCATCACAATGAAGTGTGCCTTAGTGTTTTTTTAAATAGCAATTTTAATATAAATAAAATAAATGCTTTTTGTTTTGTTTTCCAAAGTCCTTCAGCTCATGTCAGTATTAAACATTTATTCTATTATGTGCCATGATCAACAAAAAGACTGTATAGCCTTTATTCTACCTAAACTGTGTAGAGCAATCCTATGCATGTCTACGGAGAACAAAGTTCAGAGGCTTACTTTCAGGATAAGTGAGCTCACCATCATAAATCTGACTGACTCAACACACCCAGTTACCATTTTTCTTGCTATTGTGATCAGAAAAGAAAACATAATCCTATAGCTTGCACCTGCTGAGCCTCTCACCATCCAGCAATCTGGCACCAGAAAGTGACAGCAGTAGTCCTGTGACTTCTACACCTATAGCCAATTGACATCTTCTGGCTGCGGCACCAGCTACAAAGCAGAGACAGGACCACTGCTAACAGTTGTTGTTTGTTTTTATTGAGGGAAGGGAGATGTGTCTGGAAGGAGAGGAGCTGGAGAGAGCAGGGGTGGGCAATTGCAGTATGGTGGGAGCAGGCCGGGTAAAGAGCACACGGCACACACAGTGAGCGACTGCCATGTGCCAGTCCTTCTTCCAACCTGGGAAATTGTAAGCCCATCAACCAGGTAATCCCATCAACCAGGCCCTCAGATCTGCGGCTGCTGTAAATTCTCCTCAACCTCTCAGCGGCTTTCAATACCATCGACCATGATATCCATCTGGGGAGGCTTGCCTGGCAAATTCGTTACACATCTTTAGGCATTGGGTAAAAAAATTACTCCTCTCCCATAATTAAATAATCTATGTCCTTTTAAACTGGGGGATGGGTATTGTTTTGTTTGTTATGATGGTATTTATTTTTGTGTTTTCATATTGTAAACTCCCCTGTGATCTTCAGATAAAGGGCAATATAGAAATTTTATAAATAATAATAATAACAGTTCACCATCAGGCAAAGTTTCCATTCCTTTCTTAGAAGTTTGCCTAATTAAGGGATAAGATTTTGGCAGTTGGACAGACAAATGTTTGAGATTATAGGAGGATTTTATAACAGATTTTAAGATTAGTTTAAGATAATTCTTTAGCTGCTTACTCTAAACTTTTGGGAATCAACTATACGTTTTTATAACAAACTGCAGAGTTATTTCATTTCAGACCTAATACTCAGAGTTAACTCTACTTGCCTTAACAGCTGTCAAGTTCTTTCCAAGTGTTTAGTCAAAAAGGGAAGCTGATTCAAAGTGCTTCTAACTGTAAAAAAAATCCTTTGGTTTTCTGTTGACATTTCATCTATTTTTGGGAATTGTTTCTTCCTTTTTGGAAAAACTACCCATTATAAGATAGATGGGGCTGAGGCAAGAAAGTAGTAGTCTTATACAGAATCTATCTATCTATCTTTCTTATAAATTAATTTTTAAAATGATACGTTGCCTGTGGCTAATTTATCATCAGTTTCAGCCTCTTATCCTAAACTGTTTGCATTTCTGGCAAGGTCCCTTGGGTTTGCACATACAGTACAAACTATTTCTAGTACAGTTCTGCCCTATGCAAGATGAAAGCTGAATTGTGCTACACAGCTCAATAATTTATCAATGCTAAGAGCACATAGCACTAGTTGCCTCGAAAAAATGGCAGACTCAACTAATGTGTTTACCTGTTCCTGCCTGCTGTAGCCAATTAAGGACAGTGGAGGAATGCATATAGTAAGGGTTTCAGGTCACTGGAAAAGTTGTGATATATATGGCAGGACAGGAGAGAACTCATCATGAAAGATATAAACAAAAGGAGGTGGGTAGCACAGTGATCTGCAACTTTTTCAACTGAAATAAAACCCTCCTGGTCAAAAGCAACACAAATTTACAAAGCTATTCAGTTTTATTATCTTTCACAATTTAAAAAAACAGAAATTTTCAATTTTAATACAATATATACATCAAAAGAATGCAAGAAGAACAAATTCTACACACTCAAGATAAGTAGAGAATGTAAAGTAAAAGCAAGAAAATAATCATGAGATGTTCAAATGCTAATTAACCTGTGTAACAATTGTGTTTCAGGCAGGGCGTGGGGGTGGGGGTGGGATCCAGTTTTCAATCCAGACTCTCATCTTCAGGCTACACTTGGCTAACGAGAATTTTTTCCACTATAAATTTTCTGTAGCAGAAGAGACATCCTTATCAGCTTGCAGCAACTTTTGCTCCTTTAATCTATCACTGGTCATTATTCACAAGTAGAGCTAAAAGTTCAGAAATTATCCTTCCCAGGAACTCCATTAGCTTCAAAATAGCATGGCTATAGAAGTTACACACAAGTTTGTTCAGTGAGATAACTGCAAGCTGTTCACCTTTCCTTGAATGCAAAACAGACCTCTTCATCATTTTAAGTTAGCTGAGCCGGCATGAACAATAACTTGATTATGTAACTGAATATTCCATTCTTGCAACCACAAGCATTCTCCCGAGACATTCTGTAAGTTGTTAAAGTCACTGGACTTCTCGCCAAGCAATGGCAATTCTTACAGTTCATCAGCTCAACTAAATAAATATGACTTAGATGAGATTCATTTAACTCTTCCAGAAATTGTATTAAACTACATAAATTTGTAGAGAAAACAGCCTTTCTTTTAGTTAAATTGATGCACACCTTCCCAATCCAAAACAAAAATGAGCATCTGTAACTGATACAAGATCACTCTCAGGAAAACCAAAGTGGGAAAACATCTAATTCCCATTACAGGAGCCTCTGAACATCATTAGCAAGAGGTAGGAAGGAGGCAAGTGTGAAAGTTCCTATATGGTGGGGGACAGGGACGGACAACCAAAAAGTTTCTACAGTCTTACTATTTCAAACAAGGATTGGATAAAAACATTATAGAAGATGGGGCTGATACTGCTGTTTCTGCTGTTGTTTTTTAGAGGTAGAAGATCAAAACCTTTTAATATACAGTGATTTCTGGGGGGATGCAAGGGGACGCATACCCCTAAACATTTTGTGAATCTTTGTACTTTTGTCCATTTACTGTATTTATTTTCCCCAATTTGAACCATAAAATGGTGGTTTTCTTGAGTCAAAATGAGAGTACCCCTAAACATTTTTTAAAGAAAAAAGCACTGCATATATATAACAAGACATCAGAAAACAGATTTTTTTTTGTCCTACAAAGATTGGTGCAACTGCTTGTGCTAATTCACCACCAAAACATTCTTCTATCCTAAGTATGATATGTAATTTCTCAATTTTCAAGGTATTAAACTAGGGTAGCTAACAAAGGTTCTGTCTGCTCAAGAGATTTGTACCTATCATATTTTTGTTCTTTTTTTAAAAAAAAAAATAGAATCTGAGGGTTCCACCCCCCCCAAAAATATTGTTCCTATGCATGCCCTGCTGTGGTGTCCAAAGTTTTTAATGGTTCCTCCAAGGTCCCCAAATTTGTGTGTTTATTTTTGCCATACTCATTTTTACATTTCATCCCACCTACCACTGAGGGTTCAACATGGGACAATGTGGCTTTCAGTATAGAAAAAAATTAACCACCCCTGTATTAAAGCAACCCATAAGACTGTCCAAAGGAGGAATAAACAGGCATCTTTACTATACTGTAACACAGCACAACAACACATCATAGAAAATAAATTATTCTCAATATTTGTTGTTCTTTTATTTTAAGAGAAGGTAAGATGTTTTGCTACATGACCATTAAATTCTACATTTTCAGTTCCTGGGATAGGCCTCTCAAGAAGGCAGGAATGCTGGGGCTCCAGTGACAACCAGCAGATCTGCCAGAAGTATAGCAGCATCTACATGTATACACTCTGTATATATGGGTCAGATATATACTCTGTGCTCAGAAGCAGAACCCAGCACAAACAGGGCAAAAGGGAAAGTGCTAGAGTCATGATAGGGAATTTAGCAGAACTGAATGGTGAAATAATAATCTCAGTTCGTTTCAGTGGAAGTAGTAATGGAAATGTAGTCTGAAGTGTTTTACAATGGTTTAAATAAAGCCTTTCTAAACAAAATAAAATGCATAGCTATTTCCACTCCAGATGAATTGCACTCCAAACCTAATTTCAAGTTTTTGTATTTGCACACTAACCTCAGTGCTAACATTGTGTGGGTGGGATGAATCCTATTCATTCACACATTCCTAAGGAACCTGACAATGTTGGTGATAACATTCTATTTCCAGAAGAGTGGCTGAGAGAACAGATCAACAGTTCAAGACTAAGCCACATGTGCAGCTATTTGCCAGGGCATTTCTCAGGATACTATTCCATTTACAAAGCGGGATAGTTTGAGAATGTGAGTGCACATTCAAGTTGATGACCTCCAATAATCTATTTTTAGATATTAAATGATTTCCAACAACTAAGCAGATTAGCATAACAGCACAAATTTTCTCTTGATACAGTACAATTTGCCAAAAATGACAAATAATGGTCTTAATCTGAATGCAAATTAGAAAAATCTGTTCAAGCAGGACAGCAATTTGTATATTATTATCTCTGCTTATGCTCAAGTGTGCAACATATATATTACAATTTTAAATATATGAAAAGCTTCATCTACATTATCTTATTATGGAGTTTACAATGACCCTGCAAGAAAGAGGCGGAAAACCTGTGGTCTTTCCAGATGTCCTTGGATTCCAACTCCTTCCCACCTTCTAAACAACAACAACAATGAAAGCATGGCCCGAAGGCATGGCCTCAATATCCCCTTGCATCATTGCAGAGGCAGCAGGGCTTACTGCGATTCACATAGCAAATTGGGTGGATTCAAAGTGATATGTTTCAATTTTCCTTGCCCATGACACCTCCATACATCTGCACCCCATCACTTGTGCATTGTCTTATAGTCTAGAAAATAAAAACAGATTTGTTAACTGAAAAAGGATTATTATTGACCAGTATAATACACACCGGTGGGCAAGACCAAGAATGCAGCCCAATGGGTCTAACTATGAAAACAGCTACATCTTCAAATATGCCAATCAGCACTTTCATGAGAATGGCAAGGGAAACCTCCTTTAAAATGAACAAAGGCAAAAGTTAAAAGTATCAATCTATTTTAACCATCTAGTTAGGAGAGAGAGAGACCGAGCCAGGGGTAAAAGATGATTGATTCATCAGCACCCACGTCTAATGTTTGAACTGCACTTTGCCTTTTGGATGTTATTGCTAGAAATAAATGGCCTATGTGCCCAACGTGAGTCTTTGATGTTAAGCAGAAGATTGAACCAAATCACTAAGAACATGAAAAAGGCTTTTTAAAAGAGATTAATTCCTCATCTCTTGGAATATATTCCATCAGCAAGCACATAACATGAAAGTAAAACATTATGTCTAAGTAACACTCTATCCCTATTTACTTTATCTCTGAATGAATACTCCAGGGGTTGAGGGTTTGACAGACATCTCTGCTCTCACAGTAACAGTATATCCTGATAATCTTATTTTTTAGTTTAGCAAGTTTAGTTTTCCTTCCTTATGGATTCAACAGTTTTTGAGCAATTCCAAAGTTGAGGACTCTTTTGTTAGATGAGCAATACATGTTCATGATCATTCAAATAGAGATTGAAATGTCTTTCTTTCTAGCTTGATTAGAGGACTCATTCCAAAAGAAGAGAAACTTTTTTCACCCCTCCACTAGCAACCAGTACAAGGGGAAAGGGCAGGAGACTTCCAAGTCTGGTTTATTTACTTTTTGCCTTGCCCGAGATCAACAAAAAGCAGTTCTAAGTGTGTACACCACAATAAAAGGAGGCATTCATTATGGGTGCGGCTGCTCTCCCTGGTAAGGGCTGTCTGTTCCCAGAGTAAAAGGAAGAACTGGGTTGGCAAAAATTATTACAGCTTCTTCTTTCAGGGCAAGGTGAGCTCCGCTTAAATAAACTGATGCTGAAAGGGAGCGTGCTATTGTACAAAGTACTAACTATAGAAATGTTACTATTTTCAGTTGTCTGAACACCTGTTTACATTGCTATAATATGTGCAGATTTTTCTCTCTCTCAGTGAAATACAGAAGGCGAGACAGGTTTTATTATTATAGCTTCTCATTAATAATGAGGATGAATACTAGTATAACTTCATTACATGCATGTATTACAGAAGTAGTGTGTGTGTGTGTGTGTGTGTGTGTGAAAATTGTTTTTAAGAAGTGCTAAAAAGAGTACAGAGAAGGTGCCTGCTTGATCTCAATATGTAGGGAGTTGCAAAGGGTAGGTGCTGCCACACTAAATGATCAAGTTCTTACAAACGCGGAACGGGTATTATGCAGCACTTGTAGTAGTGTCAATTCTGCAGACCGAAGTGGTTGAAGAGACAGATGTTGGATAAGGCAATCTTGTACATAAACCGGTCCCAAACTGTTAAGGGCTTTATATGCTAATAGTAACACATTGAATTTGGGCTGGTAGCAAATCGGCAACCAGTACAGATATTTGAGCACTGGTGCTATTTGCTACAAGCACGAAATGCTTCAGCACCATTGCTGACAGGAGTGCTTCTGTCAGCAATCGTGCTGAAGCAGTTGACACTAATTGTGGCTTCCACATCAAGTGCAAGGGGAGCCTCAAATAGAGTGCACTGCAGTAAACCAGTCTTGAAGTAACCAACGCATGAACTACTGCGGGAAGGCTTTCCCAGCACAGGAAACAATCATTCAATACTCCGGGGCTCTCACATATGGTTGCTCCTCAGCAACCATGCCATCCATCCACTGGCAGACTCTACTTTGGTCACAACTCGCATATAAATTACAACACTCATTCAACATACAATTCTTCCACTACAAAGCGTGTTGTACCGTGTACACACACTACAAAAAATAAGAATGCTATATTCATTTATAGTTAAAGCACAATTTTTGACCAGGATTAAAACTCTAATGCAGGGTTGCAGAATGTCTGGTCTATCTCTCTCCCCTCCCCCTCCCCCCTTCTGCCCTGCAGCTCATCCAAAGCTCCTTTAGGCAATTCCATAGCTCTTTCCATAACATCAAATGGTGAGAATTCCAACACAGAAGAGAGAAGGGACACCAGGGGCAGAGAGCTGTGGAGCCTCTTCATAGCATATGCTAGTCAAAACACTTAATCTTCAGAACAGAAATCTAAAACAGCAATTGATAATTAGAAAACAAGTGTTAATATGTTGCATAAAATATTGTTAAATAATAATTATTAATGTGCATGCAGTGACACTTCTTTCCAAGAAAGGCTTCTCATTTCCAATAAACAGGAAGTCATTCCACTGGAAAAACAAACTATTGATATATTGCAAAAAAAAAAATAACTGGGTGGTCTCAAACCAGATATTCAAAGGTAGGTGCTCATAATATATCAACTAATACTGTAGCTCTTTTTCATTTCTTCTGAGACAGTCACACTAATCTGACATTTTTGGAGACAGAATGCATACAGAATACACACTTTTCATTCTTGCCCATCTGGTTTCTATCTGTCTTTCAATAACTGTCTTCTCTGAATTTTATTACAGAGGTGCTCACACCCTATACTATTGGAGATTAAATCCACCCCAGCAAATGGTGTTTATATACAAGGAAGTGTTACAGACAAATGGCTTGACACATTTTCAACACTTCTAAAAGTACACGTGTCTTCAGTAGGAAAGAAATGAGCCTCTGTTGTGGGTTTAATAAAATATTTCCAATTAACTCAGTTTCATTTGAAAAATATTTTTAAACAACTAATTCTTCTGCAAATTGAATTCTTGCGCACATACACATCAGTTAACATGGCCTTGTAAATAAGCCCACAAAAGTTAGTAGCCTGCACACAAACCTGTCAATTGTAGGGCTGGAGGACATGACTGGAAATGCTACACCAGGTCTTTTGGTCCTGTGGCAGTCAGTCAGTATGGTCAGCCTTTTTAACTGAATTTAACTGAATTAAAAATAAGATCCCTCTCTAGAGCTAGATGGCATGTGGCCCAAGGGTTGGACCAAGTTGCTTATAAATTAATATTAAAATACAAAGTCTCACCTAAATAGTTTGCTCAAAACTATACTAAGGTTTGTTGGCAGTCCCTGCATAGCTCACCCTTGTGAAGTGAGTACAGTGGAACATCGGCTTATCACCGCCCCTACTCATGAACAATTCAACTCGCGACCGCGGCAAACCCAGAAGTAAATACTGGGTTTGCTGCGATTCACGAACACACAGAACTGGCTTCTGCCGTCTGCACATGCACAGAAGCGGCTGCAACCCGAATCAACTCACGAACGGACCTCCGGAATGGATTCTGAACATGAGTAGAGATTCCACTGTATACTGAATTAAATTAAATAAATGTCTGGAAATCTCCAGTGTCATTAACTGATTATGAAGCTAAGAAATATTCCAAGCCCAGGTCAAAGGTAGCCACTCCTACCAAATAACGACTCATTCCAAACATAGGCAACATACTCTACATGCATGTATCATGTTTTGATTCAAAGATTATGCATTTAAGGCTGTGAGTTAAACCACTGAGCCTAGGGCTTACTTATCAGAAGGTTGGCAGTTTGAATCCCCAGAACGGGGTGAGCTCCCATTGCTCGGTCCCAGCACCTGCCCACCTAGCAGTTCAAAAGCACATCAAAGTACTCCAGCAGGAAGGTAAATGGTGTTTCCGTGCGCTGCTCTGGTTCACCAGAAGCGGCTTAGTCATGCTGGCCACCGGAAGCTGTGTGCTGACTCCCTCGGCCAGAAACGTGAGATGAGCGCCGCAACCCCAAAGTCGGACACGACTGGACCTAATGGTCAGGGGTCCCTTTACCTTTTAATACAAGCTGTAACAATCTATTGTCCTGACACCTGTGATGCCTGTTTTGTAATACTGACCTGCTAGTTGGATGAAATTGCAAATGGCTTTTAAAGAGTCACTCCCAACAAAAAGCTAGTACTTGGCTGTCTAAGCAACTCATGAGTCATTGTGAATAATGATACTGTTCATTTTATCTATCAGATGGAAAACAGTAAACTATTTAATCTGGCACTTAATTGACTGAATTGTAAAATAAGCATCCATAGAATTCTCTTGCTTTCAATTGTTTAAATCCTAAAAGTAAAAAACTTCTGCAATACTCAAAACATTTTTTGAAAAATAGATTACAATTTTAATTGTTTGAAAGAGAGGAAACTTTGGCTATATTTCTTGAGCTAATATTCAAGAGTCAAAATTAATAGTGAAATAGGCATGTGTTAGTTGTATGGTTAAAGTTTTCCTTGTGAAAATAAGAACAGATAGTTCTAAGTTTGAAGATGATACAGCCCTGAATAAGCTTAAACAGGGTGGGTAATATGTGCATATTACCTGTGTGTAATATAGTAGTAATATAGTCTGTAGTATAAACAATTCCAGTTAAATAAAGATGTTTGTTACAGTTTGCTGTTTTTGAGGTTAAAAAAACAAACAAAATGCTTTTAGTGATACAAAGATGTACAGCCAGATTTCCCCCCCATATTTGCTTTAAAAGAAGATTGCTATTTTAGAGTATTACTGCAAAATGTGGTCTTTCTCATGACCAATGTATCAGAAACAGATTCTCTTAATATACTTCTACTATTATTCCTACCTTCAGTCCTACCAAGAGATGGATACAATGCTTCCACTTGAGTAGGAGAGCAAGGCTGGAACTGGTTGCTATTGGATAAACGTACTGGAAGCACCCATGCTGATTCAGTATGAAATGACACTTAAGGGAAAAGAAAAAGTAAAGCCTACAAATAAATTGCTGAAAACGCCATCTATAGCCAAACATGCCATTGCTTGCTTCAATTATGTAGAACCATTCTATCTACTCAATGCCTCTTAATTATACAATTGTTTCCAGCTGACTGAAGATTCCTTGATACTAGAAACTCCCCAAAGAGCCATAAATTCAGGGGAAGTACCTTAACAGGGTACAATGGATTGTGTGTGGTTGAAGCCAGTAAGTACAGATTTGGCTGAAGGAATCTTAATAAATTAATGCCAAGCATTCAATTTGCAACAAGAAGGCGGTGGGGAAGAAGAGAAAGTTTCCAGCCTCTATAAAACCATACATATACGGAAAAGGATTCTTCTATAAATGGAAAGGGACCACAGATGCTACTTGAAAATAAAGCATTAAGGAATAAAAACCTCTACAGTTCAGTCACATTTCTATGACAGAAACAAAACACATAAACATCTAATGCATAGACTTTGTAGGATCTGTATTAACTTCCAAAAATGTCCTGTCACCTGCTTCCCAGCACTGGAATTTAGGACCACTAGGAAAGGTACTCTGCAGTTTACAGTAAAGGAGAAAGAGATTATTTCTGAAGTGACTATTCAGGCATTTTTAAAAACAAACAAACAACCCACTCATTTTCTAATTTGCAAGTGAATTCAACCAAAACTAAAGCTCACTTATTATTTTTTTAAAAAATATTATTTGTTTTATACGACCAATTAATTTTCCTAATGCATTATGGCTCCTGCAGAAGTAGTATTAAATTAAACATTTCATATATAAACAAGTATCAGTTATAATCCATGTATAAAAATGTACTATTGGAATAATTTAGTTACGAAAATCTCATTTAAGTACACCATTACTCCACTGCACTGAGAACAATTATACATTTTATACATACATAGTGAAATTTACAAGCTTTACTGGCCTTAGCAGCTACAGTCAAAATGTGTGATTGTCAGGCTCCTGTCCTTACCTAAATGGTGGAGAAGTAGGGGTCTTATCTGACAACAAACTGAGCTTTAGACGTGCTCAGAGTACCTCTGAAATACTCTGCAAGGTTAAGAACAATCTCCTTTTCTGAACACGGGAGAACAGTTGGAGCCTGTCCACGTCATGCTTTACTTCAGAAGAATTCTGAATACCTCCAAAGCACAGAGTGAAATAGACAAGTTCCAGCCCTCCATCTAAGCCTGGAGGAGGGAAGAAGAGGATTTTCCCAGCAATTGCTATATGAGTGCCTTGGAAGTGTAGCAGATCTGCAGGGAGAATTCTCAACCCCCTCCCCCAACTTCAGGCTTAACAGGAGGCCTGTGTAAAGCAGTGCTTCAATCTGTAACCGGAAGATTAAATCAGTGGGACTGTTTAAGGGCACACTTGCTTCCCTATTACGATTAAAGGAGAAAAAAATAAAAACAACCTTCCCTTCTAGAAAGAGTATTAAATTGCAACATATTCTGAAGTAAGGTATTCTCAAGGAAGGGAATATATTGAGAAACTCGTAATATCCCAATTAGTTTAAGCAATTGCACAGAAGCTTAAAAGCCATCAAGTAAGAATCTTAGTGTAGAACCCTAATAGCCAGAATTATCCCATCTTAACAATTTATTATCAAATCTTTCAGACTTATTTTTATGAGTAGGCTGCAAGGAATAAATATTCAGCATTCTGTAAGATTTATCCAACTGCCTGTATTGCAATGTTAATGAGTAAGGCTTATAATCCTGACTTGAAACACTATATTCCCATTATCAACTGTCCCTTGGCTGCTGAGAAACATTTTGCTAGGACAGTTTGGTGTGATACAAAGATATGTCCGCTCCACACCCCCATTGCTGAAAACTCTTCTGTACAATTCTGTGACCTTCCATTGCAAATGAAACATCCGCCCCTGAACTTGGCTTTGTCAACATTCCCATGGCTGCATTCAATCAAGTAACCATAGCAAAGACTTAATATCTTAGTAAAGTGTCCAGACTTCTTTAAAGAGTTCAATTTCAGTACAAAACAGAACAACCTAGTAGAAATAAAAGTCCGAGTAAGCCCTCTAAAACACTTTTCAGCAACTATTATTTTACATTTATAGAAATCAAGGAAGCATTTACAAATACTATAATAAAGAAAAACAGAGAAAACAGCATTATAAAGGGTATTTTTCAGAAGACACTGGTAGTTTTTATTTTACTTCCTTTTGACAATTTACCAGAGCTAGCAACATACAGTATGCCAAAAGATGAAGCATTAAATACATAGGTTTGTAATCACTTGATAAATTCACATTTGAAATTCATTATTAATCAAGTTATGGAAATGACCAACTTCTGAAAGTATTTTATTCTTTCCTTTGGATGCCACTGTAGGTAAACACATTTTTGGTCAAGCTTCAAGTCTATACAAAATATTTTCTCTCTACTGCAGATGTTTGATGCAGCCAAGAAATCAAACCTGATCTGATCTTAAACATTTGTATTGCAATCTAAATCTATGCATTTTAAATAATATGGATGCATTATAGTAACTGTTACCTAGGAGATACTCTTCAAACAAGTGAATGGACCCCAATATTATGTTACATTTTGTTTTCTTGAATGATAAACTATACAGCAAACTCAACAAAAGCAAAACTGAAGGCCTTGAAGTAAAATGTATGTGTACGTTAATCATAACTGATGGTTTTTAAATTGAGCATTGACATGCTACAAATTCAAACCAAAGTATGGTTTTTCACCAAATATCAAAAACAAACAATAAAATCATACGTATATACTGTTGGATATATAATGTAGCAAAGAACATAAAAAATATAATAAATTAAGTCTCCTTACTTTCAGAAATAACATCATCTGAAACCTTGTATGCTAGACATAGATTTTTTTGCGGGACATAGATTTTTTTAGCAGTAATGCTGGGGAAAGATATGCTTCACCCATCCAACATGCCAGTTTTTCAAATCAAAATCCTCCTTCCCAAGCTGCTCTTTGTCCTGTGAGGACAAACTACAGGCACCTGAAATTTTTGACCAAATGAGGTAAATTGTAAGCGAAGTGATGTTGGAGATTCAATCATGGATCAGCTGCATACCATGTAACTTTGCCCTAAATTAGGTCCAGCAACCAATCAATCAATCAAAATTTATTACGGTCAACGACCAGCACACATATTAAAACATAGAATTGATCAAAAATACAATCTAAAATATATTCTAAAAATTTAATTTGACAAGATTTATCATCATTAATTCATTATGTAAAATATAGTTGGATAATAATTACACCACATCAAATAAATGGACTACATCAAATAATAAATCAGTTTCTTCTCTAACTCTGTCATAAATTAGTTTGGGTGCCACTAATTTGGGCGGACTGAATCTTAATGGCATTAGCACAAAATTTTGCCACCTTGGCTGTCATATATGAATTGGAGTCTGAGAGAAGCCATTTTATATAAAAATATTCAGAGTGTCCTGGGAAATCGGCCAATATCGTATGAATAAGATCGTTTCGAACATCCTCATAGAAACAGCATTGTAAGAACACGTGTTCAATGGTCTCTACTTCTCCGGATCTACACGGCATAGTCTGTCACCCAATGGGACCCGTCTAAACTTCCCTTGCAGAACAACGGATGGCAGAATGCGATTTCGGGCCAGGGTAAACGCTCTTCTATGGGATGGTATCTCAAGATGAGTTAGATATCTAGCTGGGACAGACAAATATCTCCATTCGTCCGGAGTTAGAAAAATCAAATCAAATATTGAATGTGAATGACCCTCATTGGTGGTCTTAATAGATTAAAAGTACAGTCATGCCTCGGCTCCTGAACGCCTTGGGAGCCTAACATTCTGGCTCCCGATTGAAAACCAGAAATGAGTGTTCTGGGTTTTGAATGTTCTTTTGGAAGCTGAACATCGGACAGGGCTTCCATGGCTTCCGATTGGCTGCAGGAGCTATACAAGACCAGATGTTACAGTACAATACTTGAATTTACTGGAACGGCATCTGACCTTGAGAAGGTGACAGATCTCTCAGTAACTGAAATTAAGTTTCCTTGCTCATTTGCACAGAGCAGCATTCTTACTGCAGTTCTTATTTCTACATGGAAGTAAAAAAGCATGCCTGCTAGTTAGCCTTGAGAAGGACATGCAGATCAGAAAAGTAACTTAAGCACACGGAAATAACCAGAGTCAAGCTAAATTGTAATCATGTCATGGTTTTGCCCTCATTTGACTCTCCCTATAATCCTCTTACGACTCTCACTTATTCAGTCATGGTGAATTTTGTTTACATGTCTGGAAAGACATTGTCATTGTTTTGTTTTATGGCAAAATTAGATAATAAATTTTAAATAATCAAACATTAAAAGTAGCAAGCTATACTACTTTTATACTTTTTTCTCAATTATTTATTTTCCCTTGTTAAATATAAATTTTTGTAAGTTCCCATACTTTCATTCCCACATTTAGAATTTTGTCATAGATTCACATTTGAAATTGAGCAATTACTATCCATTTCAGTTTGAATTTCTAGTATGACCAGTCCTGAGACTGGAATGAGTAATAGAAGTTTAATGGATTGTACACAACATATTGAAATCATACCATGGCCATTACATACACAGTTTAGCATGCATTCTGACTTTGAACAAAATGAGAAGAAATTACTAACCTATTCACCTCCTTGCCTACTTACCAGATTTAGTGCTGGGCACCAGAAACTTCTCAAAAACATACTTCTAAAAAATGCAGGGACAAGTTTCAAAGGAAAGAGTGAACCTTAATTTTGTAACAGGTATGAATACCAGATAAGTGAGGGGGCAGCAAAAAAGGAGACCTGTTTTGTTAAAATGGTTCCAGGCTCCAAGCAAATGGATCCAATGGCACATGTGTTGCTCATCATTGTACTTGATTATTATGTCAAGAAAGCATGAGTAATTGCTTCCATTCTCCTAACCCTCAGAAATTATGTATTTGGTTGCCACGGCACATATGCTGCAGTCACCTATTAAGCAGCATGTGATTGGAGAAACTGTTTTTTTATCCAATGAGGACAATTTAATAGCTGTGAGAGAACTAAATGGTAGTCAGCAAGTTTTCTAGTCTTTGGAGAATGATTCCCTGTCACCTGCTCTTTTCCATTTATAAAAGAGTTGCAGTCTATATGCTTCCATATACTAGTTCTCAGATAAAATTCTCCCAACTCAAACACACCCAGAGTGTGACAAATCTTTAACTTTAAGTTCATAACTATCTTAAGCTTTGAGTGAACTAGTTCACAGCTTTACATTTAGGCATTAATATTCACTGTTGATAAAATGAAGAACATGGCTACATCAGTTAGGATAATGATTCCTATAACAATATATGCAATTATGTTTCAAAAGAAAACAGCTTTTTATGTTTCCAACAGTAGTTACATTTTCTTAGCCTTGACTAGAACACAAATTCTCTTCCTCCCACCTCACTATAGTGGTGAACTGTGTTTTCCAGCCAAGGGAATACTATCTAGTATAGTGGTAACTTTGCTCACACTTTGACACTTTAAGCCCAAAAGGCAAATAACCTTTTGCAGATGTAACAGAACTAAGGGAAGAAATTGCTAATATTTTCATAGCCAAGTATCATAATTCAAATGTCCCTGCCTGCCACTGTCATGTGTTCTGTGGAAAAAATATTAATTCAATAGCATCTGTGTGATTAGCATCTGTGTGATTTTCATACTGAATTTTACTATACTACCCAGCGTCCAAACAATATTTAATGTGTAGTGATCACAAACCCCACACCTGAGCCCTTTGGAATGTACAGAGAATTCTGGAAAGACGACCTAGGGTAGACTTCATAGACTGCCAAAATTTGTGCCAGCCACCAACTCTGGCCTTTCTCTAAGGGGGAAGGAACAAGTCTTACTTGTAACATCACACTGAGTTCTGGGGTCACTCCAGCTTCACTGCAAACATTGTGAGCCATGAAGGGAGATATCTTACTGCTTGGAAGCCTATAGACAGCTTAGCAAAAGATGGAGTCATTCCTCTAATTTCCAGAGCCCAAAAAAGGCAGGTGGTGGTGAAGGATATCTCTTTGATTTCTGATGAGCCTCAGCATGAGATCTGATAGATCCTGAGGAAAGTCACAAGGATGACAGATGCATTCACCAGGAGTGAGCACAACTGTGGTCCCTTGAGCAAAGATGATTGTAAGTTGATAGTTCAACCCCCATCTTCAATTCTCTTTGTACATGGTGGGGACTTTGAAGGAGCTGAGATTAGCCACTTGCATTTATCATGATGCTGTTAAAGTTTATGTAACCAGCAGTGGGTATATGAAGAAGTGTGCATGCACACGGAACAGATTGGGAAGAGAAGCTGTCAGAAGATGAAAAGACAACAGGGTTTAGTGAGCAAGAAGAAGATGGGGCAGAGAGCAGTTCTGATTCAGAGACTGGAGAGGAGGAAGGCCAGGAGACAGAGATGAGGCTGCCTGCTGAAGAGACCAGGGAGTCTCCTCCTGCTGCTGCTGCAACCAGCTCCCTTCCCCCCTGGTCTCCCAGAATACACAGAGAAATGAAGAGGGTGGAGCAACAAGAGGCAAGGCAATGGAGCCTTAGGCAGCTGGGGAAGGAACCGAGGGAACCACCTTAGAGGAAAGCAGAGACCTTCAGTTCTCGCAACTACTTAATTGGGGCAAGACCTACTGGGAAGTGTTACTATGACCAGTAGGACTAAAAGCTGTTTTGTTTCTTTGCATAGAGCTTTAACTTCACTGACATTGAGTGCTCTATTGTTTTTATTGCTGACCTATGTGTGACTCCAGCTCCTGACAACAGACCACGTAGGGCACAAAACAGGCATCTCTCTGAAAAAAATACAATTGTTTCTCTTAATACAGTATTCAATGCTGTAATATTAAAAGTTCAATTTGAAACTGATCAGACTAGTCAGCTTTGCAAATATCTGTAAACACTATTAGTCTAAGAAATTTTACTAATCCAAGCCCCCCCCCACATCTCCATTTGTCATTCAACACTACTGAAATGCAAACTAAATTAAAGCACTGCTTATCATATGTTCATTAATCTTTGTCCTTAATGAAGCAGGTTAATGAACAATATATGCCTTATATTAAGCTTTGTTGAGGGCAGAGTAATGACATTTAGAAGCACACTGGAGAAAATAAGTCACCTTTGACATACAATAATCCACCCTCCAGGTTTTGGAAGGCCTAAAGGTTCCTGCTAAAAACACAAGGGTGTGTGTTGCTTTCTGATTTTATAGAAAGATATATGAAACCAAGAGACCACATAATCTGAAAAGGATTAATTAATTGCAAGTAAAAAAAGAGAGAAACTTTTCATTTATTAATGGTGCAGTCCTATGTTTACTCGACTGAATGTATAGCATGGTTGGGAAACCTGTGGTCCTCCAGATGTTGTTAGAATCCATCAACCCAGCAACAGAACTCCATGATCAGGGCTCATGGAGCCTCAATCAAACCACATCTGGATGGTCAAAAGTTCCCCACTCCAGTAACAGAGAATTCTACTCCTATATATCAAACCTCATGATTTGTAGATGGTCCTTGATTTGAACAAGCTACTATAGGAGTCTTAAAATGTGGGTTAGCAATACTAGATCTATAAAGGTCTCCAAGGTACATAAGATTCAAGGTACTTGGCAAATGAATGCTCACTATGGTATGCCAAATGTGTATGCAAATCAGCCTACCCTCTGGCTCTAATGTGGTCCTTGGCCACATTGCTCACCCCTGTCCTTGACAGTCCTTCTCAATTTAGAAATATATGCAGGGTACACATTCCTCCAAGTTAATCAATAAGTTAAGCACTCTTGGATTTATTTTTATTGTACAGTAAAAGGAGTTACCCTTGACAACTCTGTATTTAGTAAAATGTAAATATCAGGCAGCTTTTGCTCTACCAATCAATAGATTATTAAGAATTGTGCAAGTATCACAAGGTAAAAGATTCAGTCATCTCCACTTTACTCGATGAGGCAACCATGCTTTGCTTTTCAACTTCAAACATGTTTTGACAATTAACCACCAACATATTATAGTCAGGTGAGGGTTGTAACCAAAATCTTTTACAACAGGTCCTTGTGAAACCTGAAGCCAAAATATATCAAAGGTCACCTTGCATAAAAGAGAGCTTTATTGTTTTTCTAAGCACTCTAACAAAACCTTTGTTCAAGTAGAAGGAACTCAAGAGAGTATTTTATTTAACCCTAGGCAATGGAAGCAGCATACAATTTATATTACAAAGGTGGAAGATGAGATTACCTGATGAAGTAAGGTTGTTTTATGTTGGAATACTGGGCGGAGGCCTCTCTCAAAAGTAAAGCTTCAGGCTATTATTTCACCTTTATGAACTAAACCAGACATTACACAATTCAGCTATCCTTTGTTCGAATGCTATGTTAAATGTTTTAATTAATGGTTTAAATATTAATATTAATGCACAGCCTTAGGCTAAGACCAAAGGTAAAACTGAAGGTAAATGTCTTGCTGAAGTTTGATTCAGGAAATTCAATAGATATGTTGCAAACCCCTGAAAAAGGAGAAATGGTATGCAAACCAGGTTGGTTATTCTCTCTTCACTATCCTTCTATTCATGTTTTGAGGATAAAGATAATTGTCAAATCTGCTTTGACTTAATCAAATAGGTATGGAGAAAAAACATACCAGTTGCCATAAATTACACTAAAAAGGAAGTGTGTCATGCCTGAGTTAGAGGCATCTAACTTTGCTCAACTACATCCCTGAAGGTTTTGAGCTCAAACCAAAAGCATGTGTAAAGATGTCTGCACAAAAAAAAAAGTGTTTTAAGCAGCAGGTGCCTCCCACAATCTTTCCCCTCCATTCAAGCCAGGTCTGTACCAGGGAGGCAGAAGCTGGGTTACACTTGCCCTGGGCCTATAGGCCTGATACAGGCTCAGCTATTTCAACTCCCAAAGTTCAAAGACAGTTTTCTTTGACAAATGCTACTGCTGCTGCAAGCTCACATATGCAAGTACAAGCACTCACACACACATCATGGTATGGAATGAAGCCACATGAGGTGACCAACTTGGCGGTGCTAAGTGAGTCTGGGTCTAGTCAGTGCCAAAGGAAAGTTAGCGGTACCTAGTAAAACATGTATGCTGCCTGGTATTTCATGACAGAAGGCAGGCTATATGTGTAAACAGATCAATACTCAAGTAAAAAAGGCTCCCTGGATAAGGGCCCAGTGAGTTGATAAGTTTTCATCATACTGTATTATGACAACCTGATAGATACCATACAATATACTTTGTATTATTGAAACAACTACAGAAATAATTAATTATATATTGTGGACACATTTTGCGGTACGAGATTTAGATCAGTGGTTCCCAATTAGGGGTCCAGGGACCCCTGGGGGTCCGCAGAACGCACCCAGGGGGTCTGTGGCCCCATCCCTTGCCTCCATCCCAACTATTTTTTTGTCATTTCTGCATGCTAATATCACAAATTTTATGCTCTGTTTTAGTGCTGTGCAATTTTTCAATATATTGGCCAAAATTGGTTTTGAAATCCGTCTGCAATAACAATTTTGACCCAGCAATACACAGCAATATTTTGCTCCTCACGTAAGTCGGCAGGAAAGCAGCAGCAGCCACAGTGGATGTCCATCTTCACTGGCTGCTACCGCTGTGTGCCCTGCTGACAGCAGCTTGATGCACCCCCCAACCCCATCCCCTCCCACTCAAACCATGCAGTGGAGGTGACTTGGCTTCCTCTCTTCCCCCTACCCACCCAACCTCTGCTACTGTTACTTCCCTCACCACCACATCTGATCTCCAATTTCAGACATTGTGATATATCAGAATATCACAATGTATAGCCACTGATATATCATAATGTTGAAAACCAGATATCGCTCAGCCCTAGTCTGTTTTCTGTGTTTTTTTTAAGTATACGTACCTAAAGTCCTTTGCTTATTAAGGGCTACCCCACACTCTGTTCAAAAAATTGCTTTGCAGAGGTAACTACCATGGAGTCATCAAAATTTCCAAAAGTAAGGGGTCCACGGCTTAGCTTTTGAAAAATAGGGGGTCCTCAGTAATTAGCTAATTGGGAACCACTCTATGCCTTAGCACAATGGCAGGATGAAGGACTATGAGAGGGCACATGGACCTCCCATCACCTGCAACATTCCTCATCTCTGCCTCTGAGGTCCTATTGCCAGGGGGAAAACACAGGGTTTCATTGAGCTCACAAACGGGCACTACGCCTGTACTCAACTGGAACAACATAATTCTATTTTTTTCTAAGAACCTATGCAAATGGTTCTGAAAAGAATTTTATGATCATCCTTTCAATCTGTTATATGCCATACATGAGTCATACCTATTTTCAATGCCAAGCCGCACAAAGAAAAAGAGTGAGATCAATCTTTCACCATTAGAAATCCATAAGGATTCTAATTTAAGTCGCTTCCATCACATGGAAAACAGAATATTCCATGTGTCCCTCCCCCACACCAGAAGCAGATAGAGGGAAGAGAAAAATATTTTCTCTAGGATTAAAATATATTTTATTAAAATAAGACATTGCACATAATACTATGCAAGTTTTAAGTCAAGCCAAAGTTTCAACTGCAGAAGCATTTACTAAGACCCTTGTTGGGCTGCTTGTTTGCTATGTGTTGCCAACAAAGATTATTTTCTTTTTTTAAAAAAAACAACAACTCTGTGGCTAGGAAATCACCTCTGCATGCAGAAACCATGCAGAACATGGGATCTACAAACAGAGTTAGATGTGGAGAGAAGGGAAAATAAAGTTTGAGATAGTTCAACTATGCTACTGGCTCAGTATTTCAGGTACTTCCCAAACACACTGTGATGAATACTAATAAACTGAGGCAAACATTGGTAGAGAGGCTATTGATTTCCATTCTATTACTTTAAAAGGTGGGGAAATACAGAGATGTGAAAAAAGGGCTTAAACAATGACAAACTGTTAATGATAAAAATTATTAAGGGCAGAGGGCCTTCTCTTGTGGAACATCCTTCCATCAAACAGAATGGAGTTAAACAACCATATAACCTTCAAAAGATAACTTTTTCAAAGACAGTTAAAGAACCATAAGCAGCAGATGGCTCAATTCACTGGAAATAGACTAAAGATAGTAGTCAAAATCCTCAATTCATATCACAGGGATTATAATCTAATTCACACAAGAATGCTGTCAAAATTAAAAGTAGGCTACATATTAATTTAATCAGAATATTGTATGACAAGCAAGGAAGTAGCTGTAGAACTATTAAGCACTCTTGAAGCATAGCGAGAAATGTGAAATCATCACAAACTAGGCCTGTATTAGACAGATAAATGCAGAATTGTTGCAGAGTAGGGCAGGGAGATATCCAGCTATATCACAATGTCTGGAAAAAGGATGGAGCTATGTAGAGGCATTGGCCATCTTCATGGTTTTCCCCACATTGTGATTTTTGCATAGCACATGCACAGATCATGATTCACAATCTATTGTGACGTAAAAAATTAGGAAACCAGTATCATATGGACTTGAAACCTGTTTGGGGTTATTTATTGCCCCGCTCTAACACACATCATGATTTGCAATATATTGCCAAGTCAAATTCCGATATCATGTGTACTTCAAACCAGTTTTGGATGATAATATATTGTCCAGCCCTATTGCAGAGTGATCCCAGGTTCCTAACTTCACCTTGGAGTAATACTGAATGGCTACTTGATCCTCCCTTATTAGATTGTGGTGAGAGTGGGTGATAAAGTCACCCTAGGCAACTTCAAGAAGCTCACACACTTCACTGTTCTTCTGAAATTAACACAGTATACAAAGTGCCACAGAGTATGAGGTAGAAGTAGTCTGAAAATAAGTAATCTTGTGATGCTTGAAAATAACCCAAGATACTAGAAATGTTACATCATGTGAGGTAACTAATAGATCACTGTCTTAAAATTATAGACCATTTTGAAACATTGAGATCAAAGTTCTGCATGGCTATCTTTGTAGACACAACACTGGCCATTATCAGATGATCCAGAGATTTTTGGATGACTTTATAAAAGACATAGTACTTGAATCAGCATGGAAGTTTTGAATGGCAACTTGAATCCAAGTTGAAATAGGATGCTTCCAATCTTCTCCTTGCAGTCACACCAGGGTTTGTTCGCATAGAACTAAAATATCACTTAATATATTAAATCCAGGCACAGTCATAACGGTTAAGCAAATAGATGTGATGAAACTTTACTAGTCAGGTATGTATTCAAAAGTGCCTCTCTTGGGGATCTACAGAAGTGCAAGTCAACAATACAAAATATGTCCCACTTATTATTTATGAATAATGGTTGTGTTCTTGCTGTTTGAGTCATTAGCACGGTAGATGTGAAAGCACAGAATATTGTTTGAAGATTAAAATAAGATTATTTGAAAGATTACATTGCTGCATAATTAAAAAAAACCAAACTACAGGTGAACTTTTGGAGACTTTACTACCAGTGATGTATTTTTGCTGCTTAGTATTTGTTTATCTGGATTTTAAATGTGGAAAAATTCCTAACCAAATTAATCAAACTTTTCATATGCCTGAAGGAGCGTCTCCACCCCCATCGTTCTGCCCAGACACTGAGGTCCAGTGCCGAGGGCCTTCTGGCGGTTCCCTCGCTGCGAGAAGCCAAGTTACAGGGAACCAGGCAGAGGGCCTTCTCGGTAGTGGCACCCACCCTGTGGAACGCCCTCCCACCAGATGTCAAAGAGAAAAACAACTACAAGACTTTTAGAAGACATCTGAAAGCAGCCCTGTTTAGGGAAGCTTTTAATGTTTAATAGACTATTTTATTTTAACATTCTGTTGGAAGCTGCCCAGAAGTGCTGCTTCTAGTTTGTATACCTACAATAGTAGGATCATCTCTAACTATAGCTGGTAACAGCTTTCTACAGAAGCCAAAGGTTACTAGAAAGAAAAGACACTCACTGGGAGCATCTTTTAATCCTGAAACATTCGGAAGAGTCGCCAACTATGATCCTTGCTTTAGGTTTACTGTGTCAAAGAGCACCAGTTGTGCTGTGAGGAGTATTTATAGCTTTAAAAAGAAACTGCTATACAAGGTAGTCAAACATTTTCCATGTATCTTAAAAAATAAAAACAAATGGATGGGAGATATTACAGTCATACCTCATGTTGCGTATGCTCCATGTTGCGTACGTTCGGGATACGCACTCCTGCCCCCCCGGAAGTGTTTTCCGGAGCGCATGCGACCGCCGGATGCGCAGAAGCGCTCAAATCGCACGACTTCCGGTTTTTTTAACGTGCATTCAAGTTACGCACGGCGACCCGGAATGGATCGCGGGCGTAACCAGAGATTCCACTGTATTTCAGTCTCTAAATTTCCATTAGATTGCAAGCTATCGGTAACCAACTTCTAAGTAATGTTTTGATTTCGAAGAATCCTGAACACTTAGAAATGAATTATGGCACTTGGAGACCTTTTATGTAGCAATAGCTGTATAAATCATATTTCAAAAAGCTGAATATTTTGAGACATATTTTATATTATTATTCTGAAATGTGTCCTAAAAAACCCAAACTATAGGACTGAAAGATAGCTCAGTACATTATACAGTACTGCAAACTTTCAAACAAGACCAGAATATCTAAATCAGTGGTGTGCAATAGACAGAAATCTACCAGCAGATCCTAATCTGAGTGATTTGCAAGGATTTCTGCCTCTCAATAACGTTAACATAACCAATAATAAAATGACACCCCCCCAAAAAAAGGAAAGACCGCTGAAATGAAGAAAGCTTGAGGTAACCAGGAATTGATAATTGTGTAGAAGGGTGGTGAGCTCAGCTTGGTTCTGATTCTGGGGAAAAACCCCAGCATTTTTATTTATATATATTATATTATTAATATATATATTAAGAAAAAAACAATATATTTTGGTACTTTGCTCCAGTTGGTGGATCTCATAGTTCTAGTAAAACACAAGACAGATTTCACAAGTCTAAAGTCTGCTCTCCACTGTTCTAACACCCGATGTAATGTATTTTAATTCACCTTCATAAATCCAACAATTGGCATTACTCAACCTCACTTTGAAGATTGCACTGCTGCTTAACTATCCATTTATTTTCTCTTAGCTTACAGCAAAGTACCAAATAGTACCAAGAAACCTGGCAGGAAAACAGAACAATAACAGAGTGATTCATCCTTTGCCATTCAAGCCCAGCTTCCATCAATCAGTGGCTCATGGACACCTGCAGAGTAAGGATGAATGCCATATCTTGGCCAACAGCCACTGGCATGGTGTCTGAACATCTGCATGGCTGTGATTGCAATGCAAATAACATAAAGAAGTACAGAGTACTGGAGGCTTAGAACTATAACACATTCTTTTGAAGAGCAGGTTTCTCCTTTTCATTGTGGCAGAGAACTTGAAGATGTGTTAACACTGGCCAGGATCCAAAAGGGGCATATAGGGAAATCCAAATTAATCCTTCCTTCAGAACCCTTACACCACCTCATCTGTACCCCAATACACACACAGCATTTCTGGATATTGTTCTTTCAAGGACTTAGGAACTAACCATGTAGGAAAGGAATATATAGCATATCCAGCAATCAAAGAAGAGAGAGAGGAATATAACACTGCTATGAGTGAAAGAAATGGGACAGTTGTTTCCCTGTAATTTACTGTGTTGCTCTATAATACCAATTTCTTTCAATTGTCCCAACTTTCCTCAATATTTACTACGGGACACAAAAAGTATAACATTATTTCAAAAACCATAAATTAGTTTATAGCATACCAAATTACTGAATACAGTGGACACTCTAGTTACATACTGCTCTGGATACGTAACTTTCGGGTTACAAATGCAGCAAACCCAGAAGTGTATACTTCCAGGTTTCACCATGCATGCATGCACAGAAGTGCTCAATCATGCCATGTGCATGCACAGAAGCAGTGCCTCTGTCTTTGGACATTTTGGGTTGCGGACGGACCCCCGGAATGAATTTAATCCGGGGGGGGGTCCATTGTAAATATTTTCCCCTTGCCTTTTTTCTCAGGAAAGAACCGGTATCAAAATTCATTTCATTACTTTAGGAATCTTAATGCATTATGTATAACTCTGTCTACCATAGAAACATCATGCCTAGTTTATAAAAAGTGCAGTTTTTTCAGACAATAATTACAAATTGAATATATTCTTTAAAGTTTTTGTTAAACATGGAGCTAAAAACTACTGAATTGTAAGGAACCTAGCATCTCCTTAGTTGTGCCACTTTATGACCAGGCAACAAATAATAACAACAGAAAGCAAAAACATTACAGTATAGTAAAATGAATTGTTCTTTATTCTGAAAATTATTATGTTTTCTCTGCAGTGTCAAGCAGACATAAAACACTCATTTTTATAAAAAGAGATGAGAAAAATTCAGATTTTGTTGCTTCATATTTGACACTATATTTATCACAGACTTCAAAAAATTGAAGTTTGTCCCGATTGAAACAAGCTTCTAAACTTTCACATGTCAGTTGCTCTTACTGGTGTGAGAATTTCCAAATATAGACCAACTTCTTAAACATGATGCAGAAGGCAAAGGAATCTGAAGTAGGTAACAAACAACAAAAGCTGGAGGTTGTGTTGTGCAAAGGCCTTGCCACTCTGTTGCATGAGGCATATGCTTGTGAGAATCCCACAATGTATTCTGTTCTGTACCCTGCAACATTTGAAAGTACCTTTTTAACATCAAGCCCTAAGTGCACTGCTTGTTTTGTAATCCAGTCAAATACAAAAGCATCATCACTTACATTTCTGCCTTTGAATCCTGGATGCAACAGATTTGCAGCAGCATAAATTGGAAAGCAACAAAATAATGTTGCCCTGTACTTTCTCCGACTCTCAGTACAATGGTACCTCGGTTTACGAACTTAATCCGTTCTGGAAGTCCATTCTTAAACCAAAGCATTCTTAAACCAATGCGTGCTTTCCCATAGAAAGTAATGGAAAATGGATTAATCCGTTCCAGACGATGAAAAACAACCCTTAAAACAGCAATTAAAAATGAATTTTACTATCTAACGAGATCATTGAGCCATAAAGTGAAGGCAATAATCAATGTACTGTACTATAAAATAAATAAGACAGTATTGTAGATGATAAAAAAAAAAAATCTTACATGCACTGATAGTCATTGTTTGGATGGGGGGCTTTTATTCATTTCTGCAGTCACACAATCAACCAGTAGCTGAACTGGGTTCCACACAGACACAAAAACAAGTCACAAAAACGAAGTAACAAGCCACAGTCACAAAAACGAAATCACAAGCCACAGTCACAATCAGTCCTATAAAACGAAGAACAAGTCACACTAAAAAAATATATGCAAAAAATAGCAAAAACAAAAGCTCCAAATATCACCTCTGTGTTGTGTGGGTGCTCAGGACTCAACAGCTGACAGACGGAACAGGAAGCCTGTGATTAGCAGCGGGAGACTCAATTTACAAATGGAACACACTCAACAGGAAGTGGAACATGTTCTGCTTCCAAGGCAAAGTTCACAAACCAAAACACCTACTTCCAGGTTTGCAGCATTCTTAATCCAAGTTGTTCATAAACTAAACTGTTCTTAAACCAAGGTAAAGGTAAAGGGACCCCTGACAATTAGGTCGAGTCGCGGACAACTCTAGGGTTGCGGCACTCATCTCGCTTTACTGGCCGAGGGAGCCGGCACACAGCTTCCGGGTCATGTGGCCAGCATGACAAAGCCGCTTCTGGTGAACCAGAGCAGCACACGGAAACACCGTTTACCTTCCTGCCAGAGCGGTACCTATTTATCTACTTGCACTTTGATGTGATTTTGAACTGCTAGGTTGGCAGGAGCAGGGACCAAGCAACGGGAGCTCATCCATCGTGGGAATTCGAACCGCTGACCTTCTGATCGGCAAGCCCTAGGCTCTGTGGTTTAACCCACAGCGCCATCCACGTCCCATTAAACCAAGGTACCACTGTACTTTGAGGCATAGTAAAGAGAGCAGAAACAGATCCACCAACTTTGCCAACAAGAGGCAGACCACCAAGCAAAGAAGGCACTGAATAATTGCAAGGAGAATGGAATGTGTGTTCCTTTTAGCTTTGTGGAACTTCGATACAGATAACTGCACTTCAACCTGTCATGAAACTAGAAAGGGGAAATGAAAAGCAGAAATTTATCAGTGAAGCACTTTAATGTTCTACCCTTCTATGCAAAACGATCTCCTCCACAGGTTTAAGCATCATGGATAAAATATCCGTATATTTCTGCATACAAATTACTTTCACTGTGGTAATATTTATAAGTCAACAATGACTTATAATGATGCATCCTAAATTAACATGCAGCTTCCTAAAACACAATAGCCATAGTGCATGCCCATATTCATGCACTCGAGCAGAAAATTCCCAGGAGTATGCACACACACAAGAAAATACAGTATTAGGGTTGGCATATTTTGAAGAGCAAAAAAGAGGACACACTTGCCGACTTCTATTTTTAACTACGGATCGGTATGAGGACTCTACCATGAAAAAGAGGACATATGGCAACCCTATAATAGTTCTTACCATATGCCTTATCAAAAGCAGCTCAATTACTGTAGTGTAGAGCAAGCACCTGCAATGAATGACCTACCAAGCCAAATGCTGATCTCCTATGTATGACAACCCCATAAAATTTTATAACCTTCTTTTTTTTGCTATATGCCTAGCATTATTTTAAAAATTGTTGGTTTTTCAAGTATTTGGCAGATCACAATGCAAGGCTAATAAACTGTTTGACTTGTGAGTTACAGGCTGTGCAGGCCTATAGACTTAAGTTTTGGATTTTTATTAATAAAGGATCTCAAAGAAAAGAAATCAAAAAGTTTCAATCACTTTTATCTAATATCACTTCACTCATCAAATCATAATAACAATGAAGCCCATGTCACCAAGGTTGGCATACCTGGAGGTTACCAATTTGGCTAACTATGAAGTATTTGGAACAGAGCTACAGAACCAATAAAAGGAAAGCCAGATAATTCTGGATGGTCATAGAAAGCTATTCTTCTCTCTACTTACAAGCCCTCTTATGAAATTTCATCCAAACAAGCCACCAAATACAGAAAAAAGTAAATAGAATAATTTGTGGCAGATATAGGCACAGACAGTTGAGGAATACCATATCTTATCTGCACTGCCAATATCCATGAAAGGGTGCTCTCCAAAAATATAACTCAGAACACAACAGTGTACACTTCTAAAAGACAAACAGCACAAGCAATCTGCTCCATGTTTACAAGCAACAGCAGTATGAACACCTAGTACCGGTATGTGTCAATGTAAGATACCCAAGACAGTATTTGGGAGATGGTGGAAAACACATCTCAGTGGGGAGCCACAGAAAACACAGATGATCAACTGGCAGAGTATCAGTGGAACTGGACCACACATAAAGTGAAGGATGCAATGACAATTAGCTGGAGGACAGAACACTTACGAAACTGACTAGTTTGCACAAGCCGCAAGTAAGCATGGCAGCCATCCTGGATGCAGCAAACCATTTGGCTACAACTCACAAAGGATGCATAAAGGTGAGCCCAAGCCTCATTAGCCAATTCATTGTTGTTCAGACCAGTGAAACAAAGTGTCAGCATGGCCCCCAAATCTAAATGGCTTAAAAAAAAAACTTTTGAAGTTTCAACCCCTCCTCCGGTTTGAATGAGCTCTCAGATCTAGATGACACTCAACTCCCCCCTCCCCGCAGCCAAAAACAAGGTGAACGCGAGTATTCACAAATTCACTTTGTTAGGCGGTGTTACACACCTAGTGCTCAGATCTAGGTGCAGTATAAGTAACTCCAGAGTTAGGATGAGCAAAAGGCCCCCCTTCCACGGAAGGTTCATTGGTGACGCCCCACCCCCTACACAGTGCCCCAAAACAATAAACCGAGTGATATCTCGGATCGTGAATGGGGGGTGGGGGGTGGTTGTGAGGCTGGACTCTCTTTGAATTAAACATGGCTCAGGATGTGGGCGGAACTGGCGGCGGGAGACGTACCAATACCCCCCAGAACACCTTCCCTCCAAAAAGAAAGTGTGCGCGAGGGAGGAAGGAGAGAGAAATCCCCCCAAGACAGGGACACTTTGAATCTCCCACCCCTGAGCGAGAAACGTGTGAGGACTAAAGTAAATAAACAACCAGCCGCCCTTCCCGGACTCCCAGCGCTCAGGATACCAACCCACTGCACCCCTCGGAGGAGAAGGGTGCGAGGAGCTAGCTTACCTCAGTAGCGCCCGCGCCTTTGTGTTTCCCTCTTGCCGCCTCGGCTGCTCTGGCTGGCTTGCAGCAGCAGCACCACCTCCTACGGGGGAGGAAGGCGGGGCGGGCCTGGCCGGAGTGACGAAAGAGGAGGGGCGGGGCGAAGCCGCCTCACTATCTGGCAGGAAGGGTCGCGCGGGCGCCTCCCCTCCGCTGCTGTTGTTAGCGGCACACTATCTGGCAGCGCCCCTCTCTTGCCCTCATTGATTCTCCCGCGCCTGCCCTCTCCTAAGCCGAGAGGCGCCGCCAACGTTCGTCCAAGTTTGAATCCTCCCCCCTCGAAATAGCGGGGTGGAGGGAGGAGGGGGAGGAGGTCAGGTGGGTCGCCGCTACGGCCGGAGCTTTAGGGTTGCTATGCGGCAGGCGCGAGGAGGAGGAGGGGCGGGTAACTTCGTCGCTCCGCAGCCGGAGGGGAACCGGCCAAAGGGGGCGGTTTGTTGTTACCTCGCAGCGGCTGCGGGCGACGCCTGAGGGGCGGAGGCTCCACAGTGGCCAGGCCCGAGGGGCGGGCCTGTTGGCGAGCGAGGGCCCGGCCAACCGCCCGTCATCCCTGCCGCCGCCGCCGCCTCTGCTCTCGCACGCCCGGGTAGGTCGCCTTCGTCTCCAGAACGTGAAGCCCCACTCCCTGCCCTCTTTATCCACGCAGAAATATTGGACCTGCTTCCCGCCTCCCATATGCACCCAAGAGGGAGAGGAGCGGGGGCTGTTGGTCGGTTTCCACGCGTGACAGGGTTTTTTTTTCTTGTCGCCGTTGTCGCGTGTCTACCTTCGAAGACCAGGATCTGCACGCTCACATTGAAGATTGCCTGGATTAGGAACACCGTCCACACGTGGCGCACGCAGCCGCCTTGATTTTATTTTATTTTTACTATATATTTTGTTAAACCTAAAAAAAACCCCGCGGGATCTCGCAAGCAGCTTTGGATGTTTTCCTCCGCGTTGTGCTCCCTATCCTATCCAGGCTGCGGCGCGCGCCTTCGCGTGTGTGTCTGCTAGCACGTCTGCAAATACCACGCCTGGGGATAAATAAGCCCCCCAACTGCGCAGTTCAGTGCAAAGTTACGGGGCAGAACAAAATAACTTGAGAATAAGCGAGATCATTTCTAAACCTTTTTTTTACAGGTCCCTGCAGCCCCTCGGGACTTGCTCGATTCCTTTTCCCCTTTCTTTTTGCAGTCACCTCTCATCTCAGTTGAGTTCTGCTGCTACTCCATATTCCCTTCACGTTCTCCACACAACTCTTCCATTCTCTACATTGCATTACAAATTCCAGTTTATCTCCCCGATTATGTTGCTGCAAAGACAACGTGTAACTTTAGCCTTCCTTCCCGCATTCCTTTACATTCACATTCCAGAATCAGATAGGCTGCCATCCCTAAGTAGCTGCTACAAACTGACTTCAATAGGACTACTTTGGTATGGGGTTTGAGAATCAGTCCGCTTCAGTGTATATTATAGTCTCCTGTGTTTCTAAAATAGATTAGCCACTCCTTTCAAACTCTACCTTCCTTCATTTCAGACTTTCTCCCATGCCTGCAGACACCTGTTTCGTCCATGAAACCGACCCTACGCATGTTTGCTCAAAAGTCCCACTGTTCAATATGGCTTACTTTAAAGTAAGCATGGGAAAGAGTGCCACCTTAAAAGAGATCTCACTCCTTGCTGTTCAAAGCCCAATCCTTCTCAGGTTTACTCAAGAGAAAAATCCAGTGATTTCAGTGGGTTTTAATTGCAATTCAATATGCTTGGAATTACAGATTTTCTCTCCTCAAAATTAAGTCCATGACAGCCCTTTTTACAGACACATATTTTAGCTCCGATATCCAGCCCTTCTAGTATGCACACACTTAACATGCCATTTCTCTCTCAAGCTCCCACTCACCTCACTCAGCCAGACACACCCACACCTCCTACTACATATGTTCAATATTCCCTTCCTCTCCCCCCCTTCCCCCACATAATAAATATTTTTTAGCTAATTGGAAGGTTCTTCTATCAACCAATATGGCTTAAAAAAAAAGAGCCTTAATAATGCTTAAAAAGATCCAAGACTGCAGATTTCAGCTATCCATGGCTCTCCTTACTCTCCGGGATTATTTCATCACCATGATATGCTTTTAGATTCAGAAGTACACTCTTGTAGTACTTGAGGATATGAGGATTTTGCCAGCTCCATTATGGCAATATGTCATCTGGTATTTGCTGTAGTTGGATCTTCAATATGGAAGGAAGAGGTTGCATATTTCTGTGTCATTAAAGAGAGAAAATGCAATCCTAATTACTTCCCTTCTTGCATGAAAGTTTATGTTAATTTACTGTACAAAAGCACTCTGAGGGCAGGGAAAGGGGAGGCGTCTCTTGCAGTCAGACCATCAGATCATCATCCAAGTCTGCAACCCTTACATAAAAAGCATGCAGCAGAATAGATACCAAGCATGGCTGAGTATTTCTTCGGCTTTCCATACCACAACTTAAATATGTTATAAAACAATAGAAGATTGCTTACCAGATAGTGTCCCTGGTTTTCTTTTACGTATGCCGTTTCCTTTTGTAGGAGTGTTAAATCGTGAAATGCTGCATAGGGAGAGAGAGAGAGTCACAACACACACACTGCAGCGGCTCTAAAGCTAAAAGGACAGGAAAGTATGTTACTTCCTAGAGAGGCTCTATATTGCCACTAGGCGCTGGCAGAAGCAAAAAGCATTCCCTCTCTCAAAGCTTATTGATTCTTCCCCAACTGTTTCCTGCCATCTAGGCTACAGGAAAGCTTATTTAAAAAAATTGTACTGGCAAAATTGTATATAAAGTTCAAAATGGGGGGGGGGGGGAATGCAATCTGATCTTGAGCAAAACAATGGACAAACTTCCATGTTTCTAAAGTGGAGAGAGTAGAAATAGACAGTACTCCCAATGGAGGGTTGTTGTAGGAAGTGGAGTCCCCCAAGGATTGGTGTCTGAGCCTGTGATTTTTAGCTTGTTCATAAGGAGTTAGCAGCTAATGATCCCAAATCGCATGGCGTGGTTAAAAGAAAAGGGGATTCTGAGGAGCTCCAAAAAGATCTCTCCAAATTGTGTAATGGGCATTAAAATTGCAAATGCAATTGAATGTAAGCAAGTGCAAAGTTATGCTCATGGAGCAACAAACCTTAATTTCACATGTATGTTAATGGGGGGGGGGGTAAGAACATTGGTGTTACAGTGGGTAGCTTACTGAAAATGTTGATGGTGTGTGGCAACTGTAAACACACAAACACACAAATTGCCTGTTAGGTGTCATCTGAAAAGGGGTTGAAAATAAAACTGCCAACTTTGGTAGAGCATGAGACTCTTAATCTCAGGGTTGTGAGTTCAAGCCCCACATTGGGCAAAAGATTCCTGCATTGCAGGGGGTTGGACTAGATGACCCTCATAGTCCCTTCCAGCTGTACAATTCAATTTTTCCAGTGATGCAATCTCAATTGGAATACTGTCAGAAAAAATATTTCAGAAAAATTATACATTGCTTGATTCTTTAAAAAAGCCTCAAAGCAGTTTACAAAAATATAAAACAATAAAATTATCAATAAGAAGAATTAACAAAACTTTAAAACATTTAAAACAATAAACTAAAAACAAACATGCATAAACGTTCTAAATATCTGGGTAAGACTGACTAAACAAAAATGTTCTTAGGCACTGAAAGAGTAGAGTGAAGGTGTCTAACTCATATCTATAGGCAGGAAGTTGCGAAGTCTAGATGCTGTACTAAAAGACTGGGTTCTTACAATGTGGATCAGGTATTATATGGCACATGTAACAGTGCCAGTTCTGCAAATCAAAACAGTCAAGTGGGCATATATGGGGTAAGGCTCTCACAGGTAAACAGGTCCCAAGTTTATACACTTTATATACTAGTAGTAACAACTTGGACTTGGCCCTGCAACTAATTGGTAACCAGTGCAGATCTCTGAGCACAGGTGTTTTATGCCAGCAAAGTCTTACTCCTGTCAGCAGTCATGCTGCAGCATTCTGAACTAACTGCAGTTTCTGGATCAAGCACAAGGGAAGTCCCACATGAAACACATTGCAGGAATCCAGGATTGATGTAATGAATGCATGAATTACTGTAGCCAGGCTTTCCCAGTCCAGAAATGGCCATATCTAAAAAACCAATTACATTTGGTAAAAGGCAATGAGGCTACCTGAGCCTCCAGTGACTGAGCTGAATCCAGAATAACCCCCAAACTGTGAACTTGCTCCTTCAGGGTAAGAACAACCCTATCCAGGGTAGTAGGGTTGCCGTATCTTGAAGAGCAAAAAAAGAGGACGGTGGGAGCCACTGCCAACCTGAGCTGGGGAAACAAGTGCATGGGCGCACCTCTTTCCCTAGCTTGGGCTGGCAGCAGCCGCAGTATGCAGAGCAGCCTGAGCCTGAGGCACCTGAGCCACACCCCCCCTACGTTTTCTTCTTTTCTCTTTCTTTTTCTTATAGTATTTCTTATGTTAGACCTGCGGATGCTGGGGAGGGGCTGTGGTCCCTGTCTAGCCAAAACCAAGAAGAACACCTGGAGCCCAGAGTGCATGAGGCCCGTGTGAAAAAGAACAATCAGAAGACGCCCTCATGCCTTGGCCCCCGTTCCCTCGTCTCCTGGGTCTGGAAGGCCTTCAAAAAAGCGTCGCCACCTGCGCCACCACCAGAACCCAGCACCAACAGGGCCCCGCAAGCTGAGAGGAGGCCGGTCGGCACGCGGCTGAGGCGGTGGCTTTGCCAACACAGCAGCTGCTTGCACCCAGAGGCTCTTTGAGGAGAAGGAAATGCCACGACTTCCCCTGCCCCTAGCCCTCTGGGTGCCACCAGGTGGGTGTGGGCCGCCCTGGGTGCCATCGCATCCGGGATCGATCCAGGGGCACTCGCAGCTGGCCGCCTCTCCATGGACTCTTCACACAGCACAGTTAACCTGTGAGATTTGCTGTCATGGGATATAGTAATGGCTACCAACTTTACTTTAAAAGAAGATTAGACATGCACCTGTCATGATAGCTATGTGCTACCTTCATTAAATGCACACCAGATTACAGCCCTAGTTGTATAGCAAGAAACTTTAAAATCTGTTTCATGCAACAGTTTCATATTCTGTGTGAATACATGTTGTAACTGCTAGTTAAATGTGCATTGTAGCTGGGTTTCCCCAGAGTGGCTAGGGAAACCCAGCCAGATGGGTGGGGTATAAGTAATAAATTATTACTATTAATATTATTAATAATATATAAGTAGAGATACTGTAAAGCAGTTCTGGGAAATATTACATTTAATTACCAGTATATGTTGTATTTAATAGTATTTTTAAGGAGGCTAAGAAAGACACATAATTTAGACATTCACTTATGGATACCAGTGTGATCTGCAATATTTTCCTGAAAACCATGAATAGAAGAAGAAATGATAATGGGGAGGGAAAAAATCAAGCTTACCGGTAGTCCCACTGAACTCGACCATAAGATTTCTGTTAGCGTCTATTAATCAGAGAACCTCAAATATCTGTAGCTGATAATAAAGAGGGAGTAGGATGCTGCTCCAATTAAGAAGTGTGAAACATGTTTTTCTATTAATGACAGCAGGAAATGGGAAGTGTAGATCACAAAGCTGTTAAATATGCTAAATACATAGGAATCTGCATAAAGAAAAATGTTATTTATATATACAGTAAATATTGCATGCTAATCTTAAAACTAAATATCAAAGTGATTTTGAAAGCTTAGTTCTAGTTTCAGAAGTAACTCAGAGAGTGATCTGGTACTATTTAAGCCCACTTAGCACCAGTTCACATGATCATTAGAAGCAGTAGTTCTGAAATCACTTTATTACACTATGCACAGGATAACACTCTTAAAATCTGTGTTAATTAATCCGAAAGAACTATTGCACCCCCTTGTTCTGCATTTATTTCACATAACAGAGTGGCTAACATGGCAAACCTACATATGTCTACTTAGAAGTAAATCCCATTAAGTTCAATTTATGCTTCAAAGGTCAACACCAGCACCTTAGACTGGACATGGAAACTAACAGGCAGCCAATGTAACCTGTGTAGGTTAGATGCAGCATGAGCATCTTGCTCACACAAACATTTCAGTTGCTGTGCTTTGCACAAACTGAAGTTTCCAAACCAACTATAATGACAGTGTGTAGAGCACATTGCAGTAGTTTCATCTGGGTGTGGCTAAAGCATGCATCACAGAGGCAAGACCTGCCTGCTTCTGATAAGGCTACACTTGATGAACGAGTCAAATCTGGTAAACAGCACTTGTGGCTACCAACATATTTGAAGATGAGTCTTTTGTTCCTCAGTCAGTGGCTGTGTTGGTGTAAAATGCTGCACATCAATGGGCTGTGGAATGGACCAAAGGCCTTTTAAGCAGCACATACGTTGTGTGGAGTTCCTATGCATTATCTTTTGGCAGTATCCTTTTGGTGGCTTCCAATTAACATGCACAGGATTTGGTTGCATGTCCCATGTACTTAATATGTGCTGTAAAATTCATGGCACATTGTTTGTGCAATTACTACTGACATTTCTAAAGAGAAGACTGACACACTATTGCCTCATGCTAAAAAGCTGGGTAACAATTTGTACACAGAAAGCTAGACAGATCTGCATCATTCTCTTTCTTATAAAAAAAGGAATCAACATGATCCAACTATTTGTGCTATTAGTTTAATAGATTGCTAATAGATTTGCTTCAACAAAATAACTTGATATGTCTCCACACAGCTGTAGACTAGAGAACATATATGCCCCAAAAATCACTCTAACTTGTTCAATATCAATAAAAATTACCACAGTGTTTCCTGGCACAAGTTCCACCCCTCAACAAAAAAATCAAGAGCATTATGCCCTCACTTTACTCCTTAATTTTCTGTTCTCTTTTAAAGCCATTTCAGCATCAAGAGATAGGGAAACCTGCCAGATTGCAATGTTGTAAAATGTGTTCTTCGTGCAAATGATCCCAATAACTTTCCGAGAATGATACATGTTGTGGCTAATGGCTGTATGTTCCTAAGGAATATCAGGTTGCTTTTAAAAAAAAAAAAACCTATCGGATAATAGCTCCAGGCTTTCACAATTTGCTGCATTATCTATTTAGCTAGATCAAGATTCAGCTTCTCAACTCAAGTAAGTGCCGGTAGTTGTAGATAAGGTCTCTTCTCTCCCGGTTTCCTCATCCTTGCGTAATGGCTTTATAGCTTCCCAACAACTCTATATGATTACTTTCTAAGGCTTTAAGATTAACTTTTCATATCGCAAAACATTTCAGATTTAGCCCAAAACAAGGAGGGTGGGATTTTCTGGAATAAGCATGCATTTAGGAAGTGAGCAAGTTAAGAGAAAACAGATACAATCCCAGTCACTTGCTCATCTCCCAATCATTCTATCGCCCCAGATTTGTATTTACTTCTTGTAAGCGTGAGCCTGGACCTGAGGTATGCATGTTTGGGGTTGATTCTTGGATAATGTAATGAAGTTAGTAAGTCTGAAAGTGGGGTTGCACTTGCAAATCCCTGCAATGCACACAAAAACATAACATAGTATAGCTACTTACTAAGCAGATTTTCATTCTGGGGCTGGATTGCAGTATCTGGCAGCTTGTCTGCTGATGTCTCTTTCGTGATTCTGTGAGGGACTGGAGGAATATGCATGGGCTTATATAAAAACCAACAGGAGAAGAGGAAACCTTTGAAAGAGCAATGGGAGAAGACTACAACTCCCATCAACCCTAACCCTAGGTAATGCTAGCTGGAAATGATAGGAGTTAGAGTTCAACAACATTTAGAAGACCACACATTAGACACCCTGATGTAGATTGTAAGATAAATAAATAATGGTGATGATTAGTGTTTATACATGCCAACCAACATTAATCCTATGTGTGTTTGCTCAGAGGTGAGACCCACTACATCCAAAACACACGAGTCCCTAGTAAGTAGGTATAGAATTGCTGTCCTGGCACTCCAAAGCAGCATCAATAAACCTAATGCAATGAGTAAAGGGCAGTGGTTAAGTGACCTTATACAAGCCATTCAAAAATTGTATGTAGCAGTCTTTTCCTATGCATTAAAAAGTAAAACCTCCTGTGCAGATGACTGTAAACAGGGTCAATCAGTATATGCAGTAACTGCCACTCGATGGAAGACAGACCAAAATGTTCTCATTGGCTGCTCAGAACCACTCATTCTGGAATATAGCTGTAATGGAGAAAATTATGCATAATTTTAGTTTTCAACAAGGATTAGACCCTCCAGACTCTTTTTATATTATTTAGCCTCCCATAAAGCAGAAGCATCATTTTCAAGACAACTCCAACACAAGCTGGGCAAAGGTGGAAGCCTGGAACTGTACTTGACAATCAAATAACTTTTTATGTGAAGACAACTTTTATTCTCACGTTTTTTGTTCATGATTTAGACTTTTTTTACTTCAGACTTAACCCATATGCAACTGTACTTATTCTATAGGGTTTTTTAACCTTTTAATTTTCATCTGTTGTTACCTCTTACTGCAGGCTAAGCATCAGGCTTCTTTTTATCACTGGCTGGGTAGAGAACACTCCTGAAACTGGAAAGCAAAGCAAAGCAAAGCAAAATCCATGGGGTAGAGTCCAACTCTAGCCCATAAAACAAAATTCTAATATTTAACTCTTCAATACAGGCTGTTTTTGGTTCCCAGAATCACTTAAGTAATTATAGGGTGATTGCGATAATGAAAAATCCACCTGTTGTCAGAGACTGAGAAGACTGTTGAGGGCTCTTCCAGATGAGGCTTTTGTTGTGCTCTCGCCTTGCCTTAGTTGGTCACTGCATTTTTCACAGGTTCCTATTCTTAAATTGTTCAGCTTCTTTGAACAAGTTGCCATTCTTTAAATGTAGTAAGCCGACTGGACTGGCAGCTAAACCATAGCTGTCAACTTTTCCCTTTTTTAAAGGGAAATTCCCTTATTCCGAATAGGATTCCTCACAAGAAAAGGGAAAAGTTGACAGCTATGAGCTAAACCCTACTTTAACCTTGGTGACAGGATAGAATCCTCCAATGCACCTGAGGTAGCAGGCTAATTTGTGGGGGACAAGCCATGTTGCAAGCACAGCTCTGTCTTCAAACAGGGGGGGGAATGACTAGGGAGAAATGGCAAGGAATGGCGGTTTCCCCTCAGCTTCTGCTGCTACCTGAGGTGGTTTTACCTTACTTTGCCTAATGGTAAGACTGGCCCTCACTGCAATCGAAGTTCACGATTCTGGTCTGATTGCAAGCTGAAGCCTCTGCTGCTTTCATGAAACATAAGGATGATCATCTATTAAAGGGAAGAGGGGGAAACTGTTAGCAAAATGGGGAAAGGGGCTGAATGCCAATTCACTCACAATTGGGACAGTCTTTTCATCCTTCCCTAAACAGCCGTCTCTTCCCTTGGGCTAGGGAAGAGATGGATTAGGCTACTTCCAGGCCCAATGACCACTATCTAAGATGGCTCCACTAGTACTTCATACAGCTTTGCTCTGTTTTGCATCTTCTCTCTGACTGTTTCTTGATTTGGGATATCTCCCTCCCTCCCACTTTCTGTCCTATGGGGAAGAAGGAGCAACGGTTTAAGGAGAAGAGCCCCAGTCTCCTTCGCCCCTTACTTCCTGCCCATCTCTGTCTTCCCAGTGCCTGCTGCTGTCTCCAGTCATGTATTGTCTTTGTCCAGTGGGAGAACCATCTTTGGGTCAGGTTGGCATCCCCCCTCCCCATAGGGAAGGCCCATTGACTAAAACACCAGTACCTACTGAGGTTAATAGATGTGTACACAAAGGAAGTGGACAATACTGCAATTCTTAAAGCAAGGACGAGGAAGCTTTGGTCCTCAATTCTTATCACCATTGGCTATGGTGGCTGGGGCTAAGGGAGTACAACATCTGGAGGACTAAAGTTTCCTCATCCCTGCCTTTAAGTATGATTCTCTGTATTCTAAGGCTCCTCCAACCATCTTCTGTTGGGCAAGAAAAAGTTGCTGGACTACAGCTACCATCAGCCCTAGCAAGCATTGCCAATGATCAGGGTTGATGCGAGTTTTGTTTCAGCAACATCTGGAAAGCCAAATGTTCCCCACACCTGTTATAAGTAGTTTCTAACTAAGCGACAATTTGAATTGTTCTTACTCGGTTACCATAAAAGAAATGAAAGTAAGTCTCCTATTGTGTGGTCCTGAACATGCCTATTTAGAAGTAAACCCCCCTGAGTTCAATACACTCTAGAAAGATTGCAACTATCATTTTCCCATCGCAGCAGAAATGAAACCAGGCTCACATTCTTGGGATTAAAACTCCAGGATTACAAAAATAATCAAGCAAACATCTTCCTCTTATGTAGTACTAATATTGTCCCAATAGTATTACAGCTCATATCATGCCAGAAAACCTAGTTCTCATTTCCTGCTAGTCCCCTCGGGGCAAGAAAGAACATCCTGTTCTTCTAATAGCTTGAGCCAAGCAAGAACTATTTTTTTAGGGGAGTGGGGGAAGGAATCAAATCAATGTGAAAGTATATGAAAAGACAAGACAATGCTAATCCTGGATTCAGATTACATAAATGTAATAAGAGCAAAACAGATCTTTTCAAATCCATTATTTATAAACTCCAGCCTCACAGAAGCTTAGCAGGGAGTTCATATCAGTTCAACAGTGAAAATATCCAGGTGTTATCATATGAGCGATAGCTTATGATGCAGAAGGAAGGAAACACCCAAAGCTTAGGGTGTGTTTTATGCAGTCCTTCACCCAGGGACCCATTTTTGTCTTTTTGGAAGGGGAGGACATTACAACTTGAATTGGGGTGAAGGAGGTGATAACAAATACTGTTCCGATGTGAAAGGTTGCAGGCTGGGGTGTCAAATTCATGCTATTTCAGTGACTTCGCAGGGAAAGTGTTAAAGTTCAATTTAATGACTTTTGTTTTCTATATGTTTGCAAAGAAAAGGGCAAATTCTTTGGAGGCTACATATGTCTCTCTTAAACACAATATGATTCTTTAAGGGTATTTCCAGTCACGAGTTTATTGAGGGAAACATGCTGCTCAGGCATGCAAGTTTTTCACAGTGTCCTCACAATGTTGGCAGCATAAAAAGGATAACTAGTACCGGTATTTCCCCACACCACATTTAATTTGGGTTTACCCATTCCATGGAGAATCCAATAAGTTTTTTATTTAAAAAACCTGTTGCTATGTACGAGAAGTATGCTAGCTAGATGGTCTGTTAGCGATTTTATGCACCATCTGGAAGCACCCTAAAAAGATGGGCTAAATCACTCTTAATTTTTGACAGGTACGTACTGGGAGGGTGGGAATAAACTGTTCATCTGGATCCTCTGGCCTGTTCTGGCCTCACCAGAATTTGAGGATGGAGGTGATTAGCTATTCCAAGTTGGGAAAGTGCTCTTCCAGGAGTTCGCAACAAGGTAATTAGCATGGTTTGGAGGCAAGGGGTTCGAGGCACCTGTGTAAATATGTGGGTAATGTTGGATAGGAAATGGAAGAGAGGTTTTAAATAATTTACTATTTGAGCCATTATGAGATTTACATTCAGATTACATAAGCATGAAATTAAAAAAGCATTTATAGTATCATTTGTAAACATGCCCTGGAAAACTGCTTCCTTGGGAACTCAGCACATTGAAAGCACTGGTGTGTACTTCTACATATTAAGTTCAAGTGACAGACTGCAAAATGAAGTTCTAGATTATTCTGAAAAATAAATTCGAAGTTAGCAAATATTTAGATTATCTTTCTCCTTAAATATGCCTAAGTCTTTGCACATAATCTGCTAATCTAAGTATATTTATAAATATACATGTAGACAATTACTGAGAGAATAATTCTCTCTCTCTACACCTTTATAAAGAAATACCATTTTTGTTTATCTTGTTTATCTTGTTGGATTTCACTTCAGTCAATAAGGTTTGTCTTCCAATAAGAAATTACTGCATTTTTCTGTGTATCTGACTAGGGTGTTTCCTTATACACAGGTAGTGCTGAGGGGGGTGTTTACTCATGGGGGGGGGCGTCTTATACATGGAAAAATACAATACCTCACGCCCTACAATAAAGCAACACTTGCTGTGGATTTTTTTGCCTCTGTAACATAGGAGGCATGGTGTACTTCTATGTTGAGTTGAGTTGGGTTGGATTCTCTGGGTGCTTTCAGGTGAGCTGTTTATTGAGAATTCATCCTGATGTGTTTGCAGGGAGATTAGATGATGTGGGCTGCCTAATGAGCCTAGTCACTCTGGTGTGTTGTGTTGTGTTGTGTTGTGTTGTGTTGTGTTGTGTTGGAAGGCTGGACAGCCTTGCATCAGAGCAAGTGTCACCCCACACTTTCCAGTGCATTTCGCTATCAGTTTCCTAATTGCCAAAAGACTGGTGATATCTTGAGGGAGTGGATTTGTTGCACAAGACTTCCCAATCAACTACTGTATAACTGTGCAACCTTAATTTGCTGGTATGTGATTGAATCTCCCAAAATAGCAACAGCCTACAAGAGTCCTTCTTGTTGTTGTTGTTGTTGTTGTTGTTTATGACTACTAATTATTCAGTTAGCAACAAACCTTCAACTCTCAATTCATCAAATCATTTGAATATAATGTAAAAGTTGCTGTTATAAAGATCTACATTGGCTCCCAGTACGTTTCCGAGCACAATTCAAAGTGTTGGTGCTGACCTTTAAAGCCCTAAATGGCTTCGGTCAAGTATACCTGAAGGAGCGTCTCCACCTCCATCATTCTGCCCGGACACTGAGGTCCAGTGCCGAGGGCCTTTTGGCGGTTCCCTCGCTGTGAGAAGCCAAGTTACATGGAATCAGGCAGAGGGCCTTCTCAGTAGTGGCGCCCACCCTGTGGAACGCCCTCCCACCAGATGTCAAAGAGAAAAACAGCTACCAGACTTTTCGAAGACACCTGAAAGCAGCTCTGTTTAGGGAAGTTTTAATGTTTGATTGATTATTGTATTTTAACATTTTGTTGGAAGCTGCCCAGAGTGGCTGGGGAAACCCAGCCAGATGGGCGGGGTATAAACAGATAGATAGATAGATAGATAGATAGATAGATAGATAGATAGATATAGATAGATAGATAGATAATTCATAAACCTTGGTCAAGCAAGCAAGGGTCCCTTCTCGGTACAACTGGCCAGTATGAGGAGCAAAAACATTTAACTGCACAGGTTACTAATGGATATACTCACTGCCACTGTGAACCTGGTTATATGAATCCTGAGCGCCTTGTCTAGAAAGCTGAGATTCTCTTATCTTCCATTACTTTGGTTAGTTCTTTGCAGAATCTAGTTACATTCTTGGCTTTCACCACAGTCTCCGTCAACGGGTCTTAGAGATCAGTTTTGCCCCATATGAAAACACACTTTTATTTGTTCCATGATTTCTTCTGTTCATCCCATGAGTTCTAGTCAGGGGTCCAAGGGGTAGTATTTTTGGCCCGTCACTTTATCCAGGAAAACTTGTGGAATCAGCAGTTTCAGACCTAGAGATCCAGGCTTGCTGTGTTTTCTAATGCTGCAATCCATGTTTACCTGGAAGCAAGCCCCGCTGAAGTAAATGGGACTTCTCATTAGATATTATAGAATTGCATCGCAACTTTCACAGTTTAATTTCATCCCCTGCTAATTAAAACTATATTGCTTTTCTCTACTGATTGATCTACAGACTGGACCCATTAAAGCTTGCAGAATGTGTTTATAGTTAGCACAGAGTATGACATATTTCTTTCAACAGGATCCATAGAGCTCCTTTCAATACCAGTATCATCTTTCCAGTTTCAAAAGTTACCACATTTCAGACGAATGAGGAACATTACACATTTTCCTTAAAGGGTTTGCATCACCTGATATCTGCCTAGTCTCTGCTTTCTTTTCTCTTTTGATAAAAAATCCCACCTCATTTCCTCCTCTCATTCCTGTTATTGCTCTCTTTTGATTACTACTTCTTTTAACACTTCTCTTTCCAGCCAGCTAGATGGTACTGTCACAAGCCATCTGTGGTATTCATTTCAGTCAGGTCTAGCCTTCTGTTGCATTGCCTTGGCAACAAGATTTTGCAGTGAGGCAGCAGCTTTGAACTTGTCCAGGTTTATAACAATATGCACCCAGCATGTTTTACTCACTAACACATCAGGTTGCCATGACAACTGTTCACAATATAACCTCACCTCCCTTGCTGCAGCATTTACCAGTTAGTACTGAGATGATCTCAGTCTGCAGACTGTCAATTCTGAGTTCATTAGTCTTTTCTAAATGAGACCAATTGCAAAGTTGCTAAAGAATCAGGAAGGTGCTAAACATATAATGTCATCAGTTCAGCAGATAGAAAGGCAATGTTCATAGAAGAGGAATGAAGGGTGGAACGAGAGAGCAAATATTTCAAAGTCTAAGTGGGTATTCACAAGATGACAGAATGTGGATTGGTTTCTTTACCTTTACCTTCCTGGCATGTTTTAAAGGGCAATCCTTAAGCCCCATTGTGTCCAAACAGGCTTGTTCTTAGATAAGTCTGTATAGAGTTGCATCTTATGTTTCCTTTTTGGGAACACTCTCGCAGCATTTTAAGAGTCATGAAATATTGGATTTACACCAATGGATATTCATTAGATTATGGCTGCAATGGTAACTTTAATATGTTATTTTAAATATGGAAATGGTGCTTATTTATTCAGATTGATCAATCTGGAACATGAAGATGTTGATTTATGGGAACAATCCAATTGCCTTTCAGACAGATATAACTGTGGTCCAATTTCTCCAACCATGACACCCACTTCAATTTAAAAACAACCAAGCAGCTTTCTTCTCCTCTTTCTCCATCTTTCTGCTACTTCTTATGCACTTTAGCCAAGATTTACACATCAACAACAGACACCCACATTAGATCTGATATGTGAAGGATCCTGCTTTGCTTTGTAGCATTAGCCCTGATAATGGTCTAATCCCTCTTGGACCTTTGAACCCATAGCTGCATCTAGATGGCAAATCCTCCCAGGCTGACTCATCACTAGCTTTCAATCATTTTTTTGATATGAAACTCCATTGACTTCTCTGCCTTGAAACTGCCCTTCAGGTCTGCTATGCAATCCTCATGAATTCCAATGAATTATGGGAATGTTCTAGGAGAACTTGTCCATCATCCCTGATCATCTATTTGAGGGGTTCTGAAAAACTTCAAATAAACCTCTGGATTCCCTAGAGCCCAGAAAGACATGGCTTAGAGCAGGCATGGCCAAACTTGGCCCTCCAGATGTTTTGGGACTCGAATTCCTATCATCCCTAGCTAACAGGACCAGTGGTCAGGGATGATGGGAATTGTAGTTCCAAAACATCTGGAGGGCCAAGTTTGGCCATGCCTGGCTTAGAGGATAGAAAGGTGTAAACAATGTGGTGTCCTCCAGATGTTGTTGCACTCTCAACTCCCATCAGCCACAGGAAACATTGTTGATATATTGTCAAAGGTGTTGGGAGCTGTAGTCCAATGGCATGTGGAGAGCATCACGTTGGCTATCCCTGGTATAGAGGATATACAGAAGTGGGACCTGAAACCAAATGTTGATATGTGGAATGCTCTTGGTCATAGTTTCAGCCAGCCATACACTTTTCTCAATTCCACTTCCTCCAGTTTTCTGTCCCTGCTCCAGAGACATTAGTATTCTATGGTCATTGAGGCTGTTCAGTCTTCATTCAGCCCCTTAGGTTTTTTTTTAAATTATTTTTTAAAAGAATGTTTTCTACTGCTGCAAACCTTAGGTTTCCCCTCTTGTGCACTGGTGGTACTGTTCTGGTTGCATAATAATTGGCACTCACCCTACCTAGATCACCTCCAATAGAAGAAATGATGGCTAAGGTTCAAACTGGCACATGTGCAATTCCATACATGCATTGGAGGTTTGTGGAAGTCATTCTTCCCTTGCATTGGCGAACAGCAGAAGCACTACCCTACCTGTGGCCCCAATTTTGCTGTATGAACCTGAGCGCACACACCTCTCTCTTTCACTAGGAAATAATAGTTCATCTCTAGCCTTCTGCATCACAGCCTGGACAACAAAGAAGCGTCTTAAGCTCCTATTTCTCTCTCTCTCTCTCTCTCTCTCTCTCTCTCTCTCTCTCTCTCCCCTTTCATGGTCTTCCTGTGGTTTTATTCACTTGAGTTGTATAAAATAATCATGCTTTCACTACTTTTCATAATGGCTAATCCTTATACTTATTTTCCATCTCGATGACCACAGTCAGACTTTTCTTCTAGGGAACATAATTCAAAGGCCAAAACGTTGAACAATGGGGAAGTTTGTTTCAAAATGTAAGGCACTAGCAGAAAGACAGGATGCAGCATGTTTCAAGTGCAGCTTGTGCTTGCAAACAGGAACAGGAAAGAAGCTACAGTTTTTCCTTCTTACTGAACTAACATATCATCATCCCCAAGGCAGGAAACATCCACAGCAATGGGATAATTTAGTGTAGGTTTATAAGGACAGATTTCCATGTCAGGCGTATTGCCTATACGAGCAGAAGTATAGGAGGTGTACTCCTAACACCACAATCCACAATGTATCTACTTGCTATAGATGTGAATGTGCCATTGAATTGAATAAAGCTGAATTCTTTATAAATATAAAAGAAATGGAGAAAATTAATAAAGAAAAATCTTAGTACACTGACTTGAAATGTATGAGAAATGAGTGGGACTTTCATTCAAGTAAACACATTGGGACTTGGTATAGATGGGATTCCCTTAATGTGTATAAAAGTTAGCCCACCCTAAACTTGAGTGTACCAATTGGCTCCATATGATTAAAATTATAGGTAATGGGCCATCTCTATCTGCAATGGCCATCAAACACACACACACATGCATGAATTTCCCACCTTCAGATGTTCTCATTCACCCCTGCTTATTCTTTCCATGTGAATCCTCACAGAAGATGAAAGACTACAGACTAGTTTTGATCTCACATTTTCCTGCTGTAGAATCCATGGAAGACTGCAAAACCATATGGGCTATGAAAGGAAGTGCCATGAATAGAACTTGGAAATCATGGCACACGAAGCAGTGTCACACAATGATAGTGTGACAGAGATGTTTCAACATTTTGAAAGAGGCCAAAAGAATCAGGTGCTTTTGGGGGAAATAATGAAAATAAACCAGCACAGTGACAGTACTTTTGTCATGAGAAATGCTAAAGAGTTATACTTAAAAATTACATACACCTAACGATAGGGGAGAAATTTGATTCAATTCACGTTTAAAGCCAAACCTACATAATCCACACTTTCTGAAATAAGTGAACCGAAACATAGGGAGCTTTCAATATTCACACTTCACCAAAACTAGTGTGTGCAAACATGCATATGCTGCGGTAAAGTGTGCATTGAAATTCATATATTAGTGACAATAACATAAAAATGCATTATATTATGGAGAAAAATATTTCCAAATGTTTGCATATTAGGCAAGATTGCAAACAAAAGTGTGTATATTAGGAGAAGTTCACACTAAAATCCTGGTGAATTTTAACGAGGACTTAAAAAAACAACAACCCCACAAACTGATGTCTAAACCGCTTTGAGGTTTTTTTTCTTTTAACAACCAAGCCATGTATGAATTTTATGAAATGAATGAATGAATGAATGAATGAATGAATGAATTGGACATGTAGAGAACTTACAAAATGAGAAATGAGAGAAACCAAAGTTGACAAATTATTATTATTATTAACATTTATACACCAAGGAGCTCAAAGTGGTGTACATGATTATCACTTCCCCATTTTATCCCCAGAACAACCCTGTGTGAGGTAGGCTAGGCTGAGAGACCATGAATGGTACAGAGTCACCAAGTGAGCTTCATGGGCAAGTATGAACCAGATCACCCTGGTCTCCGAGGTCCTGGTCCAACACTCTAACCATTACACCACCCTTGCTCCACCCCTGCATACATCATTATGAAGCTTAAAACCCTTACCATAGAGGTATGATAATCTGAGGGTGTCAGGAACTGAGGATGTTTGAACCTATTGTCTGTTTTAGCTTTCTACAAAGTGCATGGTTAGCATTAATGAGGTGTTGAACAGCTGTTTAGCTTTCAGTGCTAATCCGCTGCTCACATCTGTCAGAACTAACAAGTTAATTGGCCTTGAAAGCTCTAAACAGGCTATCATTAGCAATATTGCAGGTCTGCCGTTCTGCAAAATGACATTCTCTCTAGCTGGGCCCTAGATAGCACATGCTAATGCAACATGAACAAATGTATCAGGAATATAAATCATATCCATGTAGTCAAGTGGTTTGAACCACTTTCTTACCTGGTTAGAAGGTGGCCAAGGGGAGAGTTGGTGGACAAAGCTTGGATTTGTGTACAGTGCTGATGCTGCTTTTCGACTTGCACCACTACCTGCCCGAATGCTCGCTTCTGCATCCTCGTAATACCTTTTCTGCCTCTAAAAGTGCTACTGAACATATTGTCCTGGCTCCCACTCTCGAAAACAGCACTCAGGCTCTCTGCTTGAGGAAACCCAAAAGCTTTATTCATGAGATCAGCAAATGGGCTAAGCATTAGCCCAGAGTACAAGATTTGTAAGTCTACAAGAGAGCTCCAAGATACACGACGAAGAAGCAGCTAAGACAATGTCCCAGTACCTGACATGCACCTCCCACTCCACTTTTAAAAGAGTAGGGCAGGACTAGCTATTCATGATGTTCTCATCGCAAGTGAGAAGACAGTGTGTGCTTCTAGGGGTGGCGGCAGCCAGATCTTTCCTTGGTAGCAGGGCCTTAGTCTATTCCTTCTGATTCTGCCAGCCCTGCTGGTTCATCAGCCGCCTCCTTAGATTCCTCTCTGATGTGAAGCCTTATTCATTCTTGCTGAGAACCAAGGGCTCAGTATTATACAGTTATGGATCCTTTATCCTCTAATTTGAAAACAATCTTGAATGAGTTGACATACAGAATGGCTTTTGAACTTTGACAGTTCCTCATAAACCCGCAGTGGTGTGATAAGACCATGACAAGCACATACTTAGCAAGAGATCAGGGATCTTCCTCTATAATAAACCATCTTAAGCTCCATTTTGCTCTTACTCTGAATCATTTACATTTTCCAGGTTCTTTCCCTTTCCCACTCCTTTGTGTAAACAGTTGCAAAAACAAAACAAAATCCACAGTAGGTCAATCCAATGGGAGTGTGTGTGGGGATCTTAACCTCAAAACATACAATTTTGATTCAAGAGGCCTGATTTAGCTTTGTGCTTTGAACAGACGAAAATCTGCCTGTGTGCTACAATCTTATCCCAGAGGTTTCATTTTGAGGGCTGGGGTTCAGAGCTCTAAGTATCCTGATATGGAGACACAGAACACAAGCAGGTTCTGCAACTCCTTTCAACAGAATATACATATATACATGCACTCCGCATGTGACAAGGTTCAAGTTACAGTTGGCATAAGTCCACAATCAGTTTCCAAAGACGTGTTTATAAGCAACCACATAGAGCAAGGAATTGCTTGCTTTTATTCACACAGTGTGCATTTTTAAAAGAGCTTGCAGGGCAGAATGGAGAAGGGAGGCGGGTGTGTGTGATTCAGGTGACCAAAATCCATCACCTGAAGAAGGGCTCAGTGGGAGCATCTGCTTTGCATGTGAGGGTCCCCGGGAAACCTGGGAAAGCATCTGACAGTCAGTGTAGACAATGCTGAGCTGATGGACCAATAACCTGACTCACTGCAAGAAAGCTCCCCATGGTCCATACTTCTGAACAAGTCACACTGCTTTTTCTTTTTCTTTTTAAGGTGGCTTGGTGCTATGTTTTGTGTGTCATGCACAAAAAGGAAATGAAGGCTGCCTGGCTTCTTTGAATGCAGCTTGAGCATGGTCACCTAGCAGTCTGGATAGAGGGCTTGAGTGTTTCCTTAAAAAACAATATAAAGCAACCAGATGCTGCCCCTCATGGGAAATAATGCTTCTGTGGCTTATCTGGAATGAGAAGGAAAGGAGTTGATCTAACTCCTTTTCTAAAAAAAACAGAAGCCTATTAAAAAAGAGGACTGGAGATACTGAATATATCATTATTTCATTAGACATCCAAGTTGAAGTTTATGGATGGAGGAAGGCAGAAACGACTTGGAAGAATATAAGGTTTCTCTTTAATATATGCTGTGGAGAGGAAAGAAAAGTAGGAAAAAATCTTGAAATTATTAATGGCGTAGCAAACAGTTCTCTCCCCCACACCGCCCATTAACTTATTGTTTGGTTTCATGCATTGCACAGTAAAATCTCTTCCTTTGCAGTTTGGAACAAGTGGAAAGAGACAGGAAGGTTATCTTGAAACCCTTCCCTTTTAACTTTGTATGTGTAATGATACTTTGTAATGAAAAATGTTAGGGTATTGGGCTCATTTAACTTATAGGAACATGGCAAGTTTATAATATATAAAAACATAATCTAGGGCAGTGTTTTTCAACCACTGTTCCGCGGCACACTAGTGTGCCGCGAGATGTTGCCTGGTGTGCCGTGGGAAAAATTGAAAAATTACTTTATATATAGTCAATATAGGCACAGAGTTAATTTTTTTAACATTTTTTAACATTTTCTAATGGTGGTGTGCCTCGTGATTTTTTTCATGAAACAAGTGTGCCTTTGCCCAAAAAAGGTTGAAAAACACTGATCTAGGGCATGCCCATTGTTTCTTAATAAAAGGTTGTTTTAAAATAGGAAGAAAATATTTGTGTGTGTGATATCTTCAAGCTTGATCGTATTGTAAGGTTGCTAGGCAACCAGGAAAAAAATAACACCACAGAATACAAGTGCTGCCTGGGATTTTCACTTTCCCCCCCTTTTTCTGTAGAAATGAGGAACAAGCCCCCCCCCCATCTCTCTTTACCCTGGCCGTTAAAAAAGAGAGAGATATTTCAAGTGAACAATTTTTTTTTGTTCTAGATAGACTGTTCCCCCAGACCCAACTGCTCAGCCCCACCTTGTAGACCTATATAGAGAGCAGCATCAAAGTATCTCCACTTCTCAGTGTCAAATTGGCACCCCTTTCTTATGTATCTATAGCAGGAATGGTGAACCTGTGACTTTCTGGGTGCTGTAGAACTCCAACTGCCACTAGCCCCAGTCAGAATGGGCAAAAGTCAGGACTGAGGGGTGATGGTCCAGGAACACCGGGAGGCCACAGTCTCCCCACTGCTGATCTACAGAATAAGGTGAACAGCTCACTCTCCAGTATTGAACATGCATTATCTAAAAGGAAATGATTCTATATTTAGGGTGAGGGATTAAAATATTTCATCCTTTAATAGTCCAGTAGTTGGGGGGGGGGGGGTTTGACGACGACGATCCATAATAAGGTTCCAAGGCATACAGATAAATCGTAGGCCAATAATAAGACTGTTATTGTACCCACATCCTGGCAGTCACAGGCATCTGGTTGGCCACTGTGAGAGCAGAATACCATACCAGATACTGTATAGGCCTTCGGTCTAACCCAGCAGGGCTCTTATGTTCTTGAATATGTCTCATTCAGATGAATGTGCTTCCAAACAGAATTGTGTTTTGTGTAAGCTTGGAAAATTACCCTTCACAATGGCTCGCTCTAGCAGCAAGCAATGGGATTTGTTGGGGTTGGGTTGTTGTGAAACAGGTAAGTTAAGACTCTGGAAATTAATGACATGATCACATTTCAGAAGATGTGTTATTGTTCAGTGCATAAACAGAGCTGGGTATGGTATTTAGGGGGCCTGCCATCCCCCCCAAAGCTTCACAAATGGTAATTTGCTGTGATGAATAAGCTCCAAACCTAACCAGTTAACACACCACTGAATAAATTGTCTCCTCCCTGCAAATTGTCACATAAGTGTGCTCTCACATTTCACTTTCTGCAGTAGAAAATATTTTTTTCATGAAAAATAAGTTGCCAGGCATTGGGCAGCTGACAGTCTTTCAGTCTAATTCTCCTCAAAGGGAAGTTGTGAGGATAATGTGAGGTAATGTACTCATGCTGCTTTGAGCTCCTTAGGTGGAAATAAATAAAGCTACAATCTTGCAAAGCAGTGGCTGCAAACAGGGAGAACTGCATATGCAGCTGAAGTGATGGAGGTGGTCTTTGAATTTTCCAAATTCCACAAACTATTCTGGAGTTTTGACAGATCAGAATGGATTTATTGCTAGCTCTGTTAAACTAGTGGAACATCCTGCTCATCCCTAATTTATTTATACCATGCCTTTTACAATGGAATTCAAGCTGGTATGCATAGGGTTGTTGTGAGGCTAGTCTTATAGAATTCAATATGCTACAGACCACACACTGTAACTGGTACAGTGTAACCAAGTGTCATTTCATCATCTTTTGTATTTGACAATCCTTGTTGCTTTAGTGGTCCTTGGAAGGAAGTGATATTTTGCTGGGACACAATTTAGAAAGGGCAAACAGGCTAGACTCGGAGGAAGGGTCAGCAACCTTTTTAATCCGTGGGCCGGGCCACCATCCCTCAGACCATGTGGGGGGCTGGACTATATTTTGAAGAAAAAAATGAAAGAATTCCTATGCCCCACAAATAACCCAGAGATGCACTTTAAATAAAAGCACACATTCTACTCATGTAAAAACACCAGGCAGGTCCCACAAATAACCCAGAGAAGCATTTGAAATAAAAGGACACATTCTACTCATGTAAAAACACACTGATTCCCAGACCGTCCACGGGCTGGATTGAGAAGGCGATTGGGCCGCATCCGGCCCCCGGGCCTTAGTTTGGGGACCTGGGCTAGAGGCCTCAGGGGATGGAAGCTTAATGTGGCATTCAACTACCATGTTTCAGAAGTGCAAGCATTTCCAGCTGTACAGTGGGACCCCCCCCCGCACCTCCCACTGCGTGCACCCCAAACCTTCCCCAAATCTTTTCCAGGTAAAATAGATTGAGGGGGTACACAGTGGAGAAGAGGAAGAGAATTGTCCATTGTACAAGCAGAAATCCTTGCACAGATGGCAGAATTTATTTAGTGCTACATTGGATTCCACCCTTAGCATACTGGAGTGTGAATATGCACCTATCTCCCATACTACTTCATTGAACAGGCAAGAACATCTAGAAAGAGACAAGTCCTGAATCTGTTCCCAAGGGGCTTTCTAAAATCCCAGCTAGAACTCATAGGTCTGGCCTCAGCTGAGATACAATTCCACCTAGGATAACGAGACAATGTGTATGATGTTCTTTGACACTCTAAAAGGACTATATCAGGGGTGGCCACTCCCAAGAGACTGTGATCTACTCCCAGAGTTAAAAACTGGCAGTGATCTACCCCCTGTTTTAGGGGGTTCAGGTCAAATTTGTTGAGGTGTTTTTTGGGAGGAGGAAAGCCCAGTTTTTTTAGGGGTTCAGGGCAAAAATGTTGAGCTTTACTTAGGGGAGACAAACTTGTTGAGCTGCTTTGGGGGACTTAGTGATCTACCAGTGATCTACTGCAGACGTCCAGTGATCTACCAGTAGATCATGATCTACCTGTTGGATGTGTCTGGACTATATAAATGCCAAGTACTGTATTGTGAGCAATGACCACGTTCACTTCTGTAATTCTCCCTGCAAGTTGTAGGCATTGTAATGAATAGTAAAAGGAGGCAGCAGTTTAAGAATTGAAAGAAGATGTAAATATTAGCCTGGAGGACACTGGAAATATGTGGGATATGATGGCAGACACATTGGGTTAGCTGTGAGAGAGGTCTGAAGACACACGACTGCAACCCATCTGCTGAAGTCTGGCCTTGGGCACTTTCTGGATGGCAGACATGCAGGCAACTGAATGGAAGCTGTTCTGAGTTCTTTGTAAGAAGAGCTGTGTTCAGGTGTAATAAATAATTAAGACAGCATGACAGGGATCTGTGTGGAACACCAATTCTTTTTACCCTCTGGCCCAGCACAGCCCTTAGTCTGGATTCTGCATATCTCTAGTGATATCACTGGTTGCATGTTTTCAGATCTCTCTTTGAAGTAATAAAAGGGCTATAAAAAGGAAAAGAGAGTAGTGTCAAAGTCCATCTGGATAGATATATACAATAGACATATATAGCATTGCTACATGATAAATCCTTAGTGATTTCTCTCCCTAGCACTTAAAAAAATATTTGTGAATTCTCTCTCTCTCTCTCTCTCTCTCTCTCTCTCTCTCTCTCTCTGTTGACTTTGGAGGGTGGTGTTTGGAAACAGCCTGCATCAGATACAGAGATAGGGTTGGGATATATACATATATATTTTTAAAAACATAAGTTTGGAAATGTGGGAAATGAGATTTGGAATAGTGACGAAGGTGCAACATTTAGGAGTCGTGATAAGGGGGTGTTTATTTCCTGATATGGGTAGGATAACAAAAGGGTAACATCCTCTGTCATATGACAGGCATTAGTACCTTCTGATGTCATATCCTGTTTTGTTTTTTAAAATAATATGATCCAAATGAAATGGAAAAAGTGCAGCTCCAGATTCCAAACCCATGTTGCAAAGGTGAGGAAGCATGCCTTTCAATTACTGAACTAAAAAAAATAAAAAATAAAAATGAGCCAACAGGCATAGTCAAGATCAAAATGCTCTAAGTAGTAATTTCCTAGTCTAAATATTTAAATATAATAGGTTTGGTAAATTAATTATTAAATATTTTACATCATGCACAGAGGCTGGCTTTGAGATTATTGAAGCTCCTACTAAAAAACCCCAAATTAATATCAAATCATCCTTGGGTTCATTGCAAATCTCATCCCACACCCTGGTTTTTAAAAGATTAACCATACATTATTCAACTATAACCAAGAATAAGGTCACCAGGAAGAACATTAATCTCAGCAAGCTTTCGAATAGTTCTCATTTATAGCTATACTAATCATTCATGCCAGTTCTAAATTTTGCTTATTCTAAATAGGACTGTAGATTGAATGGGCTCTTCTGCTCATTTATTTATGCTTGTGCATCTACTGCTCCCAGTAGGTGCATTGCTTTAGTTAAAGCAGAAAAATAAGGAGGACAATCCAAAATCCAATTTAAATGGTGTGTGTACACCATGTTATGTGATTGATTATGTGGAGCAGGGCTTACCTGTCCCCCCAGTATTTTATTCAAGTTGGCACCCCTGCCACCCAGTAACAGCTGCTACCACTTCCCTTCAAATTCACAGCTTTCCATCCTTGGAAGGAAATCCAAGGTGCTCCTAGAAATACTAAGGGCCTTGAGATCCTAGGTACAATGCACCCAGCATTTCCCACCCAGATCCCTTACAGTTTACCTTGGGTGTAAAGCCAGCCCCACAGTTCTCTCTCTCTTTTAGGGATCAGAGTCACTTGCTGGACTTTAACAATTCCAACCCTTTATTTCTTCATCATTAATCCCAGAGATCAAGGCTTGGGAGAGATGACTAGAACTCAAGAGGTTGGCAAACACACAAACATTTGAAGCATATCAAGCTTTCTTAAGAACAGAAAGCAGTCCACCCACATGGTTCTGCCCAGACACTGAGGTCCAGTGCTGAGGGCCTTCTGGCAGTTCCCTCGCTGTGACAAGCCAAGTTACAGGAAACCAGGCAGAGGGCCTTCTCAGCAGTGGCGCCCACCCTGTGGAACACCCTCCCACCAGATGTCAAAGAGAAAAACAACTACAGTACCAGACTTTTAGAAGACATCTGAAGGCAGCCCTGTTTAGGAAAGCTTTTAATGTTTAACAGACTATTGTATTTTAATATTTTGTTGGAAGCCACACAGAGTGGCTGGGGGGAAACCCAGCCAGATGGGTGGGGTATTATTAATAATAATAATAATAATAATAATAATAATAGGAAAGGAAGAAGGCAAATTGACAAAAGAGAATACTGAAACATTTGAGCTCTGCGGCTCAAACCTGACCAATCCTAAGCTATTTACAGTACTTACAGTACAGTGTTCTGGCCTCTTCAAAAGCAAAGCAGCAAGCATAGTCAGTTGCGGGCTTCCTGATGGCCAGTGATGGATGGTGGACCCCAATGGTAGGATGGTGGGAAGGAGACGACAGAACCTGATGTGAGAGTCTGGGACAAAGGCTTGTGTGCCATTGGTTTTTTTTTGAAGGACTCTCCCACCTACATTGGGTTGAGTGATACATTGGGTTGAGTTGGTCCTTCTGACCAACCAGAGTTCCTCTCATGTTTGGCAGGTAAAAGAGAACTGACTCCTTTCAGGGAGTGGAGGGTGGGGTGGTAGACACCCTCCAGGATCAGAGGAAGATGGTGATGTTGGTGTTGATTAATGCCTGGATTTTACCTGACTTTCTGCAAGACAAAATCCATTGCTAACTTGTGGGGGTTGGATGGGAATTATGTACAGGCCTCACATAAGAAAACTAGAGGACAGGTCTGGGCCTCTCTCAGGGTTCAGGGAGGGCAAGACTCACCTTGCTCAAGAAAACGGAGGATCAAGAGACTGGACTTTAGTCAGAATATGAAACAACAAAAAGGTTAGTTGTTCCAAGTTAATACCCAAGCTACACATACCTATGTTGGCTGGACCATTAGCTTATATTTACTCAGTTACTAATACAGAGATAGAAGCAGATGGAGGGTGAAAAGTTGCCTTATCTGGAGCAGGGCAGGTGTGTGGAAACTGGCAGGATTGCTGATGAAACCTAAACACACAACGAGGAATTCCTGTATGCAAATAACTGGGGATTAGATTATGTGAAGACAGGAAAATTTGAGACGTGAGAAAGGTACAGAAAGGAGCAATAAATGAGACTCCAATAATTACCAGTCCTGAGGAAGGGAGACTAAGGAGGTTCCTGAGTTTCACTGTGACCTGCAGGTGTGATGTTATGGCTATATATGGGTTCTTGGCAGCTGTTTAGTTGATTAGATGGTTAGCTCTTCCAACACAAAGAGTTGGTTAGCTGCCTCTCTTTTCTGGAAAATACCCACAGGGTCAGACCCTTAATAAGGCAGCCATTCAGCCAAATTCCAAAGAACACCCTGGGTGCTTTAGAATCTTTCTCATGCAGTTCAAGGATAGAAGGAGCTTTCCTCATAAAAGGGGTAACCAACATGGTGCCCTCCAGATGTTTTGGACTACAATTCCCATGATTCATGAGTATCAGCTGCACTGGCTGGGGCTGATGGGTCCGCAGCATGTGGAGGGCACATTGTCCACCTTGTAGGACAACATATTGGCTTGTGCTCCCTGCAAGATCCTGACTAATATGAGGAAAACAGGAAATGTGGCTGAAAGGGATAGGGAGAGAAGACAAGGGAAAGGAAACTGGAGAAGAAGTCTTGCTCCTATAGGAATCCACAGGGCTGGAGTAGGCTTGAAAAAGAGAGAAGTGGGGACAAGCCTCCTAAGGATCCAAAAAAAAAAAAAAGAGCTTATTGAGAGGAATACTGAACTATCTGAGCATCTGTGGACTGCTTGGTTTTAAGGAGGGGGAAAAACCAACTTCCTAAATAGCATTAGCTGTTACACAAAGGCTGAAAGCATAGCTGAGTAGGTTTCTACTGCACATGGCAACTGATGTTGCTGGTATAAGCCCATGCCTAGATGCTGTAGTAGGTCTTTTAGCTTGAACCACTCCTTTGCAGGGCCACCACACTCCTCACTCAGAGTGAAGCCAAAACAGCCACATAGTTCCAGGAATAATATCAGATGTCCCAATCTGGTAAAAATTTTGTTTTCACTTTGTCTGCAACTTGAGAAAGGGGTTGGAGAGGAAGAAGACACCTTTGCTAGAATGCAATAGTCAGTTAAGAAACAATATTTTGAACCATTCGCCAAATTCTTACGTTAGAAGATGAGATACAGTTCAGCTCCTATTGCAGACATAGGTCAACTAGAACCAAATTGTGCATTTTAAAAAAATGTTTCCAATAAAAACCATTGCCTGATATGCTGGTTCGAATGAACAGGAGACACAACAGGTCACAAGAGGGAGCAATATCAATTTACTGCTTTCAACTGCTCTGGCCAGAGGAGAACTATCCAAACAGCTTTATTTCTAGGTATTTGATGCACTAGGGACATTCCAGTTTTCTTCTAAGCAACAAACAGTGCAGACATTTAAAGAAATGTCAATTTTAGGGTGTGTATGCAGCTATCTGTTAGCCATAAAGGCTGGCTACAATCCAGCAATCATTTAGAAGCTTCGATAAAATCTAACATCTGATTAGTCCAGCTGTCCTGAACATTTCCCTAAACCATGGAGATCCAGAATTCCTTTCACTGAATCAAGGTCATGAGCAACATGTCAGAAGAATAAGAAGAGGGGTAATAATGATGAGCCACAAAGCAAGAAGAAGAAGAAGAAGAAGAAGAAGGGAGGGTCAGCTACATTTATTTTAAGTGACAGTCTTAATGCAATGTTGATATAAAAGGCGGAACTCCACATTAACTTGCATATGCAAGTAACAAAAGCCAGATGGCCGCAATTCCAGGAAAAAGCAGATTCAGGAGGGAGATTTAGGCTGCAATCCTATACTCACTGGAGAGGTGTGTATGTTTGGGCTGCAGCACTACACAAACGGAACTCAGTGGGAATTTTTAGTAGGCAGAAATAGGATTGTGTTGTTAAGAGAGGAGAAATAGTAAAAGAATGTGATGCTTTGCCTCCCTTGCCTCTTATCAACTCCCCTCATCTTCAAATGCATTTGTGTCATCTTTGGTTTTTTTGTGCTGTGTATTTATTTGGCGTGGTTTTTTTACGAAGCATTGATTGTGTTTTTGTGCTGAATTTTCTTTTTTCTTTTCAGCTGCCTGTCTTGAGCAATATTTTATTGGAAAGGCAGGATGTGTGCGTACAGTGGTACCTCAGGTTAAGAACTTAATTCGTTCTGGAGGTCCGTTCTTAACCTAAAACTGTTCTTAACCTGAGGTACCACTTTAGCTAATGGGGCCTCCTGCTGCTGCTGTGCTGCGATTTCTGTTCTCATCCTGAAGCAAAGTTCTTAACCAGAGGTACTATTTCTGGGTTAGTGGAGTCTGTAACCTGAAGCGTCTGTAACCCAAGACACCACTGTATTCTTAACAACTAAGTATGTAAGAAGTACATTGTAGTTAAGCCCTGCTGTAACTGTAGGGCTTTGGGCTGCAATACTCACCTCGCATAAATCCTTCAAGAGGATTTATGTCACAACAGACATGGTTAGTCTTGTGCTGGAAATCTATAGTGCATCCTAATATAGTTCACACATTTCTAGCTTAAAGTAGGAGAGCGTGCTATTACGAATCTGACAAGACCACATCGGTCTGCAAGGTGTTTTATGTATCGTGATGGTGGGTCACGGGGAAAAGGTAAAACTAGCCAGAAAGAGGTGGTGTTTGCCATGTACCTCTTCCTTGGCTTTCAACATTGCAAGAGCAGAAGAGGGCCTCCCCATACATTCTCAGCTTCCTGATTTGACCATCATGAAAACTGATCTGGAGGATACATTGAGGAGAAACTTGAACTTCCTTCTTTATCCCCCAGAATTTGAGAATCTGAGGTTTAACAGGAACTGTTGCATCCTCCTTGCCTGGCCATTGCCACGTGTTGTGCTCCTGGATCTGATCCAGAGAGAGGAAGGCTTCCATGCATGGGAAACCACTCCTGTTTATCAAGGGGAAGACAGAACTTCCACAGGCATCACAGAGGACTGCTGCTATTCTAGACAGCCAGGATATGCATGGACAGAACTATATAACTGCATTAATAAGAGCAGTAACTTGAATGAGCTTTAGCTTGCTTTTCCTTCCTTCCTCCTGTACCTTTTCCTCATGTCTTGTGTCTGTTTTAGATTATGGACTTGAGGGAACTGCTTTAGAACTGATATCCATAAGCTACTCAGAGAGCCTTTTTGGCTAAAGGGCAGCATCTAAATGCCTTAAATAAATAACAGCTAATAGGCAATTATGGAAATCTCACTTCCTGCAAGGGTCTTACCATGCCAATTGCCCTTTGCTGCTGTGTGGGAGAGGAACTAAAACTAAGGTCCTTCCCTTCACAAAACAGCAATGGGAGCCATGGCTCCTTTTATTGCCGAAGGAAGGAGAAGAGAAAACAGAATGTTTCCTCCAGGAACAGAAAGCTGTCCTATCCATCTTTCCCATCTGCTACAAGAACTCAGACCCACAGCTCCCACTTGTGCAAACCTAGCTTGTGACCTTCTGAGTGTAACTGTAGACTTGCGTAAATAGCATTTCCGTTTAGATGAGCAGTTAGATTTCGGAATCCAAATGTTTGGGATGTCCATGAGACCATTAGATACATTGCTGTCTGCATTATTTATAGTAATGTATAAGATATTTCCATGTTTGTTTGGGTTCCCCACCCCATCCGGGGAACATGAACTCATAACATGGTTCACTGGGTATTCCAAGGAAATGCTCTTGCATACTATGTTATTTGCTGCACAGAAGTGCTGTACATGGAGAAAATGAATCATGTTGAAAGCTGCTTATAGATGTTGCAAGTAGCCTTTTGTATCCATATCTATTTCATTTAGTTTTTATTGTAAATTCTGTTAAAGTTGTAGAACAGGGACAGTTGGTGTTGGACTCCAGCTCCCATTAGCTCCAGTAAATCTTGCCAATGGTCAGGAATTATGGGAGTTATAGTCCAATGGTGACTGGAGGACCACAAGTTCCCCATCCTTCATCTAGAGACTGGGTGAGTAGTAGTGCCAAGATGAAAGTTAAGAATACAAGGTTGTAGCCAACTCTGACTCAGAGCAGACCCATTGAAATTAATGGCTGTGGCTCACTTAGGCTTATTGATTTCGATGAATCATCTCTGAGTAAAAGTTGGTTGATTACAACAAAGTGTAAGAAGTACAAAACTAATGTCTTCAGCAAAACCCCTTCCTCAGTTGTTTATTGTGTTTTTGTGCATATTAACTCCACTAGATAAAAAATTCTGCATCTCTCCGGGTGTTTCTAGGCTGTCACTATTTTGCAGGAAGTATTCAAGCATGTAGGGGAAATTTAGGTTTGTGCCCTTAAAGTGTGTTAGTTGTACCAGGGCAAAAGAATACTTTAATCCACAATTTTTAAGGCAATGAAACAAAACATTCAACTCATTGCAGTTAGGAAAGTGATGAGGAAATGCACTGAAAACTGTGGGGCAAATGAATGAGCAACATGAGGATGTATAAGCACCTCAGGGTCAATGTTGTATAATCACCTTTCAAACAAACCAGAATGAATGCTCAGATAAGGCTGGGGATAATCTTACCTCTCCATATGTTTTGGGCAAACAAATCAGGATGGATGCTCAATAAACAGGTTATTTGGAGGAGCCCTTAAACTGGATTTGGGATTTCTTCCTTACTGCAGAACTACCACTGTTTCCAGATCTGGTGTTTCATAAGCAAAAAGCTGTATTGCTCATGGAATGGGGATCATATTCCCCACTTCCAACTGTTTGTGAGCAAGAATTACTTACTTCCTGTTGTTGCTTAAGGGTAGTGAAATTTTACCTTCTTCTTTCCTGGGAGTTTGAGTGATCAGAAAGCATGATGTCCTGACACTATCATGCAACTCTGCCTGTAGAGGACCAAAATCTGGTTATTCATTTTAGACTTACTGGGTCCATTTTGACTTCACTATGTCCTGTTTCCTGACTGGACTAGATTTAGCAGTCCAGAGAACAGGGGCAGGGATGTCTGATTTCTGGGGTGGCCACATGTTCTACTTTACAAAGGAATATTCTCTTTGAAGGTGTTTTCCACTTGAAGGGCTGTCTGGTCCAAGTCCAAAAAAGAACTACAAAAGAGCAGGGGCTTTGAAGTTGCCCATCAACAGCTAGCATCTGAAGAGCAGGTTGAACAGGTACACAGATCACCTGCCTCATTGTGTTGAGATGAATTGCATTTCCATTTAAATCACAGTAATAATTTCCATATTTGCATGTAGACATACAAATTAGAATAAGCAACTTTATACAAAACTGCGCATATATATATATATATATCAATTATTTCCTGGTCTTGTGGTGATGCATTTTCTGGAAATTGAGCCCCTGTCTTTAACCTTTGTTAAGCAGCTCCAATATTAACACTATCCATCAAATCCACTGAAATTATTAACAATGAAATTGTTAATAACTAATAAGGTAACAAATATTCTCATATTTTTGCAGCCCCATACAATTCTTTCACAGTATTTGTGAAAAGCACAGTTCATAAATGTATGTAACTTCATTAATAATATTTAGCTGTGACTTCAGGTTAAGTCAATTTTTAAAACAAAAACACAAAAACCAAATGAACCACCCCCTAGGCATCAATAGATCAAACTTTACAATCATAGTACCATAAAATTCTCTTGCACTTGCTGCTCACTTGATGGATGAAGGGAAATTCCTCCCAGATTTAGCCTGTTAGCAATAAAACCAAGCAGATGATCTGCTGTGCCTTCCCTTGGCAGTTATAAACTGGGGGTGCTGCAAGCCACATGATTATATTACTCTACAAGCCATGCTGCAAGTCCTGTGGGTAACCCCAGACTGCAGCAAACACGCTCTAACCTGGAAGCAATTATCAAAAAAATCCTGCACCACAAATCCTTTTGCCTTCAGTCATAGCAGTTCCCTTTGCAATCCTATAGCAGTGGTCATCTGTAACAAACTCCCTTTTCTAAAGGGGGCTAAGCAAAAAGCCACCTGTGAAAATGTGCTTGAGGCTAAATAAACTGGCAAGCTGTTACACTTGAGGGAGCAATCAGGGAAAATATATCAGATTTTGCAGTAATTACGCCTGTCATTTTGAGGTTATATGGATTTGGATGGGAGGAGAGGACTGAAACTGAAAAACTGGTATCTGCTGAGATGCAAGGAAAACAGTGTATCCAATGTAGCACTAAGTACGTATACTTATTCTGCTGCCAAAGTTTTTTTACGCCAGCAGAATGTTGTTGAGCAAGATAACGCACAAACAGGTTGCCGGTAGCTTTGTTGCAGGTGAGATGGCGCAACCTGTTGCACACATTTCTGCCTGCGCAACTGTTGCATTGGATATCTCTGTAGTGTAAAATTAAAACTTCCCAGTCTGCTAGTGCAAGAGTCCTTGCACTAGTGGGCAGAGAATGCTGGACACATCCCTAAGGCTTCTATACTTTTATTAGAAAAATAAAATAACAATAATTGAATAAACAACAACATGCAAACATTAGATCAGGTAGCATTATAGGTCCTTGTGGGGCATCAATAACTAGGAGCAAGATTGTGCCTTACAAGTTGATGCAGGAGAGGGCCTGTAAACAACAAAATGAGAGGGATGTTTGAGGCTGCTTTATCCTACCCACTGCCTTTGGGTCTTATAAGAAGCTGTTGCAGGAAAGAGACTGACTGCAGGAGAGAGACATAATAGGAGGGGTGTTTCTGGGTTCAAGTTGAAACTGTCAAGCTCCTTTGTTATTTGTTACTACTTCCATGCTGTTAATGTAATCTTGTTATATTTATAGTGCTGAAAATTGCCCCCCCCCAATGTTTCAATTATGTTTCTGTTTTGTCCCGTGTGGGAATTGGTTTTGCAATGGTTGCTTTAGAGATGTATCTTTGCCTTCTTTGCTGCTGCTTTGAGCATAAATCATTTTGTGGAAAGGCAACATACAGTGGTACCTCGGGTTACATACGCTTCAGGTTACATACTCCGCTAACCCAGAAATAACGCTTCAGGTTAAGAACTTTGCTTACTTGATTTTGAACTAGCAGCAAGACCTGCTTCCTGCTTTGCACTGCCCCACAAATATGTCCATTTGCTGCAAATTATGAGGAGCAGACACATGGGGAAACACACAGAGGAGCTGTGATTGGTTTTGGCTTCCTTAGGCCTATTTGGCTATTTATAAACCAGGCAATGCCAGTCATGGGGGTGGGGGAGCAGAGTCACATTCAGTGCCCCCCTGTGCACTGTGTGTGTGTGTGTGGGGGGGGGAATCCCACCTCTACAAATTCAAAGAAGCAATCAGGTCTATTTTTCATTTGCTTCAGACCAACACAGCCACAACTGTAACTTACAGAAATGATGGGTAACAAAACATCACTATGTCCAGGCTGCAACATTAATCCTACGCATGTCTACTCAGAAACAAGTTTCATCCAGTTCTTTAAGGGCTTAGTCTTATCTTCTTCTTCTTTGGCAATCACTTGTAGCTGAGTAAGGTTGTCTTCCATGAGCATGGTCTTAACAGTGAGTCAATAAGTGACTGTAGAGGCCAATTCTGGATCCACATATCCTTCCACAGTGGGGACATGGGTTTCCAGGTGGGAGTTGATCACAGTGAGGGTTTGCCAAACGTGTCTTCCTCTTAGCTCATTTCTCCTTTTTGCCCTGAATCCGTGCTTCTTCAAAGTCTATGACACCTTTGGTAAAGGCTGTTCTCCAGTTGGAGCGCTTGCAGGCCAGTGTTTCCCAGTTATCAGTACTTATGCTACATTTTTTTTAAGATTTGCCTTGAGAGCATCTGTAAACCTTTTTTGTTGTCCACCGGTATTTCGCTTTCCATTCTTGAGTTGGGAATAGAGTAGTTGCTTCAGAAAATGATAATCAGGCATCCGAACAACATGACCAGTCCAACAAAGTTGATGTTGGAAGAATCATTGCTTTGACACTGGTGATCTTTGTTTCTTCCGGTACACTGGCATTAGTTTGCCTGTCTTCCCAAGTGATGTGTACTTTTTTCGGGAGAAACACCGTTGATGGAATCTTTCAAGGAGCTGGAGATGGCATTTATAAGTGGTCCGTGTTTCACAAGCGTACAGTAAAGTTGGTAGTACGATAGCTTGGTAAATAAGCATTTTGGTTTCACTGCAAAAGTCTCGGTTCTCAAACACTCTGCATTTCAATCAGCAGAGAGCTGCAGAGCTCAGGCGATGCTGGATTTCGGCATCAATGTCTTATATATAAGGCTAGGACTGCAGCCTTAGGTTATAAAGTAATGATAGGGTTTTTTTTTGTTTTTTTAAAAAAAGGTTGTGGATTGAGTGCTGCATATGGACTAGCTAGAGAAACTATTACATCATGAAGATCAGGATGGCCAACCACTGGGTGATATCCAACATTTGTTTCACTCAGGGTAGACCCATTGAAATCAAGTCATTATTTCAATGGGTCTACTCAAGAGTATTATTTAGTTAGCTCTCACCTGTTCTTTCTCAGCCTAACCTGCTCTGCTGGGGTGCTGTGAAGGTAAAATAAATAGAACTCCATGTAGTGCTAAAAAGTGTAACTTTCAGGGTGCCTGACTACCAAGATCTTCTCAAGGAATCCCCTACCGTCTAAGGCATGGTGGGGAACAAGGAGGAGCAGGGCCTTTTCTCTAGGAACTTCTCTCCTTATTTGTCTGTCAGCCGCTGCCATTTTTATGTACTGTATTAGAAGCAGGTAGAGATGTTTTTGTTAAATAGTCTTTGGTTTTAATGCGGCTGATTGTTGTTGTTTCGTTGTTTAGTCGTGTCCGACTCTTCGTGACCCCATGGACCAGATTGTTTTACCTGTTCTGTTTTACTGTTGATTTTGTTACATTATTGCATGTGTATGTACACATCTACAAATACAACCGAAACCATATAGCTAGCCATCTGTGGAATTGCGGATCGAGAGGCAGTGTATTCATACATAAATAAACAGACACTGATTTGAACTGCTTGGTGAGAGAAAAATGCAATCTTTATAAGGGATAAAAATTCAAATAAGCTGACTGCATTGCTTTGCGTTGCAATAAACAGTCCAATTCTGAGCAGCCCATTTCTTTCTCTCTGCATTTGCCTGGTACATATAAGCTTCAGTGAATATAAGCCACTGCTTCGGAAATGCCCTGGGCCTTATCTTTTGTTCCAGCGGGGCAGGCAGAAATTACAACTTTGCAGATAATCATGGGTAAACTTCACCACTCAGATATCTGCCTATTACACTTGTGGGCTTGCCAAGGGGGAAAGGGTTTCTACCATAACAAAAGCAGTTCATTTTTGCATGGAAATGAACGAGCCCAACATCTCTCTTGTCCCCTTCCTTTTTAAATATATAAAACTTGGATATAATTCTCCAATTTATTTTGTAGATGTATACCTCATATGGTTGTTTCAACTTTTCAAAAGTCTTAAATTATTCTTTTTCTTATTTTATTATCAGGGAGGCTCACCTGGCGCCTTCATTACTTATCTTTAGGCACAACCTGAAAACATTAATCTCCCAAGCCTTCAGCTAATTAAACAATCAATGGCCTCTAAAACTGTGTGTGTTGTTATAAAAATTAGGTTCAACCCCAGAAGGGAGTCCACGAACCCGGGGAAGAGCCTTAGTAGGGCTCCCCTCCTCTCAAGAGCACTTATGAATAAAATAGAGACGATACAGAATCTCCCAAAGCAAGGCGGTAGCTCTTTATTAGAACTGCTGCAGCAGGGTGTTTTTGCAAGCAAAAGACCTCGAACAAAGGCGCGCAAGCTCCTATATAGATTTTTGAAATTGCCCCCCCTCCAGCTCAAGACCACCCCTCCATACATTAGACTTACATCACAAATTGGGAGGGTCTGGTAGGCAACAGTGATCTGAGCATCTTGGACCCTGCCCCCATGTCTCCTCTCGCCCTCCACCAAAAACCCATCAGGTGAAACAAAAGATATTTACATTTCCCTATATCCCAGCCAAGTTAATCACACCCTTTTGTCTGACACAGGTATCAGGATGCCAGAGATTATCACTCAGGCAGAGGGCTGCTGAGTAGCTGGAGGGCAACCCCCCCTTTGTTCCTGAGACAAAGAAATACTTGGTCAGTTGGGAGTCAAAATGGAGTGAGGCCTGTCCTCCTGTGCTGCTTTTCAGACATGTGGCCTTATTTGTTTTGGTACATTAATAACAATTATTATATATAAATAAAATACCTTAAAATTCTTACAACAGTGTGTTTGTGGGGGCAGCGATTGTCTGCTAGATACCTTTGTGTATTTTTGTGTTTTTACACTGCAAACCTCCCTACATTCCTCAAACAAAGAGCGGTGTAATATATCATGGGCGTAGCCAAGGGAGGGGCAGCTGCCCCCCCAAACAAATAAAAATCAATAAAAATACATAGCAAACTGCGGTCCTGCTGCCCCTAACAAAAGGCCTAATAAAAATCCTGGCTACACCCATGTATTACATATAAACAGCGCTTTTTTCTGGGGGTACACAGGGGTACGCATACCCCTAAACATTTTGTGAATCTTTGTACTTTTGTCCATTTACTGTACTTGTTTCCCCCGACTTGAACTATAAAATGGTGATTTTTTTTGAGTCAAGATAAAGAGTACCCCTAAACATTTTCTTTTTATAGAAAAAAAGCGCTGGTAATAAATAACTAAAATTATCCATTTATAATAAAATTGTATTTATCTTTTTTTTTTGTAAGCGGCTTTGAGGGGTGTTAAATATCAAGGGGTGTGTTAGATCTTATGAAATGGCTAAAATAATTTTCCCGGGCGGCTTTTCTTTCCTTCTACCTCGCACACCAGCTAATAACTGAATAAGCTCAGAATGCCAGAGCCAAGGGAAGCCCTTCCTTCCTTCCTTCCCTCCCGCCTTCCCTCCTGCGGGCGGCGAGCATGAATGGGAGCCGCCGCCGCCGCCGCGACGTCACTGGCGCGGAAGCGGAGGTTGCTCCGCCCCTTCCCTTTCCCCGGCCTCGGTGGCTCACGGGGTTTGGATACGTCAGATATGCATTGCAGCCTCCCGGAAGCGCTGAAGTGAGGGAGGCAAAACAGTAGAGGCGGCCAGGTGAGCGATGCGAAGGGCCAGGATGGCCGCTGGGTACAAACGGGGTGGCGCGTCCGGGAAGAGGGCAGGGGAGAAGAAGGGACGCGGAAACTGCAGCTTGATGCATTGCAGGGGACCTCTGTAAAACAGAGGACCCGGCTTTCCAGCAATCTGAAACAAACTAATAAAATAAAGCATTTCAGGCTGTAAAGAAAATGGCTAGGCTTTAATTTCCCCCCTGATCTCTGTGCAAAGCCCCAACGAAGAGTCTTGTGGCATCTTAAAAGAGCAGCACGTTTTTGCTTCCTTGGAGCACAGCTCATTTCACCAGATGCAGACCAGACTATTATTAAGTGTGTGCATGCATATGTATGAGCGTTGCGTGGTGGGCATCTATCGGATCCAGTGTATTTTCCTTGAGAAGGAACTCCCCATTGGTTCACTGGGGCTTATTCCATTGTAAATATGCAATAGGATCCCAGCCTTCAACGGATACATGCTGAACATTGGCTGCATGGGACTTCCTGAAACACCTCCCCCCCCCAAAACCCCCCACATTGCTCTGTGTGCTTTTACTTGTTAGGAATTTTTTTTTTAAAAAGCAGTTGATGGAACCAGAAGGAAAATACGAGCTCTCACTCTTAAGAACGATTGCTTTATTAATGAAAGTGAAACTGTATTTAAATATGACTAATCGGCCAGATGAGACGCTTTCTTTTCTTTTGCAATAATGAGCAACAATAAAGAAAAAAAAACAACCCTATTCTGTCAAGGTTATAATGCAAGATTTCAGATGTGTATGCACCTGAGAAGCAAACAGAATTTTAGACATACTGACCACACACTGTATTCTAGCATTGGTTTAGTATTCCTTAACTAGTCTTCTAACAAGAAAAAGCAACACTTGGCTTGTATGAAGTCAGCACTTCTAAACTCAGGGCACCAGGTACTTCACAGAGTTCCCTGAAGTAGCGAACCTGCAAAAGGCAGGTTGTTCAGTGAAAAGTTTTATGCCGCAAGCTAAAATCCTGTGAACACCTGCCTATTGAAACATATTGAATTTAGTGGGATTTATTTCTGAAGAAACATGTATGGTTGGACTGTAAGTTGCTTATGTAGGCCAAAATGTGTCTTAATGGCAGAACTCTCTAATGTACAGTCCTGGGGACTCATTTCCTAAATGCCCATGTAGCAGCCATAGTAACAGTTTCATAAATAAGTTATTTTATATACTCTGCATATTTTTTGGAGAACTTATTTTCCCAGGGGCTACTTAAAGACCCTCAGTGCACCCTGAGGGAAGGTGGAAGAGGAGAAGCTATGAACAGATAGCTCATTTCACCAGCTTCTGAAGATGCCACCAGAAAAAAATCTGCTTTTTGTGGCGTGTGTGTCTTTTGAACCTTATTTCTGTTATTACTCATTTATAGGCCTCCCTTCCACCCCATTTAGTATGTTACATTTCAAACCACTTTGCATTGCTTTGTGGGTGTACAAAGGCAGTAGATAGGTAGATAAATAAATAAAATACAGAAATACGGTAATATTAGTGTGTAGGGCTGCTTTTAGCTACTATTCTATTCTATTTGGTTGGTTAGAATAATAGAATTGTAGAGTTGGAAGGGACCATGAGGATCACTTAGTCCAACCCCCCCCCCAAGGCAGGAAACCCCCAACAATTAAGAATATATGGTCTTACAGGAAAAAACAAGGGGTGAGATGGCTAAAAAATAGCTATATCATGTATAATGAGATAAGAATCCAATGTCTCTATTCAGACCAGGTCTCTTCATGGTTTAAAGTTTGGTAATAAGTTACAATTCAGCAACTTCTCTTTCCAGTCTATTTCTGAAATTCTTTTGTAATAAGACAGCTACTTTGAGATCTTGTATAGATTGTCCTGGGAGATTGAAGTGTAAGACCAATCAACAGTCGTCAACAGGTTTTCCACACCTATCTGCCAATCACCCATTCCCAAGACCCTTCTGAGTAATACCGATCCCCACTCTCTCACTATATGTAAGGGTCTGGTGAATTCTGTTTCAGTGCATCTGAAGAAGTGTGCATGCACACGGAAGCTCATACCAAGAACAAACTTAGTTGGTCTCTAAGGTGCTACTGGAAGGATTTTTTTATTTTGTTTCGACTATGGCAGACCAAGACGGCTACCTACCTGTAACTAGTACAATGTACTTTGTCCTCCTTGCAAGTGTTGCCGTCCCCCGTTATGTTTTCTAATCTGTAGCTGTTCCAGAATTAAAGTCTAAACTGATTACATATGGCCTGGACCTTGCTGACATTTATCACAATTTGGATCCTTCCATCAAGCAGTTCAGAGCAACATCAATGGAACCATCTTGTGTATCTTGTGAGGAAGGGGCATCCCTCTTGGTAGTTTTACCTCCCTTAAAAGTTTGGGTGTGTGTGTGTGAGAGATGGCCTGGGAGGGGGGCATCCTCTGTGGCAGCCCCTAAATTGTGGAATTCCTTTCCCACAGAGGTGTGCCTGGCTTCTTCGCTATACAACTTTCACTTCTTTACCCTGGCTTTTGACCCCCGACTTTTGTGATTAAAGGGCCCACCCATATCCTCTGATTGTAATCTGTTTTCAGTTTCGAATTGTAAATTGTGGTAACCCACCCTGGAGCCTGCTGGAGTTTAATGATGATGATGATCATCATCATCACCATCAAGTTTCACGAGGCCTTCAGCCAGCTGACTGGTTTGAGCCCAGATCTAAGTCCAGCCCTCTCCTCTCCACTATGGCACAATGCTTTATGCTCTGGTGTTGTGAAACTGCAACTAGAACAATCCTATCGCTGCAAGGATCGCTGCTTGAGATTAACCACTGTGGGAAGAGAAGGGTTATTGTGGCAAAAAGTCTCTGTACCTTTGAAGTTTTGCCCTTTGCTTTGTCAGGCACTGCTGAGTCAATGAAGAGCAAGGAAGGAGCTGAATAGTGTTTGTGCTGTCCAAAGCTGGGGAACCCAGGATTCCAAGGAAGGACTAACCAGGACAGGTAATTTTTTTTGGGGGGGGGGGCATGTATAGACTGTGGTTCTGTTCTTTAAACTGAGGCGGTATTTTACACTGATGAGAAAATGTCGTTCAAATCCAGCTTTGTTTGTCTTTGAATACCACAGGGGCAGATGATAGCAGGGAAAGAATTAAAACTTACTCCTTCCCTATAATTTAGTGCTGTCAAATTGAGGGAGGTAAATGGCACCATTGGGAATCCAGTGAAATTGGACTAAATGACCACCGAAGGAAAATGGAAGGGAGAAGAAAAAGAGCAGCCCCCCCTCTTTGTTAGAGGTTGAATAGCACTGTGCCAAAGACCTTACTTGAAGGTCTGGTCTTCTCAAGTCAGGAATGAGGCACACAACACAAATAAAATGAGAGTGAATAAGTTTCTTTTAAAAACCAAAACCAAAATGTACTTAGCTATCCATGAAAGAAGTAAAATGGTTACAGCTTGGTTCTCTTAACAGTTTCTTTATTTAGAAAAAAAAGAGCAAAACAGCTTAATATTGTGAGATGCATTCCCTTGAGTTCTGAAGGACTTGTTTCCTTAAGACTGAATTCTTTAAGAGGGAAGCTAATATAGGGAAACATAAATGAGGACTTATGGAACTGGGCAGATCCAAAGTGAGAGAGTGATTTGGAGGCTGTGAGGAACCCTGTGAGGAATCTAACTGTTTTAGAAATATAAACCTTCTAGTCCTCATTGCTGTGTTGTTCTTGTTTTTTTAACAGTGGTATTAAGGGGGGGCCTTTGGCAGTAGAATTTTGTCTTGGCAATAAGGATATAAGGAGCTGGTTTAGGACAGTATGAATAATAGTACAGTATTGGCCAGACAGGCCACCAGAGGCTCTTCAGGAAGTTCTGAGACAGTGGCCTGTCTCATAAAGATATTATACAGACAAGTGGGCTAGAGACTCAGGAATAAACTAAATGTATGACATGGCACACACCGTTTAAAGCAGCTGGGGCTAGGGTGGGAAGAGGACAGCATTGGATTGGGAGAACAGTGCTGGCGAGGCAGTGAATTTTCCTGATCAGAACTGCCTCATTTAAAGCTGCTGTTTGCCCTGTGGGAGACAATGTGCACACTTACCCTGGCAATATTTTCATTACAGTGTAATGAACAATTTGCTCTTGCTTAATTATTACTAGCTTTTGCACCATAGCTTTTCAAAAGGACAGAAGTTTAGGTTGGAAAAGATATGTGTGTCTTTGGGGGGAGAGTTAACCCCTTCCCCTAGTCCTGCTTTCCATCCAGTTCAACCCCCCCCCCCACCCATGCAGCTACTTTTACCTTTGGGAAAAACACAGGAGATCTGATTACAGGTCTCCCGATGTCACATGCAGTTTGGCCCTCAAAAGTGAACCACACTGGAGAAATGCTTGTAACATTTTTGAAGCGTTGCAACTGTGAATGCATTAGCACAGGAATTAGGTCCAGCCTCATGGTACTTACACTTGATTTTTAATGGGATACCTTTCCCCCACAAAGCAGATGTGCTTTAAAAAATACTCACAAAAGTGGGCTAATGAGAGCAAATTTGTTAACTTGTGTGCACTCCTGAACTTTTTTTTTTAAGCTACTGTCATGCGTTACCCAAGTTGTTTCAGACCTTGCTGTGTTCAGATTGCAGTTTTGGAGTATGTCATTGCCTTTCGATCCCAAATCCCCCTTTCTGGTTGGACAATTGAAGTTCAATGCCTTGGTTTGATTTTCACAACTGCACTTCAGTCACATTTATTGGCCACGTGCCGAACTCTTGCTGAGGGTTAGTGAGCATGCAGCAAGCATACCCCATTTTTAATACAGGGCCTGCTCAAGGCTGTTTCTATTTTAGTGGCTAATCAATGGCCATGGAAGATGGTGGCCTGGTGACATGCGGGCAAGGGCCATCTGTTATTGGATTTCTATCGACAGAGGAGGCCGGTCCATTAGGGCAAACGAGACACTGCCTCATCCAACCTTGCTGTTTCCTCAGAAGTCCCACTTGCTTGCCTTCCTTATTACAAGCAGCCCTGGGTGGGGGGGGGGCACCACGCCCTGTCCTCAAAAAGAATATTGTCTTCACCACAAAAATAATATTGTGCAGTTGGAAAGAGTTCAAGGAAAGGCACCCAAAATGATCAAGCGACTCTCGTATGGGGAAAGGTTGCGGCCTTTGTGACTACTAAGTTTAGAGAAAAGGCGAGCAAGAGGAGACATGATAGATGTTCATACATTTATGCACGGCATAGAGGAAGTGGATAGAGAAAAGTTTTCCTCCCTCTCTCACAACGCTAGAACTTGCTGACATCCAATGAGGCTGAATGTTGGAAGGTTGAGGACAGATAAAAGAAAGCACTTCGCACAGTGCACAGTGCATTGGACTGGATGGCCCTTGTGGTCTCTTCCAACTCTATGATTCTAAACTTTGCAACTCACTCTCCCCTAAGAGGCAGTGATGGCCGTCCACCTGGATATCTTTAAAAGAGGACTGGACAAATTCATGGAGGATAGGGCTACCAAGGGCTGCTAGGCCATGATGGCTATGCTCTGCCTCCATGGTTGGAAACTGTAGGAGGGGAGAGTGCTCTTCTGCTCAGATCCTGCCTGCTGGCATCTGGACGGAGTATAGGAGGCTGGACTAGATGGACCATCGGCCTGATCCAGCAGGCTGTTCTTATGACAGCCTCTTCCCCTCAATCTGCCTTTATAGAACTCAGCAGGGGAAAATAGGGGGGCCAAAACTAGAATTAGTTGGCTCTACTCGCCATTGACTCTGGCCTCTCTGTTTTCTGTCCTACGGATCCCAATGGGCACCACCATTGCCAATCAGCAATGGCTTCATGTCCTCATGCCAAGGCAAGCTGCAAGTTCCATTAGAATCCCCATGGAGGGATTCTGTAAATTGGTGATATGGTAGTGGGCTACAGTGAGGCTGATCTTATTCCAAAAGAGCTCCAGTTTCTTTAAGTGGTGTAAAGAAGAAAGAATTTCCACTGGCACAGTTCCCCCCCCCCGCCCCCATCACAACGTTGGAATAAAAAACAACCCTGCACTCACTGAATGTTGTTCAGCCGAATAGCTCTTCCAAAGATAGAATATCGGTCCCTTTTGGAAAATGGTTACCCGGCCTGACCAGATGGTATGTTTCTAATTAGAAGTATGGTCTTGTAGCTTCTGTGTCATGCTGAATGAATATTAGTCACTCAGTAGCAGCTGATTCAGGGCCAATTCCAGTGTGAAGTTGCTTATTGTATATGCCAGTTTCCCATTTCCCCCGTTTCAGATGTTAATTGACATATCTGAATGAGCATCCACTGTTATTTGTGAGTGCCAAATTAATAATGTAGATGTGAGCCCAGGTTAATCTGCGGATGGACCTGCACGATTTTGTATAGCAAATATTCCACCAGCACTGGAATAGTCCAAATAACCTCAGTCTTCTGTGTAATGGTGTCATTCTGGGAATGCACAAATGGTGCCAAAAAGAGTTGTTATAATCCTGAATTGCAATCTGGGATAGAGATGATCAATGTGTGCTGCTTTCTGGGATAACTGACCCAATACTGTTTTGGCATTAAGTGGCATATAAATAAATGATGATAACTAGAAAGAAAGGGTTTTACACCTGCCAGATCATCTATGATGAGAGGCAGGGTATGAATTTTATAAAAGTTAATAAAAATATAGACATATCTTCCAATAAAATGGTAGCTCTGGGGATTCAGTGATCTGTGACACATGAATTGCCCAAAGTTGTTATTATGCTTGTCTTATCTAAATACATTCCCCCAAGAAGCCATGTTTCTTATTTCTCTATTTATTTTGTTTACATCTTGCCTTTCCTCCACGGAACCGCAGGGCAGCACACATGTTCCCCCCCCCCTTCCCATTTTATCATCGCAACAATCCTGTAAAGGAGGTTCGGTTGAGAGATAGTGGCTGACCAAAGGTTCATGGCCGATTGGGGATTTGAACTGCCAGTTTCCCACATCGCAGCCCAAGATACTAACCACTATACCACACTTAACTTGGATTTTGGGAAGGAGACATGGAAAGTTGCAAGGGTAGGGCTGCCAGATCCAAAGTTGGAAAAATGAAACGTTTTCTTTACTTTGGGAAATGTGTTACTGAGAAAGGAGGGATTGTGGAACCTTCTGACTGTCCTTGGCAGTAAACTATAATACGATGGCACATAGGAAGCAGTGAGAAGCTCTAGGAACATTCCCCACAATTGAGAGCAGCAGCAGCAGCTTGTGAATTGCTTCCTTCCTGTTCGATGTCCTTGCCCTTCTCACATGCCTCAGAGCATCTGTTGTGCTTCGTTTCCTAAAGTTTCCCATACACAGTACTTCCTCCAATCTGCCACTCATGAGGCATCCGCTGCCAAGAGATTCATCATTACAAATGCAAGGTCCTGGAAGTTGGCAGAGTGCGGGTTGGGTCAAACTGTACTGCAGTAAAGTTGCCTGTAGGAGAAGAATGGGAGGGAGGGAGGAGAAAGAGAGTTCGCTTGCAGGTTCTGGTTGGAAACCATGGGGTTTCTTTTACAGATTTGAAATATTTAGGTATGAAATCCACAGGACTCAGACTTTTTTTTTTTTTAAAAAAATATATAAATCCAAATAGGAATATGGCTCCCAAGAAGACTACAGAGCTGCTTCATCTGCTTCGACAAGCAATGAGAAACTCCAAATACGTTCCAGAGCCAATCCAAGCCTACATTGTACCCTCCGGAGATGCACATCAGGTATGGGATTCAGCAGAATTGTCTTCTGTCAGTAGAATTCTTCCCTCCCTCGTGCTCCCTCCGCCAAGAGCTAAGGATTAAGGTTCTTTAACCGAGCGTGTTTAATATGTAGAGGTATCCCTATTCTATGCCACCATATCCTAAACCTATATCAAGGTGATGCACACTGTGAAAAGGTCCAGAGTTCTGTTCTCACAGTGGGAATGTTTATGGGAGCCCACAAATAGGCCAGGAACACAATAGCATTCCTGTCTCCCAGCAGCTACCATCATCTATTTATCGCCTTCTGAACAGCCGTCTCAAGGCAATTTACATAGGAGATTATTAGACACAAAATCAGCAAATACATTTAAAACAAGACCGAAACCTTAGGAAAGCAGACCCATTTCTTTGACTGGGAACAAAAAGCATCTTCTGTTGTTTCCGGAAGGTGCAGGTAGTGGATGCTTGTTGTGTCTTGATAGGAATGCTGTTCCACAAAATGGGGGCAGCCACGTGGAAAGCCCTGCTCCAGGATTAATGGCTACTCCATTGTCCACGTTTTGTGCTGTATGCAGAGAACAGTGCCTCCAGCTGCCAGTGCACAGTGTTCTTCATCTAATAAAGCAAGCAAACCAAACACGCACACAGCTATTCTGCTCTCAAGTTGCTACAGGCAAGGGGGTTTTGTTTTTATTTTTTTGCAGCTGCTACAGGTGCTTCTTTTCCTGCCCGAGGCTGCTTCTCTGTAGCTCTGGTTACACTTGTGAGACTTTTAACATGTTCCTGTGGATCTTGGAATATGACCTGCAAGATTCTTTATTTCTTTGTGTCGCTTTAGGGAATGCAGTAATGCAAAGACCTCGCATTATGCTTTTCCTGCTGGGCAAGTTTATCAGGTTTGTTCTGTTCGGTTCAGAGAGCTGAATGGACAGGAAGAAACCCACCCCTCCTTATTTTGTATCCACTAGATTTGCTGCATGCCATGACTTCAGCAAAACTGTGTCCGTCTGTCCCCCACATTTACATGGTTTAAGCCTTGATTCCCAGGACATGCGTGCTGAAGTAGACAGAGTGACCAAGGAGTCCTGGGTTCAATACCCCACTTGGTTACGAAACTCACCGAGAAAGCTTGCAATCTATTAGTTTACCCTACCTCGCAGAGTTGTTGGGAGGATAAAAGGGTGGGACTGGCAATGCATGTCTCCCTAAAACTTCTTAAAGGAAAGGTGGGATAGAAACGTAATAATGAATTAAGAAAAAGAAGAAGAAGAATGAACTGCCTGGCTGATTTTCTACCTGTGTTCCTTAGCAAGGCTTCACATGGGGTGGTGGTGATAGGGCTGCCTACCATTTCACAGCTTCAAAGTTATCTTATACAAAGTAAGCATATATACTTAATTTCATAAATTATTTGTGGGGCTGGAAGGAAGCTGATGGTGGTTAGCTGTGCTAGCCGTGGTTAATGCTAACCAGAGGTTCTGTTGGAATCAGGGTTTGATGCACTTGTAGACCTCGGTTGAAGGGTACCTGGCTAGGTTGAAGCATGATTAGCGTTGATAAAAATATCACTGTAAACCATGATTCAGGCCAATAAGAAAATGGAAAATAGGAAGAATAGGAAGGATGCATTCCCGAGGTTGCCTCAGTTTGCAAACCACTGTGTGGAGCCGGTATTGTGACTGCATTAGTCTGTGAACATCAGAGCTGAAAAGCTACCTGTTTTAGAAAAAAGTAGATTCTGCCTTAGCAAATTAGGTTCTGAATTGCATGGGGTACATGCCAACAGTGGAGATGTGTAGGCTTCTTTGCTTCGAGCTTATAGAAAAGGCCAGAACAGCTCCCCTTAACGGGGAGATTTTAGGCAGAAACCCATTTTCGAGTACTTCTCATAAAATCCAGTTAGAGGATGCCAGTAAAATAAAGCAAAGGTTACAGATTTGAGGCATATCGTCTATTACAGCTTCCAGGATCAGAAGATAACTGGGGGCATTTCTTCAGCTTGTGTTGCCACATCAAAGGCCTGACTTGTTTGGCTGGACAGTGGTGTGGTCAAGAGTGAAATAAACATGAGCGCTGGGAGAAATGTTGGAGGAAAAAGTACTGCGGATCTGAAATAAACAAATGAAGGATAAACATGGAGGTTTAAATGTCTCAGCGGAATAATTAAATGAAGGCAGCCTTCCCCAGCCTGGTGCCCGCGAGATGTTTGGGATTCTCACCAGCCGCAGCTGGCACAGCTTTGCAGAGGAAGAGCTTGTTCAGATTTTTAAGTATTTCTTTGCATCTGGAAGAACACCTGATAGGAGAGCACAGCTAATTCCAGGAAGCATGTTCTGCTGCTCTTGGTGCTGTTGTGCATCATTAGGCTCACTTTCCCCTTTTTCTTTTCACCATTCATTTCTAGAGTGAGTACAGTGCGCCTTGTGATTGCCGAAGACAGTTCATCTGCGGGTTTGATGGCTCAGCAGGTATGTTCCCAGAACTGTGCTTGACCCCATCACATTTGACAGTTCTTAAGCTTTGAATGCCAAGCTCCTCCTCTGAGGATCACGGGCCAGAACATGAATCTCTCCAACTCCCTCTAAAGCTAAAGTTCTGTACAGTTGTTGCTGTTATTTTACATCCAGTCTGGATATGGCTGTTTAATAACCTCCATGTAATTTGCAAAATGTCTTGATACACCAACCCACCCACCGCTTAAGACAATCTCTAAGTGGTTTACAAAAGGCATTTAATATGTATAGGTAACCCAACACCGAAACTGCAAAACTACAATATAATACAATGCAATAAAACAATAGCATTCCTAAAAACAACAACAACATAGCAGCTCATTTTGAAACACTGTTAGAGTCAACGATCCATTCTCTCTTCTTCCTTCCCTTTACCAAAGCACACCTCGACTCACGAAATACAACACACAAATACAACACTTGTGGGGTGAATCGGGAGCAGTGAAAGGCGTGGCATGGGGATATGGGGTGTGGTCTGAGGAGGGTCCCAGAAGCAAGACAGAGACACAGGCTTTATGTTCTCTACCCCTGGTGTGTAGGATTGCAGCCTTGGGGAAGGTGATGTCAGTGTCTGTTTCCTCATGGTTTTATATACTAGGGAGGAGTAGGTACTGGTCCAAACCTGGCTGCTATTGTGTGTAACTTTTTAAAGTGAAGAAGTCAGTTCTTAGCATGCACCATAAACAGTTCTCTCAACCACATTTAAGGCAGACTTTGTATATATTCCATATTACCTGCTCTGGGCAGATAAGTCTATAGCAATGTTGCTGTCGAACTTTGGTATGTGCGTTGGGGTGGGGTGGAGAGAGTTGGCTCAGCTCACTTCTGGAAAAACTGTTGTGCTTTGCAGTTTGCGTGCTGGGTTGAAAGAAAAACACGAAGGAAAAGTTTGACTTGTCCCTTCCCCTTTCAGCATCTACACCAGCTGGAATGGTGACGTAATACCTGTGTAGTAATGAGCTTTTGCCGACCCCCAGATGACCCTTCAATAAAGTGAAAAATCCTGTTAACTGTTTCATACAGTGATCGCAGCTCGCCTTTCCCCCCTCCTCTGCAAAGCCAGTGGAAACAGATTTGCTTGCAGTTTGGCAGATTGGGGGATTAAGCGGTAAACAGTGTTGGTTAGCCAAGTTCAATCTTCTTAAAAAACATTTTTTTCTGCATCTGAAATCGCTGGACATTGAAATTCGGCTAATGGGTGGGAAAAGCCTTGTTTATCTTTCATAGGGACAGTGTGTTCTGTTTAGCAGCATGTCCTGTGATTACACACATTAAACTACAGCTATGAGATGTAGGTTTCATTTCAAGCTGCGTGCGTGATATATATGCATTGCAAGCATTGTCAAGTCAGCCATTCTGTGGGGCTTTGTTTACCCCTTACTGTAAAACAGTCAAGTCCAGGTGTCAGCACCCTAACTATAGTTTATGTCCCAGGAAGTGAGTATTTTAGCTCAGGCCTTCTCAAGGTAAACTCTACTGTTCTGGCCTGACTTTCAGATGCTTTGGAACAAACTTAATTCAAGTTCGATCATTTTATTTCCCTTCATTTATTCAATTGGCACCACTGGCCATGTGTGTGTGTGTGTACAATATATGACCACCTCTCCCTTCTTCACTCTTTCACAGGAACCGCCATAATAACAGCACAAGAGGCTGCCATGTGGACCGACGGACGCTACTTTCTCCAAGCTGCTGAGCAAATGGATACCAACTGGACACTCATGATGATGGGTGTGTGAGAGTCCAAACTAGTGCTTTGCTTTAGCTCTCTTCCACGGTTCCTTTAGTAACTCAGTTGTGCTTCTTAACCCATTAACGTTCCCTTGTTCCTATTGTTAAATGGAGAAAAGAACGTTTTCTTGAACATATTACAGGAGCAGGTCCTCTTGCTTTCCCTCCCTAGTATATCTGCCCAAAGTCAGCGGTTATTTGCAGGCAGAAAGCAAGCAAATCCTAGTTGTTAGGCTGTACCCTTCACCAAGTGTGAGTGTTCTCTGGAAAAATACAATAGCATTTCTTGTGTGAATGTATAAAAGCGAGTTGCAGCTTCCTGTACCGACCCTATGCGAAGAATATAATGGAGTTTGCTTGAATGCAGCCTGAGCGATTGACAGCTGCTGAGCAAAGGTGATAAAGGTGATGTGACCTTGCCCCATAGCGACCTCTTCATTTTGTGTTAGGTCTGATCACTTCCAGGCTCACTTGAAGGTGCAGCTGAGGCCTGTGAATTGTGCACCCAGCTTTCCACATGCCACAGTAAAGAGCCGTGCTGTGCTTGCAGAAAGTCCGCATTTAATATCTGGACATGTAACTCAAAATTAAGAAAACTTTTGTAATTTTTTTGGGGGCATAATTCTAGCTATGGAAATTGTGCCAAATTGCTGTCATTTATATGGGTGTTTAGGAGAAAGATTGAGGAACAGAAACTGTGTGTGTGAGAGGCATGACATGAAAAAGTTGCATCGTTCAGGGCACCCTGAACCACAGAGATGGTTTCAGCTTCCCCAAGACAAGGCATCAGAATTTCTGACTAGTCCAGCATTCCCCATTCTCTTCCTTGCGCTGACCCCGCTTTCACCATTGGGCTCCCTGAACACACCAGTTCCTCCTTTATCGCTGAACTTGCTGCCCGTACTTGCAACTTGTTGTTCCTCCACCCATCCCTTGGTTGCTTAGCAACTGCAGTGCTTTCTGACCTTAGTGAGAACAAAGGTTGATTAGGGAAAGGAGATAGGAGAAGGATAGAGCTGGCATGGGCACCACTTCTCTTTTCAGTGGTACTCAAATCAGCGGAGGCAGGCAGAGAAAGGAAGGGTGCTCTGTTCGGCCACCTCCCAGGTGCTTTGCTCTTGGGGCTAGCAGTAGCTATAGCCAAAAGTAACCATGCTTCAATGTGAGGAGCGCATGGTTTGTGTGCAGAAGGCTTCAGGTTCAAGGGTACCGGTTGGCAGAAATGGAAAAGCTCTGACATCTCCTAGTTGGAGTACGCAACACTGGTCCATCTAGCCCAGGGGTCTGCCTCAATTGTGCTCAGAAGCTGATTGCTCATATCATTTCCCAAGGCAAATAGTAGGGAGCAAACTGAGTTATTAAAGGGGCAACATTCTGGACCACACTGCACTGTATCACAGTGCTCCAAGCTCCAAGTCATTAATTTTGCTGGATCTCTGCAGTGTTTTTAGGTGTGTGAAGAGGAATCCATAAATGGGGTTTGTTTTGGGAGCAGAGGGCTTCTATGATATAGGTTGGTGTGGGGTCATGGTTTTGGAGTATCTGTTCCTAGGGATTTACACATGGTTTGTACTATTGGGTATTCCAGGCGTGGGGAAGTGGACCTGACGTGTGTGCTGGGTCCTTATCTCCCTCAAAGGGCAAGTTTGACAGGGGAGAGGGCCCTATCCACTTGTCGGTAACCTGTGTTGCAATTATGTGCGCAGCACTTTGAAGTCCTGACAATTAGCCAATCACTGCAACTTCAAAGAGCCTTGCACAGCTCTGTGCTATCACAGCTCATCAGCCGATTGGCAAGGCTTTCAAAAAGCCACGGACAGGGCTCTATTGCGGTGTTTCCAACTGGGTGCCATATGGCACTCTGGGGGGTCCAGGATATTCCAAGGGGGCCACAGGTGAAAACCACGTAAATGTGGAGCTGCAGCACGAGGCTAGGGGGCCACAGAGGGAAGTGAGAAGTGAAGAAAAGAAATCCTTTCTTAGACTTTAGCTGCCCCAGATGGGTTTGGCTTGGCCAAAATTGCATTAAGGCCAAATAGGGAGGCTTGGTGGGCTGGGGGTTCCCCACTGCTGGTGCTAATTCCATCTCTGGCACTGCAGTCTTACTTGGGGTTTGGGTATGCATTTCTGCACTTAAATTTGGATATAAACCACTGTGTTGAGGTTTGCTGCTCCCTGTCTCTGTCTTGTGATCCAGGTCTCCGTGCTTGTGTTCCTTTTCTTTAAACTGCAATCTCTCTTGAATTCTTTCTTGGCTTCAGGTCTGAAGAACACTCCCGCGCAGGAGGACTGGCTTGTGAGTGTTCTCCCCGAGGGTTCCAAAGTTGGAGTAGATCCTTTCATCATTCCAGCAGGTTAGTTTGCCCTTAAATACCTTCTGATTTGTGTAAATGGTTAGATTCTCCTGACCTGTGCTGCTTCACCACACAGCATCAAGGGGTTGGATCTTTCTAGGGTAGTTGAACTTGTCCTTAAACCCTTTCTCTGCAGCAAGGTAGTTGGGGGGTAGGAAGGCTGATGTTTTTTCCAAGGAGGCAGTGTGATATCCTGATTATTCAAGAAGGAGGTGGATTGGTTGCCCTATCCAGTTTCAACTGCAAATGAATCTAGCAAACTTTTCAGTTGGGAATTTGAAGAAGGTCACAGCAATCTGTTTCCCCCAAATCTGGTTAATGGCAATATTTTTTACTACTTTTCCTCTACAATCCCACAGTGGTTTGTAAGCTAACCATTCGTCTCCAGTTTCTTCTTCAAAACCATAAGACATAAAAACTTTTGTTTCTTTAAAAATGGAGAGCGATAAATTGTCAGAAATGCGACACGTTTCTGGTCCAAAGTTTTCTGTTGAAAGTCTAGGGTTTAGTTGAACCTAACAGGAGAAGTTCTCATTCCCTAATTCTCATAATGTACAAGACATGAACACACAATTTTGTTCAGTTTTTTTTATTGATTCTGTATTTCATGAATGCAAATGGTGAGGTTCTTAATAATATACTTTTAAATTAATGCAGTGGATCAGTGATTCTGTTACCAGCCCATGTGTTTAGATGTGTACTGTATTCCCCACCTTTCTGCTTACACAGTGTCACTTCACAGGGAAAGCTAGCAGGTTGGGGATCTCAACAGCAGCATCCTTCTTACGTCGCTCTTTCTGTCTGTCTCAGATCAGTGGAAGAGGATGTCCAAAGTTCTGAATAGTGCTGGCCATACTCTTGTGCCCATCAAAGACAACCTAATTGATGTCATATGGACGGATCGACCACCACGGCCTTGCAAACCCTTGATGACTCTAGGCTTGAACTACACAGGTCAGCAGGATCCCAGTCACGTCCGTAAGAATGTTGTCAATAATGAAATGACAATCTCGACAGGCTCCCCATTGAATTGCATATTGGGCAGAGGTACTGTGTGTGTGTGGAAAGGATGAGACTAGTCCGGCCGCAACCATCATTTAACGTCCCTAAAAGCATCTGAGATGAATTGGGCATTGGGCACAAACGGCACCTGTGTGTAGATAAAAGAACTGCTTTGTTACATTAACCCTAGAGAATTTGGTTGGATTAAGTTCTCGCTTTCATTGCACGGTGCAGGGATCAGCTGGAAGGACAAGATCACAGCCCTGCGGGGGAAAATGGCTGAGAGGAAGGCTCCGTGGTTTGTGGTGACCGCCTTGGATGAAGTGGCTTGTGAGTACAAGTATCCTGTTTCCTTTAGCATTGTTCAATTCCATGTTCGTTATCTACTCAGAAATCTCTATGCAGCTGGAAATGAGAAACCCTGCAGTATCCCCAGGGGTCAGTAGGACTGTGGTGCAATTTGGACAATAGAAGTCTGTCCCGGTGTCATCTTTGGAACGTAGAGATTTAAGTTGCTGGCTGTTCACTGGCCAATGGCAAGGAACCTTGTGCCATTTCCAGGAGGGCTGCTGGGCTCAATATTACTAATTACCATGAATGATTGGAAAAACCACCTTGTCCTGCACTTGTGGGTAGCCGCTGCCTGCTTACAGTCTGCTACCACTTAGTTCCCAAATACCCACCAAGCACAGCTGAGGAGCAGTCAGGAGTACAGTAAAGTGCAAAACAGGAAGTGGCATGTTTGCCTATTGGGAGGCAATGGGGGCCCAAAGGATAACGCGTTGGATTTGATCTGGGGGAACTGCTCGGTAGGCTGTGGGCTTGTCTAGTGGGCTGCTTTCTGCAGGGCTTTGCTGCACAAGTGAGTTCACAGTGGCTAACATACTTGCACACCCTCACCAAGCAGAGTTGAACAACCTGCCCATCATCAGAATGACTGCCGGGGCTGGTGGTGTAGCAAAATGCTTGTGATCTCCTCTCTGGGAGCCTGGCTTGGCTTAGGGTGATGTGTGAGACAGGTCTCAGTCTCTAGAGACAGATCTGAGTAATTACTGGATTTTACATTTTCAATAATGAGTGAGCCGCTGAACCACTGGATGTTCTTTTTGTTTTCGTTTATATTCCCAGGTGTAACCTGCAACCTGCACAGCACCTGGATTACGTTTCTTATCTCTTCCTGCACTTGGTCACAAGACTGAAACCAATGCAGACTTTATGGCTTTAATACCAGCCATGTTCCCTCTCCACCATCCCACTCCTCCTGCTTTGCTTCCCTCATCCTCCAGCCTGATAAAGTGATCTGGAGACCTTGAAAGTTTGTTCACTATTTTGTGCATGGTCCTAATAAATATAGGGCCCCACTGTGGATTTTCCACTTTTTCCTTGGGGTGCAACTTGGCTTCCTTTGTACTTTGTTTGTCTTATTTTCATGTTACCAAAAGATCTTCCTTGTGCGTAGTCTGGACTTCTAATGCCATCTTGTGGCAAAGCCCCTTATTGTTCATTTAAGTGGTTGTGTTGCATCTCACTATGGATGGTGCTTCCCCACTGCTTTCTTAAAAAAAGAAAGTAATGTTGAATTTTAACCAGGTTTGTGACACCGTCTTCTCCCTCCTTATTTTTTTTTTAGGGCTCTTTAATCTCAGAGGCTCGGATGTTGAGTACAACCCGGTCTTTTTTGCTTACGCCATCATAGGAGCCAATACAATCAGGTAATGGAAACGGAGGCTTTCTCATTTATTTTGCTCACAATTACTCTGACGGTCAACATGTGTATATATTTTCCTTCAAGAAACTGATTGGCTGAGTGGGCAGGGACAGCAGGCCTTTAAAAGCAATAGGCCGCAGCCTGTGAAGGGGAAGCAATGCCAGTGGTGCTCTCCTAGGGGCGGCACTGCACTCACTGGGAAAGAAATAGGGTAAGGCAGCAGTGAAGTCTGGGGAACTTTTGAGTAGGCAGCAGCCCCACAAGGCAGGTGTACCTGCAGAGACATTACTGTCCATCTAGATCTCCCCTGACCTCGGTGCCACCTCACTCTGCTCCTTCCTATGGTAGCACTACCATATGTTTTTCACCTATAAGAAAGTCTGTGCCCAAATTACCAGTACTCTGCTACTGAGACATGGAGAGCCAGCGTGGTGTAGTGGTTAAAGTGTTGGACTAAGGCCTGGGAGACTGGGGTTCAAATCCCCACTTGGCCATGAAGGCTAGTCACTCAAGGATTGTTGTGGCGATTGAATGAGGAGGCTGAAAACCACATATGACACCTAAATCTCTTTGGCGAAAAGGTGAGATGCAAATGCAATAAATAAAACGTTGTTCTGTCACTCACTCTTTACAATTGTGTGTCCCGCAAGGCTCAGGCTGATTTTCTTTCTCTCTCCAATGTATTCCTCTAGGTTGTTCATTGATGGCGATCGCATGTCCGACCCAGGCGTGAGAGAGCATCTGTTGCTGGACTCTGCCCAGGACCCTGAGTTCAGCATCCAAGTGCTGCCGTACGACTCCATCCTGACGGTTCTGAAGTCCATCTGCGACACCCTTTCTCCCCACGAGAAAGTTTGGCTCAGTGACAAAGCCAGCTATGCCCTGACCCAGGCCATCCCCAAGGTCCGTAGGCTTTGGCAAGGCAGCAAATTCCCAGCTCAGGTCTGCCGCTGTGCGCTTCCACTCGGGGCGGATGCTTCCAAGCTTCCTTCCATGTGGGGCTGTTGCAGGCCTCTTGTCCTCTGCTGCAACGTGGCTTTGAAACCCAAGCCAAGCTCTCCATGGGTTGCTTACAACCCCTGTGGCAGGAGGAAATGACTAACTCATTAAAAGAATTTATCTGAAAGAGTGTCAGATTAGAATAAGGCAGGGATTTGGGAAAAAACTGGCCCTGCAGCAAAACAACTACTTTTTGCAGATTGGGCTGGAAAACATTCTAGTAGAGAGGCATAAAGAGGTTTTGTTCTCATTGTTTTGTGGGGGATGGGGGACGACACAACAGTTTCTTCTGGCTTTCTGTGGAGAGGCTGTGACAAAACGCACTATTAGACTTACTGTTATCCCATGTGAGGCATTTTTCTTCTTCACCTGTATGTAGAACATGAATATAGAAACCTCGGTTAGCTAGAGCAGTGGTAGCTCTTGTGGTGCCTTCAGATGGCGTTGGACTCCAACTCCCCTCATCCCTGGCCATTGGCCATGGTGGTGGGGGCTCATGGGAGTTGGAGTCCAACCACACGTAGAAGTCCACTGGCTACCCTGGGCTGCAGGAGCATGCCTTCTGTTTGAAATGGGCTCCCCCCCTTTTTTTTGCTTTCTGTGCTGTGTTAGGTACCTTAATGTATGGACTCAGAGTGCAAGAAGATTCTAAGGTACTTTTAGTTCAGTGTCACATGTATACGGCAATGTTTTGGCACAGTCTGCAATGTTCTTTGAGACCAGACTTTGCCCTGCTTCCTGCTCATAAAGTGGCTTGCAACAGAGCTGGAGACTTTCCAGAGAGAACTATATGCAGAGGTGTGTCCGCTTCATAGAATCATAGAATTGTAGAGGGACCGCGCAGATCATCTAGCCCGTCCCCCTGCAATGCAGAATTCATCTCTAAATAGATCCATGGAACTGTAGACCTCAGATTGACCATCTCCTGAAGGGCTTAGAACAGTCCGAGCAGAATTGGGGGGAAATGACTGGAAAAGGTGCAGGAAAGGGCATGCAAAATGATCTGGTGGTCCTTTGTAAGGAAAGGCTACACTTTGCCTTTCATGCAGACAGAAGATTATAAATTATGCTCTTGGCTTGCATGCATCCTTTCTGTCTCATCCCTGAGGCTTGGAAGGATATGAAGATGTAGCTAACCCACTTCAGCTTAGTCCTAGTGGCCAGACAACTCCAAGGCCAGCAGGCAATCTGGGCTCCTTGCCAAATTATATCTTTTCTTTTTTCTTTTTGGTCTTAGGATCACCGTTACCTCACCCCCTACACTCCCGTATGCATTGCAAAAGCTGTGAAGAATGCAGCAGAGTCAGAAGGCATGAGGAGAGCTCACGTAAGTGACCTGCCCAGTTGAGTGGCTCCATTCTGTTTCAAAGCTGCAAATTATTAATTCTACTGAACTCTGCAATAGTTTTTGTGAAGTGCAGAAGTTTTTGGTTGGAAGTAGAAATGTCGTCCTTTTGCTACTGCCTACTAATATATTTCTTCCATTAAAATGTTTGGGGCCAAGTTTTCAGTGGGTTATTCCATACAGGTGTATTTCATTAATCCCTTTACCTTGTTTCTTCTCCTTTTATTAACAGATTAAGGATGCTGTGGCCTTGTGTGAGTTATTTAACTGGCTGGAGAAGGAGGTATGGTTTTATAGATTTTTACTGAGAGAATAGAAGATTGCATGAATATAAGCTTTAGTTGTGCTCATGCTAACTACTGATTACTATGGCCTAGAGGGAGGGAGAAAGCCACTTTGACTTGTAGGGGCTGTGAGGGCTGTTCATGTTTCCACCTTGAGAGGGAACGATGACTTTTGGAGACTGTTCTTGCTTGCCTTATGCGATCGAAAGAGGAATGGTGAACTATTGGCTTGCACACAGGAGAAAAAAAAATCATGGCAGAGATCGTCATAGTGAATGTTATTGGAAAGCACCAAATTCTCTCTCTCTCTTTTTTTTAATATGCTGTATTAGTTTTCTCACAATGGCCATGTTCAGATATCACACTAAACTATGGTGCTTAGCACTACATAAATGGGCTTGCGTTAGCCTTGGATTCAAACACTTCCTCCTCGCTCTGCTTTTCCAGTGCAGCCACATGGAGGGGATCAGAAGCTTTTGCTGCAGTTTGCCACCAATCACAGCTTAGTGTAATGTCCAAACTCAAGCAAACTGTGTCTAGTCTTAACCATGGTTTATTGAAAGAAGCCAACTTTGGAAATCAATCTGTAAAGCTGGTTTCAATATAGCATAGTTAAGATTAGCCACAGTTTTAAATTTCCAAGGTAATGCTAATGTTCAACAGCTGTTGTCTACTGAGGAGCATGTTCTGTTGGTTTAGCCACTGCTAATGTTGGTGAGCCCTGGTCTTGATGCCCAAGGATAGCAAGGAGGGATGGGGAGTCAACAGTGGCCTCAAAGGGAAAAGAGAGGGTGACTGGGCAAGATCCCATGAAGGCTACAACATGCATAGCTGTCAACCTTTCCCTTTTTTGCGGGAAATTCCCTTATTATAGCATTGGGAAACAGCAGGGAGGGTTGACAGCTATGCAACATGCTGTGTTTCCATTGTTGTTTACCAGGCTGCAATCTTTTCTATTAGGTTCCCAAAGGGAATATTACTGAAATAACAGCAGCAGACAAAGCAGAGGAGTTCCGTAGGTAAGAAGAAAGACAGATGTGGGCAATCTCTGGGTCATTATAGTCACTGAAGTTTTATATAGGAAACAGGGTCCATTTGTTTCATTGGGAGGCTGCGGAAAGGAGGGTTCTGACTTCCAAGCCAGGCAGTTTAAAGAAGAGAGCAAACCTTTATGAACATAAGATCATCGGAGGAGCCTGCTGGCTCGACCTCAGAGTGACTAGCTAGACAACTTTGAGGAAAGCCACAAGCCAGACCTGAGCATAAGATACTCTCTTCTCCTGCAGTTCCCAGCACCTGGCATTGACAGGTGTGGCTCCCTCCTGGAGGCAGAGCATAGCCATCATGGCTAGGAGCCATGGATAGACTTAACCTTCATGAATTTGCCCAGCCCTCTTTTAAAGCCGTCCAAGTCAGTGGCTGCTACTGCCTCCTGTGGGACTGAGTTCCATAGTTTAACTATGTGCTGCATGAAGAAATACTTTCATTTGCCTGTCCTGAATCTTCCAACATTCGGCTTGATTGGATGTCCACAAATTGTTACAAGAGAGGGTCCTTGCCCTGCATAATTTTATGATCAAACTGTTGCCCTGTCTGCTTGTTTGTCTTGCCTGGTTTCTTAACTCTCTTAAACAAGCTCAGAACAAGATTATGCAGTTCTTGACCTTCAGGCTTATTCATCACATAGAATACTGTGCATGTCATTTTGGCCAAACAAAGTCAATCCTTTATCTAAAACCAGATTGGTAAACTTGGCTAGGGAGTCTGCTGTGCATGATGTGGGGAAAGTCCACCAACTCAGTATATTTCAGTACTCCAGCTGATACTTTTTTGGACGAACTAAGCACAGAGTATAGAGCAAGCTCTGGTTTGAGATCATCACTAGTCCAGTTCCCAACCTTCTTTTTTGGGTGGTAAAATAGGATGCTCCTTTATAACACATCATCACACCATTGGTCCTTCTAGTGCAATATTGTCTATACAGAACTGCAGTGCGTCTCCAAGTTTTTAGAGGGCATTCCCAACCTTACCTGCAGATGCTGGGGATTGAACCTGGGACCTCCTGCATGAAGAGCATATGCTCTACCACTGAGCTACAGCCCTTCCCCATACTTTAGGTTTGGTGTTCATTGTCTTGCTAGAACAACTTGAGCAAGTTTTGGCCCAAATGGTTAATTGAGACAAATTGCAAGGTGGGTGGACTCCCCAGGCTGATCATGAGTGATGAAATCTCAGTGAAGAGCAATGGCAGAAGATGAGAGGCAGGATGTCTCCTTGCTTTAGAAGTTCCAAATGCACCTTTGCTCATGAAATTTCTCTTTTTTTCCAGCCAGCAAGAGAACTTTGTCGACTTGAGCTTTGCTACAATTTCAAGTACAGGCCCAAACGGTGCTATAATTCACTACAAGTAAGTAAGAACAACAACAGAGTCCTTGCACTGGACACTGGAAGAACCTAGAGCACCATCATGCTAGTGTATCGCAGCTTAGTTCAGATTAGGAAATGTTTGCTACTGTTAACCCTCAAGTTGGTTTCTGTGACCAAATCTTTTCTCCAGGATCCCATTGCACCTGGTGTGGTCCCCATGCTATCTGAGGCTTAATAGAACTTCAGGGAATCACGTCAGTTGATGTTATTTTCTGTCTAGTGATATAAAGAGAGTTTGTGGTTGAAGCAGCAGAACAATGTATCTTGTTCGATAAACATCTACTGTGGATGTCCAAATTGTTTTCATGCGGTTGGCTTCATGAAGATTGATTGTCCCTGCTTGGCTAGCTTCCTGTCCCCCCCCCCCCCCAAGTTACTAATGAGAGAGTTTGAGGGGTGGAGTCATTGTGGAGGGCTGAGGCTATTTGCTGCTGCAGAATGCAGAGACTAGAGGATTTTGGTTTGTCCTTCTTTACAAGTTGCTCAGGGATTGCGTGATGTTGAGGCTGGAAGCGGTTTTTTTTTTTTAAAAAAAGACATTTTTTTTACTTTCACCGATTTAGTGAAAAATTCAACCTTGTCCCAAAGTGCAGCTTTCAGTGCAAAAACTGAGAATTTAGCACAACCCTACTTGAAATAATGGTTGAATGAAGTGCTGATACATGCAAATACCTTATTTTATCTATAAAAAAATTATTTGAAGTGTTGGAATATTTCTTGGTGGCTCATAGACCTGTCTCCTGTAGAATTTTCAGTAGAGACTCATGTGATCAACAAGTAGATGTAGATATACTCTGATTTCTCTTCAGATCATATAAATCTTTCGCCTTTTACTAAAGATTTCTGTAGCTGTAGAAAAACAAGCTCTTCCAGCCTTCTGATCGTCGTTGTGAATGTGCTTCCGTCATCAAATATTGTGATGCTGTACAGCCTCTCATATAATTTAGAGTAGTAAACACATGCTGCGTAATGCCAAAGATGCCCTCAGACACATGCTGCTGATCTAACTGGGCAGCTGATTTGATCTAACTATCCAAGGACAAATACACTCAGCCCAAAGTTCATAATTTAATTGTATAATTGAAGGAATAACTTGTAATGCAGTCCGTTTTCACTTGCTGGTTTCAATGAAAAGGTGGTACAACGTTGAGACAAATCATTTTTGTTTTATTTAATAGGCCTACACCTGAGACAAATAGGACTTTATCCATGAATGAAATCTACCTCCTGGATTCTGGGGCTCAGTACAGGTAAATGAAGCTTATATGCTACTTCACATTGGTGAACCTACACTAAATCAAATCCCACCTCAGATATATATTTGGTATGGAAAAAGACACAGCTTTATGCTTGTTTCAGATAAACACCATGGAGAAAATATGAGTCATAGCAGTATTATTCTGGCAAGTTGGGGGCCGTGCAGTTGCCTTTTGCTTTGAAATAGTATTATAGCACATACAGTATCATTTTTTATTTAGGCATAACAACAACAACAACAACAACAACAATTTATTTATACCCCACCCCTCTGGCTGGGTTTCCCCAGCCACTCTGGGCGGCTTCCAACAGAATGTTAAAATACAATAATCTATTAAACATTAAAAGCTTCCCTAAACAGGGCTGCTTTCAGATGTCTCCTAAAAGTCTGGTAGTTTGTTTCCTCTTTGACATCTGGTGGGAGGGAGTTCCACAGGGCGGGTGCCACTACTGAGAAGGCCCTCTGCCTGGTTCCCTGTAACTTGGCTTCTTGTAGCGAGGGAACCGCCAGAAGGCCCTCGGCACTGGACCTCAGTGTCCGGGCAGAACGATGGGGGTAGAGACGCTCCTTCAGGTATACTGGACCAAGGCCGTTTAGGCTTAGAGTGAGTGGCTTGCTTAAGGCAACCTAGTGTGCTTGCAGAGGTGAGATTCAAAAGCTGGGGACTTGCCGAATCGCATCATCTCTTAGCCACAGCAGCATATATACCAAATATGTATCTGAGGTGGGATTTGATTTATTGTAGGTTCACCAATGTTCTAAAGAAGCAATTTCCATCCACTTTAGAACTTGGATGGGGAACTTGTGGCCCTCCAGATGTTGTTGGACTACAACTCCCATTATCCTTGACCACTAGCCGTGCTGGCTGATGGGAACTGCAGTCCCATAGCACCTGAAGGGTCACAGGTTTTCCCTTCCTGGCTTTAGAGGTTTGCCATTTTTGGTTTGTTTGTTTTTTTGAAATTTTAATGGGCCCCTGAATGGGAACTATGTGGATAAAACTTGTACAATGAGAGCCTTCTTCTCAGGCAGCCTAATTATTGGCTTCCTCGGTGCCACAATGTGAAGCAGCCACTTGAATATAATGAGTTATGCATCCATGACATTCTCCGGGCTGAACTGGCTGATGTTGCAAAGTTAACTTGAGTGTTTTAAAAGTCATGTGCTAGGGCAGTGTTTTTCAACCTTTTTTGGGCAAAGGCACACTTGTTTCATGAAAAAAATCACGAGGCACACCACCATTAGAAAATGTTAAAAAATTTAACCCTGTGCCTATATTGACTATATATAAAGTAATTTTCCCACGGCACACCAGGCAACATCTCGCGGCACACTAGTGTGCCACGGAACAGTGGTTGAAAAACACTGTGCTAGGGCAGAGTGCCTGTAGAGAGACTTTGCACAAATCTCTCCCCCCCGGGAAGTTCTCAGGATCCTGCTTAACTCCTGTTAATGTCAACAGACGTTGTGGAAGAGAAGTTATGAGTGGATTGTGCTGTTTATTTTCAAAAGTATGGATAATTTGGGAATTCTCAGAGAGATACATATTCCTTGACTTTTTTTTTCAACACGGTACATATAGCTAAATTAGATGCTTGAACAAAGCTCCATGACCCGTAGGACCATAGAGATGAAGGAGGCTTCCTTGATCAACGATCCCAACACATTAGATAGAATTTCTTGATGAACTTGAAAACCTACTTTGCACCGGGGCAGTCTAATGAAATTAAGTGTGCATTGCACTTTATGAACTCCCCATCTTTCAGACTCTTAAGGATTTTCCACTGTACCAGCCCTTTTCTTTTCTTCCCCATTTTTAAAAAAGTGTTGCTTAACACCCAGCCTGCAGAAGAAGTTCTGGAGAACTTGAAATATTGCTCACTCCTTTTGGGACACGGTAGAGGAGTTATGCAGGTGTCCTGATAGCTTCCAACCCCCATGGATCAATAGAAATCCTGCTTGACTGGCTTTGAATACTTCCCCAAGCATTGCTCACATGCTCTCCAACTCGCTTTCCCTAATGCTATCCTCGGAAGGTTGATTTTTGTTCCTCTGTGCTGCATGCACAGAGCTGCAGGATGCACATTTTGCCCTGATTTTTACTGGATTGGCAGGATTTATTTCCCCTGTTTTTGTTGGTTTGACGTAAGGAAGTGTGTCCTGTTTTTCTCATCCTCTGAAACATGCCCCACAGTACCAAATTATGTATCATTTATGAAACATAGCACCCCAGAGCCTTGAGTTGCATCCAGTGACTTCAGTTTGTACGCTGGCAGAGCTAGCGCACGGTGGGGGGGGAGGGGGGCAGAGGTCGTTTAGTACAATCTCTTGTGCTGGAGCCAAATCCTTTGTACCTCAGCTTTCCGAACAGCTTGCCCTGTGCAGAGACAACAATGCAGATGGCTATCCAGATTGGAATGTTCCATAAGCAGAGAGCAGGAGGAACCAACGGACACCAGCGCCGGGATAGCTGGAGGGATAACAGAATACATTTGTTGGAAGAGAGTTCATTTCCTCTGAGCTACAGTTACAGATTCCACTTGACATCTCTCCAGTGGCTTTGCAGTCTGTGAAAGCTTACTTGAGCGTGCATTAACTAGAGCAAAGTTGGGATAGGGCTGGAGCCAGCATCTAGAAGCTGCTCCCTTTAAAAAATAGCATAACTAAATAGATTATACTTTGAGTTGTGGCAGAAGACACCTGGATGTCCATTGGCTACCTGATACCTTATCTTGGGAGGGCAGGACAAACCATTTGCTTTGGGGGTCTCTAATTGGGAGATTTCTTGCTAACAGGTTTGGAAGGTCACAGCTGCCACGACCAATTACCCGTCTTGTTATCCCACTCTCTGCAGGCACACCTAGTGCTTCCCCTGCCCAGTGAACGTCTGCCAGTCTGCCAGTTGATTGCTATTTCTGCACTTTAGATTCCAGTAAGAAGGACGAGGCCCTTCCTGTGTGAGCCGATTGGTGGGCAATGGTCTCCTGGTGTTTCCATGAGGAAATCTTGACCTGTTTCATAGCCCATTTCAATGCAACCCAGCAAGACCAGCAATGCCCATTCTTGTTATAGCTGAGCCTTACCCACTGCAGAACACTTGGAAGAAGCTCACAACATTTTGCATTAGGCTGGCTATAGCTTAAAGTATATTCTTGCCTTTTCCGGGAAGGGCCATAGCTCAGTGTTAGAGCATCTGCTTTGCCTGCAGAAGATCCCAGCTTCAATCCCCAGGATATCCAGGCAGCACAGGGAGAGACCCCTGCCTGAAACCCTTGGGAGTTGTTGCCAGTCAGTGTAGACATTACTGAACTAGATGGACCAATGCTCAGACTTGGTATAACGCAACAGCCTATGCCTCCACCTTTCCCTTTTGTTAGTTAGAATATGTTTTTCTCTTTCTCTTTTTGGAAGGGATGGAACTACAGATGTGACAAGGACAATGCATTTTGGCACCCCAACAGCTTATGAAAAGGTATGCAAGAATTCAGTTTTCATTGTTGATTGCCCCAAACGGGTTGCCTTAGGCAATAAGCACTGTAGGTTCGTATGTGTGCAGATTTCACTTACTACAATGGACTGTGAGATGATCAAGTAGCTCTGCTTGTCACCAAACTCCCCCTGAAAGTCGTGGCTGGCCTTATTGACCCTGGGCACCTGCAGCAACTCTCTCTCTTTGTGGGTCCTGGTTTCATCCCCCCACCCCATTGCATCTATCCATCGGGAACCTTTTGGAAATTCAGTTTTGTGGCATTATTTTTTCATAATCAAAACCACCTGAATATAGAAGCAGCGTTTTCTCCAAAGTGGGGGTGGGAGAGATGTTCTGGATGCCAATATGTATAAGAGCCAATTAAAACATCTGGGGTATAGTCCACATGTAAGCTGAACATCCAAGCTCTGACCACTGCTAGAAATGGCTCTTTATTTCATCCCTCCCTCCCTGCACACATACACATCTTAGGGAGATGAGATATACACTGGTCGCTTTTACTATCAAACTGAGCTGCTGCTTCAAATATATTGGCAGATCCCAGTCCAGAATTCTATATGCACTTGTTCTAGGTTGCAAGTGACTCGTGGGCCAGGTCTTCCAATGCCCGGCTCTGTTTTGTTCATCGTCTTCCCTTTCCTTCCAGGAGTGTTTTACCTATGTGCTGAAGGGTCACATAGCTGTCAGCGCAGCCATATTCCCCAATGGGACCAAAGGTTGGTCAGTTTCACTTTCCTCTTCTTCAGCTGGAGTGGCACTCGGAATCAGATTTGTGTTTTCTTTGTTATCTAGTCATTATGAGGGAAGGGTTTAACGATGTGGAGCTGCATACCTGTATAAAAGTAACTTAGGATGAATAGAAATGCCACAGACCCAGATAAAGTATATATACAATCTCAAGAAACTTAAAACTAAAATTTAATATTTCCCTAGCAAATCACAACAGTTCCCCTTTAAGAATGGGGTTCCTGTTTTAACACGTTAAGTAAAATAAAACTGACACCTGAAATTTAAGCCTGAATAAAATTATATGGAACCTTAATGAAACAGTGTTAAGAAACTTAGGAACATAGGCAGCCGCCGCCTTTCTATGGAGTCAGACCATTGGTCCATTCAGTTCAGTATTGTCTGCGCTGACTGGCTGGCAGCTGTCTAGGATTCCAGGCAGAATTTTCTCCCAGCCCCACCAGAGGATGGGGGGGGGGGAAGGGGGGGCTTGGCACGTAATGCCAATACTCAAGCACTGAGCTATGGCCTCTTCCCCCTCAATTTACAATTCCGAATTGCTCAGGCAAGACACAACATTATTCCTTTTAAAAAATGAATACATTCTGCAAGATAAATTCTACACATCACACAATGGAAACAGAACATGTGGTCAATTGCTTTATCTGAGAAACTAACTAAGAGAGTACATGCCCCAATGATGCGACTGATGCGGATGATTTTGCTGAAATACGGCATCCCTTTATAAAGTGATCCAAATGAACTCTCTGATGACTAGCATCCACTATAGATATGCATATATAGATTTGTGGGGAAATTCGTTGTATGAATTAGTTTTTGTTCTGGGGCAGTAGGAAACTACCGGTAATTGTTTGGATAATATTATGGTCATGTTTACATCTGTTTCCATAGTATATGATCATAGTATATAAAGAACAGTTTAAAATTGTATGTACATCTTTTTCAACCTGCAAGTTCAGGATATGACTGCCAGAAATAATGCTGCTCACTTTCTGCTCAGTTTGTTAATATATTGTGGACCCACAACTTCCTTTTGTGACTTGTAGGCCACCTCCTGGACTCCTTTGCACGCTCTGCACTGTGGGACCAAGGCTTAGATTACCTGCATGGCACAGGACACGGAGTTGGGGCTTTCCTAAATGTCCATGAAGGTCCATGTGGCATTAGCTACAAAACCTTTGCAGATGAACCTCTGGAAGCCGGGATGATTGTTTCTGATGGTAATTAATTTATTCCCATTGACTGCAATGGGACTCATGACTCTTGTTACATGAAATACAGTGTCTTCTGCCTCTGGCTTTTAATATAAGAATTTCATGTGATCCTCTTGGCTCTCTATGTTGTTGTTTCTGGGAAAGAATGGGAGGATGACACCTCTCCAGTACTTAAACATCAACATTGATTATATTAGCATTTATATAGTGCTTGCAAGTGTCCACATATATTTGAATCACAGATTCATAGAATTGTAGATTTGGAAGGGACCACAAAAGTCATGTGGCCCAACCTCTTGCAATGCAGGAATTATTTGCCCAATGTGGGGCTCAAACTCATGTCCCTCACATCAAGAGTCTCATGCTGTACTGACTGAGCTATCAGTTTGCATGCATTGATCTCAATAACACTTACACTCCTATATGGTAGCTCAGTATTATCATCATATCAGGAGCAGGTTGCCCAGTGGGGCATCAAAAAGGCTTTTAACACCTCCTAGCCAGCCACCCCCCCTTCCTGGAAGCATCAGTAACTCCATGATGAAATGAGAAAGAAACAGTTTAACAAACAATAAATTATACTCAATTTGAGGGGGAAGGAAGTCTATTAGAATAGAATAACAATCGAAAAAAGAAAATAGGGTAACATAAGTCCGTGTGTAAGACCTTTCAGATTCATGGTTATATGTTTGTCATTTGTTTTGTGTTTTCTTTTTAGTTTGTTAAGTGCCGTGTGTTTATGTGTTGTAATAAAAAGATAATAATAATAATAATAATAATAATAATAATAATAATAATAATAATATAGTAACTCCATCTCCAGGAAGCTATTGTTTGAACTAGCAGGTGAGCCACTCTTGCTTCATATTATAGATGAGAGCCTGAGAAATGGTGCCTGGCCTCACCTAGCAGTGAGTGAGATTTGAGGCAGGCATGTCCCTTAGCTGTTATGGCAGCAATTTGTCAGCCCAGTATGTATGCATTAAGGCCTGATTTTGCTGGCACAAGCGTTCAGTAGATTTGGTGCACATTATCTCTTGTCTGCCATATGAATTTTGTGGGGCTTTCAGGCAATAATGCTGTTCAAGGTCTTTGGTTCTGCCACTGCATTAAAAAAAACAAAAACCCACCCATCCTGGTTTCCTTTCTTACGGTGCTGGTATTTTCACCCCCCAATGCTGCTTCACCAATGCAGCTTCTGTGATCAAGCCATAGAAGAAGCCGTTACTGCCTTTCTCTATGAAAGGTGTAGATGTGTCTTTGGGTGGGAGATGGAAGATTCTTTGAACTCCAGAAACTTCAGGTTGCTTGAACAGAAAAGCTGGGCCTTACTCCCAAGGTTGTTAGGGGGTTTGCGCTTTGGGGGAAATTTTTTTCTAACAGTGTTCCTGGCTAACTTTGTCTCTGCAGAGCCTGGTTATTATGAGGCTGATGCTTTTGGGATCCGAATAGAAAACGTTGTCATTGTTGTTCCTGTTAAAACCAAGGTGAGAGGTTCCTTTGCATGCCTGAGAGGAGCAATGCCTCCTTGCTGTGACTTGTGAGCACTATGTCTTTCCAATGGGGAGTGAACCTGCCTTCTTCCAAATGATGTTGGGCATCGTGGTCCATCATCCCTTACAACTGGCCATGCTGGCTTGGGCTGATGGCAGTTGGAGTCCTCCAGCATCTCAAGGGCTACAGGTTCCCCACCAATGATTTAAAAGCCACAGCTTTTCCATCCTTGCAGTGCATGGTTGTTTCTGCCTCCCTTGAAGCTGAAACATAACTTTGGAAAGTATCCTTAATCTTCTATTAGCTTTCCTAGTTGCTGATGAAAGGGAGTTTTTATGTTGGAATGAGAAACATAAGAGAACATTGGGTTGAAACATGGTGTTTGGCACAAGATGGCCAACCTTCACATTAGGTTACTCGACCGAAAACATTTTTATAAAGGTGGTGAGAGCAAATCTAAAGTCAGTTTTATGCACCAGGGTCTGTTCTCCAGAGGGATGGATGACATGTCTGGATTTGCTTAGTTAAACTCTCTCAGAATATACTCTTAATGCCACCTTTCTCCAGTTTTCTGTCATCTCATGGGAGTTGGAGGACACCAGAATGGGGAAGGCTGCATTATGGGAAATCTGTGATGGTGAGAGGGGCACTTTTACTCAGCTAGAAGCTTTCTCCAATGACCAAGATATTTTACCTCCGTAGTATAACTTCAGCAACAGAGGGAGTTTGACGTTTGAGCCTTTGACCCTGGTTCCTATTCAGCCCAAAATGATAGACGTTGATTTGCTAACTCCAAAAGAGGTAAGGAAAATAATAACTGTGTTGTAAAACTTGAGGCTTTTACTGTGAGGACTTGAAATGCTTGGTTTTCTTCCCCCTCATTTCCAGACAGGCCAGGTCTTGGTGAAAACCTCCATCTTAGTACTTAGCTGTCTTAGTGTTTACAGCCAAACCTGTTGTGGTCTATTGCCAAACTTGACAGGATGCTAGTACAAGTGGCACCGTTGTTATTTTGGGGACAGAAGGTGGGAAGGGGAACTCCCAGATTTGCAAATATTTCAGGAACTGAGTATATATCAGGTGAAATTCTGGGGCATTTTGCCATTGAGGTTGTCCTGTAGTGATGCATTCATAGGTCAGTGTTTTTCAACCACTGTTCCGCGGCACACTAGTGTGCCGCGAGATGTTGCCTGGTGTGCTGTGGGAAAAATTGTGTTTATTTGATTCCTATTCAAGAGAATTACTTTATATATAGTCAATATAGGCACAGAGTTAATTTTTTTAACATTTTCTAATGGTGGTGTGCCTTGTGATTTTTTTCATAAAACAAGTGTGCCCTTGCCCAAAAAAGGTTGAAAAACACTGTCATAGGTATCTTATACTTGCCATGAAATCAAGAGCTGAAATTTAAAGACAAAACGGAAACATGCTTGCTGGTACTCTTCCTGCACAGCTTTTCTCTGCACATCACAGTAGAGTGCATGGCTAGCTGAAACACTGAACCTTCCACGCTGCAACATTTTGTTGCGGGTTCAGCTTGCCCTCACAATTGCCGTTGACCCCCATCCCTCCAAAAGTGATGCACAAGGGGCTATTGTATCCAGCTGCTCTTCACTTCAACTATTTGAGCTTTTTAGACATACAATCCCTTTCCCCCTTGCAAGTGGCATTCATAATGGCTCCTTTCTCTTTAGTGCAACTGGGTGAACGAGTACCACAGAAAATGCCGAGAGGTGGTCGGGGCAGAGCTGGAGAGACAAGGACGGCAAGAAGCTCTCCAGTGGCTCATCAGAGAAACGGAGCCCATCTCCAAGATGCACTAACAGCAGCACACGTTCTCTTTGTGTCTATGTGCATTTCTGCGAGAAAGTCACTCCTTTTTACAATTGCAAGTGCAGTATTGGTTCAGCTTTACAATATACAATGCCTGGGGAGGAAGAGTGAAGTGTGTGTGTGGGGAATGTGAAAACCCTTTCATATTGATCAGGAGAGAACTTGGTGCCAGGGCGGGGGGGGGGGGAGTGGATTTTTTTCTTTTTTGGGGGGGAGGGGATTTCTTTCCTCATGATTCTTTTATTATTATTTTCTTGATAATGAGCAAAAATAAAGTGGGAGCTATGGAGACTGTATCTTACGGAGAAGATGGGTCAGTGGAGAGCAACACGAGGTCACTGAAAACTTGCTGACTCACCGGATTCTGTTGTTTGTGCAGCTGGCTGAAAACTACCTGGGAAGTGTGCAGCGTGATGCAAGTTAATTGTTGCGATGTCCTGCCAAAGCACTACAGAGAACAGGGCTATGCATCAGGTGGACATGCGTAGTAAAATGGGTCTCCTGTAGGGGCCTGAGGACAGGTGTTCCCAAGGACCCTGTACTGAAAACTTCCAAAGCCTTGCTTTTCTGCATTTTGCACCTCCCAGAAATGCAGCTCAGAGCAAGTTCACATGTACACAGCGACTGCAGCATCGTGTTATCTCTTGGCTGCTGTGAAGTGCCCCCCCCCAGCTCAATCCTGTGCATTTCTATTCTGAAGCAAGTTCCACTTTGCTCAGTGGGTCTTATTCCCAGGTAAATGCACAAAGATTTGCTGCCACAGAAGAGAATGTCCAGATGGCTTACCTTGAGCAAAATTATTTTTCAATTTTCATTGAGCAATAAGTGATGGGAAAAGGTACCTTCTTCTGCAAACCAGCCCCGACTTGCAGCGCCTGTAAGTTGCTTCTTGTGATGAAAATTGTTTTGGACATCTGCGGTGTTTAAGCATGCAGTATAATGCAATGGTAGCCACTTGGGTCTTTGTTTCCCCCCAGCTCTGAGGGTGTGGGCTCCTGGGTGTGACCATTAAGCAGACATTTAGTGTTGAGGTTGGAGAATATTCAAAAGCAGCCTTGATTGTTTTGAATGAACCTTTTACACGGCTAGGAACATGTCTTTGCTCTACCCACAAGCAAAATCTGGAAGTGCCAATAAACATCATATACTTCTTTACTGCTGTGTCCAATTTCACAGATTTCTAAAATCCTTCAAATGCACCCCAAATTTCTGCAATGGGAGCAGGCTGTGGACTCTTAGGCATTTTTTCTTAATTTAATGCAGTCTGATTGAACAATTTGAGAAGCTTTGGAGGCGAGAGTAAGGGTTTTAGTCTTCCTTAGGATCAGAGACCTGAATGTGGGCTGTCCACTCTTTCACTCACGGATTAGAGTAGACACATAAAAGTTAGATCGATTTTGTTTATTTGTTAACAGTGTTAACTTACTGTTCTCCAAATAGCTCTGGGGGTTCTGTCAAGTCCACCCTTCAATCCAAAGATAAACCAGGTAGCTCTTAATATTTCTGCAAAAAAGTGATTGAACTGGGAAGTTGGTGCTGAATTGCTCTTGCATTGGGCCACTGAACAAATATTCAACATCAAAACTCTACTCCACTCCAGCAACCAGGTGTGCCAGGACAGAGAGTGCGCGCACACACACACACACACACACGTAAACGGGAAACAACATGCTGCAAAATACAAGGTTCTTTTCCTTCCATTTTATCTTCACAACAACACTTGAGAGGTTGGATAGGCTGGGAGAGGAGGACAGGTCCAAGGTCATCCAAGCAAATAGGGCCATTGCTGTATGGGGATTTGAACTCGGGCCTCCCTCATCCTAGTTAGGCATTTTAACCACTGTATCACCTGGGGTCTTTTTGTACTCCAGACCATGCACTTTCTATATTATTGAGCCCAGTCTGAATCTTAACAGGAGGATTTGCTGCATGGGAACTAAATAATGAAAAGATGCTCCTAAAATAATGGCATTCCAGACAAACACTCTTAATCTTTGTTAAGGTTCAGTGTCATTAATAAAAAATGGAACAGGCTCTCGCAGTCCTTAAGAAGTTAACAGCGACCTGTCTCTTGTTGTATTCGTCTCATTTCTGTTCATGCAAATCCTCTTAATTGTCCCTCACGGTGGCAATTTGCTAGCGCGGCTGCCATAGGCCCAAATTGGTTCCTACTAATATTAAAACACTTCACTCTCCGAGGCAGGAGTTTGATGGAATTAGACTGGGTTTTGCAGTATGAACACAAAGGTGCCACACGATTAAAAGAATTCTTATTAAGAAGGGCTCAGTCATTTTGTGCGAAGAAACGGGCCCATCAGGATGAGACAAGACACTCAAAGGCAGATAGGCCTAGTATAAATTTGCAGCACTCTCAAGTGCAGAGGTGAAGATAAAAAAGCAATATTTTTTGGGGGGTGGGGGGAAACACAGGGTGAAGAACCAGCACCGGAATCAAACCAAGGGTACTATTGAAAAAGGGGCAAAATGTGCCTTTCCATACTGGGATAACCACGGGATGGGGGCAGGATTTCCCCCCTACCTTAAGTTGTCCTCTACTGTACTTCCTCTACATTCCCCCACAGATTAGAGTCATTTGCTTCCATGTAGGAGATGTGAACTCTCCCCCTACAATAACCTAGTGGAAGGAAGGGGCTGCTGTGGTTTCCATTGCAGTGATACCAGACATTGCAGCCTCTTTATGCTGCAGAGACTAATGGGAGCCATTTGTGTGTATGGGAGAAGGAAAGGATTCAAGGACAAAAAGAACCCCATTGGATCCTGACCCAGAGACCCATCTAGTCCACCATTCTGTTCTCACAGTGGTCAACCAGGTGTTGATAGGAAGCCCACAAGCAAGACATGAGCACTATAGCACCCTCCTGTTTACCAGTATGTTCCCCAGAAGCGGATTCAGAAGCACACTGCCACTGATGCTAGAGGTGATCTCATGACTGGTAGCCATGGCTAGTTTTCTTTCCCCTCAGTGTGTCAGATCCCCTTTTAAAGCCGTCTTAAGTTGGTGGTGATCACTAGGCCTTGAAGCATCAAATTCCAATGTTTTAATGATGTGCTGCTATGTATTTTTTTTTGTCTGCCCCGAATCTTAAGAGCATTCAGCTTCACTTGCATGACCTCAGTTTCTAGTACTGCGAGAGAGGGAGAAAACTGCCATAATTCTACTTTTTTATATAAGCAGATACTTTTAGGGAGGCTTTTGGGTCTAGCTGAAGTTACGGCAGCAATAAGAAAAGCACATAATAAGAACTTCACAGGCTATGAAAGGCACCGTGTTGGCATTTTAATTAGCTCGCCTTTTTAATGCTTGTGTACTAGCTTGGAAGAATTTTAATACAACAATTAAAGCCGGGGCCTATCTCCTCGCTGTTCTGTGTCCTCTGGGGATTTCCAGAGGCAGTGGAAGCTTCTCAGACAGGGAGGGGGGGACCCACTTTGCTTTTCTCATTAATTTTTTTCTCCAAAATGTGGGTTGCTGCAACAGATGCATACTGATATAATAAGATGGTGGAGTGGGGAGAAGTTCTGAGAAAAAGGAACTTTCTCTGCCAATTTTTTATATGGATTCATACTCGAAAGGAAATCAGTGCCATGAACAATATTGGCTTATATATCTTTTAACTGCAAGAATGAGTGTGCCACGCATAACCTTAGCTCAGAAGAAATTCTAATTCTGAATCTTTAGGGATGCATCTGTCCAGTTAGAAAGAACCTTCTAGAACCTTCTGTAAATACAGGGTCACCACCTCCATTCCTCACTCATGGGTGGGTTCTGACAGATATTGGGTCAATTAGAGGCGGTACTGACTCACTTGTTTCCTTTCTGACCACAAAGTAGTAACAGGAAAGGACCTTCCTGACCCTAATACTGTTTATCATTTACCCTTGCCATGTTATCCTAACGATTTATACATTCAATTCAATTATTATCATTTAAAAGCCTGCCAATTGAATATCAGATTTAAGACTAACTCATATTGGCTCAAGTTCCCAAAAGCTGGGAAACTGAAAACTAAGGCTGATGGCTTGTGCTCATATGACACAAATATGTGATATGTTCAGATTTTCTGGTCAATAATCAATACAGTAATCTGGCTGCTGCATTCTTTACCAACTGTAGTTTCCGAACTGTCTTCAAAGGCAGCCCCAGGTTTATAATGCATCAGTGCAGTCTAACCTAGATGCATTTGAAGATGCTTTGCAATTTTCTGATAACCCTTTCCCCTTTCTCATAGAGGCCCCTTTCTTTAGTGGGCCTCAGAAGGACAGTATATTTAGAACTGAAATTTTCATTTGAAACCTTGTTTAGGCTAAAGAGTTTCTGCTGCATTTCAGATTTGAATAAATAATCCATTCAGCAGTCAGAAAGACCTGGCATTTGTTCGGCGCGCCTAAGGTATCTTTGCATGGCTTAGAATAGTTGATCCAGCAGGCGAGCGAGCAAGTCTACCCAGGCTAAGTGCAAAGTTGAATGAAGCATCCTCTTGTATCTTATTAATATTTAGGATCTTCTATCAATGATTCATTTCTCCAGGGTGTTTTTTCCTCATCTCAGTGCCATCAGCTTAACTTGCATAACTTCCCTGGGTACTGAGACAAGAACTTTACTTCTTGCATCTGCCAAGGCTTTTTCTGAGAGAACTTCTACAGACATGTCACATATTGTATGATGTCAGAGAACTAAGGATCAAGGAGAGAAATGTAGAAGAAGCTTCACCACTGGGATTTCACAAAGTAAAAGTAAATCTGCTTTTAGAGTCATTCCTAATCCTGTTGAACAACAAATTTCAAAGATGAATAATAATAAGCCTGGTTTTTTTGTTTTTGTTTTGTTTTGCAAAGATACCTAATAATCAAGGTACAAAAAAACTATAGTTAGTTGTATGATGCCAAGAGGATGTTTCAGCACCATCTTAAGCATGTTTACTTGGAAGTAAGGTCCACTGTGTTCAATGTGTCTGACTCCCATATAGCTATGTATGGGATCACAGCCCTAGCCTTGTTTTCATTAAAAAACAAAACAAAACTTCACTTCACTGCAAACTGCTTTTGAAATGGAAAGGGGTTTCCAAAAGAGTTTTTGTTATGGCAGGGGTCACAAATGTGGTGCCAGGGAGGTGTCAAGGTGCTCACCAGTACCTCCTATGGCACTTCCAAAAGGTCTCAATAAATATCCAAACTCAGTTCCTGTTTGCATTGGTTGAACTACGTTAAACCACAGCCCCTTGGACACGCTCACATTTCATTGGATGCCAGGATTGGACACCCGTCTTTAATTCCCTTCAGCAACAGAAGAGTAATGCAAAGAGTTTTCAAGCAGATTGCGCACAAAGAACTAGGAGGAAATGTGATTTCCATTTCCCCACCAAAAACTGATAAAGTATGCCCTTGCGGGAGAAACACTGCTCTCATCTTTCTGGAATTTGGCAGGCTTAATTGCCTCAGAACAGGGAAACGTCTGGAATTTGCATGTATTTATGGCAAAAATTTAAAAACTCAGATACTTTTTTTTTAAATAAAGTTTCTCTGTACAACATCTGCAATTTGGCAGGTTCAAGCCATTCTGGAGGGACTCTTAACTGCAAATTCCAGCCGCTTCTGTAAAAAAAGAGAGCCATATTTATTTTTCCCATCATTGTCAATGGGGAAAAATAGAGTTTCTGATTAAACAGGTCAAATTTGGGTCCTGGATAACAAACTGAATCAGAATGACATAAGCAGATCTAAAACCTTATCAGGCTGCTTCCAAGTATTGCAGACACAAGGCAAATTTTGTGGGTGCTGCTAACTACTTGTTTCTATTAACTTCCAAATTATGCAGATTGATTAACCCATGTGATTGACTAATATTTCTTAAATTGGGGGATAGCCTAATGTTTAGAGGGTATGCACTGCTCTTCTGAGACCTGCCAGACTTTTCTGATGTCCACACAACAAACTGGCTTTACAGCTGTGATCCTAAAGCCACTTTCAGGGAAGTTAGTCACACAGTAATCAGCAAGACTAATTTCTGAGAAAACACGGTTAGGACTGCACTGAGTTCCAAACAGCTCCTTCCACTAGGAAGAACATTGGCCTGTCCCTGACCAAGCTATTAGCTCTCCTTTTGCACTGGCAGCAGGTTCAACCCTCCATTGTGGACATAATTGATAAAGGGAGGGAAAATTGGTGTCTTTTAGGTCTGGTTTTTAAGTGCTGCACTCCTGTTGACAAGGCTGTGTGTTTCATTGCTGGTGTTAAAAGTGGCTGCGTTGGCATTCAGAAGCAATTGGCTTGGCAACAATTGTCAGGAAAGCTGTTTTGTATTGCTTTCAATAAGGACTCCATTATACCTCAGAGGTCTGACATGAGGGAGCTACTTTCCACCACATTGTTTGTTTGTTTTTGTTGCAAAAATACCTTCTCCTACTGATATAGCATCCATTCCACACTTTATAGCACTGGCTTTCCTTAGGAGTTTGTTCTCATTGATCTCATTGATCATCAAGAGTCTTAATATTGCACTTTCTAAGGAAGGGAAGAAATAAAACAACTTCCTTTGATCAGGTACTCTACTATATATGGAATCGAGAACAGATGCTCTGAGTATTGTCAGTGAGCCAAAACAAGAAAATATAAATTACTGGGACGTGTATCATCAAATGCATGGTCACGTTGCATCTAGTGTCTAGAGTCCTGTCTGAGGAAAGCAGTTGCAGCCAAACTAGGCAGGGGACAGGCTAAATTTGGGTACAAACTAAAGCCAAGTCAAAGTGGCCAGTGGTAAGGCACTCTGTACAGCAGTGACGGGAGACTTGCGGTCCTCCAAATCTTACTGGATTCCAACTTCCACCAGCATGGCCAACGCTTGGGGATCATGGGTGGCAGTGGCATAGCCCCAAATATCTGCATGGCCACATGTTCCCCCTCCCTGCTGTACATAAAGTAGAGGTTAGGGTAGCAGTCTAAGAAAGTACTTGTGGTTACCAATGTCTGAACACCTCACACACTCATGATAATAGCACATTGCTACATATCTGGCCAAATGAAGTCTACAAGCGTGTTAAGGAACAGGCAGTTTCACTGTTTTGCAATCAAGGGCTCAATACCTCTCACTGGATTTCTTTTCTTTTTTAATAAAGAATTTATTGGCTTTTGCAACACAAAGAACAACATAACACAACCCCAACCCAAACCCAAACACAAACCCAACAATCAAACCATAATAAAAACAAATACAAATCACACCAATAATTCTTTTTCTTGTTTGCACAAAAAAAAAACTTTTCTTGTTCGAATCAATACTAGGTGACTTCCCCCGTTTTCCCTCCTTTGGTTCCAATTCTAATTTTACTTTAGTAACTTCTCATCTCTAAAATAAATCATTCAAAAATCAAAACTATACATACTTCTTAAAATCTAATTTTTGCTCCAAAATAATAAATAATAAAACTTCTTAGCTTAAATCAAATCTGTTCCAAATATAACTTCAAAATAATTAATAATATAACTACATACCACAACATATTACTTTTTGTATCAGATCATACATCTTTTTTCACTTAGACTGCTGCTAATAAAGAAATTCAAATATCTCTTCTCTAGTTCAAAAACTTAAAATCTTAACACACCGGCTTCAGGGTACCATAATAAACCATCCTATTTTTTTCTTAATGTATTTCACCCTATCCCTTTTCTAACCATTTTCTTTCGCCATCTCGGGGTCTCCCCCCAGACATTTCTCCATCTTACACCAAAACCTTATAAGTCCACAGTTCCAGACACAGTCTATAACAGTCCTTGCAGGGAGCATCAGGGTACACAAATCATCACCTTCCAGCATCTCCGCTTCAAAATTCCGTTCATCTTCTAATTGTAGATATATAAATCTTTTCCGCATCATTCCTGGGCTCTCACCCCAGAAATTGGATATAAATTGTCTTCTGATCCTGGGTCTCTCACCCCAGCAGGACTTTTCATCTTCTCGGAGTTGCAAATGCGTTGTACTTTGTACTTCAATAATTCCCTTAAGCTCCCTGCCAAGGTTTTCTTCCATTTTAACAATATTCTGAATAGTCTTTCTTGTGGGATATAAATTGTCATCCTGATTCAGCAAAGTTAATTTCTGGTACAGCAATTCTAAGTTCAAAAAAATAATCCTTTGTTCGTGAGTCAGTCCAGAGTCTAAAACCAGCTTGAAAACGAAACCCAACATGGTAGAAGTGGGCATAGGGTATCAGGTTTCAGTATTTTTCCATCTTAGTCACAGTATTTTTCCAGCTCAGACACCAGTCTCCGCAGCCATTTTCCCTGGAGTCAGGGCGAAAAGATTACATTCTATCCACGTCAAGAAGAAATATTTCCACCAACTTAGGTCCCCCAAAAGGGGTCTAACCAGCCTCACTTGTCAAATTCGAAACATTATATCCATCACTGCAACAGCAGTCGCCATCAAAGCAGTTACTTTCTCTCCACCAAAGGGAAAAGAACGGGCTTCCTTTCCATCGTAGCTCCCGGAGCGCCAAATGTCAAAAATAAGTCCAATTGTTAACGTACTCACGGCCAACGGGCTTCTTCTGTTTTCCTTCTGACAGGTAGAACGATCTCGCTCATCGCGAGCGGCGGCCGCCGCTTCGCCGGCCCGGTTGGGGCATGCCTCCACAGCCCGGCTCCGTGGTCCCTTCACCCCCACTCCCCCTTTACAGGGGGAACGGGAGAAGGGTTCGGAGCCATAGTGGGCTCGCTGGAGAGCCCATGCCGCGGGACGCTCGACCCGCGGTTTAACGGATCCCCGCTTTGCGGTAGCGGGGCTCCTACCCCCGGGCCGGCCTGAGTCGCTTCGCTGCTGAAGCGACCCACGACCGCCCGCGATGGCGTTCTCGCCGGAAGTCCCTCTCACTGGATTTCTGGCTAGAAAATGAGTGCAGACCAGGTTGTGCTAGAAGCTGTGGCACTTCCATATTCCATTCAACTGGGAGACACCTTGAGGTTTCTCTATGCCAAACTTCTATTGCTGCTCGCATGCATTCATTTGAAAGAACTAATCTTTTTCCCACTGCAATTGCTAAAGTGAATATGAACCCCCCCACTTTCGTCCCTAGGTGTGCACTGAGGGCTTATCTACACTTCCTCTTGTTCCGCTACTTTCCCCTGGGGAAAACTGCTTTTTAGTGCTTAATACGAGCAAACGGAAATTCAGTTTTTCTCCGGATTGCCATTTGTTTTGATCTGTCACTAAAGAGGGGTTTTTCCCTTGGAAAGGAGCAGGGCAGAATAAAAAAAACTGCCCAGACCCGTGCTTTCTGTGCATGGTGTGAATGAGCCCTGAAAAGAGTAGAAAAAGTATACCTTTTCAAAACAGTGAATGCAATCCATTAAAGAGTATTAAGCGGAGTAAACAAGCTTGCGTTAGGTGATCTTAAGTGTGTGCCTTGAGTCATAGGGGGGAAATAACAATGACATGTCCCTATGGGGGTGACAGGGATAGTTTATAGTAGATTTTCTCTGACAGGAATGTGAAATGTGTGGTCACCTGCGTGTCTCTGACTATCAACATCACAATATGTGGAAGGCTGTTACGCTTCTGCAGCAAGAACAGAGTAATTGGTGGTGATTTGCTGCTTGCACATGCCAAGCTGGTCATCTACAGGGGAGTCTAATCCCCACAGGAACACTGACTCCCAAATGGAAACATGGGAGCCAGCCTTATTTCTTGCAAGCCACCTGAGACCCTGCTCACCAAGCAGAACTCTCAAATTTTCAAAGAACAACGTCGGCAAGTGTAAATCTAATGGCTCACAAGAGATGCCAACGCCTCACTCCCAGAAGCAGGGCGTGGATACTGTTAAAAGCAAGTCGGAAGCCTGATGCAGTTTTAATGCAAAGGAAGTGTATCAAATAGCAGCTTCTTTTTTATTTTTAATGTTCCAGTCCTTCCCTTCCCCTTCTTTCTCTCCCCAGTGTAGAATGAGAGGAAGAAATAAACAGGCCCTAAATGCAACCAAATCAACAAGGCAGCTAGCAGACCCTACGTATATATTTTATTTATATACACCATGACTAGCGACCTCGTAGACAATAAAATGGAAAACCCATCTCCAGTGAAGTGTTTCTGACCTTTCTCTCGGTGTGAGAGAGTGCGAGAAAGCGAGAAAGATTTTAATTACAAGAAGTGAAGAAATTGTATAATATGTCTTAAAGACAAAGAATATGCAGTGAAAGCTGGCAAAACAGGTGCAAAGCCTAATGAAAGAATTCGTCTTTTTGGACATTCAATAGATATACTGCATCTAGCTCCCCACCATGGAGGCACCTGAAAATTAGGGCCACCCTGATCCACCCCGTCATCTCCGGATCAGACTGATTCAGTAGGTCTCTACTTTTCATGGTTTCTCCTTTTTACTTGCTCATGCCTTCCCATTCCTTCCTGATGCCCTGCTCTCTGACAGCCCTGGATGACCCAGGCCTACTCAACAAGTAGTGATCCAGGGCTGTTTCAACCCAACTGAACTGAGGCCCAGATCCTGCCCTGATCCTTGGACCAGTTTGGATTAGGATTCAGTCTGGTGTACCACCCTGCTGAAAACCCATTGAGTATCAAGGAGATGATAGACCATCAATTGTTTGCCATTACAGTCGTACCTTGGATCACAAATGCCTTGCAAGTCAAACGTTTTGGCTCCCGAACGTTGCAAACCCAGAAGTGACTGTTCTGGTTTGCAAACGTTCTTTGGAACCCAAACGTCAAGACGTGGCTTCCGATTGGCTGCAGGAACTTCCTGCAGCCAATCGAAAGCCTCGCCTTGGTTTCTGAACATTTTGGAAGCCGAACGGACTTCTGGAATGGAGTCCGACTTCCAAGGTACCATTGTAGTTTTAAATAAAATACTCTTGTTTCAAAATGTACCTCAGTTGTATGAAAGGCCTGAGCTAACATACATCCTACCGGTAAATGGGAGAGTTTCAAGAGTATGGCTACTGAGATCCATCTTTTGATTAATTATCCACGCTACAATGGTTGTTTGTGCTTTCCTTTTTTGCTTGTTAGCAAATAAGACAGTATTTACTATTCATCGCTTGATTAATATTTTATACAGCATGCACAAAATATCAATCAACTGCTATTAGACAGTGTAGTTTGATTTCCAAGTGTATGTCCTTAGACTTACATCTAACCCATTATTGTCAGTGAAATCAAATATTCAAGTTACACGTGTTTCATTAAGCAAAGGAGTAAATAGGTCTCAACTCTCTCCTTAAAGATATAGTGAGCCTTACCACACATACAGACACATGCAAACACTTTGTACCACATACACAATAAGCCTCAAATGCTCGACAGCTGTCTCAGTAGAGTAAGCAAAGTGAACCTCCTGACATTTCATATTCCTGCTTGCATATCCTTTCTAAGGTTGCAAGTCTGTTTACACTTACCTGAGAGTCGGCACCACTGAGCACAGTGGGACTTCCAAGTAACTATGTACATTGTACTCTTGGCCACCTCCAACATAAGCATCATGTTAACAGTGTGAGGGGACGTTCTGCTGTATTTACCTCTCAAAGTGTTTAATCTTCACCCCATGAGCAAATCAGGCCAGAAGCTGCTTTCCAGCATGTATTCAATTCATTCCGTTTTTCTTTCACACCACAAGGGGTCCTTCTTCTACCAGAGACTTGCTTGTTCCAGCCCATCAATATTCCATGGGAGTCTTTTTAACTGTGGCCTTTGTGTACGCTGCTTGAAGATATAAGGGATGTGTTTTATTTATTTATTTCAGTTTATATCCTCGCTCCCTCTGCCCATAGGCTCAAGGTGGCTAGCATGTTCACGGTACTCGCCAAGTTGCACAAATCTCATGTAAATATTTCTCTCTCCTTTCAGATTTCCCTGCCCTCCTTGAACGTCAAGGGTGTATATTTTCCCAGATAGATTTTAAAATATTTTGAAGATCAGACATGCAAAACAAATGCTTGCCCTGATTAGTACTCTGTTCATGTGAGTTTCCCTCCTTGCTCAGCTGAGTTTAAAACATGCTGAGGCAGGGCTTCATGCTTCTCACTGTGGCCCAAACCTTACCTCATATAGGAGGGTCTGTGATCAGATTACGTGACATTTGGCTGCGCCCTGAAATAAGGTGTAGCCCAAAATTCAACTGCAGCAGCTGTTCTGGGATAGGGCAAGCTTCACCTTTCTTGCCATGCTATTTCCCCATATTAATTTATTAGCCCACCTAACGAAGAAGAAAAATACAAGTATCAGAGATGTCAATGAATCAAGCCCTTATCACACTGTCTACACCCAAGTAAAGAACAGACTTGTCAAAACAGTGTTGCAAGTGTGTCTTGAGCTGTGACGGGAACTCAAGAATCAAGACTTTTAGCATATGCCAAAGGGTGTCCTCCATAAAAGAGGGCACGTGTTGCGGTGCGACCTGGCCACCTGACCCAGAGTTGTGGGGGGGTAATCTGGAAGCTGCCACAACCCTTGATAGGTCGGTCCCGTGTTGCTGGGGTGCAATCTGACCAATGGGGTGTCGCAAAAAGCAGCAACGCGGGACCTATTTAAGCCCATGCGAGGTTACTGAGCTTCCTCTTTGGGGCTTTCGCATCGGAACACCTGCCCACCTCTCCCTATATTTAGGGCTTGCGCTTGACCTTGCTATTCCGTCGTGTGTCATCTGCCATTGGGACAGGGGCACGGCAGGAATTTCTCCCACTTGGCTGATGCCATTTGGGTTTCGCCTGCCGTGTAGCAACTAGTCACAACTTGTAAGTTGCGGATAGGCTCTGGTTCAGGTGATAGGTGTGGCACGTGATGTGGCCACGCCTATGGAAATGCAGGATATTCTGGTACAGGAATCCAGGGACTCAATGGTTTGTCGGCCCCCGAAAGGGGTCCAGCCAGTGGCCGAGTCCCGGGGACATCAGAATGGCTGTTTGGTGAACCTTCCATCAGCTGTCCCTGATGTTCATCCGGGTGCAGGGAGAACCTATGCAAAACAGAACCTATGCAACCACTCACTTGATTGTAATCAATAAAGTTGTGGCCTAAATAAAGTTGTGGCCTAAATTTCTGCCAAAAACCAAACCAAATATCTGACTCTCGTGTGAATTTATTTTGGGAAAGGTAAAAGGTCTAAACATGCAACTACAGTTCTCTGTCAATGTTGGGACTTTTTGAGGAAGTACTCAGGAATTGTATATAATAGGATTACTGTGTATAGGACAAACATGTCCACAAGTGCCAAAGAGGCCAATGCTTAAGAATATGGAGGGTGCAGAAAGGGTGGGAGTTGGTGATAGGGCAAGTGGAACAGGACAGAGAGGTTTGCAGGGTTGGAGTAGGCTGGTATGCCAGACAGCAGCTACCTGTCTAGGCAAAAGCAAAGAACAGAGCTGAAAGCCAAGGTCACCAAGGACCTCTGGTAAGGTTGTGGGTGAAGCACAACAGAATGCCACCTATTCCTGATTCCTTCAAGTACTGGTAGCTTGAATGATACTTGAGAAATGATTCTGGTAGGAAAATGAGAAAGGCCATTTGCTGGAGAGACCATCTCCTCCTAATGCATAGGTATAAGGGTTGATTTATGGGCCAAAAAGCAAGAGAAAATTAGGAGTGTCTATGGATATGTCCAGGCAATCTGTTTATTGAGCATTCATCCTGATTCACTTGTACAAAAAGCTTACACTCAGGTTAGATTATGAGCAGTGATCACCTAACTTTCGCTCAGAGTAGATCTATTGAAGTTAATGGACCTAACATTGCCGTGTTCATTAATTGAAATAGTTTACTCTGGGCAAACCTAGTCTCAGTTTATTAGTGGCCCAGTGTAACATTTGCCAAAGAGTGGATTGGTAATACTCCGTTGATTGCAAACATATAGATGGCTCTTGCTCACCATGACAAAAAGCAATGTTTTCTTTCTCCTTGCAGCGAAGCTATATCAACAGCAGACGGCCTAAATTCTAGTGAGCTGCTGAGCTTATCCAATGTTCTCTCCCCCATACTTAGGAGGGCACTGAAGGCCATTTCCCAACCTTGCCTTTACTCACTCATGTCTTAAGATGTGAAGCACCTTCAGAAGATGAAGAAGAGGCTTTGTAGTCTTCCCATCGGCAACTGATTAGCCACTATGAGAACAGGATGTTAGACCAGATGGGCCTTTGGCCTGATCCAGCAGGGCTTTCCTTACGTTTTTTATGTGCTTTCTCACTAAAAGAAAAAGAAAACCAGCACCAGCATTGTCTCCTGCAGTCTTCTCTCTTCCAAGAGGAGCTATTCCCTTCAATCTTTCACATGCAGACAATTTGCTCCAAATCCATTTATTCTCTCCAGTGGTGTGGTGGGAAATTATGAAGTGCAGGAGCTCATCATGACAGGTCCCAGCAGCAGGGGCATTGCTTTATCCTTTGGCACAAATCTGGAAAAAAGCACATGCTGATTTATATGCACCACTGGCTCTGGGCAAATGAATATGTGGGTGGCTGGGCCTCGCCAGGAGTGCATCTGGCCACACTGTAAAGGGAAGAAGAAGGGTCAGGAGATGCAGGATTTGGCACAAAGGACCCCAGGCAAAGCAATGACCTTGTCCTGCAGCAATGCAGGCAGCTGTGTGGATCCACTGATATATACCACAAAGCAGCTGTACAAAGCATAATGCCCAACAATTCCATGTTACGATCAGCATGACTGCAACACGTAGCATAAGTATCATTGAACTCAATAGTGCTCACTTCTGACTGCATAAGTTCAACTTGAAGGAAACATATTGAGCTTCAACAAAAGATCTTCAGTCAGCTGAAATGCAACCTTTAGCTTTCCATTAGAAGTTGCAAAGAATCTTAAGAAAGAAGTGTTGTCGTTTAAACTGGTAGGATGAAGTAGGAACCCCACCAAAAAAAGAGAGAAAGTATCCAACCTCTGCTTGAATAATTCCCTCATTTTCTAACTTCCTCTATGCCAGTCTGTCAGAAAAGGAAAGCCTCCCCAGCACCTCATTCACTTGCTGGAGGAAGGAAGGAATATCAAATTTCCCTGGCACTCCAGCAGATGACATCATTACACCAGCTCTGGTGAAAGTCACTGAGCAGGGCTGCCCTGGGATGTTTTGATGCTTCAGGCACAACAGAAAATATGGCTCCCCTGCCGTCTCTGCTTCCAAGCCCAGAAGTTACTGCCCACTGCAGTCATGGACTCATGGCCACCTCCTCTGCACCTGACCATGGCAGTAGCTGCCTCCTCCTGTGCCTGGTCCCCTCCTGTGCTGCCACCCACTGCTACCTACATAGCCATGGGTGGAGGAGATGGGCCCAATGGCAAGTGGGTGAGCACAAAGAAAGCTGGATCAGCCTCCTGAGGTGACTGCTTGCTTCATACTCCTTCTTCCACTACAACACTGAATCTTCCAGCTCCACCTCCAAGATGGAGAACAAAGGCATGACCTTAAAAATGGGCCACCTGTATAAAGAGATGTCCACAGATGCCTGATAACCTGCTCGCCTGCCTTTTCCCTTTCTCCTAGAAACATGCATAGCCATGTTCTTACATTTCTGATTTTCCTGAGCAGCAAGAATCCTAGGCAGGGCCGACTTTACCAGTTATTTCTGCTGCGTCATAACATGTGAGCGATTTTCCTCCCCTCAAAAAGCTCAACAACTTTGAGTTCGCCCCCCCTAAAAATTTTGGGCGGATTTTTGCATCCCGGTGGCACATATGCTAAAGACAGCCCTGATCCCAGGGCAACTTTACTGGGTCAGTGTGTGGGGGTGTGAGAGAGAGATTTACATGTTGAGCATGTATTTTGTGGGTGCAGAAGCACTTCATCAACACTTTGAAGTACCACAAGCAATTTAAGCTGGCAGGAATCTTCTTGGAAACTATTCAGGTGGTTTCAAAAAATAAACTGCTTTCTTCTCTAGATACCTCAGGCTACATCTCACCTTCATACGCCCACCCTAAGGTGCCCATCTAAATGGCCACTGGTGATCTAATGAATCGAATGACCTGTAAGCATCCTTTGTTGTTATTAGCCACTTCCTGCCAAAGCTGTCAGAAGGTCTTGAAAAACAGGACAACATTAATGATGATTGTGATTATGAATGTTAATGAAGTTTTGATAGTATACTCTTTCCTCTTTCTTGAGAAAAGATAAGTATATGTGTAACAGCTGGTGTCATTTCAGTAGGAAGAACGAAGTTTGAGACTGGCTAGATTTAACCTGAATAAATTTAGCCTATCCCTACATTTGATAGATCTTATCAAGTTAATTGTTTGCTGATGTTTCTGTAACAAATCTCTTGCTAAATGAGGTTCCTGTGAAAGTGCTTTAATCAAAGACAGCACTGAAAACACACACACACACACACAAAACAGCTACCATAATAATTCTTTTCTGTCTCTCTTTAAAGCAGGAGCAAAGATAAAATTCACCACTCATTTCATCACTTTGCTTTAAACTCAGTGCTTGCCCCTACAACATTGCACACAATGGCAGCCAAATATATTTCAAAATCTGCTGGCTTGCTCAGCAGGAGGCTGCATTCAAACACTCCCACCAGCTGTGGGGCAGGCTGCTTCATCTCAAAAGACATGGCTGCTTCTATTTTTTCAGAGCTCCATGTACACCCTTCCCTCCTCCCTCTGTTAGGGTCCTGTGTATGCACATGCTCTTGCTAACTTTAAAACACCCTTGTACCCCCCGCAGTGTGTATGTGCGGGTGATGATTAGAAATTTATCCAAACGGCTTTGTACAGAAACCCTGAGACGTTTACCTGGTGAAGGTAACAATAAATTACTAGATGGAAAAGAAAGGCAATTGCTCAGGCAAGCAAGCTGGCATCATGTCCAAGAAACTGCCTGCCCAAGTACTTCTTACAAAACTGGATTTATAAGCATGAAAGTGTGAGAATGGGACTGAATTTGAAGATTATTTCCCCATCAACTTCAAACTTCCAAGTCAATGGAAATGTTTTCCATTTATGTTAGCAAATTTTGGAGCAGAGCCTTGCCATTTCTGCAAAATGTTTCACCATTTTTACTTTATCTTCACTGCCACTTGCCTTGCCGAGTGTAGTCTGCAGATGTGTTTCCCCTCCCTAACATGATTACATCTGAATCTTATACCAGCAGTTTATACTGGGTTTCCGTGTGTTTCACTGATGCAATGAAAAGCTATAATAAGGTTAACCAGAAACAAAGGAGAAACTAAATCTCAAGTAGCTATGCCTGTAAAGGGAATTTTGGCAAGTGCAGCTTTTCTCGGTTGTGCTTCAGAATCTGATCTGCTAAAACTCCTTCTCCACATAATTATTAATCATGGAAACAGTCAATCATGCCCCCCCCAAGACAATTAAACATAATATGAGGAATTCTCGCCAGAAGTGTGTACATTCAACACACCAGTGACTCCAGTAAACGGCATTTGCAAGTTTCAGAAACATGCAAAGCCTTTTTGAACAGAGGTGAAAGTGAGACAAAAGTGCAACAGAACCACTGTTACACGTTTGACCCTCTTAGACTATTGTTGTTGTTGTTCAATTGTTCAGTCTTGTCCGACTCTTCATGACCCCATGGACCAGAGCACGCCAGGCACCCCTATCCTTCACTGCCTCTCGCAGTTTGGCCAAACTCATGTTAGTAGCTCCGAGAACACTGTCCAACCAACTCATCCTCTGTCGTCCCCTTCTCCTTGTGCCCTCCATCTTTCCCAACATCAGGGTCTTTTCCAGGGAGTCTTCCCTTCTCATGAGGTGGCCAAAGTACTGGAGCCTCAACTTCAGGATCTCAAGACTATTCAGGATTCTTAGACTATACCTGTGCTAAAAGTTTGCAGTACCTATTTAAACGATCATGGCTACCCACAAAGATTGCTGCAACTTGGTGAAGGTGTATTTGAAATCCCTTGCTGCAATTTCCAGAGTTCCCTGGGGAAAGTGAACATAAGTCGAATCCTGCAGGATCAGTCCAATGGTTTATGTATTCCAGCATCCTGTTTCTTACAGCGGCCAACCAGATGCCTATAGAAAGCCTGAAAACAAAGGTATTGTTAGTTGGTAGCCCAGGGAGCTCCCTTTTGTGCCAAGCTCTCTTGTACCATTCCCTCTCATTAAAAAAAGGAAAAAGAAAAAGTAACATTTCTTTTCTCTTTCTTTCTTTCTTTTTAAAACAGATGTATAGATGACTCTAGGGAAATTAAAATGGTGGCTCACCATGTTAATTTCCCTAGAGCCGTCTTTGCACAAGCGCATCTCTAGCTGTGCCCACAAGCAGGTCATGAGGGTAACAATCCTCTCCTCCTGTTATTCCTTAGCAGCGAATATTCAGAGGTAATATCTTGATCCTGGAGGTAATATATACCCATCATGACCAGTGGTGGCTGGTAGCCCCTGGACCTGGTGGGACAGCCTATAGCCAAGAAGGTCATGTAGGTGGAGCCTATAAGGTCACAAGGGAAGTCACATATTTGAGGCCATGTTGTTCTGGTTTTCTTCCCATCCTCCTCCTTTGTAAAGGTGTGGACGTTGCAGTTGCACAAGTGCTTTGTGCTTAACTAAACTGAAAAGTGTCTAACCTGGTTTTTGATGGGGTCCCTACTGTCACAATTTCTAGTGTGGATTAATGTCACAATAACCACTCATTACTTAGAAGTAAGCCCTACTTAATTCCATGAGAATGGCTCCCAGGTAGGACCAGAGGCTAAGCTGATTAGTCTTCAAGGTGCCACACAGAACTGACAACAAGATTCTTGTTAAACTTCTTGTTAAGCTCTACGGAAAAAGATTACAGCCCCCATGTTATTTCTTTCTTTGCCTTTGTTCCAGAATGCAGAGAGATATTAAATGGATTAGGATGTAGGAGACAAGGGTTAATATCAGCACTCATCTGTGAAGCCCCCTGGCTCACCGTGGGCTATTCACTGTCAGCCTATGTCTCAGGTTATGAGGCTCAGATGTGGAAGAGGGGAATCATGAATGCCATGAAAGGAAACCTGGCTCGCATGCTTTAATTGGTTCAACAGAATAGCTGGTCATGGGGAGAGTTTGGAAGTTTCAGAATCTTGGAAGGTCTATGCCCCACTTTGTCCAGCAGAGGAACCTCCCTCCACTGATCATGGCCAGTCAAGCCACTGATAACCTTGTTCTCTGTGAATTTGCCTCATCTCCCTTTGAAACCATTTAAGCAGGTGAATTTCAACTAAGAAGCAATGGAAGTGTCTGGTATAAATATGCCATTAACAATTCCCATCTATCTTCAGCTTAAAGAAAAAAGGAACCCTCCCATTCTTTAAATATAGCCACCTGAGGGCCTAGAGAAATGTCTTATCCATATGGTACGAAAATCACAGCATGCTGAATCCCATATGGTAATAGCAACTACCCCGTTCATGCCTTAAAAGCTGTTATCTCTTAGCATGGTGATAGTTTGTCAAGACAAATTTCCACAGCTCTGTACATGGGGAATATGCAAAACATCATGAACCTGCTCAAATGGCGATTGAGCACCCCTCCTTTATTCTAGTGTTAGTTCCAACTAAAATATAGAAGATAGAGCTACCACCAGACTGTTAAATGACTATTTCTCCCCCAAGGAAGGAGCCCTTGCTTTGCTCGCCTCCCATTCTCTGCATATTCGGCCTTTCAACATCTTTCAGGACCCACTCTCTTCAGGGGCATGGGGTTATATTTAAATTTGCAGAGCTATACCAGTCTAGAGATTTTAACTCCCAACTGCAGGTATTTTTCTTGTAAAATGTAAGACACCAATGAAGTTGGGGAATTTAGGAAATAAGCCAAAATATAAATTGTTTTCATTTGGCTCTACGTTAATGGTCATTTGCTGAGCTAGTCCTAAAGGCTATAAAGGGTAAGAATCAACATCCATGGACATATTTCCCCGCGCCACTAGTTAGGCGATGCTGATCCCATACCATCACTTTCTCAGAAGTAATTTTGGGAAGTTTAATTTTATTTTGGACCTTTTGGCCAATTAGAGCCTGAGGGCTGGACTCAGGACCAGCCAATGGAGAAGTTAGTTTTGAAGCTAGCCCTGCCATTTGGTGTATTAATTCTGAAAGGTACAAGGCATTTCTTAATTACTACCACCTAATTCAACATAAGAAGAACCTGCTGGAACCGGCCAGTTGCCCATCTAGTTCAGTGTCCTCTCTCCTCTCCTGCAGTTTCACGCAACTGGTTTTCAGAAGCATATTGCCTTATTGATCTGAAACGAAATATACTGTAACCACAAGAATGATGAATCTGAGGTAGCTCCCTGGGCGCTGTTGCTTCTTCCAGGGATGTAACCAGTCCAGCATGGTTATCTGACTCAGTTTTGAATTGATAGGTAGGTAGCTTCGGTATCAAAATGTACTGAACAAAAGGGGGTTCACCATCACGTTTGACTGTCAAATTCTACACACTCATTTTGTCCAGAAGTGGGTCGCATATTACGAGTCCTAAATATAATGGGTGAACAAACCATAAAATGACTCACGCAATGCTGAACTCTTTCAAAAAAACAACAACAACTATAACCCCCTCAAATCCTTCATGTTGAAATCTTTAAAAAAGAAGGTATGCTCTCCCCACTCAGATTGCCTTCTAGCTGTGTTTTGAACTATTTCCATCAGCTACAAAACACGTTAAAGTTTGATTTGTCGACACAGCTTGAACTTCCCATCAGCATTTTACATCACTGAAAATTGCAGTCTGTCGGAGGATTGGCTGCTATGACACTTTGTGCATCTGCTTAAAGAACACAAGCGATTGAGTCAAGAATAACCTCAAATTCCTCCCCACAATATGTTAAAGCTTCACAATAAGGTCTCTTTCGAGTTTGCCGTGAATATGTATGATTCAGGCAACCTAGAACAGCTCACTTCCTATAATGATGACGGAGGCTAAGAAGACTTTTGTGGGATGACCCTGGAGCCTCTGCTACCTTCACTGAGGTGGGCAACTTTAAAAAAAGAAGAAGAAGAAAAAGGAAGAGGAGAAAGAAGCCTTATTTTTAACTTATAGTGCACATAAGAAATAATATCTGAGTTTTAAGCATATTAAATGAAAGAAGTTGGGTGTATTATGGATGCATGCTCTATATTATTTTATTGATATTATAGTTATGAATTTGTGCTGGCCTTCACCTAGACCAATAAACTTATTGACTGATCAAGAAGTTGGTTTTTTTTTCCAGGGAGTCCAGGGCTGGATCTAGACACATCAAAGAAGCGTTTCAGTTGTAAACTTTGTATGAGGAACCGGGTTAGCAAAAATGAAACTCCACAGCGCCATCTGGTGTCACAGTGTTATAATGCACATACAATGTGTATAAAGCGCTTTTGCTTTGCCAATATAGCTGAGTCTCGGTTAACACAAACTAATGAGCGTACTGGAGATCTGAGTAGAGTGAATGTGCAGAATGTGGCACAAGGTGAATTGTGCAATAAGTTCACCTTGCATCCAACTCACAACCCAATGCACAGCACAACACATAGCTGATGCAAAACTGCTGATAGGAACCATTCCATCAGTTGAAATCCTAAGACCACACAAGGCTAGAATACCTTAATATGCACCAGCAGAACTTCCTTTTCGAAGCTCCCTTCTCCCCAGTTGTTTGCTCTGTCCTCTGCTCTGCCTGTATGCATAGTTTTGGGGGTAGCAATTTTTGGTAGGAAACTGGCATGAGGAGAAATCCTCCTCAGATTTCAGCAGCAGTAGCCTCCTTTTCTAAGACGCGTGGATTATGTAAAAATCAATCCTGGGACTATATGCAATGCATAGCTCCATCTCAAGTAATTTCAAACCTTTTTAAGTCAGTGTTTCTCAAATTCAGAAACCACCAGAAGGCTAAGACACTAAGACAGCTTCATGGGGGAATTTGTAGCCTATTGGAAAGAGGTTGTGGTCATATGAGAAAATGAAAGGAAAGATTTTTCTTCTGGGTCAGAAGTTGCTGGAATGGGAATCAATTGGTGCATTTCAGATAAAGACAATTTCTGTGGACTGATGCCCTTATAAAAATGATTGGGAATGGCTACATTAGGGGAACAAGTTCTGTAGAGTAATCAATCCTTTCTGCTATGTACTTATACCTCACATCCTATGAGAATCAGTTCTATAAATAGAAATATCAATCAAGAGCAGCAATATTCTGCTGGCATTTACCTACCATCCTGGCCCCATTGTGAAGACCTGTTTATCTTTTCCAAGTGTGCCATGTGCCATTTGCTTCCCCCAGAAGAGAGTGTCAGGAAATGGAACTTGTTGCAAATCAGGAAAGGAAGCTATGGAAGACTCTGTCTGGGAAACTGGTTTTATACTTACTCTGAAAGCGGATTAATGGCTTGACCATGTGTATGAACTGATTTATGTCTTCTTCTCTAGGAACTTAAGTTTCTGTCAGATCTGCGGCAAAACACCACATGCATGCTGAAAAACAGGCATGACAAATGCCTCACGAAGTTTCACTGGAAGGGAAATTCCACTCCAAAGACTCAAACCACAGCACGGAGCTGAAAGTAATAAGTTTTTGAAGAAAACGGGGGAAATTCTGCTAGTTCTACTTAAGTATTATGTTTCAGGTGACATGAATGCTACATTTCAGTCACTTGTGGTCTGTGATGGCCAGTTCATACAGTCATCACATGATACTGCAGTCACATCAAAGCCCAACTCCAACTGACCTGGGATTGGTTAGAAACTGGATGGGACCAGTTTAAGGTGCAATCCTAACCTTCCCCATGCTGATGGGATTTTGTGGGGCCACCACTGCATCTTCAACCTTGCTGCTCACAGCAGCTGCAGTGGAAGGTGTGTGTGTGTGTGTTGGGAGGGGAGGGGAGAATCCAATGCTATCATGCAATGCCTGTGGGATTGTTCTGGAGATTTCCTCTCACCAGTGAAGATGCTCCAGTGGGCTTCCCTCCTGCTTGTACATTTGGTGGGCACGACGGGGAGGGCATTGGCTCTGGAGTGATGCTTGTGTCCTTTTATCAGCACAAGCCAATGGGAAGCTGGTTCCTCCAGGAGAGCTGGGCAGGGATGCACTTCTGCCTAATCCAACCTCTGCCCCCACTCAGCCCAATGTAAAGTGGGATTGGACCGTTCTGCCCCACAAGCATATGCATATCTTCCACAAAAAACAGAGGCAGATACTTAGTCCTGAAAAACCTCATTCTCCTTCCATTTTCTTCACAGACTGTAAAAAAAGAATGAAGATGCTCTCCAACACCTTGACCTATCCTGACTGTAATACAGGCACAAAGAATTCTGTAATCCCAGAAGAAAGAATGCAAACAATATCAATGCCCGGATGAACTGCAAGCCCTGAATTACTTCTCATAAAACCTCAAACTTCAAATTTCACTTGCATCCTGAAAATTGCATGCATGCAATTGCAAAATGCATGAAGAATTTCGGGCATATCTGAAAGGAACCCAAGTCTACCTGAGCCATTTCACCCTCTGCAGAGAAATGAACTACATGTGCTTACTTGACACAACAGCAAAGTCCTTGTGCCTCTTTGCTGTTGTCTGCTGAACAGCTAATAGGAAGGAGAGATCCAAAGAGCCAGATGAAATCTGGTTGGGGGCTATATCCTGCTTGCAGACTGCGGGTTCTGAATCAGGAAGAAGGGACCCCCTCTTTAGCTTTTGCAACTGTAGGTAAATCGCTCTCTTAAATTTGAGAACCACGTGTTCCAAAAACATCCAGATCATCCTTATGAATCAATATGCTGAGAGGCAACCAAGAAATCCTGAGGAGGTCTGTCAATCCCACGGTGTGGCTCTGCTACAATGTCTGGTCTTGGCTCTGGCGCTTTCCTTTGGTTGCCTCTTGGGTGACAATTATGAGTTTTTATATCTCAGCAAACCTTTGACGTTGCCTTGGCACCCCTTATTCTTTTATCTTCTGTGACCTTAGTGGCAGCGTTGTCACCATTCTGCATCGGCTTTTAATAGCTTCGTTACAGTCTTTTGCTGACTGAAGGCAGGTACGCGCTGATGGAGATAAGTGTGGAGAAATGTGGGTTTTTAGAGATAACCACAGCTGTCTGTGGGATAAAAGATGATTGAACTTAAAGGATAGGAGAATTGATTCATCTGCTGTTGGAACACCTAATGGTATTCTCTGTGTTTTTAAGGGCATAAATTGCATGACACAGAAGAAGAAGGGGGAAAAACCACATCGCCCATAAAGCTGAAGAAGATTCTAGGATTTCTGCCTAAAACAGTAAAGCTCCGTGACCTTTTCTTTCTTAACGTTTATAGCAAATCATTATGATGTAATGGAAAGTGCTTCATTTTAAAAAGAAAATTCAGAACAACTCTTTGCAGAGAAATCCTTCAGAATTCTGTAGGGGTTTAACTAGATATAATCAATACCTTACCCTTGCAGAAAAAACATTCCCCGAAGAATCAGCCTCACAACAAATTGGTATGGTAATCATCACTACCCATGTGGCCAAATGCTGCACTGGTGCTTCCTTTTTTGGAGGAAGATATTCATAAGGCTAGGGGTACTTGCTTCATTGAAGGCTCCCCCAATAGACTGCATGGTTGTACAGGTGAGCATGGAGATTCTAGAGTACCCTTTCTGCGGTAAATATCCAGCATTCCCTTTCTTGAATGTACTGGAATGCTAAATCCCTCCTGAGCCCTCCTGCTTCTGTCTCTCAATCCTCCATCTCTCCAATGGGTTTGGAATGCAGGTATATGGCACAGTGGCACAAGGATAAGTTAATCCCTCCTGTCTGGAATGGTGACAGAATTTTTGTTGGTGGTTATAAGATAACATCCCAGGTTCATTCAAAATGAAACCTGTCTACTAATTCCTACAGGAGAATGTGTGTTGAAACCCGCTCTTTGCTCAATCTCTAGCGCTCCTAATCGTATGATATGCATAAAACGATGGACAAAATGCATTAAGGGATGCCAAATTATATAAGGGGTTTTAAGAATGCTTTTCACAATGTGAAAGGGCAATGGTTAATACGTTTTTTTTGTGGTTGTAAGGTCATAACCAGCAGATGGTATTTAACCTAAACAAAGGAACCTGGAATAAATCAGTGTGATCTCATGAAAGCTTTCTTGGACACAGAAGCTGTTGGTGGCAATGAAACATCTGGGACTGCAAGGATTGGTGTCATCAGCCAGGTAGAATAATACTCACAAATGGCTTCCCTCGAACCATTCAGGTGAGGATTCTGTTTCCAGGACACCTAGCACCATCCTGCAGAGTGCTGCTTTAATCCTTTCCTCCGGTTTGAAGGGAAAAGCCATATCCCTGTGTTAAAGATGCAGCCTTCCCCGGAGAGTCTTTTGCTTCTGTCTCCTGAGGGGTCAATTAAAGTTTCCCCCATCGCTTCCTGCGGCACAGGCAGAAAATGTGCCTCGGCTCCTCTTGTTTTGATTTACTATATTGCTGTAAACAGATGATGCAGCACAAGAGAGAGAATCTAATCTGCTTTCTTCCCATCGTCATCTTCGAGGCTGTTGCAAATGAGTCAATTAATTTGAACCAGTGCACCCTTTTGCATGAAAAGGTGCAAAGCCGGCAGATATCCAGACTCTTGCTGAGTTCTCAGGGGAAAGAGGGGAAACTCAGTTAAATGTGGAAACACGCGCACAAACGCACACTCACAAAGATGCAAAGCTTGCAAAGGCTTTAAGTGTCCTACAGATACCTTTCTTCAGTTTAAGAGATTTCCTTCGCTGCTTTTCACACCCCCCCCCCCGCACCATGTAAAAGATACCACGAAGCGGGCATTTAAATTTTTATGAAGTGCCTCCTTTATTGCCTTAATAAATCCTAGTTTGGTTTGCAGAACGCAACCCCATTGATGTTAAAGAGTTTATATGAAAATTAAGCTGCCAATCTATCTCCTTAATTAGACAAACGCCTAGATTAAAAATAAAACAAATGTCAGCTGGAAATGAAGGGTTAGCTTAGCTCGCCTGGGAGAGGGATTTCTCCCCTCTAAAATTGTTTGCAAAGGTTAATGGACTCATATCTTATCGTTAGGATGAGCAAGGGGACAGCTACCCCACTCCCGCGTTGCGCCTTTCATTCGCGCTGAATTATTTACACCTAGAAATGAGTTACATAATTATGAACGCCATAAAAGTTAAGCTGAGTTCATTTTTCAGGAGGTTGCAGCCGAGCCGGAGCCTGCTGTGCCTTTGATCTTCTCTGCCCTTTAAGGTATATGCTGGCTGGCAGGCTGAGCTGGCACAGACATTTGTAAAGTGCCAGGGCAATGTTGATTAATGAATTTTTAATCCAGAACATCTTTTCATTCTCCAAAGCAAGATGTTTCTTAGCTTGTTGTGTTTTATTCTCTTTCTCTTTCTTCCGATAAAGATCATGGCTTCAAAGCAAGGCTGGCTTTTCTGATATGTTCTGCAAGAGTGTTGGGTAATTACTGGAAAGGTCAGGAAGCAAAGTTCCGATCAGGCACTTGTAACGGTTGAGAGGCAGAATGGGTGAGGTGCATAAAGCAGAAGTCCAAGGGAAAAAAAAAACACACAAGCACATTCACATCCTACTTCTTGTTTTTTTTTTTTTTTTACACATTTGGTCAATTGCCTCTCTTGAGTTCACAGTCCTTGGAAAGGATGGTTTGTGATCCATTAGGGCCCCTGGATCTTTTCTTTTCTTTTCTTTTCAAAATAATTTGTATTGTTTTTCTTTTCTTTTCAAAATAATTTGTATTGTTTTTCTTTTCTCATAACAAATATTCAATATCATCACTTAACATTTATTTTCTAGTTTCCCCCCTCCCTGTTGACTTCCCCCAACTTCCATTTCTGGTTTGTTACACCAAATGTTAAATTCTGCTGTTTATACATAATGTTCTGTTGTCACCTGTTACATTTCTTGTTTTCTGTAAATAAAGTTGTAAATGTCTTTTTAAATCCTGCCAACGAGTCCATTTTTTTGTTTTGTTTCTGCAGTGGGCCCCTTGATCTTTTCAAATTGCAGATTTCACTCTTGATTAACAAACAGTACTACTCACCTGTTCCATCAAGGTACAGTCGTACCTTGGATCCTGAACACCTTCCAAGTTGAACATTTTGGCTCCCGAATGCCGCAAACCCAGAAGTGAGTGTTCTGGTTTGCGAACGGTCTTTGGAACCCGAACGTCTGACGGGGTTTCCGAATGTTTTGGAAGTCGAATGGACTTCCGGAATGGATTCTGTTTGACTTCCGAGGTACCACTGTATTTGCTTTCATGAAATCACATTGTGTCCATCTATATGCAAAAGGACTCTTGAAGACTAAGCATGCAAATGGCCCTGACCCGTTCCTCTCAACTCATTTGTGGTGATGTCAAAAGCAACATGGCTTGCTTTTGCATTTACCGTCATGATATCATGGTAGCATACCATGTTACTCTGACCAAGTTTGATTTACTTTGGTTACTCATTTGCTTCCACGCTTAATCTAAGGTGCTGGTTTTAACTTTTAAAGGCCTAAATGCTACATTGGCTGCCCATGTGCTACCAGGCCAGATTCAAGGCTCATGTTAATATACTGCTATGGGTTAGTGGAGGGACAGGGATCCCCCAGATCCCTTGCTGCCAGATTTCCCCCTCTAGGTTTTAATAATAAATTTCACAGGGATTTAAGCATTTGCCACCATTTTTTCAGTCGTGGACTTGTTCAAAAGCACTGAGCAAATATCCACTGAAAAACATCTTCCTGAAGAACGAAGACCTTGGGAGGCGTTTGTTAAAATTGTTATTACAGTACGGAGCCACACAGCCAAACATGAGAAAGTGCCTGGTTTGAATTTGCAAGGAAAATGTCAGTTCCGAAAACATTGACCCAAGCATGACGAGTGAGTCCTTGTAAAGCTGTTGTTGCCAAGTCTGGAATTGGAGAAGCAAATGAGGGGAAAGAAAGATTGGGGATATAAAAAGCATAAATGTTTGTCTCCTCTCAAGGCTGAACTGTTTTGCAGAGGACACTTTCCATTTACCTTACCGCATAGCTTAAAAAGCTATTGGAAGCAACGGCTGTCTAAATGCTTTCAACCAGTGGCCCCTATTCATCTTTCAGAGTTACATGTTTATTGGTGGGGAGGGGCTGGTGTCCTCCAAAAGAACTTGACAAGTTGGTAACGGATCCCTAGCTGAGTGAGCAGCGATGAGGGCATTATCCAAAAACGAATCTTCTGCTTGGTTTGACCTGTTGACATGCCTGCTGGTGGCATTGGAAGATCTGCCAATTTGTTTGAGTTGATGTCCTCTTTAGAAATGAACCCATGACAGCCTTTGAACTGTTTGCAGAGGTTGAGTGCATCCTTTCATTGCATCACTGAAGTTCAAAGATGTGAATTTCTCATTCAGAATGTCCCTGTGGACCACCCAGTTTTAAAGTATTGTAGAAAGACGAGTGGGAACCAATATTCAGCTTCTCTTCCAGGGCTGGGGAAAGAAGGAGGAAAGCTCAGGGCAGACATGTTTGGGCATGCAAAAGGTACCAGGTTTAGTTCCGACAGGGCTGGAAATGGCCCCTGCCTGAAATTCTGGAGAGTTACAACAACCTGTTATGTAGATAACATTGAGTTAGGTAAATGAATGGGTCTGACTCGGTATAAGGCAGTTTCCTATGAAGCAATAGAGCTCAAATGTGAGGAAGCAGATTTAGATTAAGCATGAAGGAGTGGGAATGATCTATTGAGACTCTCTTAATTCCTCAATTTATTATCCTGTACAAGTCAATATCAGCCCACTGGAAGTGTGGTGCTTGCCAATTTGCAACCTACACCCCATTTACTTATAGAAGTTACCCTACTGAAGTCCACTGGGGTGCGTTAGGGAGTTTAAGTAGTTTATTTATGCTGGTATCTGCAATTCAGGGATGCCACAGCCTCTGCAAGTTCATATATAATATAACATTGCCACTTTCTGGAAACAAAAGTTAGGGAAAGGCAGAGGTAAGGAGCATATTTCAAAAAAAGCAGATGCTATATTTTAAAATATAAGTAAATATTTTACTTCTCAAATACTTGCATAACAGCTGCCATTGAGGTTCAAATACTGCATAAGAGATAGACAAGAGTCCTCCCAAGCTCAGAAATATTTGAATATTTTATATTTTCTGTGTTATGCATATTTCTTTGATAAGTTTAGTTTGGTCACCAGAGGTCTCAATATCCACAGTAAGCTAAAAAAAATAATGTTTATAGAGCAGGTGTGACAAACCTGTGGTCCTCCAGATGTCGTTGGACTCCATCACCCCAGCCAACATGGCCAGTGGTTAAGGGTAATGGAATGGTAGTACAGCTATGTCCGGAGGACCACAGGATAACCAACCCTGTCATAAAGAGAAGCACAGACTTCTGGATATCCAGAGTTTTCCAAAGAGCAAGCCTCTGGCACCAAAAAAAAAAAAAAAAAAAAAAAAAAAAAAAAAAAAAAAAAAGATAGCTGTGAAAGTACAGTCTAAAGGAGAATTTGAAATAGCTGCAGTGAAAGTGGTGAATCAGAGAGAGGTAGGGACATGGCAGAAAACATTAGTCTGCATTAGTCAAAAAATAGCAATTTGAATGTGTTGTAAACAGGCAACACCAGATGGTGCCTGAGAGCACAAAACCTTTCTAGTATTTTACAAACACCCCCCCCCTTTGGTTATAATACTTTAATTTCTGACTTATTTATAGTGTTTCCCCCCTGTGTATAGATCCACCCAAGGTGGAAGGAAGTTGTGGGGTGTGTGAGAAAGGAGCACCTAGAGAGTAAGAGCAGCCTTGCCAATGTATTACAAGGTTAAAGTTAACCATTGGTACAATACATGCCTCCCGCCTTTACGTGCTCTGCTTGGTCAAATAATGGTCTTGGTCAAATAACTCTTTACTTCAAATAATTAAAAAAGTAGCTCAAATAATAAAGTCAAGTAACTCAATACTTGGGTTGTCAGTCAGTTAAAAAATGTATAGCTGGATACTAGGCTGGAATCTACACACACACAAAAAAAATGCTGTGAAAATGCTTTTTAGAAAAAGTTTTGAAAAATACACTGAATTTTGCATAACTTTCGCCATCTAGTGTCGCATTTGTATGTTGCACTTTACAACACATTTAAAACGTTTTATTTGCAGCTGTGTAGCTGAGTCCTAGGTTGGTGTGGTCTACAATAGGTCAACAGTTCTCATTAACATTATAAATACTTTTTGTCTAACATAAATAGGATGCAAAAGGAAATTCAATATTCTTGTGTGAGATGCCCTCAGTGAGATGCTTTTAACCTTTCTGTAGTACCAGCTACCTAAGACCACAACTCTTCTGCCTGAGCCTCCAACATTCATATAGATAGCTAATAACTGAATAAGAGGGACTTGTCAATCACCCCCACTTGCCACGTTTAACCTTTTCTAGAGCTTTTATGACTACCAATCATCATCGTTTCATGTTGCAAAAATCACTGGGAGAAAGAAAAGCTGGTTAAAAAATGAAAATCTTTATCTTTTTTGAAGCACAGGGAAAAAACCACTCTCATCTGATCACACAATCTAAGGCTTTGCTATTCACATTGTCAGATATTCAGAATTGAAGACTCTTTGCCTGTGAAGTGCAAAATATTTCATCTCCTATTCCCCCCCTGTTATTTCCCTATTATTATATATACCTATTAAATAACATCTGTGCCTTTCCACTGCCATTCACCTATAATTTTATAAGAAATCGAAGACAGAGCAAGCTTGGGGTAGAAAAGATGTATCCTTAGGTTGGATGAAATTGCTGAAAAGAATTGACAAAGAGAGACAGACAATTGAATCTCTAGCCCTGGTATCATTCACAAGATGGCCTCCATTTTGTGCCGTGAAGAAAACCCAATTGGATAGGTATTGTTAGTGTAAAAAGTCCTGACTCTTTCCCTTACTTGGGGCCAGGAAGGAATTTCTCCCAGGTTAGATTGAATAAGGATCCTAAAGTTATTTGCTTTGGCCCTTCATCATTGAAATTGTTGGCATCTATAACAGCTCACCAGCAACAGGAAATACAACAGCCAAGAATTAACAGTGTTAGGAAATGATAACTTTTTCTTTAGCGCTTTCTCAAAAATCCAAATGTGCCCCCAGACTCAAAAGGTTGGTGACCACTGGGCTTAGCCCCTTGGTTTTATCTCATATTTAAATGAAGCCTTTGGGCATTCATCCTGATTGGTTTGCACAATGTTTATATTGAGGTTAGATTACACCTGGTTTTATTGAGCATTTATTCTGATTTATTTGTGGGACTGTTGTATAACAATGAACATCCATCCCACATTCATTCAGATTTTCTTTTGGGGTGGTGAAACATCTTCCTGTTAGTCATTCGTTCACCCCACGCTTTTCAATGCATTTTCCTGTCACTTTCCTAACTGCAAATAGCCTGCTTCTTGTTTAAAATGGATTTGTTGTGAACCTATCCCTCCTGCATGATCATGAATCATTTTAAAAATCTGATCCAAACACATTTTAAAAACTATGTTTCTGTCACTCACTCACTCACTCACTCATTCACATGAACAGCAGTGAGAGGCTCAATAACACTTAAGTGGCACATGTCTAAGTATTACAGTATGTGTAAACTGTACATACACATTCCCTCATAGCCCAAATCATTCCTTTATTGCCTTTCTGTATTTTTCTCCCTGCAGTTTAGGGTGTATAACTTCAGGGCATAGACCTGTCTTTTTCTATTCTGTACTAATGAACCTGCTTTAGTACTGTACCACATATCCCTGATGGCACTATATAAACAACAACAAAGTAGTAAACTGGCCTACAAGTATATTAATTAATATTTTGCAGCTAGGGACTGGGAAACACACACACACACACACACACACACACACACACACACACACACACACTTGTAATCCTTGGCAGACCCTGTAACATGAGGACAAGTTCAGCTGCTCCTTTTCTTTATGAGCAGAGTTTATGGAGGCAATTTTCGAAGACTCTTACAGGTATGTGAGCATAATCAACAATGTGAGTTCTCACAAAGTACATAAGGTGGTAAATCTGTGTCTGGGCTGCTGAACCACTTCAGACTGCAGTGGCTTAAGCACCTCATTCCTTCTACGCCTTCACTACAAATCACCCTCTGACAATGGTGCATTGCAAGGCCGAAGCAAAGGCTGCAGGGTTTGTAGTTTGGCAGAAAGCACACCCGCTCATCCTTCCAGGAAGTCTTAATCTGAGGTGAGCAGCACCCATGCATGGTGTGTGTGTGTGTGTGTTGTGTGAAGAGAGGGAAATTGAGTGAGTCAAGAAGTCTTATGTCCTGTGGAAAGTAGCATCCACTCAGGTACAAAAACAGTTACAGGTAGGTAGCCGTGTTGGTCTGCCATAGTCAAAACAAAATAAAAAATTCCTTCCAGTAGCACCTTAGAGACCAACTAAGTTTGTTCTTGGTATGAGCATTCGTGTGCATGCACATGAAAGCTCATACCAAGAACAAACTTAGTTGGTCTCTAAGGTGCTACTGTACAAAAACAGAAAGCCATGCATGTCTCACTTCCCCCTTGCAAGTGTGCCAGCCAGTTTACAAGTCTCAAAACTAGCTTATGTTATATACAATGTCTTCTTTTCTTGTTTCTGTATGTTTTTAAGATTTATTATTCATGTACCTGACATTCAACAAAAGCTGTCCCATAAAACCCACAAAGTGGGTTCATTCCCAATAAATTTCTCTTAATTCAGGAGTGGAGAGCCTGTAGCCCTTCAGATGTTGCTAGACTACACCTCCCATCATCCATGACTATTGACCATGCTGGCTGGGGTTGATGGGAGCTGGGATTCAACATCATCTGGAGGCTCACAGGTTCCCCACACCCATAGCTAACTTTGAAGAAAATGACGTCTTCGCTTCCTTACAAGTTAAAAGTTCCCTCTACCGAGGTATCTTTTCTTCCATCTATCTCCCAGCATTTGTATATAGTCTTTCCAATCTAAATGCTTATTACTGCCTACCAATCCCAGGGGCTGACAATGTGCATTCCGATTCCCTAAAGAAGAGGGCTATGAGCAAGGCCTAAACACTCTCCCCTCTCAAGTGTGTCAGTCCAGGTTCTTAGCCTTAAGCAGCGAAATGCGATGTTCAAGTCGTGGAGTTGCTGAGAGAGCCTCTCCTTTTCCCTTGTCTTGTATGAGCTTTGGGGTAAGAAGCTTAGATGTAGCTGTAAAAGTGCTGTAACAGAATGACTGCGAACCCCTCTAACTTCTAGGTGCAGGATAATGGCCTTTTATTGGTATTGGCTGACCATTATTTCTTTCGTTCCAGTATTAACAGCCTTTGCTCTGGGCTCTGCAGAGTGGCTGGAGTTCAAGCTTTAACTAATAAGTGACTATGAGGATGATTATAGTTACTGAAGATGAAAGGAGCTCACAGGATAATGAAGCAGGAGCTCAGAATGGCCTTTTTACAGCTGTTTGGACCCCTTTCATTTCCCTGAGCAAGTTAAGAATATCTGAGATGCCTTTTCTAAATTGCTAAAACAACAATAAGAGCTTTGACAAAAGGTGCCCTCTCTTCTCCCCCCTCTCCGCCTCACTTCAACTCCTGTATCTGTTTTAAAGTATTGATCCCATGAAGTCATTTATTTAGACAGTTCTATACTACGGCATGATATAAGTGGTGTTGTCTCTTCAGGAATCAATGCCTTGGTACGCTTTGTTTCATCTATTGAAAGAGGGATGCTATTTGCCCTGTGGTGGCAAGGCTTTGGGCTGCCAGCCCATCAGATTTAATCAGCTAAGCAGGAATGAACCTGTTCAGTGAATAGGGGAAATTCAGGACCCAAAGGAAGGCGAACTCATGAGACTATGGTCAGTGTGAACATAGGAAGTTGCCTCACAGCAAGAGACACCTCTTGCCCATCCAGCTGAGTTTTTTCCAACACTGGCCGGTTGTGGCTCTGCAGGGTCACATGCAAGATTCTTTCCAAAGCCCTTCCTGGAGAGACCAAGAATTGAATCTGAGACCTTTTGCAAGCAATGCACACACTCAACCTCTGAGCCGCACCTCTCCATCTGGTTGGACTCCTTCGTTCCATCACTCATCTACATGTACCAATCTGCTTCACTGCTTGTTATTTAGTTATTTATTGACTTTCTACCCTGTCCTTCCTCAAAAAGGAACCCAGGGCAGCAAACAAGAAATATAGCAGCAAATTTCCACTTTCCTGAAATATTCCCCATCCACCAGAAGGGGTCTTTCTGGGTGCCAAAGCAGGCAGAACGAAGGCATCCCATTGTTAACGTCACCTCTCCCCTGCATTACAATATAGTACAGTCTCTGTACTGCTACTCCCCCCCCCCCCCGCCCTTGCTATCAGCAGCAAATGATATTCAGCTCGGGTGAGAAATGCACAGCCTTGTGTCAGTAGTATGTGGATTTGGAAAACAGGCTTCATTTTTAACAACATAGCCTCCTTTCTGGGGACCCTCCTTGTCACATGAGAATGTAAGAAGATTCTGCTGAATTAGGCCAATGGCCCATCTAGTCCTGTTCTCACAGTGGCTAACCAGATCCCTGTGGAAAACTCGCAAGCAGGATCCAAACACAAGAGCACTCTCCCCTCCTGTGGTTTCCAGCAGCTGCATCCAGCTGTGGCAGATCACATGAAGACTATTCTGTAACAGACCAGATGAGAAGAAAAAGAAAGTCTTCACTTAATGAACCACACTATTCCAAATATTCACTTTTGGTGCACTAGAACATTTCTCTCATGTACCTTCCTTCCTGAACCCTGCTCTCTCTCTCTCTCTCTCTCTCTCTCTGTGTGTTGCCCTTTGAATGCCACAAAAATACACATTTTAATAAGCCTCTTTCTTCAGCCAGGTTTCATTCTAAGTGCTGAGTTCCTTTCTATTTTCCATTAAGTCATTCCCTGTGGGGGTTTCAACCCTCACCAATGTGTTGAAAATACCAGTATAAATCCATTCCTTTCCTCCATTTTACCTCTTAAAACTTGTGACTTCTTCCTGATGGTTCCCTCTCTCCCTTCCATTTATGTTTGACAGTTCTTAAATCCAACCTGTTTTAAGAGGAGCTGAAGAGGTTTAAACAGAGAAAATCTCAAACTAAACCGGCCTGTGGGTGACAGATTACAAGCTGCTTTGGGCATTAAGGCTGGCGAAAAACCGCTTACAACTAGCTCCAACCAAACCTACAGATGCCAGAACCTTTGAGAGTTTTCTTGTCTATAAAGTCACAAATATTTTACTCCCACACGAAGCCTATGGGATATTTCCACACTTGGCTAGAGCACCTTTCTGGTCTGGATATGTTTCTTTACATATTTTTAAAAACAAACAACAACAACAACAACAACACTACAGTTTTAACATTTCCAGCACATAGAAATGAGTCACGTTCATAGCTTGCCAGTTTGATGAAAGCAAGGTAACACAAACCTCAGTGCAGCGCATAAACAAAATGCAGGAGCACTGGTAGTTTTCCTCATGCCTCCCCACCTTTGTATTTCTGAGGCTTCAAGTGGTCACAGTTCATAGGCCTGGTGCTGGAGACCACCTTGCCGAGAATGCTGGAGGACCTAGGAAGGCAGGACCCTGACTCACTCTAGCTAAAACAAACTCTTGAATTGAGGTATTGTCCAGGGGATTCTGTTGGGGGCTGTTATGGGTTTTGCTACCTTGACTATTCAAAATGTTTTATATTGTGGGTCTTTAAATTGTGGGGGGGGGGGGAGTTTGGTTGAGGTGTAGGATGTACCTGGGAAGCGAGGAGCAGGGAAGGTCCTATAGTGGTTCAGGGGAGGTGAAGGTATGGTGTGAAACGTGGGGCAGGCACGGGCAGTTGGTGTCTTATCAGCCAGCCCTCAGGTCTGTGACTGCTGTTACTGAATGCCAGGTTGGCTTGGAGTAAGACCTCCCTCATCCATGATCTGTTTCTGGATGATAAGGCCGATCTGGTCTGTATCACTGAGACCTAGGTGGGTCTGTTATACCACAATGTTCCCCAGCTGGGGTTTGCACTCTGCACATATCCTGCATTTATGACCAGTAAAGTATTCCCTTAGGTAACCATGTCTATGAAACATTTACCTCTAATTCGGTTCATTTCATTTGGACCTCCTTTGTGATCATCCAATTTGCCTGCGCCTCTGGATAACGCATTCATAAGGCTACCTTTGCCTTTTTAGTCCTGTGTGAAATTTAAAAACAATATGCATTTGAAAATGGCCTGACTTTGCTACACTGTCAGGGTTAAGGTGATGCTGCTACTGTGCCTTGCAGCCTCATCATGCAGCAAATGGCTATATGGGATGCTGAACTCAAAGTTCCAGACACAATTTAATTTCAGAAGAGCACACAATTGAATGCAAAATTCATGTGTCGTCATCACTAGCTGGGCTGCTAAAAGGTGAGCTTGTCACGGGCTGTGTCATCTGAACTGCCCCTTAGGTTACAATCCTATGCATCCCCATTGGGATCAATTTCCAACCAACGAAGTAGAATTTATTTCTGAATAAACATGCATAAGATCAGGCCAGAGGTTTGGTATTTTTGTTTGTTTGTTTAGAAAATGCTCAAGTTTCTTATCTGTCTTATCCATCATAATATTCTTTTCACTCTGGGGATTATTTTTCCAGATTACTACAATGCTGGTGACAGCTCCCGGGTCTGAAATGTATTTAAAAACTTTCCATGAATATATAAACATGTGTGTATAATTCATTGTTTTCAGCTCTCATATAGATACGCTAGTTTTAGAATGATGGCATCGGTCCAGCTGACATCTATGCTTCATGCTAAACCTGACAATTAAACTGCACGAGGAGAAGCTCTTAAGTATGCAGAGAAATGCGCCTCCGACTTGGATACACTGTAAGCGTGTGGTTTTTCAAGATTAAAAAGGACATTTCTGCATCCAGATAATGGTCTGAAAATGGCTGAGCCATTGTTTCAATCCAATGGATTAGTGTAAGAGATATAAAAAGGCATTAAATGTGAGCTTTCATGATTTATTAGCTATTCATATATATCTGCCTTTCTCTTCCAAGAAGCCTGCTTCTATATTTGATTGGTAACAAATATTTAGCTTGTTATCCGAATGAGAAATTGTGAAAGTTAACACCAATATACACCTATGTCTTCCCCTGCTGCTTCTCAGGGGTACCAAGAGAATTGTCTGGGCCCAGTGTGTATGTGGGTTGGGTCTGCCACCTCCGCCCGCTAAAGAGGGAACACTTTGGCAAAGGATGAAGAGCATATGCAAATTTGCACCAGCTTCTGTGGGTGGGTCCCAAATATAAACCGAGGGCCACATGAGCAACAGGGTGTCTCATAGAATATCAACAGAAAAAGCTATCTCCATAATTGTGTCTCAGTATTAGAAAAGGCCAATTCTGTTGCTTTCCCCCAGGGCCCATCCCTAAACCGTGCAGAGAACTCAAAAGTTACACGAGCTGTAAGCTAGTTATATCACCATAGGCTTTTCATCAATTTTAATCAACGGCTCTTCGGCCAGCAATACTGCATTCAGTGTAAGAGCCAGTGCGCTGCTTGAAATGGGCGGGTGGGTGAGAGAAGTGAATGATGAAAAAGTGTGCACACCCACAATACCCCCCCCCCCAAACCACCACGTGATGGCCAGATTGTGCCTTTATTTATTCATTTGTACAGGAGTAAACCCTCAATTTTGTAGCCGATCAGACAATGCATCAATGTTGCTTTGTGAAATACGGCACTACTGCTCTGAAAGCATTAGTTAATGACACAAAAGGAATTGCACGATAAATTGTAGGCATAAATTGTCATGAATTATTTTTCATTTAAGGAGTAGTGGAAATTTACATATAGATTAAACTCTAAATATACAAAATGCCAGGTTTTTTAATGCTTTCTGACACCCTCCCAACTCTTCTACCCCTGAAGTGTGACGTAAGCTCAAACATGCCCAAGCCCATCCTATTAAATTGGGGGGGGGATGCTATTACCCATTGTACTACGGGGCAGTGAGGGTTAAAGGCTTACAAATTAAAGACTTCTGCCCTCACCTCCCAAATCATACTGCTAAAAACTATGATTTGCAAATTACTTGTGTATGCAAATCATCCCGGTGCTGCAGGTAACTGGCACCAAGCCTCTGCACCACCCCTTTGCCTCTGGCTCCACCCACACCTCAGCTGATTGGTAGCTTTCAGGGTTCTAGTAAAACACCCACACACTGTGGCGTTTCACCCCTAAAGGTTCTCCAAGGGTTAACTTGGCAGGGAGGAGCTTGGCCAATGGGAGCTCTCCAGGCAATTAGAGTGTGGAAGGATGGCAGTTAGGGAGGATAGAAAAGGCAGTTAGAGGTTGGAAGTTAGGCAGTTGAGTTGAGTCAGAGTTACAGGGGGATAGTGAGAGGGAGATAGAGCCAATGAGCAGAGCTAGAGCAGGTTGAATAATTAACAGGAGGCATTAGGGATAGTTATTGGAATACTAGGTAGAGAGTTGAAATATACTTATCTGAATAACCATACAGTTATATTAAACGTTTTACCAAGTCATTTGAAACCATTACGCTTTGTACAAACAATAAAGAAACTTATGTTTTATTTTACCCACAATCTGAATCTGAAGTGAGTTATTCATTGCCAGAGTGAATACTGGCTGGTGGCAGCGGATATACCATATGTCGTTGGGGCAGTTACCAATAGACCGTTAAACGTCCGGGGGTGCTGCTCAGGTCTGAGAGAGTGACCGTGACACACACACACAAATAGATCACACAAGCATGAAGTATGCCCACCTGTTCTCTAAACCATGTGCCCCATGGCAGTAATGGTTAATTTACAAAGAGAGAGCTCATCAAGAATACTAACTTAACTGCATTACCCACCCAACTCCTATAACAAAAAATACTCTTTGCATGTTTAGAGATGCCTTCATCTTTAGCATTCCTCTTGCATATCCCAGGGTCAAGTTCTGGTTCTATGCTTGCTGTGATTCTCTCTCTCTCTCTCTCTCTCTCTCTCTCTCTCTCTCTCTCCAATTAAACAATTGAGAATCAGACACCCTTGCTGATCTATGGCAAATATCATCCAGAGATTTGCCAGTAGATCCTGACTTACCTTCTGCCAACCTCTGCCCTGGATAAAAACAGCCGCTTCTTCCCCAAATATGGGTGACCAAAGCAGTTCCTGCCCTTTAATATAACTTTTTTTTTTAAAGTATCCAGTATCCAGTTGCTACAGTATCCAGGCAACTGGCTCACCTTAAGGAAGTTTGAGTAAAAAACAACGAAGTCTGATTTGCAGTGTATATGAGGAGCCTGAAATGAAAAAGTAGCATTGGAAGTCACATCAGGACCGCACCAGCACTGCTGTATGAAGAAAGCAATAATTAACTCACAGGAAAGGTGAAGAAAGTTCCCAGCACTTGGACACAACAGGAATTGTATGAGGTCTAAAGTATGTTTGAGTCTTTCCTGGATGACATTAAAGAGATCACCAGGCCTTGAGGGCAGGTGCGAAATGAAAATTTTCTCGTCACAGATGACATATTTTACTTATTAAGTAGAGCCTTGGAGCCATCTTTGAACAAATATTAATTATTCTTGTTCTTTCTCTCTTAGGTTTCTTTTTTGGGTCTTATTACCTGGAAGATATGATGTCTTCAGCATATAATGATCACTATATAATGTGGCCTCTTTCATTGCTGTTGTTGCAAAACATGATTTTAAATGAAGGCATTAAAACCTCACAAGCACACATCCTGCTTTGACTGATTGATTAGATTGTACGATAGTTGTCAACTAAATATCTTTCATATACAGTCGTACCTTGGTTTTCAAACAGAATGCAGTCTGGTAGCCCGTTTGACTTCTGAAACATTCGGAACCCAAGGCGTGGCTTCCAATTCATGGCACGTGCGTCCTGCAGCCAATCGGAAGCCGTGGAAGTTGCGGCGGACATTCAACTTCCGAGGCAAAGTTCACAAACCGGAAGACCAACTTCCAGGTTTGCGGCGTTTGAGTTCCAAGTTGTTCGTGAACTAAGCTGTTCAAAAACCAAGGTACAACTGTATTCATTGGGGGGGCAGAGAATAGAAATGATATCCCCTCCTTTATTTTTTTGGGGAGCAATCAACATGGGCACATGAGGGAAGTGTCCCTGGGTAAGAAAATTGTCAGTGTTCAGGTGACTATTCCTACGTTGCAGGAGATTCGACTGGGTGACCCTTGCGATTCCTTCCAACTCTACAGTTCTATGAATAGGTGCTATGATGCCTGGTGATTTTACTTCCATTACAAAAAGTTAGAAAAGCAAACCATTTTTTTCTCACCCCACCCCACCCTTCTTGGAAATACACTCTCTGAAGAAATGAAAGAGAGTGACCTATGGTTTTTAATTGTTTGTGAGGGAAAAGAATGATGTTCACTGGCTACCCAGGGTATATCTATTGCTTTCTTGCCCTGGGTGACTGTCTCAACTCAGGGGACCTTCTCACACAAGAAGAAGACTTTTGGACTCAAGCTGTGAGGGACTTATTTAAAATGCAGAGGAAAGTACTTCCTGGCCAACATGTGGCATATATTTGTTGTGTGGCTATGTAATCAGTATTCTGAGGATCCGTGGAAAGTCACGGCACCTTAAGCTATGCTGATAAATGCCCAAACGGCATGGATAACAACAATTACATACAACAACTATCTTTGCAATATCGTAGACCCAGGACAGAAACAATAAATGCAGCAAGTCACATCTGCACTGCAAACCATGTCAACAAAGGGAGGTAACATCCCTGGCCAATTCACCCTTTATATTATATATGCTAAGACTAAGAGCTGATATTCAGCATTGTTTGACTTTAAGTAGAAAAAGAGTAGAGGAGAAGCTAACTTTACATTCCCAACCTTTTGAATGTAGCTGGAAACCTCCTGGTGCCTCCGAACATTTAGGTAGCAATCCTATGCACATGTTGCCTGAAGTTAGCCCCACTGATCTCAGTAGGACTGATTTCTGAGCAGACATATACAAGATTGCACCGCTGCTCTAATAAAAGACCCTGAGGCATTAAAGTCTTTCACACATTTTATGAGCACTCCAATTCGCCTCAGTACAACAATTTCACTGAGAACACATAGTCAGTTTCTCTTCTGCTTGCTATTTCTCAGCCGATCTATTTTCGAGAGTTCTACTGGAGTCAAAAACCCTGACTTTAGAGGAGGACCATAACTGAGTGGTAGAACATTTGCTTTGTATGCAGCTTTGTATCCCAGCTTCAGTTCCCATCGTCTCTGGAAAGGGCTGGGAGAAACCCTAAAGAAACGCTGGCAGTCAAGCTTGCTGGGGCTGTTGGGAGGTGAAGTTTAGAGGCCAAAGGTTCCCAAACCTTGTGTGGTCAACATTGAGGTAGATGGGCCAGCTTCTTATGTGCATAGAAAGAAGTATAGACAGACGTTAAAGGCAGAGAAGCCCTTAAATAATGCTCCGATTTCTATCCTCCTAATATAGTACTATTGAATAAGGACAACATAAGATATTAATTAAATATAATCTGATTTTTAAAAAGTTAATTATATATCTTTTTGGTCAAGCGTGCTTTCCTTCTGTTTGAGGAGCTCTGTATTTATGATAGGTCTTCTCATTTAATTACCTTTTTATGTTTAAAGAGCCTTTGCATACACATTTTATTGGGAACTTGGAAGGGAGAAAAAGAGTTCAAAGCAGATTAAAGGAATACTTTCACATTGTTGAACATGATGTCAATCTGGGGTTGATTTTTTTTTTTTGCAGTGCATGTTTTTAGTAACCATACAGGAATAAAGGGGTGTATGGGGTGTCAGAGGAGGAGGAGTGCCTCTGGTAGGGAACACATTATGCTACCAAAGGTAGTTTGTCCACCTTTGGTCCCCAACTGCACTCAGCTTTCACCTGTGGTTCCTGAAAGCTGTCAGCATGTGACAGCGGCCACACCCTGGGAATGGCTTCGACTGGCTGGCTAAACTAGGTGAGGGTAGCCACTGGGTCTCAATTCCTCAGGGAATTCCCCTGCATGCAAAGACAGGCTCTGGTGGATTGTGTGGACAAGACCAATAGTAGGACTAATGGTCAGGAAGGTGGTTTCTGCACATGCTAAAGAGGGAAGTGAGGGGCAGATGGGGCTTGTCAACCTGGGAAGGTAGCCCATCTAGGAGAAGGAAAACTTTGATCCTAAACTGCAGCTGCCATGTGGGAGAAGAAAAGGCTAAGAAGTAAACCCTACACAAATCCAGAGTAGAGTCCCTAAAACAGTTCGATGGCACCTTGTTTGCCTCCTTCCAACAACAACTGCAGCCAAGCTGATGCCATGCGTATTGCTCTCCTTTCCTTGGGCCCATATCAGCGAGACTGAGGGGGGGGGGTCTTGTTTTCTAGGCAGCCCCAGACAATAATGCTAATTGGTTGCTGCCCTGAACTAAAACCAAGTGGGCTTTGTTCATTTGAATGGATCCAACTTTTGATGGATTATGTAGCCATTTTGCAAACCTTGACTATATAATCATTTGAACACTTGACTTCTTACAAAGTAAGAGGTATATTTTATATAGTAAGAACCCTCTTCCTTTATGCACAGGAACTGCAAATATCAATGCATGTGGAGGGTCGTTTATCTTATTTCAACTCCATGCTTCCACCTGCTTATATATTCCACTGGTTGTTGTTTTTTTGCCCAAACTCAAAGCAGCCAGGTTAAATACACTTGCTTGACCCTTAGCTCCCTAAGCAGGTGATTTGGGTCATAGATAAGCATGTGAGAAATATATTTGTATCATGTAAATCCAACTCAGCTCCAACAACTTGATAACACTTTCAGAGTGTGGCAACTCTTTTAAGAACCTGCTCCTTTCCTCTATACTCAGTAATAGCAAAAATCTTTTAAAAGGCCATTCAGTATTTCCTTAGATGAACCTGTCAGGCTCCATTTGCTCCTCGAACATCCCATCTTGTTTTACAGTCTTCAGATGCCTCACTTGAGAAAAGTTCCATGTTTTTGCTATTTTCCCCACTCAAACAATTTAATTTCTCTCTCTTTCCTCTTCTCATTCCCCACATACCCCTTTAGGAAAGGAGCAGTGGAGTGGGACAGACAAGATAGCAATTGCAAAAGATTTCATTTTAAAATCTTTACCTACGAATGAGTTTTATGCCACAATAAAGAGGGTGAAGGGACTAGGAGTTGGGCGGTGAAGCTGCAGAGTGTAGCTGTTTAAATAGTTTGCTCCCTAAAATACATACGTATGTTGTTTGATACCTTTTTAATAGGCTGTAAAAAAAGAAGCTGTGGCAGACCCACAGAGGGAGTGACCATATGAAAACCACAGAGTGGTGGAGATGAAGGGGACCTGAAAGATATAAAAGGTTAAGCCATGCTCTCCCTTCATGGTACAGGACTTGCTTCCCCACAGAAAGACCCTACACCACTCCAGTAAGAGTTTGAATCCAGGGATCTATATGCATTGCACCTAATCCAGGGCTTGCCAATGTATTTCACTTCAGATTACTGTTAGTTACCACGTCTTGCTAGACTCCAGCTCCCATCATTCCTGATAGTTGGCCATGCTGGCTGGGACTAACTGTTGGAGTTGGAGTCCAACGTCTGGAGGCCACCACATGGACTACCCCTCAATTCTAATAATTTCACTGTGGAGCAGTTGGGAGGGTCTTTGTTCAGCCCCCCACTTGGATAGCTATAATTAAGAAAAGCGTTGCAGAAGGAAGAACAAGGAGCCAGAACAAATACAACTGAGGGCCTGCCCTGGGATTTTCCAAGCTGCTGGCTGAATAAGAAAATGCAATTCGGCTAATTTCTACTGAAGGGTTGAGAGGAAGAAATCTCTTCAAGGGCCAAGAACTGTAGCTGTCGGAGACAGTATTTGGAGGCTATGAAGGCTGAAAGAAAACAATATTCATCTTCATTTTGTATTTTTTTTAATCATTTCCTTATCTATTTCTTTTAAATTAGCAGCCCTGCTCCTTATCAGATCCCATATGCACAACTGCAGATGCAGAAAAACTTGTTTCACAATGCACAATCTGCTTTTGAAATTGCACAAAATGTGGTTGCTTCACATTAGAATAAACCATGACAGATTCTTATTCACCAGGCATCTGTAAAATATCTGAAATTGGTCTGACTACTGCAACGGTGAGCAAAGGCTTCTGTATATCCATCAGGTGGTTATTTTAATATGGAGTTAATATACCCCACTTCCTCAAAAACCTATCCCATCGCATTAAAAGAGATGTGTTTGCTTGATGTTAAAATCAGTCCTTAAAGTTGCTTTACAAAGCCTCTTCCCTAAGAAGAATTAACTGTTCTTTCCAGATGGTTGAATATGAGTTGCACGGCTGGTTTTACTCTTTTTCATTGTGGAAGATGACCTGATACTCTAGGACTTTCTCACTCTTTCATTTAACAGAGCAGAAGCTACAAAACAAGCCACTGGACCATTAGGCAAAATCAATTAGTCAGATGAGATCAGGCATCCAGTGAGAGAGACTGGAATGCTAAATTCTTCTTCAAGAAACTACTTTGATAAAATGCTGAATCTGTGCTCATTAAGACAGAAGGGGGGAAATGCTTAAGAGGGAGTTTAGCCAAAACTGTATTCAAGTTGCTCCAAGTAACATAAAACCTAAACCATGACAGCTACTATCTTGGTGGTATTTATTATCCAGTGAAGAAGAGATATTATTGGTAATAAACCAAATAGACAACAATATTAAAGTTCATTAGATGCTGTGCTTAGCTAGCAAGCTGACCGGGCCATTTGTTGGGGAAAGACAGAATGAGTTCAAAAGTTGCTTTTTGCAGTTCAGTGGAGGGAACAAAATTTGCCTTTTGAGAACACACACACACACAACTGAATAATATAGCTCCAGACCAAAGATTAGTAAGAATGTCATTTTAAGATTTTACAGACCTAATAACAAAAAAGATCACCGCAAGTTGTCAGGAAAGCAGTGCCGACAGAGGAAATGTGGATTACCGGTAATTTTGATAAGGCGTGTTTGAGCACCTCAGCAACTAGGTGATTGAAAGTAGGTAAAGGTAAAGGACCCCTGGACAGTTAAGTCCAGTCAAAGGCAACCATGGGGTTGTGGCGCTCATCTCGCATTCAGGCCGAGGAAGCCGGCGTTTGTCCACAGACAGTTTTCTGGGTCATGCGGCTAGCATGACTAAACTGCTACTGGTGCATGGAGGACCGTGACTTTAACTAGGTGATTATCCAGCCCTGAAAATGTGTGAAAACATGTGCAGCACTTACCTACAAAAAGAGAAATGGAAAAGGCTGATGGCCCAGAAGATAGAGTGCATATGATGGTCCTTGACTCTGTGGCTCACTGTGGCTAGGGACACATTCACACCATACATGAAGGTTGTTATGAGACTCCTATTCTCTTCACAAAGTGACAATTCTCAGAGTTTTCTGCAAAGAAGGATTGTTAAGCTGGTCTGGGAATGTTAGCTCTGAGAGGGGAATGAGGATTTCTTAAGAATGCTCAGCACCCTTAACAAGCTACAGCTCCCAGAATTCTTTGGGGGAAGCCATGACTGTTTAAGGTGGCATCATAGTGCTTTAAATGTATGGGATGATTGTGGCACAGAGCTTTCACCCACTATCTCCTTAGTTCATCAAAGTCTTTGTTTCTTACATCACAATGTCTATATAAGATTTTATTGCTGTGCAGTTGTCGGACTTCTAAACAGAAAGATATGGTTTAGGTGAAAAGTGAATTTTGTGTGAAAAGAATCTAGAAAAATGACATTCCTAGGGGAAAAACCCTCCAACCCAAGAATTTGGATAGTGTTGATTTACACTGAAATCTTACAAATGCTTACTTGGGAGTTGGGATGTAGGGCAGGGATAGTCGTTGGTTCTCATTTAAAGGGGCACTTGACATAATTTGAACTTTCTGAAACAATACCTGAATGAAAACACAACCACACTTCAAAATGTGCAGTTCTCCAAATTTTGCAATGCAGTTTTCTGGTCATCTATCATATGCAAAAATGTGATTGATGTGGTAAATAATAATGAACCTGTTAGTGAAAATAACATACAATATAGTTCTTTGCAAAAATGTGTATATTTGGCAAAACCAGATACAAACGTGTATATTAGGAGAAATTCACCATAAAATGCTGATGAATTTTGAGAATTTACAAAAAAAGCAAACTGATGTGGAGAAATGTACGTAAGATTGGAAAAATATGAAAGTGAAAGAACTGAAATAGATTTGCCCACCCCTAGTTGGGTGTGAGTCCTATTGACCCTAATGGAACTTGCTTCAAAGTAGACGTGCACAGGATTGCGCTGCTGAGCTTCTTCTTTAACAAAATCTTATTGAGGTTCTTTTCAGAACTTATGCTTCCTTGACAAAAAATTTCACGTTGCCGAGGTGCTAATTTGATTGGAAGTATAGCCTAGAACACAAAATTACTAAGTGAGTAGCATTTAATTTCCACCTTGATGTTAATTAGTTTGTCATGCAGAGCATCCTTGGGCTAGAGATATATCAAGAAATGAGCATTAAGTAACTTAATTGAAGAAGTATGTTATACAATCTGGCAATACCTTTAAAAGCTCAAACAATTAGCTTCCCAGCAGTGATTTTCTTGGTCTTAATTTTCTGTTTTGCTTTGCACCTGGTTTTACCTACAGAAAATGGCACATGGTGTGAAGACATATGTATACACTGATATCAAGTGCAAGAATCTGAGTGTTTAACAAGATAAAAGATAGCCCAAACTTTTACTTTAAAATATAGTCAGCCAGACAGTTCCAAGTTTATGAGATGTTTTATATTTCTTTGTCTAGTTTCTCCTTTGCTGTTAACATGTCAAAGAAGTAAAGGATGCAAGATTTATTCAAAGTCAGGCAGTGAGCAACACTGGAGGTTAGTAAAATCCCAGTCTAGTTTAGTGCACTGAAGTGACAGTCTAGACCCGGGATCCCCAAATGTTTTAGGTCTGGGGGAACATTTGGAAATCCATGGAGCTGCTGTGGGCACCACTAAAATCCCCATTTTGCAGGAGTAAAACTGGTGATGCTCAGTACCCCCCCAAAAAAACAGATAAAACACCTCCCCTCCAAAAAGAACAGAGATGAAAAAGCAGGCAACACCTCCCATAAGAAGGCAAGTCCAATACAAACAAAAAACATTTTAAAATTTTAAAAAGGGAGTAGCAGGATACAATGGAAGGCTCCAGGGGGGCCTTTCTGGGAATGCCATTGGGTTCATGTTTCTTCTTCTTTGGTGAAAACATGGAGGCCAATTCTGAATCCACACATCCTTCCACAGCGAGCACATAGGTTTCTGGGCGGGAGTTGATAATGGTGAGGTTTTGCCAAACGTGCCTTCTTCTTAGCTTGTTTGTCCCTTTCGTCCTGAGTTCAAGTGTCTTCAATGTCCACGATACCTTTGGTAAAAGTGCTCACAGGCCAGTGTTTCCCAATTGTCGGTGTTTATACTACTTTTTTTAGATTTGCCTTGAGAGCCTCTTTAAACCTCTTTTGTTGACCACCAGCATTACGCTTTCCATTTTTAAGTTTGGAACAGAGTTGTTACTTTGAAGATGATAATCAGGCATCTGAACAACATAACCGGTCCAATGAGGTTGATGTTGAAGAATCATTGCTTCAACATTGGTGATCTTTCCTTCTTCCAGTACACTAACATTAGTTTGCCTGTCTTCCCAAGTGGTGTGTAAAATTTTTCAGAGACACCATTGATGGACTCTTTCAAGGATTTGGAGATGGCATTTAGAAGTGGTCCATGTTTCACAAGCATACAGTAAGGTTGGTACTACAATATCTTTGTAAATAAGCATTTTGGTTTCCCTACAAATGCCCTGGTCCTCAAACACTCTGCATTTTAATTGGGAGAAAGCTGCACTCACAGAGCTTGGGCAATGCTGGATTTTGGCATCAATGTCAGCCCTTGTGGAAAGTCCAGGTAGGAAAAGTGATAAACATTTTCCAACACTACACCATTAAGTTGGATTTGTGGTGCTGTAGAGGAGCTGTTTGTGCTTGTTGGTGCAGGACTTTGGTTTTTTTGGATGTTGAGTGATAGGCCAAGCTTTTCATAAGCTTCTGCAAAGATATTTAGGATTGTATGGAGGTCATCCTTGAGTGTGTGCACACTAGGTTGTCATCAGCATATTGAAGCTCTATGACAGAAGTTATGGTAATCTTACTCTTTGCTTTCAGCCTATGCAGGTTAAAGAGCTTTCCATCTATTTGATATATGATTTCTACCCTGGTGGGAATTTTCCCTGAGACAATGTGTAGGATCATAGCAATGAAAATAATAAATAGACTTGGGGCAATAACACATCCCTGTTTAACACCTGATCCCACTGTGAATGGTTCACTTTGAGAGCCATTGTTATCCACAATTGTTGCTGTCATACTATCACGAAGGAGCCAAAGAATGTTGACAAATGGGCAGCCGCTGGGCAGCATGCAGTGATCTCCACACATAAAACAAATTCATGCACAGGTGTCTTCCAATAACCTACCCCAAACACATTCTACGGGTGCCATGTTGAGAACCCCACATCTTGACTGAAATATACAGTGGTACCTCGGGTTAAGAACTTAATTCATTCCGGAGGTCTGTTCTTAACCTGAAACTGTTCTTAACCTGACGTACCACTTTAGCTAATGGGGCCTCCTGCTGCTGCTGCGCTGCCGGTACTGTTCTCATCCTGAAGTGAATTTCTTAACCCGAGGTACTATTTCTGGGTTAGCGGAGTCTGTAACCTGAAGCATCTGTAACCCAAGGTACCACTGTACATGCTTGGAGTACCTTTAGTTTCTTCCCATGGTCTTTTATCTTAAAAGGGTATGTTACTCTCTTGGACCAATATCAGAAGTAGCTTCCCCTTGGCAGTAGTTGCATCATACCATGATCCCCATTGAAGGGAGAGATATTTCCTGTCTGTCATGTTCTAGCCTGCATCTCTACCAATGCAAATCCACAAGACAAATGCTCTTTAGAAGCAGAAACAACCCACTTCATTTGCATGATGCAGTGGATGGCCTACATTTCAGATATCCAATCGAATGGTGTACATTTGCACTGCAGAGCAGGCACGTTTAAATCACTCATGCCATGATGGTCATCAGCATAGATGGCTTAAAATGGGATTAGACAAATCTATGAACAATAATGCTTTCAAAGGCAGTTTGCCATGATGGCTGTTGGCTACCTACAGAATCAGGGGCAACATGCCTCAGAATACCAGCCTCTGGGGAGTATTGGCAAGAAAGGGCTATTGCAATCATGTCCTACCTGTGGGCTTCCATAGGCCCCTGGCTGGCTACTCTGCGAAACAGGATGCTAGAGGATGGGCTCTTAGCTTTATTTTGTTAATGCTAGCTATGCACAGTGCTCACCATGAACTTCTCTCTTGTTCTCTTAGAATGCCATCTACCTGAGAGGTGCTGGAGCTGAGCTCCTGTGAGCTCCAGCTGAAAAGACTGTGGCTATGTACTAAATTCAGGTAAGTGGCCTATAGGCCAGGCCAAGCAAGTAGCCTGTAGGCCAGGCAGGATGAAAACAAGAGTGTTGGTAGGTAACCTGTCTTCTTAAAAGAGAGAGATATTGCTCGGTTATAGATAGAGCAGGTGACAAAGGTTTCTAGTGCCTTCCCTCAGTTCTAAACCCACTTCTTGTGCTCCACAGAATAATAACACAGCACTCTGCTCCAGCATAGGCTTCTACATCATGGGATCCTTGGGACAGTAGAGCAAACCTTCACTCACTGTGTCCACATTCCCAGCTTACAACTGGTCTTGCTGAACAGTGATTGCTAGTGGCATCATGGTCTCTGCTTCAGACCTGGTGTTGCAGAATGCAAAGAGACAGGCTGCTAGGGCCCCTGATCTGAGATCCATGACATTTTGATGGATTATACAGCTTCCCTCTTTTGTAAGAAGACAGATATTTTCATTTTGTTACATTATGAGCAGCAGAGCTAAAACTTCTGCTGGCAATGAAAATGTTTATTACGCCTCTCTTTTGTGCATAACTTTTTATCCCTTTTTGCTCAAAGCAGTTGACAGCAGTGTCCTCCCTGAACAAGCATAAAAATGGAGGCAAAGGAAAGCAATAGGCTTCTATTAGCCAAGTAATTGCCCTTGCTGGAACTAGGAGGCAACAGTCAGCATCCCATCCCAGGGCACAAGATGGCAATAACCTTCTCTCATGGATTGGCACTATAGTATAGCAACTAAGAATAATGCAATACATGCCAGTGGTCCTGCAATTGCAGGTGAGTCCAGTGAGTCCACGGTTGGTGGGGACCAAGGCATGGAATATGCAAATAATCATAGGACAAACATCTTGGGATTTAGCAGGCCACAACTTTATTGATTACAGATGTCAGTAGGTTTTGGTGTAGGCATTGGGTGTGTATCCTGAATCATATAGCCCATCTGTTGGTTGATAATATGGCAGTGTCAATCCTGGGTTAAGGATCGCCCTATGATGTACATTAAATTGGAATGACCCACCCACTGTTGCCATTTTGTAGGGGATGCTATGGTCCATTGGCTCTTATCTGGACTTTCCTGCCCCCCTCCCAATATTTTTATTCAAGTTGGTTCCCCTGACTCAAGGTGTGTTCTGACCAAGGCAGAATAGAGTGGTACTATTATTTCCCTGGATCTGCAACAATATACTTCTGTTGATGCAGTCTTGTTCAAAGGAAAATTCCACTGGGTGAGTCCAAGCACCTTTGTCTAACTCTGAGCAGCTCCTTGGATTCTATCCACAAAAATTAATTAAGAACTACTAAAGAACAGAAATAAAAAAGCAGGGAGGGTGGATGGACAGTCTCAGCTGCTAATAAACATTTTTAACCAAACACTTGGTTTGGGGCAGAGGGAAAGGAGTTTCAGATCAATATGCTGTACTGTTACATCCATCAGACCTGGTGCATGGTGATATGACTAAGGACGCTGATTTGTTCCTGCTGTTTTCTACACCACTGCTTCATTTTGCTCCAGCAAAAACCTGTACTTACGTGAAAAGCAAGGAGCTGCTGCTTATTGATAGCAGGGGTAGTCTCCTATATCAGGGACAGAAGCAAGCTCTGAACACAGCTGACAGTTTGGGCTCTCATAGGCATTTATCATAGAATGGCATGCTGGGTGCACAGGCCAAGTATCATTGCTAATTCAGTGCTCTCCTTTTGTGGAGTGAACTGCATGGCTCCTTCCATGTGTTCATGCTCTTTTTCACCTTGAGAGCACCAGTTCATTACAACGGGGGTGGGGGTGGGGTGGGGAAATCCATATTAATGCATTTAGTCAGTAGCTTAGCAACGAGTGTCTCGCCATGAGCTAACAGGCCTGAACTCCAACATCTGAAACATTTATATGGAGGAATGATTATGATAATGCCTTTCTGGCTGCATCTATCATTTATGCATCTGAAATTGGTCTTATGGCAAACAACGGCTGGCATGTTTCTTCCCTTGTTCAATTAGTGGCAATAGGGACTTGGAAATCATAGTCAACTTGCAGAAAGTTTAAGAGCTGGCCTAGAGCTAAGATCTAAGGAATTACATAGCGCATGTTGTTCTTCCATCACCATAAATCTGGTCAAGCCCTCATATGGTGAAGTTTGATCTTACAGCACCAGTCCCTTTCCACGCTTGCAGAGGTGGAGGATCTGTTACAATAGAATCAGAGGGTTTCAAGTAGCTAGAGCTGGCAGTTAAGTCTAGTTCCTTATTGAGCCATGCAAGGAAAAGGCAAGACACAATTGCTCCTAAGTGTCCTTTCTAGCACTGTGACAATTTTGCAAGACACTTTGGAAACAAAATGGCACCCAGACTTGAACACCACCACTGCTGCAATGGCATTGATGGCTGCAGCATGCTCCAATGCTGCCTCCTCAAGGCCGCTTTGTGAATAGGAGGCATTGCTGGTTTCACCCCACCCCTAGGGAGGAAATGGCAGGGGCTGCCCTCTAGGGTCTCCTGGGGTCTGAACCCACCCAGCATGATTCAGAGTGAGCCCCACACCCAGTGACGGCCTTTGATTCCCACTTTCAACTATCAGGCAAGGTTGTTTTGATTCCTCACCCCACAACCTATTCCTGATGTAGATTTTTATTCCCCACTTGTTCCTGATGTAGATCTTCACTTATGCCTTCTGCCCTGGTGGTAGTGAGGAGAGGCGCCATTTTGTGAGTCACCTCAGGTGTTAAAATGTATTGGGCTGGCCTTGCTTGTAATGAGGGCTTAACATGGTGGATCCAGGGAGTGGTTAATGCATTGCTTTGTGGTAGTGTGGTCTCAGCTGCAGTTATCATTGTGGTTTAACTATCAACCCCTCTTCCCAGGGAATTCTGGGAATTGCAGCTCTGTGAAGTGAACAGAGGTCTCCCAACAATTTACAGATCCCAGGATTCTTTTTTTTGGGGGGGGAACTCATGATTGTTGAAGGTGGTATGATACTGTTTGAAATGTATAGTGCAGAAGGGGTCATAATGGTGGACAGATCCAGCACAGGTCTCACATATTTACTTACGACTGCCTGCTGCTTCTGTTTGCTTCATTGTGGCCCATTCGCAGCTAACGCTGGCTTACGTGGGAACAAGGGGGCAGTGCGGAGCCACAGATGGCAGCAACTTTGCCACTGCAGGTAACATATGACGTAGACCTTAGGTAGCAGTGGATGGCAGTGTCTCTGTGATGTTTCTCTCTTAATGAGCAATTGTGACTTTCTTGATGTAAATCTCCTTGCATCCTTCCTCAATGATTCTGCTGTTGTTATTATAATCATTTGCTTGACATTCCATTTATTATGAAGCCGGTTATTCATGGAGGGCCCTTTAAAAATTAAGAAAAAAAATCTGTTCTTGTTCCAGATGGCTTCATAATTAGTTTTAATACTTTTGCAGATGTTATATGGAAACTTTAGGATGTTTGCCAACAATGGTTTGATAAAGCTAATGAAAGTGAGTTTTTCAGTTGATTATTCACAGCATGAAAACAAATACGGTAGGTCTTTCATGTCAATTAAATGCAATCTGGACTGTTAACGCGCGCACACACACACACACACACACACACACACACACGTGTGGCATGGGAATCCAAAAAAGAGTTTTAGAATCCAGCAACCGACATCAGGAGTTGTGATCAGGATGCTGTGATTAGGCAGGAGTGAAACAGAGCTGCAGTTAATCACTGGATACAGTAACGCTGTAAAACTAATGCAACTAATGGATTATACAGCAGAATTTAATATAAAGTAGTAGCTAATTTAAATGGGAATATGTGAGTCTGTTGAGATAGGCATCAAATCCTATTTTCAGAAGGTACCAAGAAGGTACCCAGGCATCTTCAGGTAAAAAGGGTCAGGTAGAAAGTGAGACCATACAAAGCAAAGTACAATAACTATTATGCCTCAGACCTTACATGGTGCAAAGCACCTATCAAGGAGAGGGGTCACGACCTCTCATTTATTTTATTTATTGCATTTTACCTCCAAGGAGCACAAGGTGGAATACACAGTTCTCTTCCTCCACATTTTATCCTCACAACAACCCTGTGAGGCAAGACCACCAAGTGAATTTCATGACTGAGACTGAGAGTCCTAGGCCAACATTCCAACCATTGCATCACACTGGCTACTTCAGCAACTTCCCACCTCCCAGTAACAGCTACTGGCCAATCCTGTTGGAACAAAGGCTTTGTAACTGGTTCCTTGATTTAGCTTGGTGCCTTGAGAATATGGAAAACATGTCCTTCTCTGCCACTTTTGAACCTTCTTGGTCATCTGGCATGGGTGGGACTAGGAGGCAAGGTGTTACAGTGCCTCCAGTCCTTCCCAGAAGGTTTGGCCCAGAAAGTGGTGCTGTGGGACTTCTGTACCTTTCTTCCAGGAGTAGGTATATGTTTGGCAGATCTAGGCTATATCTGAGATCTGTAATGAAGAATATGTTGTGGTGTTTTCCCCCATTAGCCTGTAGTTTAAACATTTGATGAAATATGGAAAATCACTGCACACTTCTGCTTTGTGTGGCACTCCTTGTCACCGAAGTGAATATGCAATATGCAGTCATACCCCCTGAACACCGCCCCACCCTTACAAATGCTAAGAAAGCTCAACTTGTTCACTCTTTTGCTGACATTTTACAACCTTTTGATCCCCTCAAGCAAACATCAAAAGGGAGTATCTTTTTCGGATGGTACAAAAGTGTTCCTGATGCCCCTGTTTTGACTCGGCACTACTAAAAACATTATTTGATTAATGTCATTGATTGTTTATCTGAATGCATAATCATCTTGGGAATAATCATGCTTCTTCAGGAACAACAGCAATTGACGCAGTGCTCAGAAAATAAAACCAGCTTAATACCACGCTAATATATAATTAAAAAATCTGCAGCTCTGTGCCACGTTGAAAATACAGCTCTATTATACTTATTAATATCAAATGCACTCAATTATAAATGAAGTTAACCTTTCAAAAAAGCCTGTTTTAAACTGCTATAATTTTGTTCCTGCAAGTAAATACAGTTAAAAGTTTTCTAGTACTGTTGGCAAAAATGTCCAATGATGACTGTATCTACTCGGCAAGTGTTGCGGAGCTGATTGCTCCTACCAAAGGGCAGAAAAATATCGGCTGCATGTTTGAATCATTTGGACAAAAATATGTGAAAAGTTGCTGCAAAGCAGGGGTTACCCAACATGGCACCCTCTGGTTGCTGTTGGAGTAGATCTTCCATCAGCCTCAACTGGAATAGCCAACAGCCAGACATAATGCAGGTTGTGGTTCAATAGCAGATGACTATTCCTGCTGTAAAGCACTCACATACTGAATCACTATTGGAAGTGGTGAATTGCCTCTCCTGTGGGATGTCCTCAGTGGCAAGTCCTTGCACAAATGGAAATAAGGTGGAACATGACCTAACCTTAACTTCCAGCTAATCATTAAGAAATGGGTAAGACAAAGCCAGGCGCAGGCAAGATTGTCTTTGTGTGGTTCAGAGTTTGCCAGGTCTACAGATGGAAAATTCCTGAGTTTATTCACACCCATTTCTCTGTTGAGCTATGCAAGGTGAGTGAAACTCATACAGGTTTTATGTAAAGTGTATCCGTAGATGAGTGTTTAGGATAACAAGTGTTGAATCAGTTGGCTATACTCTGGGTAATATGAGTATGCCATCCTGCCTGATAACCATTTTCTTCAAAGGCACTGTACAGAAATTAACTTTTCATTAACTAACCATTAATTTTCCATTGTTATCAACCTGGGGACTGAGGTCACCTGGCAGAACAGAACTGAAATATTACATATTTGTTATTAGGCATGATACAACTGTGGATGCTGTACCAGGTGAACGTCTTTGGCAGTAACAGTACTGTGGCGATGGATTGTTTTAACACTCTTCAGCAGGCACTCTATTGACAATCTGCCAATCATTCACACCAATTACTTGATCAGTGAAACTGCTGTAGTTTTGACATCAAATTATTAACACCCCTTTGCATCACACCTTTGGGGGGGAAATGACTGTAAAGTGGCTATTGATGCATGAATTCAATGTGTACAAATGCAGACATATAAGCAAGCACACAGACAAGAGAGCAGAGACAGGTGTTTTGTTTTGTTTTTAAATGAAAGTTTAAGAAACTAGCCAGAGTCATCCCTGAATTTAGAATTGCAGAGTTGCTTAAAAAAATGAGCCCATTTTCATATGAGTCCCTTGCTATTACTGTAAGGATAGCATTGGATATGGCACTCAGCTCCCTTGTCTAAGCAGAGATGCTGCTGCTCTCCTTTTATGCCATTTGCTACTCCATAATTAAGTACCTTTAAAGGTAAAGCTAAAGGACCCTGACAGTTAAGTCCAGTCGCAAACGACTCTGGGGTTGCAGCACTCATCTCGCTTTACTGGTCGAAGGAACTGGTGTTTGTCTGCAGACAGTTTTTCCGGGTCATGTGGCCAACATGACTAAGCTGCTTCTGGCAAAACCAGAGCAGCGCACTAAAATGCCATTTACCTTCCCGCCAGAGTGGTACCTATTTATCTACTTGCACTTTGACATGCTTTCGAACTGCTAGGTGGGTAGGAGCTGGGACCAAACAACGGGAGCTCACCGCCAACCTTCTGATCGGCAAGCCCTAGGCTCAGTGGTTTAGACCACAGCACCACCCTCGTCCCTTTACCCATCCACAATTTTCATTGACCCAAACAAAGCATCTAAGCATCTATAGCTTCTGTCAACACTTTAGTATTTAGCACACATACAGCAAGGTAATTACTGGGCTGTGGTCAGTTGATTTATTCATGTGCTACAGAAGTCTGGAATCAGTTTAACCATACCTTTCCATCTCAACCCCAATCTCGTTCCATAGTCATTCTTGGAGACAAAAGGTGGCCAGAACATCCAAACATCCAATGCAACCAGGGCTAGACTTTGAATCGCTCTAGCAGCAGTGCTTTGTAGATATCACCTTTTCAATTTGTTCTATAACGTTAGGCCAAAACCAAGAAGTACAGCAATTAATATTTGAGAAAACAGACACAAATCAGGGTGAGACTTTTTCCTTCTGCAGACTACTGCCTGAGCATTGACCACCCATTGGGCAGGTAACACATCCTTACAAATGATGCACAGGTGGCTCTTGATGACTGGGAATCCACAATCAAGGTGTTTGTGGTGATTATGGGGTTTTGCCTTGCTTCTGCTTTAGGCGTTAGCCTGGCTGCTCTTAGCAGTCTGATGGCATTCCTGGGACATGACAATATGTGAGAAGGACTGTAGCTCTGTGGTAGAGTATCCACTTTATATGTAGAAGGTCCTTGGTTCAATTCCTGGCATCTCCAAGTAGGGACCTCTGCCAAAAACCTTGGAGAGTTGCTTCCAGTACTGAACTAGACACTTGTTAGACTTGGTCTAAGGCAGCTTCCTGAGTCATGGCATTCTGTCTCCAAAATGGCACATTCTGTCCCAGGAAAGTGAGTAGGCTGTAGAGAGCAACCATGCCTGAACTTGAAGTGGTGGCAAGGAAGGAAAGAAGGCAAGCCAAGCCAAGCCACTTGGTATTTAAAGGTAAACCCCTCCACCCTAAATTCTCACCTTCCCCCAACCCAATTTGCTGAATATACTCCCTCCCAGTTTCATACAAAAGGAATGGTCGCGCAAAAGCATTTGTGGCTGTGTTCAGTCCAGCTTCACAGTGCAATTAAAAGTAAGCTCCATCCACTGCAATGAGGCTTACTGCTAAAGGGTTAGGACTGAGGTGTTAAATACAAAAGGGATGGGGAGAGACAAAGCCCCACTCGCTTTTCCAGACATCCCGTTCTTTTCTTCTGCTTATGGCAAAAATTACAAATACTGATCTAAGCCATGAGTTGGCACTTAGTATTCTTTTCACAGCATACTTTGAAGGTTGGCATCTGTTGCAATGCCTTTAGTCTCATATTTTATAGATTGACCTACCTATTGTAGCAGAGTGTGCTTTTATTCATGTAATTGTTTATATTGCAGTTCCTACCCCCACCCCTTATATTTTCTTGTCTATTTGCTTCTAATGATCAGGACTGGCACAAAACAGGATAAGAAAAGAACCAAGATATTTTATTGTTGATTTCCAAAGGAGTGCAGTATATTTATAATTCTGAAGTGTTAGGGAAGTCTAGGGAAGATACCAAAGATTTGCACACACATTGACACTCTCCAGTATTTTTTTCCAAATTGATACCACTTTCTTCCTAATAAAGATAGCTTATTCTCAAGTAATAATCAGCACATATTTTAAATATTTTGCATCTAACTGAATTGTTTGAGATGGGGAACAACAATTGTTTAAAAACTATATATTTTGAATAATTTATTAAATCCTGCACACAGTGCCTGATGCTGTTCTCAAAGTAAGCTTGAGGTTGACAAACCTCTAGGGTATTCCGGCCAACATGGTACCCTCCTGATGCTGTTGGACTCCAACTCCCATAAGCCCCAGCCAGGTCAGGGATGATGAGAGTTCAGCAACTGAGCTGAATTCAGTGGTACAAGGAGGAACTACTGAGAATGCTCTCTCCATAAACTTTTTTTTTGGTTCATTCTTGGTGTGTGGATGGAATTGTCAAGAGAGAAATCCACATCAATCAGAAACTGTGGAAGAACAGGGTTAAGAAGAACTTATTTAATATCTTAGCCACCTCAAGCTTTGTGGGTCAAAGCTGGTACCCAAAAAATATTTCTAGAGCAAGCTGTCATCAGCTGGGGACAAAGAACATTCCTAATTCGAAGAACAGATTTACAGGTTTTCCTTGGTACAGAATGTTCTAAGGTAATCTAGATTGTGTACCCACCTGTAGCAGACACATTTTGGATCTCTAGGCAGGGCAATGGCATCTGACTATTCTGGAGTTTTAATGCCTCTTTGCATAGCTGGAACAAGAAACTCATAGTGAAGAAACTCACAGTACAGAAGGAGATTGGCTAGTGTATACTTATTGTTCTCTCTCTCTCTCTCTTGTTGTGGGTGTCTGAGCATACTGTCTCATGGAGACTGGAAATCAAAGTGCTGTGTTGGTACTAAAAACAGGGTAGTGAGATCCAACTCTTCCTCCACTCAAAATTAGGAATGTTACCAGGGTAACATTTTTGATGGTGTGAGGAGTTTCCCAGAATCATATTTGTAAGATTTCTGAAAAACAATTTTAGGGATGATTGAGCCAAAGTTAAGTACTTTGAGGTGCCACTGATTTCAGCTATGGAGAATTAAGCTCTTGCTTAACTTTCTCATTAAAATCAGTGTCATGTAACTAATTATGCTTAACTTTAGCTCAATCATACCCATAATCTCTGCATGCCTGTTGTTCTCTGAGGCCATTTCTCAAGTTGTGCCCATATTGCTCAGGGTGTTGATTAGCTCATCTGATTTGTTGAATCAATATTATTCTAGTTTGACATCCTTTTTGTCCACTTGAACAGACACTCTTATTCACACTTCTGTATCTGACATCTGATCTCATTGAAAATTGATTACTTAGCATTTCCCCTGCATAGCAGGGAAGACCTTTTGCCCAATACAGTCTCCAGACAAGGGATAATTTTAACAGTATTTGACAGGAGAGCCCGTGGTATAGCTGCAACATTGACTACCAATTAAAAGAATTTATGGGGATGGAAAATAACAGGGATGATCACCTACCACCCACCTTTGAGTGACAGAAAGAGAAAGTTTAATTTGAAAACTTTATAAGTGTAAAAGTAAAACATCCATTAAGGACTACCCAAGCATAGGATATTCAGATTTGTGACTGAACACTGAGGGGAAAAGTGCATAAAATTATTCCTTAACTTTCCTTGACGTTTCAGAAGAGTTCAAAATGTTAGGGACCAACAACTTGTTTTGCAACTGAGTCAATTGTTCATTGGGAAGTTGAAACCCCATCAAAATCTGCTTAAATTATATGACCTCAGTTTCAAATTGCACTGTCTATGAAGCTCAAGTAATAACAGGTTTGTAAAGATAGTGACTTGGACCCAAACAACATGCAATAAAAACAATATAGTTCCCATCGTAGCTAAAGTATGTTGTTATTAGAATCCCAAGTGAACAGGAAAAGCAAAATAAAACCAGCAGCCTGGTCTTTTCCAGTTTTGCTTTCTGATCTAAGGTAGAACAGGGCAGAAGGTGGATTGGATCTATTAGTAAATATCTGAGTAGTTTGCTGTAGATCAGTAGGGTTTCTGACCTGCATTTTTTTTAAACAATAGTAGCAATGAAGCTACACTTCCCATCCAAATTAGGCTGCAATGAAGAAAAGCCAACCAGGAGTGGACTTTGAGTGAAAAGACTGGGAGTTCCATTCAGTGCTGGTATCAAAAACAAATTCCTTGGTTCAGGATATGCTCAGAGGCACCCTTTTCTCATATATATATATATATATATATATATATATATATATATATATATATATATATATATATATATATATATATCAAAATGCAGGTCTTGTATAGCTGGCTGTTGTTGGTAAATCTCGGGATTCTAGTAAAAATCAAAGTAGATCAGAAAAATCAGAAGTCTGTCCATCTCAAGAGCCAGCTGCTAGAAAAGAAAGGATCAGTGCTGGTTCTTTTTGTTTAGCCCACCCCCACCCCCACCCCCCCACCCCTTAAGACAGAGTTGAGGAGTTTGTGGCTCTCTAACTAGGGATTTATGAGGGCAGCGCTGTTTCCATTTCACTGCAATTCGGTTTCAGTCAAATATGACTTTGTCTCACTGCTATTTAACATAAATTACATACCGGTACATATTGAAATAACTTACATTCATTTCAGCATAAAGTAAACATCAAAACACTGTAAAAAGTCATTAATTATGTACTGTTTGTGTACTTAAAAAAAAGACGAATACCAAATGTATTCACTTGATTGATTTCTGTTCCTGACCATCAGTAAATACGCTTGCTGCTCATGCATTTCCTGGTATATTAAACCAGAATTTATTTATTTATTTGCTTAGTGTTATGTGCAAATACAACCATGGTTTGACAGACTAAAATTACGTCAAAAAGTCACTGAATCAATTCGTCAAACCTTAATAAACTATTCACTGTGGCAGTGACATTTTTATTGTTTCATGTTGTCCCATGTATGAGATTATCTTCCAATTACGCTGGAAGGGAACAGCAACATTTGAAACAAGAAGACTGGAGGAAGTTCTCTTTTCTGCATACATTAAAAACAACAATCCAAACCTGAAGAATAAGTAGAAGTGCTGCTCCTGGACGTGTCTGTTTGTTAGAAGCAGAGGTGGAGCTTACTGTGAACTGTTCTGTTTCTTTTGAGAGACCTTTTATGTTTTATAACTGTAAGCAAAATTAAATCCCTGATCCAATTACAGGGCAATGGCAAAGGTGGGGCTGCTCACTCTCTGGAATAGTTTCTGTATTATAATACATACTGTAAATGACTCCAAGGATCCACGCAAATCAGAGACACAAAAAAGAGTGGTGAGGATCAAATTCATCTTTATTCTGTTTCCATGGTACTTTTTGTGGGGATCTGAAGCAGAGCGAATCCCAGCTTCTAATTTGTGGAACAGTTTTAAGGGTTTGTTTCCTTTTTAATGCTTGAATTGGAATCCTCTCCCTTGGAGAACTTCAGCTAGCAAGCAGCGCTGACATTTGGGTCTTTTGACAGCTTGGGGAAAATCAAAGGGGAACAAAGCAGATAATTTGATATGTAATAGGCAGAGAAGCATAAGGAGCCAAGTTGTAAAATAAGAATAGCCCTCATCTGACCAAATAAATAAATTAAGCAAAACATACATGGATGGTTTAAGTGAGTTAGCCATTGCCTTTTAATGCACAAGGAACATAAGAACGTAGGACAAGCCCCGCCAGATCAGAATAAAGGCCCATCTAGTCCAGCATCCTGTTCTCACAGTGGCCAACCAGATGCCTGCTGGGAAAACTGCAAGCAGGACCTGAGCCCTAGAACCATCTCCTCTCCTATGGTTTCCAGCAACTAGCATTCAGGGGCATGCTGTGTCTGAAAGCAGAAACCTGCCAAGGTCACTAGTGAGATTAAGGGTTCATCTAGACTTCTTTTTTGTGCTTCATTTCTAGGAACAGGTCATAGCTTTAGCGCTATATGTCTGAATGTTCTTTTAGTTTCCAGAAAACCTGTGCTTTACCGCTGAATCAGAGGAAATGGTCATTGGGTTTTCCTTGGATTGTCATTTGCTCTGATTCTGAAAAAACAAAAACAAAAACGAAAAACCCTCAGATACAGAGCTTTAAAATATGGTCCTTTGCCTGGAAAACATGATGCTAAAGGAAGTCTGGATAAGCCCTAAACCTGGAGAAAACTCATCTGCCAATTTGGATTTCTCCCAGGTTCTCATTTTTCCTCCAGTCTTGTGTTCAGTTGTCCAGATTTCTACTACACCAGTTTGTGGGGTTTTTAAAAAAATAAAAAACCCCAAGAAGTCCTTGCAAACTTCTCCTAATTTATACATGCTTAATTGCAAATTTGCCTAACCGTTAGGTCCAGTCGCGGACGACTGTGGGGTTGGGGCGCTCATCTCGTTCTACAGGCCAAGGGAGCCGGCATTTGTCTACAGACAGCTTCCGGGTCATGTGGCCAGCATGACTAAGCCGCTTCTGGTGAATCAGAGCAGCACACGGAAATGCCTGTTTACCTTCCTGCCAAAGCGGTACCTATTTATTTACTTGCACTTTGACGTGTTTTCAAACTGCTAGGTTGGCAGGAGGAGGGACCAAACAACTGGAGCTCACCCCATCGCGGGGATTTGAACTGCCGGCCTTTTGATCGGCAAGCCCTAGGCTCTGTGGTTTAGACCACATACCCACGTCCCTCTTGCCTAACATACCTGTACATACTTTTTTTTGGTCTAACATACTTGTACATATTTTTGCAAAGCAATTTCCCCTAAAATATTGCACTTGTGAATGTTATTTTCACTAATTATGGATTTTTATGGACTCTTTATCCCAAGATATGCCCCTCCATCTATTTTATTGAAATATGAGAAATAGATGCAAATTGAATTTAAATATGACAGGATGTCCTTTATAGAACCACAGAGTCATCTAGCCCAATCCTCTGCTTGATGCAACAAATCTAGAACTACTGCATCCTCAGCCCATAACTGTCAATCCTCTGCTTGAAGACATCCAGTGATGGATAGCCCATTATCCTTCTAGGGCTACAACAAACATTGGGAGCAAGTCCCATTTGGGGGAGGGGGAATGGCCTTGATGCAAAAAAATCCAGCCAAAGCCGAGTACTTTACAGTGCAACCCTTTAGGTGTGTACTTGGAAGTAAGTTCAATGGGGCTTACTCCCACTGATAAATGCATAGGAATGTGTTGCACAGATTTTACTGGGAGAGATGAGCATGTAGAATATACAGTTCTGTGAGCACTTACCTAGTGACTTCAGTAGGACTTGCTGTATATGTGCCTTTTGAAACAAAACAAGAACCGAAATGCAGTTCCCCAGTGAAGTATTGTGCACAAGAAAGCTTAAAAATTTACTCAGCTATTTCATGTATGCATTGGATTTCTGTAAGGGGAAAAGGAGATTAGATTGTTTAAAAACTGCAGGTCCAGATCATCCATTACATTGGAATGGAAGCCCCATCTGGCTTGTTTTGTCAAAACCACATGAGGTCCTCCTAGGATCTTAAAGCTGAGCAGCAGATAAAAGGCAGCAGTGCTCAGGAAGAAATTAAATTAATCCAAATTAATGAAGGGAAAGCAGGACCGAGCACCACAGACACAGAGAATTGGGAGTAAATCTACTTTAATTCTGTAGATGAGATGTGTTTTTATTGATTCCCTGTTTTCTCCTGATCAAACGCTTTGCCAGGTTTGCAGGGGTCAGAATTACCTCTTGTGATGCTGATGAGGGCAAAACCTCACCGGCAGATGCTTATTAGCTCACTTAGCTTGCCGATAATCTAAATAGATAAGAATGTGGGCCAAAATGACTGTGCTGGACAGGGGCCTGGGAAGGAAGCTGCTGTGCATGCTTAATTTATTGTTTCATTTTCCCATTTCAATCTGCCATGCTGCTTCTAGGCACCAAAGTGGGCAACCAATGATAAAAACATATGCATGCAGGTCATGCCAGCTCTTCCCACATTTGGTCAATCCTTTGCATCATCAAAAATCTCCAGTGCATGCCACGTCTCACCCTTCTTCCTCTCTCTTGTAACACTAAAAAATAAATAAATGTAAAGGACTCCTGACAGTTAGGTCCAGTCACAGACGACCCTGGGGTTGCGGCCTCATCTTGCTTTACTGGCCGAGGGAGCCGACGTTTGTCTGCAGACAGCTTCCGGGTCATGTGGCCAGCATGACTTAAGCCGCTTTTGGTGAACCAGAGCAGCGCACGGAAATGCCATTGACCTTCCCACCAGAGTGGTACATATTTATCTACTTGCACTTTGACATGCTTTCAAACTGCTAGGTTGGCAGGAGCTGGAACTGAGCAATGGGAGCTCACCCCATCTCGGGGATTCAAACCGCCGACCTTCTGATCGGCAAGCCATAGTCTCAGTGGTTTAGACCACAGTGCCACCCGTGTCCCTTTTAACACTAGCACTTCCTAAAGGCCCAGGGACAGATGGAATCATACCATAGCAATACTGGTTATGGTAGCCACCAGAATACATTTTTGTATATGACAAAAGCAGTCCAAGTTAACCTCTCCTAGAATCATAGCAGATGAGGATACAGAGGAGCCCGCTGGAGAGAGACATAGCCAAGCCTTGGGTTTATCTCCTTGTAGCCACATTCCAGGAGAGGAAGTCTTTGTTAATGTGTATGGGAAATGGTGGCAATTGTCACACCAACGCAAGGTATGTATGAAGAAACATACACGGAGCAGTGGTTGCTAGATTGCTAATAACTTGGCATCCCTAGTTAACACATGTATCCTGCCAGTAGTCATCCAGTGGCAGTAGATGTAGTGGGTGGCGCTGTAGTCTAAACCACTGAGCCTCTTGGGCTTGCCGATCGGAAGGTTGGCGGTTTGGACTTCCGGCGGCGGCGCCATCGCCGGGTGGTCGAAGGCTGCTTCGGGTCCGAAGCGCCTTGTCCATCCCGGGGGTTAGGAGCCCCGCCACCGCAAAGCGGGGCTCCGGTTGGGGTGCGGGAAGAGCGTCCCGCACCCTGGGCTCCCCGGCTGCGCCCGCGGAGGCTCCGAACCCTTCCCTTGCCCCCCCTGTAAAGGGGGAGTGGGGGTGAAGGGAAAACGGAGCCGGGCTTACGGGGACATGCCCCAACCGGGATGTAAATGCGGCGGCAAAGCCCGTGGTGAGCGCCTAAGTTCTACCTGTGAAGAATGGAGCTAAAGGAACCCGGTGGTCGTGAGTAAATGATCTTGGCAGAAATCGTGTTTTTGGAACGATCCGGGGGGAAGGAGAAGGGCAGCCTGCCTCCCTCCCTTCGAGCTTAAGAAATTAACCAATCTGAGTGATCGCTGCTACAGAACTGGTTATAAAGTATTTAAAATTGACACATGAGACTGGCAAACTTTTCTCTTGGGAAGTTAACTAGCGGAAAATATCTCCATTTAAAGTTGCGGTGTTTGCGCTCCAGTTCAGGAAAATGGCGATGAACAAAGAGACAGGAGAAGAAATATGATACCCACTTCCTCCTCCTCTGCCAGTATGCTGGGTTTCGTCCTTGAACTGGTATTGAACTCTGGACTAACGGATGAACAGAGGCTCACTGCCTTGAAGGTGGAATTACTTTGTAGAAAAGTCAAAGTCTTGTGTGGGGGTCTGAAATGGAACCAATTGCCCACAGAGGAGGCTTTTAAAACTTTTGACACTTTGGAAGAAAGTCTTGCCAAGGAGCTGAGAGGGTGGATGGAAAGATGGAAAGAAATGAGTGAGCTACTTCGGAGAAGAAATTCGCTTTTTGGGGGTGGCAGCCCCAAGGCGACGTTAAGATTTGCTATATCCAGTCCCCGAGGTGTGAGCTCGGGGGCCAGGGACAGAGAATTAAGATATCTACAAGAAGAAAAGGAATGTTACAAAGAACCGGAGAAGCTGAGAGACGATGAGATGGATACCTCTGAGCTCGTGGCAAGGAGAGTTTTGGACAATGCCTGGATCTGTGGACGTTTGGAGAGGGAAGCTGTATGGAAGTCCAGTGTTGATGCCATTAGGAGAAGAATGATGGACAGAGGGGGTGTGGGGTGAAGCTTTAAGTAAAATTTCAAAGCAGTCTGATATGGTATTTTGAAATCGGAGGGTGAATACTGTCAACAATATTTTGTTTTATTTTTTGTTTGAATATGAAAGGAGATATTTCAAGTTTCTATGTTATTAGCAGCGGTTTAAAGGGTAGAAGATATAGTGTAGATCTGATGAGAAGGATTTGTGAAGATTTATGAGGATTCAGTATAAGTAAAGTTAATTTAAGTGGTTTAAGTCTATAGGTTAAGATGATTGAGATTAGGATGAAGATGAAGATGAATGTTTTGTTTCTCTTTTTTTTTGTATATAATTAAGTTTAATTCTTAAAAGAAGAGGTTAAAAAGTAGATTATGGATACAAACTCGAAGGTGAAAAGGCAGGGGAAGTCAACTGTCAAGATTAGGAAAAAGGAATTTTTATGAGATGTCTAATTAAGAAGAAAAATCATGGCAATATTCGTATTAGATGTGTAATTGTATTTGTTTTGTATGTGTATAAATGTAGGTGTGGTTAAGGGTGTATGTTGTTATAAGTAAAAATGTCAATAAATTCTTATAAAAAAAAAAAAAAGGAAGGTTGGCGGTTTGAATCCCCATGACGGGGTGAGCTCCCTTTGCTCTGTCCCAGCTCCTGCCAACCTAGCAGTTCGAAAGCACACCAGTGCAAGTCGATAAATAGGTACTGCTGAGGTGGAAAAGTAAACAGTGTTTCCGTGCACTCTGGCACTCGTCACAGTGTTCCGTGCGCCAGTGTGGTGTAGTGGTTAAGAGTGGTAGACTCGTAATCTGGGGAACCGGGTTCGCGTCTCCACTCCTCCACATGCAGCTGCTGGGTGACCTTGGGCTAGTCACACTTCTTTGAAGTCTCTCAGCCCCACTCACCTCACAGAGTGTTTGTTGTGGGGGAGGAAGGGAAAGGAGAATGTTAGCCGCTTTGAGACTCCTTCGGGTAGTGATAAAGCGGGATATCAAATCCAAACTCCTCCTCCTCCTCCACCACCACCACCACCTCCTCCTCCTCCTCCTCCTCTTCTTCTTCTTCTTCTTCTTCTTCTTCTTCTTCTTCTTCTTCTTCTTCTTCTTCTTCTTCTTGTCATGCTGGCCACATGACCCGGAAATCTGTCTGTGGACAAACACCGGCTCCTTCTGCCTGAAGTGAGATGAGTGCCACACCCTATAGTCGCCTTTGACTGGACTTAACCATTCAGCGGTCCTTTACCTTTAGATGTGTTGGACTGTTGTCTTGCCCTGGTAATGGACCCGATGAGAGCCAGCAGAAAGAAGCTCAACCCAGATAACACCTAAGTACTGTTAGTGGGCTCAGAGGATGGGAGGTTGTGTACTCTTGATGGGGTTACACTCCCACTGAAGGAGTGGATATGCACCTTGGGGGTACTTCAGGCTCCATAGAAATGGCACCAAAAGCATTTTGCTGCTGTGCACAGCAGTGAAACTGAACTTGATCTTCAGTTACTCAAAGTTTGCTATTTTAAAATAGGGCTGGGGGGGGGGGGAAAGAAATGCACATCGTTAAACTCCCCTGGCTCTAGAATCACAGCGAAGTTGCTATTGTTATTACTTAATCAGTAGAGATATTCTTTAACCAGCTTCATATCGTCATATCTGAAAGCAAAAATCAAAGAGCAATTAAGCAACTCCACTTAAAGCTTAATTAAAATATGAAACCTTTGCTTTCAAGCAATTAACCTGACATTTCCCCCCTTTAAATTGCATGTCCTTATACCCTCATAAATGAAATAAAATCTTAATTTGAAAGCTAGGGCACTGCAAATCGCTCCTGTGACTTTGTAAGAGCTCAGAGAAGTGATACTTCCAACTAATGCCGCCAAACACAGCACTTTAATCCAGATAAGAGGGACTGGCTGTATGACATATTTAAAAACACACCTTGTTATTAAAAGACTTTTCTGTGATTAAACAATTATAGGATAAAGATGATTGGCTCAGAACATAGCCGTCTTCATTTGAGAGCAGCAAAATTTCAGCAAGATGAGAAATGGAAAGAGTGCACCTGAAATGTTGGATGTAGTTTAATTTTTGTCAGGTTATACCTGGAATGAGACCCAGCAATCAGGCAGTGTCAGATATTAATAGGAACATAGGAAGCTGCCACATGCCACATCAGACTCTCAGGTGAAGCTGTGCAGGTGCTGAATCAGTCTCTGGGTTTTGTAATGAGCTTCAGGGTGGCCAATAAACTGAAGCTGAATCCCAACAAGATGGAAGTGCTGTGAATGGGTGATTCCTTTGTCCAGGAATTCAGTGTCTTTGGGATGCGGTTGCATCACTCCATAGTTGGAGGCGGTACTCCTTGATATCTCTTGTCACTAGGGACGTGTGGCCTCAGTAGCCTCAGTAGGCTGGTGCCAACATAGACAAATTTTCAGCATCAGGCAAAAACCTCCCCTTTTGGAAGGCCTTTTAAAGTTGATGAATAATATATTTTTAGAAGATAAATATGTATTAATTTCAATCTGATTTTGGTAAATTAGGTTTGTTTTATGGAACTATTGTAACATGTATACTTGGATCATTTATGCTGAATCACTGGATCGTTTATGCTTAGGAAGTAGCAGGATATTAACCCCATAAATGATATGTTTCCATCTAGCCTACTGTTGTCTACTTTGACTGGCTAAAAAGCTTCCAGTATGTTTCCTCACCAAATTCAAAGGGTTGATGTTGACTTATAAAACCTTATTTGATTTGCCATCCTATTACTTTATGGAGCATCTGTTCCCATATAGTTTTGCTTGGTACTCAGGTCATCATCTGTGTTCCGTCTCTGAATGCTCCATCTGACTGAAAAGGAGACGGTGGCTACTAAAGAAAGGGTCTTTTTGGTTGTGGCTCCCAACCTTCATAATGCTCTTCCCAGGGAACCTGGCATGCTGCTGACTTATGGTGATTGTGTTATTGTGTTGGATGCTTGAGTTTTTATTTTATTTTAATTTTAACTGACTGTTATGTGAATTTTTAATATTTACTTGTGACACAAGGTGCCGTGAGAGGTTTGGGTACAAGACAATGCATACTACTGCTATCTACTTTTGAAATATCTACCAAGTCTTTATATCTTAGGCTTGCCATACATCAGCTTAAAATCACTATTTTTGGTGGGTTTCTAAAAGCTCCACAACATTGCGAGTGTCAGTAATTTTACTTTTTGAAATATGACAACCCTATTATATCTATTAATTGGTATTTCTCCTGTTCTCCTGCTTTCCCCTTAAATGCACCTTTCCCCACCATCTTGTATGCTTTGCACAGTTTGGATTGTGTAAAAACTACAAGTTTGTAACATTATATTCTATATTTGTATCCCTTCCCTGTGACACAGTGTCATAGACAATGCCTAGCTAGTAGTGACTTGGTGAAACACTTTGCCGAGTCATCTAGATAAAAGACACTATCATTAATGTGAGCTCATAAATGTAAAATGATTAATATTGTTTTATGAGGGATATTATCAAGAGCTGTTTGAATACCCAAATAAATCATATTCAGTGGGTCACCTTGACACTAGTACTCAAAGAACAGGACAGAACAGGCAAGAGTGGGTTGGGATGAAGCTGGTCAAAAGGTTTTCGCTGCCCAAGTGATAGACAAGCTTGCGCCCTCTTCTCATTGTAGGTTTGGATGCCGACTGGGCTGGCAGTTCAGGTCTTACTTCCACTATTGATTTCTTTAGACCAGGGGTCAGCAGCCTTTTTCAGCCGTAGGCCGGTCCAGCGTCCCTCAGACCATGTCGTGGGCCAGACTATATATATTTTTGGGGAAATGAAAAAATTCCAATGCCCCACAAATAACCCAGAGATGCATTTTAAATAAAAGAACACATTCTACTTATGTACAAACATACTGATTCCCGGACTGTCCGTGGGCCGGATTTAGAAGGCGATTGGGCTGCATCCGGCCCATGGGCCTTAGGTTGCCTACCCCTGCTTTAGACCAAGAAATTAAGGCTTAATTTCGACAAGGGGGTGGGAAAAGAAGTGCCCATTATTGTACAACAAGTGATCGCTAAAGTGTCATTAGGATTGCAGTTTCCATACCAATGTTGCTATTACTGCTACCAGTTCTAGCACCGCTTATATGATTACATTTATGATGTCAACAGTACACAATGCAGGCATGGCTCAGACAGGAGTGCAGGTTGCACCTCCTTGAACATTGCAGTTGCACAGGGCAGAGATCCTCTCTTTTCCTAGCTGCCACTCAGTGGTGGTCTATGGGAAGGGGCATGCTCACCCTTAGATTGGCCATTTCAATGAGGGATGGAAGGATATGTTGATTTTGGTTTTCTCAGATTCTCATTTTTCCAATTTTAAATTGTCTCCTGATTTCTGCACCGATCTACATTTTTAACAAATCTTCCTGAAAATTCACCAGCATTTTAGTGTGTTTTTCCTAATGAACCCATTTCTCTATGCAGTTTTGACTAATGTACACATATTTGCAAGTGGCTTCTACTGGTAACACTTTTGTGTCCACCAACTTATTATTTTTCTCCGTGCACTTTCTCCTCATATGTGGATTTTTATAAACTTGGGTTGGTGAGCTGCATCACAAAATTTGTGTAAGTGCAAATTTCAAAGTGTTGTGTTTTGGTTCAGATAAGTGCTGTGTTGTGGCTCTCATATGGTTTTGTAAAGTGCAAATTTGATATATTCACCTCTAAATGTGGAAAGAACAAAAATTTTCTCCCATCCCTACTGACTACATACGTTACACGAATAAGACAGATGGGAGAACAGGAAGGAGACTCATACACCAATGGAGGACAGGAATTACAATGTTGGGATAGTTGAAGAAAACCTTGATAAAGCAGAGAGTTTTCAAAGGGCGCTTGTATTCTTTATTACAATTCTTTATTACAAACCTGGTAAGTTCATTTTGTGTGTGCTATAACTATGCTTCTTCCATTTATCCTCTGCCCTTCCCCTCTTATCTTCTGAAAGTAGGTGCAGAGCCATCTGCCATTCTAATATGCTTTCTCTCAAATAGCCTCCAGACCATAAATCAAAACAAACCAAATAGCCTTCAGACTGAATTATGAATTAGCCTGATTTGCCAAGTTTATCCTTAATGTACCTTCACCAGTTCCACTGGAGTTATAGGCTGTGTGTATTTCACTTTGACCTTCATTCAGTCTGCTATTAATCAGCATTCCCAACAGGTTTGCAAACTTGCTGTTTTAAAGTTCACCCACTCTGCTCTGTCCCTAAGAGGGTAACCTTCAAGAGTGATATCAAAACTCAAAATACATTGAGTATGGAAGACCAGCTGGGATATGCACTTCCCCTCAACCTCAGCAAATGATTTAGCTAAGTTGAGCCAGTGTCTCCTGTACCTTTGGGTAAAGCCCCACTTAAATGGATTAATTATGGCTGAATTGTGTATTGGTACTAAGACATAGCCTGCTGTATACCTGCCTGCCTCTGAGCAGAAATCATTCTTTGACATTTTTCAGAGCAATAGGAACAAAGGAAGCTGCCTTATACTGAGTCAAACCATCAGTCCATTTAGCTCATTTCATCTGTGCTGACAGGCAGTGCATCTCCAAAAATCTCTCCTAGCCCTACATAGAGATGCCAGGAACCAGGTACCTTCTGCATGCGCAGCAAATGCTCCATCACTGAGCTATGGCCCTTCCCTAGATGACACACAGTCACCTGAAAGGATAAGGAGGTGTGCTTAGAATGAAGATTTCTTTATTTTTTAAGATATAGATGTGTTATGGCAGAATAATGTTTTCCTGTCCTATAACCAACTAGACCCCATAACAATGGGGTCAGTTGCCACCTCTCCCATGTGGATGCTGCTGAGGAAAAAAATGAAGTATCATTGTATTTAGTAATTTATTCAAGATAATTACGGTGGTACCTTGGTTTTTCATCTTCTCCGTTAACAAATTTTCAAACGCCATAAACCTGGAGGTAAATGCTTTGGTTTTCGAACATGCATTGGAAGTCGCACATACTGCGTGGCTTCCACTAAGTGCAAGATCCTGAGGCCTAGCTGTTGGCTATTGAGCTTTTGGTTTTCGAACATTTCAGAACTCAAACGGTCTTCCGGAACAGATGTTTGAAAAGTGAGGTACCACTGTATATCCTACCCGTCTTCTATCTATTTATTCAAACCAATGCAAACCATATGCCCTGTTGCATGGTTAACGTCCACATAGAATAATTTTCTGTGGAGTTTATGAATAATGTTGGAACTAGTCCTCATAAGACAACCAAACTGCAGAGAATAAACATAACAGATACTGTAATATATGTTGCTTGTTCTTCTATATGTTTTAGATTGCTACTCCTAGCCTGCCATACACTACTCACAGTTATGAGGAGAAGGAGAAAAATCACCAATGTATTATTCTGCATTGGTTGGTCCCTCCCTCCCTCCTATTCCACTTATTATAAAGGAATAATAGCATTTGAATGTGGAAGGACCACACTGCATTTAAAAATAAGGAATAGCAACACTGGAAAGCTTTCCCATTTAGACTGAAGCAAAAGTGAAAGGTCAACCTATTAACCTCTGTAACTTAAGAGCTCCAATGTCACCTCCTACTGATTCACAGGAGCAGGGAAGAAAAAATTATCCTTCCTGATGAAAAGAGCTGTTTCCATGCTATGGCCCTTTTATTATAACTGCAAAATCTTTAAGGCATAGGTATGGCTAAATTGTGGACCTCCAGATGTTGAACTCCCCTCCAGCTAGCATGGCCAATAGTCAAGGATGATGGCAACTGCTGTCCAACAACATATGGAGGGCCACAGGTTAGCCAGACCTGCTCTTGGGCCTTTTAGAGCACCTTACTCTGATTTATTGGACTACTTCTCCAAAAGTAGTGAAACATGATTTGGAACAATGCAAATCCTCGTTTATTTCAGTTCTGGCTGATGGCAATAAGTTTCTGTAGGTAGCTGGTATTTTACCATGACATTTGCAGGTGCTCAGCTACTTCCCTCACTCTTCAGGATCATGTCTACACCTAAATATCAATAGCTGTGAAGAAGAGAGGAACAGTATAGTCCACGCACTACAGTTCTGTTGACAAGGAAGCACGCAGCAATGTAAACATGCAGCATGATACAAGCTTACTCATCAAGGCCCTTTGTTTCCTGGCTACATCCTATGATATCCTATGCCCTTTTAAAATGCGTGTTTTTTGGGGGGGGCGTTATTGGGTTGTTCTTTTTATTTGGATTATATATTTTGTTGTTTTATATTTTGATTTTGTTCTGTGAACTGTCCTGAGACTTTTGGGTATAGGGCGGTATATAAATTCAATCAATCAATCAATCAATCAAATAATAAATAAATAAGGCAGGCTGTGATCTGCACAGATGGGCTTAAAAGCACATAGTGAAGAAATCATGTGTGGGAATCAAATGTAGTTGTCATGTATCATTGCTGACAGATGCTCAGTCAGTGGTCAAAATGTGGGCTGTTTTGCCTGCTTCCAGCTAGAAGGGAAAGACTACCGGATTACACCAAAGAGGCTGAACTCAATTTTTATGGCTACTAGATCTATCATTAGTATTCTCCATGTGGATGTGATCCATGAGAGGCAGTCCAGTACAATATTCCTTGTAATGCTAGAGAAGACATGTGAGGGAATGTTTGGTCCATCCAGTCGAAACTTCCTGTTCCTCCTGGCTGGAGCATCCTTCCTTTTGCATGTGATAGAAGTTGGGCGTGACCTAACCTGTCCGGGTAACAAAAGGACGAGTCACACAGCACACCTTCCTCTTTTTGACTTCTTTGTTCGATCAGCTTCTAGCTAGGACTGCTCTGCTAGCTCTCAGCTAGCAGAAGCACTGGGATTATTCCCCCATATAGGGTAAATCCACATGTACATATTTGTAACTAAGTCTGCCTTCAGGAATCCAACTGTGAACTGATGTGAGTAAACTTCTTTTATTGAATTTAAATAAGATTGTTGTGTCTTTATTCTTTTAAGAGAGATTAAAGGGAATTTATCAGGAATGTACAATTCAATCTGAGACAGATTGAATTGTATAATAGTGAGAGGCTCACACGAGCCTGCAACCGGCTATCTGCTGTGCATATAAAAAGGGGAATGTAACTCTGCTACATAAAGGAACTTGCTAGTGCAAATTAGGAAGCATATTAATAAACAATATATCTCTCCTGCCACCTTGAACATTCCCACACTCCACAAAATTCAATTCTCTGACTTCTGCAGCCCTGGAGTTAGTGCAACAATGGAAGAATCTGGAAGAAGAGCTAGAACTGGCCACTAAGATGCAAAGGCAACTGAAACGCAAATGAACGGAGGCAAAGGCTAAAAAAACCCCACTCATTAAAAACCTGCCACGTTTGATTAAATGAAATGACAACAATGTTAGCACCTGGCATGCCTGTAAGGGGAGCACGTTCCACAAATGAAGAAGGCTTTCTTCCCTGTCAACTACTAATGAGACTCCCTTAACCGTGGAACACAAAACAGGTATTCACATGTTACCTTCACTGAGTGTACAATCTGTGCACACATGTACTTAGTAGTTGAGTGGCACAAGTCAACATGTATCATCATTTTTCGTAAACACTTCTACATATGTGCTGACAGTTTGTACCTGTGTAATGTGTGAACAAACCCAAAGAAGTGCCCCGGTCTTAAAGCATGGGCAGACTGAGTGCTCTTCATCAGCTATCAGGGTCCCAGGCCGTTTCGGACTTTAAAAGCTCACCAACACCTTGACTTGGGATTAGAAGCAAATAAGCAGCCAACGCAGTTGTTTAACGACTGCAACTTTTCTAGGATCGTGGGATTCCAACAATGGCATGCAAGTACTAGGGTAGCAGTTGCCAGTGTGGTAGAAGAACAGGAGTGCCTCATAAGGGTTCAAACATGTATTAAGTTAAGAACAGGTTGTGTTGGCTTCAGCATATAATAACACCCAAATGATGGTGATGATGATGATAATTTATGGAGGCCCTGCCCTCCAAGCAGGGCTTCCGATTGGCCCAATCAAAGTTGCACTCTTTGGCAGAAAGGCTGCCCCTTAAGACTGCCAGCTGAGGGGAATTCCCCAACAACAGCCCACAGGGACCGGTGGGGTTGAAGGAGAAGCATATGAGGCTGCAACCATTGCCCCTCCCCCTGGAAGCAGTGAGTGTCCATTACTGAAATAAATAGATCTAAGTTAGTCATGCCTATTATTTTCAATGGGTCTGCTTTGAGTACGACTAACATTAGATGCAACACAATGTTTTTGCCTTCACAAGATGTATTCATGAATATAAAACTCAATCACACAACCAATTCTCCTTGTCTGGAGGCCTGCCTGCAAGATGGAATGAGTCACAGGCAATTTGATCCTATATCTTTGTTTCACTGACTTCAAATTGTACTTACCACCTCAGAATCTGGTGCATTTACATCCTTTATTTGCTTTAGCATGGAATAGCTAAAGCTAATAGCATCAACTCTGTAATTCAGCTACTACTAGCTACTACCAGGCTGCCTTTTCCACCCATTCTTCATTAAGGGATGATTCTGGCCAAGAAATGAAGGGTAGAAACAGATCCACAAGGCTAGTTCACTGCAGCAGAATTTTCCCATGCCAGAGCAAAGCAGTGCAGAGTTTTAACTCCAGCAAACACAAACGAGCATTTTCTGTTTGCTGTGACGGCTGTTAATATGGGTATTTAGCTAAAAGCATTTGGGCGAAAGGACATAAAGTGAAATAAAGTTCAACGAGTTGTTCTAAATGGACTGCAAGCACTGGCAGTGAAAGGCATACGAGGCACAAAAGAAGTCACTGCAAAGTGCTCTATGAATATATATGCCAGCGGACCCGAAAACAACATAATGGGCAATTGCTTTCCAGGTTGGTAATTGTTGCTACATAGTGTTGGAGAAACCTTGTTCATTTTTTAGTGGGACATGCCAAAAGGAGTTAGGAGAAAGCAGCAGCTTGGCAGAGCAAGATACTGACCTAGCTTGTTCCATCTCACCTGTCCCCGCTGACAGTCCGCATTTGGTTCTTGAGGTACAAATAAGCAATTTCATGTTCTTGGAGGACATATTTTTCTCCCTTTACAATCAGGGGAGGCATCTGGCTGCAGTGTGCTTTTGCTTGTTTTCTCTTGACTGTTCAGGAGCGCCCTGGTCATTTTATTTTGCTGCATTTGTAGCCTTTCCTTTTCCCTTGTAGAAAAAGGAACGTGTTATTTGTTCTGGCGATCAAACCAGGACAGCCACTATTGTCAGATTTTCAGTCTTCACAGCAGAAGATACAGGGCGGACTCCAGTGCCTGAAATAATTCTTGTAGGAAGGGAGTCGGAGGAAGTGAGGTTGGTAGCAGTTCCATGCCTATGTTTTCAAATTGTATTCTAGGGAGTCCTGGGGTTGGATTACTGAGTTTTACAATAAGATCAGCAGTGGTGGACTACTGGATCCTGTGTCAGAGTCCTATGGGATTGAAAGTTTACCCAGAATGAGAATATGACTCTTTATTGCTCAGACCACAAAACAGGGACAGGCAAATCTGTCAGTTTTGGATTCTCTTGGTTTATCAGTTTTCCAATCATAAGTTTGGTTCTCCCCATTTCAGTATCAGCTTACACTTTTTTTTTTTAATCCTCTTGAAAACTCATCAACATTTTTGTCCAGATTTCTTCTCATATGCTGGTTTGTGTACAATTTTTCCTAATACACACCTTTTTGCAGAACAGTTTTCACTAATAGAATACATTTTTTGTATGGTATTTTCACCAATACACGCAACTTTTGTACACTTTAACCTAGTACATGCATTTTTGTATGCTGGAGGGTTGCACTGCAAAATCCAGAGAATTTTGAAGGATGGCTGTGTTGAACTGAAATAATTACATTGTTTCGGAAAGTGCAAATTAGGTAGATTTGCCTTTAAATGTGCCTGAATTGAATATCTCCCCTACCCCTAGGAGCAATCAAAATGTGACCCGGAAGCCTTTATATGGGTTAGGAAGCATCAGCTGATTTATGATGGCTTTTATATTTGATACATGTTCTCAGCTCTCCTTTCCACATACCGGGTATTTCCTTCCTCTAAGCTAACAAAGTCTAGTTCCATTTCCTAAACCCTTTAATCATCTTTATTTATACTAGCCCTTTCTCTTTATTTGAAACTGAATTGTCTTAAGTGAAATGCTTTGGTCTAGTTTAGCCCAAACTAGAGCTGAGGAAAGTAGATCTGTTACCTTCCAAGTTTGCTTGCAGTGCTGTGCTTCCAGTCCCTCTGATGTGATGCAATTAAAAAACCCTTGAGTATAATTAGAATCAGGGCTCAGTAAAAAATGACTCTGGTGCTTGTATAGAGAATTTCTTGTTCTTTTCTCCCAGGTTTTGGGTGCACAAAGATGCCTTTTGAAATTAAGTGAGAGAGGGAAATAACATAATGCTCACAGGCAAGGCTCTGTTAAGTCTTAACTGAAACATTTCCCATTATTATTGGGAACAGCTATTCCACATTATGTGACTAGTATGTACACAAGAATGTGAACAGATGAACTTAATTTGTACCACACGTGTTGTGCATTGATGTCTAGTATGTGAGTTCTATTGCCAGTCATCAACACTGACTATGAAAATTAGGCAACCTGCCTGATCCTCTAAGCTGAGGTAGGTTGATGACCTGTCACAGTTGACATCTTCTAACAGATGCTTTCTGCTGAAGCTCTTAAGCTGTTTTGGTATTGTTGTCTGGAGAGCAGTGAGAATTACAAGGTTGAATTCTGGGTCCTCAAAATTCCAATGCAGAATCGAGTGCTAGAAACCATATCTTGTGACTGCAATATTAGGTACTGGGATACTCGAGGGACTATCTTTTCCCATATGAACCCACTCACCAATTAAAATCTTGTACATGGTTTGAATGTGAATGAAAGAGGAGTCCTCCTGCATTAGATCAAAGGCCCATCTAATCCAGCATGTCATACTCACAGTGGCCAGCCAGATGCCCATGGAAAGCCTGCAAGCAGGACCAGATTACAGCTGGATTTTCCACACCTGTGCTTTCCAGTGTGGTGAGAGCCAGTGTGGTGTAGTGGTTAAGAGCAGTAGACTCGTTATCTGGGGAAACAGGTTCGCGTCTCCGCTCCTCCACATGCAGCTGCTGGGTGACCTTGGGCTAGTCACACTTCTCTGAAGTCTCTCAGCCCCACTCACCTCACAGAGTGTTTGTTGTGGGGGAGGAAGGGGAAGGAGAATGTTAGCCGCTTTGAGACTCCTTCGGGTAGTGAAAAGCGGGATATCAAATCCAAACTCTTCTTCCTCTTCTTCTTCTTCTTCTTCTTCTTCTTCTTCTTCTTCTTCCAGCAACTGGTGTTCAAAAGCATACTACTGGAGGTCATGCAAATCCATCATAGCTAGTAGCCATTGATAGCTTTATCATCCATGAATTTGTCTAACCTCCTCTTAAAGTTGTCCAATTGATTGACCATCACTACATCCTGCTGCACTGAATCCTACTTTTTAAGTATGTGTTGTGTGAAGAAGTACCTTCTATTGTCTGTCCTGAATTGTCCAGTATTTAATTTAATTGGATGCCCCAGGGTTCTATTAATACAAGAGAGGTAGAAAAACATATCATCATCCACCTTCTTCACACCATACATAATATTATATATCTCTATTGTGTCCCCCTTACCTTTTTTTTAACCAATGAAGTGCCAAATGTTGTAACTTTGCTGCATAGGGGTGTTGTTCCAGCCTCACGATAATTTTGGTTGCCCTTTTCTGAACTGTTTCCAGTTGTACAATGTCCTACAACATCCTTTTTGAGTTGAGGAGACCATATTTGTATGGCATCAACCCTATGATTGCAAATGTCCACTAGTGAAAATATCTACACTAATTTTGGTTTCCTCTAGTTTGTCTGACAAAGCCAAAACTGGATTGAGGAATGGCCACAAATTTATCTAAGTTTTAAAACAGGATTATTCAGCTCTACCCACACTTTCCAAATTATTTTCTACCAATAACCTTGCTTTAATAATCAATAGTAAACAAAATTAAAAGCACAACTTGTTGGTGCTCAGAACTGCAAGAAATATAACGCAATCCATCTGCAGAGTTGGAAGAAAAGAACAAATGCCGTGGATGAAGTTCAATCGGAAAGTTATCAAGAAATTTAACTGTTTCCTTTTTTTGTTGACTGATAATCTCCCTATTAATATTACTTTTTACCACACTCTAATTTAGGGGGGGATAAATAATTACTTGACTGATGGGCCATAAATCGTACTAACTTCCAGTGCTAGCAAGGTTAGAGTTAATAGATTATTGATCAGCATAATGGTTTGGGGGCAAAGTCATTTCCCCCCCCACCAATGCTTTTATTGGAGAGTTGTCTTTTGGATCCCAACCAAGTAAAAGCATATTGTCCTGCTTTGGATAGAGCATCCATCTGCTGATTTCAAGTCCTGACAGTTACCAGTATCACCCCAGGGTTATCTGCATTATAGCTGTTGTTCAGCAGCTCCTTTCAGAGCTATTTTTTTCCCTTTCCCTCTGAGGCTGGTAGATCTTTTACAATGGACTATGTTAGGTTTAGAAACACTGTAATGAGGAGGCTATATATTCTTGTATCTTCGCCCACTAACACCTGCTGACACTTGGCTAATTTTCCAGTTGTGTGACTCTGTGCAGTTCTGTGAGCAGAACAGCCAGAAATGGTACATTGTTGGCGAACCCTCTGTGTCCCACAAAGTTATCTGAATAAATGATTAAAGATGCTCTTGACAATGCCGACATCAAGATGGCAAAATGCCTGTGTTTACGGGAGAGAAGTTAATGGGTTTTGCAAATTATACACACTGTGAACTTTTTACTAAAGGTGGAATCATGAAAAATTATTCACAGATATGACTTTAGGGTGGTTTTTTTTTTTTAACGGAGGGAAGACTTTCATGGATATGTATTTCACCACTGAGTTATAAAATTAAAACAGAGATGCTATAATTTTAATAGTGGAGAGATACTTCATGGATAGAGGCTAGACTTGTAGACCAGCACAGCATTCTTTAAAAACATAAACCATGAAGTTCATTACAGTCAACCAGAGCTTTCATGGAGATGTAACTTCTAGCTGGCACTATCAAGCCCCTACTGATACAGCACCAAAAGTGCCTTACGAAGCACAAGATACTTAGTAAAGCTGAACTGCTAAATGTAGGAATAACTACAATGTGACACAGTGCTAAATTACTTGTTTTGAATCCTGGGAGAATATCATTGTTTCACAGAATTGGGTGTGGTGTTTTTGTTTCAGGGCAGGAATCCTGACTGCCCAAACTGAGACTTGTCCTAGGGTTGCCCATTCTCAATCCAGCAAGATCCAAGATAGGCTCCTAGTAGTCTGATGGGACCATATAATCCAGGGCCTTTAAAACTATGCTCCAGGGAAGTGTAGAGTCTCTTGGAGGTATATCAGGTTCAGTGAGAATACCAGTCATTGTATACAGCAGGAGTGGGTGTCTTCAAGCCTGGAGGTCAAATGGGACTCTCCAGGCCTCTTTATCCAACCCTCAGGACTCTGCCCAGGCTATGCCCTCTCTAAAGGTCACCCTGCCTCTTCTATGGTGTCACTCACAGTGAGGCTCATGGAGGAAGCAGGCAGTGTCGAATCATGCAAGTCTGAGTCAAGCAGAGAACATAGCCGGCCTTGGACAGCTCATTTACACCTGTAGGTTCTTTTGAATCCTAATTCTGATCATGTGTCCACCAATGTGGAGTTGCAGGAGGTTATTTCCCAAGTCACACTCTCCGTTCAAGCAAGGCAACAATATGGCACAATAGAAATGGCTGGTGGCCATTATGAACTTAGTGTGTCTTAGAAAACCATTGGAATGCTCCATTGCACACTGAATTTCAGTTGCAAATGTGCAGGGGGTTCCTTGGCAGATAGAGTTTTGGAAAGGATTCCCCTTCTCCAGGGAATGGAACGGCATGATGTTTATTATTTGGCTTCACTAAAAGGAAGAGGACCCATCCACTCATGATGACCATTTGGACAGAGTGCTATAGGTCTCAAACTAGGGACAGTGACTCCTTACCTGTAAGGCAGTTAGCCTGAATATGGTGCTGCAGATATATCTAATAAAGGTGACTGGATGATGCAGGTATTTCAGATATAGCCAACTGCAGACTGAGAGCTCCTGACCCAGCAACCTGTGAAATGATCCAGGGAGCCAATGATGTTTCATCTTGAACTGCAAAACTGGAGTGCCATCTAACTTTTTAATATCGGTAATATGCATCTCAAGTGAGGAGCAAGCCGCTGTGCCCAGCTTCACCTCCTTTGAGTTTATTTTATACATAGATTAAGTGCAATCTATCCCACTTTCCTTGTAGAGCTGTGCTTACACAAATACCTAACTCCCCATGCCAGCCTAAGGTTTCATTAAGGGCAAAGTACACATGAGGTTAAGGACACACTTTAAAGTGCTTTGTTGTTCAAAAAAGCAGCTGTGGGTCCCCTGATCTGAATCGAGACCGCAACATAGAGAAAGGGAGGTTAACCTTTCCTCGTTCTTGTGTTTTTGTCTCTCAACATTGCTGTTTGCCTGCAAATGTATCATTTGCACTGTGGTTCTGATCTGGATCTCCCCACAGCTGAAAGGGTAAGCATGCATTTAAAAACTGTGCTTTTAGTATAGTGTAGCTTAACCCTCTTGAGAAGGACATTGGCTAATAAGAGAGAACTGCCAAACTCAGGGTAAGGGAAGTGTTTACCCCAGATGTTGAGGTGCATTTATTTTTTTACTTCAGCAGAAATGGGCAACTCTGGAGCGATACCCAATTTGAGACAATCCCCGTTTCCATTCCTAAAGGGAGATGGTTGATGTGTTCAGATCTCAACCTGAGAAATTTCCCCACATCCCTTGGGTTCTAATTAAGCTGTTCTTACACAGGATTTTTCTGTGTCGCCTATGTTGTATGCTCGCCCTTTCTCAGAATTAGGGAAAACCTGTTTGGGTTTTTTTAAAGAGGGGAAAAATGGATTCTGTAAAAGCTCTTCATCCAGCTTTTCCCTGCCTTGAATTGAAACCACCTTTTAAAATATTACACCACCACCAAAACTGAACATGAGTAGAAGCAAGAAAAATAGAAAAGTCATTCCTGTAGAAGCAATGGACATTTACTTGTTCACAAAGGGAAGGAACAAGAATCAATAGGCCCATTTGCTAGGAAAGCCAGCCTCTCTCAAATTTTCTGCTGAAAGAAAAGTCTGCCTATGTTATGCTGAAAAAAGCATTGTTTTATTTTTTCCAAGGCCAAGCCTAGGAGATCTAACTCCACTATTGCTGTGATCAAAATACAGAGGTGTTTTGTAGTGGCAAGGAATAATATTTCATTGGGGTAATTGTATATTTTCAAGATTAAATTTCAAAAACTGTGCATTAAAAAAATATTCATTGTAGTTATTTTCCTTTTCTTTTAAATCTCAGCATAATTAACAAACAGCCACCCTTGACTTTTTAAAGCAAACTTAGTAAAGGGATATATCCTCTTGGCATATCTTGAAAATGTAGATTCATTTAATTGCTTATAGTAATAATGTGCAGATTCAGACTAGATGCAGGCATTTAGTGTGTGTGTGTGCCTCTCTTTGGCTCATAGCTCAGAGCTACTGGTAGCAGAAAAGTGGGCATGCAGACTCATGCACACGCACACACTTTATGAACATGCCTCCAAACTTAATACCACTGGCCGGATGGAGCAGCCATGGCATAAAACAAAGGTAATGCTTAGCTACAGAGTTTTCTTTTCGGAGAGATAATCAAAAGAGAAATAGGAGAGACATTCAATTACAAAAAGCCCTGGTGATTTGAGCTGCAGAGCAGTACAATATGTATCTGTAATGGTTGAAGGCACATGAAATTGGAAAGCACTAATCAGAAGCAAGGAAAATTCCTGTGAGTGTACCCAACCTATACAGCATGCTGACTTAGGAGAACTTGCTGGAGGAGAAAGTGCCTACTTGAAGACATTCGCACTGTGGAAGGGAAAGCCTGAGGGAATGGATGTGTTTGCTGGGGAGAGTGGGAGACAGAGAGAGCCCGGGATATACTCTTCTTGCTGTGTTTAGAGAAGGGTGGGGAACTTGTTGCCCTCTAGCTGCTCTTCGTCTCCAACTCCTCTGGGGCCCTGTGCATCGGTGAATGTGTTTCCGAGAACAATCCTTCCACATCATCTAAAGGCCTCTTACTGCAATACATTAATCTAAGTCCATCTTCAGTGGCCATCAGAATACATCTTTCTAAAATGGACTCATACCCTCCAACATTTCTCCGATGAAAATAGGGACGTTATCATGATAATTCGAATATTTATACCCCACACACCTTACTGGGTTGCCCCAGCCACTCTGGGCAGCTTCCAACATATATAAAAACCTAATAAAACATTAAAATTTTTAGAAAAACACTTCCCTATACAGGATTGCCTTCAGACGGCTCAAGGGTCAGATACCTTCCAACATTTCTCCGGTGAAAATAGGGGCATCCTAAGGAAAAGAGGACATTCCGGGATCAAATCAGAAACCAGGACAGCTTCTCTAAACCTGGGACACCCCTAGAAAATAGGGACACTTGGAGAGTCTGATGGACCAACTAGGGAAGGGTTCCATAATAAGGTTGGTAGCTACTGATGGAGAGGAAGGAGGCCCCGTGAAGGACCTCTGCAGGTACCTTTGACTTAGGACTGGGCCACTGTTCATATATGAGGATGGGTCACATTAAGCTAAATGTCATTTCTCACAGGTGCTCAAGAAAGCACTTATAGCCTGTGGTCTTCCTCCATATAGATAGTGACCCTGCAGGGATGTCCTTACTTGATGTACGTTATAGGACATCCCTGCAACACATCCAGCAGGTGGGCTGGATGGCTAATGGTTATACCCAATGCCTATGCCAAGCCTCTTAGATCTGTAATCAATAAAGTCATGGCCTTATTTGATCCAAAAAGTATTTATCTTGTCTGGTTCTTCTCCACATGTTGCGCGGTGGGGCAACGCTTTTGCATGTAATGCACATGAACGATGGGGAGAGTGGGAGACAGAGAGAGTCCAGGATATACACTTCTTGCTGTCTTTAGAGAAGGGTGGGGAACTTTTGCACACACACACCCGGCTGCTGTTTGACTCCAACTCCTATCATCCTTAGCCAGTATGGCAAATCATCTGGGATGATTGGCATTGGAGTCCCACAACATCTGGAGTGCCACAGGTTTCCCATCCCTGGAGGTAGGAGTTGTGTGTGTGTGGGGGGGGAGAGGCTCACTGATTGCTCTCGTCATTTGCTGTCATTTCAGCCAGGTAGATCGGCTGTCTGCTTTGAGGAATGATCCCCAAAGCATGGCTTTCGTCCTCCCAGAACCCGAAAAGGCATTGTACTCTGAGTAGCATCATTGTTTACTCTGACAGGATGGATTTTCCAACGGCAACTAGAAACATATAAATTGTCTGGATGTCACTGAATATCTTAAAGCAGCATGAAGTGACAACAGAGTTGTCTGCATGGGATGAACACATCCAGATATATAATTAGATCCCTGCAGCACCGAGGGACAAAAGCGGATGACCTGGAAATCTCTCGTCTCAGACATAAACTGCTTCATTACACCTTTGCCAAACAGTTGTGTTTATTTAATGGAAGCAATCGGACAATAGCAATGGGAGATCTTGAGATTTTTTTTTTTACCCCTCAATGCTTATGAGGCAAGTGCTATAAAGGACTGCTGGCCTCATTTTTGGTGGAATATGCCAGTGGTTATTTTAAGAGCTTTCCCCAACCTTGTTTCCTCTAGATATTTTGTACTGCAACTCCCATCGGTGCCAGGCAGTGCTGGCTGGGGCGATGGAAATTATAGTCCAAAACATCTGGTAGAGGATGACCCCTTTAAATATGTGTTGTGCGGTGCAGTTCTAAGCATATCTACTTGGAAGTAATTCTCATGATGTTCCATGTGGCACTTCATGTTGCAATCCTATAACCAGGTGTTATATCCTTCAGATGTTGTTGGACTACAACTCCCATAAACCCCAGCCAGCATAGCCAATGGTCAGGAATTATGGGAGTTATCCAACACCATCTGGAGGAACACAGGCTCTGCATCCCTATTGTATGCAGCTACCTAGGAGTAAGTCCAACTGAACACAATAAAGCTTACTATCCAGCAAACGTGTATAGGATTGGATTGCCAGATACCTTGTTATGCATCCCTTATTGCCTGCTAGGGTTTATTTCCCCAAATTTTGTGTTCCTTTTTCTCATCATCCTTTGGGTAAGACTTCCACTTTTTGAAAGAAATCTTCTTGCCTCTGATAGGTTCTTTGCCTCTACTTGTTAACTAGGCTAACCTGTTCTGGGACTTGGTAGCACCTTTCCTTATCTGCGGGATACATTCTAGTTGGTGTTCTATTATAGTGATTTTGAATAACCCACAGACTTTATGATGATATTTGACCCTTTTGACTTACAACAACTTCTTCTTTGTACCAATCGCCTCATTTTTGAGAAGTATGAGAATGGGAAGTTTGAGAAGTTTTTTGGGAAAATGAAGCAGGAGCACATTCAAATGAACAAAGCCATTTTTTCCAATTAAGAATTGCAAACAGACATCACTTGCTAGTTCTTTGACAATCACTAATATAGATTAGAATGCTCACATAGATAATTCACAGTATTATACAATGCAGGAAGTTAACACCTTAATACTGGTTTAACCATATACTTTTTGTATACGGTTAAAGCATGGCTTTCCAAAGCTTTTGCACCCAGGAAATCTAAATAACTGTCGTGGGCACCATGAAATACCTATTCTACAGAAGAAAAACTGGCATTGCTCATACTACCCCTCCAAGCAACAGGCAAAATAGACAACTAAAAAATCAGGTAATCTCCCACAAAACACTCCCATACCATACAAAAGAAAAAGTGAGCAATCTTTCCTCCCAAATAACCTGGAAAAGGTTAGGCTGCTTGGATGCTTGCATTTCACTTCATGACCAGCCCAGCACCTGCCACAATTAAGAAGAAGCGCCTCCAAAAAAAAAAAACATTTTAATTACAAATGGGAGGGCCAGTAGGCCTTGGTAGACACAGGGGATTGGGGAGAGTCAGAGGGTGGTGTAGTGTGCTTATGGGTACCATGTTGGGTTAGGGTTACAGTGTGCTAAAGGGGAGGGTTTTCTGCTTTTTTTCAGTGTGGTTTATGGGAGACCTCAAAATTCCAACACCCATCAGGTATTGCATTATTTATAGCACAACCCTATCTACTTGAATTCAATTCCAAGTTAAGCGTGTTTAAGGACTGCACCCTTACAACACAGTCCTATAGTCCTATTAAGTTCAAGGGCGCTTACTCCCAAGTAAGTGGGTACTGATTTACAGCCTTAGGTGACAGTACCTGTCAGTAAGCCCCATCAAACTTAATGGGACTTACTTTTGAATTGCCATGTCCTGTATATGATTGTACTGTCGCTGTTATAAACCTAAGTGTTATTGCAGCCATGAACACAAATTAGACCTAGTAATTCATCTTTTAAGAATGGTACGAGTGTATGTGAAGGGAATCTAGATCATATTACATATAAACAGTTTACATTAACCTTCTGTGAATGTTTGTTGAGATTAAATATAACCATTCAATTTTAATTCAAATGGATTAATTCTTTTTAATCCCATTAAGTAACTGTCCCAACGGCTGGGGGAAGAGTTTATTGATGGTTGATCTTCAAATGCACAAATAATATGCTTTTGCGACATTAAAAGAGCGCTAATAGGTTAGCAATAAATTTTCTTTCCAATAGGGGTGATTAGAAACTTCAGGAATAAGAAGCCATTAATGTTCTTGACATAAAGGATGAGAACCCACCCTAATAAAAGTCTCGTATTGACAGCTCAGCTTATAAATCTTACAGGAGGTGGAAACAGCCCTGCTTCTGTATGTAGCACTTTCCACAAAGGCATTTGTGGCAGCCCTATACATCCTGCTATTAAGCACTATTTTTGGCTAACAGCTTTCTCCGGACTCTTTGCCAGGACTCCTTGTAAATAACTCTCCTTCTGTAATGGATTTCTGCAAAACAAAAAAGAGGAGAGAGAAAAAGTGATTAAATAAATGGCACACTTTCAAGAATGGGGCTCAATGTGAGCAAAGTTTCGCCAAAGTTCAGGTTTTAGTCCCGTTTTAAGTTTCAGAGTTTTTAACCATAGAAAACGGCAGATTTCAGCAGCTGTATGTATAAATAGGACCATCTATGAACGTATACATGAACACCTCTGAAGCTTCATTCCTAAGTACTAGTATCTCCTATTTGGGATTTTAGACTGTAGGGCAAGGGTGGGCCATCCAAACTGCTATATCTTTCCTGTCCATTGTCCATTATTCCAGGCTGACCAGACCAGGGGTCAGCGACCTGCGGCCCATGGACCACAAGCGGCCCACAGGGGTTGTTTAAATGGCCCATGAGCTGCTCCCCAACTGAGCTGCCCGCTCGGAAAGTCCCTGAGCGTTGCGCTAAACCGGCAAAGTGCGGAGCAGGGACTCACTTCCGCGGTGCCGGAAATTACATCTGCGCATGCACAGACGCGATCTGGCCCACGAAGCAATCTCTGCAGGAGTGAACTGGCCCAGGCAAGGTAAACCTTGCCGACCCCTGGACCAGACTATCACTTCCATAATCTAATACATCATCACCACCATCATCACTGCTGCCACACTGCCCTGCTGCATCCCCCAGCCCAGTGCTCCATCTACTCCTGCTGCTGCCCTGTCTCATCTGTCTCCTGGTAAATGGAAGCCCCACTGCAGTCAGAAGGCAGGTCCAGGAGCGGTGACTAATCTTACACACCACAACCGTTGGGAGATTCAGGAGGTGGCAGAGCAAGCCGGGCGCCTGGGATGGCACGCATGCCCTGTGCCGGGAGGGGCCAGCTGCAAATGGGGGTGGGGCCAGCCACCCGTGGGGCAGGGCCAGCCAGGGCAGGACGCTCTGCGGGGCCTCCGAGGAGTCTGCTTGACTCCTCCCATTCAGCAGCCCTATAGCTGAGGGGGAGGCGGCGGGCGGACCATTTGGGGCAGCGTGGAGCCTGTGGGCCCGCAAGCCACTGCGTCACTCCCAGGAGAGACGCGTGGTTCGGGCGCGCTGCAGGCCCCGCAGTGAGTGCCGCCTGGCATTTTGTCACCCCCCTCAGTGGTGACACCTGGGGCGTACCACCTCCACCGCACCCCCCTTCCTCCACCCCTGGATTCAGGACAGACAACATAAAGGACTTCACATAGTGCTGCAAAAAGAGGCAATGTTCAAAGTTCAAAGTTTCCAGCTTTGATAACCAAAGGCATTTACGGTAGCTCCTGCCTAAGCACTGACTGCTTCTACCAGTCTAACAATAGATTTCTAGAATTCCTATCCTTTGGTTCCACAATCCAGAAAGAAACATCCTGAATTGTAAAGTTTTCCCCTCAGTTATGAAATATGCGTATTCTGATGTGAGACATAGCGTAGTCTTGTTTCTGAAGTTATTACATTATAATAAAATCGACACCAAAAAAAGAGAGGAAGGAAGGCTTAAATTGTCAGTAGTTTATTTCATGGCACTGCAGGCTTTAGAAGCCTCTAAATAAAATTACAGTACTTCTGGCAAAATTGCAATATTTGCAGAGAAATATTATCAAGTGCAAAAGAAGGTTTCTTGCTTAATTAAAAGATTCTCACAGCTCCCTGGTTTGAAAACTGTTCAGTGAAATTTTGGAGTGGAACTGCTTGCAGAATTGGAGGGAGGAGACGAAGAACAGAATTCATATGTTCTGTATTGTTCTTTTAACAGGATGCAGCTGTGCTAGTTATTCGGCATGCAGGCAGTAGGAAGACCTGGTTCACAATAAAGCCGTACTGTGGCTGGGATGTCAGATGCAATGAGGGCCATGACAGAGCCATTAAGCTAAATGTATGATGCTCAGCAGATAAATTGCTCACTGCTTTCTCTGACATGAAGTGAGACATTCTCCATTACTTCTGAGCACTTGTGCCGCTGTACATTATAGCAAGGAATATGATGCCATGTGTCATCCGGCAATATGACATAGGACACCGCTATCTGCCGACTTTTTCACTCCTCGGAAAAATGCTTGTGAGGCGTGTGGTTACGTTAGACTTTGAGAAGCCTTGGGTGCCTTGCTGCTTTGCATTGATTTTACATCTCAGAGCAGAATAATCAGGCTGTTGAAATGAAGCTGGATGCCAGATTCTGAAATATTCATCCTTAGCAAAACTCTTGCAGTCTCTTCACAATGGATTCTAGGTTCAAGGGAGGTTTATATTGGATATTAGAAGCTTGCCCTTTCCTAATAATTCTGAAAGAACATATATGCATGTTGGGTGAGATTGTCCTAAAATCAAACTGTTTGGTAAATGAGTGTGACAACTGATAGGACCAAGATCAGGCCCACCAGAAGAGCCACAAATGATTTTGTTGAAATATATTCAAGACATAACAAAAAACCAGAAGAAAGACCATTTTTAAAATTTTGTATTTACTGACATATGCGGTGAAACTTTGGATGGTCCCTATGATGAAATTTTAGCCGAAAAAGCTCTAATGGGGAAAAGTGAAGAAAAATAAAATGCAGTCCATTCAGGGAGCAATTCTATGCACAAGAAGCTGGCATAAAACAAACCAGTATAAGTTTATGTCTGCTTAAGTTACCCTAGATTCAAACCCTGCTTGTCAGTAGAGCTGCTGTTACAGTGCCTTGTCTGGGTGTGGGAAAACAAGCCTTTAAAATAGTGTTCTATGCTGGGTTGCACAAGGAGAAGGGGACGACAGAGGATGAGATGGTTGGACAGTGTTCTTGAAGCTACTAACATGAGTTTGGCCAAACTGCGAGAGGCAGTGAAGGATAGGCGTGCCTGGCGTACTCTGGTCCATGGGGTCACGAAGAGTCGGACACGACTGAACGACTGAACAACAACATGCTGGGTTGCTAGGTCACATGACCAGCCTGGATGGGCTTAGGTTCCAGTCTACATCCCCCAATCTGATTCTATCCCTGCCACACCCTGGAACAACCAGCTTAGCCAACTTTGGCTGAGCTGGCTAAACCCTAGTTGAGTCAGGATGGGCAGGTTACAATGGTGTACATTCTGCTGAGCCGAGTTTGGGAACTTAATGTTGGCTGAGCCCAGCTGAGCTGGGAATCAGATGGCTGAGCCAGCAATCTGTTGCACCCTAAACTGGTCAACCTGACATAACTTGTCATAACATTGCCCCCCAATAATGCCTGTGACTATCTTTTTTTTTTTTTTTTGAACTAATAAGACAGAATTTCTGTTCTATTTGAAATGTAAGGAGGGGTAGATTTTGCAATGTAATTTTTGCCTATTTATTGCCTTTTGTTTTTCTAAAACGATTCTTTAAAAACTTGAAATAGAATGATTATCTTTGTTGTTGTTGTTCAGTCGTGTCTGACTCTTCGTGACCCCATGGACCAGAGCACGCCAGGAACGCCTATTTTTCACTGCCTCCCGCAGTTTGGCCAAACTCATGCCAGTCGCTTTGAGAACACTGTCCAGCCATCTCATCCTCTGTCATCCCCTTCTCCTTGTGCCCTCCATCTTTCCCAACATCAAGGGTCTTTTCCAGGGAGTCTTCTCTTCTCATGAGGTGGCCAAAGTACTGGAGCCTCAACTTCAGGATCTGCCCTTCCAGTGAACACTCAGGGCTGATTTCTTTAAGGATGGATAGGTTTGATCTTTTTGCAGTCCATGGGACTCTCAAGAGTCTCCTCCAGCACCATAATTCAAAAGCATAAATTAACCAAAGGACTAGCCCAGAAAGTAATCTGGCCACACCACTGTCAGGGCTCTATTAAGCCTTCCCATCCTTTGCAAACACCTAGCCAGTGTGGTATAGTGGTTAAGAGCGGTGGACTCATAATCTGGTGAACTGGGTTCGCATCCCCGCTCCTCCACATGCAGCTGCTGGGTAACCTTGGGCTAGTCACACTTCTCTGAAGTCTCTCAGCCTCACTCACCTCACAGAGTGTTTGTTGTGGGGGAGGAAGGGAAAGGAGATTGTTAGCCGCTTTGAGACTCCCTAGGGTAGTGATAAAGCAGGATATCAAATCCTAACTCCTCCTCCTCCTCCTCTTCTTCTAGCACGATAATACATTGAAGGGATTGGATAGATATAAGCTAGATGTGTGAAAGCTAACAGTTCATGCAAAAAATGGGATGGTGGCATTGTCAGTTACCCCCCCAACAAGAAGGGTCATGGGCAGCTTATTTTATTATGTACAATTAGATCCAGAACACACCTGGTATTCACAAATATCCTTTACTTAGTTTCCACAGTAACCCTGATGTATCTGCCTTTAGTCAGCAGCAGAAAAGGCTGTTTTCACAATTAATGAAGGTATTTCAAGGTACCGGTAAATGCATACCTTAAACATTTTTTTTTTTAAATCATAAACACTTTATAGTAAAACAGAGATGGCTGACTTTAGTCTATGTATTGTATAGCTCATGTATTGTATCTTTGACAGTATTACAGAAGAGGTAATATAGGCAGGTACAGTTTCTCAAAGTGCTGCCCTTGCCCCCCCCAACCTAATGCCCTCAAAATGTTTTGGACTATAACTCTCATCAGCCCCAATCAATATTGTTAACTGTTTTGCTCTGTTAACTTGAATCTCTCTCTTTTACCTGTGATTTCACTGCACCTCCGGATTCCAATTCTCTTCCTATCGTCCTTCCTTTTTTTTTTTTTTTTTGCTGAGGCAAGCAACAAAAGTCAACAGATAACAAATGAACAGAAAGGCTCTCACTCTCCCAGAAATTCACAAGCTCAGGACATTTGAGATGTATGTAGGTTGTGCAACACAACTGCAACAGGTTGGAAAAACTGGTGCCAACATCATGGCATGCCCTTGAATTTAGGGAGAGAAGTAATGATGCAAAACAGAGCCAGCGTGGTGCCATGGTTAGAATGTTGGACTAGCAACTGGGAGACCGAGTTCAAATCCCCAGTCAACCATGAAGCACACTGGGTGAACTTGGGCCAGTCACTGTTGAGGTTCTTAATATTGCGCATTTGGATGCAATAGGATGAATAAAAACTGACTCTTCTTGAAATAAAAATGGTCCAGTGCAAAAACATGGTTCGAAAGCTTTACTAGCAGAATTTGCTTCAAAAATTAGAACAAATAAAGATACATCCAGATAGTTGCATAACATCATGTGCTTATCCCAGCACAGGGAAAACATCTTAGAAATATGAAATATCTTCATCCAGAGCTGGAATCGAAGTCCTGCCTCTCCCAAACAGCTTGCATTTTAGCTTGAAACCTCAAGCTGGTGAGAGAGATTAGCAGTCCTTTCTCTTTGGTGACTTCAGAACAAAGAGCTCATTCATACAAAATGGAAGCCTACAGATTAACATATGCATAGAGCTGTAATATAGGGACGCGGATGGCTCTGTGGTCTAAACCACAGAGCCTAGGGCTTGCCGACAGGAAGGTCAGCAGTTCAAATCCCCGTGATGGGGTGAACTCCCGTTGTCCGGTCCCAGCTCCTGCCCACCTAGCAGTTCGAAAGCACGTCAAGTGCAAGCAGATAAATAGGTACCGCTCCGGCGGGAAGGTAAACGGCATTTCCGTGCGCTGCTCTGGTTCGCGAGAAGCGGCTTAGTCATGCTGGTAACATGACCCGGAAGCTGTCAGTGGAAAAACGCCAGCTTCCCTCAGCCTATAGAGCGAGATGAGTGTGCAACCCCAGAGTTGTCCGCGACTGGACCTAACGGTCAGGGGTACCTTTACCTTTACCTTTTAGAGCTGTAATAAAATCCTTTCTTGTGTGATTTAAGTTAAACACCTCGTGACAGAGCCAGCAGAGATACAGTCTTACCAACTTATTAGGCACTTGTTAGCTTCAGTTGAAGTTTACATAACATGCTTAACAATATACATGCAGAGTTATTTTCCATTTCAATGTACAATTAATCAATTATACTTAATGTTCACTGCCTCTCAGACTAACGTAACAAACATGGTTATTGTGGGGATTAAAGTAGGAAGCGGAGAACCATGTATGCCATCTTGAGCTCCTTGGAAAAAAAAATGTGGAGTATGAATAAGATGAAAGAATAAGCAAATAAATACAGTGTAAGGTGGTTGATGGTCCTGTGTAGGCTGGGTTGCAAACAATCAATGCAGGGACAGCAAATAGGCATGGAACTGATGTCAGCCTGTCACAAGTAGTCCTTGTGTTGTGCAGGCCCAGGACTCAAGGTGTTAACATTTCCTCCCCTAAAGACACTGTATTCCAATGACTGTTTAAATTCATTTGCACTTTATTGAGTGATGGTGCTGTGATTAAAAGCTGAGGTGTACACCGGCTAATTATATTGTTGGTTTTAGTCCAATGATGACTTAAACCTGAGCTTATTAACAGTGTTTATTGGATTGCCAAGTCAAGCATTTATTAGAATAAACAGCAATTTCCCTTAATTTTCCTGAAACCTTTGGGTGGTTACAGTAATATGGTGAAAAGTAATAAAGACTTCAGAGCATTAAATAAAATATCAGAAGATTTGGTTGCTCATTAAAGCAGAACTAATCTGCTTTAAAAATAGAAGGATTTCCTATTGCTCGCTGAGGATGCTTAAGAAAATAAGCTCTTGTTCCTGACAGAGGAAAAGCAGAAATCAACCTATTCAGTTGGTGGGAACTCGCTGGCACTGCTGGATTTTGCATGTGGATAATCATAAACCTGAAAATCCAAATAAAGTTTAGGGTGCTTTTTTGGGGAGCGGGACTGTGAGTTAGAAGAAATCAGTAATTTTATTCAGTTTCCCATTGATGACGAAAAGATCCACGGGGAACATTCCTGGGTTTGGTTTCTTTGGTTGAGAAAGCACTGGAGACTTAACACATCTTTTAAATATTTGCATTATTTACATATATTTGCATTAAACACTCAGCTAGAGCATAAGTGGAGGCACAGAGTCACCCTAAAAAGGGAGCACCACAGATCCCCAGTGAAAGATATTCTGAATCCCCAAGGTCCCTTCAGTGGTCTCTCTCTGTCTCTCTCTCACACTCACACACAATTTGAGTGTTATGTTCCTCATGTGACTAGAATCACATGAGATTAGCATGAGATTAGAATCTCATGCGGGAGAGAGTGAGGCTATGCTTACTACTCTGTCCTTTCCCTCATGTTCCCATCCCCAGGCCCTCTCATCTTCCATATGTCAGAAGGAAATGTCTGAAGTGGGCTAGCTGCTCTACAAATGTAGGCTCCCTCTCTGATATATAATTCCGGGCTAAAGGGTTCTAAAGCATGTAGTAAGCCTGTGCATGCAGAGTGGACTTCTTCACACAGAGCATCTCTAGTGCATGGAAGCTGGCAGGCAGGACTGAGTGACAGAGATGTGATGGATGGGGCTGAGCACCAGGTACATGACTCAGCTGGACAAGTGAGTGCAGCTTGGCATCCTGTGTCATGAGCCCTGTTGTGAAGCCTTGAATGCTCAGATAGGATTTTTGTCTCTTCCCATTTGCCAACTCTTGCTTTTTTCTCACACACCTTACATCTACCTGTATTTGAGTCGGGGGTGTCGCCTTCTCCTGATGACTCTTTGATGCAAATGCCCCCACTTATCAAGAAATGACCTGGTATTCACTCTGTGTGTTTGTATGTGTGTGTGTATATACAGTAGTACCTCGGTTTTTGAACGTCTCCGTTGATGAACATTTTGGTTTTTGAATGCTGTAAACCCGGAAGTAAATGCTTTGGTTTTCAAACACGCCTCAGAAGTCGAACATGCCATGCGGCTTCCACTGAGTGCAAGGTCCTGAGGCCTAGCTGTTGGCTACTGAGTTTTTGGTTTTCAGACATTTCAGAACTTGAATGGTCTTCTGGAATGGATTACATTCGAAAACTCAAGTCCCCCTCCTTCTCTCTCTCTGTGTGTAATATTTCTAACCTGCCCTTCCTCACAAAGTGCTCAGGGCACCTACTAAAATACAACATTTCAGTAACACAGCAATACAAATAAATAGATCCAGGGTAGAAGATAGACAAGCTAGAGCAGCATATGGCTCATGGAAATTCGCAGAAAATGAATTACCAAATGTCTGGTTAAACGAGTATATTTTAAATTGGCACTGAAAGCTCATCAGAGTCAGTGCCAACAAATTCTTTAAGGGGAATGTATTCCATGATGGGGGCACAATAGCGAAGAAGACCCTTTCATGGGCAGCTGTATAGAAGATGTCATGGCCGCGTGTCACTGCTAACATGGCCTCCCCTGCTGATCTTAAACCATGAGCATGTTGGTATGGGTGGAGGGACCCATTTAATTATTTAGGTTCTAAGCTGCTTAGAGCTTTATACACCATCACAAGGACTTTCAGTCTCATGTGGTAGCACACAGGCAAGCCAGTGCAACTCCTTTAGAACTGGCGTCATATGCTCCTGAACAGCAGCTGCTCAGTGATTCACAGGCTAACTTCTGAAATATTATCAATGGCCCTGCACAGAGAATGGCACAGACATCTGTCAGGGAGTTTAGCAGTGCACAGAGCACTGTGGCAAGGCTATCCTTGTGGAGAAAGGGTTGTAAGTGGTGAACCAGCTCAAAGCCACCTGTGCCTCCAATGATGATGATGATTCAAGGGATGCCTCCAAGCTACGAACCTGCAACCTGGCTGGGAACTGGGAAGGATAAACGCCCAATGCCTGAGCCAAGGTCTCCCTACATCTGAATCTTAATAAAGTTGTGGCCAATTTTAATCCCATAGCACGTTGTCTTGTCTTTATTCCGCTTGGGGGTCGCCTGGGGTTTGGGGGACTCCGCCTGTCCACAGAGGTACCTTCAACAACCACATAACAGTTGGCAGCTCAAGAGGCAAAGATTTCCCCATCACTGGCATCTACTTGCTGCCAGAAGCCTACCCTGCTGTTGTTCTGTCTCGCTCCTGTTAAAGGTTCAGGAGGGTCCCTGGCTCAACTTCGCACCGACACATCTATTATTAGACACAACCCATGTCAAAGGGAACTAGGGAAGGGATTAACATCCTTTTCATACCTGAGTTTGTTTAACTGGCAGGCAGCAGCATGTGCAGAGGGAACAGGAAAGTCTTTGAAAGATCAGAGATCCTATATATTTTAGATGAACCTGTATGTGTGACATTTACAATGACAGGTTTAATAGAAGCCAAATGAATTGCTCCATGGGAAGACTCTGCTTTGATATAACACAAGGAGGCTCCTTTTTGTTGCAAGAAATTGCAAAAGGGATGGAGTGTGTCAGCTGAAAGTTGAGAAGGATTGAAATGGGACTGCATCGCGGTGTCTGAAAATGGATCTTTTCATCATAGGTTGCAACAATAAGGAATTTTCAAATGAAGAAACGATTCATGAATAGAAAGGAAAGCACTCGGTGTTAGATAAGAGCAAACACACACACACACACACACACACACACACACACTTCCTTTTGTCACCCTTTGATTCCTCTCTCCCCTAACTGTGACAAAGAAAAGGTCATGCTGGAGATATGGAGATTATTTTGGCAATGAAATAAGGTTTGTAGAGATACATATCTGACAAGAACTGGAAAACCATCCACGCAGAAATGACAATATTAATCACCGGGAAAGGGGCAAAAGGGAGGGAAATGGAAGAAAGAGCATGCACTCTTACACGTGCACAGGGAATGCAAGGCAATAACTTCAAAGGGCAGCACAGTGATGTTCACAGCATCGAGTTTTGTCCAGGAAATTCATTCTTTTTAATCCAGAACTCGAAAGTAGCCCTTCAGAATGAAGATGCAGAATGACGGCTGGCTTGAAATCCCTTTCTGTGTATCTCTAAAGGAGTCTGGAGTTGAAGGGGTCATTAGATTCACCACTGTCTTCTAAATCATTTAAACCTCAATGGGAAGAAATAGTTTTGCAAACACACCAGAAAGAAGACTTGAGGACAAGATTATGGGAAACAGGTTGTATTGATTAAATATAACAAATTGGAGGATCTGCAAACCAACGTCACTGAACCACATTAACCAAATCAAATATATCTGAGCTGGTGAATTGTTATAAATGAGGGGATTCTATTGCTGCCATCGCCTGGGCATGTTTATAGTCACATGTTGTGATCATGCAGCAAAGTATGGCAAGAACCCTCTCTCCTGGGAGGGTGGGTGCAAAAAGAAGGAAGAGTGTGAGGCTTAAGAAGAAGAATAGTAGTAGTAGTAGTAGTAGTAGTAGTAGCATCAGAAGTAAACAAGATACACTAATGGATACTGTTAGCACATCCCCTTCTGGGACCACTGGTTAGTCATGAGCAAAAGCAGGTAGGTGGAAGAAATGTTACGCCTGTATGCCTTGACCCAATAAGACCAGAAGAAAGATTCAGGCAGCAAAGTTTCCAAAAGCAAAGTTTCTTTATTGCAATAAGGTGCATTCAGTAAGCAAAAGGCAAATGCACACCCCACCTCCTGTGGGGCAAGCTTAAGTACTCTCTATGACATAGTAAAGCTCCTCCTAAATCCCTCCTCCTGGCCTATCAGAACTAATATTATAATACTGTGTTAGCAAATCAGAACATTTCCTTTGTCCGGCTGCCTTAGTCTGTTTCAAGCTGCTTTAGCCGCCAGGAGGTGCTATATGCTATTATTACAGTGCCTAAATGCCTAGCCGTTGACCTCCAACTGCACCTGGGACCTTATTTTGGCTTCTGCTGATGTTCACAGGAAATGGCTCGGTCAGGGGGTGAGTTGTGGTTAGCTACCCAGACAGAGTGTGGAAAAAGAGGAAGTCTGTGGTCGGCCGTTTACTGGCATTCTGCTGAACTGCTGAACTGCTGAAACTGCTGATATGTCTAAGTTTATCTAAGAAGCTGCAATGTAAGGATTTTAGCTGGCAAAGTTGAAGCAAAGTTCAAGCAAAGTTGAATCTCTAAAATGGAGTGGGGGCATCTCCGAAATGGGGTTCAGGGGCTCGTTCAGGGGCTCGTATCTTGGTGCCTCATTTCCCCCCTTTCAATCGAGAGGAGCAGCTTGTTCTGCTTCCTCTTCAGATTGACCTACTGAGATTTCCTCTATAACTTGATCCATCCAGTGTTCAAACACCCCTATAGGGTCTTCAAAATGTTCATCAGGTTCCCATGTATCATCATCTGGTGAATAACCTTTCCATCGTACTTTGTATAGTATTTTACTATCTGTGGTTTTCATGTCCAGGATCTTCTCCACTTCAAAGACATCCGTATCATATTCATTGATACCTCTGCCGCTTTCCACTATCCCTTCTCCTCCTGCAGCCACCTTCTCCTCAGCCCCACTCACAACCGTTGCCATGTATGAGGCGAACGTTGTAATGGTGTCCTTCTCCAGTCAGTCCCTTGGACTGTAAGCAGTTGCGTGGCAACCACAGGTATATTTGGTAAGCCTGCGGTTCCTGTACATAAAAGGACTTCCCACCCCCCTTTGGTGACTCTGGGTGGCGTGTCCCCTGGTGTGAAAGCTTCAAATTTCCTTGTGACTACACTGGAGAAAGTCGAATAAGAGCCAGTGCCTCACCCCAAGTTCATTCCTCGAGGACTAAATTCTGGTTTACTGTTACAGCTGAATATGGCCCATATTTCTTATGGAGGGTGATGACATTTACTGGAGGACTGGAAGGGACTAATGAAATTAGTGTGAGAAGAATAGGATCAGTGAATATTTTACCTATTCTGACTTCTTGAGAGCAGTTGCAATGTAGCAAATAGTCAGGAATAACTTTCTAACAGTAAGAACTGTTTGGCTGTAGAATGGACTCCCTATTCTCTTTTCCAGTAAAATACACCCATAGGTATAAAAGACTAGGCCCTCCCCCTCTGGTTCCCAACTATATACACGCAAGGGAATAGAAAGGGATATTGTTACTTTGACAAAGTCAATTTCAAGGGGTCAACAGGATTTTCCCTTCCAATTTCCCGTCCAATCCCAACAGCCTAGACCAACATTGTTCACACCTCTAACACTCCCAATCTATAGAGTTATGCCCTGTCTAACAACTGGTCGACAAACCACTAATAACAATGTCCTTCTGACCAATTTTCTGATGTGGTTCTGCTGGAGATGGTCTCCGTTGCATAAACTGGAGGTTTCCGGTGGCCCGTGCGTCGAGTGACAGCGTCCAGTGTGTCACAGCAGGGGCTACTTCAATTCGGTCTCCCGTGCGCTGGGCGTCCTTGCCGGTCAGACGCAGCAGGGGAGACTGGTGCACCGTGCGTTGAGTACCTACTCCTGGCTAGGCACAGCAGGGTGTCGACTCCAGGGGGTCACCTCGGCCTTTCACCGCCGTTGGGGTGGATAGGAGAACCGTGTATGGACCGTGTAAGAAGGTTGCGCTTCCACTCCTTTACCCACAAGCTATAGCCAGGCTGGAACTGATGGACTGGCTCAGCAAAGCTGCACGGTGTTTGCTCGAGGGCCCACCTGCTGAGGGAACGACAACACACAGACACAGAGAGACAGACAGACAGATAGAGAGATTATTTGTTTGTGGAAGGTGATATGCTCTTCCACCTGTCCAGTCCAGCTGGTTTTTCACGAACAAATGGAGGTGGCCTCCCATACAGGAGCTCAAATGGTGACAGTTCAAGTCTCTTGGTGGGGGCGCTTCGAATTCGGAACAGAGCTATAGGGAGGACATCTGTCCACTTCAGTCCGGTCTCTTGGGTTAATTTGGCCAATTGGATTTTCAAAGTCCGGTTCATCCTTTCAGTTTTTTCCCGAACTCTGTGGCCTATAGGCAGAGTGCAGTCTCCACTTTATCTGAAGTTTCTTGCACACTTCCTGCACTACCTGATCGATAAAGGCTGGTCCATTATCACTCCCTATACTCCTGAGCAGTCCGAACCTGGGTATTAGTTCGGTTAGAAGTTTCTTAGTTATTTCCCTGGCTTTTTCAGTCCGTGTTGGGAACGCCTCTACCCATCCGGTCAGCGTACAAACAAACACTAGCAGATATTTGCAAGTCCTTGCAGGTGGCAACTCAGTAAAATCCACAATCACATTCTCCATAGGGCTGGATCCCACATGTTGTACACCCGGTGGGGGTTGCATTCCTTGCTTGGGGTTGTTTTTGGCACAAAGGATACACCTCTGGGAGATAGCAGCAGTTAATTGTGAGAGGTTAGGCACATACAATTTTCTCCCGAGATGTTCCCTAGCAGCAGTGCCACCCAAGTGTGTGGACTCATGATAGTTTCTCACAATTTTGCTGGCCAAGTGTTGGGGCACGAACACTCGGTTGTCTGGGAGGAGTAGCCATCCATCTTGCAGTCGGGCTCCCTCCTGTTGTGCCCATTCTTGCTCTTCAGGAGAATATTGAGGTTCCAAGTCTTCAGTGGTTATTTCTGGGATGAGTGCAGCCATGGTTGGAGGTGGTGATTGCATAGCTGCTTCTCGGGCAGCCTTGTCTGCCTTATGGTTGCCTCTGGTGACCAAATCCTTGCCTCGCCCATGTCCTTTGCAATGCAATACAGCAATCCTCTCAGAGGCCCACACCGCCTCTAATAGACTTTCCACTTCTTGTCCATACTTCAAGGCTTTTCCATGGGCTCCTATCAAACCTCTTTCCTTCCATAGAGCTCCATGCGCATGCAGGGTTAAGAAGGCATACTTTGAATCCGTATATATATTCGCCTTACATCCAGCTGCCAATTGCAGGGCTCTAGTGAGTGCAATTATTTCGGCCTTCTGGGCAGAGGTTCCCGGTTGCAGAGCTTCTGCCTCTACAATCTCATCGTTGGTCACCACAGCATACCCAGCCCTCCTAACGCCATTGGATACAAAGCTGCTCCCATCTGTGTAATATACAACATCAGGCTCTTTCAGGGGTTCATCTTTCAAGTCTGGTCTGCTAGAATAGACTTCGTCCATCACCTGGAGACAATCATGGTGTTCTATTTCCTCGTCGTCTGGTAGGGGCATCAGGGTGGCGGGGTTAAGGGTATTCACCACTCTTAGGTGCACTCTTGGGTTTTCACACAGCAGGCCCTGGTATTGGGCCATTCGGGGGTTTGTCAGCCAGTAGCTCCCTTTGTACTCCATGAGGGTGAGAACAGCATGGGGTACATTTACATTCATTTCTTGGCCAAAGGTGAATTTATCTGCTTCTGTCACCAAGACTGCAGTGGCTGCCACTGATCTCAAACAGGGTGGCCATCCTTTAGCCGTTGGGTCCAGTTGCTTTGAAAGATAAGCTACAGGCCGATTCCAGCTTCTTAGCTTCTGAGTCAAAACTCCAGCTGCCACGCCATTCTGCTCATGCACATACAGTTGGAAGGGCTTCTCTGGGTTTGGCAGCCTCAAGGCCGGAGCCTCCATTAGGCATTTCTTAATAGTCTCAAAAGGCTCTTGCTGCTCTGGTCCCCACACAAAGGGTCTTCCTTCACTCCTCCTGTACTATCATTCAGGGATTCTGGTAAAACACTGAAGCCAGGTATTTAGCACCACCCTGCATTTCCCTAGGAAGTCCCACAACTGCTTCCTAGTGGTGGGCTCTCTTATGAGACATATGGCTTCTTTCCTCTGTGATGTGATATATTGAAGCCTAAATACTTGATTTCCTTCAGATACAATTTATGCCTTTCTCTGAGAGGCTTTGTATCCTGTCTCCCATAACAAGTATAACAGTTCTTCTGTAACTTCTTTTCCTTTTCTTCCAAGTTTTGGCCATCTTTACCAATTTTTTTTTTAATCCTTGTGGCCAGTATCAAAGGGGTTTGAGTAAGCCAAGATTCAATAATCAGTTCAAGTGTTTCTGGGCTCCTTCTGCCGCCCATCGTGGCAGGAAAGTGAGAGTAGTGTTTTACTGAGACTGGCATTGCCTAGGACCTTACATTAAGAATTATATGCAGGATATTTTTGGCCAACTCTGGGGATTATCTTCAGCCCACACCCCTGGTGGAGCTTGGAGAGTTTCAGGTATTTATTCTGTCACTTTTCCCAAGAATAAATGGATGGGATTTTGTGATCAAGGCTGCCAAAAGTTCCTAAGAGTATTCTCTAGGCGCCATTAGTGACAATATGCTGGTCACTCGTGGAAATAGCTGCATTTCTGGTCCTTTGGGGACAAAATAATTTGTGCCTGTACCTTGAGGGGACGTCTCTTTCCAGTGAGGGCACTGGGTATTTGGGCATATACAGGAACTGATGGGTGAGGTGGCATCCTTCAATTTGACATTCCAAATGCCTCCCTGAACAAATCACTTGTGGCTCCCACAATGTTCACTGATTCTAGGCTTTTGGATTGTACAGGCGTGGTTATAACAGAATACTGGGCTCCCAGCGAAATATCTCTGGTTGGTCCCTCTGGGGTATCTTCCTCCAAGCCCTCTTCCTCTTTGTCCTCTTCCTCTTCCTTCTCCTCTATTCTGGGGCCATTCTCACTTCCAGTGTGTCTCCCTTTTCTACATATGACACACTGCTTCCTTCCTAGCAACTGACCTTTTCACCGGCCTCTTCCTCGGGTCAGACCCCTCTGGCCTTACCCGGGTCACCAGTCCTAGGACGCAGGTTGCTTGGCCTTTCATCCTTACATACTCCTTCAATGCCTCTTCTACTGCTTTCTTCCAAGCGGCTGACCTCTTCACCGGCCTCTATCTCGGGCCTCTGGGCCCCTCTGGCCCTCCCGAGTCGCCGGTCCTCCTTGGGCCAAAGCTGCCGCCATAACTGCCGCCTTCTCCTTCATCCACTTCCTCTTTTCCTTCTTCTCCTCCTCCCCTCTATAGTCATACACTCGCTGGGCAATTGCCATCAATTCACTCCGGGACTTTCCTTGAAACCCATCCTGCTTTTGTATCTTTGTCCTTATATCTTTAGTGGATTGTGCGATAAATGAGCTATTGACCATCGCCGCATACTCGGGGAGGTCGGGGTCAAATGGAGTCCAGATTCTATAGGCTTCCATTAACCGTTCCAGAAAATCTCCAGGGCTCTCATCTGCCTTCTGGGTCACAGCCGAGACCTTGGACAGGTCTGTTGGCTTCCTAGCTGCCCTTCGAATACCTTGTAGGAGAGTTTCCCTATATGCTTTTAGGGCGTTTCGGTCTCCATCATTGTTTGCGTTCCATTTGGGATCAGACGAGGGATATCGAGTGGGCCAATCTGTTTCTAACACTCTCTGTTCCTTCAAGTGTTCTAATGCTTGTTGATCTATCCTCCTTCTTTCCTCTGTGGTAAAAAGGGTATTCAGCAACTGCTGGCAATCTGGCCAGGTTGGTTCGTGGGCAGCGAAGATAGATGCCATTAAATCCACCATAGCTTTAGGTTTTTCACTAAAGGGTGGTGTGTGTACCTTCCAATTCATCAAATCTGTGGCGGTAAAGGGAACATACTGCATGGTGTACGTCCGAGGTGGGGGTCCACCATCGACTAAAGGTGCATCAGGTGGGGGTGGATTGTCCCATACCACCCGAAGGGGGGCAATTAGGTCTTCTGGTGGTGCTTCCTTGCACCTTTTTGCATAGTCTTTCAGTGCCTGATTACGGGCCCTGCTGTAGGCTGCCGCTGCACTTTTATGCTTAGGATTGGAGGACCTATACCGGCTTATCCTTTCCCTTAATTCTCTGAGGTCTGGGTATATTTCTTCCAGGGTTTGGGTGTTAGGGACCTTCACCCTATTCCCCTGTCCCCCTTCTGCCCCAGCCGGTGGGTCTGCGTTCTGAGGCTGTTGTACTAGGGGCGCATAAGGGGGTGGCCGCGGAACCATAAGCTCCTCTTCTTGACTGTCCAGTACTGGCGGGTGTTTTGCTAACTTCTGTACACTGCAGATCTTAGCCCTTGGTGGCAATTTTCTGCACCCTCGCAGGCAAGGGGGATTATGGTCTACAGCATCCTTCCACGTTGAGATATATGGGATCTGGTCTGGATGATTGTCAATTATAGTCCGCCATAAGGGATTAATGAGATTCTCATCAAAGCTTCCCTCGGAGGGCCAGCCTGTACCCTGTGTTGGCCAGTCTACTTCACACAGGGATCGTAGGCGTTCTTTCCTCAACGGGAATCCCCAATCGTCGCCCTCTGTGGCTTCCTTCCAATGGTCCAGAAAACACTGGAGGGGAGTCCCTTTGCTGGACCCTCCTCCCATCCTGGGCTGCTGAGGTACTCCGCTCCTACCAGGGTACAATCACACACCTTTCTCCACACGTCGCTTGGCTAGTGGCACTAACGCCCCGGCCTCTCATGCATACACACAATCACTGGAGTACCTTATTCACACACCACACACATATACCTCCCAAAGTTTTCCCCTTTTTGTCCTTTCTTGCCTACCTACACATATCTATGTATCTACCTGCCCTACCTGTCCTACCTGCCCTACCTCTGCGTATATGGGTTCGCCAGAGGACCCCTTACCTGCTGGCTAATACCATACGCTGGGGAGCGATCAAATCCCCCTTCCTCTAATTAATATAGAGGGTCAGTACTCACCAAAAGCCGGCTGTCTTCCCTGTCTCCCCGGTTCTTTGTCCGTTGCCACTCCTTGCAGGGCGGAGGGGGGTCAAGATGCCTTCTGATCCCTTCCAACTCTTAAGACTGAGGTGGTGCGCGCAAGGTCACAGGGCTGTTGACCAACACCTGCCGCCCTACCTGGAGGCAAGGGGGCTGCCTCTGGTCGAGGGCTTAAGGCCCGATCCGAGTCCTTGACGGCACCAGAAATGTTACGCCTGTATGCCTTGACCCAATAAGACCAGAAGAAAGATTCAGGCAGCAAAGTTTCCAAAAGCAAAGTTTCTTTATTGCAATAAGGTGCATTCAGTAAGCAAAAGGCAAATGCACACCCCACCTCCTGTGGGGTAAGCTTAAGTACTCTCTATGACATAGTAAAGCTCCTCCTAAATCCCTCCTCCTGGCCTATCAGAACTAATATTATAATACTGCGTTAGCAAATCAGAACATTTCCTTTGTCCGGCTGCCTTAGTCTGTTTCAAGCTGCTTTAGCCGCCAGGAGGTGCTATATGCTATTATTACAGTGCCTAAATGCCTAGCCGTTGACCTCCAACTGCACCTGGGACCTTATTTTGGCTTCTGCTGATGTTCACAGGAAATGGCTCGGTCAGGGGGTGAGTTGTGGTTAGCTACCCAGACAGAGTGTGGAAAAAGAGGAAGTCTGTGGTCGGCCGTTTACTGGCATTCTGCTGAACTGCTGAACTGCTGAAACTGCTGATATGTCTAAGTTTATCTAAGAAGCTGCAATGTAAGGATTTTAGCTGGCAAAGTTGAAGCAAAGTTCAAGCAAAGTTGAATCTCTAAAATGGAGTGGGGGCATCTCCGAAATGGGGTTCAGGGGCTCGTTCAGGGGCTCGTATCTTGGTGCCTCAAAACGAATATCAATTTTACCTTTGTCCTGTAAGCTAGAATCTATATAGTTGCACACTGGCTAGGCCTACTGTGGGAACTAAAGTTCTGTGAAGGTGAATAGGGATCCCTAACAAATTTCTCAGGACTTTTCTGCAGCTATAGCTTCTCAAATCTGGTGGTGCCAGCAATGAAGCCAAGAGACTGGACCTGACACAAAACTTTTAATGCATATATGTTAGGGTTGCCATATTTCAAACCTCAAGGTTGTTGAGGTGTTGGTTTTTTTTTTTTGCAAAACCACAAAAAGAATTGCTGTTTTTGAACTATTTGGAACTAATATTTACAAAAAGGGGCACTGCCAACATGGCTTGCCATACATCCAGATTTTCCCAGACATTTAGCCGGTTTCCGTCAGGACACTGCTTTCAACTACAGTATTCAGGATATGTTCGGGAAATTCCAGACATATGGCAACCTGGATATATGTAAAAGTGCTCAGTGTGATGGGGCAGTCCTGTGGAGTCATGCTCCAGACACCAGGGTTGCCAGATTGTGTGGGGATGTGGCAGGATGATGACAAGGTCAGGCACACCAGTGGAGCCAATGCAATGCTCTGCCCGTGCACTTGCGCTGCCCCAAACATGCCACCACTCTGCACCTGCACCATCCAGGAAAGTGGCAAATCTGGAATGTGCCTCTGCACCACTGGCCCACTTTGTCAGCTGTTTCTGAATATATGCATTAGTCACTTCCTGATGTTTGATGATGGCAAAGGATAAAGGGTGGGGCCTGCTCCTGTGATCCCACCCCAGCCCATCTCTATATCCTATGCGCTTTCAATCAACACAGAGCCTCTCCTAAATGTCTGAAAGTGGCTACAGCGAAGGATTTTTAAATGTCACTCAGCTCTAACCGATTTGTTCCTCTGAGTTACTAGTACTACTACTACTACTACATATTTGCAAAAAAATGGGGGTGTTGATACTAACACCTTGATAAATATTAAACTGCATCTCACACCCATCCCATCTTGTGTCCCTCCCCCTTTGTCTATTGATTTTGTGACAAACTTTTAATTAAACAGTTACAGGTAGGTAGCCGTGTTGGTCTGCCATAGTCAAAACAAAATAAAAAATAAAAAAATTCCTTCCACTAGCACCTTAGAGACCAACTAAATTTGTTCTTGGTATGAGCTTTCATGTGCATGCACACTTCAGTGTATCTGAAGAAGTGTGCATGCACACGATAGCTCATACCAATAACAAATTTAGTTGGTCTCTAAGGTGCTAGTGGAAGGAATTTTTTTATTTTTTATTTTGTTTTAATTAAACAGTTGTTCATAAAAACACTCCAAAAAAGAGGTGCCAGTAATATGAATCAGTAGAAAAAAGGAATATCTATATCTATATCTATATCTATATCTATATCTATATCTATATCTATATCTATATCTATATCTATATCTATATCTATATCTATACACACACACACACACACACACACACACACGTACTGTGAATATTATATGTATCTTTGTTCCTGCTGCAGCTCTGAAAGGTACCAGCAATGCTATAAAACTTGAAACGAGTTCTGGTTATAAAATCATCCACATCCCCTTTTGAACTCTGCCAGGCTGGAAGCTGCTATAAACACCCTGTGGAGACAATCACATGTGGAACATACTGGTACTTACATTCCTGTTCTTGGCCCTGCCAATTGCAAGAAAACTATTCCAGTAATGAAAGGTGGATTGGGAAAGGGCTTAACAATGATGAGATTCCCCATAAGAACAATAACCTCTCTAATTCATGCGATTTTCTTTTCCACTTCTGGAGGATTTGCTAGGGAAGGAATTTAATATTTTCCCTAGATAAATGGACTAATATCTAATAAAAGCAGATCCAGGTGGCAATGTCAGTAAAAATAAGGAATTCACATGGAGTCTGATCATATTGGAACAAAGCAGCTAAAATGAAGGTTGTTAACTCAAGGATTTATTTTTTTAAAGGGTTATCAACTTCAGAAATGTTTATTTCTTGATATCTTATATCTGATGGCCTTGAGGCTTTCTAAGAAATTCTGTACTTTGCTCAGCACCTGACCATTCCCATCTCCTCCTCCTTTTGTGTTCAGGTGTCAAAAGATTGAGAGACAGTCCTACTAACGGGTAGATCGGAGAGAATCCATGTTGTTAGTCTTGATAGCTCAGTTGGTGAGATTGTGGTGCTGATAAGGCCAAGGTTGCAGGTTCAATCCCCATATGGGACAGCTGCATATTCCTGCCTTGCAGGGGGTTGGACTAGATGATTCTCAGGACCCCTTCCAACTATACAGTTCTATGATTTTATTACAATTCTATGTCCTTGCTGTACCTGTGCCACTGCCTGCTTGTGTAACAGTGAAAATGTCCCTTCTGCAGAACTGGTGGTATCTCTGGCATCACAACAAAACAGCCCAAAGAGAGAGTGAGTGTGAGAGCACTGTTAGTGTGCATAGCAACCAGCCATTGTGCACATGCACCAGAGCTCATGGAGAATGTGGACATAATCTTTCCATGAAGAGAGAGCTATGCACTCCCCCGCACCGCCAATATACATAAACTTCAACAGGCGTTGGGAAATGTGCATATATTGACTGAAGTTTCTGTATTCTCCTGCTATCATGGATAATCATCAGGCCTTGGGAGATGACTGGGAAAGGTGCATAATTCCCTCTTCAGGGAAGGATTATGTCCACATTCTCCATGAGGTCTGGTGTATGTGCACAATGCCTGGTTGTTATGTACATTAACTTACATTCCCCTTAACATATATATTTGTTTCTCATTGCTTGGAAACAAACAGGACTGTATGGACTGACTTGATCAGCAATGGCTCATTCAGCCATGCAAGAATCAAAATGACTGTTTGATGATGCTGTAATTACACACTGACCATGCAGATATGAAGACGCCTGAAATATACTCGGAGTTGAGTGTGAAACTCATGCTCTTTATTCAGCTTGTAGCAGCAAAAGAAGAATAAGAAGAATGTCTGTTTCTCCAAAATGTCTGCTATATATATATATATATATATGTTATTTACACAATGGGCCCCACGTGATTGGCTAATTCTGGGCTACTCCTGTAGACCAATCAGGTTGCTGATTCACTTCCTCCAGGAGCCTGATTGCCTGCTCTTGCAGGCCAATCAGGTAGCTGATTCAATTCCACCTGGAGCTGGATTGGGTGGCTCCTGCAGACCAATAAGACTTGCTGCATTCTGGATCCTATTGTTCTAGAACCAGCCAGACTGCTGCAATCTGGATCCTATTGTTCTAGGATTCAGCTCAGTACATAACAAGGCCCTTAATATCTGGGTCTTCAAGGGCCTTTTCGGTGGCTGCCATCAGATTTTGGAACTCCCTTTCAAGAGAAGCTAGATTGCTTCCCTCCTTGTTGTCTTTCCACCAGCAGATGAAAACTGTTTTATTCTGATAGACTTTTGGGAACTGACTGTTTTTTAAGGAAAGTGCTTTTACTATCTGTATTTTAAAAGATTTGTTTTTATATTGTTTTAATTATATTATAGTTTAATAACTTTTAAACTATTTTCTTTTATATGTTTTTACCTTTCTGTATTTTATCTGTGCTGTTTTAATTTGTGTATTCTGCTTTGAGTCCTGTCTGGAAAAAAGACAGGTTGTTGTTGTTGTTGTTGTTGTTGTTGTTAATAATAATAATAATAATGCATCCCATAACCCTGCCTGGTTGTTTGCCTTGGCCTTTGAACAGAGACATTCGTGGACTATTTACATCTGTCTTAGCAGGGCAAGTCCCGGCATTGTCTTCACTTTCTATTTTTTAAACAAAAATGAAATCTAGATCAGATCAATAAATCATCTTCTCTGCTTTCAACCCTCTGTATGACAACTTATCATGTTTCTAAGTGTGAACTTGACCAGTTCTTTGTCATTTGTCTTGTGTGTCCTGTTGTAGTTTGGCTCAAGGGTGAATATTTGCTGATGATGGATGTTCTGTATTTGCAGAGATGTTATTAACCTGTATTCCTGACTGTATTTGCAGAGATGTTATTAACCTATATTCTTCTTAATATTTCATAATAAATACATTATTCATATATTGTTGCAATAGACTTGCCAGCTAGATGGCCTGTGAGAGGCTGTTAGTGGGGAGTTCAGCTTGAAGAGGACTGCTCACGTACAACTCAAGTCTATATAAGTTTACTCAGAAGTTAGTCTCACTAAGGTCACATCAGCACCACACATTTGAAGCACTCACACACCACAGTAACCGCCATGGCTTCTCCCAGAGAAACCTGGGAATTGTAGTTTGTTAAGGGTACTCGGAATTATAGCTCTGTGACAGGTCTCCGAATTAACAAACAAAAGTTCCCAAGATTCTGTGACTGCTAAAATGCTATAAAATATCTGGTGCAATTGTGACCTAGGTTTAACATACATCCTAGCAAGCTTGAGCTGAATATCACCTCCCCAAGTCCCCTCCCCCGTGTACTTAATCATGATTCTGGCATAAATATTCATGCAATTTTGTTCTTCTATTGTGTGGTGCTGGAAGACAGGAAGGGTCATCTGGTTGCTTTGGCAACAGAGGGATTCTCCCTTTTTCATTATCATGTGCCCCGCCCACCCACCCAAATATTGTTGCAAGATGGGGGGCAGCACCAGCCCTATTATTAGGCAGAGTGAGGCAGCTGCTATGAAAGGGTAGCAGATTGTTAGCTTCTGTCAGGGATTTGCCCTCTCCTTGCGAGGAGAGTCCGGGGGGGGGGTCCTACTCATGAGGAAAGCCCGGATGGGAGTACTCCTCGTGGGGAGAGCAGGGAAAGTGATCCTGCTAGTAGGGAGGATCAGGGTAGGGAACCTCCTCGAGAGGAGGTCTTGCTCAGGTACAGGGAGCCCCAGCCACTGCTGTCATCTGACTCCTCTCAAAGCCCATCGCCAGAGCTCTCTCCCGCGGAAGAGGAGGAGGAGGCGAGGGTCAGGGATGCTGGGCAGAGACCCAGCAATGCCAGCCAGAGGCGATCAGAGGGGGAGTTGCAGCTTCTGGCGCCAGCACAGCATTGGGGGTGGGTCAGAGGACACAGAAGACGTCGTTTCAGGGTGCTGAGGCTTTGGTGCTGGGCGGGAAACAGGAGAGGGACACTTCCAGATTCTGCAAGTGACTGAGCGGTCATGCTTTTAGCTAGCTCTGTACTGTAAATAGTTATGCACAATAAAGTAATCTTTAGTGTAAGAGGACTCTGTCGTTACTCATGAGCAACACTGTGGTGTACCCTGACAGCTCCCATCCAGGATGCTAGCAGCTGGTGGGATGTTCGGTCCCAGGTGCCAGAATAACTTGGCTAGCCTTGGGTACTATGTATGGGGAAGCATCATTTGTTTTGTTTTTCTTCAACAGCAAACAGTCTTGGGCTGGGGTGGCCCTGTTTACAACCCTGCAAATGCCTCCGTTTCAGCTCTGACCTCTTTCCCTTGTAATTTTGCTTAGGACAAACCGTCATGGAAGCTGGATTCTATGTGTGACTTCCATCACTGCATCCTGTGATGGACCACTGTGCTTTGTTAAGAAGTACTTCCTTTTGCTAGGCCAGAATCTCCCACCATTTAGCTTCACTGGATGACCCCAGGGTCTATTAATCATAAGGGAGGAAGCAAAACATTTTCCTGTCCATTTCCTCCGCATCATGCATGGTCTGAACATGAGTCTGATTGTCAGCGGGTTCTAAATATCCTGCTCATATATGCTTATGAGTCAATCAGTTTTATTGCAGTGGTTTTCCTGCAAAAAACAAACAAACCCAAAAACCTCTTGAGAATTGAAGTTAACTGATGGAGCTGAGTATCACCAGCAGAACTCTTTCTTATAAATCTACGCTTCTCAGCGTTCTTGAGAGAAACCATAACTGTGCTCAGTGGGCATCTTTCCTTTGCAGAGTTTATTAATATTCATATTTCTAGGACACTTTTCAGCTGGTGGGCCTTCAAAGCAACTAACAAAGTTAAAGGCAATAAAGTATGATGAAGCAGCAAGCACAATGCAGCAGGAAACCATTCTGCAAAATACAAGAAGTGTGACAGAAAGCTAAGTGTGACAGAAAGACCAACAGGACAGTAGTCTTTTCAGCATGCCAGAAAGCATGAAGTATTGGAACCACATGAAGGGGGGAGTTCTTTATCTATGGGTGTTTGAGGTTCACAGCAGAAGCAAGTGGTATCTGGTGAAGTGACATTATGGCGGGCTAGGGCCCATCAAGGTAGGGCAAATCCAACCAGAAGTTTCCTTATGAGGAGAGCAGAGGAAAAATGGGGCTTTGCTTTCTTGTTGGCTGAAACACTTTCCTGCTAAGGAAACTTTAGGAAGATGTTGTCCCCACTAGGCTGCATTATGGTTGACTCCACCTTCATAGAGGACTCAGCTAGAAAGTCAGAGTGATTTTGCAGACTTTGGTCACATTCACACCCTACATTTAAAAGGCATTCAATTCACATTTAAATCACATTGCTTTCCCCCAAAGAATACTGGCAAATGTAGTTTCCCCTCACAGAGCTACAATTGCAGCACCACCAGCAAATTACCAGGATTTGTGAGGGCTGGGAAATGGGGTACTGCCACCCCACTGAAACCTGGAAACTCTAGTAGCTGCAATTCATAATACCCTCATCAAACTATAGTTCCCAGAATTCTTTGGGATGGATGTCCTTTAAATATGCTTTAAAGGAATGGTGTGTACGCAGCCTAAGTGTCCACATTATTGCAACATTAATAAGTAATTTCTGCCAGCTGTGAAAGTGTGTGTAATTCAAAAAATGCTGTCACAGGCACCACAGAAATGATCACTGATAACTCCCTGTACGATTTAATCCCACCATAGCCAGTGCTATGACTACAGCCAAAAGCAGAGGAGGCTTTAAGATATGCAGGGAAGATGAGACTTTTAAACTCCCTGGCAGTAGTAATTGTTAATCTGTGTGATATGCGGAGAATCGAGATAAAAATGATTTGAGGTTTGAAGCTCTGCAGGTGGACAATTAATGAGCTGCTAATTGGCTGAGAAAAGAGACCAGCAGTGAGGTTCTTATCCTAAACAGGAAGATTTTTGAACAAAGATATAAAGCTAAGGTGGAGTTTCATTATTATCAGGGGCTGTAATCTAGCCAGCTCGCTGCTGAGCTTTCCCCCTTTCTTTCTACAGTCGGGAGCTGAAGCGCAATCATAGCCTCGCTTCATGATGTCTTTTGTCAAGATGCTGGTCTTTTTTTTTATTCCCCTGAATGTCCAAGCTTCACTCTTCCAACAGGTCTCTTACTTGCTACACAGGCAGTAATTGATTATGTTGGAGGCTGGCAGGAGTTCTTGGATGCCACTCCGCTGCTCATTAATTCTGTAATGCAGACAAACTGATGCAGTCTTTTCTGTCCAAGGCCACTCCTTCCTTTCCCCCAAGGGGCATGCAGTGTGTGCTGCAATGTGGCTTGCAGAGTCTTTTTGACCTTGGATTTAGAGACAGTCAACCAGAATGTATTACAGGCACAACATGGATATCTTGATGTCCAAAGCTAGAGCATCTTACAATCTAAAGAGTGGAGCTGAGAGGTCACCCTGCTTTTGGTGATTTATTTCTGTAGCGATAGCACACCCAGCGTGGCCAAGTGCACAATATACTGTACCAGTGACTGTTCTAAAGCCATTCGTTTGTAGTATCTTTGCCTAAAACGCTAAGGAAAAAATTGGAAGGCAATGTCTAAATGATGCCTTTTCCGGAAGCTATCATGATTAAGGTTGTCAGGCGGCGACCCAGAAATGAAATCTGTAATAACTTTACAGTAGGAAAAGGATAAGCAATTACATCTTCTCTGGCTCCACTTCCTCTTTGCCAACTTTCCTCTTTTTGGGGCAAATGGCAATTCTTGTTTTGCATCGCAGAGGGTGAGAGTTAGGCATGGGCAAATCTGTCAGTTTCAGTTTTGCTAAATTTCTCATTTTCCTAATCTTAAACTTAGTTCATTACATTTTTGCATCAGTTTGCAAGCATTCTTAAAAAAAAAGTCCCCATGAAAATACATTAGCATTTTAAACCACATTTCTCCTGACATACACATTTTTGTATGCAATTCTGCCGTATATATGCACACACGTACAAACAATTTACCTGCATATAGCAAATGCAGAGAATTAATGTTATCTTCATTAATATAAATATCTTCTGGGCACTTTCCCATAATATTACACTTCTTTTTTATTTTAGATCTGCATTGCAAAGTTCAGATCAGTGCCAATTTCAAAGGATAACTGTATTTTGGCTTCTGTGTTGTTTTGGAACTTGTGAGTTGGTTTGGTTTGCATTAAACCAAAATGAATCCCAAATAAAGCAGGAAGGCAGGATGCTGTAAGCATGATCTTTGGTTTGTGAAATACCAGTGTGGATAGATTGGATAGATAGTGGTTTCTAAGATGGTTCAGCTCCTGGCTTGAACTTCAGTTTGCATCTGTAAAAGGATTACTTTTACAATAATGAACCTGCTCATTATTGAGATGGTCATTGGATACCCTGCTTGAGGTGCCTCATCAGAGACAATAGAGCCCTTTCAGCAATACTCCCTAGCTTTGGAATACCATACTGAAGATTATTTGCCTAGCATCTTTACTAAGTTTTAGAGGCCAAATTAAGACTTTTTATTTATCCAACTGCAAGGGACTGCTAATGTAGTTAAATAGCAGAGTCAAGGAAACCATAAAAGTGAAGGAGAGTTCTAAAAGCAATAGAAGTCTTGACAAAATGAGGAAAACAAACAATCTCTTGCAAATCAAATGTAAATTGACATGCACACGAAAGCTCATACCAGGAACAAACTCAGTTGGTCTCTAAGGTGCTACTAGAAATAATTTTCGATTTTGTTTTGACTATGGCAGACCAACACGGCTACCCACCTGTAAATTGACAATGAGGCACCCAATAATGGCACATCCACCCCATGATATAACAGAGCTCGTAACTCAGATGACAGGGTGCGTTACATGGGACTTTTTCTCTGTGGCCTCATGTTATGCACACTTGGAATACACAAGCAGGAACTTTGGTAATGGGAACTATGGGTTGTGACCTAATTTAGCACATTTATTTCATTTGTATTCAGTAAGCAAAGCTGAAAGCTTGGAAACTGCCAAACCTGTTAATATTATAATTTCAACTGGAAATTTTTCATCACTACTAAGAACTTATGAAACAGAAAATTGTCCATGGAGAAATAAACCATTGGGAAATTTTCTGCCCCACATCTCTGAGGACAATGAACAGCCTGGCCTAGAAACACATATGCAAAGAGCAGGTTGATAACCCCTCTCTTCCCAGAACTCTTCCAGGTACTCAGGATACCAGACATGAACACTGCACTCTGATCAGTGACCTAAATAAATTGATTCATTCATTCAGACATGAAGACATAATATCTACTCCTGAGGATGAGAGGACAAAATACCCCATACAGGTGAGAAAAAGGGATGGGAGGGTATCATGGCTCAGTTGTCTCCTGTGTGTCATCTAAGCTGGCAATATTGCCAACATTGTATTGGTTAAATTGCATTGGCTAACTGAACCTTCACTGACCTGTTGCCCTCCTGGTGTTTTGGACTACAACTTCCATCAACCTCAACAAGGACTTCTGGAAGGCACCAGGCTTTTGAAGGATGGGTTGAATGATCCTCTATCCCTCAGCAGCTAGGATTCACACAGGATAAGTATACAATGGGCATAAAATGGCAGAGGTTGATATCCATCCCTGAAGATGTGAGGCACCTCAAAAAAAAACTAACCCAGGTGCTTGCCACACCTAGAGCAGCTCAATCTAGTGAATGAGTGGGTCTGCCACCACATTCCTGCTTCTCTCTCTATGTTCTCCTTATGCTCTTTACATATCAGAAATAGGCTTACTGTTCTGGTGCCTGTGATTTCATTTTTTTTTTAATAAGATTTTATTATTTTCTATTAAGACAAAAGAGAAAAAACATAGCATAAACACCAACATTAACAATACAAAAATACAATACATAAACACTGCACAAAAACACAATCAAACAATTACAATAAAAAGAAACATATACAAACCTTTAAACTAACACTTATCCTCTTACTTTTCTTGGTACTATCTTCTCTGTTTTAGGGGACTTCCCCCATTCCCCCCACTGTCTTCAAAATCATATATATCTTCTAGGTAGCTTTGTATCTTATTCTATTCACATTTGCTCAATTTTTAATGTGCTTTACTTTACTTAATCATATACCTAATCGCATATAAATCTTAACTTAAACACCAAATCTTAACATATTTTCTAACAAATAAATCTTTCACACAAAAAATATCTTCCTAACAATTTTATCTAACATAAACCTGCTAAAGCCGCTATTCTATTTGATTCTGCTCAAATATTCAATTTTACTGATTTAACTAAATAGTCTTTAAATTTCTTCCAGTCCCGTGACACCTTCTCCTCCCTCTGGTCCCGGATTCTGGCGGTCAGTTCTGCGAGTTCCATATACTCCATCATCTTCATCTGCCATTCTTCCACCGTTGGTATCTCTTCGCCTTTCCATGTTCTTGCCAATAGGATTCTAGCTGCTGTTGTGGCATACATAAAAAACACTCTATCCTGACTGGGTATCTCTTCATTTGTTATGCTCAGAAGAAATGCCTCTGGTTTCTTACAAAAGGTAACTTTCATTACCTTCTTAAGTTCGTTATAAATCTTATCCCAGAAAGCATTTACCGCTGGGCACAACCACCACATATGAAAAAAGGTACCTTTCGCATGTTTACATTTCCAACATACATCTGACATTTTGGTATTCATCCTAGCTATCTTAACTGGTGTCAAATACCATCTGTAAACCATTTTCATTATATTTTCTCTTAAACTATGACAAGCAGTGAATTTGATACCTTTTTGCCACAATCTCTCCCAGTCATCCATCATAATATTATGTCCTACATCTTTCGCCCAGTCTATCATTGACGATTTAACCAGTTCATCTTTCGTATGCCACTCTAGCAAAAGATTATACATTTTGGAAAGGTTCTTAAAGTTCGATTCTATCAGTTCTGTTTCCAGTTTTGATTTTTCTACTTGAAAACCAACTTTTTTGTCCATTTTGAATGTTTCGTATACCTGATGATAGTGCAGCCAGTCGGGGACCTGACTTTTCACTTGATCGTAGCTTTTTAGCTTAAAAGAGTCCCCTTCCTGCTGCAATATGTCCATATATCTTAACCAGTTTGCAGACATGTTCGGTCTCTTATAGGCTTTGGCCTCCACTGGAGAGATCCATCTAGGGGTCTTTCTCTCTAACAAGTCTTTATATCTAGTCCAGACCTGATACAAGGATTTTCTAACTATATGAGACTTAAAAGTTCTGTGGATCTTAACCTTGTCATACCAAAGGTATGCATGCCAGCCAAACATATTATCATGTCCTTCCAAGTCCAATACATCAACATTGTCTAGTTTAAACCAATCCTTTAGCCAGCAAAAGGCCGCTGCTTCAAAGTAAAGTCTTAAGTCCGGCAGGGCAAAGCCTCCTCTCTCTTTAGAGTCTGTTAGGATCTTAAACTTGATTCTTGGCTTTTTGCCCTGCCATATAAACTTTGATAAGTCCTTTTGCCATTTCTTGAAGCAATCCAGTTTATCCAAAATTGGTATGGCTTGGAATAAAAACAGCATCCTTGGTAGGACATTCATTTTTATCACGGCAATTCTTCCCATTAACGACAGTTTCAATCTTGTCCATATCTCCATATCTTTCTTTATTTCCGTCCACAGTTTTTCGTAGTTGTCCTTATACAGGTTCAAATTCTTGGTTGTGAGATTGATACCTAGATATTTTACTGTTTTGAAAAAATTGAGGCCAGTGCCTTCCTGTATTCTTTGAATTTGTTCTGCACTCAAATTTTTTCCTAAAACTTTGGTTTTCTGCTTATTTAATTTGAAACCAGCTACAAGTCCAAATTGTTCAATTATTTCCAAGGCTCTGGGGACACTACTTTCCGGTTCCTGCAGGGATAACATCAGATCGTCTGCAAAGGCGCGTAGTTTGTATTCTTTCTCTCCCACACGAATTCCTTTTATCTGTTTGTCCTTTCGTATCATATTTAGGAGGACTTCCAGGACCGTAATAAAAAGTAAAGGGGAGATAGGGCACCCTTGTCTTGTTCCCTTTTCAACTTCAAACTCCTCCGATATCACACTGTTTACTATTACTTTAGCTCTTTGTTCTGTGTAGATGGCCTTAATGCCATTCAAGAATTTTTCTCCAACTCCCATCCTTTCCAAATTCTTTTTCATAAATGTCCAAGAAACTTTAACAAATGCTTTCTCTGCATCAACAAACAGTAGTGCCGCATCTGTGTTTATGTCTCTCTCCAGTTTTTCTAAAATGTCCATGATAATTCTCGTATTATTACTAATTTGTCTTCCTGGCAAGAAACCTGCTTGATCTCTGTGTATGTAGTCTTTCAACACTCTTTTCAGCCTTGTAGCCAATACATTTGCAAAAATTTTATAATCCACATTCAAAAGGGATATTGGACGATAGTTTTTCATTTGAGTCTTATCAGTATCTGGTTTTGAAATCAGTGTGATAAAGGCTTCTTTCCACGTCTCTGGTGCCCTATCTCCTTCTAATATTTTATTGCAAATTTCTCTTAGCGGCTGCGATAGCCAGTCTTTCAATGTCTTATAATATTTTGCTGTTAATCCATTCGGTCCTGGAGCCTTCCCTAATTGCATGTTATTTATTGCATCTTCTATCTCCTGTGTCGATATTGGGTGGTTGAGAGTAACTAATTTTTCCTCTGGGACTTTTTGCAATCCATTCTTTTCCAGAAATCGGTCTATTTCTGCTTCATCTATCTTCTCCTCCTTGTACAGTTGCTTGTAGAATCTTTGAAAACACCATCTGATTTCCTCCGGTTTCTCCACATTTTTTCCATTTACTACCAAATTATTGATGACATTTGCCTTTTGTCTTTTCTTCAATTGCCAAGCTAGTAGTTTTCCACACTTATTAGCCGATTCAAATGTTCTTTGTTTCATCATTTTCACTTTCCATTCAATATCCTGATTCATTATATTGGCATATTGGGATTGCAAGTATTTGATTTCTTTTTGAATTTTAACACATCTGGGATGTCCTCTTAATTCTTTTTCCTTTTCTTTGATTGATTTCAACAATCTCTCCATTTCTGCATTTTGTTGTCTCTTCTTTTTTGCTTTTTCACTAATGAGAAATCCTCTCATTACAGCTTTGCTTGCATCCCAGGCAATTCTTTTCTCCACTTCAGAACTCCAATTTATCTGAAAATATTCTTTCATCTTTTTCGCCGCTCTTTCTACTAGCTTGGTGTCTCTCATCAAAGCGTCATCCATTCTCCATCTAAAAGAATCCTTGGAAATCATTTTTAAATTTAACTGTACCGGATTGTGGTCTGAAAGAGTTTTAAGACCAATTTCTGCCTTTTGTATTTTTGGAGCCAATTCATTCGAAATCCAAATGTAATCTATCCTCGACCATGACTGCTGAGATTCACTAAAATAAGTTGCCTCTGTATCTGTAGGGTTTTTTAATCTCCAAGAGTCCACCAAATTCAAATTATCCACCATTTCGAAAAAAGTCTTTGGGAGTTTCCCATCATTCGTTAATTTAGTTCTTTGAGATCTATCCATTAGTGTGGAAACTGCACCATTAAAGTCTCCAAGGCAAACTAATTTGTAATCCAAATAGTCCAACAGCAGATCATGTATTTTCTTATAAAAAATTGACTTTCCATCATTTGGTGCATAAAGTCCCAGAATCAAAAGTTTTTCGCCTTGTATATTAATTTCAATTGCGATGTATCTCCCTTCTTCATCTTTAAAAAGCTGTCTTGGGCTATATTTCTCCTTTGCATATATCACTACTCCTCTCTTCTTGACCTTGTCCGATGATATAAACTCTTGGCCTAATTTTTTGTTCTGTAGTAATCTTCTATGACGTCGGGCTATGTGGGTTTCCTGTAAACATATTATGTCCAAATTCTTCTTTTCTATGCTGTAAAACACTCTGCGTCTCTTTGGTCTCTGATTCAATCCCCGGACATTCCATGTCATTAACTTGAGCGCCATTTTCCTCTTTATTCTTCTCCTCCAGTTGCTCCTCCAGTTGCTTCTCCTTTCTTGTCTTTCTCTGGATCCTGGCTTGGTCCTGGTAGACCTGGTAGTCCCGGCGGTGGTGGAAATTCAGCTGGAAACCTATAAAGTTGCGCTGGATCGAGTGGAGTACCTTTAAATTGTTCCAGATGCTTGTCCAAAAACTTTTGCTTTTCCGCCAAGGACCTTATTCTTATCTTTTTCCCTTCGAACGTAAATGCCAGGCCTTCTGGAAATTCCCAACTGAAGGGAATTTTTTCTTCTTCTAAGCTCAGTCACCAAGTCGTTGTAAGGAACTCTTTTGTCCAGGAAAAATCTGGGGATATCCTTATAAAAAATTACTTTATTCTGCTCTACCACCAGGTTGTTTCTGTAATGCAAATCCAGAAAGAAGTCTCTATCGTGTCGATCGTGTAGCACAATCAAACAGTCACTGACTGTTTTGTTGCTTTTCTTTCCTCTGGAACCTCTTGGTCCAAATCTGAAGGCCTTCACTATGCGCGCTGAGACGTTAACCTCTTCTAGCTCCCAATATACTGAAAATTGCTTCACAATATAAGCTTTTAGGTCTTCCCCTTCCAATTCTGGAAGACCCCTTAGACGGATGTTACCCTCTCTCTGATGTAGTTGCAGAAAAGCAAGAGACTCTTCAACAGTTCTCTGTCGTGTTCCAATATTCTCTATTTGTTCCAAATCTAAATTGTCCAATTTTTCCTCCACTTTTTTTATTTTTTCTTTAACCACTTTAATTTCCTCAGAGTCCTTTTTCAAAGTGGTCACCTCCTGCCCAATTCTATTAATTTCTTCTCTGTTCTTCTTTACGTTCTCCTCAATTTGCCCAATTGATTTTTCCAGGGTCTGCGTAGAGTTTTTAATATCAGCTTTTATATCGGCTTGTAATTTTTCTATTGCAGAGTTCACTGTTGTATTTCCTAGTGCCACTGATTCTTGTGTTTGCTTCAACCCTTCAGTAACACTGTTCAGTCCTGCTGCTATTTCTGCCACGCTAGCAACCAATTTCTCCATTTGTTCCTGGAGAGTTAGGGAAACAGAGCCTCTTTTTTGTGCAGAGCTAGCACCAGTTGTTTTTGATCTAGTGTCCATCTCCTGTGGGCTCTGCAATTGTAGTCTCAAGGTCACTCCAGTTGCTGTGGTAACAATCTCAGACATTCACAGCAGAAGGCCAACAGTCCCAAAAGTAAACACCAGGTGGCCAGCAGCTCAATTCTGAGAACAAAGAGCCTGCTGAGCCAGGAGCCCACACCAGTCCCAAAAATCCAACTTTTAGGCAAAGAGTTTAAATTTTCCAAGTTGTAAGTTCCTTAAAGCCAAGAAGTATTTATTTTCACGTAGCCCAAGTCAGTAACAGTTTCTAACTTGCAGTGTTACCACCAAAGTCTGTAAAGTCTGTAAAGTAGCTTGTATCTGGTTACAAAAAAGTCAAAATGTCTCCACTGGTAAACAGTCACTGAAACACCAACAAAGAAAAAATGGCAACAATATATTGCAGCCCGCTACTGACCCGGAATCCTAATCCAGAGGGTGAGGGGCGTCTTCTTTTGCCATATCAACTGTTTTTAAGTCTTTAAACATCCTTTAAGCAACTTTTAATCAACTTTTAAAAAGTTTGGCAGAGTTCGCAAAACTTTCCCGTTAGTCGCGGCTTTGATCTTTTAGCGCTACCAAGCTCGCGCAAACAGTACAAAGGGAACAGGCTTCCTTTTAAAATTTCCTCTGCAAGTAGTGTCTCCAAACTTGTCAAACAGTCCAAAACTTTTACTTACAGAGTTTCTTTGGAAGTTTCTATGTCGGAAGTGCCGGGTGCTCGAGTCTGGCGGGATCGCTGCTTTGATCCTCCGAAGGCAGTCGCTTCTTCAGTCCCGTGCCGGTGCTTCGCTCGCCTGATTTTCCCCCTTACGAGGGTCGATCAGGAGCGGAGACGGCACGTCTGGGACCCACGAAGCCAGCAGTCCACGGGACGCTCTTCCCGTGGCTTTAAGGGACCCCTGGCGCAGGCAGGGTAGTCCCTATAGCCCATCGGAGGACGGAGCCGTCAGACCCCCGTCCGCCATTGATCGGCACCTAACCGGAAGTGCCTCCTGGTGCCTGTGATTTCAGTTATCTTGAATTTTATTTGCCTGTAGCCATTTATTGTTTTCCTTTTAGAAAGGCAGATTTTCTAAGTCTCTTAGTTTATATGGTTGCATGAAAGATACCATCAAATCTGAAGTAGTGTTGTAAATGGAAGGGGTGGAGAAGATGTCAAGGCTAAAACTTAAATGGTGAAAATGACAGAGCTGCCAGTCAGATATCCTACCATTCAGGGAGGCTTGAATAATACCATCTAACCTGCAATTATATAGTCTCACATCTCATCTCGATAGGTTTCAGTTTCCATCGTTGAGCTTTAGCCATTTCAACGTTCATAAACAACACACCTTGGTTTTCAGAAAAATAAATCGCTCCTGTTTAGTTGCACTTTGGTCAGCTTTCCCCAGCCTGGTGCCCTCCAGATGTTTTGAAGAATTCCACAGGCCTAGCCAGCATGGCAGTTGTTAATGATGGTGGGGATTGCAGTTCAAAACATTTCGAGTGCACCAGATTGGAGGATGCTGACCCAGGTAGTTGGATGTAACAAAAATGAAGGAAGCATTGCTGTTTAAGGCCCATGCACTTTGATATCCACACACGAATACAGATGTGAATCGTATTACAAAAAGAACACTCATGATCCACACATAGGAAACAGAATGCTTACAAGTTTCATATTCCTTCCAAATAATAATAATCTCTCTCTCCCATGCCCTTGTTTGGTGACAGATGCATGGTTTTTCTTTATGTGATATGCACTCTTCTAGGGCTGATGCCAGGTTTGGGGGGTGATGCCACCTTGTCCCCCCTCACCATGAATTTAATAGGGGTGAAGAGATGGCAATGGGGCTGGCTGGCTGTAGGAAGCCTGGTGCTTTGCAGCTCTGGGGGAAACAAATGCAACTGCAGCCACTACTATATTTCCCTAGCCTCTTTAAAGTGTTGGAACCTAAAACAATTTGTTTTTTTAAAAAAATGAGGAGCATCAACCATACTGGGCCTGCTGGGCTTTCGTGGGGAGAAGAAAAAAGAAAACTGCTAAGACACACTGGCGGAGGAACTGAGGCGGGGGAGCGCACTGCCCCCAGCACTATCGGGGAGTAGGGTACCATTGCGCCCCCCCGACATGTGCTGTGGAGTCCCCCACTGTGCTGGGCACCACACCCCCACGGGTGGTGCGTCATGCCCCTGGGATGCACGCCACGTCCCCGCCTGCCCTCTGCCCCGGTGCCGGAGCATGCAGCTTCGCCACTGCTAAGACGCAGAGCTTTCAAATGCAACCTGTGCCTGGAAAGAACCAGCTAAAAGGTAAGTGTGGATAAGCCCTTAGCCTCAAAATAAGCCTTCTACAACATTGTTTGGAGAGGGGGATATCTGGTTCATTTGAAGCCACTTTGGGGGGGGGGGTCCTTCTCTATAAGCTATGTGGAACTCATAAGTTTCTAAAGTAATCAATTATAGCTCTGACTCCACTCATTGGCTAAAAACACTGAAGGCTAAGAACAGCCTTAGCTCATTTATCAGAAAGCAATTGTTTCAAAAAGTGCCTGCATTCTAGGAAAGCTACTTTTTATATTAAAGCTCAGAGTCTGAGTCCCCTGCTAGCTCTGGGTCCAGTGCTACAGTATCTTTGTATTATCTTTTGGCTGTCCTGGGAAGGAGTGGCAGATGTAGGACCGTGAACAGACCAGGAAGGGAGAAAACACTGCTGATTTTAAAGGTGTGTGCCTGATGTCTAGGTGTAAGAGGTGCCAACTTTGAATCAAGTAACAAAAGGGCATCTGCTTTTGTTCACTGTGTTGCAAGGGGGAGAATGGGAGATACTGTCTTGGCCAGAGTCAGTGTCACATGACATCAAATCACTGCTCCTTCCCACCCCCTCTTGGGTGCTCCCTAGTGAATACCAGTAATAGTGTGTCAGCAAGGCAGCCTGTATACTTAAAAAAAATATTTTATAGACTACAAACCCCAGCTACTTTGGTGCAGTTCAGCTGGGAACTGTCAGAATATTTTCCTTTTTATTTAGTTGATTTGCCATTTAAAAGCTGCAACGCTTTGCAGAGAAAGCGATTTGCTTAAGAGCATCCATGTTCAAACTCCCCTTCCTCATTTCACTTTTTAGCTTTTTTTTTAATGTGATATGTTTATTGCCAAAAGTTATATCAAGGACAGTAAAAACCTTTCAGCTTTAAAAACTAATTGCCCCAAAATCAAAGGCATGAAAAAGCTGGCTGTCTCCCATAAATGTGCTGTGGGTCATGTAAATCATGCTATAAGTTGGAATTAGATACGGCATCTTGCACAATGTATAAATTTGCAGCTGCAGAAATTTATTTTCTCTCCAAAAAGGAAAGCAAACTCCTCCCCTGCTTCCTATACTCCCCCCCCAACAAGGTTCTGTTCCTCCCCCCCTCCCAATCTAATCTCTCTTACTTCTACCCTTAATATATTTGGAAAGCATCAGTCAAGTCAATGTGTCTGGGAGATAGATTGCCATGGGAAATGGCCTCCATGTTTTGGGATGAGAAATATTGGTCAGAAATACCTTAATGGGAGAGGCAGTGGAGCTAATTCTCTACCTCCTGTTTTGGGATTGGTACTAGTAGCAAATTGGCAGCTGGCAGCCCTAGAAAATTATTTCCTGCTTCTTTCCCTCTCAATCCTGCAGTTAGGACAATATTTTATGAAACACACTTTTCCCCACTGCCATATTTCATGCTGCAGAAATATGGATAGCCTCTAAGTTGGGTTTTTATCTTGGTGAAAGCATTCTTTCTCTCATTCCCTCTCTTCCCAAAATAAATTTGAAACCTCAATTAGTAATTGATGCTTATACTCTGCAGAAAACTGGTGGTATTTAGAACAAATACTGAACTTTCAGAACATTCCAGAAAGTGGGGTGATAGGCAAACTACTTCAGATATAATTTAAAGGAAAAAGCAACCTAAATTGCACTTTCTGAAGCAACACATGATTTTTATGAGGACTTTTTTTAAAATGCAAATTTATGTGGAAATGTGCAAAACGAAAGAGTGGAAAAAGGAGAAACTGGGAGAAATCAAAACAGAACGATGAGCTTGTAATTGGTTGATTGCCTTTAATATAAATGGTGGATTGCTTTTTTTTAGGATTGAAAAAACACGTTTTCTTGGTTTATTTTAGCCTAGTGTTTTTCAAACAGGGTGCCTGAACATGGCCCAAGGGTTCTGTGAAATAACCTTCCATCTTGGGAACTTTGCTTTCCCTTCTTGTGCTGACAAGCAGGCCCTCTCAGAGGCCACCTCCCAGGCCACTTCCAACTTTTGATGCCCTAGCCATTGGCAGCTGGCAGTCACTGAACCTGGTAGGCATGGTCACTGAGACCACAGACAAGTTGTTCTGGTTTTCCTCCCTCCTTGCGAAGATACTGCAGTTTCACAAATAATTATCACCTAACTAAACTGAAAAGTGCCTTACAGTTGCTGTCACAGCAGAGTCTCCACTGGGGGGAAAGTTGTGTGCCCCTCCCTACCAGTTCTGGTTTTCTCCCTATCCTCTTCCTTAGCAAAGGAAAAGCAGGCAATTATACATTGCAAATTTATTGATGCTTAGCACTTCATTGCCTTACCTTAGTCATTGCTGTCACACTGTCTATTGTAGGTTCATGTCACAATAAAGCCTCCTCTGAAGTCCATGGGGATTAAGGCCTGAGTTGGTTTGTTTTAAAGGTGCCACACAGGGCTGTTAAAAAAAAAAAAACCCTCTTTGCTTCATTTTCTGCATTGTCTTGAACATTTTGAACTACTCCAGTCTCAAAAAGACTGACGTTCAATTTTAGATGTGTTGGTTTTATGATAAACTGGGGATCTTCGTAAGAATCCAAACTTGGTCATTTTGGCAAAGATTACTTTGTGATTATCTAGCTATCTGAATTCTGAATTGGCAGAAAGTGAGGAGGAATTGAAGAACCTTTTAATGAGGGTGAAAGAGGAAAGTGCAAAATATGGTCTGAAGCTCAACATCAAAAAAACTAAGATCATGGCCACTGGTCCCATCACCTCCTGGCAAATAGAAGGGGAAGAAATGGAGGCAGTGAGAGATTTCACTTTCTTGGGTTCCATGATCACTGCAGATGGTGACAGCAGTCATGAAATTAGAAGACGCCTGCTTCTTGGGAGAAAAGCAATGACAAACCTAGACAGCATCTTAAAAAGCAAAGACATCACCTTGCTGACAAAGGTCCGTATAGTTAAAGCTATGGTTTTCCCAGTAGTAATGTACGGAAGTGAGAGCTGGACCACAAAGAAGGCTGATCACCGAAGAATTGATGCTTTTGAATTATGGTGCTGGAGGAGACTCTTGAGAGTCCCATGGACTGCAAGAAGATCAAACCTATCCATTCTCAAGGAAATTGGCCCTGAGTGCTCACTAGAAGGACAGATCCTGAAGTTGAGGCTCCAGTACTTTGGCCACCTCATGAGAAGAGAAGACTCCCTAGAAAAGACCCTGATGTTGGGAAAGATGGAGGGCACAAGGAGAAGGGGAGGACAGAGGATGAGATGGTTGGACAGTGTTCTTGAAGCTACTAACATGAGTTTGGCCAAACTGCGGGAGGCAGTGAAGGATAGGTGTGCCTGGCGTGCTCTGGTCCATGGGGTCACGAAGAGTCGGACACAACTGAACGACTGAACAACAAAGCTATTTGAAACTGGCGACGTAAAAACTAACCTGCCTTTTTTCTTGCATTGGGATAAGTCTTGTGTCATTTTCTACTTCACTTTCAAGTTGTTCTTTGCCCTCCTTTTCTCTCTCTCTATTTCTCCTCTCCTTCCCCCCCCCATCTCCTCTGCTCATATGAACTTTTCTTCCCAGCTCTCACACTGCAAAAAACGCCTTGTGATCCCTGCTGGAGCAAAGTCAGCTGTAAACAAAGAAAGCAAATTGGTACAATGTTGTATAAGCAAGATTTCCAAATTACCATGGCATCCACTTGGGTTTTACGCTCTCCTCCTGCTGACAGCATGAGTGGGCAGAGGCCAGTGCTGGAGCAAAAATGTGTTTGTGTTGAATCACCACCACCCTGAAGAGCTTAATTTATAGAATCAATAAAGGCTGCAGGCACTGGTATTTGGGAATTGTTGCGGTCTTGGGTTATCTGCACTGAGCTGAGGATTCTAAAGATAACTATATTTGAAACAGGGTTGGGAACTAATTCCCCAAATTCCAGAAACTGAGACAGGCTCATGTCCTACTGCTTGATCTAACTCCAAACTGATCTGGAAGCTACCTGCTAAATCATACAGTCATTTCTCATGGAGAATGTACTGAAGGAGACCGTCTAGCATGTGATGGGAGGGTACCATTGACATTTGCTGTTTCTATACAGGATAGCTCTGCTAGAACATTTTGAGGGAGGAGCAATGGTCTTTTCTAAAAAAAAAATATTTATTAAAAATTTCCCATCAAACAAAATTATATATTATTCCAAATTATACAAATTATCCAATAATCAAACAATTCCAATGTTATTGAGCGTCTCCACCCCCATCATTCTACCCAGACACTGAGGTCCAGCACTGAGGGCCTTCTGGCGGTTCCCTCACTGCAAGAAGCCAATTTACAGGGAACCAGGCAGAGGGCCTTCTTGGTAGTGGCGCCCACCCTGTGGAATGCCCTCCCACCAGATGTCAAAGAGAACAACAACTACCAGACTTTTAGAAGACATCTGAAGGCAGCCCTGTTTAGGGAAGCTTTTAATGTTTGGTGGACTACTGTATTTTAATATTCTGTTGGAAACCGCCCAGAGTGGCTGGGGAATAAATAATAAATTATTATTATTATGCCTAATTATAAATTATTATTATTATTTAGCTGACTCCCCATGCTTCGAGATCGGAGGGAATCCTAATCATCTCATAGTTCTACTGCATTTCAAAATATTACAATAATTCCCTTAATGCATTCTGATGTTAAGCCTTCATTATTTTCAACAGCCTCTGCATTCATTCTGCAAGTGAGTTTAAGTCCAAATAAAATGTTTCTGTGTGGATTTTATGTCTTTACTCTTCTTCTTTATAATCCAAATCTGTAGTCCAAGATTCCCCTCTGTAAATTCACATCCTCTCTTCACAAACTGGTGTTTCTGCCGAATCAGTCCAGGAGCCCTCCACATCGACACACAGTCCAGATAAAATCAAATCATGGCGTCTGCCCAATGTTGTTCCTTAACCAGCTGCTATTCAAACATTAGCTTTTCAGGGTGGGGTGTGTGTTACCAAGTAAACTGGAAGTACAAGTATCGAAGAGTAAAATGTTACAGGTTTACACACACACACACACCCCATAGCAATATAATTTGATTCAGCTACCTGGTCAGTCTACTTTCAGTTTCACTCCTGGGAGCAATGGTCTTTTAAACTACATTCAACAACATCAAAGGTCAGTTATGGAGCACCTGTTTTGAATATAGAAAGTCTCAGATTCAGTCTCAGCCATCTCCACCGAGAACACAGGTGATGGAATGAGGAAATCCATAGCCAGTTATTCTCTGTTGGTGTACTGAGAAGACATGCTAAGAGAAAACCGAAAAGCTAGCAAACCTCAGCACTTTTCACCATGTGAACTGAAACCTTGGGGCAGGGGGATTTTGTGTATGTGTGTGACTTTTGAGTGATGCCGTGCTAAAAACCACACTGGATCCACATGACAAGCAGCTTCACATGGATAGCAGAGCTTGCCATGTACAGAAGCCTCCCAGGGCTTCTCTGATGAATCACGTCTTAGTAATGTGATGAGAAAGCAAGCCAAATAACATTTAATATCACACACACACACACACACACACACTGTTGCAGTAATGTTAGAGAAAATTTTTCTTCCTTTTAATTAGCCCACCGAACACATTGCTTTCGGATATTAACAAGGCAACATTTAACAAATGCTCAGACATTTCCATTAGTACCTTGATAATCTGCACTTAGCTAATTCGCACACAAAAATACCCCCCATGGACTTGGCTAAGATTTAATGCCAGAAAGCTTGTAGTGCAGTCTTGTATTACAAAAATTTCATCACTTACACTAATATACTCCAGAGCATGTATTAGTGTACCGTGAAGTATTATGAATAATTAAAAATAAACTAGACTTGTCAAAGAAACGAACAAAGTACATTTTATGCTGCATAAGCTCAGCTTTTTACTGTGCCCTCCCCCCGCCTCACTTTTTAAATTTGCGATTCCTTTTTGGTTCACAAAGTCCAGCAATTTGCAATGGTTTTCAAAGGCATTAAAGTGTTTTAGTGATGCTCTGCTGTGTAATTAAGAACATTTGTAGTTAGACTCACTTACCAAGGGTGGGGGGGGGAGCTAAAAAGGGATGGGAATGACTATGCTCCTTAGCATTCGGGGTGGGGGTGGTGAGCTGAATTCTATAGGTCAGAAGTAGAGCTTAGTAGCTATGAATGCTGTTTTGCGGAATCCTGAGAATATAGATGCAATAATTGATACAGTTGCTTTAGCCTGTTTCATTAATACACAGCCCAGAAAGTTTTGCTGCCTGAAGCAAAGGACAAAACGATATCCCTTTCCACTCTACATATAGAAGACAATTGTACTAGCAATTGAATTTCACTTCAGCACTGATAATGGAACAGCATCATCCACCACAGCTGAATGCAACAGACTACAGTAGCTTATGGGGCTCATGGCAGATGAGCAGATGGGGAAGAAATTCAATTTTGTTCACACTGAAAGGCAGACCCAAATAATTTGCACTTTCTGCGACAGTCCATGAACCAAAACACAGCCATCCTTCAAAATGTGCATTCCCCCATATTTTGCTGTATGGTTTCCCAGCCAAGTAATGTATACAAGAATACACATACCGGGGTGAAGTGTGCCGATGAATGCATATATTATTGAAAATCGGATACAAAAATGCACAGTAGTATTTTTTAAAAAACTTTTTTTATGTATTTACTGCCCTTTATCAAAATATCCCAGTGTGGTGCACAATATTAAAGGGTATATTTTTCTGCAAAAATATGCATATTAAGCAAAACTGCATACGCAGATTTGGAGGAATTCACATTAAAATGCTGATGAATTTTAGTGGGAAGCTTTTTTTTTTAAGAAATCACAATGAAGTGGAAATGTGGAGATCTGAGTTTAAGATTGAAATTAGGAGAAACAGAAAACAATATTAACATAGTCAACTATTCCTATGGGCAGACCAAATAGCAGGCACAGTTCTGTCTTCTAACCATTCCCCACCTCCTAGCACCTGCCACCTGAGGTGACTGATGTTGCATACTGCGTCTAATGGTAGGGATGGCCTTATGTGGCTTTCCCCTTATTACCTGCACTCTTTTGAGATTTTTTGCATGGTTTTGGAAGTGTCTGTTAACCAAGCTAGAAAGTAACACCGCACTCTTGGAGCTATTGGTTTTCAGCTTGTGATTCACTGCACTATACTCAGTTCTTTGTTGACCAGGGGACCATCCAAGTCTCCAAAATTATATGTGGCCATCAAAATTCCTAAGATGTGAACTAGGAATCTAACCCTTGTCCTTCTTATTTCTCTCTCTCTCCACTGTTTCAATGTATTCTGTGAAGCAGTTGGCATCCAAAGCTATAATCAGAACAGGCAGTGTTGAAGCAGTGCTTGGCTCCACACTATTTCTATCCAGCGCATAGTAAGATAAGTCTCACTTCTTCATGCAGGGCCAGGTTTATATAGAGCTCAAACTCTTGGCTTCCAGTGGGCCATTCCTCAGACAGGCTCTTTCTGTCTGAAAAAGCCATGGCTGCTGGCAGCTTTATTTCATGTGCCATGACCGCTAGTTGTAAAAAGGAAGAAAGGAAGAAAAATCAGTCCAGTAGGACTGTTGGTATCATCTTTCATTAAGATAAAGGACTTGCACAGACTGGATTATAGGAAAGATCTTTTATCTTGTTTTCTAGCTATGCTCTTCCAAGTTGGCCTTCAGCAAAGCACAGGAGAAAAGCAGATATGAAGAAATACTCGTGCTTCTCAAGGGATATTTAAATGTTGCCTTAAAATGTTTGCAAAGCCCTTTCCCTCACCTTATAATTCCACCCACCCATCCATTCTGCTATTCAAGCAAAAACAAACACACAAACAAACACAAAACCTGTACACCTTCCCCACCACCCAAGAAAAACACCCTTTTATGAAGGTGGGAGGTGAATAGATGGCAGGATGACTCTCCTACTGGCTCCCTCATTATGCCTGCCTGGCTCTGGAACTTGAATGAAGGAGAAGGGATATAGCTCAACAGCAGAGCATGCAGAAGGTTCCAGGTTCAATCCCTGGCATCTCCAAGTAGGGTTAGCGAGATTCCAGTCTGAAACCCTGGGGAGCCACTGCCAGGCAATGTAGACAATATTGGGCCAGACAGGGCATTTGTTTGAGTCAGTATAAGACAGCTGCTTACATTCATAATGACGCTTCTGGACATAAAAATGTGTCTTCAAGTTATGCAGTCAGTTTGGCAGGCAGGTAGGGTGGCCAGCTTGTCTGTCTGTGAGGGAGCTCTTCTACTATTGTTCACCCCTCACCCCTCTCAGTTTTTTTTCAGTTTTTTTCTTGTATTTGTGTGTGTGTGTGTGTGTGTGTGTGTGTGTGTGTGTTACATACAGTTTGTAGGTGACTTTCTGTTCTGTTTTTGGCTTGTATTTGTGTGTGTATGTGTGTTACATACAGTTTGTAGGTGACTGTCAGGAAAGTCTAGGCTTTCTGAAAATTCCTGAGGTGTCCTGGATTTTGGGTGTAAACATGGCACTGGGGGAATTTTGCCGAATTGGCAAAATGTAAGGGAAAACCCAGGTGTATGGCAACATGGTAGAAAAAGCAGTACAAACAGCTCAAATAGCTCAAAATCACTATTTTGGGGCTAGTGATTGGGTTAGGTTTCCTCATAAAAGCTCAAAAATTTGGGTGGTTTTCTAAAACTCAACAACTTTGCAGGTGTCAGGAATTTTACTTTTTGAAATATGGCAACCCTAGGAAAGGCTAGCAAGAGGGGTGAAGGATAGGCCTCATTTTGAGTCTGAGCTAGACATGACTGAGGAAGAGCAAGAGGTCATTCTATGACAAATCTTGGGTTTACTTGGAACTAAGTGGGCAATACTGGAAACATATTTTTGTGGGTGCAAATATCTGTGAGAGCTTGTTGGTTTTCATTGCAGCTGAGCATTCATTTAAAAACAGCACATTTGTCCCATTTACGTATTCAGCACAATGCCATTATACCATTTCCCCCAGAGAATACAGGAAATAGGAGGAACCAACATGCAGAGACACTGATGCTGATACTAGATGAAAAGCCAGGAAGAATTCTTTAAAAGAGAAAAGAAAAGTTGCTGCTTCTTGTCTGTATACTCCAGGGAAATTGAGAAGAATGGTGTTTGAAACTTCGGGAATAATTAAGAAAAATGCCTGTGTGTATATTGGAGCAAGCCGTAAGTCTTTTTGTCTCTGTTTAATAAAATTCTAGTCTTTGATGTAAATGATAGAGGACCAGTGGTTATTTATAGACTTCTTTTTTTGTAGTTGTTGTTTTCCAGAATGCATTTGTAATGTATACTAACATCAGAGTTACCAAGACATTGTCAGGCTATTTCACAAAAAAGAACAATATTATTAAGAAATGAAGGTGGGGGGAAATCCAGAAGGTAATATATGGAACCAATGTGTGTACGGAAAGGTCTTTGTCAGTTGCATTGTTTTATTACACAATGTTTGTGTACGATGTTCCAAACCCTGCAGGGCAGGAGTAGCCAACTCCCAAGAGACTGCAATCTACTCACAGAGTTACAAACTGGCAGTGATCTACCCCCCTTTGGGGGGTTCAGGTCAAAGTTGTTGATTTTTTTCAGGGAGGGGGTAAAATGTTGAGCTTTTTTAAAGGGAGCCAGAGTTGTTCAGCTTCTTTGGGGGGAGCCAATGATCTACCAGTGATCTACCACAGATGTCCAGTGATCTACCAGTAGATCACGATCTACCTGTTGGACACGCCTGCTGTAGGGGAAGCAATGAAAAACCGGTGACAGGGAGCAAGATGAATGGGAGAAGGAAGCTTCATCAGGTTACAAGTTGGGAGAAACAGATTTGGCCATTTATGCTGTGAATGGGTGGACGTGTGCATGTGTTTGTGGGAAAGAGAGAGAGAGAGAGAGAAAGTGAGATGGATGGGTGGCTGTGTGAGAGGGGAGAGCCCTGGGGGCCAGATAGAGAAGGCAAGAGAGCCTGATGTTCCACAACCATAAAAGGAACACTTGGCTGCCTGCATAATCAGTGTCCATCTATGGGTCATCTAGTTGGATTGGACTGATACATTCCTGCTTTCTTGGAGGTTTCGTCTGGTGGTTTGTAGATTAATGTAGTGCTTACTCTTGGCTTTGATCTTTCTTGGTGTGCTGCCCTATGCTGTCTAGGGATGAATGGGAATCATGAAAGTAGTCATAGATAATACCAATGGCACAGATCAGAAGTTTTCAACCTTTTTTGAGTCCAATCTCCCTTGACTAACTACATTCTTTCTGCGGCACCCCTGTGGAGCTCAGGAGCCTAGTTAGAACCCCTTGTCTGCAGAGGTGGCAGCCTCTCACCCTTTTTTGAACACCCTCCCTTGTGGAGTGTTCCCTCAGCCTCCTCCCGTCTCCTTGGGAGTGCCATCGGCAGCTGCTGCTGCTGCCCCTGGTCTCTGAGCTGCCCACCCTGTCCCAAAGACATTGCCCCTGTCCCAAAGACACCCTGTCCCAAAGACATTGCCCCATAGAAACCTGAGAATAGGATGCCCCCAGCCTTAGTGGCCCAATGGAGACAGGCCAAAGGTGAATGTGAGGCCAGCACCTTACCTTGGGAAGCAGCAGTGGCAACTGCAGGCACAGCCAGGCCTGCATGGCGGAAAAGCACTCAGCTCCCAGGCAGGCCTTGCACACAGCAAGCACAAGAAAGGCCAGTGCATCGCCTGCCTGCCTGGCCTCCCACTTGTCTGTCCATTCCCAAGAGCAAAGGGCTGGAGGACTGGCTGGCTGGGCTCCCTTGCCTGCTTGCTTGCTTACTCCGAGGTCGCCACAGCTCCTGGCAACCAGCACCGCTGTAGATATGTTTAGTATAATAGGCAAGGAAATATTTGTTAAGTATTACTTCTCCTTCGCTCACGCTAGTGAGTGATGTAGCAGAGTGAATCCCCTCTATATTCACGGAAGCTAGTTGATAGATTTATTTGAATCTTTACAAGATGACTAATCCAATCTGGCTTGCCTAGATGGATTACTCCTGATGTCCCCTTTTCTCCCTCTTAAAATACAATAAAGTCTGTCTTTAAAAGTATAAGTTTACAATAAGTTTACTCACAAGTTGTTCACAGTACACACAGCCAGTGTGGTGTAGTGGTTAAGAGTGGTAGACTCGTAATCTGGTGAACCGGGTTCACGTCTCCGCTCCTCCACATGCAGCTGCTGGGTGATCTTGGGCTAGTCACACTTCTTTGAAGTCTCTCAGCCCCACTCACCTCACAGAGTGTTTGTTGGGCGGGAGGAAGGGAAAGGAGAATGTTAGCTGCTTTGAGACTCCTTTGGGTAGTGATAAAGCGGGATATCAAATCCAAACTCTTCCTCTTCTTCTACACATCCTAGAAGGCAGGCTTTAAGCTTCAGGTTACAAACATATAATGTGACTTACATCTTTTATGAGGATGGGCCCAAGTGCTGCTGGCTCAGAGCCAGCAGACAACAAAATGGATGAGAGTTGAATCGAACAGAGACAAAATGGCTGCTTGACTCTGCTTTCATAGAGTCACACCCATCTGCTGAGTTACTTACAGGGGGAACAGGAAAGTTACACATTCCCCTGTCTCTGTCCACTCTAGGAAGTAAAGCATGTTGTAATTGACTGTACTGATGCAACACATCCCACAACCCCCTGGCCAACCCCAGAGCCACCATTCACCTGCGGAGCATGTAGACAGGGCTGCTGCCACAAACAGCTGTGCAAGCCTTTGGGAGGTGGGGATGTAAGAAGGCATCAGAGGAGGGAGGGAAGGAAAGAGGGACAGAGCCCAGGTTTGCCCACAGCACCCCTGACCATCATTCAAGGCACCCCAGGGTGCCACAGCTCATTGGCTGAAAACCACTGGCATAGATAAACAATCAACTGACTGGGAAGAAGCTGACCATAGGAAGCAGGGCAAGTTTCTATGCTATACTGTATAGGTGCCATGTCAAAATCACAAAAGACAGAGCTTTAAGGCAGTCCTTGGGGTCCATGCTGATGAGTTCTCTAAGGTCAGCATGAAGAAAAGACGCTTATGACTATGCACAAGATGACGATGCACCAATCTGACAGGTGGGTTGCTAAGGTTGGGCCACTGATGGAGCAAGGGGCAACATTTAGCTTGACAAGAGACAGAAGCAATATCAGAGGTTCAGACAACAAGAAACACATACAGCTATTGCTAGGTTTGCACCGCAATACAAAATCAATTTCAATCCAGCCATGAGAGCATTTTGTTGCTGCGGCGGTTGTAAGCTTTATTTATTTATTACCTCTGTGATATTTGCTATAGCCTCTCTGTTTCAGAGTGACGTTTCAGCCGTCCAGCACCATGTCACAAGAGCAAATTTCTAGCATCACACCAAGCTTCCCTGCCTCCCCCCACCCCCGGGCCCTATGGCACTCCTTGGGTTTGTTAAAGTTTTTGAGAGGTTGAGAGAACCTTTTCCCCCTTGCCCATTTATTTTATTATAAGATCTGACAGGCCAGACAGAGATAGAGAAAATAGAAACTCACAATGATATTTTTTTTTTTTAAGGCTCAGGATAACAGAACTTTTAAATGTTTTCTTTTCTGGAAAATCAATGTAGTCTTTTTTTATCTGATCGACTGGGCTCAGGCAGAGTGAAGGGCTCCCGTTAGTTTCAATGAATGAAGAGAAAAACAAGTTTTCTATGCAGACCTTTGTGTCGGACGGACATTTATTTCACTCCAGATAGAAAAACATGAGACCAAAGCAAAATAAGGATTGAAATTGAGGCGGCTGGGGGTGGGTTGGGGTGGGAGATGCGATTGTATCCCAGCCTTGTTTCACATTTGATTCGATCAGCATACAAATGGTTCAATGTTACTTTACTTTGGATCCTGTATGTACAACCATAAGCTAAAATATCAGTGGCTATCAAATAACTTCAGCTGCGTTTTAAGCCCATTAAACCCATCTGTTATGTGTTGGCAGCTCCTCAGGGGCTGTTTTGCATGTTACACACGGGCAAACGTAGCAAATTCTACACTAGGAAGCTGCAGCCAACCACAGCTCCCCAATGACCTGCCAAGACGCTTCCAGACAGTTCCATTTTCAGGTGAAAGTCAATCACATACTGGCCAGTTCAGGTTTCACGATGAAAGGTAATTTGAAGCCCTTGTACCACAATCCAGTAGGACGAATTGGGACGAATGCAGTGGTGAAGAGTTTGACAAGACGCTGAGAGACAAAGGTTCAAATACCTACTCAGCCTGTAAAGCTCACTGGATAACTTTGGGCCAGTCACTGACTCTCAGACTAACCTACCTCACAGGGATGTTGTGAGGATTAAATGAAGAGGGGGAGAGCCATGTACTGAACCTTTAGCTCCTTGGAGAACAAACAAACAAACCTGGTTCTAAATAAAATAAAATAATAAAATAAAATAAAATAAAATAAAATAATCCTTCCAGAAGCACCTTAGAAACCAACTAAGTTTGTCCTAGGTATTGTTCTTAGAGTTGGTCTCTAAGGTGCTACTGGAAGGAATTTTTATTTATTTATTATTTTGTTTTGACTATGGCAGACCAACACGGCTACCTACCTGTAACTGAAACCTGGTTCTGCCCAACATGCTTCCTTGTGATAAGGAAAGAAATCGGAAAACACATTGGATAGTGTGGCATAACACTTGCTTTGATGCAACAACATCTAGCCTCTCCACAAACAACTCAAAGATAATGTTCATTAAGTGGTCAACATCATTTAATCTTCCTGCAAACAAATCGGGATGAATGCTTACTAACCAGGTCACCTGGAAGCATCATATTTTGGGGTACACACTTTAAACTTCTTATCTATATACCTGTGTTTGTCCCATGTGTTTAAACAAATACATACTGAAACTATGCTATCTATCTATCTATCTATCTATCATCTAAAAACTGCCCTGAGACTTTCGGGTATAGGTAGGGCAGTATATAAATCCGATAAATCCAATAAAATGTATCACTTTGAAATTGTAACGCTTTATGTTTTCCCAAATGAGCTTTTGAGACCTGGACTTTGCTGGGTGCCCTGGCCCAAGTTTAATGGCTCTCTCTGAGCACAGTATCTGAGCTGCCCCACCTCAAAGAGCAGCTGGAATGATTGAATGCTCCTTCATTCAAAAAAGCTCTATACTTGTAGAAATATAGGATATTGTGAAGAAACTTGGTTAGAACTATACTCCTTGAAACATTATTTTCTACATGGATGTTTTCTGTTTTGGTACGGAGATGTATTCCATCTGATTCTCCCACCAATATTCTGAAGTGGCACTGCCTAGATGTAGGTTTGCCACCTCAGAGTTAAGGCAAAACTGGATGAGAAGCTGGGGGAGGCATGACTGGATCTCCAATTTTAATATTTCTTTTTTAATTTAAAATTTGTTTAGATCAAGGCTGCAGCATAGGACCTAGCAAAAATAAGCTACATAGGGGGATATTTGGACTGGGAAAACAGTTACAGGTGGGTAGCCGTGTTGGTCTGCCATAGTCGAAACAAAATAGAAAATTCTTTCCAGTAGCACCTTAGAGACCAACTGAGTTTTTTTCTTGGTATGAGCTTTCTATTTTGTTGGGAAAACCGTGTGACTGGCAAGGCTTAACTCCCTTGCTCCTGTGCTGCAGCCCAGTTTTTTTGTGTGGGTGTGGATTTCAGCAGCTGTATTTAGTTTTTTAAAGAACAATCCAGGGATTCATTTGTAGATTTCCCATTGTCACGTCCAGTTTGGCCCCAGATGTGAGGCCTCAGTTGTAGTCAAAGCGCTGCTAATTTCTTTAGGTTTGCAGAGCCTGGTGTTTCTGATATTGGAGTTGTACAGCTTTGCCAGTGGTCTAATGTCTTGTTTAAATGAATGCATAAGTGCATCAGTACCTCTCTGTATGGTACTGCATGACAAGTTTTTTCGTGGTTTGTAATTTAATAGTCTCGCTTAACTCTAATGTGTTTTCTGATTTTTCAACTCTCAAGTCCACAGATGGGTTCCCACTGCTGAGGAAAACAGAAGAAATCGCTCTCCTTTATTGCTTTTCAGGGAAGGTGGGGGAGGAAGACACACATATTCCCTCCAACTAAGGCACACCATCGACCCCCCTCCCAGTTGGGCAATCTTTTAAAAATGTATCATTCCCTAGACTTCCATACTTAGGCATGCAGAACGTAAGCCTAGAAATGCAAAAATTATCCATACCAATCTGCTGCCATAGCCTGTCCACATTACACTGATAAATCATGCAGGCAGAAACCATTAGTCAAAAACACATTTAACTTGAATCAAATTTGCTTTGTGTTCAAGGGGGGCGCTGGCAAGGTTCATTCTGGCTGAATAATTTATCAACTCCTGATTTGTTTAAAATACAAAACAACAACAACAACAACAACAACAAGACTTCCTGTCATGGGCGTACCGAAGGGGGGGCAGGAGGGGGCAGCTGCCCCCCCCTAGAAGCCAGCTGCCCCCCCCCAGAAGCAAAAATGATCGGCGCCGGGCAAGAGGAGCCGCATCCCGGGCTGCCCGGCGCTTCCATTTAGGCTGAGGAAGAAGCGGGCCAGGAGGAGAGGAGCGGAGAAGGAGGCTGCTGTCCCTGCCGCCCAAGTTCCTCCCTTTGCCCCCCCCCCTTGCCCAAGGCAGCTCCTGTCCCGGAGGCAAGGAGGAGCGCGCTCACAGCGGCGGGCTGCTGTGGGGACGGCTCTGCTCACTGTGCTTTTTGCCCCTGCGTCAGGCTTCGCTCTTCCCTCTCACGCCTCCCTCCCTCCCTCCCTCCCTGTGTTCTGGGAATATTAACACGTTTGGAGGGCTTGCCTGTTCCTGGCGTTGTGTTGTCTGTCATTCCTTCACCCCAACTCCTCTGGTTCGCCCCTTTTAAAGTTACTTTACTGCTCTGAAGTTGGTGTTTCCCTCTGTCCCCCTTTTTCTGAGTTGTTTAAAATCCCTGCTTTTCTACCGCTAGCAAAAATATCTCCTGGGTTGGTGTTTCGCAGCGTCCTTTTACCTGCCGCTAGCAATTACTGTTGTTCAGCCCCTCCCTGCCTTTTGCTGTGTTAAAACCACCTTGTTGTTAAGACCCTCCTTGTTGTGGCTTCTCCCTGTTCCTTAGTTACTGTTTTGCCCAGCAGCATTTAACCCTTTGTTTTCCACTTTCCTGCCTTCAAGTCTTTATCAAGTTTGCATTTAAGTCTGGTGACTTCTTTTTCAGTGTATCTGAAGAAGTGTGCATGCACACGAAAGCTCATACCAAGAACAAACTTAATTGGTCTCTAAGGTGCTACTGGAAGGAATTTTTTAATTTTTTAAAATGAATTTCTCAATGCATTTAAAAATGTTACTTTCCTGGGAAGGATTTCCCAGGTGGGCTGGCGATGATAATAAATACTCATATTGTGAAAATAATAAAAGGTGGGCTGGCGATGATAATAAATACTCATATTGTGAAACTGTACAGCCGGAGACCATTTCAGGCAATTGCCAACTCATAGATCCTTTTGGACCTGGAAAAAGGCAAAACGGGTGGAACAGTGGCGGGGCAGGAACAAGGCATAACAGGGAAGAACGGGGTTTGCAAGATATAAAAAACGACTTCAAAATTCCTGTCCATGAACCTCAGCATTGACCAAGATGCTACATAGTGACCTTCATAGGAATCTGTGGCTGAAGGGGCCAGAGAAGGGTTAAAAAGGCAATGCATTGGGGAAAACACCCCCCTCCCAACAACCTGGATTCAAAGAGGGAGGGGAAGGAGGAAAGTAAAGCTCCATCTCATCCCTCCCAGCCCAGGTCCATGCCAGGTGGGGGAAACAAGAGAAGACTAGATGAGCAAACTTGGCTTTGTTGGAAGAGGGTGCCAACCTCTGTCGCATCCCCCCTTGGCAGAGTGGAGCCCACTCCCCAGTCAGCCAGGTAGGGGAGGGGGAATTGGGTAAGGCGGGTAGAGGGGCAAATGGCCCTAAGCATGGCTGGAGTGCCCCCCCCACCAGCTAGTCTGGGAATAACTGGTTGTTTCATTTTTTCTAATTCCCAACATTCCAGCTATTTATTTAATCTGCAAATAAAGCAGGGGGCGGAGTCATAGCTCTGTGGCAGAGCATCTACTTTGATGCAGAAGGTCCCAGGTTCAATCTTTGGCATCTCTAGTTAGGGCTGGGAAGTGGGAAAGACTCCTGAAGAGCCACTGCCAGTCAGTGTGGGCAATACTGAGCTAGATGGACCAAGAGTTTGATTTTGCATAATGTGGCTTCCAATGTATCTATGTCTTAAGGGGAGGGTCATCCCCTTAAGTGGTTAGAACACCTTGCACCCAAGTTTTCCTCCCTGGCATCTGCATGTACGGCTAAGAATCTCCCCTGCCTGAAACCCTGGAGAGCTGCTGCCAGTCAGTGTATGCAGTACTGAGCTAGATGGTTTGACTTGGGGGAAAGTACCTTTCCAGTAACACAGTCCATATTTGTTTGTTTGTTTGCTTGCTTGTTTTCTTTATTTACTACATTTATACTCCTCCATTTCCCCCAAGGTGTCCAAGGAAGTAAACATGATTTTCTTTTCATCTTTGTAACAACTTTGCAAGGTTGGCAAGGTTGAGAGAGGACAACTGGTCCAAGGTCATGCAATGAGCTTCTTGGCTGAGTGGGGATTTGAACCTGGGCCTCCCTCAGGTCTGACCTAGCCCAACATTCTTAACTGCTATACTTCCCTGGCTCTCTTATTTGCTTAATCCAATTTTTTTTCATGCTCCTGCCAACCTAGCGGTTCGAAAACACGTCAAAGTGCAAGTAGTTAAATAGGTAAACAGTGTTTCTGTGCACTGCTCTGGTTCGCCAGAAGCGGCTTAGTCATGCTGGCCACATGACCCGGAAGCTGTCTGCGGACAAACACTGGCTCCCTCGGCCTATAGAGCGAGATGAGCGCCGCAACCCCATAGTCGCCATTGACTGGACTTAATCTGTCCAGGGGTCCTTTACCTTTTACCTTTTACTTCAAAAATACAAGGAAGACACTTAATTTTCCAGTAAGTGAGGAAGAAGAATACCAAGCAAACTTGAGCAAATACTACTGGCTCACTTGGGCTTCCTATGGACAGAGGACTCCAAAAAGTTTGAGAAATTATGAAGCCAACCCCTGACAAATCTGTTTCCAAAATGTTTATGTAAACATCAGATACTGTAATTCTGGAATGAAGCTAGAAGCTACTCATAAAAAGGTAGTTTAAACCAGGAATGGGTAACCTTTTCCATGAAGGGCCATTTCTCAGGGGTGACATACTAGTGGTGGGCAGGACAGGTGCAAAAAATGGGTGGGGCCCCTCCTTTTCTGCCAGTTTAACAAGGGACACATGACCTGAGGAAATGAAATATTACTTTTATAGAGGGATAACTTAACCAGAGTTGTATCACTGGCCTACCTAGCTCCATAGTGTCTACACTGACTGACAACAGCCCTCTGGGATTTTTATGCAGTCCTATTCCAGCATACCTGGATATGTCAGGGACCGAACCAGGGACCTTCCGCATGTCAAGCAGAT